>NC_092134.1:16570393-17899305 GCF_043159975.1 Macaca nemestrina | reverse complement strand
TAGTAGTGTGACCTTTTTAAAATATGGTATATGTTGGAGTTTAAATATAAGGCTTCTCTTGAGAAAAGATTTCTGCTGCTAAAAGTAGGTTGATCATCTCAATGGCAAAAACACATTTCCCCCTTTTGGGACTCAATAAAACTATTTTCAAATTTAGTGGGAAAAATAGGCTATAAAATTGTTTTATTTTTCCTGAATAATTCTTTCTGAAGAAGAAAAAAAAGAGGGTTATTTGTCACTGATCTAAACCATGGTTTTGTATGTTTCAGGTTTATAGGAAAATAAGAAGCTCTCCCTCTCTCTCCTCCCACCTCAATGTTACCACCCCCAAGCAAAACCACAGTCCATTTTCCCTGCTGATGGCCCCATGTACGATGTTAGAAAAAGGATCTGACTGTCTTCCCTTATGTCTGTTTCAAAGGTTATGGACACAGCCCTGGTTTCTCTATTTCCCTGAACATACCATTATTTAAACACCATGGATGGATTCATGTAAACCAGTGGCTTTTAGCCCTCATTTTATATCCAAGCCCCTGGGAACTTTAAAAAAAAAATCTAGATTCCCAGACTTCATGCCAGATCTACTGGAAGAGAATCTCCAGGGGTATGTTCTAGGCATCTTTAAAAAAGAGCAATGTAAGGATAGTTTTCTCATTCCTCCTCCTGAAATCAGAGCAAAGTCAGTATCACGGAGGGAAGCTGGCTTCACTATCTGAGAACAAAAGGCTGTTCATCACCCACTTAGACACCAACAGGTGGACATGTCAGGAGGCCCAGGAGCTCTTGAACATGCCCTTTCCCTTCATCCACAGGTCCTTTCAGGGTCAAAATACTCTACTCAGCACCATCTTGGTTCCTTTCCTCCATACCAGACACTGCCTAAGACAGATGACACTCCTGAGAAGTCAGGTTATGAACTCCTGAATTAGCATCTTCCAAATGTACTTATCCTGTGCAATGCCCAGTGGAAAATGGAGCTCTGTGGTTAAGTTCATGATATGCTACTAGCACTGACCCTCTTTTAAGAGCCACTATGCTGGTGCACGTCTGTGGTTCCAGCTACTCTGGTGGCTGAGGCTGGAGGATCTCTTGAGCCCAAGAGGTTCAGACTGCAGTGAGCCTTGATCATGCCACCGCACTGCAGCCTGGGTGACACAGTGAGCCTTGGTGGGGCGGGGGGAAGAAACAACAAAGAGCTACTATGCACTTGGACTCTAAAAATTTCTGCAATCAAGAAATCTGTTTACTGAGCATTCCCAACCTGTATTTGACTACAGTACCCTTTTCTATTAATATCCCTATCAGTATCTGAGGAATACACTTTGCCAAATGTTGATCCTGACTATGAGCTGCTGGATATAAGGCCCAGTGTCCCCTGATGTCTTACTCCTTAAAGCAACCGGAGAAGGAAAGGAAGCAAAGCAGAGTCCAGGAACAGGAAAGATATAGGTTGGCCGAGGGGAAAGCAGCCTGATAGTAATCAGAGAACTTGAGTGTAATTGCTTGTGTTGTTTCTGAAAGCATCTCAGCCAGGCTGGTGGTCCAATGTCCAAATTAGCTAATGGGTACAGGAGGGCTTTACATGTTTAGAAATGATGGCTTTTTGGATCAGCACTCAAAGGTACTCCTTTTTTTTTTTTTGAAAATTGCCATTTTCCTCTCATATCATGATTCTCAAACTTTAGCTTGCATCGGCTCCCCTGGAGGCTTACAAAAACACAGATTGTTGGGCTCCACTCCGGGAGTGGCTGAGGCAGCAGGTCTGGAGTGAGGGCAAAGAATTCGCATTTCTAACACGTTCCCAGGTGATGCTGCTCTGTTGGTCTGGGGACCACACTGAAAAGGACTGTTCCAGGAGGAAAAGAAGTGCAACAGAAGAAGGGAAGGGGATAAAAGTGATAAAGAGGAAACCGAATAAAAAGAAGAAAGAAAATATAAAAGAGGAGTGGGAGAGAAGACGGGGAGATAGTGAGAATGACAGGAGAACAAGGGAAAAGGGGAGAGATAAAGCTGGGAAAGGAGAGGAAAGCAAGGAAAAGACAGGACCACAACAGAAGAATAATGAGTAAAAGAGAAAAAAGAGGAAGAAAAACAGAGAAGGAGACTGAGCTGCGTGCAGATTTGCATAAGGGTTCCCAAGGTGTCAACATTGGCATCTGGGCAAAGGACCAGTAGGAGGTAAGCTTGTGGCATCTGTGTGGACACCTACTGTATACACAGCGACAACTTCCCCATCCATATTGCTTGTGGATATGCCTGGGTTTCCAGTTCCCTGGACTCAGCTTGGTTACACCAGCTGCTTTGGAAGCAAACCTGGCTCCAGTTAAAGGAGAAAGCCATGAGAAAGGAGGACAGAATTCTCACGTCCTTATTTCCCTATCCTGACCTCCTCCCCTCCTGGGTCTTGTCAGATCCTGGATTCCCTTCTCAACTTCCCCTCTGACCCAGAAGGACTGCCAGCTGAAGCTGGAGCCAACCCTCCCTCCCCAGGGCTTCTGCTCCCGACTGCTGGCCTGCACCCACCCTCCAGCCGCCCCAAGACTCAACAAGCCCTACCTTTGGGGGCTGTGTTGGTCTCCACCCCCAATGTCAGACAAACAAATGGGATCTTAGGGGTCCAAGGAGGCCCCACTAGGGGTTGCTGATAAAATTCACGTGTTGTCCCTTGGGCAGCCTTCAGGGCTAGGATGTGTGCATCATCAGAACCCAAAGCCACCTCCACGAGAGGAAATCCTAGTAGGTGGAGAGGAGCCAGGGCTTGGCTATGCCACCTTATTCAAAAGGGGTGCACAGTGGCCCCTGGAGATGGACTCTGTTGTAGCAAGACGTGGATAAACAGGCCGAGGAATTGTGAGCTCAGCCTGGGAATCAGACTGAGATGGCAGTACCTCTCTCCCCTGGAGGTGTGAGAAATCCTGGCTATAAATCAAGGAAATTAAGTAGAGTGCAAGGCTTAGGGGCATTGCTCAAGCTCCTAATCCAGATCCCAGAGTTGCTGAAAGGGTCACCACGCCCAGCAGCCCAGAAGGAGGGAAGCTCTGTTTTACAGGCTTTCCTCTCCCCAGAGCACAGCGAGGGGGCTGGACGTGGTAGAAACTCCAAGTGTGTAAGCTGCCTTGCCATCCCAAGGCAGCGGAATGTGAGAGCTAGAAAGGGACTCAGAGACCATCTCCTCCTAACGCTCCCCTTTTAAAGGCAGAGAAACCAAGACCAGATGAAGAAAAGAGGAATTTGTGTAAAGGCACACAGAGGTATTTGTTATCAACAAAATCCACAGGTAAATAACACTGCAGGTGGCAACCGGAAACTGTGTCAGGGAGCAATGTACAGGTGATTTGCTGAGAATCATGAGGTCCTGCAGAACAGTAGGTGGGGATAGAGCAAAGTTCCAGGAGGCAGGACCCATCCTGACAATAAACAGGCAAACAGCAAACCAGTGCCTTTGCCTATCATACAGCTATGCAAGCACATGCATAACTTTTTAAAATTTGTCAACTTTTAGTTTCGATTCGGGGGTGTATTTGCAGATTTGTGACATGGGTATAGTGCATGATGCTGGGGTTTGGAATGCAAACGATCCCATCACCAGGTAGTGAGCATAGTACCCAATAGGTGGCTTTTGAGCCCTTTTCCTTCATCCCGCATTTAGTGGTCTCCAGGGACTGTTGTTCTGATCTTTACGTCTATGTGCATTCACTGTTTAGCTCCCATTTACAAGTGAGAACATGAGGCATTTGGTTTTCAGTTCTTGTGTTGGTTTACTTAGAGTAATGGTTTCCAGCTCCATCCATGTTGCTGCAAAGGGCATGACTTTGTTCTTTTGTATGGCATGCATAACTTTTTGCAAAATTTTGTCAAACATTTAGTATAAGTGGACAAGCAACTTGGAGAGAACGAAAATCTTACTTACCATGCAGATTAAAGACTGACTGTAGGCTTTTTTAGAGTATTTATGATGTGTCAGACATGGGGCCAAGCCCTTTACTTTAGTCTTCTCACTTAATCCTCACAAATGCCAGGAGGAACTATTTTTGTTGCTGCCATTTTTCCAAAAAGGAGAGTGAGGCACAGAGCAACAATTGCTCAAGACTGAAATCTAGCCTCTCTGTGTTTTTTACTTAACTCTCCAATGTGAGCATTTTTCAGTAGCAGAAATTATTGTTCTATGGCATCACTTTTAAGGGCTGACCATGATTTCACGGTAGAGTGGACACAGTGCCTTTGAGCACACAGGGTCTGTGCTGATCTCTGGCAGAGTTCTGCAAACTCTTTTTCTTAAAAGGTAAGAGAATACATATTCTCTGTTGTGCTGACCCTGGGGTCCTGTTGCAAGTACTCAGCTCTGCTGTTGTGGCACGTGCAAGTAGCCATAGACAGTACAGAACCCAATAAAATTTCATTTGCAAAAACAGGAGGTGAGCTGAATTTGGCGAGTGGGCTGTAGTTTGCTGCCTGCACCTTGCTATAAGGTCTCACACCTAGTAAATGCTCAATAATTATAGTCATTGTTATTGATGTTATCTGTCAAAATAGCTTTAACAATATATGATAATAATATACATACATCTCTGAGCCAACTTCTCCGGTACAGACACAAAATCGTGGAGAACAGTGATTCTTCAACTTCACCGTACATGAGAATCCATGGAACTTGTTAACAATGCAGAAGTGGCCTCATTTCCAAAGAATCTGATGCAGATCATCTGAGTTAGAGCCCAAGAACTGGCAAAAAAAAAAAAAAAAAAGAAGAAGAAGAAGAATCTGCTATTTAAAAGAGCATTCCCGGGTGGCCCTGATGATGGAGAACTGGGGTGAACGTGCTTACAAAAAACACTAAGCGTTTGCTTAGATGAATCATGGACTGAAAAGCAATGAAAGACGTCATGGGAAAGGCTGGCAGGAAACTCATGAGTAGGGAGGAGCCAGGTCATGTCCCTGGCAGGACAGCTCTTCAGCCACTTTAGGGTGTCCCAGGAAGGGACAGTGACCAGATAGGCATGATAGAGTGTTGAAAACAACAGATCTCATTGGGAAAGCATCTACTATGTGCCAGGTGGTTCCCTTGGGTTAACTCAATTCTTTCAACAGCTCTTACATCTGTCCCCTGTCCCCTCCCCATCAGAGTGGAGCAGGGAGGAGCAAAGCTTGCCTACCAGTGGGCAGGATGCTGATGTCAGGGTTTGTGTTCTTGCCACTTCTTCGCAGAACCTGCATGAAGATCTGGGTGTTTCGGGGATGGAAAAACTGGGACACAGAGGATGAACTGGGTTCAGAGGGGAGAAGGGACCCATGGGTGTTCAAGGCCTCAAGACCCAAATAGGTCTGGAGGAAAAGAGCCTGACTTTCCAGCCAGCTCTTGACCATGTTGACTGGCTGATTTCTCAAGCGTCCCAAAGGGAAGTTCTATTGGTAAAGTCCTGATTCTCAAGAGTGATTTCTAGACCAGCAGCATCGACAGCACTTGAACTTGTTCAAAATGCAGATTTATCGGGCTCACTGCTAGACCCAATGACTCAGAAATTTGCAGAAAGAGAGATTCAGACATCTACATTTTTATCTGCATTTTAACAAGCCCTCCCGGCTATTGTGATACAAACTCACATTTGAGAATGAGCGTGTGAGGAATTCTTTTTATATATGAGGGAACAAAAGGACAGAGAGGTCAAGCAGCCTGTCCAAGGTTGCAGAGGCAGTGGTTGTGGGGCTGGGCCTTAACCCCATTGTTCATGGTTTCTCATGAGAGACACCTGGGAGATGCATCAAAATGCAGTTTCCCCTGTCCTCTCTAGACCGACTGACTCAAGATCTCCAGGGCTAAAGCCCCCAGTTTGTCTTTTAGCAAACTTCCAGGTGAGTCTAGAGTTTTAGAATTCTTCCCTAGTTCCTGTTGCTCTATACTCGTGTAGTTATTTTCTCTTCCCACTGTCCAGTTTCCTTCTTTTCTTTCTCCCACACCCCTTCATTTTTTCCCCTTCTCCTATACTTTGGGCCTCTCTCCACAACCAGCTAGTTGTACATAACTAGTTCGTCGCAGAGAAACTAGAAGAAACCCAGGGTACCGTGTCTTATACCTCTCCGTTTTTAAGCTGGTTAATAAAAAATAATTAAAAATCATCCACAAATATGTTTTTTCTTAGCATTTCAAACAGTATAGAATTTTATAGAGTTTTAGAGAGTAAAAGCTGTTTTTCTTCTGATCCTTCCCAAAACCAGGCAACCCCCAATTACTGTTAATAGTTTAGTGTGTCACGTTCCAGACATCTACATTTTTTATTCAAATAAATATATGCACATATACACTCAGATGATAATTCAAAACAGAAATGGAACTATACTATTCCTATTATACTGTGACGTGGCTCACTTAATAGGATATTGTGTACATTCCTGTGTGTGATTTTGTTTGTTTGTTATTTATCTATTTTTTTATTTTACTTTAAGTTTTGGGATACATGTGCAGAACATGCAGGTTTGTTACATAGGTATACACGTGCCATAGTGGTTTGCTGCAACTATCAACCCATCATCTAGGTTTTTAAATCCCGCATGCATTAGGTATTTGTCCTAATGCTCTCCCTACCCTAGCTCCCCATCCCCCGACAGGCCCCGTGTGTGATGTTAGCTTCCCTGTGTCCAGGTGTGTCATTGTTTAACTCCCACTTATGAGTGAGAACATGCAATGTTTGCTTTTCTGTTCCTGTATTAGTTTGCTAAGCATGATAGCTTCCCTGCAAAGGACATGAACCTGTTCTTTGTTATAGCTGCATAATATTCCACGGTGTATATGTGCCACATTTTCTTTATCCAGTCTATCATTAATAGGCATTTGGGTTGATTCCAAGTCTTTGCTATTGTGAACAGTGCCACAATAAACATATGTGTGCATGTGTCTTTATAGTAGAATGATTTATAATCCTTTGGGTATACAATACAAATAAATATAGCATATTCTTGCTAATGGTTATAGAGTATACCACTTTTGAAAGTGTATGACTTAGTTGAATTCGTCACGAAGAGATGGTCATTTTTGTAGCTTCCTATTTTTCACTACTGTAAACAGCATGACCCTAAATATGTGCTTGTACATGTTTGTTTGTTTGTTTGTTTTAAGACAGGGTCTCACTCACTCTATCATCCAGGTTGGAGTGCAGTGGTACAGCCTTGGCTCACTGTAACCTCTGCCTCCTGGGTTCAAGTGATTCTCCTGCCTCAGCCTCCGGAATACCTGAGATTACAGGTGTGTGCCACCACGCCTGGATAATTTTCGTATTTTTAGTAAAGATGGGGTTTCACCATGTCGGCCAGACTGGTCTCAAACTCCTGACCCCACGTGATCCCCCAACTTCGGCCTGCTGAAGGGTTAGTATTACGGGCATGTGCCCATATGCTTTTTTGAACATGTGTAGTCTGAAAGGTGAATTGCTTTGGAGAGAAAATACTGGGATTCAACCTTCTGTCCATTTGGCAATTTTCTTCCATTCTTTTCCAGTCAGAGTTTTCTATGCCTAAGAGGGTAATTGACACAGAATGACAGCTACTTGTTTTCATTGCTGCTTTTCTTTTTTACCTGCTTCTGGGGAGTAAGGGAGAATTGAAAACTGAAATGGATGCACTCTCTTGCCAAAGTGGGAAGATTGTCATGAAGGCCAGCTCAAGCTTCAAGACAAAAGCTATTAATAGTGCTCTTCACATCATTCCTAGAGAGAAAGAAGATGCTCTTACTGATTAAAAAACTTGGCAGTTTTTAGCAACAAGGAAAGTTGGTGAATTTTCCCAGGTTAAGTATGAAACATGACAGAGCTTGGATGAGCTGCTCTGACTCCCTATTCATTGTTGCTATTTTCCTTTTTTTTTCTTTTTAAAAATTATACTTTAAGTTCTGGGATACATGTGCAGAACATGCAGGTTTGTTACATAGGTATACACATGCCTTGGTGGTTTGCTGAACTCACATCTGAACCCGTCATCTACTCATTGTTGCAATTTTCTATGAGGCCCCCAACCCCCTGTGATTTCAGTATAAACACCATACAGCCACCCACACCCCACCCGGCTCCCTATGACTCAGTCACATACTCATCCCAGAGTCATTAGAGAATGGAAATCATGAGCAAGATCTGGCTCACACCCAGGGAGTGACAAAGCATGTCCAGAAAATCAGGGATTCCCCTTCTGCCAAGGAGGCACGAGTGGAGACAGCCAATTCTCCATGGTCAGGAGGGAGATGTTTCAAAGCTCCAGGCCTCTGAGGTTGGCAGAACTGCATGTTGTTTTGGGAAACCGTGCATTGCAGCAATTGTGAGGGAACAGAACTGTCTTCGAGGCAAGAGAAATAACAGAGCTGAAATAGACCATGCATTCATTAATGGCGAATTGCAATCTCAGGTCTCATTGGTGCCATGCTCTTAATTATAAATAGTATTTGAAACCCATTTCCCTCCCTCATTAATGATAACAACTAAGTTTGTTAAGTAGTTACTCTGTTTTAGGCACTGTCCTAGGGACTTAGAATACTGTAAGTATTTTGGACAACCCTTTTGATAGGATTATTATGATCTTCACGGCAAACTGAAGAAACCAAGTCTCAGAGAGGCTAGACAAGCACTTTGTTACACAGTTAAGAGAGCACGAATCCCAGGCATTGTGAAAGATTACAATAAGCACAAAATAAAAAGTTCCAATGCATGTTACAAACCAGTACTGAAAAGGAGCAAATACATTTAACCTCAAAGTTAACCTCACAGTTTCTGAAGGTTGAGAATCTGGAAGCAGCTTAACTACATGGTTCTACTTCAGAGTCTCTCATGACATTGTAGTCAAGTAGTCAGATGGGCTGTCATCTCATCTGAAGGCTTGACTGAGGGAAATCCATTTCCATGCTTATTCATGTGGCTGTTGGCAGGAAGTCTCAGATTCTCACTATGTGGGTCTCTTTTCAGGGCTGCTCCCAAAATAGCTCCCCCAAACTGCTCCCTGCAATCAGTTGAAAGACAGAGAGGAGAGGAGAGAGAGAAGAGGATGGAGGAAGAAAAAAGGAGAGCAGGAAAGTGGGGGATGGGGGAGAAATAATATACCTGCAATATTTTTTGTTATCTAATCTCAGAGGTGAAACACCATCACTTCTGCTGTATGCCATTGGTCAGACCAACCCTGGTACAATGTGGGAGGGAACTACATAAGGATAGGACTATTAGAAGCTGGTTACCATAAGAATACATCTCTCAGCTAGAAAATCTTTGTGGTCTTCATGTGAAACAACATACCGAGGACCTAGTATCCTTTATTTTTTCTCTCCATCCATCACTCAGACCAATGTCAAATGTATACAGTTGGAGGGAACATTTCCTGCCAAAGAATGAGGAGTTTCTATCTTGATTCTGCACAGGAATATCGCCCAATAAACTTCGTTCCTGTCAACTCAGTCTCCTCAACAAACAGGCAGGTGGCATTGTCTTCCCTCCTACCACTTTGAACCAAGGATGCTGATTATTCTAACTCCAACTTTATCACAAAAGTTAATTCTCTACCTTGCTCTGCCCTCTCTGTGATGCATGCAGACTATAAAACTCATGTTCCCTTACCCTTGGCTTTCAGTTGGGCTTGACCAATGATAAACACCAGCAGAAGACTGAGGGTGGCAAGAGAGAGCGCTTGGGTATCAATGCCTCTATTCCCTTTCTGCTTCTGTATTATATATCTGAAAGGGTTTGTGGCTCCCCATGTCTACACCACTCACTGGGTGGCCTCACCTCCATGGCTCCAGCTTTCATTGGACCCCAAGAGTCCTTTTCCTCCCACTGCCCCTTGTGTTTTAGGGCTGGTGACAACTTCCTGCTTTTAGAAGTCCCTGATGGTGCTTCATCATCCATTTCTGGTTCTCCTAACTCAGCTCATAATTCTGTAAAAAGTCCTTATAGAAATATCTCTCAGTTAAACAGCTGAATGGAATTTTTTTTTCTGTTGGGATCCTGGCTCCACAGACAATGAAATGGGCTCTGACTCCCACACCTTTGTTTCTTCACACTTCAAGACAATCCTTTAAACATGTATAAGTGTAGAGAAGGGCATAAGGCTCACTTTCGTAAACATGGGATTTGAGAAATCCCTTGAGACATATTATGGGGTATAAGGATTCACAAGGCCTAGGATTCACATGGCCCTGACCACCACATCACCCCAGCAGAACCTTTTGAATCATCAAAAGTTTATGCATTTTAAATGTGGAATGCATGAATGTAGGCTTTAAGAGGATTTCCAGTGGATGATTACCTAGGGCACTGAAATGTGAGGAGCTTGAGTAAGTTCTTCCTCATCCCCCAAATCCCACCTCCCTACCAAAACCAATCACGGTTTGCAATTTGAGTTATGTAACACTGTGTATGGCCTCCTCTTTATTATAATTTCCTCATAGGAATCTATTGTTTTTTTCTTTCTGGGGAAAGAAGGTAGAGGAAACCTAAGTTTGAACATCCCTTCCTTAGACGAATAAAATGTAGTAGTCTTCTATTACTGATAGTGTCTAAGAGAAAAGAGAAATAGCAAAGCTGGCAATGATTTTGCAAATCACTCCCTCTTACATTCATTCATCCATTCATTCACTTATTCATTCCGAGATCTGTACCTTGTATTATGGAGGTTCTGAGGGTGCACAAATAAATCTGATGGGGTACCTTCCTTCAAGGACTCCACAATTGAGAGAAAGTAAGCAGACAAGAGCAAAACAGCCAAAGTAAAGCAGAGCTTTTTGTCATTGTATTTGTTTGTTTGTTTGTTTAAATCTAGACTTTCTCTCTTTTCCTCTACCACAGAAGGTCAAACTGAAGGAGGATTCTTCCATGTGCTGTGTTCCATAAGAGTAGATTAAATAATTAGGATGATTTTATTTGTTCATATTTAAGAAGCCATTTCTCAGGCAGGCTCTATGGAGGAGGGGTGGAGAATGAAGGCACAAAAACCCAGGAAAAAATCATTCTAATTAAACCATACCTCCAAGCTAAAGGAAATCTCTATTTTAAAAAAATTTTTTTTTTAATTAAATAAGCAAACAAAATCCTCTCACTTCCCCTCTTTGATGAATCCTTGCTTCACAGCAGTTCCTGAAGTTACAACAGTACATGGGACCATTAGTCCAATCACCAACTATCAACTCAAGCTAGAGGAAGACAAATGAAGCTTTCTCCCTTTTTCCCTATATAACTTTAACACCACAATTACAGATGTACACATCAAGGTGGGAAGATTGTTGTTGTTTTTGTTGTTGCTTGTTGTTTGTGTTTTGGTAGAGCTTCTTTTATCTTTGTTCTTGGAATTTAAAAGATCTAAGGGAGTTGACCTGGAAAGATATTTATACTTTATTGGTGAATGGGAAAAGTTGCTTACTGAAACACATATACAGTTTAATCTCACTTGTATGGACATATAAGTGCATGCCTATGTGTGTCTGGGTATATATATCATACTTAAGAATGTACAGAAAATGTGGATGAATATAAATTAAAAGGTAAATAGTTTTCATTTTAAGTAACAAAATTGCAGATCATTGTTATTTTTCTCTTAGTGTTTATATTGATTTTTTTTCAGATTTTTAACTTTTTAATATTGCTACCACTTATGGAATACTTGCTCTGTGTTTTCATAAGTGCCGTTTACATCCACTACCTCCTATAATCCTTTAGATACCCCACAGGGAGGGGTCCTATTATGCAGATCAAAAAAGTAAAGTCCAGAAAGATTAAGACTCTTGCGTAAGGTCACAAAACTCGTAAGTTGTAAGTTTAAGATTGGATCGGCTGGATTCTGTGGCTCACGCCTGTAATCCCAGCACTTTGGGAAGTCAAGGCTGGCAGATACCGAGGTCAGGAGATCGAGACCATCCTGGTCAAAATGGTGAAACCCCGTCCCTACCAAAAATACAAAAATTAGCCGAGTGTGGTGGCACACGACTATAGTCCCAGCTATTCGCAAGGCTGAGGCAGGAGAATCACTTGAACCCGGGAGGCGGAGGTTGCAGTGAGCCGAGATTGAGCCACTGCACTCCAGCCTAGTGACAGAGCAAGATTCCATCAAAAAAAAAAAAAAAAAGGAATGTGTTTTTTATGTGAAGATATTTTTAAAAACATTATCTAGAAAAAGAACTATTGAATTAATTCCTAAGAAAGCAACGGATCACGAGGTCAGGAGATCGAGACCATCCTGGCGAACACGGTGAAACCCCGTCTCTACTAAAAAAATACAAAAAAACTAGCCGGGCGAGGCGGCGGGCGCCTGTAGTCCCAGCTACTCGGGAGGCTGAGGCAGGAGAATGGCGTAAACCCGGGGGGCGGAGTTTGCAGTGAGCTGAGATCCGGCCACTGCACTCCAGCCCGGGCGACAGAGCCAGACTCCGTCTCAAAAAAAAAAAAAAAAAAAAAAAAAAAAAAAAAAAAAAAGAAAGCAATTTAGAGAGTTAAAGGGAAGGGCAAAACTCACACTCATTTGAAAACTCCCTACCACATTTTCTAGGAGCCAAGTTGTTTGACCAAAGCTCTAGATATTGGTGTGGTTAAAATGAAGTGAGAAAAAAGCAGACCAGCAAAGAGTATGATACCATTTTTCTAAGAGAGAGCGAAAGAGAGAAAGACAGAGAATGTTATATTTTCATCTAAGATGATTGTCATTATAAGATTCAATATTGATTTGATGTCCTCTTTTATTTAGAGGGGTATGAGATGAATGGTGTGAAATATTAAATATATGTACCTATCCTTTATTTTAACATGTGTCGGGATCTCAGAAATCAGGAGAGCACGTGTGTACCTTAGAATCAAGGAACACTCACGGCAGATAATCTTTGCAGAAATAAGGACCAAAGGCCGGGCATGGTGGCTCAGGCCTATAATCTCAGCACTTTGGGAGGCTGAGGTGGTTGGATCACTTGAGGTCAGTTTGAGACCAGCCTGGCCAACATGGCGAAACCATGTCTTTACCAATAATATATAAATTTGCTGGCCTTGTTGGTGGGTACCTGAAATCCCAGCTACTCGGGCGGCTGAGGCAGGAGAATTGCTTGAACCCGGGAGGCGGAGGTTGCAGTGAGCTAAGATTGTACCATTTCACTCTAACCTGAGCGACAGAGTGAGACTCTGTCAAGAAGAAAGAAAGAAAAGAAAGAAAGAAAAGGGAGGGAGGGAGGAGGGAAGGAAGCGGGGGAGGGAGGGAGGAAATGAAGGAAGGGAGGGAAGGAGGAAATGAAGGAAGGAAGGAGGGAGGGAGGGAAAGGAGGGAGGGAGAGAAGGATGGAGGGAAGGAAAGAAGGAGCAAAATATTCCAAGGAACAAAATATTATTTATTATCTCTGCATTTCTCATGTTTTCTACATTAAGTACTTATCACTTTTGTCATAATTAAAATTTTATTTTAAAGACAAAGTAATTGCATTCAAAAACATCTTTCTGCATTATATCCCGTCTCTCATTATACCCCGTCTCTCATTATGCACCTTCTCTCTGTATGAACCCACAGGGGCAGAGATCTGTAGACCTGTCTACTCCTTGAAGGGTTAAGCTATGTTTCTGGAGACCACTAGTATTTGACCTACAGCTGGCCCATTTTACAGATGAGAAGAAGAAGAATCAAGTCGAATACAAGTTAGAATTTTCAACCCCTATATTTTAGCAAGGATATTTTTGTTGTCTAACAACCTACTTTATAACCCCAAGAGGGTGGTGGATGGAAAGAGAGATAATCTCATGGAACACCCCAAACAAAAGCAAGGTAGAGAAAAACCTCTTGGAAGGTGATACTAGCTACAAGGTCGCTGGAATCAATACAAATACCCAGGGCCAGTCATTTGGAGACCTTTCCTCTCTTAATGTAACCCAGTTCTATTCACTTTTCATGTTTGAGTGTCTTCCTCATTTCCCCACCTGTGTATCTTCCTTGTCCCTTACAGCATCTTCTTCCTTGCAGCTTTAAGTTACCATGGTTCCTCCAGCCTTAGCTTTGCCCCACACGATGTCTCTGCACAACATTTTAGCTCCCGAACGTCCCTGTCACCGCCACTCAGTGTCCTCCCAGCTAACTCACAGAAAGACAGGGAATTACATTGGCCTATTCACCTTCATCTGTGCCAAGTAACACCACCGGTGACAGCTCAGCTGAAAGGCAACCAATAAATGACTTCCCCTGAGTCCATGGTGGTCCTTATTTCCTTGTATATTGACACCACTCTTGCATTTATACGATCATTCATGTATTCATTCAACAACTATGTATTGAGCACCAACTCTCTGGTAGTTCTAAGCACTGGGAATATAACAGTAGACAAAACAGGCAACAGTGACCCAGTGTGGGTAGGGGGGTCAGGCATTAAATTGATATGTATGTAAATTATGTGGTGTATTTGATAGGAATCAATAAGGCAGAGTGAGGTGGAGGGGGAGGTATTAGGGAGGTTATGTTTTTAAATAAGATGGCCAGAATAGGCCTCCCCGAGGCGACAGTTGAACAACAATTGGGAGTAAGGGAGTATTCCATGATGCTATCTTGGGAAGGCATTTCAGGCAGAGGGGGCAGTGAGTGCAAAGGCCCTGAGGTGGCAATCATGCCTGGTATGTTTGAGGAGCATGATGGGAAGTCTGTGCATCTGGAGGAGAGTGAGGAAAAGAACCGCGCGGGAGATGAAATCAGATACCCCCCAGTAGGTGGAGGGTGGGTGGCCACATAGAGCCTGTGGGTCATTGTAAGCAATTTGGGTTTTACCCTCCTTAGTCTAATTAAAACAGAATATTTCACCAAAGCACTTTCAGAGCCCCTCTTTGCACATGTATGGAGGCGTTAAAAACAGAAAAAGGCTACAACAACTTTTCTTTCAGGGAAGAAAAGCTAAAATCATTATGCAGGTAAAGTGCATAGGAAGTCCTAGTTGTGATGCCTGCACGTGTACACACACATATGCACATGTATGCGTGCCTGCTGTCTCACACACACACATGCACACATACACACACACACACACACACACACACACACACACAGTCCTCCCTGAGAAGTAGGGGTGATATAAATAGAGAAATGGCGACGATGGCAGCCTGGAGCCTTGGGCTGAGGTTGGATGAAGCCGTGGCACTAATGCTAATGAATTCTGATGATTTGGAGCGGTCATTAAACTAATAAGCCCATCTCCAAATTAGCACAGCGGTTGCAGCCAGCGAACATTTAATCAAGCCACCTTCATTATTTTAGACACGGCACACTTGGCGAAAGTGGCTGTAGGAGACGAGACTGAGGACCCTCATCTGATAATTTTATCACTTGCCTGCCAGAGCGTGAAGGAATCAGCGTGATGAAGTTGCCCTGTTGGTTTCTTTCCCTGCCAGAAGGGAATGCCAGGGAAAAGCAAGCCTTCGTCTTCTCTATAATTACATGAGCCCCATCTTTTTAAAAAATGTCTTGTGATACATTCATGATTTCTGATTTTGAATTTATTCTTTAAGTTTTACTAGTTAGTGTCTATCTTCTAAAGAGCTTCTCTGCTTCAATTCCTCCCATTCTTTCTCCACCTCCCTCTCCTATCAAAAATTGATCCAACCCCTGGCCCAGCAACCCCACCCTTGCAAACCTCAGCTCAGACAAGGCCATGCATGAGGAAGGAGGGTGGTGGGTGCCCACGGAGATTTTCAATTCCTCTCTTGAAATTTCTGGCCACATCTCTCTTTTACATATGCCCCAGCATGACCTGAAATGCCACCTTTTCTGGGCCAGTTTGTGATCTCTGTGGCCTGATCAAAGATGAGGGTGACCAACTCACCTTGGATTTCCTGGGACTTTTCTTGTTTTAGCACTGAAAGTCCCATGTCCTAGGGATTCCTTAGTCCCTGGCAAACTGGGACTGCTGGTCCCCATGTCAGAGATTCAGCATCATTTCTGTCTCATAGTGGGCTTCAGTTTTTTGAGTGTAGTTTGGGTTTATGTGGTTGTTATTTATAAAGGATGAAATGCTGTTTCCCATAAGCAGCTCTGCCTCTCTCTCTTTCTCTCCCTCTTTCTCTTTCTCTCTCTCTCTCTCTCCCCTCTTATATTTCTTCTCTCTGATTCTGTCTCAATTTCTTCCTCTCATTAGGAAGATTAGATGAGTTAACGCTCCATGCCTGGGAAAGTTCTGTGTAAGATAATTGCATCCAACTCCCTGATTTTAAAATCAACTCAAAATTGACATCACGGAGTGCCTGGGGCGGGGCTCTCCCAGCCGGGAGGAGCTGCATGTGGAAACTGAGGCTTAGAGAGTTAAATTCTGCACTCAGGATGCCGCAGGTTCGTCCTCGGTGGTCCCTTGCTTCATCCCCAGGCCTGTCTGACTCCAAACACTGCCCTGGTAGGCACTGTCCTCTATGGCCTTAGGGAGCCACTTAACTTCAGTTTCTCCATACTACAAAAAGATAAATAATCCCTGCATTTTCTTCCTCACAGGAAGATTTAGGGTGGAATGAACAAACAGACTGTAGATGGTTCTCTCCAGCAAAAGCAAGTGGGGAACAGTCCAATCATCATTACTGTTTACCCGGGTCCTTTCCCTGGGGTATTCACTTTTCTTTGCCTTGGATAGAAATAGAAAGAGTGTGTGTGTGTGTGTGTGTGTGTGTGTGTGTATTAACTGCTGCTGAACAATTTCACCATAGTTCTCAGAGAAAGTGGCCCTCTGTAGGCATAAGAGAGATAGAACATTGATCCCACAAAAGCATGCAAAGCTAAAAGCTGTTCTTACCTTTACAAACACTTCTGTCAGGCCTGGGGGGGCCTCCTGGTTGGAGGATCAGGGAATTAGACCATGAAGCTGCAGAAACAGGGCAGAGGAATTGAGTAAATAAACACGCCATTTGAAGGTGATTAAGTGGTTGACAGGAACCTCATCGTGGGTGGGTTAATTGGTCAATATTTACTGAATCCTTACATTAGAGGCCATCCTGAGTCTTTAGAAGACGTCATTCTTGCTGCAGAGGTAATGGAAAAGATCTTTCGAAAGCCAAGACTCCAGTTCCGGCATGTGGCAATCTATCCTCTTTCTGAAATGATAATGCCCACCATCATTTATTGAGCATTTACTAGGACCCTTGATGTACATTATTGAATGTGCATTATGGATAAATATATATAACAGATAAATATACATAATATATTTTATTTTAAAATATGCATTATGAAGTGTACGTTATTTTTATTGGATTCTCATGTTAATCTCTCAGAAAACTGAGACTCAGAGAAGCTAAGTGACTTATACCTGCTGGAATGAGGCTCCTGCGTACACCTTCTCAACTTCCACGGATCCTGCCTCCCTTCGCCTGCGTAGCAATCTAGATAAGCTAGAGCAGAACTCTGGGATTCTTGTTGTGTGCACAGATCACCTGAGGTCCCTTATTAAAATGCAACTCCTAGGTCTGGACGCAGTGGCTCATGCCTGTAATCCCAGCACTTTGGGAGACTGAGGTGGGTGGATCGCTTGAGGTCAGGAGTTCAAGACAAGACTGGCCGATGTGGTGAAACCATGTCTCTACTAAAAATACAAAAATTGGCTGGGCGTGGTGGTGCACCCCTGGAGTTCCAGCTACTCAGGAGGCTGAGGCATGAGAATTGCTTGAACCCAAGAGGCGGAGGCTGCAGTGAGCTGAGATCTCACCACTGCACTCCAGCCTGGGTGACAGAGTGAGATTCTGTCTCAAAAAAAAAAAAAAAAAAAAATGCAGCCCCTGATTCAGTAGGTCTGGAAGAGGAGGTCCAAGATTTTGAACTTCTAACAACCCCCCAGACGAGGCTGATGCAGTCAATCTGCAGGTCACTCTTTGAGTGTCAAGGGGCTAGGATTTGTGGCAGTAACAAACATCCCCCAAATCTTGATGGGTTGAAATAATAAGGGCCCATTTTTTATGCATGCTACATGTTCATCACAGGCTGGCTGAGGGCTCTGTTCCATGACATCCTCACTTTAAGAATAAGAATAATGGAGGAACTATCATATGGAATACTGCCATTCACAAGAGCAGAGGAGAAAAGATCTCTGGTGGATCTCACACCGGCATTAAATACCCATCAAGAAGTTCACAACTCATTGGCTAGATTTAATCACATGACCCTAACTAAGTACAAGGAGATCACAGATCGTCTATTACATTTGGGAAAGGTGAAGAGTCAGAAATATTTGGTAAGCATCAGTAAAACCATCACAGCCTCCTACAAATAAATCCAACAAGTGTTTACCAAGCACTGATTAAACAACCCACACAAAGTGAGGCACTACGGGGGATATTCAAAAAACTCTTCGCTCCCTTTCGTGTGAACCCTGGCTACTTCAACAACAAAAAGGAAAATATTTGAATGACAGTTCGAATTACATGCACACAAAAGGCAAATCAAAAGTTTTGCAACTCTAAAATATGCAGTGACTACAAAGGATCTTCTTGACTTATGCAAAATTTGAATTGCACAAGACTTTCCAAAATAAAAACTATTGCATAAGCTGGGAGTGACTGTGTTTTAAATGGAGATCACTCTGTACGCATATTTTTGCATACTGTCTTTTTTTCTTATCATTTCCACATCTTGGATTTTAGAGATGGCATCATTTTCTCAGGCTGTAATATTCTAATGTATTTAACCAGTCTTTTTTGTTGAATATTCAGATTCTAATTTTTTGGTCATTTTTTTTTTTCTTCTTTAAGAAACAGTACATCATTAACTCTAGTCACTCTGTTGCAGAGCTGGTCTTCTGAATTTATTCCTGTTATCTAATTGAACTTTTGTGTCCTTTGGCAAACATCTCCCCAACAACCATGCTCCCTCCACCAGCCCCTGAAAACCATCATTCTACTTTCTGTTTCTATGAGTTAAATGTTTTTAGATTCCACATATAAATGAGAGATCATGCAATATTTGTCTTTCTGTGGCTGGCTTATTTCACTTAGTGTAATGTCCTCCAGTTTCATGCACATTGCCACAAATAACAGGATTTTTAAAATAAAGCTGAATATTATTCCACAGTGTACATCTACCACATTTTCTTCATCTATATGTTGTTCTGTTGATGGACACATGTTGCTTCCATAACTTGGCTGTTGTGACTAATGCTGCCATGAACATGTGAGTGTGGCTATCTCCTTGACATGCCAATTTCATTTCCTTTGGATGTATAACCAGTAGTGAGATTTCTGGATCATATGGTAGTTCTATTTTTTCTGGGGGGTGGGGGGGACTGAGTTTTGCTCTTGTTGCCCAGGCTGAAGTGCAATGGTATGATCTCAGCTCACTGCAACCTCTGCCTCCTGGGTTCAAGCGATTCTCCTGCCTCAGCCTCCTGAGTAGCTGGGACTACAGGCATGCGCCACCATGCCCAGCTAATTTTGTATTTTTAGTAGAGACGGGGTTTCACCATGTTGGTCAGGCTGGTCTTGAACTCCTGACCTCAGGTGATCCATCCACCTTGGCCTCCCAACGCGCTGGGATTACAGGCATGAGCCACCACTCCCGGCCTCTATTTTTAATTTTCTGAGGAACCTCCGTACTGTTTTCCATAAAGGTCATACCAACTCTGCTGTTATTTTCAACAATGAATTAGCTGATGGCAAAATATTTCTGCATATTTATTTCTTCAGAAAAAAACCTAAAAGTAGAAACAGCCAGTTAAGAAAAATGAATGCTTTTAAGAGTTTTGCTATGCAGTGTCAAAATGCTGCCATAGAGCTTATACCAATTCAGATTCCCATCAGCATTCTCTGAATGTCCATTTCATCACACTCTCACAAGAATGGTAAGTAGGTTTTAATCACAAATTTGAGAGTAAAATATGTTATTGCAATTATGGCTTGTGTTTCTCTGGTAACTAATGTGTGTGAATATATACAGTTTTAAATATTCATTAGCGAAATTTTCATTCCCTTTCACTTATTAGTTTATGTCCCAGTTCCATTTTCTTTTCCTTTGGGGTTTTAGAATTTTGCTTATTCTATGACTGCTTTATGTAAAGGAGCACTTAACCCTTTGTTGAATACATATGTAGCTAAAATTATTTCCAGTATGTCACTTGCCTTAGTTATCTTTTTAAAAATAAATAAATAAATGATACTGGGGAGATCTGAATTGGTGTAAGTGCTAAGGGAACAATCTGACAGTGTGTATTGAAAGTTTTTAAAACTTAATACTCCTTGAGTAAGCAATTCCACTTCTGGAAATTTTTCCTAAGGAAATCCAAATGAACCTGCCAAAATATTCAGGGACCTGGTTAATCATTGTAGTGTTGCAAATGATAGCAAAATGAGCCCTTTATTTTATTTAGTGAGACCTGCCCATTCTTTCTTTCCTTGTGTTTCCTTTTTATTGTTTATATTAACGTTATTCTAAGAGACATAAAGATGATGTCATTTTAATATTCTTTGAAGTTTTCTTTTCTGCTTAATTAAAAGTGGATAGATAAAACAAAGATGGATAGCTAGATGATAGTAGATGATAGACAGGTAGGTAGATTAGATAGATAGATAAACAGATAGATAGATACACAGATAATAAGTAGGGTGAATGGATGGGTAGATATCATATATATAATTATGTATATAAATACTGTGTATATAGATACACAGATACATATTGGTATGCATGTATGTATACACACACACACAGAGCGAGAGACAGAAAGGGGGAGAGAGAGAGACAGAGACAGAAACAGAGTCAGAGAGAGACAGAGGGAAAGAAAGAGAGAGAGAGAGATCCTCTGGTTCCCTATATTGAATGTACATCAGGATCACATGCAGAGCTTTAGTAACTTACACAAATCTGGGTTCCTCCTCCAGAAAGAATGATTCAGTGGTGTTGGGTGGGGCCCAGGCATGGAGGAAAGAGCGTGAGCAGTGGTACTAGGAACAGAAGCCAAGAATCAGAGGAAAAACAAGGAGGCAGCTGAGTCACCTCCAAAGCAGAGAGCTAGAGTTCAGAATGAGCAAGCTGCTGCCTAACTGAAAGTAAAATCCACACTCCACAGAATGGCACTGAGGCTCCATTCCCATCCGGCCCTGGAGCACAGAACAGAGCCCACCTTGTCCCAAGCTCCCCAGCCTCAACCCACCCAGTTCCACTGGCCTTTGTTTTTGTTTCCCCAAAGTGCCAAGCCGGTTCCTGTCCCAGGACCTTTGTTCCTGAGCTTCTCTCTGCCTGAGACATAGCTGTCTTTCATTATTTATTTAACAAAGTACAAAAGGCACATCCTCAGGGGCACCCTTCCTGGACCTTCTCTTCCAAACACCACCCCAGCTCCTTGTAACCAGGTACTTCCTGCCTCACCACCACATCCTGGGGCTCTCTCCTCCATCCCTCTCCATGGCTCAGTTCTCTCCATCTCTCTCACCTAAACAGGCGCCGCACCCCCCTCACCTCTTCAGCTTCTGCTGTGGGTTGTCAGTAATTCAGGTCCATCAGGCTCATCTCTGGAAAGGACAATGGGGATGGTGTCACATCACCTTCCAAGTATGACTTTCAGTTTCTCTTCACCTATCGATGTGCTATTACGCTAAAAGCCTGCCTGCTCGCTCGCTCTCTCTCTCTCTCTCTCTCTCTCTCTCTCTCTCTGCCTTCAGTTGTATTGCCAAATGTGCCTTTTATTGCCCTATCCTTGGTGTATGCCATTCTGAAATGCGGGTGGGAAATACTGTACCCCACATATGAATTGTTCCACTGATCCCTTGAAAACCTAGAGTGAGAATATATTGAATGCGGACCTGCCGTGTTCTAGGTATTGTGATGGGCAATGAAGATTAAGATGTTCTCCCTTTACTCAAGGATCTCTCAGGCATTCTTCAGTTTGCCATAGTCCCTGCGACTCCCTATCGTTACCCTTAGTCTGCTTTACACATTTCTTACTTGCCATGACCCTGTCACCATTTGAGATTCTAATATTTGTTGTTGAAATTGTTAAGAAGTTTACAGCAGGTTTTAAGCAGAGATGTGACAGAGACCTGTTTTGTTATTTATAGGGGAGATAGACATGTAAACACAATTCCAGTTATGTAAATGTCATTAATCATGTACTATTTGTTGAACACCTTCTATGCGCCTCGTCCTATTGAAGCCCCGGGCACTGTTTTAGGTGCTATGATGAGGGTAAGGCAGAATGCCTTAAGAATGTACCAGACGATTCCTTTACTCACTTCAAGGATTCAGATGGGATTTCCTGATGGAAGATGGTGACTAAGAGCGAAAGAGTCTGCAAGGGATAAAATGCTCCAGGCAGAAGAAATAGAAAATGCAAAGCTTGGGGTTAAGAACATGGGGAGTTTGAGGAGGTAAGAGCAGCTCAGTAGGCAATGCAGGGGGTCATAGGAATTAAGAATCTGGAAGGATAAATAAGGGCCAGTGGTTCCAAACTGCAGATTCAAGAGCCAGACGCTACCTTTAAAATGTGTGTTTTGGGGCGTTCGCGTACTGTTGAAAAATATTTTTGAAATAGTTATCATTTAAAAATTGGCAGATTTCACATAAACATATAAACTTTCAACTTATTTTTTAAATGGGGGAAAATCTGGCCACAGTGGGCCCAGATTTGCATGTGTCACCTGTCAGCCAAGAACATGTATCTTCTACTTCTTATCTCTGTAATTTGCCATAGTCTCCACCCATCTCTACTGCCTCACACTTGCCTTCCACTTCTCTTATTTATATTCTCTAGCTGGTCTCTGCACACAGTTGTGCTTCTGATACCCGTTGTTGGGATAGAGAAGTCAGCAGAGGCCAGATCCCCTAGACCCTTGAAGGCTGTTTGGTCTTTATCTTTAAAGCAATGAGGATCTGTTAAATCATTTGAAAGAGGGGAACAATTGGAGTTTTGTGATTTGAAAAAGAACTCTCTGGTGTATAATACGCTCACCAGAAGATAAGACCTAGACTAATCATAGTAGTAGTATTTATACGAATTCCTGGCTGAGGTGCGGTAGCTCATGACTGTAATCTCAGCACTTTGGGAGGCTGAGTTGGGCGGATCATGAGGTCAGGAGTTCAAGACCAGCCTGGCCAACATGGTGAAACTCTGTTTCTACTAAAAATACAAAAATTAGCTGGGCATGGTGGCATGTGCCTGTAATCACAGCTACTCGGGGGGCTGAGGCAGAAGAATTTCTTGAACCGGGACTCGGGAGGCAGAGATTGCAGTGAGCCGAGATCACGCCACTGCACTCCAGCCTGGGCTACAGAGCGAGACTCCATCTCAAAAATAAATAAATAAATAAATACATACATACATACATACATACATACATACATACATAATTTTTTATAATTTTATAAAAATCAAGAATTCCTAACTGAAAACTGCCCAATGCCTGCAGAATTAAGAAATAATTGAATAACTGTGGCACATTCACATAATGAGTCCTATACAGAGATGAAAAAGAATGATCTACAACTAAACACAGTAACACAAATGACTCTCACAAAAATAAGATACAAGAGAGGGCATGCCTTAAAATTCCACTTAGGTAAAGGATAAAAAGAAATCAAACTAGTTTATTGTGTCACAAGTCCAGATACCAGTTGCCCTCGGGCAAAGAGGAGTACAGGGGTTTGATGAGGTTCTGTTTCTCATGGGTGCTGGTTACACGATGTGTTTAGTTTGTGACAATTTATTAAGCTGGACACTTGAGACCTGTGCCATTCTCTGATGGCACATGAATTTAAATATTTTAAAAATGACCTTTTTTGGTACCATTTTAGAAATAATGGTGACTGGCCCAAGATAGTGGTTCTCAAACTTTTCAAGAATGGAGTTAAAAAATGATAAATAGGAGATAAAACCTCTAAACTTGGATTTGCAGAGATGAATGATGAATGGGGGTAGAGGGAGATTTGGGGGCAGGAAAAACATCATGAGAACAACCACAAGAGCTGGAGATTTCCAGGTATGTTCAGAAGAAAAAGGGAAATCATTCATCTCGACTCTATTAGTAAAGTAGAGTGAGAATAGCAGGAAACTACACAGATATCCCCCTACACCAAGCCAGGGAATCAAAGGAACTCAAAGGAAAAAGAAATGCAAGATTTTCTGACGAAACATTTACTTGCTTAAAAATGTCACATGATTTAAAAACACATGTAATAAGAATGGATGTGTGCCATGGAAACTTGTCCCGCATAAATTTCCTCTAAAGGTGTCTAAAGTACCCTTCCCTTCCTTCAGGTACCATCTGCTTTAGGACTCTCTCTGCTTCCTCCTCTCCTCTCCAACCTCACAAATATCTTTATCAAATTCTTGTTGAAACATGGAAAAGAAAAATATTTCCAGCAGTGAAAGCTTTAACTTGTCACCTCCTGTTCTTCTCGAATTTCTAAAGCACGGAGGCCCAGAGAATGTGTTTCCAATATCCTCTCGTCTCTCTCTGTTAGCATTTTGCTCCCTTCTACACCAAGGAGGTTCTGACCCCTGGCGTCTCTTGGGGACGAGGGGTTTGGAGTGGGGTCAGGCTTGTCAGAAAGGGAGAATCCACGGCCGCCTTGAACAGCCCACGTCCCCCCGCTCCTTTAATACATTTAACCTGGAAGAGGCATTGCTCCAGCCAAGATTAGATTACGGGGTTGGTGAAGGTGGCCTAACAAATGGCAAATGGTGGCATGTGAGGCTGAGCTAATCTCTGTTGACATGCATCTAATGCAAGGCCCGTGTTGAAGGCAGCGGGTCCCGTCTGCAGCTCCAGTCTGCCTTGATGACCAAAGGGGGAGGTGAGGCCCAGGGAAAGCCACTGAGATGCCTGTCTCTTTCAATCTGAGAGCGCCTGGAGTGTGCACGTCATTATTTAAAGGTCTCCCGGTACCAGCTAAATGTCTCTGCTTCCTATGGGCGATGAGGTCGATTTCATCTTTTCTCAGAACGAGCTTTTGATGATTGGAATTCTCTAAAATGATGTTCATCTCCCTGGAAGTCTGGGAATTATATCATTCATTCATTCAAAAATTTGGATTAATTTCTCTTTTGTGCAGAGCCCTCATAGAGGTGCATCAGGCTCCACCTCTTTGTTCCCTGTGAAAGTCACATAGATAAATCCAACTCTACTATCTCCTATGAGAAGTTGGACAGATTTAAATTTTTCAAGTCTCAGTTTCCTCATCTAGTGCTTGTCTGGCTCCTACATTTACTCCAGGACCCTTGATTTGGATTTGTGTCCCTGCCCAAATCTCATATTGAATTATGATACCCAGTGTTGGAGGAGGGGTCTGGTGAGAGGTGATTGGATCATGGGGGTGGATTCCCCACTTGCTGTTCTCATCATAGTGAGTCCTCACAAGATCTGGTTGTTTGTAAGTGTGTAGCACCTCCACCTTAGCTCTCTTCCTCCTGCTCTGGCCATGTAAGATGTTGCCTGCTTCCCCTTCACCTCCCATCATGATTGTAAGTTTCCCAAGGCCTCCTCAGAACCTGTGCAGCCTGCAGAAATGTGAGTCAATTAAACCTCTTTTTTTGTTTGTTTTTTGTAAATTACCCAGTCTCAGATAGTTCTGTACAGCAATGAGAGAATGGATGAATACAGCCCTGCACAGGCTAGTAACCATTTGTAGAACAGGATCATCTATAGAATAAACACAGCTAACTAGAAATACCAGTGCACAGCAGAATTCAGTAGCCTAATCATGTATCCAAATGCCATCTACACGTTATATTTTGTGGCAAAAAGTTTGTCATCTCTACTTTCCCCCTGCTTCCATCCCACTAACTAGAATGTAAGATCCACAAAGGCAAGGCTTCTCAAACACCTGGATTAGTGGCTGAATTGTTGTTAGGAGTATAATAAAAATTTGGAAAGCATCTAACAAATAGTGAATTAAATTAATGAGTAAATGAATGGATGAATAAATGAATGGAAAATTTTCTTGGATCAGTCCTCCTGGAAGGTAGACCACTGACCTATTTAACATCTCTGCATATCATTTTATTTCCCTTCTTTGTTTTTCAATAAGATCAATTCTTCTGCCTTTTAAATATTAATTAAGCTACTGCACGTTTGGTACCATGTACCTAGGCTCTGTGGCCAGACAATCTGGGTTTGAATTTTACCTTCATCACCTGTTAATTGGGTGACTTCAGGCAAGTCATTAGGCCTCTCTGTGTCCAATAACTCAGTTGTAGAATGGGGGGAAAATACCAACTACCTAATTAGGTTGGTGTGAGGTTCAAATGAGTTTATATATGTCAAGTGCTAAAAACAGTGCCTCACACATTGGTAGCTGTTACTAGTATTCATAAGTATTGAATAATGTTGATATTTAGTAAAGTAAATCTATTTGAGACAGGCTGGGTGTAATGGCTTATGCCTGTAATGCCAGCACTTTGGGAGGCCAAGGCAGGAGGATTGTTGAGCAGAGCCCAGGAGTTCAAGACCAGTCTGGGTAACATAGTTAGACCCTGTCTATACAAAAAAATCACACACACACACAAAACTAGCTGAGAGAATAAAGACACTACAAGTAATATTAGAGAAGAGAAAGAGAAAAATATAAACATGAGGGTTAGTTTTAATCACTTTAATGAGGTATGATTGATGTTCAAAAACCTGCACACATTTAATGTATACAACTTGAGAAGTTTGGAAATAGGCATACATTCGTGAAACCATCACCACAATCAATGTCATAAACACATCTATCACCTTCAAAAGTCTTCTCCCACCCTTTTTATTTGTTATTACTATTTTTTGTGATAAAAACAGGTAACATAAGGTCTAATCTCTTAACAATTTTTAAGTATGTAATACAGTATTATTAACTACAGGCACTACACTGTACAGTAGATCTCTAGGACTTATTCATCTTATATAACTAAACTTTGTGCCCTTTGACCAACAGATCCCCATTTCCTTTCCCACTAACCCCTGGCAATCACCATTGTACTCTCTACTTCTATGAGTTTGACTATGTTAGATTAGTCATATACATAAGATTATGTGGCATTTGTCCTGCTGTGCCTGGCTTATTTCATTTAGCATAATGTTCTCCGGGTTCATTGATGTTGTCATAAATAAGTCTCAAAAAAAGTATATGTATACACCACATTTTCTTCATGCATTCATCCATCAATGGGAATTGAGATTGCGTTCATGTCTTGGCTATTGTGAATAATGTCGCAATGAACATTACATTGTAATGAAGTGCGGACATCTCTTTGAGATCTTGATTTCAATTATTTTGGATATATATTCAGAAGTGAAATTGCTGGAGTTTATGGTAGTTCTATTTTTAATTTTTGGAGGAACCTCCATATTGTTTTCCATAGTGGCTGTGCCAATTTACATTCCCACCAACAGTGTACACAGGCTCCCTTTTTTCCACATCCTCACATTTATTATCTTTGGAGTGAGATAATAAGTAATACATAAAAGATAACAGTTGTGAGATGCTGTCTCATTGTTGTTTGGATTTGCATTTCCCTGATAATGATTAATGATGTTGAGCGCCTTTTCACGTACCTGTTGGCCATTTGTTTATCTTCTTTGGAGAGATGTCTACTCAGATCTTTGCCAATTTTTTAATCAGATTATTTGATTTTGGGTTTTTGGTTTTGGATTTGTTTTACTATTGAGTTGTAGGAGTTTCTCATGTTCATTTGTTTGTTTTGAGATAGATTTTCACTCTTGTTACCTGGGCTGGGGTGCAATGGCCTGATCTCAGCTCCCTGCAACCTCCGCCTCCTGGGTTCAAGTGATTCTCCTGCCTCAGCCTCCCGAATAGCTGGAATTTCAGGCATGCGCCACCATGCCGAGCTAATTTTCGTATTTTTAGTAGAGATGGGTTTCACCATGTTAGCCAGGCTGGTCTTCAACTCCTGACCTCAGGTAATCCATCCACCTTGGCCTCCCAAAGTGCTGGGATTACAGATGTGAGCCACCACACCCGGCCTATATGTTTTGCATGTTAACCTTTTATCAGATATATGGTTTGTACGATGATAATGTTTAAAATAAAAAGCACACTATATAATTATACACACATAATTTACATCACAACAAAATAATCAATATTCTGGAAGTAGAAGTTACCAGAATGAAGAAACAGAGGAGAAGTGTCATTAAACAAGCACCATAGAAGACAATATTCAAAAACTTCATCCCCCAAAAAGATTCAGAGGCCAATTTTAATAGTCAGTTTTTCAACACGGACACGCTGGTAATTTTCATGCCATACATACACATTTGTTTTAGACCATAGGGAAAGATGAATCACTGCGTACTGCATTCTTTGCAGCTATGACACTGGCAACACAGCGGATGACCAAATTGATACAAGAAAAGAAAGCTACGGACTAATCTCACCTAGAATCATAAATGCAAAAATCCTTACTAATTAACTTAAATGTTACATTAAAAACACGAGTCTTCATGTTCAGTGAGGGCTTATGCTAGAATACAATATAAAATAGCTCATCTGTATATCAAAGTAAAAATGTATAATAATTTCAATAGATGCATAAAAAGCATTTAAAAAACATCAACATCATTTTACCAAAACATCTTTCAGAAAAGTTAGGATAGGTATTTTTCATAAAACATTCTAAAGATTGCCTATCTTAAAACTACATGCAGAATGATATTTAATAGTGACTTGTATAAGTATTTTTGTTAGAATTTAAATATTAGGTTGGTGCAAAAGTAATGGCAAAAACCACGATTACTTTTGTATCAGCCTACTGAGACAATGATGTTCACTATCATCATTAGCATTTAACGTCTTTCCCGGGAGATGTAGGCAACATAAGAATTCATAAGACAGAAATAGATTAATAGACATAAAAAAGGAGAAAAATGACATTTGCAGTTGATATAATATTCTACCTGAAAACACAGAGGAAACAATGGAAAATCATCAAAACCCAATAAAGAGTTCACTTGCATTGCCAGATACTACATAAAACATTCAGAAATCAGTAGTTTTCTTAAACGGCAACAAATGGTTAAAAAATAAAAGGGACCCAGCTTTAATAGCAACCATTTTTATTAAATGCCTAGAAAACAATACAAAATGCATAATACCATATGCAAAAAATTACTAAACATTCCTAAAAGGCATATGAAAATATTTGATTGAATGAAAAGATTCAACATTGTAAAGATGTCAGTTCCTTCCCATCGTTTAAGATGCAATGCAATTCTAAAACAAAATACCAGTGATTACTTTTGTGAGTTGCGACTAAGGGGCGGGAGGGTGTCAAAGTAGTTTTCAAGTTCCTTTGGAGAAGTAAATGTACAAGTTTAGCCAAGAATTTCTTCCCAAGGATGAAAGTATTTGCCTTTCCAGATGATAATGTTAACTAGCAACAATAATCAGATCATATGCATTGGAGGAAGAGTTGAGAACATGTGCTCAAAGAGATAGAAGAGTGAACACAGAAATAGGCTTTATTCAATGCTTTAGTGTTTGATAAAGGTGGCAGCACAGATCAGGGGAAATGAAGGGTTATTCAAAACAGGTGCTGGAGCAATAGATCTCTGATAGGTCCTCATCCGCTCTAAAGGCTGCCTTTCAGCTTAATCATATTGCATTAACCTCCATGGTATCTTTTGCAGAATCTGCCTCACCAAATTGCCTTTTTTTAGGGCTTTTCAGGGGTGCAAGACGAAAGATAAAGAGAGAAAGAAGAGCAAGATCCTATGAGGGTGAAATGCTAAAAATCTCTCCAAACATCTCAACATTTCCTCCCCACCCCCTGCCCGGGATCAGCATGGTGTCATGGGAAGAAGCGTAAAGAATGAATAGCGTGTCCAGCCATCCCACCCCATCTCCAATCAGCTTCCCAGTTCTACAAAACTGGACTTCAGGTTGTCATGTAAAGAGGTTTTCAATCACTATCAGCTTTAGTCTTTCACAGTATTCAGCAAAGAACTAGCCCACATACTGTAGTGAAGACACCCTTAGATTACATGACAGTATTTGAGACTGGAGATGCCACGTAGTGAGTTTGTTCTTTTGGAAATGAGAAGCGAGACATCAACTTACGGGTAAAGTACCCATAGCTATTATTTTTTCCCTCCATTCTCCCCTTCCTTCACCCCAGCTAAAGACAGAATTTGACTTCAAATTAATTTGAGGCCATGTTTTTCATACTGTTAGTTCTGAGAGAAGAAAGGCAATGGCCTCTCATCCATGTTAACTTACAGTGTCTCTTAACCCAAGGAATCAATACTGTATCACTTAGTCCTGGGCAGAGAGAGTAAAGGTAGTTGCCTGAATGAACTTTTGGCATTGATTTATCTATGGAACCCTCCAAAAACAAAATTCCTATTGAAGGAAACCTGTACAACACTGGCTTGTACCTTGCACCTATTCTGTTAAAGTCATTCAGAGCAGAATATATTAGAATAGAGAAACATATTTTGGTCTGCAATTAGTCTATTTAGCATTAATTGCCTCAGAAAAACAATAAGAGGGAGAGAGAGAGAGAAATACATCCAGAGATATCATAGGATTTCTGGAAAGAAGGAGAAAAATTATCTCAGTCATATAGCATGGTCTTCCTTCCTTCAAAAAAAAAAAAAATGCCTCTCAGAGCTAGACATTACCATTGAATAACTCTATTAATGTTTTTCTCCCATGAGAAAATGTTCTGTTGGATTGGATTTCAGGCAGTGAGAAGTCCAGGTTGCCAGAACTAGCTTGAGGCTGTAGTCTGATAGGGCTGGGGGGAAAAAATCAAGAGAAGTATTGGAGCACTCTCCTGCATGCACAAGCTGCTCCTGCCTCACTCTCCAGGCCAAGGTAAAAGTGAAATCCAATGCTCAGAAAAACCTGAATGCTTGGTCATTGCTCTGAGAGAAAAATGTAACAGGTCCAGAAAAAGACTGCATTCACATTCTATGGGGAGCTTATACATTCAAGAAGCATGTACTGAGTAACTGGCTACATGTTCCATGCTGTTTGCATTCACCCTTCACAGATGAGAGACCATTTACTGTCCACGTTTTACAGATATGTCAGAAGTCAGCCAGTCCCATGTGGTTTCTCTGTTTTAACTGATGTCAGTGCTTGTGCAGACAACTGCTTGTATCAAAAGCATTCAGTGGTGAGCTATGTAGATTTTGCTGAAGTTTCCACAGGGCAAAGGGCAGAGGATGCTTACCTCACACATTCACAACACACACACACACACACACACACACACACACACACACACACACACACACAAAACAAACAAAAAACAATGAAAGCTCCTCATTGGGGAAGTCCTTTCTATAGCTGACTCCTCCTTGTGCTCCCATCAGTGGAAAGTGTTCTCCATCCTTTGCCCAATGTGGTACCTGGATTCTTTCCCCTTCCTCCTGCATTTCCTCTGATGGAACCTCAAATGCCTCTTCTCTGTATTATGCAGTACACTTCACCGCCATCCTAATTACACTTCCAAGTATGTGCACCAACTCCCATCACAGGATTAACCAACCCTTCCTACTAAGACATTCCCCACTGTACCTGATGTGGTTTGGCTGTGTCCCCATTCAAATCTCAACTTGAATTGTATCTCCCAGAATTCCTATGTGTTGTGGGAGGGACCCAGGGGGAGGTCATTGAATCATGGGGCCAGTCTTCTCCATGCTGTTCTCGTGATAGTGAATACATCTCACGAGATCTGATGGGTTTATCAGGGGTTTCCGCTTTTGTTTCTTCCTCATTTTTCTCTTGCTGCTGCCATATAAGAAGTGCCTTTCACCTCCAATGATTCTGAGGCCTCCCCAGCCATGTGGAACTGTAAGTCCAATTAAACCTCTTTTTCGTTCCAGTCTTCGGTATGCCTTCATCAGCAGTATAAAAATGGACTAATACAGTAAATTGGTACCAGTAGAGTGGTGGTTTGCTGAAAAGATACCCGAAAATGTGGAGGCAACTTTGGAACTGGGTAATAGGCAGAGGTTGGAAGAGTTTGGAGGGCTCAGAAGAAGATAGGAAAATATGAGAAAGTTTGGAACCTCCCAGAGACTTGTTGAATGGCTTTGACAAAAGTGCTGATAGTGATATGAACAATAGGGTCCAGGCTGAGGTGGTCTCAGATGGACATGAGGAACTTGTTGGGAACTGGAGCAAAGGTGACTCTGATTATGTTTTAGCAAACAGACTGGTGACATTTTGCTCCTGCCCTAGAGATTTGTGGAACTTTGAACTTGAGCAAGATGATTTAAGATATCTGGCAGAAGAAATTTCCAAGCAGAAAAGCATTCAAGAGGTGACTTGGGTGCTGTTAAAAGCTTTCCATTTTAGAAGGGAAGCAGAGCATAAAAGTTTAGAAAACTTGCAGCCTGATGAAGCAGTAAAAAAGAAAAACCAATTTTTTTCAGGAGAAATTCAAGCCAGCTGCAGAAATTTGTATAAATAGCAAGGAGCCTAATGCTAATCCCCAAGACCATGGGGAAAATGTCTCCAGGCCATGTCAGAGACCTTCCCGGCAGCCCTTCCCATCACAGACCGAGAGGCCGAGAAGAAAAAGTGGTTTTGTAGGCCAGGCCTAGGGTCCCCGTGCTGTGTGCAACCTATGGATTTGGTGCCCTGTGTTCTAGCCACTCCAGCCATGGCCTAAAGAGGCCAATGTACAGCTCAAGCTGTGGCTTCAGAAGGTGGAAGCCCCAAGTCTTGGCAGCTTCCAGATGGTGTTGAGCCTGTGGGTGCACAGAACTCAAGAATTGAGGTTTGGAACCTCTGCCTAGATTTCAGAAGAAGTATGGAAATGCCTGGATACCCAGGCAAAAGTTTGCTGCAGGGGCGAGGCCCTCATGGAGAACCTCTGCTAGGTCAGTGTGGAAGGAAGATGTGGGGTTGGAGCTCCGCCCCCCCAACACAGAGTCCCTACTGGGGCACTGCCTAGTGGAGCTGTGAGAAGAGGGCCACTGTCCTCTAGACCCCAGAATGGTAGATCCGCCGACAGCTTGCACCATGTGCCTGGAAAAGCTGCAGACACTCAATGCCAGCCCGTGAAAGCAGCTGGGAGGGAGGCTATACCCTGCAAAGCTACAGGGGCAGAGCTTCCCAAGTCCATGGGAACCCACCTCTTGCATCAGCATGACCTGGGTGTGAGACCTGGCATCAAAGGAGATTATTTTGGAGCTTTAAAATTTGACTGCCCCACTGGATTTCCAACTTACATGGACCCTGTAACTTCTTTATTTTGGCCTGTTTCTCCCATTTGGAATGGCTGTATTTACCCAATGCCTGTAATCCTATTGTATCTGGGAAGTAACTAGCTTGCTTTTGATTTTACAGGCTCATAGGCAGAAGGGATTTGCCTTGTCTTAGGTGAGACTTTGGACTGTGGACTTTTGGGTTAATGCTGAGATGAGTTAAGACTTTGGGGGACTGTCGGGAAGGCATGATTGGTTTTGAAATGTGAGGACATGAGATTGGGAGGAGCCAGGGGTGGAATGATATGGTTTGGCTTTGTCCCCATTCACATCTAAACTTGAACTGTATCTCCCAGAATTCCCAAGTGTTGTCGGAGGGACCCAGAGGAAGGTAATTGAATCATGGGGGCCGGTCTTTCCTGTGCTACTCTCATGATAGTGAATAAATCTCATGAGATCTGATGGGTGTATCAGGGGTTTCTGCTTTTGTTTCTTTCTCATTTTTCTCTTGCCACCACCATGTAATAAGTGCCCTTTACCTCCCACCATGATTCTGAGGCCTCCCCAGCCATGTGGAACTGTAAGTCCAATTAAACCTCTTTTTCTTCCCAGTCTCAGGCATGTCTTCATCAGCAGTGTGAAAACGGACTAATACAGTACCTTTTTGGGATCGGTGTGGGTAGAGAGGCAGAGTGGGGCATGCTTGTCTCTTGCCAAGCTGAGTAAACAAAGGCCAAGAGGAGGGAGGCAATTATCTTGCTGTTAGGGAATAATAAGTTTTCAAATTCAGACATTCTAGTGTCTTTCACCTCTAGATCAGCCCACCTCTCCCAAAACTCTGTGAAATTAAACAACAATCATGATTCTGGAAAAGAAAACAGAAAATAAAGGGTAGGGTATAAAAATGCAAGAGTATTAAGACATCAACTATACTAGATCTAAAAGGGAAGTCAGAGGTCAACACTGGTACACAGTCTAGAATTTCCTTTAATAGCCAAGCACATTGGTTTTTGTGCCTTGTCTTGGATACTCCTAGTGGCAGAGAGCTTAGTATCTCTTGAGACAATCTATTCCACTCTTGGACAGCTCTGGGCAATTTTTCCTTTTCACTGAGCCAAACTCAACTTTCCTTCAACTTTAACAATTGCTAATTCTTCCTTCTGGATCTATATAGCGTAAATCAAGTGCCTGTTTAACTTGATGTCTTTCTAATATCTGACGGCAGCTAAGCCACGTTATCTCATTCAGAACCTTCCTGACCTTCTTGTGAGGTAGAGGTATTTTTCACACCCATTTTACAGATGAGAAAGTAGTCTAAGTGAGGTGAGGAATATCTGAAAACTTAGAGCAAGGGAGTCTCAGAGGCTGGGCTTGATCCCAAGACACAAAGATTTGAGTCTCACAGCAAAAGGCAATTTGAATGGCTTCTCGATCTATTATTGTAATTAGGCTAAGTTAACTTTATTAGCTGTTCCTGATGTCAGTAAAACTGAACCATAAAGGAATGTGAAGTGTTTATGAAAAGCATTCAAATAAGAAAGGAAGGAAAGAAACACAGAGGAAAGAAAAAGAAAGGACACAGGCAGAGGCAGAGAAACTTTAGGATGTAGATAGAGAAGAGAAAGAGAAGGAGAGGAAGGAGAGAGGGAAGAGAAAACTAAGACGCCAGTGATTCAAAGATGGTGACCAACCCTGAGGCTGCTGGAATCCTGGAGGTCTTCTGAAGGTCTCCGTGACTGGGGATTCCAGGAATTGAGACTTCTGCATCAATATCAAGAAAAGATAAAACGCTTACAACTTCTGGGTCCTGAATATCATCAATTTACAAAAGAAGGTAGAATATGCTTTTCTGTTGGACACAAGTAGAAGACACTTCAATTTGATATTGAAGAATATTTTAAAATACATGGGTATTATTTTCCTCTAAAACGGGGTTCTTAATATTGGATCCATAAATTAAACTTCTAAGCTAAAGGGGTCTTTGAACCCCCCAAAATTATTTATAAAATGTTGTATGGGTATTCAATTGCCTTTCTTTGTATTCTCAAATTCTTCTTCTTTTTTATTTTATTTTATTTATTTATTATTTTTGAGAAAGTGTCTCACTCTGTTGCCCAGGCTGGGGTGCAGTAGTGTCATCTCGGCTCACAGCAACATCTGCCCCCCAAGCTCAAGCAATCCTCCCACCTCAGCCTTCCAAGTGGCTAGGACTACAGGCATATGCCACCACACCTGGCTAATTTTTGTATTTTTTGGTAGAGATGGGTTTTCGCCATGTTGCCCAGGCTGGTGTCAAACTCCTGAGATCAAGTGATCTGCCTAACTTGGTCTCTCAAAGAACTGAGAGGCATGAGCCACTGTGCCCGGCCTCAAATTCTTATTTGTTACATGACTTTGTGACATTTCCATGATGGAGTCATAACTGATAAAACAGAGCAACCCCAGAGTTTTGGAAGAATAAGCCCTGGATCTCAGACTTCAGTGAGCCACTCACTAGTTTCAGTTTGCAAAGTGAGACTTTTGCAAGTCATTCCTTCTCTGTAGGAGCAGGGCATGAACTAGGACTACTTAAAATGTATTAGATGTTGTTTGGGGTGATGCTGGGAGCTTCCACCAGTCCCCCACTTTCTCCTCTCCACTTCCAACAAGGGTACTTTGTTGTATAACAGTTGTGCATGTATATGTGACCATATGGCGATGTCATAACTGATTAAAGTAGGGCACACTGGATCCTCTCTTGTTGGTATTTGGAATGGAATTCAAAGATACTGGTCATTCTCCACTGGTTGGTGAAACTAAGCAGATGGAGAGGTGAGAGCTATGGATTAGCCATGCTTAGTCCACATGGAGAGCACAGACGCTGATCTTAGGAGTGGAAGAGAATACAGATGTGACAAGAGGATCAGAGAGAGTGTATGGGTGTGAGGGTGTGTGTGGGAGAGAGAGAGGGAGGGAGGATATGTATCATATGTATATGGGTGCATGTGCACACAAGAAAGCTCTGAAAAGATAACACATCAGGCTAACAATAGTTACTCTGGCTGAGAGATTGAGTGATTGAGTGCTTTTTATCCTCTTCCTCCTATTTCTCTGTATTGACTGCAATTTTTTTTTTTTTTTTTTTTTTTTTGCAGCAGGCACACATTAATTTTATAATCAGCAAAAACGATGAATCTATTTCCATTTGGGAAAATTTTCTTTAGAAGGAATGCATCTGGGGATACTAGAATTTTCCCCATGCAAAGCCCAAGGGAGAGAGGGAGCCAGGGCTTAGGCCTTTGTAGTAAATATCTCCAGACCACACTAAATCCAATCTTCTCATTTGGGGTTATTTGCTTTCCGGACGGCAAGGCTGTGATGGATCCCAGATTCAGTACTCGTGGCATCTCAATCAGCTGTGTTTAGATGCCGCTGTGACACAAGATTATGACGTTTTGATGGGATTAGGAGATAACTTTGCTTTAATCTATAAAGCCCTGTATGCTTTGGGATCTGATTACCCGGGCAATTCCCTTCCTCGGCCCTAGCAATTAAGATTAGCCAGAATGCTCCTGTTAATGATCCCCATATTGAAAACTCAGGAAATCAGAAATCGGTGGTTTTGTTTTGAGTTGTTTTTACTGGTTTTGTTCTCCCTTTTCCTTTTCTGCGGAAGGCTCTGAGCTCTCTCTAAGGCTCTTGTCTTCACATCCTAGTGGGCTGTTTTACTTCTTTCTCTGTTTCTAAAGAAGCCATCTTTGGGAGCCCTCCTTTGTGTTCTTGTTTCACTGGGAAAAGTCTGCTTTTGTTTTATGCAATCAGTGGTCCTTGTGCTTGGTACAATTTGTCTCAGCAGTGATGAGTGAATTTTTAAATCCATCCGGAAAATGACAGAGCGTAAACTTACAAAGACTATTTAACAAAACTCCTGTGCCTAAGGAGGTTTCGTGGGTCCACCATAACCGCATTGGCCCCAGGTCATATTTTCCAGAGAGATCTGCTCCCAGAATCTTTAAACTACAGGAATTTATGGTCTGTGGTCAAAATGTTGTTAAGTTTGCCCACTCTCTTATTTCTACTGAAATACAGTTGCATAAATACAGTACAAAAAACAACCATTGAAAGGTGCCGGTTTAATCTGTTACCATTTAGATTAGGTGTATATGAGAGGCAATAGGTCACTATGCTGCATATTCTAGCTTACCTCTCCAGCTCAACCCTGCACCTCAGCTTCCACCCTGGAAGGCTGTCCTATAAGGTCAACAGGAACAGGATACCTTGTCTTCAGAATTCCTGTTGTGTTTGACCAATGGCAGCCATTCACAGGGAATAGGAAGGAGGAAGAAGGCAGATATCAAAGTGTTTATTCCCTCGGTTGTCTCCATGCTGGGTCTGGGATGGGCAATGACTAAGGCAACATATCTTGTCTGGAGACCCTTCCCTGTGGCTGTTGCTATGGTTCTGGTAATGTCTGCCTTCCTATACTAATGTCTTCTAGCCTAGAGTAGGTAACTCTTCAGGCTGTCGTCAATCCCAGGTTGTTTCACTAGGCATATGGACTTCACCCTGCCCACATTTTTTGCAAATGTTCCCTTAATTAAATTTTCTTCCATTTCTCTTGTGGAGTAAGCCTCCTCTCTCCTACCAGAACGCTGACCAATAGCAGCGTTGTGGTTGGCAGCTTCGTTTCAGGAAACCTTTAAACCTAGGGGGTCCATCCCTTCCTTGATACAAGAACTTGGCAAGTGATGTCACATTCCTGAACTTCAGTTACCTCTTCTATAAAATATGCACAAAAATAATACTAAGTTCACAGGATTGTTGTGCTAGTTAAGTGAAATAAAAGGTGGTAGCGTATGGCACACGGTAGTCATTCACTAAATGTCAGATTCCCTCCACAGCTTTCCATACCCAACACCCCTTTTTCTCATTAGGCCTGTTACCCATTCATTTAAGTCTTCCCTTCTCTGAACAAGTTTTTTCTCTAGCACCTGATATGATGATGACAAGCTGGAACCACTGAGTAGCATATGGTGAAAAATGAGGCAAAAAAGAAAGCGCATGATGGGTCATCCAGAGGGCCATTGATTGCCCACTGACTTTTGCTAACATACTAAACATGAGACTTGTCAAAATAACAATAGTGATTATTTATCGAATATAGCTCTTCCCAAACTGAGCCTATCATTCCTTCTCTATGTAACCACAGTACTCTGTACATTGCCAAACTTAGCACATGTTACACTGGATCATAATGTCTATTTTTTGTTTCATCTACTGTCTTCACTAAACTTTAAGATATTATGGCCTGGGATTTGTCTTCTTCTAAATACTTGGTGCTTAGCCTAGAGCAGTGGACATTCATGGAGGTGCTCATAAACCCTGTTAAAGAGAATGAATGAATGAAGAAACAGATGACAGAGAGATACTGAGGCTTGAGACTTTAAAGATAGGTGGTATGGGAAGGCTTCACCAAAGAGATGTAGGCTGGACACAGTGGCTCACATCTGTAATCTCAGCACTTTGGGAAGTCAAGGCAGGAGGATCACTTAAGCTCAGTCGTTTGAGACCAGCCTAGGCAACATAGCAAGACATCAGCTCTACAAAAAAGAAAAAAAAAAATCCCCTATCTCAGCATCCCAAGTAGCTGGGAGCACAGGCATGGTGGGATCGCTCAGGCCCAGGAAGTCAAGGCTGTAGTGAGTTGAAATTGTGCCACTGCATACTCCAGCCTGGACAACAGAGCAAGACCCAAAAATCAAAAACAGGCCAGGCATGGTGGCTCACGCCTGTAATCTCAGCACTTTGGGAGGCCAAGGTGGGCAGATCACGCGGTCAGGAGATCAAGGCCATCCTGGCTAACACAGTGAAACCCCATCTCTACTAAAAATACAAAAATTAGCCGGGCATGGTGGTGGGCAGCTGTAGTCCCAGCTACTCGGAAGGCTGAGGCAGGAGAATCACTTGAACCCAAGAGGTGGAGCTTGCAGTGAGCTGAGATCACGCCACTGCACCCCAGCCTGGGCGACAGAGCGAGATTCCATCTCAAAAAATAATAATAATAATAAAACAGAAATACAAACAAAGAGATGCCACTTAGCTTGGGCCTTAAAGATGAATAGTTTAAAATAGGAAGAAAGCAAATGAAGATATTCTAGGCAGAAGACATGTAAGCAGTAGTGGGGGAGATGGAAACTCTTCTGAGCAGCATAGAGATTTTTGAGTATTAGAGTGGAGAGAAATGTGACTGGAGATATATATATATATGTATGTATGTTAGGGTAGTGCTAGTTGCTGTAATAAACCCTCAAATCTCATTGGGTCACATCAATAAAGTATATTCTGATCTTACATAAAATCCAAAACAACAGGTATTATTAATCAGCAGGCAGCTCACTTCCAAGAGGGGATTCTAGAACCAGGTTTCTTCTGTCCTGTGGATTTCCCATTGTCTAAGGTCACACAGAAGAACTAAAAAAAAAAAGCATGAAAGCATGGTGGACTCCATATGAACAATGTTTATGGGCGATCCATATGGTAAATGCCACTTCCACCTATATTCATTCTGTGGGTCAGAACTCAGGCGCATGACCCCACCTCCCTGCAGGGAGGCTGAGAAGTGTAGTCTAGGTGGGTGGCCAGGAGGAAGAGAATATGGCTTTGGAGACATGCTGGTCAGACTCTCCCACAGATTAGTAAGGTTGGAAGAGATCCCAAAGAACCTTGAGTACCAGGCTTGGTTCTACACATTGTATGACTGGATCCCATCAACTAAGCCCACAGCTCCCACTGCCAAGTGATGTTTCGGAAAACAGAAGCTGACACAGGAAAACATGACCACAAGTAGAAAGGAGGTCAGGGAAGAGCTGAGGAACATCCTGGGAAGATCCTAAGCCCACAGAGGAGCAAGTCTTCTTTCGTGCATAACCTTGGCATCAGAAAGGGGCTTTCTCTAAACCCAGGCATTGTCAGTTCTAAGTAGTTCTTGATTCTCACAGAAAAGTCACTGCTGGCCCAATCTCTTCTTCTGCAGTAGAGCACATGGGGAAGGAGGGAAGGAGGGAAGGAGAGAAGAAAGAAAGGAAGGAAGGAAGGAAGGAAGGAAGGAAGGAAGGAAGGAAGGAAGGAAGGAAGGAAGGAAGGAAGATGGGAGGAAGGGAGGGAGCAAAGGAGAGGAGGAAGGGAGGGAGGGAAGAAGGAAAGGAAGGAAAGAAGGAAGGAAGGAAGGGAGGGAGGGGGAGGGAAGGAGGAAGAATAGAAGGAAAGAAGTGGGGGAGGAAGGGAGAAGAGAGAGGGAAGAAGGAAGGGAGGAAGAGAGGGAGGAAGGGAGGGAAGAAGGGAGGGAAGAAGGGAAGGAGGAAGGGAGGGAGGAAGGAAGGAGGGAGAGGAACGGAGGGAATATTATTCTTTAAAAATGCTCGGAATTTGTGGTACCAGGGTTGGTCTCATTGGGTCCTCTCCTGATTATAGGACATCCTGGTTTTTAGGAGCCTAACGGGTTTCTCAGGACCTGGGACTTTTAGTACCAAACCTGGGAAAGTCCCAGGCAAACTTGGACAAGTTAATCAACTTAGCTCTGACATCAGAGGAACACGGGTCCAAATTCTAGCTCTCTGCTTGGTAAATGTGTGCATTTGGGCAAGTGGCTACATCTCTATGAGCTTCAGTTTCATCCTGTTTAACGTATGGATGACAAAATGGCCATCTCCCTGGGTTGGTGTGAGGATTGAATGAGATAATGCATGTAAAACACTTAGCAATGTGTCTGGCATATTGAATACACTCCATCAGTGTTGAATGAGGCTCTCTTCTTACTTTAAGTGGATCTTGGTTAAGCAGAGCCCCTGAGAGATGAGATTCTTCCTGGGAAGAAGAGGCAGGGGTGCAGCCAAGGACAGAGGCCTTGCTCTCTCTTTGGGTCCTGGGGGTTGCCGAGCAGGTGGTGCTCAGATGTACAGGGAATCCTAGCTGCACGTGGCTGTCAGCTGCTTGTCAGCAGGGAGATCAGGGCGAATAGGGCTCAGATGAGGAGAGAGGAAGGAAGGCAGCCTGCCCAAGAGTTTCTGATCCCAACTCTCACCACCAAGGGAGGAAAGCCAGGGGGTGTGGGTGACACAATAAGAAGGCCCTGAGGAACGTTCAGAGTTCACCCCTTCCTCCTACAGGAACCAAACTTTAATAGCCAGAGCCAGGGAGTGAAAGAGAAACCAGAGAAGTGAACCATTAGCCTTTAAACAGGCCACATTGTCTTCAGAAGCAGGCTTTGAAATTGTGCATGTGTAACCACAGTAGAGAGGCTTTGGGCTCCCTCTGTTCCTGCCTGAGGGTAAGCCAGAAAAAAGAGAAGAAATGAAAGGGAGGAAGAAAAGAAACTAAAGGAAAAAGAGGGGTCTAGGAGAAAGTCATGGGAGAGGCAAGAGAAGAAGAACTTCAGTACACAGGAAGGAGCCAGCCATGCACTTCTATATTCCAGCAGGTCACGTGTTTCTCAAGGTTGTTGAGGACATTGACGATGCACAATATTTTCTTGAGCAGTGCTCTGGGCCGTCATTCCTGTGCGTGATCATATTCATCCTCATAGTCGACTTCCAACATTAGAGGTGAGGACACTGGGGCTCAGTGAGCCTCAGTACCTCATCCAAGGATACACAGTCAATAAGTGGCAAAGCCAGAATTTAGACCCAATCTGTGCTGTCTAGTAATAATTTTGTAAATGTGACAATCATTAATAACTTCATCATCCAGGATGATATAAAGGCAAAAGGGAAGGATGGATGAAACAGTATGGGAATATCAAAGAGAGAACATAACGAATGTCCGGTCTAAAGCAGGGTTTCTCAATTTCTGCACGATTAACATTTTAGCTGGGCAGTTTTCCGCTGTGGGGGCCTGTTCTGCACGTGGTACGACGTTTGGCAGCATCCCTGCTCTCCCCGCACTAGATGCCAGTAGCGGCCCCTCCCCCAAATGTGGCATGACAACCAGAAATGTCTCCAGACATTTTCAAGAGTCTCCTGGGGACAAAGTCAACCCCTGTTGAGAACCATACACATAATAGTCATTAATATGTGCAGGTGCAATGCTCACCCCTATAATCTCAGCACTTTGGGAGGCTGAGGTGGGCAGATTGCTTGAGCCTAAGGCTTTGAGACCAGCCTGGGCAACACAGCAAAACCTGTCTCTACAAAAATATTTTTAAAAAATTAGCCAGGCATGGTGGCATGTGCCTGTAGTCCCAACTACTCCAGAGGCTGAGATGGGAGGATCACCGGAGCCCAGGAGTTCAAAGCTGCTGTGAGCCATGATGGCACGACTCTACTCCAGCCTGGGCAACAGAGTAAGACCCCATTTGAAAAAAAAATTAATTAAAAATAAAATAAAAGTAGTAATTACTATGAATTGAGAGTCAACTAAGTGTCCTGTAAAAAGCACTCAATTTCATTTAACATCTCACTGAATCCCCTACAAGAACCCTATGAGGTCGGCATTCGTGCTTCCACTTTCAAGATGAGGTAGCTAAGGATCCAGGACCTCACATAACACGCCCAGGTACACACAGCTGGTAAGAGAGAGAGCTGGGATTTAAACCCAGGTCTATGCACGCCTTTCTCCTGTACAGATCAGAGAGGGAAACAAAAGATGGGAAGGGAGTGAGCCCAGGAAAGAGACAAATTATCGCTATGCCAGGTAGTCAGAAAAGACTCCGAAAATGCAGGGAGAGATCCACCATGTGGCCTGGTAATGTTACACCATTGCCGGGATGAAGCCTATTTAAGCTGCCATATCCCAGGCAGCCCCCAGTTCTCCCCTCTGCCCCCAACCCACCGCTTCCTGTGCAGTGTCCTGCACGTGAGTCCACCCTCTCTCTTCCCTCTCTCATATCTCATAAGAAGAGACAATGTATTCTCAATGCCGTGATTTATGGGGAACAGCTACTTCCCGTGACCATCCATCTCTCTTCGCAGGGACACATATGTTGGGTAGCATCCATCCCAGAAACGACCCACATTCATTTTCTGCCAGGAACCAATGGGCTGGGGAATTCAAGAAATGCCCCTAAATTACAAACGAGTGTGGGGGGACCTTCCTCTAGAAACCTTTTCCCCAAGCCTGAGCCTTACTATAAATCACCCTGTAAGCATCACACACCGCCATAAACTGCAGATGTGTGGGGAATGGCAAGGTGAACATCCGCCAGCAAGAAAGCAAGCAAGGTTGACCAAGACCTTGGAGGGGGTGGCTGCTGGAGGAACTCACCTTGACCTTCCCCGCTTCCAGCATCCTTTCACTGGATACTGCGTGGCTGTTACCTTTAGTGTGAGAAATAAATTTCACTCAAGATTTTTTTTCGGGGGGTAATCACCCACCCCACCTTTCCAACTTCTGCAAAACAGCATGAGCATTTGTTCTTAATCTTTCAGGGGATGAAGGTTTCCTTTGAAAATCTGATGAAAGCTATGGACTCCTCCCTTCATTAAATAAATGATTGTTTACTTGTGTTAAAGACTTCGAAAATGGTTAAGACTAGTTTATGGTGGTATTTCTAGGAAGATAAAGGGCTTTTATCCCCTGTCATATAAAAAAAGCATTTTTTTAATGTATTGACTTTTGGGGAAACGTTTACTGATGTATAACACGCATACAGAAAAGTGCACAGATCATAAATGTTCGGCTTAATGATTTTCACGAACTGAACAAACTGGTGTAACCTGTGCCCAGATCTTGAAAGAGCATTCCTGTGCATCTGGAAGCTTCCTTACAGCCCCTTCCAGTTTTGCCTGGTTTTCCTCTTTCTATAAATGGAATTATACAGCATGGTTCTTTGTGTGTAATTCCTTTAACTCACTGTTACATTGGCGAGACTTATCTGTGTGGTCGTGTCTAATTGTGTTTTGTTTATTCTTATTAGCATATGGTTTTCTATTGTGAGAATATGTCACAACTTATCCTCATTCTAGTGTTGCAAGTCATTGGGGATGTGTTCATTTTTACGGAATTGTGTTGAGCTTATGTTCTTTAGAGTTGTAATTTTAACCTTTCCTATGTGTGAGTGTGTTTCATTTTCCCATTTATGGTAGGAATGCATAGTAAATTCTTATTGAAAAAAAAAAAATCTAACGTTCGGGGAAAAAAACAGGCAGTGAAATTTCTCTCTGATTTCTTTTCGTCTCCCTCCCAACCCAATTAATTCAGTTTCACTGTTACTCGTTTTCTGGGCACCCTTTCAGACATTTCTCTGTGCATCTGTGCACTGATAAATGCAACATTCAATGTGACGCTTCATTTTGTTTTTACATGAATGCAATTGTTCTGCAATTTTTTTCACTTACCGATGTGTCCTACAGACCTTTCTGTAGATTGTCCTCATTGCTTAAGACTGCCGGGCATGCGTCCATTGCATGGACGTGCCATGATTCATTTAACCAGTCTCCTACTGGTGGGTATTCAGGCTGTCTCCAGTTTTCTGCTGCTGCAAGCAGGGTGGCAATGCACATCCTTTTACGTGCTTCTTATGAGCATTGCAACTATTTCTCTTGGAGAGAAATGGAAAGGTGGAATTGCTGGGTGTACACATTTGCCTTAAGGCGGCTTTTATGAGGTCAAATAGATTGCCCATACCACTGTGAATTCCAGATATAGCCTGAAACTTATGTGAAGGCATTTGGCAAAAGGATCGAAATTCACTTGGGTTTTCAAAGACTCGATGGTTGCCTAGAATTGGGGAGAACAGAAGAGGAAGCTCTCTTAGCTTTCACTTAGTGACAGTTTGCCAGCACCTCAACCCCACAGGATGCTGATGCTAAACAGCGATCCCATAAGGGAAGAAAGTACTGCCAGCAGATGGTAAGGAGAGTTGGAACTGGGATGTCTGAGACACAAGGGACAGCTCTTTGAGAACAACTGGAATAATCATGATAGTAACACAGCCAACATGCCTTGAGTACTCGCTATGTGTCAAGCACTGCTCAGGGATTGTCTAATTCAATTCTTACCAGCCTGGGCAACACAGCGAAACCCTGTCTCTACAAAAATATTTTTTTTAAACTTAGCCAGGCATGATGGCAGGTGCCTGTAGTCCCAACTACTCCAGAGGCTGAGGTGGGAGGATCACCGGAGCCCAGGAGTTCAAAGCTGCTGTGAGCCATGATGGCACCACTGCACTCCAGCCTGGGCAACAGAGTAAGACCCCGTTTGAAAAAAATAATAATAATTAATTAAAAATAAAATAAAAGTAGTAATTACTATGAATTGAGAGTCAACTAAGTGGCCTGTAAAAAACACTTAATTTCATTGAACATCTCACTGAATCCCCCACAATTTGTTAATTTCATTTAACATCTCACTGAATACTCCTACGGGGAAAGTACCACATTGAGTCCCATTTTCCAGCTGGGAAAACTGAGGCTCGAATAAAGTCACCTGCTCAAAGTCACACTTGTTCACTATGTGAATTAATTGCTTGGAGATTACGCAATTGAGCAAGCTCAACATGGCTTTTGCCGCCAGGAAGCTCACTGTCTATGGGTGGAAACAGATAAGCCACCAGGTGGTTACACTGCAGCTCTGCTTGGAGCTGTGCTCAGCCAGAGCAGTGTGCCCTGCAGACTGCTTAGATACACGACCTGGAGACAAAGGGAACCTAAAACCACTCCTATGGGGAAGATAGAACCTCTCTGGCTCTCTTGTCCTTCCATGTGGATCACACCTCAACACCCTGGCCAGGAAGGCAAATCTTAAAGCTAATTAATATTAACGTCACGTAGCAGGCGTCAAGTCCATGCTAACCGCTTCTTCACCCCATCAATTCTCGCAGCAGGTTTTTTAGGACACTGAGGCTCAGAGAGAAGTGACTTGTCCAAGGGCCACAGTTAATAGGGAGAAGAGCCAGGATTTGAGTCTGGGTCTGTGTAATAATTCTGAAGCCTGGAAACTCTGAGCATGCAGCCCCTACCTTCCTGCCCTTTAGACAGTCACAGTCCAACATTCCTCAATCAAAAATATTCCAGGGCCAAATCCATCCATCTGTGTGTGCTTTGGCAGTGGAGTGCGCTGAGAGCACACGTCTCTTGGTTCCAACCCCAGTTTACAATCACCTCGCTTAACAATTAAATATATAAAGTCACAGCCCATTGTCCTCATGTCAGATTAATGCATTACATCTTTCTCCTTTCGGACTGATGCCTCCAGATTTTCTGATGTGGAAACGATTGATTATTACAGTTTTTAGGGTTTTTTTTTTTTTCTTTTAATTTTCAAGTCAGTGAACCAGGCAATCATCCACACTGCCCGCGCATTATGGGCCTAATTCTGCAGAGGTCTGACAAACCTGCCCAGAGACAGAAGATTAAGCTATTCCAAATTGCCCAGACGGAGGCAAGCCCAGATTGGGCTCTCTGGGACAGAGGTGGGGGTGGGGGGACCTTTCATTTCTGCCCTTTGGAGACCTCCAAGACTAAACAGTTTAGGCCACATCTTGAAGAAAATTGCTTTATCCTTTCACCTTTAAGTGGATTCCGGTGCAATCAGTTGATTTGGGAGCACGTGGAGGTCAGCACACACACGCCAGGACGGGGGTGGGGGGTTGTGGGCAGAGTCACGAGAAGACAGGCGGCAAGTAAAATAAAGGAGGATGTAAAAGCTAGGGCGGCCGGTTTGTAACCTCTAACATCTGGCGCCAAATAGGAGGGTACACGGGAAAGTATTCGAACCAGGGACGGGGGAGTGAAGTGGAGAAGGAGATCGGGCGGGGAAGACTTTCAAAGGTTGTAACTGTGACAAACCAGGATGCTAGCCCCTCTCAGATGTCACAGGAGGAAGTGAAGGAGGGAGGGAAGAAGAAGAGAGAGGGAGGAAGAGGTCAGGTCTCCAATCCCCATAACTAGAGGACATTCAAATGCTTGCAGATGGGATGCAAGGAAGGGTAGAGGTAGAGAGTAAATTGTATCTGGCTGCCTGGGAGTACAGCACAGAGAAAACTGATTTTCCTCATGCTGGCAAAGCCCCCTTGCTGAGAATATCTCCAACTCCAGCTGGCTGGTAGGGAGGGGCCCTCAAATCAGAGGAGCTCCCTCTACCCAGTTTCCTAGTCTTAGCTTCACTGCCCCTGGCCGGGTATGATTTCATGAACCCTCCCCTTATTGTGATGGTCCTGGCATCCGAAACTTGCATGCTGAGAAAAGATACCAAGGGAGAGGTGCTCATGCTTTCTCAAGGCAGTAGGAAAAGTGTTTCGTCCTGCTCTGGCCTGAGTGAGAACCAGACATTGACTCAGATGGCCAATTTCTACACTGCTATTATTTGGGAGGTTCTAGATTTGGATTGTTCGAAAGCCTTTTATCATTCAGTTCCAGCAACCACATTCAAACCTCTTCACTCTATTCTCCCAGCACAGTGAATAGTTTGCCTCCACCTTCTCCTTTTGCCACTTCTCTCTTTTTTCTTTTCTTTTCTTTCTTTTCTTTTTTTTTTTTTTTTTTTTTTTTTTTTTTTTAATCATGATCAGGCAGTTTTCACAGGGACTTCCAATGCTTAACAGACCAGAGACTAAACTTACATCAGCATCAGTTAGGATGCCTTCAGACGCAATTAACAGAAAAGCCAGTTCACCTTGCATTAAACCTTGGAGAAGTTTAATTTGGACATCTTCAGACACCTATAGACAGGCAGTTGCTTTCCAGGTTTGGGGCAGCCACTCCACTGGACATCAAGGTAAGCCCTGCCCATTCATCTACTCCCCCAAGCTCAACGCATTCACTTCCCTTCCTGTTCATCAACTCATGCCTTCAAAATGGTGGCCACAGCTCCAAGCATCATGAACTCCGTTCGAGGTAGAAAGTCTAGGAGAGAGGCAAGACCTTCTTCTGGAATCACTTTCTCCTTCGATCAATAAATAAGCAACATTTCTAGAGTCATCATAGCCTCCATCCAAGTCTCATTGATTAGAATTGGGTCACAGGCTCACTTTTAGAGAACAGTCCAAAGCAGGGGCAAAATCTGTTTGTAAGAAATAAAGGGAATGGCTGCTGGGAGGATAATCACAGTATCTCCTCACCAGCTCACCTCCAGGTATTTTCTTTCAGTGTCCTAATCTGGTGAATGGTTCAGCAAGCAGCATCCACATCACCTATTCATCAAGCCATCTCTGGATCTTCCCTGTCCTTCACTCACTCCTTTCCCAAGTCCTGGCCTGTAATACCCCTCTCTGACCCTCAAAAATCCCTCCTAGGATACTGGACACACAGCAGGTACTCAGCATATGGCAATATTCATTTTGCTGCCCCTATCATCCTGCAGCTCTAGAACCAAATTAGCAAACTAGAAAATTTCCTTTGAGAAACTCAACTTTCTAGGCTCCACTCATTATTTCAGAACAGAATACTGGTTAAATGAGCAGGTATTGGAATCATAGAACCTGGATTCAAATCTCTGCCCTGCTGTACCTTAGCTACTATGGCCTGGGGCAACCTGGTAAGACACTCTGAACCCCAGTTTTCTCATCTATAAAAGGGAAATAATTATACTCCATACTTCCTAGTGTTGCTGTGATGGTGAAGTATGATGATGCATCTAAGCACTTAGCACAGTGTCTGGTACATGGGAAGGGATGAGCAAACGCCTGCTACACTTGCTACCATTTCCCAAACGGTCAAGCCCATTGTCAGTGAGCTTTATCTTCCACTGCCCCACCAAGTCAGACTCACCTCAGGAACTTTTCTTCCATCCTGATTTCAATGGATGTTTCCCCTGCCCAACCCCATCTTAAGGACACAGGGGACTCTAGGCAAGATTTAGAGAGCCACTGGCTTCCCCTTGCGAAGTGGAGATCACACCCCAGTCCTCACGAGTCCTGGGGCCAGCCCGAAGCCTCAGGAATTGCGTCTGATTTCTACTGGTTTAGATGGAAATCAGGCAAGAGACTTCTCAGCAGCGTCTTTTATATTTATTTCTGGTCAGATCAAAGGTCCTGTTGGCAACCTGTCTTGACATCTTAATTCCTGTTTTCCTTAATTTTTTTTTCCTGGATGGTGTTCACTCCAAATAAGCTACTGAAAGGCCCTCTGGGGGTGAGAGAGAGATAGACAGAGACTGAGTGGGTGGAATTTAGTTATGTCTTGCTATAAATAAGTGTATAGAATTATACAGATCTCGATGGCTGGAGATCAGTCACTTATTTTCATGGTTGGAAAAAGACAACCTTGTGGTTATTTCCAGATTCCTAGTGGTGCCCAAACTCACAAGGACACCCAGTAAAGACCGGCTTGATAAAATTCTAACAGGGATCATTTATTGAAAGGGAGTATTAACTATAATTAAGGACATGAAATTTGGAGTCTGGCATCCTGTAAATACTGGCTTGACCACTTACTAATTGTGTATCCTTGGAAAAGTGATCTCACAGCTCTGCCTCAGTTTCCACGTCTGTAAAATGGGGACAATAATAACACAACCTCATGGACTTGTTGGGAAGATTAAATGAGTTGATAAATGTAAAGTGCTTAGAGCAGTGCCTAGCACACAGTCAGCAAATATGAGTTTATTAATATCTATTGAATGGATATTGGGCATACATTATTGTGTGTTCAATCCATACAACAGTCTTTCATAACAATGTTGCCATCTATAGGTCTAATCTACTCACAGATCATTTTGCAAGAGAGGAACTAGAGAAGCATAGAGACTTGAGTAATTTGGCTACAGGTACTAAGTAGCAGAATCGGAATTCATAACCAGGTTTGCCTGATTACCAGAAGAAGCTCTTCACACTCTGCCTCACCTGGTTAGGCAGGACCAACTCTGTCAACCAGATAACCAGCAGGATGCCATCTCTTGACTGAGGGCAGATGGAACAAGGCTCACCTTGCCTGCTTAACTTTGAAGGGGGTTACCCCAAGCACGCAAATGAGTTGCTTTAAGCACCTCACAGCCAAAGAGATGAATCACTCCTTGCCCATCATCTCCAGCTCCCTGATGATGTTTGCAGGCAAGTTTTGGGCCTGTGTAAACGTGAAGTAGGTCAGGCCACAAGCCAAGTCTGCAAGGAGCACAAGGAGTGACTGACTGCACAGTCAGTGAAAGTTTTGGACAACTTACCAGTTCAGGAAAACTACACCTACAACACACTGGTTGCACCACCTTGGTTAGAACGAGCACCCACTGCCTATACCACTCATGGAAGTGCTGGAGTTGACATCTAGGAAATCATCGAGGCTCCTGGGGACTTAGGAAGGGGACACGCTGGTATGTTTACGTGTTCCTTGATAAAAATACAGCCCAAAAGACATGTTTACCACTGAACTTCAAAACCGTTCCGAAGATATCAGTCACTCTTCTACTACAAAGTAGACCTTTGAAGACTTCTCGGAGAATAAAATCTTGAAGGGCCTCAGTGTTCTCTCTGGGGATGTCAAAGATACTTGTCAGAACTGGACAGGGCAATGATGAAGCAGGCTGGGATGTCTTCCTATACCCAGGGGAAAAAAAAAACCCAACTTTGTTTTGTTTTCTGTCTTTTCTTTCCCTGATTTCTGATATGAGCATGTTCCCTGTGATTCGTTTTTTCCCTCTTAAAAGATTTCTTTGGCCACCTGTGTTCCCATGGAAATAGCAGCCACGCACATTTATTGAGCAAACCCTATAGCTAAGAAAAATGCAAATCTCTTTGTATGTGTCATCCCCTTTAAATCCACAACATTCCAGGCCAGGTGAGGTGTCTCACACCTGTAATTCCAGCCCTTTGGGAGGCCGAGGCGGGAGGATCACTTGAGGCTGGAAGTTTTGAGACCACTCTAGGCAAAAAATCAAGATGTTATCTCTACAAAAAGTACAAAAATTAGCCGGGCATGGTGCTATGCACCTGTAGTCCCAGCTACTCAGGAAGCTGAAGTAGGAAGATCGCTTGAGCACAGAAAGTCAAGACTGTAGTGAGCTATGATTGCATCACTGCACTCTAGCCTGGGTGACAGAGTCAGATTCTATCTCTTAAAAAAAAAAAAAAAATGTGCAACATACCTGTGAGTTGGTACTAATGGGTAACTGTGGCCATTTTACAAATCAAAACACCAAGACACTTGCCCAGTGTCAACTCAGCGCATGAATGGAGGTGCTAGGTTTGGAATCAACATCTATCTCCAAAGCCCATATTCCTACCCTCTGCTATCCTGTCTCCTGACACTTTATTCAGCTCTGTTTTTAAAAGTCCTAACATAATATATCATAATTTTTCCTATTATGTGTCTGTTTCATTTGGTAAGAGTAAAATTAATTCTAACCACCATGTATTAAATAAGCACTTACATGTATCAGGTACTGTGCAGGTGAATTTATACGCATTTTCTCTGATCCTGCTGACGGTCCTGTGAGTTGGGTGTCAGGTGTTCCATTATACAGATGAGCAAACAAGTTCAGAGAGGTTAAGTGTGTGGCCCCAGGCTAAGGAGCTGGTGAGTGGTAGAGCCAGTTTTATGAATCAGGTTTGATGGGCCCAAGGCCCATGTGCTTTGTCCTGTGCCTTAGCAACTCCCACTGGTTGTCAGCTTATCAAGGGCTGGGCTGGCATTTTATGTTCTTAGTGTCTCTGGAACCCAGCAAAGTGTCTGGCTGTGAACTAGGTGGACTGCAAAAAAAAAAAAAAAGTAGAATCAAGGGACCAAGTCAGTCATCCCAGTGCTCTACTAAATGTAGAGTTTAAAGTACAAGATGGTGCATAAACAGTGGAAAAAAGGATGTATATTTTTTAATGGATCAATTAGAGAAAGTTGAAAATAAGGAATCGTGCTCATCTCTTATATGCAAAATGACTGAGTCCTGGATATGTACTGGAGCCCAGCAAATACCTGTTGAATGAATACACTCATATAAAGAGATCAACACTCAGATATTTAGTAGGCACCTCAAACTTGCTATTTCCACAACTATACTGATTATTGTCCCTGCATAACCACTCCTTCCACCATCTACCCTATTTCCATAATTGCAAACTCTATCCTTCTCATCATCCTCAACTCCTCTTTCTCTCACCCCACATTAATCCAGCAGCAGGTCCTACCTGCTCTACTTTCAGAATATCACCTGAAATCTGACAACGTCTCATCTCTCCCACAGCTACTTCCCTGGTCCAAGCCATCGTCACCTCTCACTCGGGCTGTGGCACCAACCTTCTCACTGGTCACTCTGTGGCATCCCGTATTCTCCTCTTCATAGCCAGGGGGATCCTGTTACATCCTAAACCAGACCATGTCTCTTCTCTATTCAAAATGAGCAGCATGCTGCAGCCTCATGACATTTGCACTACAGCCCCCTATGCTTGGAATTCTCTGCTACAGAAATCTGAAAAGCATGCTCCCTCTTTCCCTTCCTTCAGGCCACTGCTCTGCCATCTGTCACCTTCTCAGTGAGCCTTCTCTGAATACCCTTTATAAAATAGAACCCTCTCCACACCCCAGCACCCAGCCTTCTCTATCTTCCTTCACCTGCTTTCTTTCCCCCCATAGTCATGTTCCATTTGTATCTATTTAACACCTATGATGTACCAGCACATAAACTTCACAAGGACAGAAATATGTCTATCCCAACAAAATCTTAGGCACCCAGAACAATTCTGGCAAGGAGTAAATATTTGCTGAATGAATGAATAGTTTCTCTTTGCTCTGGAATGTGTAGGGGTTAGTCCAGAAGGGTACACTATTACTGAGAGCAAAGTTGTTCCATAGAACTTTCTAGAATCATGGAAATGTTCTACATCTGTGTTACTCATCCAATACAATAGCTACCTGTCGCTATGTGGTTAGGAGCACTTGAAATGTGTGTAGGACAACTGAGGAACTAAATATTTTTTAAATTCATAGACTTCACTTTTTAGAGCAGTTTTAGGTTAACAGAAGCACTGAGCACAAAGTACAGAGAAAAGGCAGTATTTTGTATTTTGCGTTACTTTATTTAAATAGCCATATGTGGCTAGTGGCCACCATACTGGACAGAAGTGACTTAGACTGAGACTAGGAAGGAAGGCTACTACCTCTCTCACCGCCTGTGTATGCATCAGTCCCAGGAGGGAGCCTATGGAAGGTCTGCCAGGTTTTCCTCCTGAGGACTCACCAGGGCCCCAAAGGCGGAGTCAGTCTTCCAAGCAGACAAGTTTGCAGATCAAACTTTAGGAAAGAAGGAAGCAGAGAGTGCAGCATAGAGAATCTTCAATGAAGATGTGCCAGTTGCTAAGAGAGGCCCCTGGCCAACTCAAGTACATGTACGTCTTCTGATGATTCAGCCTTAGTGGGCCCCATCAAACTCATCTTCTTCCCACATCATCCTCACCCCCTTCCACTCCTTTATGCTCTTCCTCTCATCTCTCCTCATCATCCCTGGGGCCCAAAATTGTTTCCTCTGCTTCACAGCTGGGCTAAGGGGTACCTTGGGCCCTTCTGCTCAAATCTGGCTTTTGGTTTCCATAACAACCAGTAAAGCACACAGCGCTAAATACAACAAAGATTTCTCTCTCTCTCTCTCTCTCTCTCTCTCTATATATATATATATATACACACACACACACACACACACACAATCACATCTATATATATGCACACACATATATATAGCACACACATGAATGAATGCAGACATACACACACACACACACACACACACACATATATTCACTCACATATTTAGGGTAAAGTGTAAGATGGGTAGGAGGACTGAAGTCCAAAAAAGAACGTAAATAAACCTCGACAACAAATAGAGACCATTCTAGGGAAGAGCAAAGGAACATGGAGCTGCCTATAATTAGCAGCTGCCACATCCCAAAACAAAATCAGACATTTAGGCCTTGCAGCTTTGTTGCCATAGAAATGGGGCCCCAGATCCCTCAGGCTGTCTTCCTAAAGCGATTCTGTCCCTGACCATGCCCACATCAAAGGGAGCCTCCCCAACTTTCTTTGTGTTGTAGATGATACCCAGGACCCTACCATGTCTCCAAAAGGGGCAGGCAAGGAAAGGAAAAGACCCAGTAGAAAAAAAATTAAGAAGTGTCTCAATCCAGACAAGCTGGCTTCTCGTGAGATACAGCAGGAGAAGGATTTTGCCAAGTAGCATCTTGGGGACTTTCTAACTTGTGGATGTTTTTATTGATTATTGGAGGCTGCCACTGGTCACTTTTTTTACATTTGTTTTTATTCTTTTTTTCCTACACACTACAAACAAGCTTCCAGTCATATTGTTCTTACAGTTTTACTTCCTATTTTTACCCATTTAATATTAGAAAGTAAATGTTGCCACATGTTACATGTATTTTTGCATAGCTGTCTCTATCAGTCAGGGTCCAGGCTAGAGACAGATAGTACCCCAGTTATTTCAAGAGAGTGATGTGGTTTGGATTTATCTTCCCGCCCTAATCTAATGTTGAATTGTAATCTCCAATGTTGGGGGTGGGACCTGGTGGGAGGCAATTGGATCATGGGAGTGGATTTCCCCCTTGCTGTTCTCGTGATAGCAAGTGAGTTCTCATGAGATCTCATTGTTTCAAAGTGTGTAGCATCTCCCGCTTCACTCTCTCTTCCTCCTACTCCAGCCGTGTAAGACATGCTTGCTTCCCCTTCACCTTCTACTATGATTGTAAGTTTCCTGAGGCCTCCCCAGCCATGTTACCTGTACATCCTGCAGAACCATGAGCCAATTAAACCTCTTTTCTTTATAAATTACCCATCTCAGGTAGTTATTTATAGCAATGCGAGAACGAACTAATACCAAGAGAGAATGTAACATAAGGAATTGTTAAGCAGGCAGTAGAGGAGAATCTTATGTATCATGTCAAAATTACTTTTACTCTCTCCTGGAGGTGGCTAGCCCATTGACTGTCACCCCAAAATTTGCTAACTCACCAGCAGCAGGAGAAGGATAAAGTTTTCTCTGCAATGTGAATCATCCTACATGACTTATTGATCAATCACAGTAAAGTGAAAAGACATATAAGGCATAATGAGCTATCACCAAGATAGCCACTTGAGAAGCAATGTCCACACCTATGACCAGGGAACAAAGGAAAGATGTTGGTACCATTAAACTGGATTTGTAAGGCTAAACATAGGCACAGCATAGCAGAGACCCAGACTTCTGAAAATAAGGCACGATCTGGATGGTTTACTGGAATCCTTGAGGAAGCCCAGTGAGATTAGTTCTGATAGAGTGCAAAACAGCAAAGTCGATTCAGAAGCTGCTACTGAAATTAACCCTTCGACTGGGGTGACTCTGACAGCAACAGCAAGCAACCAGGAAGAAGCAAGACTCTTCTTTTCCTCCAGGCTTCTCATTGTTTTTCACACCCACCTACTGACACAACTTTTCACAGAAAAGTGGGTACACAGTCTTATTCCCAGGATCACAAAGCCAAACATAGAAGGATGGGATTGAAGATGAGAGGCAATAGCTCATCATTAAGCGGATGTTACATACTTTAACCAGTCCCCCATGTTGAACATTCAGGTTGTCTCTAACTCTTTGGTGTTATAAGTTGGGTTTCAGTAGGGCATCTTCTGCATCGATAAAATATTATTTCCTCGTAATGTGTTCCCCAAAGTAGAATTAATTTGCTAAACATTATGGGCATTTTTAAGGTTCTTGATACCTATGACCAAAACATTTCCCTTAAAACTATCAACTTCAGTTCTATCTGTCAATAACCATTCTAAATCTAAATCCATTATTGTGAAATTAATTTACTGATGCAATCCTTTCAGGTCACCAAAACTTAACTGCCTTTCTCTGCTTATCACCAGCCCACAGTAAATGTTTCTCTTCTCTGAATCTGCATAATATGGTCCCTCTTATTCATTTGCCACTCACTTCATTCTCTGTGATTCTACTTTTCTTATTTCTCTAACTAGTCAGCCAAGCACACTGTTGTTAAGAGAGAGAGCTCTGAAGCAGACTACCAATTTGCATACTAGATTTCAACCTGTACTGGCTGTGTGACTGCAGGCAAGTAACTAATTCTCTCGAAGCCCCACTTTCTTGTCAATATAATGAAAAGAAATAGTTCTATGTACTTCAGAGGATTATGAGGGTCAAATATGATATTTGAGCAAGGAATCAGATATAGCATGATTTCAGTAAATGATACCTATTGCTGTTGTAATTTTTGATATCATTCTTATTAGACAGCAAACTGATTGAGGGCAAGAATCATGTCTTAGAATTCTTTTCTATCTCTTTTCTTATCTTAGCAACCTTTTATTAGATTTTAAGAAACTGACACTCAGACAAGTTAGCTTAAGCAATGAGGGTTTATCATAAAATTGAGGAATCTCAACAAACTCAATTTTAAGAAGCAGAATGCAATTCTATGGGACTGTCAGTCTTTCTCTTATGGGTCATGTGTTTGCTCATCTCTGCTGTATCACACTTTGATTTCTCTTCCCTTGACCAGGTTACTTTATACATTGGCTTTTTTTCTGCATGCTCTGAGCCATCAGGAGACATTGGGTTCAACCATGCATGACCTTACAGACTCTTTGTCCTTAGTCCCATGTCTCTTAGTTTAATTCCTGAAAAGAAAAAGAAAGATTGACTTGAGTTGTATCTATAAACTATCACTGGCCCAATCAGATAAGGCCAGGGATCACAGATCACCTGGCACAATTATGGATGCCTCAGTTTACTGTGTCAGGAAAGGTGGGAAAATGGTCTTCAGGGATGCTAATTGACATGCCTACTTCTGTCATGCCTCATCCAGAACACCGAGGAAGCCAACACAGTTAGATTGCTTGGGAGTAGCTAAAAACAAAAAGAAGCAGGGCCTCTCAACAATCAGCACACAGATCTCAACAGCTGACTTGCAGTCCCAGTGGAAGACCTGTCCTTGGCCACTGGCAGCAGGACCACGTGTCCATACCCTCCAGGAAGAGGACCACCTGCAGATGCCAGCAATAGGCCCACCAACCTGCAGACCCCAGCACCAAGCCCTACCACCTGTGGGTCCAAGTACTAGGCCCATTTGCCTGCCTGTGGCCCTCAGCAGAAGACTTGTTCGCGCAAAGACCCTGACAGCAAGTTCACTTGCAGAGGCCAGCAGCAGACCCACCCATAGACCCAGGCACCAAGTCCATCTGCCCACCCACCTGTGGATCCTGGAAGTGGGCCCCACTGTGGTCTCCAACAAACAGCTCACTCAGAATCTTTAGCCAGGCTGACTAATAAAGGGCCTCCCATTCCAGACTGTAAAGACTGAAAGAGGTGACTACTTCTTCAAATGCACAATCACAAACACAAGACTACAAGGATTACAAAGAATTAGGGAAATACAACACTACTGTAGAAATAAAATAAGTCTCCAGTAACAGATGCTAAAGAAATGAATATCTAAAGAAATGAGAATGTCAGGCGCCTGACAAAGAATTCCAAATTGTTGTCCTAAAGGAGCTTAGTGAACTGCAAGAGAACACAGATAGACAACTGAATAAAATCAGAAAAGCAATACATAAGCAAAATGAGAAGTTCAACAAAGATAAAGAAATAATTAAAAGGAACCAAACAGAAATTCTGGTGCTAAATAATACACTGACTGAACTGAAAAAATTAATACAGAACTTCAACTGTAAATGCAATCAAGTATTTGAGTTTAATCAGTGAACTCAAACAGAAGTCATTTGAAATTATCCAGTCAAAGGAACAAAAAGCAAAAGAGTGAAAAGAGTGAAGAATATCTATGGGACTTTTGGGACACTATCGAACCAAAATAATTATGGATTATTAGAGTCCCAAAAGAAGAAGAGAAAGAGAAGGAAACTTTATTTAAATAAATTATGACAAAAAACTTCCTCCATCTGGTGAGGGAAATGGGCATCCAGATTCATGAAGCCTAAAGAATTCCATATAGGCTAATCCTAAAGAGATCTACACAAGACACATTAAAATTAAATTATAAAAAATCAAAGACAGAGAGAGTTTTGAAAACAGCAAGAGAAAAGAGGCTCATTTTGTACAAGGAAATCTGCCTGATACTATCAGTGGATTCCTTAGCAGAAATCTTGTAGACCAAGAGACAGTGAAATGATATATTCAAAGTATTTTTAAAAAGCTAAAAAAGAATGCCATACCAAGATAAACTGTTCTTTAAAAAAGAAGGATTGATAAAGACTATCTGACAAACAAAAACTGAGGTTTATCACTTCTAGACCTGCCGTAAAAAAAGTACTAGAAGTTTCTTTAGTTGAAACAAAGGGAAGATTAACAGTAAAATAAAAGCATATGGAAGTATAAATTTCACTGGTAAGGGCAAACATATAGAAAATATAGGATAATGTAATACTGTAATGGTGGTGCCTAAATCAGTTTTTAACTTTTATACTCTCATATAAAATTTAAAGGACAAAAGTATTAAGAGTAACAATAGCTACCAAAAAATGTTAATGGATACACAGTAGAAAAATAAGTAAATTATGACACCAGTTATACAAAGTTGTGGCAGGGGGACAAAGTGTAGAGTTTTTGTATGCAATTAAAGTTAAGTAGTTATCAGCTTAAAATAGACTGTTACAATTATAAGATGTTTTATGCAAGCCTCATAGCAACCAAAAGAAAAAAAAACTGTTTCAGATACAAAAAAGATAAAGAGAAAAGAATCAAAGTATGTAGCTACAAAAGCAAAATCACAAAAGAAGATAGCAAGAGAGGAAGGGAGGAGCAAAAGACTTACAAAACAAACAGAAAACAACAAATATGGTAAAGTTGCAGGATACAAAATCAACATAAAAAATCAATAGTGCTTCTATACACTAACAATAAACTATTCAAAAAAGAAATTAAGAAAACAATTCCATTTACAATAGTATGAAAATAATACTTAGGAATAAAGTTAACCAAGATGGTAAAAGACTCATACAGTGAGAACTATAAAACACAGATGAAATGAATTAAAGCAGACACAAAAAAATGGAAAAATATTCCAAATTTGTAGATCGAAAGACTTGTTATTGTTAAAGTACCCACACTACCCAAAGTTATCTACAGATTCAATGCCATCTCTATAAAAATTCCAATGGTATTTTCTTTCTACATTGTTTTACAAAAATAGAAAAACAATCCTAAAATTTATAGGAAACCACAAAAGATCCCAAATAACCAAAGCAATTTTGAGCAAGAAAAATAAAGCTGGAGACACCACAGTTCCTGATTTCAAAATATATTACAAAACTACATTAATCTAAACATTATGATATTGGCATAAAAACAGATATATAACCAAATGGAATAGAATCAAAAGCCCAGAAATAAACCTATTATGTATGGTTGACTGATCTTTGACAAGGGTGCCAAAAATACACAATGGGGAAAGAACAGTTTCTTCAAGAAACAGTGCTGGGAAAACGGAATATCCACATGCAGAAGAATGAAATTGGACTACGATCATACAACATTCACAAAAATAATCTTGAAATGATTAAAAATGTAGTCATAAGGCCTGACACTCTAGAGGAAAAGATAGAGGAACAGTGTCTTGATATTGGTCTTGGCAATTATTGCTTTGATATGACACTAAAAGGCAACAAAAGCTCAAATACAAGTGGTGCTGTATCAAATGAAAAAGCTTCTGCACAGCAAAGGAAGCAATCAACAAAATTAAAAGAAAGCAATCAACCAAATTACCTCTGGAACAGGAGAAAATATTTAGAAACCATATGTTTGATGAAAGGTCAATAGCTTGATACATAAGGAACGCTTACAAACTCTCCACACACACACATATGTAATATATATACATATTATATATATACACACATCCATATATACATATATATAATTTTTAAATGAGCAGTGGAACTGCATATACATTTTACTAAAGGAGATACACAAATGACCCAGAGATACATGAAAAGATGCTCAACATCACTAATCATCAGGGAAATAAACATCAAAACCACAACGAACTATCACGTTACACGTGTTACATCTGTTTTGGCTATTATCCAAAACAGAAAAAAGTACAAGTGTTGGCAGGGATGTGGAGAAAAGAAAGCCCTGGTATACTGTTGTTGGGAATGTAAACTGGTACAGCCACTATAGAAAACAGTATGGAGGTTCTTTAAGAAATAAAAAGTAGAACTACCATAAAATTTTGCAATTCTCTTCTGAGTATATGTCTAAAACAAATAAAATCAGAATCTCAAAGAGATATCTACACTTCCTTGTTCATTGCAGCATTATTTACAACAGCCAAGTCATGGAAGCAACCTCAATGGCCATCTATGAATGAATGGATGAAGAAAATGTTTTATTTTTATGAAATATTTTATATATATTCGAATATATATTAATATTATTTGGCCCTAATAAAGAAGAAAATACTGCTGTTTGCAACAACATGAAAAAATCTGGCCCATCTGCTTTATAATAGAATTAACATGTCAGCTGCTTACTATTGAGTAAAACTGTGTATTACTTGCACTACACAGTGTAGGTAATTTATAGGCTATCAAGAAGTAGAAAATTCAGCAGGAAAATGATGTAACATCTTCCTGGTATACAGTTTTACACTATACTGTGCAGGTAATTTATAGGCTATCAAGAAGTGGGGGAAGAACCTTTATCCTTTTTGGTCACCATGGTATTCCCTATTCCTTGCACAAGATTGAGCACATTGCTGATTAACATACCTATTGGGTGGAAGAATAAATAAACCAGTGAGTGAGTGAGTGAGTGAGTGAGTGAGTGAGTGAGTGAGTGAGTGAGTAATGGACAGATGGACGGACGGATGGATAGATGGATGGATGGATGGATGGATGGATGGATGGATGAGTGAATCAGTAAGGAACTATGAGTATTCCATTTTGAGCTGCAGTGATTTAAAGTTTAGCCTGCTCACCATCTCAATTCTCAGGGTAATTTTTTTGTTTTTCCAGAGCTGAGGCAAATAGTATCCAAACCAAGGAACAGCTGTGATACTCACCAATGACCTCCCTAAATATAGATATCCTTTCAAAGGAAGAACTGAACTGAGGTCCCATAGCACTATAATCCTCTGATTTCATAATATGAAAAGAAATAAATGTGGTTTACATATGCTGGGCAAGCCAACAATAAATCACTGGGCAGGGAGAGAGGCTGGTTTTCCTCTTTTTCCCAAAACCAAGAGGAAGATAATGGAGGAGGAGGGTGAGAAGAGAGAGGTAAAGGAACAGAGCAGAGAAGGGAGAGTGAGCAAGGAAGAAGAGAAAGATGGAAACAGGGCCATTTTCTGAGCTTTCTAGATGTCATATGCTGTACACATACGATGTCATTTATTTACTCAGCAAATACTTCTTGAGTCAGGCAGTCTCCTGTGGCACTGGGGACACAGCAGTGAATAAAATGAATATATTTCTGCTTCCATGGAGCTTATATTTTATTAGGAAAACCTGACTTTGCTCCAGTAAGACCTGAACTCAGAAAGCTAGATTTTAAGTGCAGACAGCCTTCACATATGAGAAAACCAAGGTACAAAAAGTTTAGCAACTTGCTAGGATAATTATCAAAGCCTTTACAAATGAGCTATACATAAGAAGAGAAAAAAATTGTGCGAATGCATAAATGAAGGAAAAATGCATTCATGTCCCTCCTTTCTATACAGAATCTTACCTCCTTCAGGGCAAGGATCAAGCTCACTTTACTGTATAGATCACACACACACACACACACACACACACACACACACACACACACACACACTTCCTGCAAATAATCTATCCCTGTTAAATCGACAGTGTGATGGTAGGGAACTTCATATATTCCAAATAAATTCATATCATTTTGGCTCTGACTTGACTCCCCCAGGGAGATAAACAACTTTTCTCTGATTAAGCAATACTCACACTCTTGATTGTTTTTAGATGAAATAATTAGCATCAGCAAAATGACACAGAGATTTATTTTGCACCCAGGCCTTTTCCACATGCTAATGAAATCTTTACACAGTGTGTTAATTGGGCTCAGTAGCTAGGCAAATCTGAAATGTCCTGCCCAAGGGAGGCGAAAACAACCCCATAGAGAAGATGGGATCGAAAGGCCAACATTCACATGAGCCTTCAAGCTCCCCAGACTGATCCAGTGGTTCTGATTCCCTTAAAAGACTCAAACCACCAACTTCTTCCTTCATTTCAATAGATGGTCCTGTTTTCCTCTGTATATGTCTAATCCGTCATTGAAGCCTACCCACTCGACCTCAAAAATATTCCTTGAAAGTGTCCAATTTTCCATAAATCAACTCTCACTTCCCAGTCCGAGCCACCATGGCATCTTACTTAGCAGCCCAAGTGGTCTCACCACATTTGCCTTGCCCTTCCAATCCATCCTTCACGCTGCAGCCAGATGGGCATATTAGAAAGCAAATTTTATTAAGCTCTGCACTTCAATTTTTTTAATTTAATTTTATTTTAAGTTCCAGGATATATGTGCAGGATGGTTACATAGGTAAATATGTGCCATGGTCATTTGCTGGATCTATCAACCCATCACCTAGGTATTAAGCCCTGCATGCATTAGCTATTTATCCTGATGCTCTTCCTCCCCTTGCCCCCACCCTCACAGGCCCCAGTGTGTGTTGTTCCCCTTCCTTTGTCCACGTATTCTCATTGTTCAGCTCTCACTTATAAGTGAGAAAATGTGGTGTTTGGTTTTCTGTTCCTGTGTTAGACCGCTGAGGATAATGCCTTCCAGCTCCAACCATGTCCCTGCAAAGACATGATCTCATTCCTTTTTATGGCTGCGTAGTTTTCCATGGTGTATACCATATTTTCTTTATCCAGTCTATCATTGATGGGCATTTGAGTTGATTCTACATTTTCGCTATCATTGACTCCTCAGAGTACCCAAGATAAGAGCCAGAATCTCTTCCATGGCCCATATGGGACTGCAAGACATGACTGGTCTTACCTTCCTGACTCAGTTCTCATCACCCTGTATTCATTGCATCACACTGGTCTTCCTCCATGTTCAGACTATTTTCTTTGCCTCCTACATGAATATGGTTCTCTATGCCTGGAACACATTCTTGCTCACTCTTTGTATCCATCAGCTGTGCTGCATAACAAATCACCCAGAAACTTCACTTAAACAAAAACTAAAAGCAAAATACATTTATTATTTCAAAGTTTTTAATGGCTCAGGAGTCTGGGCCTGACTTAGCTGAGTCTTCTGGTTTGGGCTTCTCAAAAGGCTGCAATCAGTTTGTCACCTAGGACTGGAGTCTCATCTGAAAGCTCAGCTATGGGAGGATCCACTTCCAAACCATTGGACTTTTGACAGGATTCAGTTCCTCATGCACTGTTGGACTGAGAGCCTTCATTCCTTGCTGGCTGTTGGCTGGAGGCTACTCTCCATTCCCTGCCACATAAGCTTCTCCAACATAGTTGTTTCATCTAAGCATGCAAACCAAGATGGTAATAGAGAGAATCTGCTTGCAAGACAAAAGCTGCAGTCTTATGAAATGGCATCACAGAAGTGCCACCATGTCACCTTGGCCTTATTCTATTAGTTAGAGCAAGTCACAGGTCCCACCCACATTCAAGGAGACAGGATAACATGAGGTATCCAGAGGCAGGGATCACAGAGACCATCCTAAAGTCTGTCTGCCACATGTCCCATTAGCCTGACAGGAGAATTTTTCCCCTTGAATCTTTTCTGACATGTCACTGCCTTAGAGGAGCCTTCCCAACTAAAATTATTCCCATCTGTTATATGCCCATGCAGTGGCCTGTATTTTCCTTCAATTACACCTGTGTACTTTTAATGACTTGCTTCATGGTTGTCTTCAGGGAACACATCTGTTTAGAGCTACATATCCAAAGTCTAGCTCAGAGAGTAACTGCCCTATTCTGATGCTCAATGTATGTATGAATGTGCTTTTGAATGAATGACCAAACAGAAGTGTCCTGAGTGTCATGATCTGTTCACACATTTGTCCTAAACTGAGCAACTTAAAAACTACCCAGACACTCACATACTGGCCCTCTCAGTATCTCTGCCTGACTTGGTCCTCCCTACTCCATTATTAATACTACGGTGGGAGAACAAGATCCTGGAAAACTTTAGGAACATTCCAAAGTAGAATTATTCACCCTGGGAAACACTCCCATGCTCCGTCTTAAAATGTATACTCTTTCCTATTCAGTGATGTTGATACATCAATCCATACATTGAAAGGAAAATTGAACCCATTGTTAACTTTCAGTATTAGTCCAGGAAGAAAAGAGAAGCCCAAGTCACTCCTGAGCACCTGCCACATGCCCAGCACCATGTTATGTTAATACTTGTGAAATCTTTGCAGATAAGGACTTATGTCTCCATTTTTCAAATAGGAAAACAAGTTGAGAGGGGACTTGAATTTTGCAGTGGTGTGCTGGTAAACTTGATGGTGTGAGCGAGCTTGATTCTAGTCTTTGCTGATTTTCTCCATGCAGATATTCTCACCATGGCCAATCTTAACCTACTCATGGCTTCACAACTAACTCACACAATTCTTGAAAATTTTTCCAGCTGATTCTTGCAAGCCCATGAATGCTGGCTCCAGCTTACCGTTAGACCTCTTTAGGAACAGGCCAGTGGGTTAGATTTTTTGTTTTTGTTTTTGTTTTTCTCATCTCTCATCTTCTACCAGATGGAGACGCCACTGAGATATTAAGCTTCTGGAGGCTGAGGGTTTGCCCAGCCCAGAGCCTTGCTAGAGAGTGATGCTCAGTAAATATTTGTTATGTCAGTGTAACTGGAATTTTCAAGGGCAGTCCAGAAGAAGCCAGATCACCCCCTGGCGGGATCTAAATGGGGACACAGGACACTGCAGGGACAAACACCTAGTGATACTAGAGAGCTCCCTGGTGATGACCTAGGGGACAGACGCCTGTGACAACGGCCTTCCTCTGGCTGAAGCAGCTGAACAGGAAAGAAGAAAACGAGGAGATGCCAGCTTGGTGGGGGATTGGCAAGTACACCTCTTGCTTTCCTGCCCTCCCAGCTCCTGCTGCCTCTGAGCTGTTGCCTACCAGGTGCATTTGTGGACTTAGTATCTTGGGAGTCCCAGAGAGAAGGCTGATGTCTCAGAAGTACTGGAGACACACCTGGAACCTTCTTACCTGCCCTAAAGCTCCAGAAATAATGAAGCAGAAGGAGCTAAAGCGAATTTTCGAGAGCATTCATCTCTTTGTTTATTCATTCAGCGATCACATATTGAAGGTTATATGCTAGACAGAGTGGAGTAATGACGTTAGGCAGAAGTAGTCTTTGCAGATATCTGCACTCCCATGTTTACTGCAGCATTATTCACAATAGCCAAGATATGGAATCCACCTAAGCATCCATGAACAGATGAATGGATCAGGAAAATGTGGTGCGTATACACAACGAACTATTATTCAACCATGAAAAGCATGAAATCCTAACATTTGCAACAACATGGATGGAACTGGAGGACATTATGCTGAGCATCTCAGTCACCTTGATTTGATCATTACACATTGTATGCATGTACAAAATATCACATGTACCCCATAAATATATACAACTATTATGTATCCACAACACTTAAAAACAACAACAGGCCAACAGTAGTCCTTGCCTGCAATGGAGTCTACTATCTAGTAGGAAAGAGAGAAATAAAGTATAACGTTAGGATATTTCTGATGCCTGCTAACCAAGGTAGCGAGGGAGGACCAAGAGGGAGGCATCTCAAAATCCAGTCTATAGCATCAGGGAAGGCTTCCTGGAGGAAGTGGTGTCTCTACTAAAAATACAAAAAAATTATCCAGGCATGGTGGCACGCACCTGTAGTCCTAGCTACTCAGGGGGCTGAGGCAGGAGAATTGCTTGAACCAGGGAGGCAGAGGTTGTAGTGAGCCAAAATTGCGCCACTGCACTCCAGCAAGGCTCCATCAAAAAAAAAAAAAAAAAAGACTGGGTGATTCCATTGCAGATCCTCAGTTTCTCAACAAGCAGAGGCTCCATAGAAACCAGAAAGCCCAAGTCAAAGATCTAATTCAAATCTCAACTTCATACTTCATCTTTGTGAACACAAGGAAATTAGCTTCAGTTAATTTCAGCTCAGTTCATCAGTAAAATTGGAATAAAACAGCACACACGTTGTAAGAATGTAGTGAGAATAAAGGAAGATAATGTGTGCAAAACCCTAGCACAGTGCCTACCAGAGACTTTTAAAAGTCTGTCCCCCATTCTTTTACATTTTTCAACTTACTTGTAATCCTGCCATCTTGAGGAGTTCGTATATTTACGTACGAAGCTTTATGGTAATTGGCTTTGGTGAGTTGTTTGTGTAATTGGTTAGACACAATTCTGTATTGACTGTTAACAAGACTTTTTTTTAAATTCAGTTTTTAACCAATTCTAAATGAAACCATCCTTCTTCCCTTACCTGAACAATAATAGATCATGCAGACACTCAGTCCCCAAAAGAGTCTTAGCGTGACTGAAGAAAACCCAATGTGAAAAATCCAACTATCGTAGTTCCACACATCTTTAAGTCCTTATATTTCAGTTCTGAGCACTAGATGTCAAAATCTTTACCTCCCTGGCAAAATAATTATTTTCCCCTTTCTTTGGATGCTGTCATTTTCTCATTCTCAAGAATTCCTTTTCATTTCCTCAACATTTTCCTTCTCCTCTTAGGTACTTCTAAGTCTGAATTCATTTCTAGAAAGGAAAATCAGTGGGCCTGGAATCAAGGCAGAATTCGACCGAGGATTTATCCAAAGTATCTTGGCCTGAAAAGTCTTGAGGCTACTTTTTTTCTCTTGCCGCAGTCTACTGCCTGTCTCTTCCACAACCACATTTCTAGTACACCCCATATTTGTGTTTTTGGGGGTATGCACACTTAGAAACGTGGCATTTGTATGGTTTTACTTGGGGAGAATTTAAGTTGAAACAGCCCAACAGCATGACTTTAAAATAAAACAAAACACCAGCTTCTGAGGGTCTGCAATGGTACCGAGGCAATGTTAGACAGAAATTAAATTATGACCATTTTGAAGGAAACGTGAGGAGAATTCTTTGGTTTATCTATCCTTTGAGAGAGCCTTGCTCCTCAGCTGGGTGAAACCTCTGGCCTCATTCCGAAAACACTGCAAACTTTGCTTGGTACATATTTGCTGAGGAAAGCACACGGGTGTCTGTCCTCTGCTCAGCCTAGAAGCAGCATTAAGGGACAATGATCAGCCCCACACGAGTCATGAATTGGACTCCCTGCATCAGTAGCTGGGGACATTAGTTCTGCTTTGACATGCCTGCTCAAATTCGAGGCCACCTCTTTTTTTATTTTAAAAAAGGAAACAACCATGCTTACCTTTACTCTGGAGACTTCTGGAAAGATGGGGCGATGCAATAAGATCTCTAAAATAGTGTCTCCAACTTTAATGTGCACATACATCTCCGGGGGATCTTATTAAAATGTACATTCTGACGCAGTGGCTCTGGGGTGCACCTTGAGATTCCGCATTTTACCTGGCTTCGAGATGACACTGCGGCTGCTGGTCAGGGACCACGCTTTGAGTAGCAAGGTTCTAAAGCACTTCAGTGATGAAGGATTGAGAAAAAAACTTTGAAGTCCCTTGCAAATCTTTTCTCCTTAGAAATACTTTCTCCTAAATGTTGAATATTTTCAGTAAAAATTTCGAATCCATTGTAGCTTATTTCATAAGGCAGACTGCCTAAAAGTGAGCAACCAATCACCAATCAGCCTGCAGTCTTCCGAGTTCCGAGGGCACCAAGTCTAAGAGTCAAAGCTAGGCAGCAAGCTGAAGGACTCTTCTCATATGTGTCTGTCTTCTGTGGCTGCTGTGACAAATAATCACAAGCTTATTTGCATACAACAACATAATTTTATTATCGTACAGTTCTGGAAGTCAGAAATCTGGAAGTGGGTTACACTGGGCTAAAAATCAAGGCATTGGCATGACTGCATCCACTCTGGAGTTTCTAGGGGAGAATCCACTTTTTGCCATTTCCAGTTTCTTGGGGCCTCTCATGTTCCTTGGCTTGTGGACTTTTCCTTGATTTTCAAAGCCAGCAGTGTAGCATTTTTCTAATCTCTCTGTGAGCCCTGTTTCCAGCATCACATCTCCTTCTCTGACTCTGACACTTCTGCTTCTCTCTTATCCTCTTCCTATCTCAAGGTTCTTATCTTAATCACATGCACAAAGGCTCTCTTGTCATGTAAGATAACACAGTCGCAGTTTTCACGAATTAGGATGTGGACATAGTTGGGGGCCATTATTGGACCCACTATGTCTTATTTCCATTGGTGAATCCTAGTGGAATAGTTTTGCTCGAGACAGGGCTAGAGTGTATACAGATCCTCTAAGAGGTCATCTTACAGCTTTGACTTTAGGAGTTCTGGGAAATATCTTCCTAAAACTAAAAACTCCCCAAGAGACCAATTTATTTGATTTAAATCAGGTGGCTGATTGTTTTCCGAACACAACAATATTTCCCATTCTATATGTTCTTCTACAATATGACCTTGCACCCTCCCATCCAGCAGTTGAGGTTTGTGTTCCCATCCTTTAGACCTGGATGGGTTGTGACTGTTTTGACCAGTAGAGTCTAACAGAGTATGGCAGAAGTTACATTGTGTAACTTCTTTTTTTTTTTTTTTTTTTTTGAGATGGAGTCTCACTCACTGCTCAGGCTGGAGTTCAGTGGCACGATCTCGGCTCACTGCAAGCTCCGCCTCCAAGGTTCAAGCCATTCTCCTGCCTCAGCCTCCCAAGTAGCTGGTACTACAGGCACCTGCCACCATGCCCGGCTAATTTTTTGTATTTTTAGTAGAGACGGGGTTTCACCATGTTAGCCAGGATGGTCTCCATCTCCTGACCTCATGATCCACCTGCCCCGGCCTCCCAAAGTGCTGGGATTACAGGCGTGAGTCATCGCACCCGGCCTGAAGTTATATTGTGTAACTTCTAAGGTTAGGTCATAAAAAGCAATAGAGCTTCTGCCCTGTCCACTAAGACACTCGTGCTAGAACCTCAAAGCACCATGTAAGAGGTCCAACTAACCCTGAGGCTGCCACACTAAGAGGAAGCCCAGGCCACATGGAGAGGCCATAGGTAAGTGCTAAGCAATGGTATTTTTAAGTGATCCCAGCTCCTGTGAGTAAATCTGCCTTGCAGATTTCTGTAGCAGAGAATTCGAAGCAGAGGGGGCTGTAGTCCATGAGGTTGGAGTGTGCTATTCATGGTCTGGTTCAGGATTTAACAGGTCCTGGGAGCTGGGATCATCTAGAAATGCCTTCGCTTAGCACCTACATATCCCAGCCATTGAATTCTATCCAGATTAGACCTTAGACATCTTGGAGCAGAGAACACCTCTCTTCACCTTCTCCTGTCAAAACTTCTGAGTCACAGAATCTGTTAGGTAATGAAATGGTTGTTGATGCCATTAAGTTTTTGGACACTTTGTTACACAGCAAAGATAACTGGAACAAAGTGGATCTTTTTGGAATGCAAATGTCTATCAGTATGAGAAGTATAAACAATCAGAATTGCAGAGTATATATTTACTTATTTATTTATTCACTTACTCTCTTACATGCCCGTTTATGAACACACGCATGCTCTCCTAATTTATTCACGTACTTATCCAAAAGCACGATACATTCTCACTATGTACTGAGATACCCTCTGAGAGTTCACTTGGCAGTGGGGATTCATTCATTCATTTCATAGATATTTATTGCCTGGGAAGTGTTCCTCAGAGATGCATCAAAATAGGAACAGAGAGTCTTTCCTGCTTTGGTTGGAAAAATCCCAGGGAAGGCACCTCATTGGCTCTGTTGGATGGTGTGTCCAATGCTGCACCAATCACCCAGTCCAAGAGGGTGGGGAGCTAATTTGGGCAGCCTCTATTCAAACCATATGTTTAGAGAGAAAGCAGGAGCAATTTATCAAAGGAGTACCAGTCCCTGAATAAGTGAGAGTGCTGCCAGGTCAAACAATGGCTGTCCCCTACGGAAGACCTAACCTTGCCTGTTCTCCATTGACATCGTGCACCACCTTCGGCAGCTACCAGTGTTTATCCATCTGCTTTGGCTTTAACTTCCAAACTCTAGAGGCATTTCTAATACTCAGAAGCAACAACTCAGATTTTTAAAAGCTGCTGCTTGTATCATTTACCATCAGATCAGCCAGGCTATTAAAAAGCATTCAAGGATTCCCAGAGGATGAGGGAGGACCAGAGGTAAAGAAACTCTTATTTCCCTAGGCAAGGCAAAATGTCAACCCTCTGATGACTCAGTTCTCTGGTGTACCTCGACTGCAGATGACATAAAAAGAAACCTATTCTATATCTCAGTCCAATGACATCATGGGAATACCAGGAATTTTTTGGCTGCACACAAAATTCCTGTAAGATTCTTGGAAAACCTTACACAAATCTATAAGTAACAGGGACTTGATTATCTCAAGGCATCTTAATCAACACCAGGGGATAAAAGGAGAATATATTTTGGAATCAGGCAGATCTATACTTGAATCTCCTTGTTCTGCTAATTATCAGCCATGTGAACTTGGGCAAGTTACTTTTCTCTAAGGCTCACTCTTTCTATCTTTAAAATGGGCATTATGATGCTCACTTCAACAGTGTCCAAGGGCTGATATGAAAGAATTAAATCAGTTAATGGATGGAAATGTGTGTCACGAGGTCTTGCACATGTCTCGGTTATTATTATTGTTGTTGTTGCTATCACTTTTGCTGATAAGTCATAAAGGTGCATGTCTTTTCTGACATGGGATTCAGGGGTATCCCAGGAATAGAAAAGAAGGCTGTATGATGTGAGAAAATCAAAGAACAAAATGATATATTGTATATCTAGATATATTGTATATCTAAATATGGAAGTAAAAACAATAAAACTTCTAGAAAATACTATAGGAGATTTTTTTTTAATTTTTATTCAGGCAGGGAATGATTTCTTAAACAAAAACAAAAGACACCCCCCAAAAATCAAATTTAAAGGAAATATATACATATATGTGTGTGTGTATGTGTATATAAAATAAGAACTTCTGTTCATAAAGACACACTATTAAAACAGTGAAAAGTCAAGTAACAGAAAAGAAAAAGATATTTGCAACACTTATCACCTAGTAAAGACTCATTTTCAGAATATGTAAACAGCTTCAGAAATCAGTAAGAAAAAGAGAGATAACCCAGTTTTTAAAAATGGGCAGAAGACTTAAACGGCATTTCATAAAAGATCTCCAAAAGAATGGCAAACATGTAAACTGTTGGTCAGCCTCAATAACAATCATAGTAATGCTAGTTACAGCCACAATGAGATACTACTACACACTTACCAGAACTGCTACCAATTCAAAATACAGACGATGCCAAGTGCTGACAAGTATGTGGAACAACCTGAACTCTTACACATTGATGGTAAGAATATCATTTGGTGTAAACACTTTTGAAAACATTTTGACATGCATAAAAATATACATGCATGCTTTAACTGAGCAATTCCATTTCTAGGTATGTACCTAACAGAAATGAGCGTACTGAGAGAGCAAAAAGAATATTCATAATGATACTATTCACATTAACCCCCAAATAAAGCAAATACCCCTCAACAGAAGAATCAATCAATAATTATATCATTATGCAACAAAACGACATTTGGTGATAAACAAAAGCTTCAGACACAACAGAAAGGAAGCTTGCATACACAGTGTTTGGGAAAATAAATCGGCCACAAAAGAATGCATTGTATTTGGCCGGGCGCGGTGGCTCAAGCCTGTAATCCCAGCACTTTGGGAGGCCGAGACGGGCGGATCACGAGGTCAGGAGATCGAGACCATCCTGGCTAACACGGTGAAACCCCGTCTCTACTAAAAACTACAAAAAACTAGCCGGGCGTGGTAACGGGCTCCTGTAGTCCCAGCTACTCGGGAGGCTGAGGCAGGAGAATGGCGTGAACTCGGGAGGCGGAGCTTGCAGTGAGCCGAGATCGCGCCACTGCACTCCAGCCTGGGCGACTGAGCGAGACTCCGTCTCACAAAAAAAAAAAAAAAAAAAAAAAAAAAAAAAAAAAAAAAAAGGAATGCATTGTATTTATATTAAGTGCAAAAGCAGACAAAACTGATGTTTATAATCCAGAAAGAGGTCACTTTTGGGGACAGGGATGGATGAAGGATAACAATTTAGAGAGGGCAGGAGGGAGATTTCCAAAGTGCTAACATCTTAGGTCTTGATCTGGGCAAACGTTTGCAATTTCACTGAGCCATTCATTTAAGTTTCCTGTTGTGTTTTTTCTGTAGGTACAGTATAATTCATAAGACAGTTTAAAAAAAAAATCAGAAGGCCTGCCTTGTACGCGCCTTGTACCAGCCACTTCAATGGGCCACGCCCTCCCTGCAGCCAAAGCCCCAAGCGCTGTTTACCTTAGGATTGGAAGGATATGTACTCGAGGCTCCATCACCAGACCTCCCTCCTTGGGCCCAGCAAGTCTGCTACATCCGGTTGGCCTCAGGCCAGCTTCCTCCACTCCTGGGGTCTTTTGTGCTCCTCAGGTGGAAGTGATCTCCCAGCATGCTCTGCACCGCTCGGTCGGAGGCCGGAGGGCCTGGGTTTTGTTTCCTCAGTGTCACCCGTCCCTGTGGGCTGCTTCAAATGAATCCTTGGAGGACAGAGAAATAAGAGAGTATTAAAAATGTCAGAGACAGATCCTGAGATACACAGCTGGGTAAATAGAGCCGGTGGAGATGTTTTTATTAGTGGCTTTCTGGTCATGCTCACTTAAGCTATGGATGTAAGGTGGGGGTGGAGGAGAAGAGGCGTGAGGGGCTTCTACCCGTTTCCAGACCTGCTCAGTCCCAATCATCCAGTACCCTCAGATGTCGGGTGGAGGGGAGGGTGCGCTCTCTCGGTTCTGAGGAGACTCACCATGTTAGGAAATTGTATACCTGTTCATTACGCCTCTGCAGAGAATTGTCCTTCCTGGTGACAGAAACATTGAGGGCCTTTTCTCTTTAATTTCTCTAGGAAGCCTCACCCTACCTGGGGAAGAACTGATGCCACATGATTTGTCTGGCAAAACCTGGTCAGTTTCATATAAGAAGTAGGAAAAGGGGTTGTATTTTTGAGAAGTAGAGGATGGAAACTTCTCTGATCTATTGTCTCATGGTCAATGTTCTCCCAGGTCACCGGAAATGAAAGTCATCCCTAGCACTGTATGCCCAGAACGATCATTTTGTGAATACTCATGACGTGGGTCAGAGAACAGAGTTCAAATTCAGGCTTACCAACTTGCTGCTACTTGACCTTGGGAAAATTATTCAGGCTTCTGTTTCCACATCTCTAAAATATCAATCAAATAGTATCCACCTCATAGTGCTATGGTGAGGGATAAATGACTACATCCCTGGAAAGCAGTTAGCACAGTACCAGACCCACAGTAAGCCCTCAATAAATGTTAGATACTATCAATGGTAGAACGCCTCTTCCCAGAAGGCATAATATCTGTGTTGTACCAAAAGATAAGAGTGATATGAATAGTATAGGGTGGTCTCATTTTTATTACTGCATAATAATCTGCTCCCAAATGTAGTAGTGTCTGTGCTCAGTGGCTCACACCTGTAATCCCTAGCAGTTTCGGAGGGGAAGGTGGAAGGATTGCTTGAGCCCCAGGCATTTGAGATCAGCCTGGGCAATAAGTAGACTCCATCTCTAAAAATTTTTTTTTTTTAAATAGTCAAGTGTGGTGGTACATGCCTGTGATACCAGCTACTTTGGAGGCTGAGGTAGGATTATCATTTTAGCTTGGGAAGTCAAGGCTACAGTGAGCCGTGATCACACCACTGCATTCCAGCCTGGGTGACACAGAGTGAGACCCTGTCAAAAAAAAATGTAGTAGCATAAAACAAAGGTCATCCCATGTATTCTGTGAGTCAAAAACTTGGAAAGGGCACAGAGGAACTGGGTGAGCTCTACTCCACTGTGTCTACAGTTAGGTGGGAAAACTTTAAAACAGCTGGGACTAGAAAATCTACTTTCAAGTGTCTGGTGCCTTGACAGGGATGGCTGGAAGGCTGGATTCAGGAGGGACTGTCAGCTGACATAGCTCCCAGTAGCCTACCCACTGTGGCAGCCTAGAGGTAGTTAGATGTCTCACCTGGTGGCTCAGTGGTGCCCCAGCAAGTAAGGCACAAGTTGCATTGCCTTTTATGACTTAACCCTGGAAGTCACATAGTATCACTTCGGCCATACTTCATTGATGAAAGCAATCAGAAGCCCACCTAGATTCAGTTGGAAGGGTCATAGACTCTATTTTCTATTTTCTCATGAGAAGAGTGTCAAAAGATTTATGACTTTTTTTTTTTTTTTTTTGGTAAACTACCACAGGGTTTACTCTGTGTGAGGTCCTGAGCTACATTCTTACTACACGTGATTGCATGTGATCTTCACAATGAGCTAATAAAGTCAGAATTATTGCTTTCATTTTCTAATATGTACATAAGGAAACTGAGGTGCCAAGTGGTTTCTTGCCCAAAGTCAAACAGCTAGTTATTTGACCCCCATGTATTTGTACCATGTTGTCTGACTTCAGAGTCAATGTTTTCATTAACCCTATAGTATTGAATCCCTCCCAAAATAAACAGATAAATAGATAAAAGAAGACAGGTAGCTAGACAGAGAGATAGATATAGATATATAGGTAGATGATAAATTATAGGTAGGTAGATAGATGATTGATAGATAGATAGATAGATAGATAGATAGATAGATAGATAGATACAGATGCCAAGCCTAAGTTGAAACCCGAATTCTTAAGGTATTGCAGGATCTTTGCAAACCTGAATCTATACCAGCTCTCTGAGCAAGGAGAACTCTTAGGAAACTAAAATAACACAAATACACCTGAGAACACTAACAAAGGCCTCCTAGGTGGTGTCTACAAGATGCTGAACATCTGGCTACTTCCAAATATTTGGATAATGGACTACCAGATTTCATCCAACTTTCCTTGCATTTGTTTGGTAAACACAGCTGGCTTGAAAATTAGTCATGGAATCTTAATAGTGGTAGAATCCTTAGATATTTTCTCATCTAAACCCCTCTTTATACAAACGCAGGTAAATATACACTCATAGAGAGGAAGGGTTCTGAGAAAGTTACCCACCAAGTGGCTTTGACATCCTTCTTTCAACATGACTTGAATAAAATCTATTCTGATTTAAGTAAGATATGTCTTAGGATCCAACAGTCTACTTCCTGGGAAAATCTTACGCAGATCTGTATGGTGGTAGCAGTGGTGGAAAGGAGCTGGAAACAACATAGGCATCCACCTGTGATGGCTAATATTAAGTGTCAACTTCGTTGGATTGAAGGATGCAAGGTATTATTCCTGAGTGTGTCTGTGAGGGTGTTGCCAATGGAGATTAACATTTAAGTCAGTGGACTGGGAGAGGCAGACCCACCCTGAATCTGGGTGGGCACAATCTAATCAGCTGCCAATGAGGCCAGAATAAAAGCAGGCAGAGGGAGATGGAAGAACTAGACTTGTTGAGTCTTCTGGCCTCCATCTTTCTCCCATGCTGGAAGCTTCCTGGCCTTGAACATCAGACTCCGAGTTCCTCAGCCTTTGGACACTTGGACGTACACCAGCGGTTTGCAGGGGCTCTCAGGCCTTCGGCCACAGACTGAAGGTGATACTGTTGGCTTCTCTACTTTTGGGATTTGGGGATTCAGACTAGCTTCCTTCTCCTCAGCTTGCAGACGGCCTATTGTGGGACTTCACCTTGTGATCGTGTGAGTCAATACTCCTTAATAAACTCCCCTTTTTATATACATCTACCCTATTAGTCCTGTCCTTTTAGAGAACCCTAATACACCACCTCTGTAGGAATGATGCAGAAGCTGTAAAGAATGTGTAGCATGAAACTCTCTGCATTAATTGGAAATAAATACACACACACATGCACAAAAGATAAACACATATTTTAATATATTCATTCAGCAACAAGAAAGGTCTTAAAAACATGATGCTGAATATTTTTATATTGATTCTCTGCTGAGTTCCAGACTGGGACAACAAAAGCAAAAACCTGGGGCCAGGAGCAAGAGGTATACCGAGTGAACCTGAGGTGGAACTCTGTGCATTGCCCCTGTGTGAAATCTGGTCAGACCCTGCATAGAACCAGACACCAAACAGCAGCTAGAATCAAAGACAGCCAAGGCAAGGGGATGGGCAGCGTGTATCAGAGGTCTCTGAATCAACCTCTTACCAGCTGAGTTCAAGAGCCAAATATTAGAGAATAATTTTTATTATAGATTTATTACTTTCAAGTGGGAAAGTAAGGTTTATAGCTCAATAACTTTTATGTAAATCAAGCACATGCACAAAATCATACTGTATGTTTTAGAAGGAAAAGAACTTAAGGGCATATTTCAGACATGTAAAAGAGAATGCCTTCAGATGCTTTCAGTGAGTGAAGGAGAGAGATAGGAGTGGGGACTGGGATGAAAGAGGGAAATACAACAGATACAATGCAATGCAATACCATATAAAACAACAGAACGCAATGTAATAAAATGAAGTAAGGGCGGTACCTTGCGTATGTTAAGATGATAACATGTTATCAAATGAGAAGCACCTCTACTCTGCAGATTACATAAAAAAAAATCTATCCTGTATCTCAGTCCAATGACATCGTGGGAAATACCAGGAATTTTTTGGCTGCACACAACACTCCTGCTTTTGGTCAAAAGTTCATTGAACGAAGCTGAAGAGTGAAAGAAGCATGTCTTTTAAAAATCTTGTTTTCATCAGCGATAATGGGCTTAAGCTACATGTGAAATATGGCACAGGTTTCACCTTTCAGGGCCTCCAGGAACCTGGTTTCCCTTCGCCTGTCTCCAGGATTTACATCTCAGCGGGTGATCACACTGTGGTCAGCTAGGGAGATCACTTTTCGGAAATGGCAGATGAATTTCCATCTTCCAAAAGGAAAGGCCTTTTTTCCAGCCATCAGACATGCTTTCTCGACGGTGCCATCCACCACCAATATCACAGAACAAAATAAGGCGTTTTCATTTTTAGCGCTGTTTATACTTTGTAAAATCCTCTCACCATTATCACATAAATTGTAGGTAGATTAGCAATTATTGTCCCTGTAGAAAGCTAGTTAAAAAATAAAGGCACATTCAATGATGTGCCCAAAGTCATACATGTGTCTTTCAAATCCCTTCCTAGAGCTTTCTGATATATTATTTCTCGTGTAATATCTATACTTCTACTAAGAATAGTAATTTCAATGATTGATTTATGGCTATGTGTCAAATACTTTACACGAAGGGTGTCATTCAACCCTCTATGTTTGACATACTATTTCATCCATTTGACAGACAAGAAAACTGCTATATGGAGGTCAAGTAACTTGCCCAGGATCACACAGCTAATACGCAGCAGGGCTGGTATTCAAACTGTGCTGTTCACTTCCAAAGTCTCGCCTGCCAACCACTGTACTTTGCTACCTAGATCCAGAAATCCAATTATTTGTGTAATTTCTTATAGATACAAGCATCTTGTTAATTTATTCATGCATTCATTAAGTATGTATTTATTACTTGTTATGTGCCAGACACTGTGCTAGTCTCTTTAGTGAGGGATAGATGCACGGGTGACAGGAGGAATAATCAAAGATCCAAATTCTAGAATCAACATTATTTAAGCCTGGGTTCCCCAGAAAACAGGCTGAAACAGAGATATATGTGTTTTTACTTTGTTGGCAGATGTGATCCCAGGGAACAAATGAGAGCTGGAGGAGCAGAGTTGGGGATGGGGCCGGGGGGGGGGGAGGCGGGGGGGTTGCAGGGGGAAGAGAGCTAATACAAGAATGTGTTGTTATTGAGTATGCCACCATGAAAGCACAGAACTGTCCGAGAAGCCACTGGGAATGTGCCTCAGCTCGTCTGCCTTGGGAGAAGGAAAAGGAAGCTTTCATCTCCTGCTTACATCCCTTATTCATCAAAGGCTCATCCAAACAGGCATTAAATTCCCGCCATTTCCAGGTTACACACGGGTGGGTGAAGACTTGATTCTCTGCTGAGTTCCAGACTGTGACAACGAAAGCAAAAACCTGGGGCCAGGAGCAAGAGGTATACTGAGTGAACCTGAGGTGGAACTCTGTGCATTGCCCCTGTGTGAAATCTGGTCAGACCCTGCATAGAACCAGACACCAAACAGCAGCTAGAATCAAAGACAGCCAAGGCAAGGGGATGGGCAGCGTGTATCAGAGGTCTCTGAATCAACCACTTACCAGCTGAGTTCAAGAGCCAAATATTAGAGAATAATTTTTATTATAGAAATAACTATATTAGTATGAGCATGGTACTTGCCACAAAGGACAGATTGCAGACTCCATATGTGTATACATTATACAAAATGTTAATGCATGTAGACAACCTCACCAATCCTCACCAGGATCATATGAACCAAGTGTGGAGATGAGCATGTTTCCATGGACAGATGAGGAGCAGAGTTGAGTGGTGAAGTTGGTTGCTATGGTTACCCAGATGAGTATGATGGATGAGCTGGGATTCAAACTCAGATCTCCAACTCCAGGGTTCTTTCCCTGGTATCTGAAAATTTAGAATTCTTGTCCTATCCTATTTCAGGAAAAGACAGCTGAGTGAGAAGGAAGAACAGCTGCCATTAGCTTCATAAAAGATGAGTTTCTTGCCTCCCACTGCTACAGAAGGAAGGGAATGAATTCTTTGGTTCTAACTGGAAATAAAGAAAACTTAGCTAAAACATTGTGAGACAAGGAAAGAATATTTTTTCAATTTCATTCAGAAAGGGATTTAACCCATTTGGATATTCATGACCAATTACTATATGTGTGATTCTAAGGGTGAGTTAGTTTTCTTCATGTCTCAGTTTTCTTATCTGCAAAATGGAAATGATAATAGCACCTAAATCAAAGGATTGCTGGAAGGATTTTTAAACAATCAGAACTGAACACAGCAAGGGATCCAGGAAATTAGCTCTTATTAGCATCATCTGTAGACTACCACCTGTCACTAGACTATTATTTATACAGGTTATCTAAACAGTTTACATTATCTTATTTTCCTTCTCAAATACCTTTAGTAGTTGCATTCAAGGGCCTACAAAATAGGATCTTATCTCCCTCTTCATTCTTTTTCAAAACTTGTGTGCTGTTCCCCAAGCACACACTGCAGTTTCCTGCTTACAGGATTCTACCCATGCCTTGCCTTCCATATGGAATACTCTCTCATCCCCATTCATCCAACCACTCATTCAGTACTACTCAAAGCCATCTAGGAGTCAAGGCCATGGCTTAGCCTTGGGGATGTAACAGCAAGATAGGTACCTGCCCTAAGGCACTTTCGCCCTTTCACTGAAGGCAGGTGAAAAGTGTTTCTCTTCAGAGCCAACTCCAGTTCACCGTAGCTGGTTGGGCTGCCCTTAGTGCTGTATTGAGGTGGATACGCCAACTTCAGGCTCAGCTGTAAAGTCAGCTGTGGTGGTTTATGGATATCCACCACGGGCAGAAGATATGGAGTAGGAACATTCCATTTGCCATTTCTGGTCAAGGGGAAATTTAACTTATCTTTTAGGGACTTCCTAAAATTCTACCACTTCTATCAAAATGGTAGACCACATTCATCTATTTCCACCCCCAACCAGTTGTGCATTGACTCTCCATCTGGCACTAATAACTTACCCCTAGAAGAGCACCCATTTTAGCTTTATACACTTGACAGTGAGACCTTTGAAGACAGAGACCATTATTACTCATCCTTAATTCCCTACCACCTAGCACAGTGCCTTAAATACAGTTAAGAATTATCTTCAGGGCCAGGCACGGTGCCTGTAATCCCAGCACTTCGGGAGGCTGAGGATCACAAGGTCAGGAGATCAAGACCATCCTGGCTAACACGGTGAAACCCTGTCTCTACTAAAAAAACAAAAAATTAGCCGGGCATGGTGGTGGGCGCCTGTAGTACCAGCTACTCGGGAGGCTGAGGCAGGAGAATGGCGTGAACCCAGGAGGCAGAGCTTGCAGTGAGCCAAGATCGTGCCACTGCACTCCAGCCTAGGTGACAGAGTGAGACTCCACCTCAAAAAAAAAAAAAAAAAAGAATTATCTTCAGGACAGAAACGTGAGGTTTCCTGGTTTTCTTTACGTTGTTATTGTTATTGGTGGTGGTGATGGTGATGATGGTGGTACTGGCAAAGATGTGAAGGCCATTATTATTAACAATGTCAATAGTGGTTGTGTTGATGGGTTAACGCTCATGGTGGTGGTGATGGTGTTGCTCTTGGTGGTGGTGATGGATGTGGTGATAATAATGGTGATGGTAAAGGTAATGATAGAAGTAGTCTTTTAATAGTGGTGGCTTTTTTCCTTCACATCCCCACAAATTGATTGAAATACATTATCATATTGCATTAGAGGAACCGACCCCATGAATCTGAAATGATTTTCCCAATTCTCGAATCCATACATTAACAACATTTCAATACCTTTCACGGGTAGGCTGGTTTTCAGGCAATTTACACAAATCAAAAGAAAGAGGTGTAGAGGATAGTCATCATAAACCCAGATGCATTGTTATACCTGAAGGTAACTTTTTGTTTGCAAAATACATTGTACCGTGAGTAATGGATTGTCCTGCTGTGCTTTCAAGGAAAGCATATGCTGTATACTGAGAGTCTAATTTGAAAACGCACAGCAGTAAACATGTTAACCCTGGTATCTCCATTAATCTTAAAAACCACCTGACAGTTAGGTCCTATTTTACTAATTTTGCAAATGAGCAAACTGTGGCTCAGAGAGACTAAGAGCCTGTGGTAGTGCTTAAAGGCTGGTGTGTCTGATTCCAATGCCACCAGTCTAATTTCCTTGGGCTACAAGGTCTCAGAGGAACTTGGATCCTGGAGGTGAGAAGTGACCTATTTCAGATCTCCGCTAGAATGTCCCTTGGTGGTCCCAAGGCTCATGGGCCACCAAGGCTATTCTCATTCTGACACAGCCTAAGACCTCTCCTTTCTGCCCCCGATGATCACAGGCCACACACCTGGAACAATATACTTGAGGCCCCCGTCTGTGCCTCACAATATTTTTGCCTCTGTTTCCTGCACCGATGAAGGTCCTGTGGGAAACACATCTATTGCTGCCCTGGTAGCTCCTGTATTTCCCTTTTCCTGCATCTCAGCCACTTCCTTATTTCCGAGTCGCTCCAGCATTTTACTGTACAGCCAAGATCGTGCCACTGCACTCCAGCCTGGGTGACAGAGCGAGACAGAGTGCCAACCTAAGCCAGATCCTGGACACGTCCCCACCCTGCCTGTTGGCATAACCGATCACAAAGCCCCCACCCTCTTAAAAAGAATATTCACATTCCAGTTCTACAGGATGGGCAAGGATCATCAAATCACATTTAAGTTCATCCTTCAGATGAACTTCACAGAATTCAGCAGCATACATGTCAGGTTAGGAACAACACATTTGGGAAATAAGTCACCACCCAAGACCTTCTGATCTCATACATTTTTACTAAAGACCATTTTGGCAAGTAATTTTGATGTAGATAGTTCTTTGTACTTACCAAGACTCATTTGCTACTGAGCATGTAAGATGTACAATGCATTTAAATAATGTAATTATTTTGTCTATGCTATTAATATTTTCAATTTTAAATAACTTATTTTTAAATTACAAAGATGATTGTTTATTGTTATAAAATGCAGGAGCATTGGAGACCAAAATTACACATAATTCTGTCACCCAGATATTGGCATAGTTGTATATAATTAATTACAAACTTGTAAACATAGCAATAGATATAAACATTTATTAGTATCTTTTTCATAAAATTGGTATTGTATTCTTTATTCTGCCATCTTAATTTACTGTATCATGAATAACTTTTTATTACATTTAGAATTCTTCAGCAGCATACATTTTATTGGCTGCATAGCATTGTAAGAATAAACCATGATTTTTAAAATCAACCTCTTTAGTCTTATGCGTTTTAGTTGTTTCCATTTTTTTAACTGTTCTACACAACAATGCAATGAACTTTCTTGACAGTAACTGTTGTAGCCATCCATGATTATTGAGCAAGACAAATTTCTAACTGAAGCATTCCTAGGTCAAAAGAAATGAACTTTTAAATTATAATTGCTTTCAAATTTATATTTAATAATAGGTACTTTCTACTAATTTTTATGACATGTATAGTCTCACTATTATTTCAGGTTAGTGAGATTTTATGACCTATTTTCATAATTATCAGTGTAATAAAGCAAATTTTCCCTTCAACTACTTTTCATCAACCTTTCTTTTGCCCTTGTAGATCATCTTTGCCTAAGAAAAAAATCCTCCTCCCTTTGAGAAAGTACATACAAAGTTTATTTTAAAAAAAAAAAATGGAAAAAAGTATGAGAAAATAATGTTCATTAAATGTTTATCTATAGGTGTTTGCGATATTTATTCTCTGTATGTATTTTTCTGTGTGCTTGAGTTATTACATGGCTAAAAGGAAAAGGAAAATAAGTGTGTAGTGAAAATAGTGGAGACACCAAAGAGGGAATCAACATTTCTCCTTGAGAAGAGCTTAAAAGAATCCATAGAAAAAGAGAGACTTTATCTGAGCCTTGGAAAAATTGGGGAAGTGTGTGCCCAATTAACAGGATGGGTGAGGAACAAGGCGCTTCAAGCAGAGGAAGCAGCCTGAGCAAAGGCAGGGGTGTGAAACGGTATGGCACAGCCAGGAAAACCATGGGGACTCCTGGGCCTACCTCTTATAAATACATTACTTACCTTCTCTGCTTCTCAGTTTCCCTTTCTCTAAAATGGGACTAATATAACTACAAGCCTCCCCAGGTTATTGTCTTGATCCAACTGTGCTGCTATACCAAAATACCACAGACTAGGTAATTATAAGCAACAGAAGCTTATTTCTCACAGTTCTGGGGGCTGGGAAGTCCAAGATCAAGCAGGCAGTTTTGGTGTCTGGGGAGAACCCTATTTCCTCTTCCAAGATGGCACTTCATTGCTGCACCTTCCAAAAAGGATGAATGCTATGTCCTCACATGGCAAAGTATGGAAGGGCAACAAGGTGTTCCTTTCAACCTTGACCCTTTTTATAAGGATGCTAATCTCATCCATGGTGACTTAATCACCTCCCAAAGGCCACACCTAATACTCTTGCATTGGGGATTAAGTTTCAACACAAATTTTAGAGGGGACACCATCATTCAAACCATGGTAGTTATCACGAAGATTCTGTGGGATAAGCACCTGACAGTTGGTAAGTACTCAAAAATTATGAGCTATGAAAAAGATAAACTATGGTGAGCACATAGTGTACAAGTGGAGTAGGCAGGAAGAAAGAGAAAAGACACAATTCATTCATTTATGCATCCATTCATTCAAAGTTGACTGAGTAGGGGATACAGCTTTAAACATCTTGCTACCCTGTCCTCAAGGCATATCAGTCTACAGGGGTAGAGAGAAAGGCACAATCCCTTCAATACTGGGATAAATATGCATGTTCATGTGAAAAGGTATGGTCTCCAATCTGGAGGGAGCATCCAAATGCCCTTACATAGCTTGTAAGACCCTTTCCTGTATTCACAGAAAATGTTTGTGTGTAATGTTTGGTAGACATGTTGCAAGAGTGACAAATGTCACTCCAACCCAGGGTTACACATCCCCACTAGGGAGCTATCATTCCAGGTAATAGCTGGTAACAGATCACAGGAGACTGAAGGACAGTACAGTGCAGTGATTAGAAATACAGACTCTGGAGCCAGACTGTCTAGATTCAAGTCATATAATCAAAGCACATATTTATACCACAGTAGTTCCAACCTCATATTGTATAGCTGTTGGGAGGATTAAGTGAGTAAATATTTGCAAGTTACCTAGGACACGGCTTAGAATATAAGTGCTTTACTATTATTATGTCTTACCAAATCTTAATATTTGATAATCACTAGATGAATGAATTAATGATGAACTCTTTTAAGCCAAAGAGTGACAGGATGTACTCAATATTTCAGAAAGAGCCAAATTTCCTTATCATTCCTCTGGAAATTGGTTGAACCTCTCTTTGGAGGAATTTACCTATGGATGAGTTCAACAGGGCTACTAAAAATTACATTCTCTTCAGTCCCAGCAGTTTTCTGGTCTTTCTTCTTCACGCCAGGACCTCTATACCATCTAAGAAACATTCTTAGATGAATACCCTGAGGTTGAAATTGTGCAAAGGAAAGGACTTGGCTTACACAGCTTAGTAACTGATGGTAAATACTGTTTTAGAACTAACTTATGTAGGAGCAAGAACCACTTACCTTTTAGAAGTGCCTTGTTTCCTTTGATCCTGACAATAACCCTGAAAGAGGGGTCTAATCAGCCCCATTCTTCAGATGAGGAAAATTAGATGCCAAGAAATTGGGTGAATTCTAAAAATGTTGAATTGTGCTATAGTTAAGATCAAGGGTGTAAGAATCAAAATGTAGTGAGAATTCCATTTTAGCTCTTTGCCAGGGCAACCTTGGACAAATTACTGAAATTGCCTAAACTTCAGTTTCCTCATCTGTTAAATATAGACAGTGATTATTCTTGTGTCTTTGGATTCTTGTTATGAGCTTATAAAAAGAGCACTTAGTGCCCAGCATACAGTAAACAGGAGCTGTGACTATTTCTGCTCAGACTCCTGTTAAATTGTTCATCTACCCTCAGCCCATTTAGTTGCGTTGAGTGAAAAAAAAAAATGTACAGATAAAGCAGAGGTCAATGTTTCCAAAGTAAAAATAGAATATCTTTGCCCATGAAAGATAAACCCAATCTTTAGGAACATAAAATGGAAACATGGAGAAGGAGCTAACGAGCCATTTTGCTGACTTTAAGTTGTTTCTCTAGACAGCCTATGAGATGCTCAGAGGTGCTAGAAGAGTATTGCATACAGTTGCGAGTTCTTGCTTTTGCTAATTTTCCCCCACAAAGTTTTGGCTCAGGACAAAACAATGTCATAGCTTACCTCACTGAAACATCATAGCTTACCTCACTCAAAGAATCAAGAGAAAATATTGCAATTCAATCAACAAAGCGCATACCCAGATGATCCACCTTCAGATACCCAAATGAGAACTTTAGAACTTCTTAAAGCCACAAAGCCAAATGAGACTCTGGTAAGTCCGTTACAATTTGGCTAAAGACCAAAGCCATCAAATCCAAGAGAGAATCCAGAAGAAAGAAAAAGTCATTAGAGCAGGCACTGCTTTCAGACCGGTGAGCAGGAAGAGTAGCCACTGACCACTGGTTGCCTATGTGTTGGGGAAAAAAATGTGACTAAAAGTTCTACAAACCAACATTAACATCCAGTGGGGTCTAGAGTCCAGCCTGAAATGTCAGAACAATGGTAGCTTTCATTGACTTATGTACTTATGTGAATACTTATGTGAATAGCTATATTTTAAGATTTCTAATTGAAGTAGTATAACATCCCAAAAGGAAAAAAGTGAACAGATCATAAGTTTACCATTTGATAAATTTTCCAAAATGAACACAGCATAGAACAGACACATAGATTACCCAAAAAGGTCATTACCAGCTCCCTACAAGTCCCTCTCGTGCCCCCTCCTATTATTAACACCTCCTCCCACAAGATACCCCTTATCCTGACTTCCAACATCATAGATTGGTTTTTATCTGTTTTCACACTTTATATAATAGAATCATACACTGTGTCATCTTTTGTCTTTGACTTTGTTTAGTCAACACTGTTTGTGATATTCACCCATGCTGTTGTGTGAATTGGAGATTATTCATGGTCATTGCTGTGTAGTATTCCAGTGCATGAATCTACCACAGTTTATCTGTTCTACTCTAGATGGGCATCAGGGAAGTTCCCAGATTGGGCTACTATAAATAGTGCTACTATGAATATTCTGATATATGTTTTTTAATGATCATATGAGCACATTTCCGTAGATTTTCCACCTTGGTGTGGAATTGTTGCATTAGAGAAAGACACATATTCCACTTTCATAGATTCAGCCAGTTCTTTTATAGTACCAATTTATTCTTGCACAAGAAAAATAGCTGCGATGTTTTGAGCACTTACCATGTGTCTAACATTGCACTGGGCCCATTACGTATGTCAACTTACTAAATCCCTACAAACCTGAGAGTAGAATCATGTTATTACCCCCATTTAAAAGACAAGGTAACTGAGTCCCAGGGAGGTGATATGATCTGGCCAAGTTCACACAGAGAGTAACTGAAAGAACTGAGTTATGACCCAAGGCCCAGCTGACCCCAAAGCTCACACTTGCGTTGTGTCAGTTACGGCAGCTTCTGTTTGGAGTGTGATATGGTTTAAGATAGAGTTTTGAATCATCATATATTGGAATACTCACAAGAATGAATGGCTGTTTAATATCCATCTCCTCTGGCTGGATTACTTTTCACACTGCTCACCCCACTTTGTCTAGCTAACTTTATTTGCCCCCTCTCCAGATCTCAGAATAGATGCCACTGCCTCTGAGAAGCCTGTCCTGATGTTCTGTGGCAAGGTGCTTCCTTTAGCCCCAAACTTCTTGTCATGACCCTTTATGTAAATTATTTTACTTACCTCTTTAATGACATTTGATCTCATTAGAGTACATACCCCACAAGGGAAGACTGAGTCTTCTTTGCACAAAGCTAAATCCATAGTACCTGGAAGACAGCTGGCCTTCAACAAATATTTCTTGAATGAATGAATAATACTTTCTGGAACCCCACAGGCTCACCATCGAGAAAAAAAAATAAAGAAAGAAGGAAACAAACACTTTTACTCGTGGTAGATGTTTAAGACTGGAGTAAAGACCAATAACGCATCAGCCTTCAGCACCGTGGGTCCCCTCAGGACTGCACGTAGGATCCTGTATAGCCTGATATGTGTTTCCCTGAGGCCTGTAGCTCTGGGGATTTGGTCTAAAACACTCGTGTAGCTTCAGGATATCCACACTGGAATGTCTTTTCCTTCTTTGCCATGTAGATCTGCTCTGATTTCAGAAACGTTATTATGATGCTCAGTAAGAGGAAGGTTAGATGGAACTGAATGTGTCTTCCGTACCTTTGTGTGAACAAAGACCTTACACATAGACTTAGCTCTAATATCAAGAACACCTTCTAGGTCCTTTGGCAGGTTCTTTCTTTTATTCATCATTTTTATCTGCCCTTTGACTCCTCTAGTAGCCCGGAAGTCTTTGCAGGCAAGGTCTCTGTCTTGTTGATCATGATATCTGGCACCTGCCTTCATCTGCAACCTTATCTCATGTCATTCTGCCCCATTCACTAACCTCAAACCACACAATATTTTTCTGCCTCGGGAGCTATGTATTTAGACTCATTTCTGCCCCAGGCCTTTTGAGCTGTCTATTCTTCCTGCCTAGATGGCTTTTTCTCTTTTCTACATGTGACTCAGCCCTTCTCATTTTCCAGGTTCAGATTACATGTTTCTCCCTTAGAGATGCCTTCCCTGGACACTATTTTTATTTATTCTCCTTTATTATTTTATGGTTTTATAAGACAGCTGGGAAATGTTTTGCTTGTTTCTTTACATGTCTGACACCTGCCTCCCCATCTAGAAGTGAGTCCTTATAAGGGCTTAATCATGTCTATCTTACTCCCTTATACTTTTTCCAGCTCCTAAAATCAGAAAAGTCATTGAATGTCTGTTGAATGTACTGATATATTTCACAGCACTGAGCACAGAATCTGACACACGGTAGACAATCGATCCATGTTTGTTGAATGTATCAAAAACTCTAAGACAATCCCCCAACCCTTCACCCCACCCCCCACCAAAATAGCTTTCATTCATTCATCCGGTCCGCAAACATTAACTGAGCAAACACCAGGTACATGTACAGAGTCAACACTGCAGTATTCCTTATCTCAGCAGACAGAGAAACCATTGAGTCGGTTGCTTCAGCGCAAATCCTTGGTTTCATCCTTGATTCCTCTCTTTCTCAGTGCACACTCAAACCATCAGCAAATCCTATTGTATATACAGAATCCTTCCACATCCTCTCACCTCTACCATGACCCCCCGGCCCCGAGCATCATGATCTCTCACCTGGACAATTACAACAGCCTCCTAAATGGGCTCTCTGCTTCTGCTTGTGCCCGCTACATTCTGTCCTTCACAAGGCAAGCAGGAGGTCTGTTACACCAATGTAAGCCATATTATACCCTCACCCTGCTTAACACCTCCAATGACCTGCGGTCAAATTACAATAAAACCCACACCATAGCTTGCAAAGTCCTGTGGAATCCGTCCTTTGCTCACCTCCCTGACCCCACTGCCTCACACCTTGTCCCTGCTTTCTCTGCTCCAGCCACACTGACCAACTTGCTCCTCCTCAGATACCCCAGGCACTTCTCGCCTTTGCATTTTCTCTTCCCTCTCTCCAGAATGCTTTCCCCTGAGAACTACATGGTTATTTCCTTCACTTCAATCACATCTCTCTTGAAAAGTCCAAAAATGGTCCCTGATTTTTTTAATAAAACAGCCCCCAATCAGGATGTCTTGTCCCTATCCCACTTTATTTTTCGTCTTAGCATTTACAACTGCTTAACACACTTGCTTGTGTCTCTACAACCTATTGGAAGCATCATGAGAGCAGAGTCTTTAGTTGATTTATTCACTGTCACATTCTTCAGCACACAGAAGAGTTTTTTGCATGTAGTAGGCACTCAGTAAGTAGTTTTAAAGAGAGAGAAAAAGGAAAAGAAGGAAGAAAGAAAGGAAGGAGGAAGGGAGGAGAGAAGGCGGAATAGAGAAGGAAAGGAGGGAGAGAGAAGGAGAGGGGAGAAAGAAAAGAGAGAAGGGGGGAAAGAAAGAAGGAAGGATGGAAGGGAGGAAGGAAGGAAGGGAGAGGAAGGAGAGAGAGAGGAAACAGGGAGGGAGGAAAGAAGGAGAAAGGAAAGAGGGAGGGAGAAAGGAAAAAAGGAAGAAATGAAAGTGGGGAGTAAAGAAGGAAGGAAAGAGGGAGGGAAAGGGAAGGAAGGAAGGAACGAAAGAACGAAGGAAGGAAGGAGAAGGGAAAGAAGGAGGGAGGGAGGAAGAAGAGGAGGAGAGAGAGGGAGAGAGAGGAAGGAAGGAAGGAAGTAGGGGAGGGGAGGGGAGGGAGGGAGGAAGGAAGGAGGGAAGGGAGGGAGGGAGGAAGGATGGAGGTGAGGGAGGGAGGGAGGAAGGAAGGAGGGGAGGGAGGGAGGGAGGGAGGGAGGAGTGAAGGACTGAAAAATGAGATGAATGAATAAATACAGAAGTGAATGAATAAATGATTGAGACCCAGTCCCTGCCACCTACAAACTCACAGGATAAGTCCAAGTTCAGCTCCCTCAGAAGTCTCCTAACCAGTCCAGTGTAACCCACTTTGCCTGCACTCATCATTGAGGGAGCCCCTGCCCAGCACTGCCCTTCCTCTCTCCACATTTCTCCCTTTGTCCTCCTCCTCCCTCCCAACCCCACCTCTGCCTCCCATGTTACAGATGAAAAACAACAGCCAAGCTGGCATTTACTGACTGTCAAACACCTCTCTGAGTTTCCTCAGAACAAACAGACTCAGCCGATTTTGTTTGTTTTCTTCCTTTTTCTAAGCTGCTGAGCTGTCCCTGGAATTGTGCAAGAGGTCACACAGAGGGACTGTCAACAGCTCCCTAACATAGGTTTCTAACCTAGAAAGGGAGTCCAGGTTTTACAGGCCCAAGCGCCCGGGCAGGAACACACACACACACAGAGGCTGCTGTTTGTTTTCTCCGACAGGTCTGGCACTTCCCCCTTGGGAGAGAGGAAGCTTAAAACACAGAAGGCCCCCTTCTCTAATTAGACATGAAAAACAGTTTGGATAAGCAGAGGCACGTCACCCAACTGTACAATCCCTTCCTGGAGAGCGGGAGGGTTGAAGGCTTTCAGAGATTTTTTTTTCCACTTTGTTTTTAAATTTTAAAAGTTTTACAATAAAACATTTCATGTATTTTACATAATATAATGAAAGCCAAAAGTCCCTAATAAAACCTTAAATGCCATATCTCGCAAAAAAACAACACTTTTCTGTTCAATCATGCATTCACTGATCCATTCAACAAATATTTATGAAGTGCCTACTACGCGTCAGACACTGTTCTAGCTTTTTGGGAGTGCAAAAGCTGACCTTTCCAGAAAGTTTCTCTTTGCAGCCAAAAATTTAAAAATGATCTATTACAAATAGGGGAGAAACTGATCACATCTGTGTCATCCCACATAACCCTCGCAGAGTGATTGTACTAGACACACTGTTTGGGGCTTCATTTTCTTTATTTAAACATGTATCTTGAGTTCTTTTCCATATCAGTTCATAAACTTCTACCTTATGCATTTCAGAAGCCGCACAGTGCTCCATTGTTTGGCGGTACTATAACGTATGGAAAGTTCTCTGTAGTTGGATACTTGGGCTGTTTCCAAGCTGATTTCTAGAAGTGAGATTGCTTGAAAAAAGGAAAGGGTTGAAAAACTGACAGATATTGCAAAAGGAGTGAAAGACTTTGGAAAGTGAAGGGTTAACTGGAAACTGAGGCATCTACCCTCAGTTTCACATATTCTCTCCATCTCATCTTAAAAGTAAAGAGGGTTTTTCCTAAGACGCTTGGGGAGTTAGAGACTTCACTGACATTTACTGGACGCAAAGGTATGCCCAACCTTATGAAACCCTGATTTTCACTTGTCTTGCTGGATGATAATTGTCTAATTATATATTGGTTTCTGCCATGAGACCATGGGCATCTGGAAAGCCAGGGACTTATCTTTCTAGTGCTTAGACTAGAACTAGAGATAGGGAGAGTATTCAGTAAAAGCCTGCTGAAGGAATAATTAATTTGAAAGGAATGAATGAGGTATCTATCCAAAAGAAAAGAAATTATTATATAAAAAGATACCAGCACTTGAATGTTTATTGCAGCACTATTCATAATAGCAAAGATATGGAGTCAACCTAAGTGTCCATCAATGGATGGCTGGATAAAGAAAATGTAGCACATTTTATATATATATATATACACACACACACACACACACACGTATATAATACTTTACATATATAGTACTATAATGTACTATATATGTAAAGTAATATAATTATAACCTTTTAATATATAATATTAATATATATAATGTACCACATTATAATATATATAAAGTTCTATATAATATGTATATAAAGTAATACACACACACACACCATGGCATACTACACAGTCATAAAAAGAATGAAATCATGCCTCTTTGCAGCAACGCAGATGGAACCGGAGGCCATTATTTTAAGTGAAATAACTCAGAAACAGAAAGTCAAATATCACAAGTTCTCACTTATAAGTAGGAACTAAATAATGTGTATGCACGGGCACACACAGTGGAATAATAGACACTGGAATTGGGAACAGTGGGAGGGCAGGACTGTGGTGAGGAACAAAAAGTTACCTAATGGGTACAAGGTACACTATTGGTGTGATGGCTATACAGAAATCCCAGACTTCACCACTACGCAGTCTATCCATGTAACAAAAATTCACTTGTACTGCCTAAATTTATAAAAGCAAAAAAAAAATAAAATAAAAAAGTTTTTAAATGAGAAAAAAGAATGAATGAATAGACAGATGTTGGGTGGATAAATAGATAAATGGGTTGGTGGTTAGAAAAACAGAAGGATAGATGTATGTATAAATGCATGGATGGATGGATTAAAAGTGAATAGATAGGGCTGGGCACAGTGGCTCACACCTGTAATCCCAGCACTTTGGGAGGCCGAGGTGGGCAGATCACTTGAGGCCAGGGGTTTGAGACCACCCTGGCCAACATGGCAAACCCCCATCTCTACCACAAATAGCAAAAAAATAAAAATAAAAATAAATAACCAGGCGTGGTGGCACATGACTGTAGTCCTAGCTCCTCCAGAGGCTGAGGCAGGAGAATCACTTGAACCTGGAGGCAGAAGTTGCAGTGAACTGAGATCACACCACTGCACTCCAGCCTGAGTGACAGAGTGAGACTCTATCTCAAAAAAAAAAAAAAAAAAAAAGTGAATAGATAGATGGGTAGATGGATAGATACTTAAACATATGGAGGAACAGATGAATGACTATACAGATGAATTGGTGAATGAATGAATGAATGAATGAATGAATGAATGAATGAACGAACGAACATACAAAGAAGTGAGTGCATGAGTAAGTGAATGAGTGAAAGGGTGGGTAGATAGATGATGACCAACAGATAAATTTACACAATTAACAAATTATAAAGATAATTACTTAGCAAAATAATAGATTATTGTAGAATTTCCCATAAGATTCATTTTAATAATAAACTCCTTGCATACATTAAACATTATCATTTGATTTGCACATTGCTTGTGAGCAACACACCAACTGTGATCAGTGAACTCAACTACAACCCATTCTAGATCTTAGTGCTTAGTTCACCATGGGAGTCCAACACACAGTATTCACGAAGGTGATGAATAAGAAGGAAGAGGTTATGTGGCTCTCAGGGCACCAGATGTGATGCCCCATTACCAACATCTGCCATCTAACATCTAGAACAGAGGGAATGTGATGCCAGGGACTCTTTGGGCCTGGAAAATCACTGCCTAAAATTGCCTTCTTCATAAATACACATCCTCCTGTCTGGAGTGTTTAAATACTCAAGCCATCACCAAGGAATGAAAAAGCTCCATCTGTCTTCATAGGTGGCACATAGAGCCATCTTTCCAAAATCAACAGAGATTAACAAGTCACTCCACTTTCGATCAATGCATCACTAGACTTCTGTCCCAACTTGTCTGTCAAATCCCTTTGACCTGACCAGGAGCCTCTGGGTCTCCTGATCCCTTGCCCCAGCCCTCAAAGGCCATCAGTTAAACAAACCACCTTGGGAGCCATCAGCACATCTTCCAAGGCAAACAAGCCTTGGCCCCAGTGAGGTCAGCAGCAAGGAGGGTGAGGCAATTAAGCCAGCATGTTTGTCTGACACTGGTCTCCTGCTGCTGTTCTTGACAGCCACTGGAGCAGTAATTGAATCCCCTGCTTCTGGGAAGAGGAGCAAGTAATTTTCATCAAGCACCTGCTTTGTGCCAGGTATTACGCTGGGCTGTGGACAATGTCCTATTTTATCCTGAGAGGGGGCAATTTTCATATGAGAAAACAGGGACTCAGAGAAGAGAAGCATCTTATCCATAGTCACACAGCTATCAGGTGGCAGATGGAGGATTTAAAGTTAGGTCTGCCTTTTGCTAAAGCTGTTTTAAAATATATATTGTGACTTGTGGCTGAAAGGATAAACAATGAGACTTGTCCTCCAATTTGGTGTCCTCATGGTGGAAGTTTTAAATATTAATGCCTATAAATGCGTTTTTTAATCAAAATAAGAAATACGTCAAAGAATGAGGTATTCCATTGCCCAGAGAAGAGAGAAGAGGAAACTAATCAGTTTTGATTGTCTCAATGAGCCAGGAACCCCAGCCCTACCCTCATGGAGCTTTCAGTCTAGTAAGAAAAAGAGCTACCAAGCAAAGACTCAAACAAATACACGTAGAACTGCAAACAATGAAAGAAAAGTCCAATGGGCAATGCTGGTACGCAATGGGGGATCCTGAAATGTTATCTAGGTTTCAAGGAGAGCTTCCAAGAGAAAGTAACATTTGAATTGAGATTGGGAACACAAGTAGGTATCAGTCAGATTAAAACAGGTAGAAAGATCATCTCAGACAGAGAATGAGCAAAAGCCCTGGGGCACAAAACATCATGTGGCACTTGAGGCAATGAAAAGAGGCTAGGGTGGCTGGAGCAGAGAGAAAAGTCAGTAAGGTGAGAAAAGACTGGGAGTTCTTCAGGCCCAGATCAAGCAGGGTCTAGCAGGCCATTGAAGTGGACACAGAGATATGCTTGGATCCCTCCTTAAGAAAAAATGTGCTCTGGCTGATGAGAGCGCTGTCAGCAGTTGGCCTTCATCCATCAACCCCTTCAAGGAGTCCCCCAGTAGCAGAGAGCAGCTTTGCAGCCACACCCCTTCTTAGAGAGACCCACATCCCTTGACTGATTCACGTGGAACTATAAAGATCTGGCAATCCCAGTCCAATGAGGGACAATGCTGAAGAGCATTCTAGCTCCAAAGCTCCCCATGGGGCTGGCCAAGGCTGTTGTCAACTGCAGCCCTATTCACTTCTGTTGCTATCCACTCCTGCTCCTTTCCCTGCCATTGCACAAGGACTGATGGCAAGAACACACCTGAAACATCTTGTGCACTAGACTCCATCTCGGTGTCTGCATTCAGGGGAACTCATAAAGCAAAGCCCATGCTAAGGAGCTCAGCTTGCATCATAAGAGCAAAGAGACCCAAGGGAAGATTTAAAGAGAAGGTGGTGTATTTTCCCATTTGTATTTTCCAATGTAGAAATGGCTACTGTCCCGAGGTCTCCCACAATCAAGCATCTTAGACCCTGCAATCTTCTTCAAATTGGTGCATGAAGGAGAGAGATGGCAGAGGGTATGTGTATCCTGACCTTGAGTAACTCTTAAGGCCAAGCCCAGCCAAGCCAGACCCTGGACTTGTTGAGCACAGAGAAGTCCCTTACCAACACTGTCGGGGACATGGAGCTGGGAGGTCACGAGGGGTCAACGAGGCTCACATCCAATTGTCCATCCTTCTCTCTAGGTTGTTGTCCACCTAACCTTTCATATTTGGTCCAGATGAACCATCACCCACCCAGTTATGCAAAATCATGTTGATGTCCCCAGTGACATGCTTCAACAGTTGGCCATGCTGTCTATATTTGGAATATATTGCAATCTATCTGTCCTGCTACCAGCTACCATAAGGACACTGACTAACAGAGCACTTTCTACATGTCAAGCACTGTTCAAGAGTGGTTTTACATGAATTATAGACTATAAAAATCATAAATTATGAAACATTTCATAGAGCATTTTACATGAATTATCTCACTTACCTCTCAAGTGACTCAATGGCATGAATACCATTGTTAGAACTATTTTGCAGATGAGGAAACTGAGACTAGGGAAGCTTAAGTAACTTGCTCAAAGCTACACGGCTATTATAGTAAGTATACAAACTTTGATATAGATGCAGACATACTAGTCCCAGGGCCAAGACCCTCAGCCAATACACTTGGCTCCTCTTAGTTCTAATGCTCTTTTCTGAACTATTCCTCCAGCCTCCTACCTTTCCTCTTCTCCCATCTGTCTCTGTCCCCATCCTCCATCCTCCATATTGTTCTGCAACCAGCATTCTAAAGTTTAGAAAAGAAATATAATCTGAGTATGCCTCTCCTACTTGACAATCCTTGACAAATAACCAAATATTGTGGAGGCATTAAAATAATACTTACAAATGTTTACTGACATGGGAAATGTTTTGGGATATATGTTTAAGGATATACTCTTTATAATGTGATCTGAACTACAGAATAACATGAATAGGAAGATAGTAATGCCCTAGAACATTACGAGTGGTTGTGAGGTGTTTTGGAGTTAGAGAGTTAGAACACCTAGAATACAAGCTATACCCAAAGTGGATGTCCAAAGATACAACATACACAAGGACTATGTATAATTTGAAAGTACTGAATGAGTCCACAATACACATTAGATGAAAAATGGATGGATGAATTGTTTAAAGCTAGACAGTGACAGGGTGTACTCAGCATTTTAGAAAGAACTGTCTATACTCGCCATTCATCTGGGAAACTCTCTCAACCCTACTCTTCAAAGGAATTTGCCCATGGAGGTGTTCAACAGGTGAGTTCACACAGATCTTGCTGAGCAGAAAATACCACCTATAAAAGGTAAAATAACAGTTTTGTTTTGGGTAAAAGGAAGGATATCAGGGGCCATTGATACAAGGCCCTGAAGAACATCTAGGATTCCCAGCCTTTCTCGATTGACAGCTGCCAGACAGCATGTCCCCATGACAACAAGGGATATGGGGGAGCTGAGCCAGAAGCCTGCTTCTTTGCAGCCTTGGGCTCTGTCCTGGGCTCAAGAGCCCATGATACAAGTGAGAAATGTGGTTGTTCATGGACAACACAACTTGCTAGTCAAACATGAGTCTGATGTAGTCATTGTCTGCAGAAACTTCTTTTCTAAATTCTTTTCCACAAAACATTTCTGTACCTGGCTCAAGACTAGGTATTTGAGAATAATGTCTAAGATATGGCCCTTCTTCTCCAGAACCTCTGCTGAAGATGGGCCACCATTTCTGAAAAGATCATTTAAATAGACTATGGTAAGTGCAATTCATTTTTCAGACATTACCTCCAAATCCACAGGAAAAGAGTAAAATCTATTTAGATAAAATTGGAATGCAAAACTGTTTGGCATATGGTAGGTGTGTGATAATATTGAGTCAACAAATGAGCTAACCATCTAGGGCAGAGACAGATTGTCTGCCCACCCAACTCACTTCTTATTCCTCTTGGGTAGACAATGAGATGGTATTTGCCAGCCTCTCTTGCAGTTTGGGGTAGCCACGTGACAGAATCTGGCCAATGGTATTTGGCAGAAGTGGAACGCGTCACATCCAGGTTTGGCCCATAAAAACTGCCCATGAGGTCCTCTTCTGGCAAAACAGAGAAACTGGGGCCTTAGAGGAGGGTAGAATCACAAGACGGAGGGAATACGGGTCTCTCAAGGACCACATAGAAGACATCCCACTAACTAGGACCACCCAATTGGCCTTTAGTGTGAGATGAATGAACTTCCACTGGGTGAAGCCACTCAAGTGTTGGGGTTATTTGTTACAGCAGCAGGCTTATCCTGCCTGACCCCATCCAAATCCCTCCCTACCCATGGCCCACTTTAGGCCCAGAGCTAGCACACGCAGAACCCTCATGTGACTCGAAAAAGACACCACTCCGTCCCCGCGAACCCTGTCCTCTGTCTCTTCATTTTCCACCTAGACTGATGTTGACCCCAAACATTAAGCATTCTTGTATTACCTTCACGATTTTTGTAACATCTGTGTACCACTTATACCATGATACTTGATGCTCCTCTTTATGCCAACTCACTTTGTTGTTAAATATATGCATTTCAAAAGGTAAACTCTATATTACTACAGTAATTGGAAATTTATTTAGAGGAAAATCCTTTAAATAGAAAGTCACCTTAAAAATAAAGATAGCCAGTCATGGTGGCTCATACCTTTAATCCCAGCCCTTTGGGAGGCTGAGGCGGGAGGATCGCTTGAGCCCAGGATTTCGAGACCAGCCTGGGCAAGGCAGTGAGACCCTGTCTCTGCATAAAAAGTAAAAGATAAAAACAAAACAAAACAAAACAAAACAAAAACAAAACAAACAAACAAACAAAGCCAGATGGTGGCACATGCCTGTGGCCCTGGCTACTCAGGAGACTGAGGTGGGAGGATTGCTTGAGCCTGGGAGGTTGAGGCTGCCATGAGCCATGACGAGCCTGCTGCACTCTAGTCTGGGTGACAGATCAAGACCCTGTCTAAAATAAATCTTAAAAATAAAGACAAAGAATACAAAACATTGTTGCTAAATTCTAGCTGGATGATTCCGACAAGGGCCCAAGGCTTGAAGGGTGCTCTCTTTCTAAGAGAGGTTAGCAGGTGCTGGGGAGGAAGTAAAGAAGTATTAGCATCCAACTGAAAAGTGCCACTGAAGAAATCTAAAGGTGTGAGTAGAAATAAAGAAAAAGGAATATATTTGTCATGGTGTGGTTTAATGTTAGATATGACATTGTGCCTCTCCCACATAAGGGTACTTTGTTCTGGGAGACCAGTGAGATGAATTATGGTCAGTTTCTGGGTCCTAAATACAGGCTTAGATTAAATACAGGCATCTGGAAGGTCTTTGGCGTTTTGTTTGTCACGCTGGGCTTACCCTGCCTCACCTCTACCGGCCCTGGCATGCAGGCTTTCAGAGCCTCTGGGGCTATCCTATTCTTGGCTGGAAAACTAGGAAACGATTCCCCTGAAGTGCTCCCAGGTAGGATCACCCCTGCTCATGTCTCTGGGCTGCCCCCATTCATCTGCTCCAAAGTCCTTTCTCCACACCCTCCCTGTCCTTTGTCCATGCCTTGTATCAGAAAACTAAACTTGGGGGTAGCCAAGATGCTTTGCTCTAGTGCATCGATCCCACGACCATCTATGGGGAAAACACACACACACAGGCACACACCAAATACCAAAGGGCCACCCAAAGAAGGAAGAGGAGTGTGCGTTGTGTGTGTCTTATATGCATGGTGTTGTATGTTCTGTATTGTGCATTGTGGGTGTGTTATATGTGTTATGTGTGAGTTGTGTTATATGTGTGAAGGGTGTTCGCAAATGCCGCTTCCAGTGTGCTTAACTAGTAGTTATTATTTTAATAATTTTACAGTTTGATCTGTACAGAATGAAGTGTGCATTTCTAAAAGGTCTCCAAAGTCCATTCCAATTTTTAAAAGAAGAAGAAGAATATCTTTAACTATTTACATACAATAATTATTGTTATTATTGTTCCACAACTCTGCCAGAAATTCCCCCGCTAACCAGCTATATATCCTTAGATGAGCTGCTTTGCTTGTCTGGGTTTGTTTCCTGACCTATAATATCTCAGCTGGGTGTTCCTTGCAGCCCCATCCAGCCCTAAATACTTCTGTCTTTATCATTCCACAAGGTATTTACGAAAGTCACTGCTGCTGGGGAAACAGCATAGAGCTCTGCCACCTACTAGCTGTGTGTCTTTGGGCAAGTTACTGAGCCACTCTGTCCCCCACTATTCTCTACTCTGTAAATAGGGATCATGCTAGCAACTACCTGGTTAGTCCATAAACAGGATTATTTGAGTTAATCCATGTAAAGCATTTGGTAGGGCACCTGGTATAATGCAGCCATGAAACACTAGTGCTGGAACCCACGCTGAGTGACTTCTCTGTGACTTAGTTTCCCTAGCTGTCATATGGGGATGTGAGGGTGCATCCCTCGTGGAGCTGTATGAGGACGGAGTTAATAGCAGTGGCTGGCATGTGGTCAACTGGCCATATGAAGTAGCCGTTACTAACTGGTGTTGCTGTTGCTATTATTTCCAGGCAGTGCCCTGAGACCGGATGAGGCAACCTCAGCAGGTGAGAGGGCTCCTCCTACAGGGGCTTCGATTCCCTCAAAACTGGAAAGTGCAGAACTCCTGAGATAGGTGGGGCTGATCCGCAAAACCACTGCAACAGGGCTCTGCCCCATTCCTGGTCACCGGGCAGCCCTGGAAGCTTAGAGGGCTGAGCGGGGAGAAGAAGGGGGAGGAAGGGAGGGTAAAACTGGGGAGCAGGAAGGGCTTCAAGTTCATCAATGCCACTCCGAAGATTACAGGAAGACTAATAGGGCCCCAAGGCCTCGGGGATGAACAAACACGATCTTTGTGGTGTGCCTTTGCTGAGTAACCAGGGCAAACTCTCTGTGTGTGTCTGTCTTCCTTCCTTTTATTCCACTAATGAAAGAGAAAGAGAAGAAAGATTTCCCTTCAGAAAATCAGACGACAAGGAGAAAACATCAAATGCTGAAACCCCAGAGGGCATCTTCAGCATCTACCCACACAAGGCAAGTTCCTTGTCTCTCTAAATCCTTCCAACAGTTCAGCGGGCCAGGTGTTGATGGCTAAGTGAATGATTGTCACACTGGAGATGAACAAGTTCAGGTTGGCTCTCAGGACCCATAGGTGTCGGAGCCAAAGACAGAGACAAGCCCTGTACTCAGTGATGTTCTCAGGCAGGGCTGCCCGATCTTTTGGCTTCCCTGGGCCTCTGGAAGAAGAAGAATTTTCTTGGGCCACACATAAAACACACTAACACTAATGATAGCTGATGAGCAAGGAAAAAAAAAAATCACCAAGAAATCTCATACTGTTTTAAGAACGTTTACGAATTTGGGTTGAGCAATATTCAAAGCTGTTCTGGGCTGCATGTGACCCGTGGGGCTTGGGTTGGACAAGCTTGTTCTAAAGGATTGGTATGAGACGCATCCAAGGACCAGGAGGTCTGACGGAACAAATGAAGCCAGGGAGCAATTTGGAGCAGAAACCCTGATCTGGGAGCCTGAGCTCTCGTCTCAGTTTGCCACCCACCTGCTACGTGACCTTGGGCAAGCCCCTTCACTTCCCTGGGCTTTGGTTTCCACATCTGAAAAATAAAAGGGAAGACACTAATGGTCTCTAGGCTATCTTCTTATCATTTTGTACTAAGGAAACAAATTTTCTCCGAGGCTTCATGAGGCTTCTTTCACTTAGCCTCGTGTTTGCAAAGTTCATCCACATTGTAGCATGTATCAGAACCTAACTCATTTTCATGGCTCACTAATATTTCATGGTAGGGATATACCACATTTTGTTTATATATTCATCTGTTGATGGACATTTGGATTGCTTGTGCATTTTAGCTAGGATGAATAATGTTGTTATACACCTTTATGTACAGGTGTTTATATGGACATACGTTTTCATTTCTTGTGGGTATATATCTAGGAGTATAATTGCTGGGTCATGTTTTATCTCTACGTTTAATTATTTGAGGAATTGTCAGACTCTTAGCCCAAGTGGCTTTACCAGTTTATATTCTCATCAGCATTTTATGCGGGTTCTAGTTTCTCCACATCCTTATAAGCGCTTGTTATTTTCTGACTTTTTGATTCCAGCCACGTTAGTAGGTGTGAAGTGGGATATTGTTGTTGTTTTTCTTTGCATTTCTCTGATAACTAGTGACGTTGAGCATTGGCCATTTGTGTATGATTTTATTTTATTTTTTGTTTTTGTTTTTGTTTTGAGATGTAGTCTCACTCTGTCACCCAGGTTGGAGTGCAATGGTGCAATATTGCTCACTGCACTCTGCCTCCTGGGTTCAAGCAATTCTCGTGCCTCAGCCTCCCGAGTAGCTGGGACCACAGGCACGTGCCACCATGCCCAGATAATTTTTGTATTTTTTAGTAGAGACGGGGTTTCACCATGTTGGCCAGACTGGTCTTGAACTCCTGGCCTCAAGTGATCCACCTGCCTCAGTCTCCCAAAGTGCTGGGATTACAGGTGTGAGCCACCATGCCCAGCCTGTGTATGATTTCCTTGAAGAAATGTCTATATAGATCTTTTGCCCATTTTTGATTATTTATGTTGAAGTTATAACAGTTCTTTATAACTAGCCCCTGACCAGATATATGATTTGCAAGTATTTTCTACTATTCCATGAGTTATAATTTTATATCCTTGATAGTGACCTTTGACATACAAAAGTTTTTAATTTTGATGAAGTCCAATTGTCTATATTGCTTGTGCTGTCAGTGTCATTTGAATAATTATTTAAATGAGAAAATAATACATATAAAATTTTTAGCACAAAGCCTAGCTCATAGTAAATGCCTGATCAATATTGAGCTGCGATTATTTTTTTTTTGAGACAGGGTCTCACCCTCTTGCTCAGGCTGGAGTGCAATGGCACGATCATGGCCAACTGTAGCCTCAACCTCCTGGGCTCAGGTGATCCTCCCACCTCAGTCTCCTGAGTAGCTGGGACTATAGGTGTTCTGCTATTATTAATAATATAAGGAAGTTCTAATCCAATTTCTGCTGTACTTACATGTTCATTCTCCCATTGGTTACTTCTAAACCACTTTTAAAAATTAGTTACTATTATCTGCCACGTAATGGACAGGTAACCTGACAAGAAGACCGGAGAGATGGAATGATGATAGTCAATCATGCTAGGATACACACCCAGAGTCCTGTTAGACCCCAAGGCCAGTGATCTGCCCTGTACCCAACAGCAGTCTTGACACTTTTCTTCACCCTCTGGCCAACAGAGTACAAAGTCCAGACATCAGCACCTGATTCAGGAGAAGACCATTACTCGGGAAACAGGGTACACTAATAGAAGGGCGGTATGGTACACCACATGCCTATTTGACCTACTTTGCCTCTTTGACCTACACCTATTAGTATGTGTGCCATACTACGCTACTATTAGTATGCCCGATTAGTAGGGTTGGAGAAGGGACAATGACATTCTGGAAACAGGGCATACTCATGGCAGCACAGGATCCTGTGATGAGGTCGCTGGCATAGGCTGGAGTGACTTGGAGATGGGAAACAAGACCATGAGACCTAGAGAAACCAGGGAAGGCTTCACGAAGATGGCAGCTCTTGAAAGGCGGTAGAATTTGGATGTTCGAAGCAGGAAGGTCCTGAATAAGTAAAGATGGGTAGGTAGAAATGACAAAGAGATAGTACTGACTCAAAAGAAAGGTTTATGCTGGACAAAAGGAAAAACAGCTTCTAGTAGGAAGTGATGACAATAATAGCAGCAGCTATAATAACAATAATTGTTCACATGCCACATGTAATTGTAAGCTTATATGAGCTCATTTAGTCATCATGATTGTTGGAAGCAGGTAACATGATCCTCTCCTTTTACAGATGAGAAAACTGAGGCACAAACAGATGACACAATTTGTCCCAGATTAGAAATTAGAACTGAGAGAAAATAAAATCAGTCAGCAAGGTTATTATGACTGGTAGAAGGCAATAGAACAACAAGATTGTTGGAGAATGTAAGAGAAAGGACTACATCCAAGACATTCATGAATTGACTCATGAAGGAACATAGACATGAATGAACATAGACATTTTTGTACCTAGACATTTTTAGGTTCAAATCATGACTCTACCCACTCCCTGGCTATAGAATCTTATCGAAGTTCCTTCACTTTCTCGAATTTCTGTGCCTAAACAACAGGGTTGGAAATACCTAGTTCACTCCACAGAGGGTTGATATGAGGATTTCCAGAAATAAGGGTTGTCTAAACAGGGAATCAATAGATATTTAAATTAGTGGGTGGTGAGGGGTGTTGACATTATTTTCTTTCAGAGCAAGGGCCTTTGCAACACTGGATAAAAGTCAAGTGAAGCCCAAGGGTGTGAGCACGTATATAGCAGAGGTTTCGATGCCACCTTTGGACGCAGCTCTCCTTATGCAAATTCTAGCCACTTCCTAGCTCGGTGCCTAGAAACAGGTCACTCTGCCTCTTTGACCTACACCTTCCCTACAAAGAAAGGTGGAGGAAATAGGCCCTGCCTCCAAGTGTCCTGAGGATTGAATGAGTCAGTATGCTGCCCAAAATGCTTGGAACAGGGCCTGCATGGGAGAAGCTCCCAGTGACAGCCCAGTCTTTACTGTGAGAGGTCAGGCCAAGGGCATCCCCTAAGACCTCAGAGCACACTTATGTGAGTGTTTTCCAAGGACGGCCAGACCTGGTGCATCAGACAGTCTCAGTGGGAAGGCCACGTGTGCCTGCTCTTATGTTGCCATCAAGAGCAGCAGGTGTCACGGCCTTGGAACTTCCTGCCTCATACATCAGAATCCCACATCTTACTTCTGTGTGCATCTGAGCATTCAAAAAACAAGGTGGGGGGCCTCATTCTGCAACTGAAAAGACCCTAGCAACCACCCCCGGCCTTGCCAACACACATACACACACATGCGCGCACACACACACTCACACACACTCCCTCCAGGAACCTGCCATTGTGCGATGCAGTCTGAACTTTCTACTGTTCATATTTGAGTCAGCACCAGCCAGTGATTGCCTCCCAAGTCCTATTTATGGCAGTTTTGTTTTGGAGGAGGGAGTTGGGGAGGGTGTGGATGGCAGGCGGATATTGTTGTTTTTCAGAAAATCTATTTAAAAAACAGAATGCCGTGACTGGTTAGCTTTGAAACAATGAGGATAAACATACGATGTCGGTGATGGTTTTCCCTTCATTCATTTGGGCTTTTGTTAAAATGGCAATGGACATTGATATCCTACTGTTGAGATAGGATTACCCCCACTCTTCATTTGTTAAAAAGATAAAGAGATCTGAAAAGTGATCCTAAATATTTGAGTCAATTCCTCGATGAATTCACCATAAGCTTCTACACTTGTCCACAGCAGCTCTACTAAAATCACAATTAGTTCATTCTATACATAATTATGTATTTAACTCCTGTCTTCCTCCAGCCAGGCAGAGGATGTCAGTTACCTCAACAGGGCCTGTTAGCTCAGGAGACAGGCAGAAGAAGAATCAAATTTGGATCTGCCTTTTATTTGCAGTGACAAATGATTCAACCCTTCAGAGCCTCAGTTTCTGTAAAACAGAAGTCATACATTCCTTTCATTCACTTGTTCATTCACTTATTAAAATAGTATTTGAGTGCTAATTTTGGCTGAGCAGTGGTTTAGGGACTGGAGATAGGGCAGTAAACAAGTGAACAAAGCAAACACAGATTCCACCCTCACTCTTGTGTAGGATGATAGACCATAAAGAAATAAAATAAATAAGAAAACTACATAGCAAATTAGACAAAGAAAAATTAGAGCAGGGAAGGAGGATAGGAAGAGAGACAGAGAGAGAGAGAGCGTGTGTGTGTGCATGTTTGTGTGTGTGCATGCTTGCGTGTGTGTGTGTGTGTGTGTGTGTGTGTGTGTGAGATAGTAGCAGGTTTAGATAAAGAGCCCAGAAAGGACTCACTGAGGAGGTAACATTTCAGGACAAGATGTAAAAGAGATGCAAACCATGCAGATACCCAAAGAAGGCTGTTTCAGGCAGAAGAAATAGCATGTGCAAAGGCCCTGAGGTAAGAGTTTGCCTAGTGTGTTGGAGAAACAGCAAGGAAGCCAGGAGTGGATGGGAGGTTGGGGAGTAGGAGATGAGGTCAGAGAGATAACTTTGCAGAGTGGTCTGAGAGTTAAATCATTATAGGAGCCATATATATGATAGGATTGCAATGACCAGGTTTTAGATGGTAAACCCATGAGAGTGAGTGAGTGAGTGAGTGAGTGAGTGAGTGAGTGAGTGAAGAATGAATAGATATCTCATTTATCCATCATGACACTAGGACTCAGAGAAGTCCATTGACTTGCCTAAGGCCACTAGCTGGCTTGTGAAAAATTTAAGGCTAGACTTCAGGACCATCTTTTCCAAGGTTTTCCAAGAGTTAATCTTTCTTTCCTACATTATTGACACAGATGAAATCTTCATCAATGTCCTCCCCCAACCCAAATCCAAATGCCAACAGTTGCCATTGTGAAATGAAGGGATGTTGCTAAACATCCTACAATGCGCGGGGCAGCGCCCACTACAAAGAATTGTCCAACCCTAAATGTCAATAGTGCCAAGGGTGAAAAACCTTAGCTGAGGGGAAGAACCCCAAATCTATTGTTTTGTCTTTCCTCTTCAAACCCCATTGTTTTAAACTCTACATGGTGATTCTCAAGGGTGTGTAGAGAGCTGATAGTACCAGAATGAATGAAGGGTGGGACCTACAAGTCCCTCCACCCACTGGGAGAGGGAGTGCGGATTCCTGGCTAGGATGAACTCAATTCTATTTCCCCTTCCAGGGATCTTTGTTGAAGGCATTAGCATGGACTTGCGAACAAGGGTGGAGCTAGGAGTACAGTTTTCCAAAATAAAGTCACAGATAAGAGATTAAGATCCACAAGACTATTGCTCTGCTATTCAGAGCACAAAGCCTTTCTTTATCCAGGGCTTCCCTTAGGCACAGAGGGCTAACAGATATTATCAGAGTAACACATGAAAATAATATTGTCTTAGTGCAAAAGGGTAGCTCTTCTCTCCTACATGGAGCTCAGTACACTTCCATCCAAGCTAGCTCATGCTATTTCACAAGGATCAGGCTATACGGATAATTTATTAAGCCAATTTGGAAGGAGGGATTGAAACTGAGAGCAAGGTTAATGACACACCCAGTGGGAATACAATGGGGACAAGGAAGAAGATACCTTTTCTTGAGTCTCAGGCTGTTGTTCCATTCATTCACTCATTCATTCATTCATTCATTCATTCAACGTCCTGGGTGCCCATAATGTATCAGGTTCTATGCTAGAACTTGGAGACCCAACTGTGAGTAAGATGTGATCCTCGTTCCCCTGAAGGAGAGGGGGATTCACAAGCTAGAGGGGAAGGAAGACAAAGATATAGGTGCCATGACATACAGGCTCTTCTGGAATCTAAGGACCATGCAGAGTGATGCAGGCTGCAATGGGAATGATTAGGGATGTGTGGGAACTGAGGGATGTATCTACTCAATCCAGAGAGCTCAGGGAGGGCTTCCTGGAGGAGGCGAGGTCTCTACCAGTTTCTCAACCTTGACATTATTGACATTTAGGGCTGGATAATTCTTTGTGGTTGGGAGCTGCCCTGCGCATTGTAGGATGTTTAGCAGCACCCATGGCCCCTACTGATAAGATGTCAATAGCATCACACTCCCTCAAGTTGTGACAACCAGACATTACCAAACTGTCCTCCAGGAACAAAATCACAATCCCCCCACTGAGAACACTAGTCTAGACAGAGGTGCAAAACAGATACCCTGGAAGGCCTGGATCACTATACTATGTGGCCTTGTGCTGCACGAGCCATGATGGGAGTTTGAATTTACTCCAGGATCGGTGGAAGCCACCAGAAGACTGAAACTGGGTGAGTGGTATGATCTGGTCTTGCTTTTCAAAGGCTTCTCATTGAATGGATAGGAGGAGCAAGGATGGCTCAGGGAGATTAGAAGGAAAGTCTTCCCCAATGAACCATTCTGCGGCCTGAAAGTGACCGCAGTGAACCTTGCTTGGCACCAGGACTGCAAAGGCGAGCCTCTCCACGGTCAAGCCTGGGCCCCCGAGCTGACACATCCTCCTGGGCAGTGGTCCAGGCCCTGAGCCAGGGAGGAGTTCCTCTCCCAGGTCCTCCGGCTCCAGGAGACAATGCTGACATCCCAACCATACTGTGACTCAGAGCAAAGGGCCTTTCGCTTTCTGGAAAGATCAACTATGGCCCAGTTCTCAAGGAGGATTAGATGTCAGAGAGAGAACATTGAACCTTCACTTCAGAACCCAGGCACTGAGTTCACATCAGCCAAAGAAAAGGAACTCAAACCAGATACCTACAATATGCCAGGCAGGGGCCACACCAGACTCTCAGCATACTGAACCTCATATTTAAGCATACAACATGCTGTCCTGTCACATTATCTGCTGTAGAAATGGCCATCTTTCAAGGAATTAGAATAACATGGACTGAACACTAAACTATTGAAATGTAATTTCCATGACATTCTTTATAAATATCAAGTATCACTGTTCCGAAGGAGGTGTTGCCATCTTAAAGATGGAGAAATAGGCTTAGAGGAGTGACATGAATTGCCCAAATTCACAACAGCTAGGAAGCTGTCCATCTAAAAATAAAATCTAAGCTTCTTCCTTGTCACTCCCGGGCCTTTCAAAGCCCATGAGACTTCGCAAATCAACATGTAAAACTAAGTATTAACACTTCTTAAAATTCTGGACATTGGAATTATTGGGAACTGTGGTGGTTAATACTGAGTGTCAACTTGATTAGATTGAAGGATGTAAAGTATTGATCCTGGGTGTGGTCTGTGAGGGTGTTGCCAAGGGAGATTAATATTTGAGACAGTGGGCAGGGAAAGTCAGACCCACCCTTAATCTGGGTGGGCACCATCTAATCAGCTGCCAGCACGGCTAGAATATAAAGCAGGCAGAAAAACGTGAAAAGACGAGACGGGCCTAGCCTCCCAGCCTACTTCTCCTGTGCTGGATGTTTCCTGCCCTTGAACATCGCACTCCAAGTTCTTCAGTTTTGGGACTCAGACTGGCTCTTCTTGTTCCTCAGATTGCAGATGACCTATTGTGGGATCTTGTGATCATGTGAGTAAATACTTGATAAATTCCCATATATATATATACACACATATAGATAGAGAGATAGAGAGATAGAGAGATAGAGAGATAGAGAGATAGATAGATAGATAGATAGATAGATAGATAGATAGATAGATAGATAGATAGATAGATATCTCCTATTCTGTCCCTCCAGAGAACTGACTAGGGTCAGTTCTGTCCTCTCTCTCTCTCTCTCTCTCTCTCTATATATATATATATAAATATATATACACACACATATATACACACCTATACACACACACACACACATATCCTATTAGTTCTGTCCCTCTAGAGTTCCTGATTAATACAGGGACTATCATTATATTTGTCCTTTATTTTTCAAATTTATCAAAAGGAGAAACTTGCGGCAGTAGCCTTGCAGCTAATAAAAACAATAGGAGTGCATACCGGGTATCTGAATGACTATGACTATATTACATGCAATACTCCTCTCCATGTTCAGACCCATGCTATAAAGTCAGGGCTACTATTGTTCACATTTTACAAATGAAAAACTCAAGACCCGGAAAGACCTGACACTAGAAAGTGGCAGGGCCACAATTTAAGGTGAGATCGATCTGACTCCAAAGCCCTCAGGGAACACAGCATGGTTTTTAGTGACGGTCCACACTGTGTGCTTCGTTCTCCTCGGGCTGAAGTCATGGAGACGATTGCAACCAGCAGGAAGAGCACGGGCAAGACACCACCACCTGTGCCCAATGCCTTTTTTCCTGCAGAATCACAGAGCTTTTATGCAACGCCAGCCAAGAATCCCAGGCTCTCAACTTGGCCTTGGAAAGAGAACAGGCTTTTCCTCAACCCTTTCAGATCTGTCATGCTTCTGAAACCTCGGGCACCGAGGAAGGTCACTTGGACAAAACCATCCACCAAGCCCTTACAAAAAGGATGTGCCAGGATTCACGTTGCAGCAGATAGCAATCATCTTAAACTGTTGCAAGATCAAATTGCTTTCCTGCTTAGAATATCTCCTTTTTTTTTTTTTTTTTTCATCAGATCCAAACTCTTTATTCAGCCCCTGCTGATTTGCCCACCCCAAAGTCCCTATCCTTGTCTCCCTTGCTGGTCACCCCAGCCTTCCAGGTGCTGCCCAAACACCCCACACTCTCCATGGGCCTTTGTGCTGACTGTCCACTCTGTCTGAAACATTGTTCTCCCCATTCTCCGCTGGCTCATTCCCTTCTTAGGTCTGATCAGGCCAGTAGAAGGGAACCACATAAGGTTTCAGAACAGAAGATGCCACAGGGGAAAAGAGTCACTTTTACTGAGTACCTACGATAGAGCTGGCAACATATGGCATTTAATTCAATCCTCTCAACCATCCTTTTCGGTCATTTTACAAAGAAGAAAACTGAAGTCTAAAGAGGCTTTGTCCTTGCCCAGGGCCAGATAATTTCCAAGGGTGGAGGTGAGATTTAAACCTCTGCTCGTGGTCTGTCCGGTTCCTTTTTCCTCTCCATGCCCTTGGTCAAGGCCCTTTGAGTCATGAGCTTGGGAAACTGATGAAAACTCAGCTCTGGGGCAATTCAATTGTCCCCGTGGAAGCTGGCAGCCTTCACAAAGCATCACTAACGTCCCAGGAGGCAGAATACACCAAAGGTTTGAACTTCTCGTGCAGCTAGCCAATTTGCTGGAGAATTAAAGAGCAAAAGCACCTAGGAGCATAAAACCAACCAGTAAATCTAGGGATTAAAAGCCTCTTAGCAACCCTGCTACCTGTAATTACAGCCCCCAACAAAGAGGAGCCCTGGCAGATGGAGGATAAGGAAGAATCCAACCAGTAACTGGGATGGGAGTCTTGCCAAGACGGTTTATGGCCCTACCTTGTGTCTTCCCAAACAACCTTCTGCCTGATCTCTATCCACCTCAGGCCCCAAGGGCAGCTGTGCTCCCAGGTTATCTGCGGATCTGCAGCACAGGGCTCAAGAACCAAACAAGGCTTACGTTCCCACCCAGGACTTGTTGGTGGATTAAGGTGAGACTCCCAGACATCACTCAGGGGCCTGAAGGGAAGTCCACAGAGCAGAGAAAGTGTGTGACCTTTGACGGAATTGTCATCTGACCTCAACAAGGCCAAGAATGCCATCCAGCAAGAGAGATGCATGCCAGATTGCAGAGGCAGAAGGAGGTGCCTCCTTTTCTTAAACTCCAGAGCACCAGACTGACCTGATGTTTCACTCTCTTACCCAATCCTATGGACTGTCTAGAAAATCTAAATGTCTGAGGCACATGGCATTCTCTCCAGTAGGATCTTGGCAAACTTTTTCTGGAAAGGACCAGATAGTAACTCTTTACGACTTTGCAGACCACAGGGTCTTTGTCTCGACTATGCAACTCTGCTGCTGTTGCACAAAAGCAATAGCAGCCTTGGACAGTATGCAAATAAATAAATGAGGCTGGTTGTGTTCCCATGAAATAGGCAATGATCCAGATTTAGCCACTAGATCACTATTTGTCGACCCCCACTTTACAAAGTATGTGAGATTCTCAAATCTCTGTAACAGCATTTCACGAAATTGTCTTTTGTCCAAGTTTCCGAGAAAGTTCTTCTTAAGGGGAAGCTTTTCCTGAAAAGGTGAATAAATGTGGCTTTGCTTTCTTCTTGTGACCCTGGGCCAGGTTGCAACCAATGTGAGCACATCACCCCACCAGAATCCAGAATTGGAGACAATCACAAGATCTGTTTGCTACTGCATCTCCAGTGTTTCAGAAATGTTCGGCACATAGTAGGCACATCATAAATAATTCTTCAATAGATGAATCTGCTGAGATTCTGGCTATAACCCAAAACATTTGGGACAGATTATTTTTTTCACCCATTCAATTATAGCTCTGCTGTTCCAGCCTGGCCTGTCCCAGGAACTTCTAAGGGGTTCAAACTAGAGTTCTCATGCTTGGCAGCTTTCCTGTGGTTGGCCACTTAGGCAAGTTAGAAATGTTCTTCCCTCTTACTCCCTTAGCTAACCAGCTGTAAATCACTATCCAAAGATGTGTGTTGGGAAGTAGAAGACAATCCAGTGAGCATTTCCAGATGAATCATTCTGTGAATGTTCCGTCTTTAATTACTTATTAAAAGCAGACCAGATTTTCCTAATTGGGTGCACTGAGCATGTGTTAATTTTATAATTAAAAAGAAAATTAAACACTCTTTTCATGTGCAAACTAGGATAGAAATCCAGGAAGAAATTTCCTCTTAAAATACTTGACCAGGTTTCTCAAATTTCAGAGCAAGCACTAAGGTGCTTGTTAAAAATGTCGTTCCCAGGTTAGGTGCTGTAGCTCCTGCCTGTAATCCCAGCATTTTGGGAGGCCGAGGTGAATTGCTTGAGCCAAGGAGTTTGAGACCAGCAACAAAGTCTGACTTGTCTCTACAAAAAATTTTTAAAAAGTGAGCAGAGCATGGTGGCATGTGCCTGTGGTCTCAGCTACATAGGAGGCTGAGGCAGGAGGATCACTTGAGTCGAGGAGGTTGAGGCTGCAATGAGCCATCGTTGCACCACTGCACTCCAGCTTGGGCAATGGGGCAAGACCCTGTCTCAGAAAAGAAAAAAAAAAAAAAAAAGCCATTCCCAGGCCAAACTCCCAGCCACTCTTACGGCCATAGGTCTGGGGTGGTGCCTTGGACTCTGCATCTGGAAGTCATGCCTCCAGATGATCCTAAGGCAAGCAGAGCTGGACCACACTTAGAAGAATCACTGTCCCAGTCAATGCTTTTAATCAGCTTTTGTCAATTGATGCAGCTTTTGTCAATTGATGCAGCTTTTGAGAGGAAACTCTAAGACACAAGAGGTCCCTCTAACCCTGTGCCTGCCTCCCCCAAAAATGACTCTACATTTTTTAAAAGGGTCATGCACATTCTGTGGCTGATCCGAAGGACTCCAGCCTGGAATTACCTGTGAGGGCTTTTTCCCCCAGTTTCCCCCAGTATATCTGCTAGGTTGCCTATGAATGGAGGTACCTTCAACTCCAAAGCATCTTAGGCTGTTTAATTGCAGTAATTGCCACCCCAGGCTGTAAGTTTCATGTAAATGCTCTACCAGGTGATTCATGTGGTAAATTACACACTTGAGATTTCACCAAGATTTACCTGCTAATCCTAAACTCACTTAAGATACTACTCATGCCCACACCCCCAGATCCGGCAGCTGGGAGAGAGGTACAGATAGGCCTAGAGACCTCACACAATGCCTTCTTGCATCCTTGTCTCCATCTCAATGATTTTTCTCCTTGTCATCTGTCCTTGGACAATTCTGACACTCCCTACCCTGCAGCAGGCAGGACCCTACTTGCAGATAAATGCCCTGGCCTGGCCACATCCTCAACTCTCAAGGATGGATTACAATTGAATGGGTGAAAAAATAATCTGTCCCAAATGTTTTAGGTTATAGCCAGAATCTCAGCAGATTCATCCATTTAAGAATTACAGTTAATATTCTTTCAACCCTCTAACCACTTCTTAACAGTTGTCTTCACATCTGTCTCTTCTTATTCTATACTTACTTGGTGTAAGCCTTCAGATTAATCTTCCTAAAGCACCACTTTGCTTATCTTGCTCACAGCTCAAACACCTTCCATGGCTCCCACTGGCCACTGTTCAAACCCTTCAGGCTGACTTTCATAGTCCAGCCCTGCTCTGGTTATCTCTTGCTGTATAACAAACCACCCCAAACTTAGTGACGTGAAACAACAACCATCATGTATTATTCTCATCTCTCATGGTTCTAGGAAGCAACTAGGTTCAGCAGGATGGATTGTGTTAGAGTCAGATAGTGGCAGGTCTGGAGGCATCTTGAAGGCTTTCTCCTTTACATATGTGGCGCCTGGGCTGGGGAGATTAAACCACTGGGGCTCAAATAGCTGGGGCTCCTTGGACATCTCCGTTCTCTGTCATCTCTCTCTGTTTTCCCTCTACCATGGGCTCAGAGCTCCAAAGGCGAATGTCTCAAGAGGGAGCGCCAGGCAGAAGTTGCACCACCTTATGACCTTACCTTCTAGCCTCAGAAGTCACATAGCATCATTTCTACCAAAAGTCACAAAGATCCTTCGTATCCAAGGGGATGGAATTAGCATCCACCTCTTGATAGGCAGAGTGGCAAGAATTGGTGGATGTGTTTTGAAACCACTATGAGCCCCAGGTTTCTTTTTACAAACATGAGCCAGGATTCCATTTTTCAACTGGGCCATCTGCTTCCAGTCAAACTATTCCTTATTTTCAAAGCACACCTAAAACTTGCCCAGTCCATGACTCTGTTCACCCCCTTATCTTTGTAGGGTCGCCCTCACCTTGCCACCATCTGCATAACTAAATCCTACTGACCCTGTGACTCCACCTCATCGGAAACATTTCCGCTCCCAAGCTCAGTCTCTTTCTTATGCCAATTATTATGTGTACAGTTCATTGGACAACTAATCGTTCACTGCTTTGTGCTATCACTTCTATTTCTATCTTGCTATTTGGCTATGTCTTCTAGAATTTAACATCTCATGTGTGGATAATTTCTCCTTAGTTCCCTTGTCAAGTCTTCATGATATTCACCATTTATTGGATGCTTACTATATGCCAGCCACAGTACTTTGTCTTTTGCTGACAGTAACTCACCTATTCTGGACAGCAAGCTGGAGTCACAGGGGTTATTAGTAACTCATTTTGCTGATAAGAAACCAAGGCACTGATAGGTTACCTTCTGTGGCCAAGTTCACGCCGGCTCAGAAGTAAGAAAAGTGGAAATCAAACCCATTTTTTCAAATTCCAAAGCCTAATCTCTTCTCTCCTTTGTTGAAACACCTCTTACTTTTATCTGCATCTCTTCCATTTTCTCACTCAGGACATCCACAGAAACACTCTCCACCTGATTTTCATTTTTCCACCTTGGCTTGATTTTAATATCTTTACCTGAGGCCCAGGTACAATGGCAGACATAAACCTAGCATGAAGAAATTTCTTAGGAATAAATAAAAGTGTATCCAGGTAATATTGTTGGTGTGATAGAGAAGAATGGATTTAGTTACAGGTTGCTGACACAAGTTTGGAAGACTTTGGAAAGAATCATTGGGTCTTCTCCTGATTCTTTGGTTGCCTTTATTGCCTGGGCAAACCCTTCCTAACCTCAATGTTTTTCCACTTCTCAGAAACAAACATCACATTCTTATACATTCTTTAGGCTTCAACTTTTCTGAGAAGCCTTACAACTCCCCTGACCTACCACCACAAAATGACATCAGTTCTCCCAGTATGCTAGTAGGGGGTAAATTGTGTCCCCCCAAAAGATAGGTTGAAGTCTTGGCCTTAGGTATAAGCATTTGATCTTATTTGGAAATAGGGTCTTTGCCAATGGAATCAAGTTAAGATGTGGTCCCCCTACGGGCCCTGATCTGATAGGATTGGCATCCTTAAAAGAAAAGGAGAACAGACACACAAGGAAAACACCATGTGACAACAGAGACAGAGCAGAAAGTGATGCAGCCAAGGGTTTCCCCAGAAGCCAGGGGAGCAAGGAAGGATTCTACCCGCAAAGCCATCACAGGGAGCGCTGCCCTACAAACACCTTGGTTTTGGACTTCCAGCCTCCAGTGCTGCAAGGGAATATATTTTTTGTTGTTTTAAGCCACCCAGTTGTAATTTGTCACAGCAGCCAATAGGAAATTAATACATAACTTATCCTACTTTACTGCGTGTGTCATACCTAGAATCAAGCCATTTGTATAAGTATCTATCTAATAGCCATTTGCCAAGAAAGAACCAACTCCTTGAGAGCGTCAACTCCGTTTTGGCTGCTGCCACGCCCTCAGGGAGCACGTAATAGCCCCTGCATGCATCCATGAATGCAAGTCTCCCTCCTCCACGTTAACTAAACACTCCCAAGGCCTGTCGCCCCTTCTGGAGGCCCCAGAACCACCGCCACGGCTGGGCTCTTGCTGGAGTCTGCCCTCCCTGGGACACACAGGAAGGACTATGTGGATTCACAAGGACCTGGAGGCATGCGTGTGCTCCATGTCACTGACTTAATCCCACTGCAAGTAGGCTACCCCCGAGGATCATCAGAGAACGGCCCTGTAAGCTCCTCACCTCTGAGCAATTAACTAATGGGTAGTCGGAAGTAATCAAAGACTCCCATCGGAGTCTATCAGCCAAGCCTCCCTTGAAAGTCTGAAAACAAAGATTATCTGCAATGCCTAGGCTTCAAAACCAGGGAAATACACCTGTATCAAATCAAACTCCCTGCCTCCAACTGAAGAATGTACAGGCTCCTGTTGTATAGCCTTCTGGCATTCTCAGGGCAAGAACTGTATTCAGCCACTAACCTTTCTCTTAAATTGCCTATACAAGATAGGCCATTATTATAATGAAATACCTCAGCTGGGAATGTTCTTGGTTTCAGCTAAAAGGTTTCCTTTCTGACTACTGTGCTCATAGGCGCTGCCTTGATTTGGAGGAACTTCCCTTTGGCTGTTTTGAAAGGATTTCGACAGGTCTGTTTACATTTTATTTCATTTGCTTCATTTCAGTGTGCGGGTCAGCATGGCCCAGTCCTAATGATGATGAAAACTGGAAAAGATGGGCCAGCCCCAAGAAAGGATTAAGGAAAGAGCCATCATTTTAGTGAGGGAGAAATGGGAGTTAAGCCTGTGGTTCTAGAAGGCTCCGCGTCCTTCTGCCCTGTGGCAAACCCACCAGCAGCTGGAAGAAAGTGCTCAGACAAGGGGTTTGCAGCCTTAGGACCCTCCGGGCCTCCTTGTTTGAACCATAATGGCCTTTGCACAAGGCTGTCTCAGGAGGAGCTGATTTTAAAAGAAGGTTTAAAGTTCATGCTAAATCCCAAAACGCTTAAAGCTCAAATTCAAGGGAGACTAGGTGGTCAGAGGCCTTGTCAATACTTGAAGAGTAAAATGCTTGCACGTCCATCAAAGGTCCTGTTTGATCTGATATCTGGGTCTGCCCTCTCTTCCAGCATCGCGGCTTCAACCCAGATGTCTCGAGTTGGTGCTTCCAGCGCCAGATCTGGTACATGGATACGTTTTGTTCAACCTGCCCAGTGTTTGTTGGTTTTGTTTACATTCCCTTTAATGCTTTATTGCTGAGTCATCAAGATAAAATAAAATGGGAAATTTCACATTAAAATATCCAGCTTTCCTTGCAACATCAGAAAATCTAGCCCCCTGGGCTTGCATTTCCATGTGGCAACCGTTGACTATACATGGAGAGCAGCCAACCCCTGGCAGATAAGGGGACCGCCTTATTCCCCATCACTCGTGTCTCTGACTTTCCTGGCTCTGGTGAGCAGATTAGTTTGAGGCCCTCCACTCTTCTAACCATTCAGCAACACAACTCTTGTATTTATATCACAGTGTCAAATTAAATGTCACCCTTTCCACAAAGACTCTCAAACCCTCCCAACAGAAAACTTCCCACCTGGCCCCACCATAGGTTTGTGTTTCATTTGCCTAACTTATTTGGGTATGGATCCTCCCATCTGTCTGGGTGATCTGAATAACTTCATTCATCTCTCATGTCTTAACACACATGTCATCTCCTTCAGGAAGCCTTCCCTGATTGCTCCTCCCTCCTCCAGCCTGCTGCCTTTTGCTGCTTCTGCCTATCCATGCTCTTATCATCCTTGCTTCTTCTCTGTCTCCCCTGCTGGGCAGGGAGAGCGCAGGGGCTGAGCTCTGTAAATCCAGCAGGAAGCATGCAGCTTGGCATCTGGGAGGGTCTCTCAGGAAGTGTTTGTGGAATAGAGAGAAAATGGGACAGAAAAGAAGAAAAGGCTCATTTGCTCAGGATATTCAGTTAGAATGCTGACAGCAGAAATGCATCATCATAATAGTAATAATAATAATAGTTCTTAGCACCTATTGGGGGTTTTGTATGTAAGTCTTTTACCTATTAATTTATTGTGTTAGTTTCAGTCCTCTGGGAAGCGGAAGTCTAGATGGAATGAGACATTTACTGAGGGAGATGTCTGTGAAGGAGAAAGGGGAATGAAGCAGGAGTAGTCCAGGAGAACCTGCACATCAGGATGCAGGTCCCACAGGGGAAGGAGAAGGGAAGGAAGGAGGATTGGGCAGGAAGAGCCTGCAGTGATAGGTCTGGTCTGGTCCGAGAAAGTCTCTGCCTGATGATGAGGAGGGGCCCGCAAAGACCGCCCATCAGAGCAGTCCCAAACCAGGCAGGAGAGGCTGGGGCTAGCACCTCTACCATGCCCAATCATTGGTTGGGGGCAGCTGGGACAGCAGGTCCTGGCTGGGTGCATGCTTGGGTGGATCTTAAGGTGGGTGATCTGGAGGCTCTCAGCTTGCAGGACTCCACACAGGGAGGTCCGAAAGTCCCAGCTCCAGGGCTGCAGCACCCAGATAATCCCCACAATGCCCCTAGGCACCACTGTTGCTATTGCCAAGCTGAGCCTTAGGGGAAGTGACATGACCTGGCCCAAAGCTACAGAGCTCTTAGAGATGGAACCAGATATCAATACCAAATCAGGCGTGTAGCCACCCTACCCTTGGATCCTCGGCAACCCTCCGGGAAAGACAGGTTATTGGAGTCGGGGTTGATGGCCCACGGCCCATTTTTCGGAGAAGGACTATGGGACCTTGAGCCAGGAGCTGACTTGGCCATTCTGCAGGGAGGCCAGCAGGCACACCCAGGACTCCTGGCCTCCTGCAGCTCAGAGGAAGGAGACTCCGAGGCACCGATCCTTGGGGTTAGCGGGAGGTGGAGGTCCACCAGCTCCTTTGCCAACCCCTCCCCAGCCCCACTAATGATAACACCAGCTCAGTCCTACAGAACAGCTTCTATGTGTTGGGGACTGTTGAACCACTTATTTCTTTGCCTGTCTTTAACCTCCCGGCATCCCTATGACCCAGACACTTTTATTCTTCCCGTTTCCCAGGGGAGAAGACAGAGACGCAGAGGGGCAAGACACTAGCCCAAGGCCACAGCTAGTAAAAGGCAAAGCTGAGATGCAAAGCCAGGTAGGCCCTGCTATTCAAGGCTCTGCTAACTTCAGCCAAGCAAGTAAAAAAAGAATGGATGTCCTGTGAACAGTGGCATCTTTGGAAAACGTCGCTGTTTTTATTAATCTCTCTTAAGATAGATGTTGCTCAAACACAGCAGCTTCGTGACGATGCCAGTAGCCAGCAGTCTCCTGTCCGCGTGGGTTGCGAGCCCAGGGCGTGGACGGGGTTGGGAGCGGAGGGCCGCAGGTGCCAGCGGGGCCCGCCTCTCCCTGCAGGAGGCCCGGGCAAGTTCACGGCCGGCCCGGGGCGAGCGGCGCGCGGCCGTGCGGCTCATTCTACCGCCCTGCGTGCGAAGGGGAGGCCGCGCCCCCGCGCCCCCGCTCGCGCTGTGCCTGCCGCCGCCACCCGCCCGGCCTCCGGGCCGGCCACTGAGCGGCCGCTGCAGACTCGGCGGCGCCGGCGCACCTGCAATCAGGCCCCGCGCCGCGCCGCCGCCTCGCGTCCAAGGCCGCCGCGCGCCGCGCTCGCCGCTGATAAGAGGCGGCGGGGGAGGGGCGCAGGATGCTGGCGTTGGGGCGGGGGGCGGGCAGCTGGAGCGGACTCCCATCCCCTCCCCTCCCCTGCCCTTCCTCTCCCTCTCCCTCTGCGATGTCTCTCCCGAAAGTGTATGACTTGCCCGTCTCTTTTTTGCGACCCTCCCCTACATTCCCTCCCTCCCCAGACCTTGCCGCTGGCGTGTGTGCGCGCGCGTGTTCGCGTGTGTGCGCGTGTGCATGTGTGTGTCTGTGTCCCCAGTTGCCCCCTGTCTCCTGTACTTGTCTCTGTGCACTTCCTGACCTTTCTGTCTCCCACTCCCCACCTCTCTGATTCTCTCACCTCCAGCTTATTCTGTGTCTCTCTTCTTTTAGTATCCCCTCTTAGTTTCTCCCTCTCTCCCTGTTCTATTTGTCTCTTCCTCACCTAACTGGGAGCCAGTCCCTCCCTTCTCCCTGTGTCTGTCTTCTCTCTCCCTCTCTCCATCTTTCAGACTCTGACCTGCCTCTCCCCTTCTCTCTCCCTTTCCTGTCTCTCCGAGTCGTTGCCTGTCCTCCTCTCTCTGCATCTTTCTCTCTGCGTCCCCAACTCCCTCACTTCTCCGTTCTTTCACTCATTTATCTGTATCTTCCGTTTCCTTTTCTCTCCTCCCCATAACTCTGGCTGTCCCCTGCCCTATCTCAGCGTCCTGTGGCACTTTCTCCGCGGCCGGCCTGCCTGCAGGGCAAGGCCTTCAGAGCCAGCGGTTGCAAGAACAGCTGGACCCCACAATGAGCCAGGCTCAGCAGGTGTCCTGACTTCAGGGGGCAGGACTGTGCTCACCTGGGTGCCTTTCATCTGAGGCTCTGGCGCACTTCACAAACAGTCATTAAGGCCCGCCTGGGGGCAGGTCAGGGAATATCACAGCCTAGGCTGTTTAGTTATCTTCATTATTCATACACACCCCCCTGCCTTAAATGAGTTTAGTGCAAGGGACAGAATCCCGACTGACGCCCAGAGAGATTAAGGTTTGCGAGGGTTGCACAGGCCAAAGATGACAAACTGATACAGCAGGGATGTTTCTGCTGCTTCCTTCCTGCAGCGCAAGCCTCTGTCAGGAGCTTAGAAACCACCCTTTCTGAGACAGCTCTGGGGGTCAAGAGATGGGGCTAGATTTCTCTTAATGGGTCCTGGCCTGGTGGTCTGCTTTGCACCAAACATGCAAGCAGGGGTCTCAGTGGGAACCAGCCCCTTTTGTGCTTGAATAAATTCAGGAGCGATGGGAGAAGAACGGTGACATAGGGTTTATTTGTGTATTCATTTTTCTGATCAGGGGATGCATCCAGAAAGTATCAGTAAACAACAAGGGGGCTCAGGAGTTGCCAGGCATCAGCATCTCAGAAACTGCATCTGGGGCAAAGCCACTGGGCCAAGAAGGTCAAAAAGGTGGTGCCAAAAGAGCATTCATTGGGCAGCTTTGCTTCATGAAGGCAGCTCAGATCCACATTTAAGCCAATTTGCCCAGCCAACACTTTCTCCCCCACCAACTCCCCAAAACGGATATTTCTTTCTTTCTTTTTTTTTTTTTCTTTGAGATAGAGACTTAATCTGTTGCCCAGGCTGGAGTGCAGTGGTGCGATCTCGGCTCACTGCAACCTCCGCCTCCAGTGTTCAAACAATCCTCCTGCCTCAGCCTCCCAAGTAGCTGGGATTACAGGCGCCTGCCATCACACCTGGCTAAGTTTTGTATTTTTAGTAGAGACAGGGTTTCACCATGTTGGCCTGGCTGGTCTTGAACTCCTGACCTCAGGTGATCCAACCACCTTGGCCTCCCAAAGTGCTGGGATTACAGGCGTGAGCCACCATGCCAGGCCCCAAAATGGCTATTTCTGGGACCTACTCTGGTGGCAGCAGTCATAACTAATGCTCACTGTTTAAGCTCACATGTCCCTGTAAAGAAAGAAAGAGCCTGTATGTCGAAGCCTCCAGGATGGTTGGAATTGGGGGAAGGGGGAGAGACAAAATGCTATGGACGTTTGAGTATTTTTCAGCAACTCTGCCTCCAGTATAAGAAGTTTTGGTCTAGTTGGGCACCATGGTGTATGCCAGTAGTCTGTTACTCGGGAGGCCGAGGCGGGAGGATCGCTTGAAGCCAAGAATTCGAGGCTATTGTGAACTATCATTGCACCTGTGAATAGCTACTGCATTCCAGCCCGGACAACATAGTGAGATCTTATTTCTAAAAACAAATAGATAAATAAGAAAGTTACTGGTCTAATACTGTCAGTGAAAGGCCTTTGCTCTGTGACTTGCCATCTCTGGGCCTTATCCATAAAAGAAGACACTTAATCTAACAATTTATTTGGCCCTTTCAAGTCTCTGGTCAGGCAGTTTCTATCTTTTGACTTAATACACACTTCCCCTAAATGTGTATGAAGTCACTAAGTATATATAGTATCCTTAAAGTAAGTAAGTGTATCTTTATTCCAGGGCTGCAGGTAGGCCACACTCCCTGTTCCAAATCTCTGGGTTTTGCTGTTTGTTTTGGAGAGGGGGTCTTCTCTTTTAAAAACTAGACCAATCTAGTGAAATGCCATGACATTTTATTTTTAAAGACTCATGCTAGGTTATATACTAAGCATGCAAACGTTCTTGAAATCTACTGTAACCTCACTTTGGTAGCAAATACTAGTCTACTGGTGAGTTGAAAGACTTAAATTTTTTAAAACCATTTTTTAATCATTTGCAGATATTTAAATAATTTTTAATAGCATCACTTACTTCGACTATCATTGTCAAAGGTGACAACTTCACCTATCTGCTAAAAAAGTAGTTCAGTTAACAAAGTACAATAAAGTGTCTATTGTAGAATCTAGCTCCTAAGCATACAGGTATTGACTAAAATTCTTCCAGCTTTCCTGTTTATTTGAACATTTTTATAATAAACGCTAGGAACAAAAGTATAGAATGTCCGCCAGCACCTAGGAGAATATTTAGTCTGTAAATCAAACTTCTTGTCATCAAAGATCAGGATCAGGCTAATAATTAAATCCCATGCAGAATCTGGATGCTTAGTAGCTCTCTTTGAGAAAAAAGAAATGCAGCCTGCTTGGCGGCCCAGCCCAAAGCTAGCCTGCAGGAGCCGCAGGAGGGGCCAGCGATGGAGAAATCTAGAATCTGATTGCACGCAGGCCACTGACTCACACTGTGATCTTCGGTAAGTAGGTTTACCACTCAGTGTCCTGTTTTTCCATCTGTGAGATGGGAATGATAACGTAGGGCTGCTGGGTCAAGCCAGCAGATAACTTCCAGAAAGCCCTTTGAGCTTCTTGGAAACAGCACTCGAGATATGATTAGGCGCCAGCGTGCTGCAGAGATGTGTGCCCGGTGGCAATTGGAATGATACAGGTTCAGTCTGGGCAGAAGTGGTCATCGGACTGTAAACAGAGCTTTTCAACTGCTCCACCTGGTGTCATGCATCTCATCTCCCCTTCTCCCTGCCGCCCCCCTGCTTTTCCGCCCCTCCCTCCATCACTGCCAACACAGCTCCAGCCTGAAATACTTTCCCCCTCCTAAAACCTCCTGCTCTCACAGCCTAGTCATGTCTTACATCAGTAATGTCGATAAGAAGCAGTAATTACTATTATAGAAGCTTCCATATTATTTTATAGGCCCTGTACTAAGTGAGTGTTTTAAAAGCATCGTGTCTTTTAATTCTTACAAAAAATCACCAAGGTAAATATTCTTATTATTTCTGTTTTACAGATAATTATAAAATTGATAGCTACCAAATCCAAAACACTTTTCCTAACTTACTCCATTAAGAGACAACTCATGCTAGGTGCTTTACATACATAGTATCATGCAGCCCTCACCATAGCCAAGCAAGATGAGACTTCCTTGTCTTTGCTTCACGGATAAGCCCCCTCTGAGTCTTCATCAATGTACTCTCCCTCACACTTCAGTATATTTTCTTTGACTTTATCAAGAAGCTGCTTTGTCACTTTTCCTCGTATTTCAAGGGTGCACAAACACCTGAAAGGTATGTTTTATTCGCTGTAAAAGCAAAACTCTGAAGTCTCAGTGGTTTATCACAGTAAAGCTAAATACAATGCAAGTCGGCAGAGGGCTCTGTTCCATGCAGCCATTCAGGGGCCCAGTATCCTTCCACTTAGTAGCTCTGCCTTTCTATGTCTTTAAAGTCTTCTTCTTTTGGCAAGTAAATGAGAAGAGAGAGCATGAAGGATGATGTGGGAGGGTTTTAGGGGCCAGGCCTGGAAGTTGGGAATACCACTAATGCCCACCATCCATTAGCCATAACTTAGTCACAGGGTCTTACTCAACTCCCAGAGACACTGGGGAACATAATGTAGCTTGTGCCCAGGAGGCAAAAGAAGAGAATTTTGGTGAACATATAGCAGGCTCTGCCACAAAGTCTCAAGAATACATAGACGGGGAAAAGAGATGTCCTTCTTCTGTAAAAGGTCCAAAATTAAGTATTTTCAGAACTGTGCACCTCACCCCTAGCCATGAGAAATCTCTCTACAACACACCAGGTGGGATTTCCAGCCCCTTAAATAAAAATAGAAATAAAAGGGACGGGTACAGTGGCTCATGCCCATAATCCCAGCACTTAGGAAAGCCAAGGCATGCAGGCAGATTGCACGAGGTTAGGAGTTCGAGACCAGCCTGGCCAACATGGTGAAACCCCATCTCTACTAAAAATACAAAAATTAGCTGGATGGGGTGGCACACGCCACCCAAGTAATCCCAGCTACTTGGGAGGCTGAGTCAGGAGAATCGCTTGAACCTAAGAGGCAGAGATTGCAGTAAGCTGAGATCATGCCACTGCACTCCAGCCTGGACAACAGAGTGAGTGAGACTCCATCTCAAAAAAAAAAAAAGAAAAAAGAAATAAAAATACCTGCCCTAGAAGTCTTGACTCCTTGCTAATAGAACCTCCTTAGAGGAACAACAGGAAGTCTGACCACTTTCAGGTTTAAACCTGTCAATGACTCCCCAGGAATAAATCTCCTCTTGTCAAGTTACACTTACCCTTTGGGATGTGGCTCTGCTCACCTCCCTAAGCTCCTCTTCTATCACTACTGCAGTGCCGCTTGCTCTGTGAACACGCTAGGCTCTTTCTCATCTCCAGGTATTTGTACACGCAGCTCCCTCTAGCTGAAATACCCAGCACTGGCCCCTACTAACAGCTATAGAGGGAGCTCCTCTTGACCCTTCGTAAAAACGCCACTGTTTCTTGAATGCCTTCAGTGCCTTCATAGGCTCCTACAGGCCTTGCTACATTGTTATAGCTATTGGTTTGCATTTTCTCTCAAGCAGTGACCTACCCCACCACGCCCAACCTTCAGACATAATCCCTTGGAGGGCACAGTGTTGGAGGAAGGGCGGCTGGGGAGATGGAAATAGTAGTCTCCGTGGTCCTTTAGAACTGGCTGGCCTCTCCTCACTTACTAGTCTGTAGCAGTTGCTGTGCTTGGCCTACCCAACCACCCCTTTCCACATCTTCCATTCTAGAAGAGCCCAGTTTTTCTTTCATTGCCCCTAAGTTGCTGAAGAAATCCTGATTGGTTAAAGCCAATCATGTAACCGCCTCCTCCCATTTTCTTGCTAATAATTGGATGAAGAGAGAACATGTGACCCCCATGAGAGGCCATCTGCTAGGAGCTACTTGGAAAGGTTTCTTTGCTCTATAAATAAACACAGAAGGAATGAACCTTGTTCTGGCTTCAGCCATGGGTGTATGAGAGAAAGTGACACCTGAAATGGCACAATCAACAGAGGCAGAGGCAACCTAGAAAGGCTGGTGAAGGAAAAGACAGAAGGAGCTTCTGACTTCAATGATACTGTTGAACTGTGGAATTATTCAATCCTGGAACCATCTTAACTGCATTTCTTGGTCGATGAGATTGTAAAATCCCTGATGTCTAATTCTTCTGAATCTTTGTTTCTTGTAATTTGAAGCTAGTAATGTTCTAATAGGTGACAATATAAAGGTAATTTCTCATCCTTCACCTGTTCCCTTCCTCCCACCCTTCCAAGTCTCCAATACTATTATTCCACACTCTATGTCCATGTGTACACGTTATTTAGCTCCCATTTATAAGTGAGAACATATGATATTTGACATTCTGTTTCTGAGTTGTTTCACTTAAGATGATGGCCTCCAGTTCCATTCATGTTGTTGCAAAAGACATGATTCCATTCTTTTTCATGGCTGAATAATATTCCATTGCATATAAATACCACAGTTTCTTTATCCAATCATCCAAAGACGCTATTACCAATTACATCAAGACAACATAAGTAAATTGTGGGACTGAACAAAGTAAAGTGAGAGGTGTGCTCATCTTAATCCTAAATTAGATACATACAAGGCAGTATATATGTTGGATATGAACTTCCATTTCGTCATCTACAAAATGAAGATGAAATTATCCAATTTGTATTGTTAGCATGAGAATTAAATAAGAAGGAGCTGGGCACAGTGGCTCAAACCTGTAATCCCAGCACTTTGGGAGGCCAAGGCAGGCAGATCACTAGTGGCCAGGAGTTTGAGACAAGCCAGACCAACATGGTGAAACCCCATCTCTACTAAAAATGCAAAAATTAGCTGGGCGTGGTGGTGCACACCTGTAGTCCCAGCCACTTGGGAGGCTGAGGCAGAAGAATTGCATGAACCCGGAGGTGGAGGTTACTGTGAGCCAAGTTCACACCACTGCACTCCAGCCTGGGTGACAGAGCAAGACTCCATCTCAAAAAAAAAAAAAAAAATTAAGAAGGGATGTGAAGTACCTCAAATATCTCCAACAGTGCTTAACACACAGCAGGCATCTGTCCTTCTGGCTACACACAAAGAGAATTCTGGTCTACCCCTTCAGCTTATTTCCCTTTCTCTCTTGGAGGCTTCAACTGTTGCTCTACTGAATATTCAGATTTTATTATACAGAATCACAAGAAGAGAGAATAGAAATAAGAGAAATGGTCGATGGCCCATAGGTTTTATGTCTGTTTCACAGTGTACAGGAAGTACAAATAAAGAACTTGAGTTATGGGAAATTAATTTTTGATTGTTTGTTTCATTAACAGTGATAGAGACTAGAGATTGAACCACAGGGCTCATGAACTTCTTAGGACTATAAATGAGTGAATGAATACATGAATGAATGAATATTTTATGAGGATCAATAACCAATCAAATGCCTCTCTGCCAAGAATATGGTGGCTATAAGGATGAATTTGAGAAAAACTATATGCTTAGAGAAATGTGCTTTATGCATCCCACATTCCATTCTTTACCTATTTTTCAGTGGCTATACCTTTATACTGAGCATTCCTATGTACTCTTGTTCTTCACATCCCAAGTACAGAGTAACCCCAGAAATCAAATCCATTACATCTATTAGATAAAACTAATGTCATAAACAAAGTTATTTTGTACTGCTGGTGCCTTCGATTCAATTCAAGGCAACCAATATTTATTGAGCACCTTGGAGGTCTCATACTGTTACCTCTTCTAGAGGTATCTGAATTATGAGAGGAAAGGAAAGGACAATTTTTAATCTAAAACAATTTATTTCAAATGCACTGAGAAGCCCCCATAGGAAAATATTTATGGATTGGAATCTCTTTTGAGCCTTTATCATCCCACTAAACATTCTGCTTATCCCTGACCTACAGATTTGACAAATCTTAAATAACATAGGTGAATACTTATGTGTTAAAAATGAAAACTGCTCAAAGAACAGTCAGGTTGTTGATCAGCCAGATTGAAATTATTTTTACAACATTTTTAATGTTTTTCTTATGACTAAAGCAGCAACACTTAAGAATTCAGGACATTAAAAAATTGTGCAAAGAAGAAAATAAAAGTCACCAATCAGAAAACCATGGACACTATATGCTTTCTTCCATCTTTACACCCTTGCTTGGTTGTGGATACCTATATATTTGGGGTTGGGTTGTGGCAAAAAATGTTATCATGTTGTTTAGATTACTCTACAACTATTTTCATTTTCATTTTATCTATCACTAATACTTCTTTCTATTCTTTAAGATCATGGTTTTAATCACTATATGTGATCGTCCTTTTTTTTTTTTTTTTTTTTTTTTTTTTGATGGAGTCTCACTCTATTGCCCAGGCTGCAGTGCAGTGGCAATCTCGGCTCACTGCAAGCTCCGCCTCCCAGGTTCATGCCGTTCTCCTGCCTCAGCCTCCCAAGTAGCTGGTACTACAGGCACCTGCCACCACTCCCGGCTAGTTTTTTTGTATTTTTACTAGAGACAGGGTTTCACCATGTTAGCCAGGATGGTCGTTATTTCCTGACCTCATGCTCTGCCTGCCTCCACCTCCCAAAGTGCTGGGATTACAGGGGTGAGCCACCACGCCTGGCTGTGATTGCCCTTTTTTGCATTATGACTTTTTTTTTTGTAAGAATCTACTGCTGAACAGCTAATTTCCTTTTTCCCTATTGTAATTTTATGACCATCTTTGTATATATATATCTTGATGAGTATCTTCGATAATCTGATTCTTATTCCCATCACCTCAATAATTATTATTCTATATTGTTTTTCTATTTGATAGGCAAAAGACCAGTATCTTCTTGTTTTAATTTGCATTGACTTTATTATAATGCTGCTTTTGATTACCTTTTTATAACTTTAATTGGCCATTCATATCCCTAGCCTGATTTTTCTATTTATACATTTATCTTCTTATTAATTTATAGTAACTCTTCATATAATAAAATAATCATTTTACTTCCATAATGTCTATATTTTCAACTTACAGTCCTCTTTATTTTGATTTGTATGATATTTTCTGGTTTTAATTTTTTCTTTTGTTTAGTATATAACTTGTGATTTCATCTTTTATGATTAAAAAAGGCTCCTCCAATCTGAGTTTGATAAAAGTTCATCTATATTTTTTCTAATTCATTTATAATTTTAATTTTTATATGTGACTCAATCTACTTATATTAAGCTTACTGCAGGACATAAAGTAAGCATTTTATTTTGTCAAATTATTTATCTTTTGTCACAGCATTATTCTTCACCTGCTGATCATGTCTCCATTGATTTTAACTGACACCTTTATCATGAGACTTCACAAATGATTTTATTTGAACAAAGCTCCTTAAGCAAACAAATAAAATATTCTTATCTATACTTGAGACTATTCATGGGATTTTTATATGGAATTTCATCGGTCTATTTGTCATTAGACCCATATTGTTTTAATTACTGTAGCTTTATAATATGTTTTAAATTTGGTAATGTAAGTTTTCTTATTTTTCACAGAAAACGTTATGGCTACTCTCATTTAATTTTAACTTTAAGATCATTTTTGCTTAATCTTGATGAGTTCTTTGAAAAATATTTTTCAAAATTTTTAGGCTTTTAGATTTTGTTTCCTTTTTTAACTCTCTTATTCTTAAAGTTTTCCATTGATTCAATCAGATCATCTGCAAATAATTATATTTTTATGTCTCTATTTCTTATTTATCTTCATCTTATGTAGTTTTCTTCCTGCCTTATTGCATTGACTAAAACTTCTTAAAAATTACTAAAAGGTAATCATGAGCATCCTTATTTCTGCTTTCAATGGGAAGGCCTCCACTATAAATGATGTTTTCTATTGATTTGAAAAAGAAAAACAGTATTATGTTAGAGAAGCATACTTCTACTTCTAGTTTAATGAAAGCTTGTTTATTATTCTTGTTGTAAATCACATGGACTTTGAATTTACCAAGTACTCCTTTTTGACCTGCATCAAAATAACCTTGTTGGACCATCTTATATTCCTGGTATAGACCCTACTTCACCTTGGTGGTTATCCTTCTAATGTAGGATTTCCAGCTGTGCTCCAGAAGGCACTGGGAGCTCCATGGAGCCCCTCAGGAAATACGTGAGAGTGGGTTTAGGAAAAGATTGGGGAAGAAAGAAGGGGAGGTTGGGATTTTGGAAAAGAGAGACTCAGAAGACCCAGAAGGATGATTTACTCACAGCACCACTGTTGTAACAAACTGAGACTTCACAAGTGATTTTATTTGAACAGAGCTTCTTAAGCAAACAAACAAAAACATTAGCTTTATATACAGCATGATTTGAGGTCGATGGTTTTTTGTTTACTACGTCCTTATTTATAAGTGGGTGTGGCCTGCAGTTTTTCATTTTAGTGCTGCACTGGTGTATTCTCTGCCATTATCTATGGGGAAGTTTTGGGACTGTCCAGATTTCCCTAAGATTTTCCAAGTTTTATCACCAAAAGCCCCACATCCCAGAAAACCACTCTGGGAAACCAGGACAGTTGGTCACCTTGGCAGTTTATAGAGAATGATGACTTCTTATCTCTTGAAGATGGAAAGTCCTTCCCTGATAAATTCCTGTGATTCAGGATTTTGTTTTTTAAGGATGACATATTGATAGTTGTGCAAATGTTTTCCCTAGTTTCTCTACATGTATAGAGACACATACATACCTGTATACTTATACACATATATTAATTTTTAATGAATTTTATAAAGATTTCCCTAGAAAATTTGTCACGTCATTACATTTTTTAAAAAGTGATTAATATAGAAGAGCGTTTCTCAACAGCAAGTGATTTTTGCCTCCCGGGGGACATTTGGCAATGTCTGGAGACATTTTCAGTTGTCACAACTTAGGGATGGGAGGTACTACTGGCATCTAGTGGGTAGAGACCAGAGATGCCGCTAAACATCCTACAATGCCCAAGACAGGTCCTACAATAAAGAATTATCCATCCCAAAATGTCAATAGTGCTGAGGTTGAGAAATCTTGATGCAGAAATATATATAACACTCCTATAACTTTAAATATCCCCTTCATATCTTCATATCCTGTTTCTCACTGCTAACTTGGAGTATTTAGATTTCCTCATTTTTTCTCTTTGTGAAGCGTTTCTGTAACTTGCTGTTTGAAGATTTGTTTCTCAAACAATAATCTCTTAAGTTGACTTACCAAATTTTGATCATTTTTTTTGTCCTTATTGTTTGATTTTATATTAGCCACTTCTTTTCTTCTGCTTTTGCATGGTTTACTTTGATGTGCTTTTTCCAAATTCTTTTGTTGAAAGCTATTAGGTGCGAGGCAACAAGACCCCTTTAGGGCTACGTTCAGTGACACAACTGTGGCCCAACATTATTTCAGCCGTCAAAGTCATGCCAAATTGTGGGGGAAAGTAGTGAAAACATACGTCCTGACCTGTCTTCTGGCAAAAGTCCTAGTTCTAACAGCTGGATCGATTCAACTGATTATATTTTAATTAAGCCCACTAATACCCACAGGTACAAAATAAGACTTTCTTTCAAAAATACACAGAAATTGAGATTTTTAAATAAAACGATTCATAAGGAGAACCAGGTTAAGTAGGATATCGAGCACATGAATGAAAAAAGAAAGATAAGGTTACGAAGTTGGAACAGCTGGAAGGAGGGATGCAGAAAAAAAAAAAAAAAAAAACACCAAAAGTGAGTTGAATTGATGGTGGTGGTGAAGAGATGATGAGAGAGGAGAGAGACCTTAACAAGAGTAGGACTCAGGATCCGAAGGGAAGACGATGCATAACAATAACAGCTGTGCTCTCGGCATCCTACAAGACACACGTGGCCACTTGCACTTTGTAGATAAGGATATGGAGGGGAATCCGAAAGGTTAGGGGACATGCCCAGAGTCACAGGACTACGGGAGGCAAACTCTGTGCTCTTCTGATTCCTGAAGCCAACGTCTTTTCCACTACACCACGTCACCTTGCAAATTATTCCTCGCAGGTAAGAACTAGTCTAAGAATCTCACTACAAAGCAGTTTCTCCAACGTCCTCTGCTTCACACACTTCCGCCTGAAGGAACACACCCACAACTAAGAATTCAGCTAAGCTGGGAAAAGTCCACATGAGGAACATAAATCTCTAGTTTACAGGAACAAGGAAAATCCCCCTTGGGAAGATTCTGGAGACAGCTCAAAAAGACAAAGTCTGGGAATTTAGAAAGAAAGGCTAAAATGTGTTCAACCACAATTTTCATGAGTTGTCACATCCTGAGGGCACCCACATCCATGGAGATTGATGGCGAGGAAGCTTATTATTTGATCACGCGAAGGTTGCCAAATGCCCAGTGGGGCAGTGAGGGTGGAAAGAGGGACAAACTTTCCTTCTACGTGGCATCTGCATACAGGATTTGGCAGCTTTGCCTCTGCTTGGCTTTGCCTGTGAAACCGCTTTAATTCAACACAATAAATATTAACCCAGTGTTGGAGATTTAGAGATCATAAAATAACAATCTCTGAAGAAAACTCACAATTAGGTAGAGGAGGCAGGTCCACAAACAAATAACTACAGCAATCTGCTCCATGAACAGGATGTTACTGCCAAAGAAATGTTGGTTGGCAGGGGAAGTGTTCCATTGTCAAATACGAAATACTGTTCTCTTCACTGTGGGACTTCTCAGGGCCTTTACTCTGTGAGTGTCTCTTTGGAAACTTCCCTGAGTTAGCAACATAGAGTTAGCAGCACTCCCCAACTGTATTTGACCCTGAAAGATCTTTCTACCTAAGGAACGTCTTAGAGAACTAGTGTGGTTCCCCTCTCCACTAGAGAAATGTAGACAAAAGGAGACTAGAACTAGATAGAACTGGGGTTCGTGAAGTGCACTACCGGAGGTGACAGGGTAGAGTTTGGGGAAGCTTGGGGATAATCTGCAGAGGCAGTGAGAATTTGAACTGTCATGAAGATGAAGAAGAATTGGTCAAACAGGTAGTAGTGGAGGTGGAAGAGAGTGGAAAGGGCTTTTGAGAAAGAAGAAATAGCGTAAGTCAAGAGAGTCATGGATCACGTAGTGTATTCAGAAAACAGTGGAAAACTGGGGGCAGGTTTATGCTTCCAGAGCATAGTATGATCCATCCTTCACACATCACCTTCTCTTGCTACCTACCCATGCTTGCTTTGGTGTAGTAGAAGAAATGCAGCCCTTGCTCAAGTTTCCTGGAGTCCTCACCTGAGACCATTTTTCCTGTTATTTCTAAGATAATAAAGTATTATGGTATGCGTTCATGCATGGGTTCAGAATCAGAAAGTCCTGGATTAAATCCCAATTACTCTCTTTCTATTGTCTGAGTTTACATAAGCCATTATCTCTTGTTCTGCCTCAGTTTCCTTGTCTGTATGGTGGAGATGAGAAAAAGCACCTACCTCTTGTTGTACTAACAAGCAAATGGCCAGAAGCTGTCGCACATATAGAGACTGCTCAATGGTGGTAGCTATTAGTATTGATGATTATTGATACTTTTGTGCCATTTGAGAAATGAGTATTCTTTGGGAATATCAGCCCCTTGCATAATAAATACCACATAGTAGCATTTATGGGAATGGTCACCCAAGTGCCCCGTCATCTTTTGCTTTACAGGTTATAGAGAATGCCTTAAAGGAGTAAAGACCATGGACTCAAGCCAGACTCACAAGATCTGTGACCTTGAGCAAGTTACATGACCTCATAAGTCTTCATTTTCTTATCTGTAAGTTGGGGATTAAATGATACCAACCTCATCGAGTTGTTGTGAAGTATAATTGAGTTAATTACGCATAACATTTCAACAGAGAGACAGGCACAAAGTAAAATGCTATGTGCATGTTTGCTATTAGGATTTGATAGTTTCTTCATCTGCAGATATTCTCTGGGACCCAAACCTGAAGCCCCTGGGCTGCCCTTTCTCAGTGGGACTGACTGGAGCAGTTACTGATGGCACCAGCTTAAAGAGGAGACGGAGAGTGTGTTTGCGTGTCTTCTGTCATGAATAGGCATCCTCAGACAATCTCTTCATAACTGATGTAGCCCAGCCCTCCGTACTGAAATTGCTGGACTCACACGAGGCCCAGATGTGGTTGAAAGAGCATGTGAGGAAATTTCCGTAGGAGCAACACGGATCTCTCTATTCAGAGTTTTTCTTGTGGGCAGCTTGCGTTTATTCATTCTTTCATTCCAGAAGTATTTATTTAGCCCCTGCTATGTGCCAGGCATTGTGATAATAGTTGCAATGCAGAGATGAATAACAGAGTATGGGCTTATCTATATAAATAAATAATGTATATGTGTGTGTGTATAACACCTATTATATATATTATTAGTGTATTATGTGTGTTGTATATATATGTTTATATATGTGTGCTTATGTATATGTACATACATGATAAGAGTTTATAATCCTATTTGAAGACAGATATATTAAAATGGCTTCTTTTTTTTTTTTTTTTTTTTTTTTTGAGACAGAGTCTTGCTCTGTCCTCCAAGCTGGAGTGCAATGGTGCGATCTAGGCTCATAGCAACCTACACCTCCCATGTTCAAATGATTCTCCTGCCTCAGCCTTCCAAGTAGCTGGAATTACAGGCACGTGCCACCACACCCAGGTAAAATTAGTAGAGATGGAGTTTCACCATACTGGCCAGGCTGGTCTCGAACTCCTGACCTCCACCCACCTCAGTCTCCCAAAGTGCTGGGATTATAGACGTGAACCACTGCCCCCTGCTAAAATGGCTTTTATTCTGGTGGATAAATAAAGAAAACAGACCAGGACTTCTGCAAAATAATTTTTTTGCTATGGGCAAAGAAAATATAAATTTTTTTTACTATAATACGATTTAGCGAACATTCACTGAGCATCTGCTATGTGCATAGCACCATGCTCGGTTCTCTGAGGATACATTCGCAAATAATAAGCTACCCTAAGAAAGCTCATACTCTCATATGATTATGAGCCAAAGATATTCATTTCTTAAAGTGTCCATCACTAGCTAGTGGAGGGAGCAGTATGGACTAGTGGGTGATGAGTGCCTACAGCCTGCTCTCAGGTCACCTGAGTCTAAGTCACCTGCATCAGGCACCTCCTAGCTGTGACCTTAGGCAAGTGATCTGACTGAGCCTCAGTTTCTTCATCTGTCAAGTTGTGCATAAAAATAGCACCTACCAGGCAGATTACAAGGTCAGGAGTTTGAGACCAGCCTGGCCAAAATGGTGAAACCCCATCTCTACTAAAAATACAAAAAGTAGCCAGGTGTGGTGGTGGGTGTCTGTAATTCCAGCTACTCGGGAGGCTGAGGCAGAAGAATTGCTTGAACCCGGGAGGCAGAGGTTGCAGTGAGCTGAGATTGTGCCACTGCACTTCAGCCTGGGTGACAGAGCAAGACACTGTCTCAAAAATAATAATAATAATAATAATAATAATGCCTACCTTTTGGGGTAATTGTCCAAATTCAATGAAGTTTTGTAGGTCAGGGGCTGAGCAAGGAGTCTGGCATGCATTAAACACTCACAACTTAGTGAGTCACGGAGGAGTAGAAGAGTATTATTTTAAAAGCACTTTTATTGAATTAGTAAGTGCTGGATTCGATGAAGAAGACTTGGTGAGGTTGTTAAAAAAATTTTCTTTTAATTTTTCCAATGAGGGTTTTTTTTTTTTCCGATAGTCAGAATTAACCTTCCTGCATTCTACTGCATTTTTCTGTTGCAGAAACTGCTTATTTTTAAAGGCCCTGAACTTAGCTTCCCTTTGCCTTTAGACAAGTCTCACCTGAGGAGCTCTATATAGACCAAGGGACCAATTTAGAGTGACCAACTTGCCCCGGTTGCCAGAGCCTGAAGGGTTTTCTAGGACATAGGGCTCTCAGTGCTAAAACCAGGACAGTCCTGGGCAAACCAGAGTGGCTAGTACCCTCCTGGGTACATAACAAGAAGGTGCATATGTAAAGTCTCTCTGGGTGTGCGCAAGTGTGGGCCTCAGAAAATGAAAGTGACACCTGGACAACACACAGCTGTGTCTGGCACCCAAAGGACAAGGTCCATAGGACAGAGCCCCGGCAGCCTGAGACCTGCACACATCTACCCCCGCTAAGGCTATCTTTGCCACAGCACAGCCTGCTGGTGACTCAGCAGCCTTCTAGGTCCCGAGCCTCAGCTTCCAATCACTCAGAGCAGCTCTTGCTCCTGACGTTAGATAGGACCCTTGAGTCACTCAGAGAGGATTCGGAATGGAGGTAGGAAGGAAGAATTAGCAACTGCATGCGAGGTACAACATGGAAGCCATGGCTTTGTTCTTAGGGTTTGTTCTGGATTCAAGTTTGGCTCTGCTACTCTCTAGTGACATGACTTTGGGCAAGCTACCTACCTCTTCTGAGCCTCAGTTTCCTATTTGGAGAACTACATGACATAACACATGTCACCTGCTTAGTGTAGGGAAGGGTACACAGACATGACTTCCTAAATGGCACTCATCAATGACAGTTGTTGCTACTATTGTACTGGCATGATCGCGAATGGCATTGACATGATCATAAAAACACATTATTGTGGCTAGTATCGACGGGATCATAAATAGTGTTGACATTATCCCAAATTGGGAACATGGCTATTCCTCCCTCCTCATCCTTTAAGTAAACCATTTTAAATGCTGCAAAATCCAGACCAACACTTCAAACACAAACACAGTAACAATAATTTAGAAGTGGTGGTGAGTCTCTTTACAAGTTCAAACACACAAACAGAAAAAAGATGTTCAAGTAGGATACATTAAAAACACATAAATTCGATTTTTAAAATCTCTATTTTTTTTCCAGCTTTGGAAGAGACAATTCTTCCAAATTCTCATGGTCTAAATCAATCTCTCCCAAAGTATGTTTAGATAAAAATATGTATTCTTTTAATGAAATAATAAAATAATAAAATAAAGGAGGTAGTCCAGGAATTAAATGGGTTTGGGGAATACTGAACTGAATTAAATGTAATGAGTTTCTTTACTGCAAGACTCCTCAAAGCTTTTACTATATGGATCAACTTCCTGACTCTCCGGGAGGGGAAGCACGTGCTGCCATCCCCCTATTGACTTAGTAACGCCACCCTTTGTTCATGGAAGATGGACTAGAGTTGGGTGGAATGGAGTTGAAAAGTTCTAATTCAGATGCTTCTGCCAAAGTTCTAGATTCTTCTTCATCTCAGTCCACACCGCATCGCATGGCTTCCTAGGGAATTCGTACTTTATTCCTGGTCTCTGAATCCTTCCACTTGGCCACTCAAGAGCTCTGACTCATCCCTGAGCTTTACTCCTAGGTGAGTCTGGATTCTCCCCACTGACCTCCCAAGGAATAGGACACTAGAATCTGAGCAAACATGGAAACCTTTCTCTGTATCTCACCCCTCCTTTCTGGGAAACTGGGTGTTGTTGTTGTCTGATCTACCAAGATGTTTCATTTCTCCTCAGACAACATTGCTATTTGATGAAGATGATGGACATGTTGATGGTCCTCATGATGATAAAATAAGAAATAGCTTATCTTTACAGAGCAGATACTATGTGCCTGGCACTGTGCCTCATCCCTGTGCAGTGGGTACTATTATAAATGAGGAAACTGAGGTTACAAGAAGGTCTGTGACTTTCCCATGATTACCCACCTAGTAAGGTATAGAACTTGTCTCTACATGAATGCTCTCATTCAAGACCACCAGAAAATTGACTTAATTCAGAACTCATTTCCTTCAACTACATAATGCTGATTTTTCTCAAAAACATAAGTAAAGATCCTAAATGAGCTCCAACAGGCAGACCCTCATCAAAATGATAACATCAAGTAGGTTTGGGAAATACTGAACTAAATTAAATTTAATGAGTTTCTTTACTACAGGACTTCCCATAGCTCAAACGAGGGCCCTGTAAACCCTCAGTTTCCTTCAAACACTAACTTAGGATGCCTCAAAATATAAGATGAGCTCCCCAAGCCCCATACAATATGGCAGCCAATGACATGAGCCTTGGATAACCATCTTCCACCATCTGCTTCAGCTTGGCAGGGGAAACAAAGGCGTACAGCCCCAGGTTACATGCTGATGTGACCCACAGACGTGTCGGCTTTACCCTGTCTCTGCCATTGGCATTCTTTTATTCCAGCAGCATCTCAGGGTTTTGTTTTGGGTTTTTTTTCCTGACTAAATAATGAGATAATTAAGCAACCCTATCCTATGCCAAAAGATGCTTTCCTGACCTGGGGTACTCACAAGTCCAACCCTTCAAGTTACTAATTACAAGCCCAGAATCACCTCCGCCTGGTCCCCCACCCCAGCCAGCAGAGATAAGGTGCTGCCCTACTTCCTCCAGCAAACTGTCTCCTTGTCACGTCGTTGGCGCCACTGAGGTGACTGGCGCCCGCCGCACCTCCCTGCCCACCCCGTGAGGTGGCAGCTTATCATCTGAGAGTGAAGTGATGCGTGTGTCCACACAGGGACTGGTTGCAGACAGTATTTGCAGGCTTGTAAAAGGTGCTATATAAATCAATTATTAATACTAATCAGAACATGATGGCCTCACGAGCAGGAGAGGGGAGGCCCAGACGTGGGGGCCACACCCTCCTTGACACAGTCAGTCAGGAGCCAGGTATCTCACAAGTTATAAAGAGATGTGAGGAGAGATGCCCCAAGAGTGATAAGAATTAACCTCTTCTCCACAGGTCCCATCTGGCCCTTCAAAAGCCTCTGCCTGACAGCACTGCCTAAGTTAAAGAAAGTTCTAGAACTTTAGAATGACCCGACTTTGAGAGCAAGGCCTTGGTGCCAGTACTTAGTCCTACGCTCTTAGTTGAATTCAGTCAGGGCTGTAGTTTATCCTCACTGGGCTCTAGAGAAAATGGTGCCACCAAGACATATTTCTCACAACCAGGTTGTCACTTCTTGACATTGGGTAGCGCCATTCATGGACCACGGAGCTGGGTTTATTTTCTTAAGCCACTTTCTGTTTCTCCCTTGGGATCCACCTTGTGAGCTTGGAGCCAAAGAAACCATTTCTTCATGTAGTAGATGTGATTAATTGATTTCAGGTTTATTCTCAGATGTTCCAAGATCCTGGTCTAGTTTGATTACCCTTCTAAGAGTATTCAAATTATCTTCATGGGTGGTACAAAAGTCACACAAACAAACAAAAACCAAAATAAGTATCATCCATCACCAGAAAATAATATCATGTATCCTATGACCCCTGGAATCGGCTCTTCTCAAGGTGGCATATCCAAAGTGGACAATCTTAGTTGATTCATTAGTGATTGACAGTTAGTTGACAATTAGTGATTAACACTAAATCCTAAAGGTTGGCTATCCCTGTCCTAAAAAACAATTGATAATAAAAATGAGTATTTGTTCAGCATGAATATCCTAAGAATCTAAAGTACCAAGAAAGGTGGCATAAAAGGGAGGGAGGATCCTGGAGGAAATGAAATGGAAGAGAGCCAGAGTCATCGCACAGAAAAGGCCTGGGATAGATGAGCAATGATGGATCTAGACAGCAGATACCACTCCGAGGAGATACCAGCCTCAACTCACTTTTATTCTGGGGTAGGCAGTAAAGTCAGTGTAGCCAGAATAATGCCTCACCCCTCAAAGACTTCCACATCCTAATCCCTGGAATCCCCAGAACTTGTGAGTATGTGACCTTACATAGCAAAAGAGACTCTGTAGCTGTGATTAAGCTAGGGATGCTGAGATGAGGGGATCATGCTGGATTACCCAGGAGGGTCCAATGTCATCACAAGGATCTTCATAAGAAAGAAGCAGGAGAACCAGAGACAGAGGAGATGTGAAGGCAAACAGAGATCAGAGCAACACAACTACTGGCTTTGAAGAATGGAAGGGGGCCATGAGCCAAGGCATGTGAGCAGCCTCTAGGAGAAAAAAAAAAAGCAAGGAAACTGATTCTCCTCTAAAGTGTCCAGAAGAGATGCAACCCTGCCAAGACCTTGATTTTAGAACTTCTTATCTCCAGAATTGTAAAATAGTAAATATGCGTTGTTTCAAGCCACTGCATTTGTGGTAATTCCGTTGTGGCAGCAGTACTAAATTAATACAACGGGTAAGTTTGTGCTGTTCTCCAATCTCAGCCCTCTTAGGCACCCTGAAGAGCTGTGGTCAGTTGCAGGGTGTGACACAAAATTTATTTCTAATCAATGTTCAATCACTAAAGTTTGGGAATTATTTACTTAAAAGTTTAGGCCAGGCGTAGTGCCTCACACCCGTAATCCCAGCACTTTGGGAGACTGAAACAGGAGGATCGCTTTAGTCCATGCGTTCGAGACCAGCCTGGGCAACATGACAAAACCCCATTTCTACAAAAAATAGAAAAAATTAGCCAGACATCGTGGCACATGCTTGTAATCCCAGCTACTTGGGAGGCTGAGAGAGGATTGCTCGAGTCCCAGAAGGGGAGGTTGCAGTGAGCTGAGAGTGTGCCACTACATTCCAGTCTGGGTGACAGGGTGAGACCTTGTCTCAAAAAAAAGGTTTAGAATAGGTTTCTGCATTTATTCATTCATTCAACAAATATTTATGGAACACCTCCTATGTGCCAGGTCTCTTCCTGGTGCTGGGATGTAGAGGTAATTGATCCAGGTAAATAGCTGCCCCCATGAAAGTGACAGTCTAATGGAATGACTCTATGGTGAAGATGTGAACGGTTGAATGACTCACGTCATTGTAGATAATGATGAGGGCCATGAGGACGCTGGAGAGTGGACCAGAAACTGACTCTAACCCCACCCATGCCTATAACAGGGCACGTTCTACAGGTCAACATCTCTGCTTAGGAAGCACTGCAGGAGATTCTATGCCAAGGAACGTTTGAACCCCGCTGATGACTTTAGGGAAGATACTGTAGGTGACAGCAGAGTCTTAAGGGGGTTGAAGAAATGTGGGGTCAAGCCACTTAAGGGGTGCTCAGGCTACTTCCTATGGGCATCTCACAGGTCTCCTCAACCAGTGACTTCAGGATTACACAATGGCACTGCCTGGGTGGCTTTTTAGTTGTAATTTTAATTATGCCAGTGGAAAGATAGTTTGGACACATAAACAAACACTTCTCAAATTCCAGCGGGCACATAGATCTCCTGGAACCTTGTCAAAATAAGACTGGTTCAGCAGGTCTGAGGTGGGGCCTGAGATTCAGTATTTCTTGCTAGCTCCCAGGGTATGTCCATGCTGCCAGGCCATGGACCACACACTCTGGATTAGCAGCAAGGGGGTAGACAACCAAATTAGCCAAATTCCACCAATAGCCCCCAAATGGGTAAATCACCAAGTGCAAAGGGTTAATACTTATCTTCTTGTAACACTGCAGTGGTTTTCTGCACACGGGCTAGAGGGTACACTTATACTCTGACACTTACTAATTATGGCATCCGGGGTAAATTACTTCATGACCCTGTGCCTCAGTTTTTCCATCCATAAAATGGGATCATGATGGTCTCTACCTCAGAGAGTTGTTATGAGGATTCAATGAGTAAATACAGGAAAAGCACTGCACATCATAAGTGTTCAATGTGTGGTAGCTATCCGAATTAACATTTCTTCCCCTCTTTAGACCATAGCTTCATAAGGACAAATTTTGCATCTGATATTTTAAATATGCTCTATGCTGAGCCTGGATTCTGGCACTTAGTAAGTGCTTTATATGTCTGTTGCATGAATCAATGGCTTAATGAATGAAAGGATACAAGCAAACAAAATTAATTTAGTTTTTTTGTTTTGTTTTGTTTTGTTTTGTTTTGAGGCAAAGTCTTTCTCTGTCACCTAGGCTGCAGTACAGTCGTGTGATCTCGGCTCACTGCAACCTACATCTCCTGGGTTCAAACGATTCTCCTGCCTCAACCTCCCGAGTAGCTACGATTATAGGCGTGTACCATCACACCTGGCTAATTTATGTATTTTTAGTAGAGACGGGGTTTTGCCATCTTGGCCAGGCTGGTCTCAAACTCCTGACCTCTACTGATCCGCTCGCCTCGGCCTTCCAAAGTACTGGGATTACAGGCATGAGCCACCGCGCCCAGTCTCCAGATGAGTTTATTTTCAAAGGCACGGTCAAAGGAAGAAAAGGGGAAAGGGGGCAAAGGGGGAAATTCACATTTATTGATTAGCTACCCTGTGCCCAGCATGGCACCAGTTGCTTTTCATACATCATTATAGTTTACGCTCCCAAGAGGCCTAAGGAAAGAGAGATCCCGCAGGTTGAGGCTTAAAGAGGTAAAACACTTGCTCAGGATCTCGTGGCTGTTAAGTGATGAAGGCAGGGTTCAAAGCCATGCCTGCCCAAGCTGGTTTTCCTCACCAACCCTGTGACACAAAACCTTCTGTGACCCCCGGTATTTCCCATTAAGAGAATTAGTCACCGTTGGCTTTGATCGGCTGGGCTGGGCTGGCAATGCAGTCCTGAATGGCATTTCTCTCAGGCCCTTATCTTTATTAACTGTGAATTTATCTTTCTCCAGAGATACGGCTCTGGGTGAAGGGCCCCCTGCCCACACCTAGGCAAGTCTTACCTGCTCTGAACAGGCCAGCAGGTGACTGGGAGTCCTTTAATTGCCTTCTTCCTCACCTAACCCCTTCCACTAAGTTCAAGCTTGCACTGTAAACATGATCTCCAGGACCAAAGGTAAGGGAGGTGAAGCTTGTGGATATTAACCCATAAAAACCCTTGATAAGCCCAGTGCATTTCATAGCACCATAAATTAATCCTTGTCCTTCATAGCCTGTGAGGAGAGCAGAAGATGAAGAGCAAACTGAGGAGTCACGTGAGACCAGTGATTGCACAAGTGGCGCCCAGCGATGCTATCTGAGTCAGAACAGAGGAGGCTGACCCTATAGTGTCCCCTTCTGGCCCGTGAAGGGTTTGGGCCAGACCATCCTGTATGGATTGTGACATTCTATGAATTTGAAAACAAAAGAAAGCAAACGCTCTGTGAAGGGTCGTGAAAGGGCTCGTCCAGCCTGCATTTCATGGCCTGAGACAGTTCCTCTTAGAGTCTATGAAACATAAACAGATGACTTTTATTTTTTTGTCAAGGCAGAGGTTCCCCCCAGTTAAGATTGAAACCCCCCTCCTCAGACGGAGCCCAGAATTAGTGTTTTGATAAAGTGACCTCAAAGAGTGATTGAACTCATTTCAGTCATGTCCTCAAAGTTCTGACCCCAGAGGCCACCTAAGTTCGCCATTTTCTGCAAGTCTTATGGTTCTAAAAAGTTAGCCCTTATAATGCCTGAAAAGAAGGTTTAAGAAATTTTCCATTGTATGATGGTTCCTAACAAGCAGACTCATCTCTCAAGAGTTGTTTTTGCAAGGCTGTCTATGACTGGGTTTCTCACTTGTTTGCTTCCTTCTAACACCATTTTCTGAATACCTGCCATGTGCCAGATACTATATTATCAGCCACCGTATACCAGATGTACATTTATGGCTTCCTGAAATTCCTGATGTACTGGAGGATAAAGATGAATCTACAAGAAACTATAATACACTGTGACAAGTTACATGATTAGAGAGAAAATTCAGGTGGGATTTTAAACAAACCACCACATGGGCTTGCTTTTGCTATACAGCAAATATCTCTCAAATTCTTCATTCATTTGGAGTCAGCAAATATTTGGAGAATACGAAACCACTTCATTATTAGCCGAATGCAACCTACAAGGTAATTCATATAACATACTCCAAGGCCAATCACCAAATACATTTGAATATTCCACTTCTTGGGGTTTCCTGCTCATCAGTTCCCTACATGTATCGATGGTATGAGATAGCCCATACTTCAAATATTTCAAAAATATTATTTGAGTTGTCAAACATTATGAAATAAAAAACTCACTTAGGCAATGTAGAAAAGAAGACGAGTCAAGTATCTTTAAGAGTCTGACTTTGAGAAATTGGCATAGGGCAGAGATAAGGTAAAATTCAAAGACTCATTTTTGACCTGAAAAATATGTTCCCCTCCCTAAGACTTTCCAAAAACAAAAAGAAAAAACAAACATATCGAACTCAGATCCACAACCTGATTTTCGAAATCAGTCTACACAAATATTCATGTTTAAAGATGCCCTTTATGGTGTTATTTATAATACAAGAAACTTGAAAGGCCCTACAAGTTCATTAGTAGGAGAATGGTTAGCTAGCAATTAAATAGTAAATAAAAATATTTAGAAAGCTTTTACTGACATGTAAAAGAAAGACTTCTGATGCTAGAACGAAAGGCAGAATAAAAAAATATTTAATAGTTTTAAATAAGTTTTAAGGATCAAGAATAAAGAAAGACACCAAAATGTTAACAAAAGTTGTCTCTGGGTAACGGAAATGATATTAAACAAATGAGATCTGGTGCCTGAGACCTTTGGATTAAATCCTGGCTTCACTATCTTTTACTTGGATTTCTTTTTCTTTTTCTTTTATCCTAAAACATTTGTATTTTATTTTTATTTTTTTTATTTCCATAGATTTTTGGGAAACAAGTGGTGTTTGTTTACATGAGTTACTTCTTTAGTGGTGATTTGTGAAATTTTGGTGCACCCATCACCTAAGCAGTATACATTGAATACAATTTGTAGTCTTTTATCCCTCACCCCTTCGCACTCTTTCCCCCTAACACCCCAGGTCCATTGTGTCATTCTTATGCCTTTGCATTCTCTTAGCTTAGCTCCTACTTATAAGGGAGAACATACAACGTTTGGATTTCCATTCCTGAGTTACTTCACTTAGAATAATAGTCTCCAGTCCCATCCAGGTTGCTGCAAATGCCATTAATTCATTCCTTTTTATGACTGAGTAGTATTCCATTGTGTGTGTGTGTGTATCACAGTTTCTTAATCCACACGTTGATTGATGGGCATTTGTGTTGGTGCCACATTTTTGCAATTGCAAATTGTGCTGCTATAAACATGCGTATGCAAGTATCTTTGGATTAATATTCTCTCTCAACTTCTTTTTCATCTTCTAAAAAATGGGCTCATAACAATACCTGCCTCAGAGTGCTGCTGTAAGAATTAAAAGAAATAATGCAAGTATGGGAGGGTAAATTAGTTCCACCATTGTGGAACACAGTGTGGCGATTTCTCAAAGAACTTAAAATAGCATTACCATTCAACCCAGCAATCCCATTACTGGGTATATACGCAAAGGAATATAAATCATTCTACTATAAAGACACATGCATGTGTATGTTCATTGCAACAGTGTTCACAAAAGCAAAGACACAGAGTCAGCTTAAATGCTCATCAACAGTAGACTGGATAAAGAAAATGTGGTATGTATACACCACGAAACACTACACAGTATAAAAAAAAAGAATGAGATCATGTCCTTTACAAGAACATGGATGGAGCTAGAGGTCATTATCCTAAGCAAACTAACACAAGAACAGGAAACGAAATACTTCATGTTCTCACTTATAAGTGGAAGCTAAACAATTAAAACACCTGTAATCCCAGCACTTTGGGAGGCCAAGGCAGGCAGATCACGAGGTCAGGAGATCGAGACCATCCTGGCTAACAAGGTGAAATCCCATCTCTACTAAAAATACAAAAAAATTAGCTGGGCGTGGTGGCGGGCGCCTGTGGTCCCAGCCACTTGGGAGGCTGAGGCAGGAGAATGGTGTGAACCCAGAAGGCAAAGCTTGCAGTGAGCAGAGATCACGCCACTGCACTCCAGCCCGGGCCACAGGGCAAGACTCCGTCTCAAAAAAAAAAAAAAAAAAAAACCACCATGGACACAAAGAGGGGAAAAACAGACACTGAGGCCTACTTCAGGGTGGAGGATGGAAGGAGGGAGGGGATAAGAATAAATACCTATCGGGTACCATGTTTATTACCTGGGCAATGAAATAATCTGTACACCAAACCCTTGTGACACACAGTTTACCTATAAAACAAACCTGCACGTGTACCTCTGAACCTAAAATAAACATTTTAAGAATAATATACACTAAATGATTAATAATGGAAACTATTATATGTGAACATATGTAATACAATATTATGGGTATATGCTTTAATAAGCTTTCCACAATTTAAATTTACTACACATTGCATCAGAAAGAGATTGATATTAAACGTTTTAAAATTTTACAACTAGAAGCAGAATTTCAGATGTCAAACTGCCATCAGGTAGGCTCAGTTCCATTGTTCCAGTGCTTTAGCAATGAACAAGGCTTGGCAGGGGTTGTGGTGATTCAAAACTCTGAGCAAGGTTTACGCTGATAGGGATCATTTCTTACCTTTATAGAGAAATGTTCATAAATCATGAGAGAGGGTTTGAAGCTCTGTGTATTTGTCCTAAGAGTATAAAGTAAGGCTGTTTTCTTGTAAGTAGAGAAGATTTTTACTGTTCATATAAAGTGAATTTATGGAAGCTGGGCACAATAGCTTGTCCTACCTGTAATCCTAACTACTTGGGAAGCCAGAGCAGGAGGATCCCTTGAGGTCAGGAGTTCAAGACCAGCCTGAGCAACATAGTGAGACCCTGTCTCTAAAAAGAAGAAAAAAAGAATTTAGAAGAAAAAAAGAATTTTAAAGAAAAAATAGGAAAAGGGTGGGGGGGGGGGAACCAAAAAAAAAAGTGAGTTTATGAATAGCTGAAAAATACAAAGAACCAGCATCCAGGGTACAAATTCCTAAAGGGCTAGTACTTTCAATTAACAGATAGTCTTTTTTTTTTTTTTTTGAGACAGAGTCTCGCTCTGTTGCCCAGGCTGGAGTGCAGTGGCACGATCTCGACTGCAGGCACCCGCCACCATGCCCGGCTAATTTTTTGTATTTTTAGTAGAGACAGGGTTTCGCCGTGTTGGCCAGGATGGTCTCGATCTCCTGACCTCGTGATCTGCCCGCCTCGGCCTGGGATTACAGGTGTGAGCCACCGCACCCGGCCAATTAACAGATATTCTTTGTCCTGCTCAAATTTTAGAAAACAAATGGGGAGAAAAATGATTGCCTATTAGAAGTTTAGTAAACAGAGAGATAAAACTTCCAGAAGTAACATCCACATGTTCTTTCCCTGACTCCCAGAATCCAGAGACCCATGGATAACCAACCATAGTGAAAATGGAGGCAAAATGATGAGCTCATATGAGAAATCTCATTGCCTTCCATCACATTACATTCTCAAAGCAACTTCTGACTCCCAAATGTTTGGGAAACTCTGTCTTATATCTTCAAACTTGGATGAAAGGAGATATTTTAAATGATGAGTCAAAGACACAACAAGGAAATATGCAGTTTCATAGACTTCTCTAGGCTAGCCTAGCTCACTACTCTCTGCCTGGCACACAGCAGGCACGAAATGAATGAATGAATGAATGAGATACAATGATTACCCACACAAAAGATTGGACATGCCAGGTATCCAGATTTCATGTTAAATCTCAGTTACCCACAAAAGCCACTTTCTTTAAACACCCAGTCTCCTGAATGTACCAATTAATATTATAATATTTGAAGTGTTCTTTTCACGGAAGCTGCAGAGATGGAAGTTCTGACAATCTATCCAATGTCAGAGGCGAGGAAGGACCAACAGGTTGGAATCGTGCAGAGTAAATATTTAAACACGGGTAGTTCAATAGCCGTGAAATAGGTTCAGTAACAGGCTCATTTTTAAACATCAATACTCTTACTAATGGTAATGCACTAGCCTTTGACAGAAGGGAGGCAAGTGAGTTGAAGTCATTTTTAATCAGAAGTCAACAGGAACTAGTGTCTCAGACAAGCCCCCACCACCCACCCACCAAATTGGTATCAACAAAACAAAACAGGAAATGCAGTTTTCTCTTCTGTTTCCCAGAAGCCGAGCCTTCATGGATTGCTGAAGCTGATGAGGTCCCCCGATTTTACCTGGGCAGGGTGAGGATAAGGAATTACTGGGGAAAGACAAGTAAGGCAAAGGAATACGGAACCCATGGGTTTTCTCTCGGATTATTTTTGTTAAGGGGAACTTCTAAAAACTTTCGCTTTAAGTTCAGGGGTACACGTGCAGGTTTGTTATATAGCTAAACTCATGTCATGAGGGTTTATTGTACAGATAATTTTGCCACCCAAGTATTAAGCCTAGTACCCATTAGTTATAATGTATTTCCTGATCCTCTCCCTCCTCCCACACTCCAGTCTCTGCTGGCCACAATTTGTGTGGCTCTCCTCCTTGTGACCATGTGTTCTCAGCATTTAGCTCCCGCTTATAAGTGAGAATATGCCATATTTGTTTTTCTGTTTCTGCGTTAGTTTGCTAGGGATAATGGCCTCCAGCTCCATCCATGTTCCTGCAAAGGACATGATCTTGTTCTTTTTTATGCCTACGTAGTATTCCATGGTGTATTTGTACCACATTTTCTTTATTCACTCTACCACTGATGGGCATTTAGGTTGATTCCATGTCTTTGCTATTGTGAATAGTGCTTCAATGAACCTATGCATGCATGTGTCTTTACAGTAGAATAACTTACATTCCTTTGTTTATATACCCAGTAATGGGATTGCTGGGTCAAATGGTAGTTGTTTTTTAGGTCTTTTACGAATTACCACACTACTTTTCATAGTGGTTGAACTAATTTACACACCCATCAACTCTCTCAGATTATTTAAACAAGCAAAGACTTGGCTTTTTAACCTGGCTGCAAGTAGTAGATGTGTAGCCTTGAGGAAGGAAGTTAACCACCTGAGTGCGGTGAATGCCATGTGCCCTCCCAGCCCCCAGCTCCCTGAGTCTCATATTTCTATTTCACTTTCCCATTTCAATGCAAGTAGTCAGACTCACAGCTGTCAGCACCTGGACTCTTCAGCCTGAGGTTCTTTTCTGCCTGTGCACAGGCCGTGGAGGAAGTGGCCTGAATCAGTGCTTCCACCCAGTGGCCCTCAATCACTGATGGATAGGAGCTGCCTCTTCTCTGCAGTGCCTGCTCTGCATTGACTCTCAGTGTTCCTGGGGAGGATTGAGCCCCTGTTTCCTGCAGGGGTGACCTGCTCACTTCCCACCCAGTGCTCCAGGATTATCTCCCAAATAAAGCACTTTCACCTGATATCTTGTCTCAGGTCAGGACATCGCTTCTGGGACCCCCCCCAAAAGGCCAGAAGTGTCTGCCTCTCTTCTGCAAAATGAGGACAGTAATAGCACCTACCTTGGAGGCCCGATGTGTAAATTAAATGTGATAATCTTATGAAGCATTTGCACTATGCCTGGCACTAACCAGGAACTCAGTAAGTATCAGCTCTGGTCATTATTAATCCCATACGTCAAAATAAGCATCCTTCAACTTACTCAAAAGATGGTAGGCTTTTATTTTCTTCTTTCTGCTTTTCTATGTTTATGACATTTTGAAAATAAGCAGCTCTTGGAGGCAGCAGGGCATTGTAGAACCCAGACCCACCCAGGCCCAGATGACAGCCCTGTCCACCATTAGTCATAGTGTCAGTGGACTACTCTGTGCCTCAGTTTCCTCATATGCAAAATAGGGGGAAAGAGCACTTTCCTCCTAGGTTTTCAGGACATTCGAATGAGAAGTGTTCAGCACAGTGGCTGGCACATAAGAAGAGATGAATAAACGTTAGCTGTTGTAAAGAAAAGGGAATTAATAAATATAAGAGAGATATGTAGATGGGTAAGCTGGGTGCAGTGGCTCACACCTGTAATCCCAAAACTTTGGGAGGCCAAGGTAGGAGAATTGCTTAAGCTCAGGAGTGTGAGACCAGCCTGGACAACATAGCGAGACCTCATTTCTACTAAAAAAAAAAAAAAATTAGCTGGGCATGGTGGTAAGTATCTGTGATTTCAGCTATGTGGGAGGCTGAGGTGGGAGGATCACTTGAGCCAGGAAGTCAAGGCTGCAGTGAGCTGTGATCAAACCACTGCACTCCAGCCTGAGCCACAGAGTGAGATCCTTTCTCAGAAATATATACATACATACATACAAATATACATCCAAAAATAGTTTAAAAAGATAGGTGACAGATGGATGGATAGAGAGATAGATACTATTTGTGTTAGATGCGTATATAGAATATTTCCTGGATCAGGATTAAAATACGTTAAATAAGCTTCCTATAAAGAATTAGACAAATAGAATTAGACAAATTAAGATTCCAAGGAGTTGGGATTTTTTAGATTTTATTGCCTTCGCTTTAGAAAAAAGACCGAAATAGTTTCTCAAAACAACATATATTAGTAATAAGCAAAAGGAAATGGCTAGGAATAAATATTTTCAATATGACCTATTTAAAGAAAAAGATACAGCAGATGTGAAATAGAAACATTGGCTTAAATACAGGAGTGGGGTGGGGTAAACAGAGATGGGGGGAGAGAAGGAAAGATAGAGAAAAAAAACATTTGATCTTGTAGTTTTCGCTCCTATAGAAACCCTAATAAAGGAAAATTGGACCCAAATTGCACACAGGTGTATAGTAGAAAGATGACTTCAGAGAATCAAATCAAGGAAATGATGGCAATGGCCACAGACTTTAATCTGCAGATTACTCTGGAATTGATTGCTTTCCTTCAAAATGACAACTCATCCATTCTTCTGTCTATTCAGGCATTCATTCACTGCCCGGGTTGCAACCATCTACACCCCAAATATAACAACAATGATACAACACCAACAGTAGTGGGTAACATTTTATTGAGCCCTTACCGTGGGCCACATAGATTATCTTAAGTCCTTTACTTGTTATTAACCAATTTCATTCCTGCAACAACTTACAAAGGGTGTGCTGGCATCCTCATTGTATGGTTGAGGAAACCGAGGTACAGAGAGCTAAGTGACTTGTCCAAGATCACACAGCTAAGAAGTGGGAGAAGCAGGATGTGAACTCAGGCATGTTAGCTCTAGATCCCCTTCCTCCACCCTCCTTGACCACTGTGCTCTATGCCTCTAGGCCCCTGGCATGTATTTGACATTAGTAATATTCTACCCCACCCCCTACATTGGTCCTCCCCCAACACTTCCTCTATGCAAGTACTTCTAATTGAGTGCTACACACTTCGCAGTTTTTGGATGAATCCTCTGAATCCTTCTTAACACAACACTCCATGTAGCCATTATCAGTTAATTAGAATTGGCACGGTGATAAAGCCAGTTTGACAACTGAACCAGTTGTGACTGTTTGATTGCAAGCAACAGTAGCTGACTCTGGTACCATAAGCCAAAAGGGACTCCACTAAAAGGATATGGGAGAATTCTAAGGACTAAGGTTTAACAACTGGGAATTTCTCCTGGAGCCCTTGAAAGCAGGTACCTAGTAGGCTGGCAGAGTTGTCTGGACTCTCCCGCTGAAGTGAATGTGTTCTAAGTCTATTTTTTTCTCTTACCCTTGCATCTTTTTGCTGAAAATTTTAATTTCTAAGAGAGTGTCTCTTGGTTTCACACATAGACTCTCCATCCACTGGAAGAACACGGAATGAAGTTGGGTGAGTTGCCCATAAAGGAAACTGAGGGACTACATTAAGGAGAAAAAAAATTCTGGGTAGCCCAAAACACCACCACCAGCACCACCACCAAATATACACTGCACTAGACCTGATCTGCCCAATTAACCAGGCCCATGAATTCTAGCAGAGCCACAAACTGCTGAACAGGTTAATTGGTTGGACTTATAAGCCATCACTAAAACAGTTTTGCTGATGATTATAAATCGAGGTTAGGTGTCCTCACTTGGGGAACTAACTCATCAACCAGAGAAAGAGCCGGCAACCTCCAGGATGACTCTTGGAAAGTCTCTGATGAAATCAGCTTGTTGATTAATGCAATTAGCACCATTAGGAAAGGAAGTTGTTAACCTAAATCAATTATCCACAGACATCTATCACGCTAAGTGTTCCTTCTTTGTCTTAAGCATATTGCACTGTTTGGTGTTTCAGTGGTGATGACCATTAAAAATAAATGATTATTGTTGATTTTCTATTGATATAGCTATTAATGTATTGGTGCCTGTGTGTATAGGCCGCTTACATGTAGTGTACAGAAAATAGATGTACTAACAATAGGAAGTAAGTATTGACTCCCATTTCTCAGCTCAGGAGGTAAATATTGACCAACGAAAAACAGCTACTAGCTTATGATGAGCTAAAAGGGAAAAGGCTCATCTCAGCTTGATTTTTCTTTAATTACTTCTATCATTCATCATCTGTAGTGCAGAGGTTCAGCCGGAAGGATGTAATTCTTTATCTTTGCTTTGGTATCTAATTCAGTCTCTCCAATCATGGTCCCAAAGTACTTTCTACCAGTTTCCACCTATGTGAAAACTCTTGTTCCTCTTGCCTTTTCTAAATGTTTCCACCACTTTGGACCAGCAAACTGAAATCCTCTCTATCCATCTTCCACACTAACCGTGATCGATCACATTTTCTTAAACCCAGCCCCAAATGCATAGAACAATTGTCCATGATAATAATAGATAACATCTACTGTATTCCTTTTACCACCCAGTCCTTTGCATAAATCTCTAATGATCACCTCCATCTTACAGAATAATAAAAATGATAGCTATTGCTTATGCATTTAAACACTTTGCACATATGAACTAATTTAAAGTCCCAGCTAGCTCTAAGGTGACATTATTATGACTATTTTACTGATTAGGAAACACAAAGACAGAGAAAAGAAAAATTCTACACAGCTGGTAAAAAATAGCATAACCCATTAATTCTGACTATACCTTTTCCCCCAGTCATCCATGCTTCTCTGGATGTATTTATTTAAGTTTTGTAGCACGAGCCAAGTTTCAGGAATATATTTTTGCTGTCATAGATCTTTGCCCTGGTGTGTGTGTGTGTGTGTCTGTGTGTGCATGTTGTGTGTCTCCACCTCACACCCCAAAAGGGAACTGAAATTCAACAAGTTCAAGTAATTTACTAAAGTGTACACAGTCAATAAAGTGAATCAAGAGACTTAAGCCAGGCTCTGTCCCCAGACTTTCCTTTTTTGAGCGAGATAGAATCTGAAAAGTTCGATCTTGTAAGAGAAACATAGTCAGGGTTTTTAAGCTTTTTGTTTTCAGATTTCTCCATTGCAGCAGTGCCTGGAATGAGCACTACAGGAATAGAGACAACGTATAATGCTTCATATTCCCATCGGGGCCTGGAATTTGATTGCCACATCCAGAAATATCTGCTTGATCGATGGGAGTGACTGGATTTAACAGAGCAAGTAAGGCTCTGCAGGGAAGGAAAGGACTGTTGCTGGGGGCAACCAGGGAGAATGAATATGAAGAAAATCACAATGCAAAAGAGAAAGAACGATTGTTCCAAGCACCTCGCCTGCCGGTGCCCGAGAAGGTCAGACTTTTACGGAGTCATCAAAAGGTTTAAACACGGCAAACCAGAAAGGCAATCTGGATTTTCCCTTGGGAGCTGAATTGTCAAGAACTTATTTCAACATGCTTTAGACTTTCTGCTAAGACAACACTTCTTCAGCTGGTTAATGAAAACTGGGTGTCAGCAACGCTTCCAAGTCACCAGGAGAGGTGTCAGCTTCGGGGCACACTGGGTTGAGGAAACCTCACAGGTTTTGATCTTCAGGGAATTGCTTAAGGGCCAGGGCACCTCCTTGTAAAAGCAGCTGGAGAGGAGCAGAGAGGAGTGGGGGCGAGGAGGATGAACCGGAAGATTCCGGTAGTGGAAGAGGGGAGGCCGTTGAGATGTGGACTCAGGATGGATTTCTGTCTTTAATTTATTTAGAATGACACCCTGGTTCCCCTGGAAAGATTGAACTTCAAAAATAAAAGTTCCATCTCACTTTTGTTCATTGTTCCTGTTAAGAGTTCGTGAAAGATAATTACTACACTACCTGATGAAAATCGCAGGTCACCAGGTACCACTTCCTATCAGGAGTAACTTAGATGACTGATAAGCTGATGTAGTAGGCTGCATAATACCCTCCCTCCTCCCCCAACCCCCGAGATGTCCACTTCCTAATCCCCAGAATCTCTGGCACCGGTGACTACGGGACCTTATGTGGCAAAACGGACTTTGCAGATGTGATAAATTTGAGGATCTTGAGACGGGAGATGATCCCGAATTATCTGGGCAGGACCAATTCCATTATAAAGGCCTTTATAAGGGAGAGGCAGGAGGGTCAGGAAGAGGAGATGCAACAACAGAAGCAAAGAATAGAGTGATGTGGGGCCACAAGCTAAGGAATACAGGTGGCTCCTACAAGCTGGGAAAGACAGGGTACCTGTTTCTCCCAGAAACTCCAGAAAACCTCACCTTGATTTTAGCCCCATAAGACTTACTTTGGACTTCTGATCTCTCCAACTGTACAAGCCACTAAACTTGCAATAATTTATTATTACAGCAAAAGGAAACTAATACAGTTAGCTCATGTATTGCCTTACTCCAGAAAGGTTTTCAAGTCACTTTCGATGCTATGTAAAATGCAACAAAAATAACCCAAAGTAAAATGGAGTTAGGCAACTTTTTTCCCCTGAAATTACTATCAATGGCGAGGGCATAAAACAACAGAAAAGGAGGCTGAGATTTCTCACATGTTCTGTTGATTTGCCAGGATGGACCCTCAGCTTCCTGCCAGCCAATGTGAAAAGAGGAATTACAAAGTTGTGTGATTCCAAATAACTGCACAAAACCAAGCCAACTGCTCAGAAGAATAGCTATTCTTCATACTAAAGCTAGAAATCTTCATTTCTTGGGGTTCTCCTCAATGTTCTCCTTGTATGATGAGATGAAACAGAAATCACCTGATCATTCATTTCCTTCACAACATTTCTTAGAATATCTCTAGATCTCTATGGTCTAGGTGCTGAGACACAGAGACGAAGGGCAGTTGCAGGAATAAAGTTATTGTGGCATTAAGGGAAAAGCAAAATAATAAGTACAGTGCTGTAAAATCAGGGTGATAAAATTAGAGAGGAAGGAGGAAGCCCAGAAGAAGTTTAGATGGGGCAGTGAGAACCAACTTGGATAGAGCAGGTGGTTCACAGATGGACATTGGGCAGAAAAAGTGGATCCAAACCACATAATGGAAAGCCTTGAATCCCAGGATAAGACGCAGAGAATTTACTCCAAAGTTAACAAGGAGCCATGGAAGGTTATTGAGCAGGATAGTGACATGATGGAGGAAGATTTGGGGGACTCTTTGGGCAGGTGTTGTAAAATAAATTCTCTATGTTATTATTGACCCCGAAGAAGCATAAATCCAGCCTAGGCATACAGTGAGAAAATCATTCCCAAGTGCTGCCCAGGTTGAGCCTTGAGGGCTGGAAAGGAGTAACCAAGTAGAGAAGGGATGAATATATGTGTGGAGGTTGTATGGGAAGCAATTAAAGTTATGGTGGAAAAATAATGTGAAATAAATACAGATATCCTGGAGCTGGGGGAAGCCCAGCACCGGTCATGAGTTACGTAGACCAGCCTCAAGGATGCCCGTCTTTGCCCTCCCGCTTTGAAGCAACAATCATGGATAAGAAAAGATTTCCACAACCAACATTAATTCATTCATTGATTCATTCATTTGTTTATTCAGTAAATATTTATTCAGGACTTACTGTGTACCAGGCACTGTGAGGACAACAAGGAGTAGACAACACCTTTTGCCTTTGTGGAGATTAGATTTCAGGAAAGGAAGACAGTAAGTTCACAAATAAATAATGATACGATACATCAGGTCAACATCTGATGCTACATAATATACATAATGCTACATAATATACAAAGCCCAGAAAAGGGCAAAAATCCACAATGGCAGTGATGCTTGGGTAGAGTTGGGGTCAGGAAAGCAGATGGGATTAGAGCATGGAGCAGCAACAGCTCTAACAGCTGTGACATGTTTCAGCTCTTCAGTTGAGTGGTAGACTCAAAGGTGTGATTTTATTATTGGGTCTTTGTAACTTAAGAGACGCTACATGTATTCTATTGAATGTGTCAAATATTAACTGGCTTAAACAATTTAGAGGGCTAGGGGCTGCTATTTATTTTATTTTATTTATTTTTTTATTGTGGTGGTCTGGGAAAGCCTCTGTAAGGAGCTGGTATCTACAGAGATGTAAAAGAAATGAGAGAGTGAACTCTGCCTATGGGAACAGCATCCAGGTAGCAGGAACAGCAGCTGGCAAGGTCCTAAATTCTTGGAGTGTTTGCAGGATCAATCATAGGAGAAAACCTCGGAAACACAGAGCTACCTAGAACCTCTTTCTGATGGCTAAGGCTGTTATGCCTATTTTATATCATTCTCCTCCTGTCCAAGGACTTCGAAAGAGATCATTCATTTATTCATTATCATTTGTTAAGCACTTACTGTTTGCTTATCAGTGGAGATAAAAATAACAGTGAAAATAAGGTCCACACCTTTAAGGAGCTTATCATTTGATGAAGGAATCGAGGGGAAGAAATTGAGGAAGGCGGAAAAAGCCCTGAGCATTCTCCATGTTCAACTCGCCCCTTCCTAGGATCCCCACCCATGAAGAACTTGACTTGGGTTCCTCGTGGAACCTCAGTTAGCATGACAGGGTGCCGATTCCCAGCTGAGAACACCCTCCCAGGTCAGGAAGTTCGCTCCGGGCCCAACAATTAGAGGTGGCGACGCTGATGTTCCACAGCGGGTGGCTTCCCCGCCCTGAATGGAGCCACAGTTGTGCACAAACAGAGGTCAGGTGTGGGGCAGCTTCTGCATGCACTTGATGGCTTTTCCAGCCAGCGTAGGTCCAGAAAGTGCCAGACTCCACATCAACTATTTGCACCAAAAATTTGTGTAAACGCCTGTTTCATGTAGCAACAGGCAGGATCATGTTTAGGACATTCCCCTCCATCTGTAAATTCCCAAGAAAATTAGCCCATCCTTCCCAATTCTCTGTTCACAAACGACTACTGGGAAAATCAATAGAGAATGAGGTAAGGGAAGCACTTTGTACAAAATGGAAAATTCTGTATTTCCAGTGTAAACCTTTCCCTGGCACTTACAGCATTAGAGAAGTTTGCAATAACGATAATAACGCCAACTTTCTTTGGCTACTCTTCCTCCTTGCTCAAGCAAGAGCTTAGTTGACTGAGCTCTCTCCACCCCAGGTTTTTCTGAGAGTCCACCAGCAGTGGACCACATGTGTGTACAAACAGATTAGTTAGTTCCTTAAAAAGTTAAACATAGAATTACCATATGATCCTGCAACTCTGTTGTCTATCCCCAAAAGAACTGAAAACAGATACTCAAACAAATGCTTGTACATAAATGTTCATAACAACATTATTCATAACAGCAGATAGGTGACAACAACTCACATGCCCATCACTGGATGAACAGATAAAACGTGGTCTATAAATACAATGAAATATTATTCATTCATAAAAAGGAAGGAAGTACTGATAATGCTACAAGGTGGATGAATCTGAGAACTTGACGCTTAGTCAAAGAAGCCAGTTACAAAAAAGTCACATATCGTATGATCCCATCTTTATGAAATTTCCAGGATGGACCAATCTATAAGGACATAAAGTAGATTGGTGGTTGCCAAGGGCTGGGAGCAGGAGGGAATGGGAGTGGCTGCTTCATGGGTGCAGAATTTTCCTTTGGGGTGATGAAAGTGCTTTGGAAGAAGACAGAGATGATGCTTGCACAACAGTGTAAATATACCAAGTGCCAGTGATTATCCACTTTAAAATGGCTTAATGTATGGTATGTGAGTTTCACCTCAGTTTTTTAAACGTCAGCTTATTTGTCTGCTATAACTAGCCCACACTTTCTCACTGGGTACTGTAGTCTTCCATTAACCACTTTCAGACAACCACTGGGTACTGATGGTTGATTGGGTGCAAGCATCCAACATGTTATTAGATGCAACTTTATTTTGCCAGCATCCATGGGGTCCCATCATTTTTTGCTGGATGACCTGCACAGCTAAAAAACTGGAATCCCAAAGACCAAAGTTTTATGCTCCCTTTATTCAGCACCCTTTTAGAGTATGCCCTATTTCTTACAGAGTTTTAGCGAAACCTTTGGATTTGATTCCAATCAGAATGCAAGCAGGCACTGCTTGGAAACGGTAAGATCAGTAAAGCAAACGATAGATTTTTAGGCTCCACACCAGAGTCCTTTCAACTTAGAACCTGGTAAAAAGGATTAGCTGTTTGTCATCCACAAGGCCACATGAAAGCTACTCAGTCTGTTAAAAGACTCCTGTACACACACCCTGGTCCAAGGGCCCTATACTCTCTGCCCTTTGATAAAACCAGACCCGCTTATATGGATGTTTGGCAAGGGAATAATAAACACCTGCTAAGAGAATAAGAGAGGTTTACTGAGGGGAGGGGAGCGAGGCTAGACATGAGCACTTCGCATTGTGTATCATCTACACAGCTGATAGAGAATGAATTCTTTCTTTCCAATTCGGCGCCATCATCCATCACAGTCAATTTTCAGCTCATCTGGAAGGTTTCAAGAAGCCCAGAATGGGATCAGTGCTACAAAACAGTCACAACAGCCAGCCTTTCTAAATGGATTACAGCGAATGAAAGTATAAAAATAGCTCCCAGTTTAGAGGCATTTACTCTGCTACACCCTACACTCAAATTTCCTCATTCCATCCTCACAACAAACCTATGAGGTGGGAACTTTAATTGTTTCCATTTTGCAGATGAGAAAACTGAGGCTCTGAGAGGTCAAAGGAAGGGTCTGTGGTCACAAAGGTAGAAAGTGGCAGGTCTAGGAAATGAACACAGATTGTGTCAACGCCAGGTCCTGCAGCTCGATTGCAATGCTAACGGTACAAGCTCAGTAAGTTCTACACTTCTGCCTACGCTGTCTCTGCCTGAAACTCACTTTGTTTTTAGTGGAGAACTGAAAGTGCATCAGAAAAGGGAATTGCTCCTTTGGGGTCTTTCGTCTTTTCCACGTTTCTTAGACTTATTCTCATAGCTGAGCATAAAGGTGACTTAGAAGACACATGATAGAGACTTGGAGACAAAGGAAAATACACATTTTCAGTGTATTGAACTTGGTTCCTCCCAGTAGCACTAGTTCATCCCAAAAGTCCTGGCATTTGCAGGCAAAGGGAATCCACTGGGGAGAAGAAGTGAGCGTGTGAGGCTGAGAGGAAGATGCAAGCTTCTTCTTCCCTGGGTTAACCGCCCGGGACCTATCGGAGAGGCTGGGAGCAAGGAATATTTGTTCATTCTCTAAATATTCCTCAGTGCCTCCTCTGGCCTGGCCCTCTGCCATATGCCAAGGTGGAACAGCAAATAAGAAAAGACACAGTCTCTACCTTCAATGGACTGCACACTATTGGAAATGTAGATTAAATAACAATTGTAAAATAAATAATACATTCTGGCTATGATGAGTGTCATGAAGAAAACATACAAGATGCCGTAAGAACATTTAAAAAGAGCCAGAATCAGAGCAAGTACAGGAGGAAGAAGGCTGCAAGTGACAGAAAAATCCAACTTGACAGTGGCTTAAACAAGGTAACTTAGGCTGGGCACAGTGGCTCACGCCTGTAATCCCAGCATTTTGGGAGGCCAAGGTGAGTGGATCGCCTGAGGTAATGAGTTCGAGACCAGCCTGGCCAACATGGTAAAACCCTGTCTCTACTAAAAATACAAAAATTAGCTAGGCATGGTGGCAGGTGTCTATAATCCCAGTTATTTGGGAGGCTGAGGCAGGAGAATCGCTTGAACCCAGGAGGCAGAGGCTGCAGTGAGCATCATTACACTCCAGCCTGGGCAACAAGAATGAAATCTGTCTCAAAAAAAAAAAGAAAGAAAGGAAAGGATAAAAAAAGAGGTAGAAGTTTATTTCTTCAGCATTTAACAGAAGTTGAGAGGTGGCAGATCAAGGCTGATATGGCAGGTGAGTAGTGACATGGGGAACCCAAGACTCAATTTTTGCCCTACTTTCTGGCACATAATCTAGTCTCATGGCTGCCTCCTGGTTCAAAATGGCTGCTCGAGCACCAACCATCACATTCAAATTGCAGCTTAGAGCAGAAGGAAAGGCAGAGGGGCAAAATAGGCTTCTCCTAGCCACATCAACACCCCTTAAACTGTCTTCCCAGGGCTGAGCAGGTAGCTCACTTCTGTAACCCCAGCACTCCAGGAGGCTGAGGCAGGCAGGTCACCTGAGGTCAGGAGATTGAGACCAGCCTGGCCAACATAGTGAAACCCCATCTCTACTAAAAATACAAAAGTTAGCCAGGCATGGTGGTGTGCACCTGTAGTCCCAGCTATTCGGGAGGCTGAGGCAGGAGAATCACTTGAACCTGGGAGGCAAAGACTGCAGTGAGCTGAGATCGCACCACTGCACTTCAGCCTGGGCAACAGAACAAGACTCCATCTAAAAAAAACAAAAAAACAAAAACCCGTCTTCCCAGGAGTTCCATATATCAGCTCTTCTTTTATTTCATCAATCAGAGCTTAATTGCATGGCCGCAGTACAAGTAAAGTTGGACAATGTAGTTGTTTGTCTGGTGACCCTGTGCTCAGCTAAAAAGGGCGATTTCTGACACAGTAAGTTCAGAGTATTTGAAAGTGCTTGGAATTTGGGGAAAGAAAAATTCAGTTCAAGCCCCTTCTATGTTACTTACCTTCTGTGTGAACTAAGGCAACTCACTTAACCTCTCCAAACCAGTTTGCCCACCTGTGAAATGGGATCAACAGTATTCCCATCACAGTGGTGCTGGAGTCTTAACTGAGAAATGTAATTTGAGTGTAAGAGCTTTGCAGAGTCTAAAGCCAAATATGCATCGGAAGAACCATTTTACTGCACGGAATATTTTCCCTTACTCGTTTGAGGCTCCGGTATCTGGCCAAACTAGAATATTTCCTGGGGGGTGCCTGTTCCCAGCTTTCTCTTCTAAAGATCCTGACAAGGACCTTCCTGCTTAAAAGGCTGCTCTTGGAGATAGAATTCAGGAACTTTTGACTCAGGCTTTGAATCATGATACTGGCATAGGGGTCAAGCAAGAAACATCTTACAAGAACAGGAGATAAGGCACACTAGGGAGGATAGCAGAGGCCATAATCAATAGGGCAAATCACACTCAGAAGGAAACCCCCGGGGGCAAGAGGGGTCTAGTCTGCTTGGAAAGCCAGGAAAATATCCATGGTGACTGGCTGCTGGACGGAGCTTCAGGGAGGCAATTGCTCTTAGAGCTGTAAGGAGAGAAGAATCAAAAGGAACCTGAGTTATAAGTAAAGGCGCTTAGAAAGGGAGAAGGATTTTAGCTATAGCAAAACCAGTAACTGCTAACTGTGAGTTTCCTGTACATGAGGCACCCTGCTTTGCTCTTAACATGTAATATTTTGCTGACTCCTGGATAGAGCACCCTGAGTATGTCATTTTATGATTCCCCCATTTACGGATGAAAAGTTTCATGTAGGTGGCAAAGTAGCTTGCCCAAGGTCATGTAGCTAGTAAGTGGTACAGATAGGACAAGTTATGATAGATGAGCGGTAACAGAAAACGCATTTCGTGTAACGGGGCTCTATGAGCAAAAGCCAACAGTCTGGAAGTGCGTGGTATAGCGGAGCCATGAAGAAACCAATTCAAATAGATCAGGTGGTTCATAGAAGGGGATGCAATAAGAAAAAGTAGGTCCAAACCACATCATACAAAGCATTGAATTCTGGGGGTAAGATCCTTAGACTTTTACTCCAAAGGTAGCAAGAAGCCATGGGAAGTTATTGAGCAGGATTGTGACACCATAAAGGAAGACTTGGGGGACATTTTGCCTGGGAAGGCTGCTTAAAATGGAATTCTCCAAGTTATTATTGGCCCCAATGAACAGATGAGGAAACTGAGGTTAGGAGAATTTCATTAGCTTTCCCAGGTCATAGAGCTAGGAAGTGGCAAGAACAGATTGGAACCTCAGTTATACGTTTATTCCACTGCATGGTAGGCAATGGTATTTCCAAAATTTAAGAAGTCACATACGTTAAGTCAAAATGTCATTAAACTCTTGGCATAGGACGTCATGCAGGTTACCATGATGTCAGGTGAAGGACAGTCAAGAAGCAGCCAAGGTTTAGCCGTGGTTGCAGGAGCAGGCCTTTTTCCAGGGGCCTACATGTGGGGCACAGGTGTAGGTTAAATTCTGAGGGCAACTTTCTGAGGGCTACCTGCATGCATCTTTGCCAAGACTGATCCCTCAGTGACCTATAGCCTTACGTGCCTCTCATCCCTGGGGAGGAGGAAGAATCAGAGAGCTGTCTCCATTTTTCACCCTGGTAAAGCGAGCAGGGATGTGAAAGCTCCAAGACCGGCGAGGGCCCTAGAGGCCAGCATTCTAAAACATAATTGCTCTATTATTTAAGCAAAGCCACTTAATAGCTCATTAAAGGGGCAAAGGCGATAATTACCCAGGTTTTTATCTGGGGAATCTCATAGAAGTGCCGGAGTAATATTTCCAGGTAACCTAAGAACCTGAAGAGCACAGCAAAGCTGAATCACAAAAAGCCAGGTCACTTTGGCAGAAGTCTGCTTTCCCCTCTTGAGGGGTTCACTGTACTTGGGAATGACCATAAATGTAACCAAAGTTATCGAGCATTTCATGTTCAACAGGAATTGTACTAAGTGCATGCCCATCATGTCTTGAGGCTTCACAACAGCCCTACACAGAAGGTGCATTTAGTAGACCCATTGTACAGGTGAGGAAACTGAGACTTGAAAAGGTGATGTCATTACTTGCCAAAAGTAATTAGGTTAGTAGGTAGCAGAACTGGGACTCAAAAGTAGATGGTTTGTCCATTCTGTTCTCAACAGATCTTAGCTTCAAAGCCCAGTCAAGGGGATCTTCAATAAATTCTGGGGGATAGGTGATCATAACTTTCTGTCATCCAGGGCTGAACTTACCAAGGAACATGACAACAAAGAACAGCCAAACCGAAATGGATGTGGAAAAGGGTAATAGACCTTGTGCTTTGCCAACCTTCATTTGGTAGCTCTCTGCATTGAGAGTCACATTCCACCCAGCCAGGATCCTCCCTCTTCGAGTAGCCTTCTCTGATCCACTGGAAAGAACTCACATCTTCACCCTTGGAAGTACCCATGTTACTTACAACCTTGGCTCATTCATTGCAGACTGGGCTTACAGCTGGAGAGACGGGAGAATACAGAAATATACACAGATAGGTAGACACTATTTGCTGAGCACTAACAATATGCTAGGCACAGTGTCAAAGACTTTATGCCAGGGTAAGCCTTGTCAGCCCATATTTTGGAGGAGAAAGCTGAAACTCAGAGAAGGAGGTCAGTTGCCCTCATCCCCCAGCCAGTCAATTGCAAAGCAGAGATTCTGGTCTCCAGGTCTCCTGGGCAGGCTGCAGGTCTGTGTGCCAAGCCCACAAAGGGTTAAGCAGTTGCCCTTGACACTCAACTCTCACCAGTCAGGAAGAGGATAAAGGAGGGATGCCCATTCCATATGTATAGACCTGGTGTCTGCAAACTAAGGCCTGAGGACCAAATCCACTTACTGCCTGTTTTTGTATGTCCCGTGAGCTAAAAATAGTTTCTACCTTCCTACATAGTTTATAACAATGATAATAATAATATTTTGGCCGGGCACGGTGGCTCACACCTGCAATCCTAGCACTTTGGGAGGCCAAGGCGGGCAGATCACCTGAGGTCAGGAGTTTGAGACCAGCCTGGCCAACATCGCAAACCCTGTCTCTACTAAAAATCAAAAAATTAGCCAGGCGTGGTGGCATGTGCCTGTAATGCCAGAGACTCAGGAGGATGAGGCAGGAGAATCACTTGAACCCGGGAGGCGGAGGTTGCAGTGAGCCGAAATTGTGCCACTGCACTTTGGCCTGGGTGACAGTGCAAGACTCCCTCTCAAAAATAAAAATAAGTAGTATTTTATGGCACATGAAGGTGATATGAAATTCAAATTTTAGTGTCCACAGATTAAGTTTAAGTGGAGTACCACTACACTCATTCATTTATGTATTATCTAAGACTGCCTAGACTTTACAAAGGCAGAGATGAAAGTAATTATCACAAAGACCATGTGGCGCACAAAGCTTGAAATATTTCCTCTCTTACCTTTTAAGGAAAAGTTTGCCAACCTGTGGTGTAGATCATGAAAGTTCAACCTATTGGTATCATCTGGGCAAATGCAAGGATGTGCAATGGCAGAAAAATCCTAGCCTCTCGGGAGAGGAAGAGATAGAGAAATACACAGACCTCCAGGAGTATCACACAAGGGGTCACACCCTTAGAGGCAGTCAGGAGCACACAGATATGTAGGCATAAACCCACAGAGAAGAGCAAACATCGAGAAGACATGCAGAGACACACAGATACGGATAAACATCCTAGTGTACACATTCAAAAGCTTGGAGCCATCCAGGTGTAGCAGACACACAAGCATCTAAGTAAACACACACACACACATAGAGGAAACCCACACCTTCATGCACACAGACACAAACTCCCAGGGCCCCAAAAAGAACATGCCAGCTACCAGGTGTACAAATATATATGACACTACATACGCATGGAGATACATACAGAGCCATCCAGGCATATATATACACACACAGAGGAAACCCACAACTGTCCAGCTATCATGCTGTCACAGGTAAAGAAAGCAATGTCAGCTGCACGTAGAAAAACACAGTAATTCAGAGACAGCAAGAGAGAGAGGAAAGGGAAGGAGGAGAGAAGAGGAATGGGGGGAGGGAGGGAGGGAGACAGAGAGAAAGAGAAAGAGGAGGAGGAGGAAAACAGAGAAAGAGATGAGGGGGTGGGAAGAGGAAGGAGAGAGAGACCCCCAGGGTCCTTCCTTCTCACCGTTTATTTAATGTCTCTTCTGGAAGTTCACATGCCAGGGACTCCTTTGGGAGCCTATAGACCCCTTCTCATAATAACATTTCTAAATGATTAAAAACAACGCCTGTTCCATTGACATAAAGTTATCTTCTAGAGTTGTGCAGAAGAGCCACCTCCTGCAATGACCCAAAACCCCTTCCTTCCTTCCAGGGCCTCCTTGTTCCTCATGACCTCTTTCCTCTGGCCACTCTTGAGAATTCCATTCGAGAGATATTCATAAAGCACCTACTGGGTTCCAGGTACAGGAGAAACAGATGAATTGATGGGGTACCTGCTCACAAGGAGCTCTGGTTTGAGAAGGGATTAAGAAAGAGTATATCATGGTGATGCAAATCAGACATCAAAAAGTGCTTAGATTCAAAATACTCTGCAAACCCAGATAAGGCCAGCAATATGTGATATTAACAACAGCTAATGCTTCTAGAAAGCTTAGGATTTGCCTGCTATAACTCCAGGTGCTTTATATGGATTGTCTCCCTGGATCCCGGCATGCCCCTGTAAGGTAGGTGCTATTATCTTTATTTTAGAGATGAAGACACTGTGGAGAGGGGGATGGGCTCAAGGTCACACAGCTGGGCTTTGTGGCTGGCTGGCTGGCTCTAGGGCATGTGCTCTTAGTCACCACACTTTATGAACCCCACATTACTACGCAGAGATCTTTCATGGAGATGTTCTCTAGACTATGAATGTGGAAAGAGGTCATTCTCTGCACCTAGGGCCTGGAACTTACCAAGGGACACGATTTGCTAAGAACAGCCAAACAGATGTGGAAAAGACTAATAGACCTTGTGCTTTGCCAACCTTCATTCTGTAGCTCTCCACATTGACAATAATATTCCACCCAGCCAGGATCTCCCTCTTCAAGTAGCCTTCCCTGATCCACTGGAAAGAACTCATGTCTTCACCCTTGAAAGTATCAATCTGAGTTAGAGCCTTGGCTAATTCATTCCATACTGGGCTTACAGCTGGGGAGACAGGAGAACAGAGAAATATACACAGATGGCTAGACACTATTTGCTGAGCACTAGCAATATGCAAGGCACAGTGTCAAAGACTTTATGCCAACGTAAGCATTGCCAGCCCATATTATAGAGGAGAAAGCTGAATCTCAGAGACAGGAGGCCACTTGCCCTCATCCCCCAGGGAGTCCATTTCAAAGCAGAGATTCATATTCAGGTCTAACTGATCACAGGACCACCCTCGCCCCCGCCAATCATGCTCCTCTCCACTGGGGTCATGGGGACCACCTTAGAGTCTGTCTTATTATCGTAATCATGACTATTATCTCTGTTGCAAGCACTGGAACATTATGAAATCTCACTCTCTTACTTTAAGACATGAGCTGAGAAAGATGAGGAGAGGTCGCCTAGATCTTGCAACCCAAGGTAAATATTTTCGTTACGCTTAAAACAAAGGGCACTATTAACACATTTTAAGCAGCCAATTGACATGATAGTGATGTCTTGTGACATCAGCTGGGTGGCCAAGGAGTCAGTACAGCAGAGGGCCTTTCCTCTCTGCTTCCATAACCTCAACTGCATCTCCCCCAGCCCTTCCCACCTTGGTCCCCTCCAGTGATTGACAGGCTTCTGAACTATGAAAAAGGAATGAGAGATATTGTTATCTCTGCTTGGGCCTTACCCCCATCCTTCAAAGGAGTGGGAAGGTCTTTCTGTGCAGGAAAATCTATAAAGTCATCAAAAGAACCATGTTTCTGTCCTTCTCAGCTGCCTCTTTCAGCTCCATTCTCCTGCATCAGACAGCTGTCTCCTGCTGTCTATCCAGGTGGCAGGCTGGAGGGTGGGGGCAGGGAAGAGGGGAGGGTAATGGAGTTGGGGAGAGAGGAAGTGCCACCTGTCAATCTCCGTCACCTCTGTACCCTCTTGCTGCTGCCTCCACTGGGAAGTGCTTTCCTCGTTTGTATGTTGAAGGATAGCCAAGCTTCTGGGTATCAACCACCCGCCTGGATAATCATCTCCTCTTTTAACCTCTGTGACCATTCTTCCCTCTGGGTCAATGCAATGCAAAAACACAGCACTCAGACCCGGTTCTGGGTGCTCAAGTTCACGGTTGCATTCAGTGTTGTGGTTTCAGGTCAGAGCGTCCATGGTTCAAACAGTGACTCCACCGCTTACTAGCTGGGTTCACTTTGGGCAAACGATTATAATGGACCTCAGTTTCCTTCTTGTTATTGGATTGAATTGTGTCCTCCCAAATTTTATATGTGGAAGTTCTAACCCCTAGTACTTCAGAATATGACTTTATTTGGAAATCGGATCATTGAGATTTAATTAGTTAAAATGAGGTCCTGCTGGAGTAAGGTGAGCCCCTAATTCAATATTAACGGGGGAAATTTGGACACAGGCCTGCATACAGGAAGAACACCACATGAGGACTGAAGTTATGCTCACACAAGTCAAAGGACTACCAGAAGCTAGGAGAGAGGCCTGGAGCAAATTATTCCTGCTGTGTTCAGAGAGAGCATGGCCTTGCCAACATCTTCAACTTGGACTTCAAGCCTCCAAAAGTATGAGATAATACATTTCTGTTGCTTAAGCCAACTAGTTTCTAGCATTCTGTTGTAGCATCCCTGGGTAAATAATACACATCTCTTGTAAAATGAGTAGTCTAGAACAGTCCTCGGCATGTAGTCAATGATATTTAAGTATTTGCTGTTACTGACTGTGTGGTATTTGGAGGAGTCTTCTACATCTCTGAGCCCTTTTTCTTCCTCTCATCTAAAGGAAGACCAGTAGCTTTAACTTTCTAGGACCTATATATGGCAAAGACAGTGGAAGAAACAAACCTCTCCTTTCTTTTCTTAATTTTTTAAAATTTTAAGATCTGGGATACACGTGCTGAGCATGCAGGTTTGTTACATAGGTATACATGTGCCATGGTGGTTTGCTGCACCTGTCAACCTGTCATCTAGGTTTTAAGCCCGCATGCATTAGGTAATTGTCCTAATGCTCTCCCTCCCAAACTTCCCCTTTCTTATATAGATTATTCAATCCTTCACTCTTTTGTTAATTCATTCAACAACCACTGGGGATACAGCATGTATATAACAGTCAAAATCTGTGCCCTCAGAAGCTCACATTCGAGTGGTGGAAAACAAAATAAATAAGGTGAATAAAGGAATATGGTAGACGAGCTGCATTCAAGTGGAAATGAATGGCACACAGAAAACCAAGACTGGAGAATGGAATCTATTTTTGTAGGGAGAGCAGTGCAATTTTAAGTGGAGAGTCCAGAACGCCAGTTATCACCGTAGTGTTCATTTGAGTAGAGACTTAAAGGAAGTAAGAAAGTCATTCATGTGGATATCTGGGGGAACAGCGTTTCTGGCAAAGGGAATTGCATGGGCAGGAGTGTGTTTGGTGTGTTGGAGGAATGACAGACAACGAAGCCCTGCAGAAACGATAGCAAGGATGGTGGGAAGCAGGGTGAGTTACAGAAGCACTAAGGATTCTGGATTCTCCTGGAGGGGGAAATTAATAAAACTTGGAGCTACTACATTTGAGCACTTACTATGTGGGCACTATCGTTTTTAACCTTCAAACAACCTTATGGGTTATAAGTAGAAACATTATCCCCATTTTAGCAGATGAGGAAATTGAGTCACAAAGAGGTCATAGATCCTGCCTGAGGTCACAGATCTAGTAGGTGGTGGGTCCAGGGATTCTTCCTTACATATTCATAGGGAACTCAGAAGCAGAGGCCATTTCAACACAGTGGGGTTGAAGGCTTGGCTTACTTGCATAGATGGAGAAACAGGGAAGAGTATTATAGGACAAGAGAACAGCATAAACAATGATAAGCAGGGATAGATGTGCTAGATCTCACCATAGAGCCATAACCATAGGAGCTAGATTTCTAGATAATCATGCAGTGAAAATTCCTTTCCTCATCTAACTATATTTAATGAGCAACTACTGTGTGCCAATATTTGCTGTAGTACTACAAATGTAATGCTGAACAAGGCAGAAAAGATTCCTGTCCATATGGTGCTGACGTGGGCGTCCCCATCTTACAGATGATCCAATGGATGCTTAGTGAGTTTAACTGGTGGCCCCAGGTCAGTGGGTTTAACTGGTAGCTCCAGATCATGTAGCTTGCAAAGAGAGAAGCCAGGATTCTGGCAGTGCCGGGTTTTCCACTTCTATGAGGTCTTTTCCTCAAGTATTTGTAGCTCAGGGGTCAAGGACTTGCTCTCAGACCTGTCCTGGCTCTTCCTCTCCTGCCCACACCCCACTGATGGACAAGTAGGAATGGTATCTTGAGAAAAGTCTGACTGGAGAGGGGGCCTTGGAGACAAAGCCAATGCGTCTCCCATTTTCCCACTCGATGTCTCAGTCTTTGGGCCTATCCTTTGCCTCACCAACACCTCTACAATGATTTCAGAGGAGAACTTCCATCTGTCAAGCCTTTTACATTTTCCTATTCATCCTCATGCCTCTCACTTCCATGGTCCCACAAGCCCATGAAGTCGGTATAATGATTGTCCCCCTTTCACAGATCTAAGTACCTCGGAGCTAGGAGTGGGGCAGGGATTTAGCTAAGATGATGTAACCAAAGATGTCTTATTTCTTTTTTTTTTTTTTTTTTTGAGACGGAGTCTCGCTGTGTCGCCCAGGCTGGAGTGCAGTGGCACGATCTCCGCTCACTGCAAGCTCTGCCACCTCCCAGGTTCACGCCATTCTCCTGCCTCAGCCTCCCTAGAAGCTAGGACTACAGGCGCCCACCACCATGCTGGCTAATTTTTTTGTATTTTTAGTAGAGACAGGGTTTCACCATGTTCGCCAGGATGGTCTCGATCTCCTGACCTCGTGATCCGCTCGCCTCGGCCTCCCAAAGTGCTGGGATTACAGGCCTGAGCCACCGCGCCCGGCCGATGTCTTATTTCTAATCTCAGGTCCTGCGCTCTTGTGGCTGATATAAACTTGACCATTTTTCTTTTTTATCAAAAACCTTCAATGGCTATCACCACCCTAAGGAAGAAGCCCGGTCTCTGCAGTATAACCTACAATGCCCTTATGGAAAGTGACCCTGGGATGTCTCACTCCTCATCTCTTACAACTCCCCAAGAGGAACTCCATGCTTCAGTTGTAGTAAACTCCATTATCTCACCCCTGGGCCTTTGCATATGCTGTTTCCTGTTCTCCAACTGCTCTTCTCCAGTCTCTCAACCAGAATAACTCTCCTCATCCCCCAGTCTGCACAAGGACCCCTTCCGCTGAGCTCTCACAGTCCACATTCTAACCTCACTTGCCCCCGAGGCAATTGCTCCGTTGTTCATCAGTTTTCTCCTGGCCTGGGAGCACCTTGAAGGCTCTGGGTCCCTGGTGTGTGGTAGATGCAGGACACATCAATCAAGGCAGAATGCAGAGTCTAAACTCAATTCCTGTCTCCATCATTTACCACAGGGTGACCAGGGTGACAGCCTCCAAGATGGCCGTCAGTATTTCCCACCCCTTGGCATTCTCAACTTTGTTCAATTCCCTCCCTTGTTGTATCAAGATTGGTGTGATCCATAGAATTTGGCAGAAGTGATAGTATGTCACCTTGAGGTTAGGTCATAAAAGAGTATGGCTTCTGCCTTCTCTCTTGAATCACTTGCTCTGGAGGAAGCCAGCTGCCATATTGTGAGGATGCTCAGGCAGCTCTGAGGAGAACCTTACATGGCAACAAATAGGCCTCTTACCAAACAGCCAAGGCAGATCTTTCACCCCTAGTCCAGCCTTCAGATGTGGGCCAATCATTTACCAGCACTTTAAAGTTCTGGTAATTTGTCAATGCTTTAAGGAATTAATTTATGTAAAGTGCCTGGTACTTAGAAAGAATTGCTAATACATTTGCTATTATTTACAAAATTATTTTATTTAAAAACCTCAATCCCCTGAGAGAAAGACTGTTATTCCCATCTTACAAATGATTAGACTGAAGCTTAGAGAGGTCAAGCAAATTACATAAGTTCATATAGTTAGCTATGACCATTTCACAAGTTAGTCCAAAAGTTAGCCACTTAAAAAAGAAGAAAAAAAAACTTATCATTTCTGTGAATCAAGAATTCTGGAGTGGCTTAACTTGGTGGCTCTGGCTGAGGGTTTCTCAGAAGGTTCCAGTCAAGATGTTGGATTTTATTTTGAGACGGGATTTTGCTCTGTTGCCCAGGCCACAGTAAGCTATGATTGTGCCATTGCCCTCCAGCCTGGGCAATGGAGTGAGATCCCATCTCAGAATATAAAATAAATAAAATAAACTGAGGCTTACTTTAGGTAAGTAAAGTAACTTACCTAAGACCAGACAGCTGCTAAGTGGCAAAGCTGGGATTGTGAACCAAGTGCCCTGAGAGCCCCGCTTGTCACTATGCTCTGTGCTGTCTCATGTATCAAGGATTTAGCTGGTTCCAGACATGTAGAAATTGCTCAGTCAACATTAGCTAGTATCACAAAATGATTTTTGCTATTTCTTAATAACTCTTGCTGGTATTAATTCTCAAGTAACTAGTAGTTCATTCAGTTGATCATTTAATGCTTTACCATGGAATTCTTTTTATCTCTGAGACCTTCCTTGATTTGTTCTAAGTTGGAGCTCCACCAGCCAGGAAACCCAGAGCTCACACATTACCTATGCATGCTTCAGGCACTCTGCTACACACTTTACTCATGCTACCTCAGTTAATCCACCACCAGCCTCTGGTAAAATCATGATCTTCAGTTTACAGATGGGGAAACTGAGGCAATGAGGCAGCTGAGCAGGAGTTCCCAGTCCAAAGTCATGTGGCTTTCACTGCCCATGTTGTAACCTACCATAGTTGCAGACCTGGCCCAGAGGCATATCAGAAGGCCAGGGGAAAATCTTTCAATGTAACCACACCAAGACACTCTCTGAATCTGGTCCTTTCTAAGCATATCTAGTGGTTTCCACCAAAACACATTTCCCAAGGCCTTCAGAGCAGCTTCTTGGCTCTGTGAAACCCCCCAGCTGGGGCCTTCCTTCCTGTTTTAAGAAGTGAAAGCATAGAGACACCAGCCCAGGCCCAATATAGTTTCAGATCTAAATTTAACAACAATAACGCGGCTCCAGCCTGACCCTGCAGAGAAGAAAGGGGAGCAGGGGCAAAAAAAAAAAAAAAAAAAAAGCAACGACTAATTCTTCACAAATTAGGACAATAATAAAGTTCCTTTCAAGTGTCAGGGCATATTCTTAGCAACAGTGTAACACCTAAATCAAGTCCAGGCTGTAAAAATGGCATAATAGCAGGAAGCCAGGCTACAGGCCTGACTTCCTCCGGGGAGACAGGGGATTTGCGGGGGTGTCGGGACGCTGGACAGGCAGGGCTGGAGCCAGGCAGGGCTCACCTCACTGCGAGGCACACACCTCTGTCTGGTCTCCACACTGAGCCCCATCTGGGGTTGCCCATACAGCCCCCTGCATAGGCCTTTGGCACTAGAGCCTTTAACGGTCATCAATGTCCCTCTTGTCCACCCTCTCAGCCTGTCTTCTTGGAATGGCCCAAGTGCACATCTGAAAATGCAAGTCAAGTGGGGCAAAATGCACCTCATGGGACAAGAAGAGCAGGGAGCCCAATGGCCTGAGGGCCCAGCTGCTGGGCTCTGGAACTCCCTGCCCTGCGTGAACAGGAGGCAGTCTGTTCTGTGGGCCACCCCCAGCCAATGTCTGAAAATGGCAGGATACGAAGGCAGGCCCGTTCCTGGGAGACAGAATTCCTTAAATAGTTCAAGGACTCCCCAGGGCTTTGATGAATCTTTCTTGGACAGCTTGGCAGCCTGGGATGCTTCCACCCAAGCTTCTCTGTGTCTCCTTCACTGGAAATCAGGCCTGTGTGCCAATCCTCCAGCTAGCTCTTCTGACTTTCCCAGCTCTCTCTCCACTTTCTCTCCAACAGGTACTTCCCCTACAAAAACCTTTCCACATTTAATCTCGTCTTGGCACCTGCATCTTGGAGGGCCCAGATGAGCACACTGGGCCAGGTTGCTTCTCACTGTAACACCCTTCCAGGAGTTTCTTTTTATTGCCATAAGAAAATCTAAATTCCTTTCACTGGCCTACAAGGCCTATGACACTTCTCTAACCTTAAATACTCTTCTCCCCTTGATGGTATTCTTGCTGTTCCTTGAACATCCCAAATTGTTTCTGCCTCAGGGCCTTTGCACGTGCTCTTTCTGCTGCCCAGACCACCCTTCTCTGGGCCTGGAAGCTTCTCACTCATCCAGCAGGTCTCAGCTTCAACATCACCTCCTCAGAGAGGTCTTACTTGATCGAAACGGGCTTCCTGTCTGTGCTTCCCAATCAATACCCACTCCTTACATTGCAAAAACACATCGGACTTTGCACTTAGTTGATTGTCTGACAGCCCTTCTTGAATGTAAGCATCTTGAAATATCATAGCCAGCATTTACTGAGGATCGACAAGGGGCCAGGCACTGGGTAAGAGCATCACATGTTTTAACTCATTCGATCCTCTGCCAATCCCTGTGAGGTGTAGGTACTACTGTTGTTGCAGATGAAGAAACTGAGGCACAAGAATAAATGAATTTCCTGAGGTTATAAAACTGGGCAGCAGAAGAGCAGGGCCTGGATTCAGGCTATCTGGCTCCAGCATCTGCCCCCTTTGTGGGGATGCCGTTTTGCCTCTTGTGAAAAGATGACACCATTGTATACCGTCCTGTGTCTGGCACTGAGTACACACTTTGCAAAATAGAGCTGCCAGAGGCGTTTAAACCAGAGCAACTCCATCTTCAATAGGGGCTGGGTAAAATAAGGCTGAGACCTACCATGCTGCATTCCCAGAAGGTTAGACATTCTAAGTCACAGGATGAGACAAGAGGTCGGCACAAGATACAGGTCATAAAGACCTTGCTGATAAAATAAGTTGCAGTAAAGGAGTCGGTCAAAACCCATCAAAACCGAGATGGTGACGAGAGTGACCTCTGGTCGTCCTCACCGCTACACCCCCACCAGCGCCATGACAGTTTACAAATTCCATGGCAATGTCAGAAAGTCACTCTGTATGGTCTAAAAAGGGGACATATGAATAATCCACTCCTTGTTTAGCATATAATCAAGAAATAACCATAAAAATGGACAGCCAGCAGCCCTTGGGGCTGCTCTGCCTATGGAGTAGCCATTCTTTTATTTCTTTACTTTCTTAATAAACTTGCTTTCACTTTCTTTACTCTATGGACTCGCCTCAAATTCTTTGTTGCAAGAGATCCAAGAACGCTCTCTTGGGGTCTGGATCAGGACCCCTTTCCAGTCACAGAACTGATTTATTGTGTGCCCCTTGCAGACCAGATGCTTTCCATAAATTAATTAATTAATTAATTAAAAAAAAAAAAACAGAGCCCTATTCCCTTTGCACCAGGACCCTGGAAGATGGGGCTGCAGTTAGTCTCCATTTGCCAGCTCCGCCTATTCTCTACCCTTCTCTGTCCTGTGCCGCCGAAGCTGACCCCTGTGGATGACACCTCCTGGCACCCCTGTGGATGACACCTCCTGGCGCCCCTGTGGTCTGCTTCTGGCTGAGGTCATCTAATAGGAAGCACTGGCAGGAGATCAAAGGGAAGAAGGAGAAAAGCCAGGTGCTTCTTCCTTGTTTCCTCCCTAATTCAGAACCACATTTCTGGCGGGGTGTGTCCGTCCCTGCTCTGTGCCAGGTGACTCATCCACCATGCCCCCAGCCCTGCCCGGGCTCCTGAACCCTTTCCTCTTCTCTTCCTACTTCAGCTCACGGATGTGAGCAGCTCTCCACTGTTGCTAGACTCCTGATGCCTCAGCACCTCATGTTCATGTGATGAACCCCATCCACCCTGCTGTAAGTAGTCCCTTAATTAAACTCTCATAGTTTGAACATCTAGGGCAGAGTCTGTCTTCTGCAGGCAGATGGATGAGACTGCACGCATGAAGACGACTTATCCTATTTCACAGATGAGGACAAAGAGGCTTAGCGATTACAGGCACCAGCCCAAGGTCACATGACTCAACTTAGCGGCAGCACTCTAGTGTGCCTGCCCCCAGTGCACTTCCTCTGTCCATTTCTCGTGCTGCTCAGTTACAAAGAGCCATCTGAACCCAGTGGTTAAGAGCACTGGCTTTTGGAGTCATACAGACCTGGGTTCATGGCCCAGCTCTGTGACCTTGGGCAACTTATCTGCTCCCCCCTGAGCCTTATTTTCTTCATCTGAAAACTATGGAGAGTTACAATAAGGATGCATAGTAACTGATATAACAGTTTTCATCTTCCAAGGTTGTAGTTAGGTTTAAATGTAACTGCAGAATACCCAGAACATGGTAAGTGTACCATAAATATAGCCAGGCATCATCATCATCATCATTATCAATTATTATTATTGTTATTAATATTCCCTGTCCACCAACATCATTTCCAGACTTGCTACTCCCAGAAGATAACAGGAGAACAATTCACAGAAGACAAGATGAGCTAATAAGCCCAAGCTATTCATAGCCTCTGCTAAGAGTTTATTCTTACCAGGGCAGGACAGCAGACCCCAGAGTGAGTAACTGGGTCAAAGTTGGACCCGACCCCTCCTTTCCTGCCCCCCTCCCCAGCCCTGGCACAGGAATTATCACATCGCCCATCGCCTCTGAAGGCCATCCCTGCTGTGAGGCTTTGATAGGGAAAGTGTGAAGAACAAAGGCCATTGTTCACAGAGGCGGCTGGTGCCTCTCAGGCCCCAGGCCAGCTTCCCAGGGGTGAGGTCTGGCTCCGAAGACACAAAGACGAAAGTCATTAGGACCAGGGACAAACAATGACGGAATCTCTTCTATTTACCTGAACCGGAGGGGGCTGCCAAGTGGAAAACAATGAGGCTGAGATGCTGGACATATTCTCCCTCTGCCCTCTCCTCACTGAGTTTCTTCTGAAATGGTGGGACAGTGTATGGCCCAGGAGGCTCAGCGATTGGCTTTCAGATCCTGTTTCTGGAAAGAGAACATATTGACCGGGTTTAAGAGAGTGGGCTGGGGCACCCAACTGCCTGGGTTCCAATCTTAACTCCATCATAATCAGCCAAGTAACTTGGTCTTCGTGACGTAATTCTCTCAGCTTCAGTATCCTCATCTGTAAAGTGGAGATAATAATCATACCTCCTTCTCCTAAGCTGCATGTAACTGCGACCTAATCGAGGGCTCCTTACAAGATATCAACCATTATCACCATAAACAGCAGCAGCAGCAGCTCTGTGTGGCTTTGGGTAAGTTCCCTGCCCCTTGCTGAAACTGCGTATTTATACCTATCAAATGGGAATAAGAAATCAGCTCCAGAAATCAGGTGAGAATTGATGAGGAGATAAAAGCCACTTGGCAACTGGAAGGCTATACCGAACTGGAAGCAAGATCTCATGAAAAATCTAGTCCTGGCTCACCTCTGTGTGGCAGTCCACGAACCTTGACCCATGTGTCCTTCTTCCCTGGCTACTGCCCCCATATGCAAAGGGGAGATAGGGACGGCATCTCCCTTGCGGGGTGAGTGCCCTGAAGATTCAAAGGGGTAACAACCCTGATAAAGCACTTAGCATGTGTTTGTGCATATCGAGTGCCCAACACATTACCGATTATTTTACTACTAAGACATTGAAGTTTTCAGTAAGGTCAGGAGTAGACACAGGGAAGTAACTAACAGAAATTAACAAGCTGCCCAACCGGAATGACTGCACTGCCCAAGCATACCCATTTTATGGAAGGAAAAACTGAGATCTAGGAGACAAAGTGGGTAGGAGAAGGAGATGCACTTTCTAATGTCCTGTGGCACCTGGTGAGTTCGGGTCTTTTTTACTAGAGTCCTTACCAGCCAGGAAAAATGGCAGTGGCAGGAAATGTAGAGTGGATCTTCATCACTCCTTGATCCCAGCATCCTCCCTCCTTTGCTGTCACACACCCAGGTGGTGATGTGGTTTAGAACAGACATTTCCTAGTCCCTGAGTAGGGAAATCAACTCCGACTGGCTGAAGGCATCTCTCAGGCCTGCTTGTATTGGCTTAATTCTTAAGTAGGTGTATCTCATGGTGGCAAGATGTCCACCAGCAGTTCCCAACAGATGTTCCACCAGCTCTGCAATCCCAGTGAAAAAGAAAAAAAAAAGAGTTCTTCTTTCCTGTTATTTCCATCCAGAATTCTAGTATTGTTGGTTGCCATTGGACTGCCGTGGGTCTTATGACGCTGAATCTATTCCTGAGGTCCAGGGGATGAAATTTGCTGATTGAGGCCGGGCGCGGTGGCTCAAGCCTGTAATCCCAGCACTTTGGGAGGCCGAGACGGGCGGATCACGAGGTCAGGAGATCGAGACCATCCTGGCTAACATGGTGAAACCCCGTCTCTATTAAGAAATACAAAAAAAACTAGCCGGGCGAGGTGGCGGGCGCCTGTAGTCCCAGCTACTCGGGAGGCTGAGGCCGGAGAATGGCGTGAACCCGGGAGGTGGAGCTTGCAGTGAGCTGAGATCCGGCCAGTGCACTCCAGCCTGGGCGACAGAGCGAGACTCCGTCTCAAAAAAAAAAAAAAAAAAAGAAAGAAATTTGCTGATTGACCAAACTGGGACAAGAAGTAGGTCCCTTCCCTTTGGAAGTCAAAGACTAGAAGTGAGGGAATGAATGGCATCCTGAGGGAAATCAGGGTGCAATCACCAAGAGAGGCGAATGTACTGACTCCCTCCCTATAATCTAGTTTTTACCTTTATCACTTTAAATATACAGAATCATAGAGCTGTACTCTTCTGTGTCTGGGTTTTTTTCTCCATACTATGTCTGTGGGATTTATCCATGTGGTCGCATGTAGCAGCATTTCATATTTCACCACCAGACAGTATTCTGCCGTGAGAATACGTCGTAATTCATGTATCCATCATGCTGTGTGGGTATTTCAGCTATTTCAAGTTGTTTGCTCCTGAGAACATTCTGGGTACATCTCTTAGTGCACATGAGGACATGTTTCTGTTTGATAGGGTTATAGTGCTGGTTCGAGGCTCCTAGTTCCTTTTTTAAAATTCCAAATTCCTTTCTACTAAATTCTTCTACAAGCGTCAACTTCTACCCGAGTTTCTAACCTTCCAGCCTGCCCTCCAGATGATGGACTTGCCAGCCTCCATGATTATGTGAGCCAGTTCCTTATTAAAATCTTAAAATAAATGTCCACACACACACTATTGGCTTTGTTTCTCTGGAGAGAAGATTCCAATCCAAATCAATACTTTACTCTGTTAACAGGAATATACCTAGGCATCATTGATAACTTGCTTGAGAATGATGCCTGATAAGAAAAAAAGTGGTGGTGACATAAGAAAACACCATAGTAAAAACAAATTCAAAGAAAGACCAAAATGACCTCTTGATTTTTATTTTTTTTTTTTTTTATTTTTTTTTTCGAGACAGAGTCTCGCTCTGTCGCCCAGGCTGGAGTGCAGTGGCCGGATCTCAGCTCACTGCAAGCTCCGCCTCCCGGGTTTACGCCATTCTCCTGCCTCAGCCTCCCGAGTAGCTGGGACTACAGGCGCCCGCCACCGCGCCCGGCTAGTTTTTTGTATTTTTTAGTAGAGACGGGGTTTCATCGTGTTAGCCAGGATGGTCTCGATCTCCTGACCTCGTGATCCGCCCGTCTCGGCCTCCCAAAGTGCTGGGATTACAGGCTTGAGCCACCGCGCCCGGCCGACCTCTTGATTTTTTTAACACTGCAAATACCTAAAACTGGCAGGAAATACTGAATGAGCACTTACTGCACGCCACATTTGTTCTCATTTTATGGAAGAAGAAAACTGAGGCTCAGAAAGAGGATACAGGTTCTGTAATTTGCACAACTATTAAAAGATAAAGGTTGGATCTATTTAACATCAAACGGATGCTCCTAACCAATAAGCTCTGCTTCCATCTCCTTTTGAAGGGGCAGTTTGGGAAACCCCTGAAGGCTAGCTTTCACCTTTGAGATCAGTGTCTTCTTGGTGTACCTCTAGGGAGAAATATGTAGCCTCACACCCACATGTGCACCCAAAGCCATATCAGTCATGGAGAAATTGAGTAATGGATCTAATTGTTAACCCCAATCTAATCCTAACCCTCTGGTCAACCACCCAGCAATGGCTTTGACCACCTGACTCATGGTTGTATATTTTAATGTGCAATGGTAATAATTGAAACACAATTATCCCCAGTCTCTGCCACCAGCCAGTAGCAAGGCAAGAAGTCAACAGTTTATAGAAAGGGCTGAGACCCTCATTCCACATTTCTAACCACAGAACCAAGGTTGACCTGAAGCCAAGGTTGACCTCACATGCCATCTTGTATGCGGTTTCCAGACTCATCTCTGTAGTCTTACCTTTCCAGGTTGTCATCTACTCAGTGGCCAGAGTGCTTTTGACAAAACACAAACCTGATCATGTCACTTTCCTGCTCACAGTCTTTCTATGGCTCCCTATTACTTTTAGAATAAACTTCACAGTTTGGTCTAAAAGCCCCTCCATGATCTGACTCCTGTTTATTGTTCAGGCTCCTGTCTTATTGTTTCTTGAACTTTCTGCTCCAATAACCCTGTATTATTTGTAGTTGCCACAAACTCAGTTTACTCTTTCAAGCCTCCATGGCTTGGCTTTGCTGTTCCCTGTGTGTGGAAAGCCTTTCCCCTATCCTGTCTTCCTGCGAGCTCCTCTTCAACCTTCAAAACCCAGCTTAAGCAATGTCATTTCCTCTGCCTGTGAAGCCTGGCCTCCCTTACGGAATTAATCCCAACTTCTCCTGCCTACTTTATTATTGCCCAGTGCCCCACTCTCATGCTTCCAATGTGAGCACCCAAGGTTCTCTGTACTTCATAGCCCTTAACACACACTTTCTCATGTGGCTTGTTTACTGCTTTGTCTTCCCAGCTAGACCTTGGCATCCTTGAAGACAGAACCATATCTACTGTGTCCATTATCGTATCCCCATTGCCAGCACAGTGCCTGGCACACAGTAGGTGCTCATTAAATATGGTTGGAAAAAAAGGAAGAAAGAAGAGAGAGAGGAAGGGAGAAAAGAATCAAGTGTTCTAACTATTCTGTTAGACTGTGGATTTGCATATTGATCTCCATCTTAACAGACCCAGGCACAAGTCAAGACACACAGTAGGTCTTTCATAAATGTTTGCTAAATTAAAAAAGTAGCACTGCAGATGCCCCTACAAAATCCACCATGGCCCCACCACTTTAAGCTAGTAGCCCTCATGCCTTCATTTCCCATTAGCTACAGCTCAAGAACACCCCCCCAAGCCTTCCTCTTCCCCGCCCTGCAGTCAGAGCGCCTTTGTTTTCCAACACAAGACCCCTTCAGTGATTTTGTTTTTCATGGAAAAGCCAGGCAAGTTCATTACATTGTGTTCCTGCCTTGGAGATCATTGTCATTCATCCAACATCAAAGTCAGAGCCATGATCAGCTCATTTAAGACTTGTTCCACCCATATTTTCTTACAACCAGGAAATGGGGAATTTCCTTCATTTTTTAAACCATCCCAGTGAGTCTCTGCCACATGGCTTCCTTTACAAACTTTTCTTGAAACACAAGGATGGAATCATACCTCCCTCACCACTAGTGGTCATTAGGGGCCCCAGCCTTCCTCTGATCCTTATCAAACACTTGTCCAGCACATTGTAATGACAGTATTTTTTATTTACATAACACCTTTCTTTGGGGGCCAGGGCTGGGCTGTAAGGGAGTGAAAGCCAGATTGAAGCCTTACATAGATTTTTGCTCCATTTATCCTGCAAGGCTGGCGATGGTGATCTTTAATGGGAAAACATAACAAAGCTCTCTAAACAGTTAGAGAGAAGAGTGATTTGCCTACAGAGTCAAGGCATGTACCAGGATGGAAAACAGCTGCCTGGCCTTCTATGCCTATGTTCCATGCTGGTTGTTATTTGTTTCCCAGATTCTTAAGTCTCTAGGTTTGAGTTAACATTCACTTGAGAGCTAGTAATTCGAATAAGTTCCTGTTACCTGTGTTCCCTGCTGAGTTTCCAATTTTTCCTCCATCAGCATCTATGGCACCACCCTCTGCTTGTTGACCTCTTACCTCCTGTCATCAGCCTTATTTGGGGATTCCTCCTCCTCCTTTGTCTGTATCTTAAATGTTCTATTCCTGATCATTCACGTCTCAAGCCTTTCTCGTCTCACTCTTGGTCATTCCAGGCTCTCTCTCAGCTTTGATGGATAATTCCAAAGTCTGGAACTATAGCCCAGACCTAAATGAGCTCCAGATGTAAATGACGTGTTAGGGTAGGCTAAGCTGCTGTAACACACAATACCCAGATCTCTTTGGCTTATAACAATAAAGATATATTTCTTATTCATGTCACAGACGAGTGCAAATCAGCAGGGCTAGCTCTGCTCCACATAATCATTCAGGGCCCCAGGCAGCTTCTGTATTATGGCTCTGCCATCTTCCAGGGCAGTGATTCTCACACAGAAACATTTGGCAATGTCTAGAGATACTTTTGGCTATCTGGAGTCGGAGGCAACCTGACATTTAGTTAGGAGAGTTCAGTGATGCTGCTAAATACCCTGTAATACACAGAACAGTCTCCCGTAATAAAGAATCATCTGGCCCACAATATCAGTTGAAAAAATCTGCTCTAGGGTATGAGAATCCTCTACTGGATCTTCTGCATCTGGCTAGCAGGTGAGCAAGGAGAAGTCCTGGAAGATTATGTGGGAGTTTTAGAAGCCAGCCCTAGAAGGGGTATATGCTACTTTTACCCATATTTCACTGAACAAAATTCAGTTACATGCTATTACCTAAGTGCAAGAGAGGCTGGGAAATGTAGTCTACTTGTGTGGCCAGGAAAAAAATGACCCAACTTTAGGTAGACATGATGTGTCCCTGTTATAGATAGCTTAAACTCAATGTGTCCCACCCTGAGTATGTCACCTTCTCTAGGTCTCCCAAACCTCCCCTTTTTTCTACATAACTCATATTCATTTACATTAATTCTCATCTGTCCTCCATTCAGATTCAATCTTATCTCCTTCCATGGACAATAACTGTATCTCAAAGAAACAACTTCCTCATGGAACACCCCCGTACCCCTAGATTATCCAAGGCCAGCTCCAGAACATCTAAGTAGTACCCAGCTGTTACTATCACATTGCTCTGTTCATTTTCCTTCATAGCATTTAGCACCACTGTGTGTGTGTGTGTGTGTGTGTGTATTTGCTTTCTTGTTTGTTATCTATTTCCCACACTAAACTGAAAGCTCAAGAATGGTGGGGTGCTTATTTGTCTTGTTCACTGCTATTCCCAGCAGCTTGTAGAATGCCTGACACATAGTAAGAACTCAATAAATACTTGTCGAATAAACGAATTAATCCTTCCTGTACAAAGCAGTTAGATTGGTCTTTCTAAAATACAGCTGAGGCTGTAGCACTTCCCCGTTCTAATCTCCTAAAAATATTTAAGTCTGCCATTCAAAGTCATTCATGATCTGGCCCTATTCTATCCTTCCATATTTTCCTCATATATTCCTAGCTATGCGCCTTATACTTTGAGCACCCTACACTTCAGCTCACAAATCTTTGTCTATAACACACCCAATATATTTTGTTTGTTTGTTTGTTTGTTTGTTTTGTCAAGATGGAGTTTCATTCTTGTTGCCCAGGCTGGAGTGCAATGGCACGATCTTGGCTCGCTGCAACCTCAGCCTCCGGGGTTCAAGCGATTCTCCTACCTCAGCCTCCCGAGTAGCTGGGATTACAGGAGCACACCACCACAATGCATTTTTTAAATTCTCAGGTCTATATCTTTGCATATGCTATTCCATTGCCTGGAATACTTCATTTTCCTTCCCTTGGCAAACTACCACTCATTCCTCAATACCCTGTTCTTTCTGATGACCCTGGTAGTCATTCACTCTCTCCTCTTCATTCCCTGTGTACTCTTTGAAATTTACACTGCAATTGTTTTCTCTGTGACTGCTTTCTCCCCCATTAGACCATGGGTTCCTCAAGAAAAGGGAGAATGTTTTACTTGATCATGTGGCCATTTCCCACCACAATGCCTAGTAGAGTGCTGGGCTCCAAGCAGGTGCTCAGAACATGTGTGAGGAAATTGAAGGTGGATGGATGGATATTCTGGTCAGAATCCCCATGTTCTCTGGCCATCTTCTCAAAGGAGCCAAGAACTCAACATGGTTATGCTGTGCTTTCCCTGGGATCACAGCCATATTCACTGCAGAACCAACTGGTGCTCAGAAACATCTGCTGCTGGATCCAAAACACCAGATTGAGTGCAACTGGCAATCAACTGATTGATCACTGGAAGCAAAATGAGTGGAGGTGCTAGGTCACAGGGGAACAGGGAACAGCCAGACCCAGCACTGCTGGCTACACCCCTGATGGCAGTCAGCAAAGGGGCTCCAAAAAGTTCAGCTGGGCTGGCCACTGCCTCCTGGTTGGGGAATTCTAAAACTTCTCTCATGCCTAACTCTTGTTAGGCATGTCAGATCTCCGCTTAAAAATGCTACTTACTCAAGGAGTCCTTCCTGATCCCCAGGACTGTGTAAGAGCTCCCAGGTGTACAGGGCTCTGTAATGCCCTTTTATGGAGCAATCACTGTTGTAAGCCTGTCTGCTCCATCAGAACGTAAGTTTTCATGGGAGCAGACCTGGGTCCGGCTTATTCTTTGCTGTATTTCCACAGTCCCTGAAACAGAGTCAGCTCTCGATATCAGTTCGCATCCTATCATGGAAACAGAAACCACTCTGGGTATGTGAAACTGAGGGACTTTAATGCAGGGAAGGGATTACCCAAGGGATGGAAAATCTGAGAGGCCAAAGGGGATGGTGAGAAACTCATATATTAAACAAAGCAGGGAGTTCTTGCCACCCCGAGACTGGGGGACAGAAGGAAAAGGAGATGTGACTGAAGCCCAGAATTGGGGTTTCCTGGTGGGAAGTGGAACCACAATGGGTCTTGTGGAGACTGCTGAATACAAGAAGAAGATGCAGTGACCTGAGACAAAAAGTAAGGTGTATTAGTCTATTCTCATGCTCTGAATAAAGACGTACCCAAGACTGGGTAATTTATAAAGGAAAGAGTTTTAATGGACTCGCAGTTCCACATGTCTGGGGAAGCCTCACAATCATGGCAGAAGGCAAAGGACAAGCAAAGGCACATCTTACATGGTGGCAGGCAAGGAGAGCTTGTACAGGGGAACTCCCCTTTATAAAACCAGCAGATCTCATGAGACTTACTCACTACCATGAGAACAGCATGGGAAAGACTTGCCCCCATGATTCAATTACTTCCTACCAGGTCCCTCCCATGACAGGTGGCAATTATGGGAACTATAATTCAAGATGAGATTTGGTGGGGACACACCCAAACCATATCAGAAAGGGAGGAAATACTCTGGGCATTCCCTCTCCCCTGCCCTCCAATATGTCATGAGTACCATCAGTGCAAACAAAGTGATGGAAAAGCTGGGACCTGCAGCTTGCAGAGGCCAGCTCCTGAGACACAGAGTCAAGTAAGAGAAGGGTGAAGAATAGGTCTTGACAGCAGATGGGTTTTGGACCCACTCTTAGGAGACCTGGATGACCTTCTGCCTTGGGACTATGTATTAATCATGAGTCATGGTGAATGAGGTTAAACTGCAATAACAAAAACACCCCTAATGTCAGTGACTCAAAACCATAAAAGTTTCTTCCTTGTTCATGCTACATGTAAGACCCTCAACAGGAGTGTCTGCTTGTCATTGTTCAGTGGCCTATGCTGACAAAGGCACCCTGTAGACATGTGCTTCCATGACCACTCTGGTAAGAGAAAAAAGAGCTGTAGAGATGTGCACTGGCAATTAAGTGCTTCCACTTAAAAGTTACATCTATCACTTCTCACATGTCACTGGCCAAGCAAGTCACATGGTCATAACTAATTTTAAATGATAGGGGAAATGTGATCACCTCATATCCTCTAAAGAAGAAGACAATTGGAAATATAGGTGAGCAGAAATAGTTGTTTATCACAGCTCTCTTACCTGGCTCCTACCCAATTCCAGAGTGTCTGCCAGTTAGTGTCACTACCTAAAACACCCCCACCTATACACAACACACATTTCCAACTGTCTCCCCAGAGACCCAATAAGAATGATGCTATAAAATTATATTTATTTGCAGTAAGAGGTGATCACACTACACTGATTTGGAAAACAGCAAGTCATAGAAACTTAGCACCTTAACACAATAAGTGTATTATCTCACAGTGTCCATGGGTAAGAAACTCAAGAGTGTCCTGACTGGGCAATTCTGTCTCTGAAGTTCTTCTGAAGTTGCAGTCAGATGTTGTTGAGGACACAGTCTCATCTGCAGGTTTGACTGGGGCTGGAGGATCTGCTCCAGATGACTCACTCACATGGCTGAAAAGTTGTTATATATACTACAGCACTATATTTTGTTTAAAAATTATGGATATACAATGGTAGCTAGCCACCAGCATGGACCCTAAGGATCCTTGCCTCCTAATCCTTGGGTCGTCTTCATCCACATTCCCACACTATGTCAGAGGTGGTCTCTGTGATCAATAGAATATGGTACACATGAAGGAGTATGACTTCAAGTCTAAATAAAAAATGTCATTGCTGCTTCTGTTTTGCTTCCTCTTTGATCACTCATTTTGAAGGAAGCCTGCTGCCATATTGTAAGGGTACTCAAGCAGCCTATGGAAAGAAAGTTCATCCTGGTGAGAAACTGAGGTCTCCTACAAACACCTAGAACCAACTTCCCAGCCATAGGAGTGTCCAAACTTGAAAGCAGATCCTCCAGAGCCAATCAAGCCTTCAGATGAGACTGCAGTCCCAACAGCATCTAACTGTAACTTCATGAGAGATCCTGAGCCACTACTGCTCTGATAAGCTGCTTTTAAATTCCTGACCCATGGAAACTGAGATAATAAAATTGATTAAGTTGCAAAGTTTCTGGATAATTTTTGAGATATTCACATAGACATCTATAGGGTATGCAATGGCTTGAATGTTTTCCTTACATTTCATGTGTTGGAAACTTAATTCCTAAATTCATACATTGATGTGTTTAGAGGTGGGGCCTTTGAGGAGGTAATTTGGATTAAATAAAGTCATCAGGTGGGGCCCCTAGGATGAGACTGATGGCTTTATAAGAGAAAGAGAGATCTCAACTAGCGTGCTGATTCTGTCTCAGCATGAGATGCCTTCTACCATGTCATGACACAGCAGGCAGGCCCTCACCAGATGCTAACACCATGCTTTTGGACTTCCCAGTCTCTAGAATCATGAGTTAAACAAATTGTTATTCTTTATAAATTACCCAGTCTGTAGTTTCAGTTATAGCAAATAGACTAAGTTATAGAAAATAGACTAAGACAGGATATATGTATATATCTTCAGAGAAAATTTTTAAAAGGACAATATTATGGGAGGAGGTATTTATTTTCTTCTTAATGCTTATCCAATATTTACGTTTTCTAAAGTGAACACATATTACTTGGAATAGAAGAGAAGACAAACAGGAAGAAGAAGAGGGAGAAAGAGAAACAGCAGCAGCGATTGGGTGATAAAGAGTCTTTTATCAGCTGCTTCAAGCATGAAAATAAGCTAGACTGTGCTAATGAGTCTGTATAGCTGCCAGTGTAGATAATTTGTTAAGGAAGATGATGGAACCAAAGGAAGAACCTGCTAGTGTTCATCTTGGGCTTCCCCATCCAGTTAGCTCTGCTTTGAGCTGCTCAGAGAATGTGTTTGGAAGCACTATGATGCTGGAGACCCATCGCCTACAAGGGGCGGGGATGTTGCATTTGGAAAACCTAAAGGTTTCTGAACTGGCAAGATATGTCAGCAAAAAGCCCTTGCCTGTCTAGACAAAAGTTTGATTTTGAATCAAAAAGGGAATGTTTGCAAATAGGAAAGCAGTTTAAGCATTTTTTCTTCTTTGAAAATAACCATGAATTTTTAACTATCAACCCTAAAGAGAGACAGTGAGACTCCAGCAGTGACACCAGGGATTTTAATCGTGCCCACCCCCTTGGATGGATTGTGAGATGGGGCCATTTCTGAGATTGGGCATTGACTCCTTGCACTGAAGAGAGAGGTTTAACAAGTCCCCAGGGCATCCAGGAGAAGAGACAGCTTTCTATAGCAAACATCTAAGGCTTGGGAATTGGCATTACTCAGGCAGCCTGAGAAGATGATCAATTTGACTGCTGACAAAGGGAAATCACTGTGCCAGGTTTCACTGACCTTGTGGGGAAAGAAATCCATGTTGGTTCACCTGGCTCCGATAGTAAGGGTTCTTGTAGGCTGCTGTCTGAAACCACAGTTTCAGCTGAGCCTCAGGGTTCAAGGGAAGGCCTGCTCTGGATGTGGTCCTCCTGAACATTCGCTGGCTCTGTTGGCTTGACCCAGCCTTTGGCAGGGAAATTGGGCATTTGAGATCAAGCCGGGTGAGTAGGTTAGATTCGTGTGGTTCTAAGTGATGGAAATGTGATGGAGGTTTCTTAGGTAGGAGATACTCGAAATAGCTAGGTTGGAAAGTAGCTGAACTTGTGGCAGGAAAGAACAGGAAAAAAGATCCTTGGGGACCCAGGTGGGACCTTTTCTTTACCCCGTGTTTCTGTCTGCGGCTACAGGCTGGCTACACCCCTCTCTCTTTAACTGCAAACAGACTCCAGTTGCCTCTCCGACCTGCATAGCAGGCATCCCACTGTGCCCAGGTTTGCAGGTTACTTATTCTACCACTAAAAGGGAATGAATCGATATGCATGTGAATGGGTATGTATTTTATTTCCTCTCTCTTTATTCTAAATTATCAGGGAGAAACCTCTAATTGGCCATCTTGGGTAAGGTAACCACCACGGTCTAAACAGGTTAACTAATGAGTTTGGACTTATCAGGCATACAATGGTGACTAGGGCCCTTAGCTGAGAGTGAGGCAGTCACAGCACCTTGGGGATTTTTTCCAAAAGAATTCTGCTCCCCTATATAAGGGACTCATGCACTAGTGCGGAGGACTCTGAGCTATTATTCTCACTCCAAGCAACTGTGAATCGGAGCCTACTTGTCATTCTTTGATGCCTCTCCTCACAGCACAAGTACCAGCACGAAGATGTATTTTTATTTTTCTGTAAATCTTTCCCCCACTAAACTTAGCACAATGCCAATGAAACTACAAGCTTAATGTGATGAGAGGCAATACCAGACTGACGGGGTTTGAATCCAGCTCCGCCACTTCCTCGCTGTGTGACCTGGGGCAAGTTGATTAACCTCTCTGTACCTGTGTTTTTTCTTTCTTTGTTTTTTCTTTTCTTCTTTTAACAGAATATTTATTAAAGTGGTACAATGTACGACTTCTTATTTGTCATTTGGAAGTCCTTTATTATAAAGGCAATTCTTTTGTCTTTTGACAAACAGCTGCCACAGAGCTTATTCTGTTTTATTGTTTGTTTGAATTTTTTAATTTGTAATTTTTGTGGGTACATAGTAGGTGTATATATTATGGGGTACATGAGATGTTTTGATACAAGCATGCAAAATGAAATAATCACATCCTGGAGAATGGGGTATCCATCCCCTCAAGCAATTATCCTTTGTGTTACAAACAGTTCAATTATGCTCTTTTAGTTTTTTAAAATGTACAATTAAGTTATTCTTGACTATAGTCACCCTGTTGTGCTATCAAATAGTAGGTATAATTCATTCTTTCTATTTTTTTGTACCCATCCTCTGATTTTTTTAACTATTATATAAAGTAGGCATAATGGTAGTAGCTAGATTACAAAAATGTTTTGAGAATTAAACGCAGACATGCTTAATATCATGCCTGGCATTAGCTAAGATGACTCTTAGCTAGTAGCAGTAGCCATAGCAGTGATAGTGATAGTAATATTGCCATCATTATCATCATGCATATACTATATGCTTCATCATATCAATGACATGAACACAAACACAGAATTTACAAAGGACTGCCTATGTAGTTCATCTGGAAAGAAAGTGATTCCTGACATAAATTCTCCCTAGCGGGGTTCTCCGCTGTGTAAAAATAAACTTTGTATAAAGCTAAGGATCTATATTTTCCAGGTCTGTAGATGAGAGTGTGGTGAAACAAGAGGAAGACAATTAGATGGTGTAATAGATGGGCATGGAGGGCAGGACGGAAGGGCAGGATGAGAGGGCAGTAGAGGATCACGGTTAAAGGACAGGCTCAGCAGTAAGGCCAACTTGAATTCAAAGCGTGCACCCATAGTATAATTTTGGACAAGTAATATATCTATATCTTAGTTTTCTCAACTGTAGAGTAGGAATTTTAATAATACTCCTCTCTTATAAACACCTGTTGGTTTTCAACATCCATTCGCCCTTCTAAAACAGCAACACAGCCTGGTGTAGTGGCTCACATCTGTAATCCTAGCACTTTGGGAGGCCGAGGCAGGAAGATCACTTGAGCCCAGGAATTCAAGACCCAACCTGGGCAACATGGCAAGACCCTATCTCTACAAAAAATAAAAATAAAAATAAATACAAAAATTAGCCAGGCATCATGGCATGCATCTGTAGTCCCAGCGATTAGGGAGGCTGAGGTGGGAGGATCGCTTGAGCCCAGGAAGTTGAGGCTGCAGTGAGCCACGAGAGTGCCATTGCACTCCACACTGGGTGACAGAGTGAGACTCTGTCTCAAAAATATTTGTAACAAGAAAAAATAAATAAAAAGCAGCACTCTGAATTTCTCTAGGAAAAAATTCCCTTCCCAATTTTCACCCCTGTGGTTTGGGTGAGGAAACCCTGCTGATTAGCATGATTAGCACAATGCATCCTGTGGTCTCAGGAATTCTTGACTTTTCTACCACTAAAAGGGAATGAATCGATATGCATGGCCACATGAGTCTTCAAGAGGCCATGAGATATCCTGAGACTTTTGCTAATGCTTCTGAGAAAGAACCTCTTGCTTGGCTTTTCTGGAGTACAAAACTAGGGAGAAATAAGGATTGAAGTCCTGGCAACCATCCTGTGTCCCTGTAGAAAGATGCAGTGTGAGAAAGGGACCAGCGCAGGAGAGAGGAAATCAGTCAGACACCGAGGACAACAGCTGGGTGCTGGATCCATTCGTTCCTGAAGCTGCCTTACCCCAGGATTTTTCAATTTCAGAAGCCAATAGTGTTGACAACTATAAAACCTTCAATTATGCCTTTTTGACACAAACCAGCCAGAACTGGGTTTTCTAGCCCTTGCAACAGAAGCCCTAAATGTTCCTCTTACTGATCAGATTAAATGAGAAGTTAAGTCTCCCGACATACTTAGCACATAGTAAGGCTCCCACACAGGAAGTTACTGGGGTTTCAAGATGGCTAGAAGGAAATCTTAGTACCAGGCAAAATGACATGCCAGCTGAATCCTAAACCTTTTCTTCCTTTCTAAAACCAACATTTTTTCAGCCTATCTAAGAGTTAAACAGACAACAGCCCACCAAGCCAATGACCTGCTAGGCTAATGAGCCCAGCGTTACAGGCGTTACGTAGGCTTGCTGGACTTGCCAGGAGATGCTGTTCTGCAAATTTGGAGTGAAATATTTAATTAATCAAAGCTGCTCAGCCAGTTGTCATACCAAGTCAGCCAGTCAGCCTGCACCCACCCAGGCAGGGGCCAGGGCTCTGAAGGAAGACGCCAGTGCGAACTTGTCCTGGGCCTTCCTTCTCCTTCACCACGGAAACTGATCGAAAAATATCAGCCATGATGATGAATGTAGAATACTCCCTGTTGGCACCTGACATTTCACAGCTCCAGGGTGTTCGGGGTGTTCAGGGCGTCTGGTGGCAGGCCGGCATCTGTCCCCAGGGTTTCCACAGCGCCATGCTAGAGCGGTCAAGATAACATGCTTTAGAGAGGGAACACTCCCGCCGATGGACCAGCTCAGGGAAGACAGGACCAGGTCGTGGCTTTGTTTTAGATGTACATATAGCAATTTTTAACTGTTATAATGCATATTTTCAAATTTAGTTTATTATTTTGCACATTTAAAAATAGGGAATATCTTGCATATTTTGATTAAAAATAAAAATAATAACAGAAACTGCTATAGTAGGCAGGATGCAGCGGCTCACACCTGTAATCCCAGCATTTTGGGAGGCTGAGGTGGGAGGATAGGTTGAGGCCAGGAGTTCTAGACCAGCCTGGGCGACAGAGGGAGAACACATCTCCACACAAAAATTTAAAAATTAGCCGGCCATGGTGGTGCATGCCTGTAGTCCCAGCTATGTGGGAGGCTGAGGTGGGAGGATCCCTGGAGCCTAGGTGGTCAAGGTCACAGTGAGCTATGATCATGCCACTGCATTCTAGCCTAAGCAACAGAGTGAGACCCTGTCTCAAAAAAAAAAAAAAAAAAAAAATTGCAATAATGGATTTATATGTATGTGTTGTATTTATTTTTACAAACACATATACACACATACATATAAATCCATTTAATCCTCACAACGATCCTAGGAGCTACATCCTGTTATTATCACATCTCTTCTACCAATGAAGGAGCAGAAGCACAGAGAGGTTAACCCATTTTACAAAGTCACACAGACAGCAACAAACCAGGATTCAAACTGAAGCAGTGTGCCTTGGAATCTGTGCCCTCAACCTTGAGGCTGAATTGCCTCTCACTGCTTCTACGTCATGATTTAGTTTTCAAATCACAAAAATAATATGCTCATTGGGGGGGAAAAAAATAGAAAGTACAAAAGACGGAAAAAGCGACTCCCAGAAATTGCACCACATCCATATATTTTGTTGTATATTTGTCCAGTTCTATTCTGTGTGAGTGTGTATATGATTTTATGTAAAAATAGGATAATATTTGGCATGCATTTTTATGTCCTGCTCTGTCACTAAATAGACAGGAAATATAAAAGGATATCCAGGGATTCCCTGTCCCCAGTTTCTTTCTAAGAGGCTACCAGAAAAATAATCTATGTACATACTACCAAATACACACACAGGTACATACACACTCAAGTTTTTTAATATAAAAAACTATATGTATATATATTTCTGTTTTTACACATATGGTGGCCTCTTATACACAATATTTATGCCTTTCGTTTTTTTTCTCTTCTTACATTAGATTTTCTTGAAGACTATTCTTTATTCTTAAGGAAAGAGCTTCTTCATTCTTTTATAAAATGGCATTGCATTGGCCGGGCATGGTGGCTCACGCCTGTAATCCCAGCACTTTGGGAGGCCGAGGTGGGCAGATCACCTGAGGTCAGGAGTTCAAGACCAGCCTGGCCAATATGATGAAATCCTTCCTCTAGTAAAAATACAAAAAATTTAGCTGTGCATGGTGGTGCACACCTGTAATCTCAGCTACTTGGGAGGCTGAGGCAGGAAAATTTCCTGAATCCGGGAAGCAGAGGTTGCAACAAGCCAAGATTGTGTCACTGCACTCCAGCCTAGGTGACAGAGTGAGACTCTGTCTCAAACAAAAGAAAAAAAAAGAAAAATAACTGCATTGCATTATATTGTGTGCTTTTACCATAATTTATTCCACTAGTGCATATTGGTAAATGTTAAGGTCATTTCCATTCCTAAAAAGGTAACATTTGAACTGAGATCTAAAATAAGGTAGAAAGGTAAAAGGTGGAGAGAAAGGAAAGAAAACAGACTCAAGATGTAGCAAACAGCACGTGCAAAGGCCCTGAGGCCCATAAAATGGAAAGGTTTCCAGGGCAGGTGCCCACACCAAAGTCAGGCACCAGATTCTGGACATTATTGGTTCCGGCGAAAAGTCCCACTTTCCTTCTAAGAGTAATGGAAGCTACTGACAGGAATGCATTTTGGACAGTTAAATAGGAAAGCCTCACCTAGGCTAAAACCTGAGCTTCCCCGCGCCCCCCACCCCCACAGTGGGAATTCATGGCCATGGGAAGAAGCTTTGTCCCTCATCCTGTTCCAGGCAACCAATGCTTGTCTACCTCCTTCCAGTTAGCCCCACCATCAGAACTCAAGGAACTTCCTTCATCCTGCCTTACCCCCTTGCATTCTCCCCCAAGGAAAATGCTTACAAATTCTTGTTATTTCCCTCCCAGGACTGGGTATATAAAGATACAGGAGAGGTGTTAAGCCTTCAGTAATTATCACCTCTGTAGAGGGAGGAGGGAGTCCAGATGGGGTCAAAAGGAGAGTGAGTTTATTTTCCCAGTGGATTCCATGTTTTCATTAAAGCCCAAAGCCCAAGCTCGGGGCGTGTATGTGTATCCCTGGATTAAAAGGAAGGGAAATCATTGCCATGGCTGCCTGGTCTTTTGAAGGAAGAGACAGTCTTCAGCACCACAGGAGCAAGTTGGGTTTGGCCTAAGCTGGGTGTACTGGCAGCATCCTCATCATTTAATTGCCAGTTTCCATTTGATTGGATCAGAATAACCCTTCTCCATGTTTATGTGACTCAAGAATGCTTCCTCCTAAGCCCCAGTTCCAAAATGAGAAATGTTCATGTTTTGATTAGGATTTTCCCATTTTTTGAGCTTCAGAGTCCCCTGAAATGCCAAAGGAAAAAAAAAAAAGGGGCTGAGACAGAGGCAGAAGTGGATTCTTGACTTTATAACTATTCTAAGATCCCGTGAACCCTACGGGGTCTGGGGTAAACTCATATACTGGATTCTAAACCACATTTTAAAAATTATCCTCTCTTCTAGTCCCCAAGTCTTTTGCTGAGAAATGCCAGCAACAAATGTCTGGCTGGTGTACCTACAACCATGCCTGGCCTGTCTAAGTGATTCTACACCTTTGACACGATGATGGTTGTTTTTAAATAGTTATGATAATTGATACTGTATGTTTTGAGCTCTTTAAACGTATTAACTTATTCAGTGCTCTCTACAGCCTTGTAAAGCGGGCCCTATTGTTATTTCCATTTTACAGATGAGGAAACAGAGATTCAAAAACTTAGCCAAGTTAAACAGTTATGAGTGGCAGAGCTGGAATGTGAACCTGGGTGGTCAGGCTTTAGAGCTGTGCGGTGCAGTCCAGCACGGCAACTACTGGACACACTCAGCACCGGAAGTGTGACGAGTCCCCATTCAGATATACTGTGTGTATGAAATACTCACTGGGTTTTGAAGACTTACAGGATGTTGAAATACTCACTGGGTTTTGAAGACTTGTAGGGTTTTGAAATACTCACTGGGTTTTGAAGACTTAAAAAGCAAATGTAAAATTTTCCATTCATGGTTTTTTATTTTAATCTGATTACATGTTAAAACGAGGAAACTTAAAACATATTAAGTCCCATAAAATACCTAATTCATCCTGTCTCTATCTTCTTCCCCGCCCCCTCCCCCCTCCCAGATGGAGTCTCATTCTGTTGCCCAGGCTGGCATGCAGTTGTTTGTTGAAACTGGTTATCTCAAAGGTAGCAACTAAAACACGCTGCTACCAGCCCTAGGATTAGGGACTAGAGGGAAGATGTCAGAATGATTAAAACTTAGAAATGTAAAGGAGGGGCCCCATGAAACTGAAACTTGGCTAGTAATTCTGAGTTCAGAAAAGCGCTCCCATTGGCTGGATCCCTGATTTCTGAGGAAGGGGCACTGTCGGCTGGTGCTATTGTTTCCAAGGGGGAACACCCTTGGAAAAAAATGCAGATCACTGGGGAAAAATGCCAATGGGATTTACCTGTTGATATGAGAAAGCACCACTGCTGCTGGGAATAGAGTAGAGGAGGAAACCCGGTGCTCATAGGAGCCACATGTAGACGGGAAAGCACAAGTCCCTTCACATCTTCAAAGCCATTCAATCTCCCTCTATTGCTCTCCATTGGCAAAGCCCAAGAGGAGGCCTCCGGCAAAGCATAGATGACATTTTCAGAGTCCCGGCCTTAGCATTACAGGGCAGAGCATAAAGGGCGAGTTTAGAGCTCAGACAGTAATGACTGGCACCGTGGCTAACATCCCCACCAGCCTGTAACTGCCATGAGCACAAGGACTGAGCTTGTCCATTGCTCTTCTCTTAGTGCCTACAACACAGGGAACAGAACACGGGAATGAAAGGTCAAAGACCTGCACCTTGGAATGGGGGTAAAAGGGAAGTCACTTCTAAGTCCCAAGGCCCAACAAACTGTTGTTTGGGGAGTAACTTAAGGGTAGCTGCAGAACAAGAAATGATAAAGTGTGTCATTGGTTTCAACATTCCAGTCCACAGCTTCCCTTTACTATGGAGATATATGTCCCCAGCTAAGCTGGTGTAAAAGTAATTGCTGTTTTAGCCATTAAAAGTAATGATAATTACTTTTGCACCAACCTAATATATTAAGCACATTTTCTAAACCCCAGCTGGGATCATTGGCTTGACTAAGGAGAAGACGGACCACTTTAAATCCAGACTCGATCAGAAAGTTGGGAAGTATGGCAACTACAGCTTATATTCCATCTTGTCCAATAACTAGCACATACTAACAGCCAATATGTATTTGTTGAATTAAAATGGAAGAATGGGTGAACAGCATGCAAGAATGGATCCATCTAGAGGATTTCCAGATCATTCATGCAGTAACAGGATGCCACATGCAAAGAAAATCTTGGACAGGGTTGAAAGAACCAATGAGGCTTTCTGAATGACTCAGAGTAAGGATTCAGCAAGAGTGAGCTCCCACCTTTATTATCAATATTGTTATTTTTCAAAAAACTTTTAATGCCTATTAAAGACTACAAAAGTGAGACTTTTCATAATGTAAATATTTAATTTGCTCCTGCCTAATTTAATAAATAATGTAAGAATAGTGTTTTTTTACCTTAAAATCTTATAACTGTTTCTGTAGATTTTGAGCCCTTCGAATATATTAATGTATTCAACTCTCAATTGCTCATTGATTTTAATTCACTCTTTTTGTTGTTGTTGTTTTTTGAGACTGAGTCTCACTCTGTTGCCCAGGCTGGAGTGCAGTGGCATGATCTTGGCTCACTGCAACCTCCACCTCCCAGGTTTAAGCAATTCTCCTGCCTCAGCCCCCCTGGTAGCTAAGACTACAGACATGCACCACCACACCCGACTAATTTTTTTATTTTTAGTAGAGACAGGGTTTTGCCATGTTGGTCAGGCTGGTCTCAAACCCTCAACCTCAAGTGATCCACCCACCTCAGCCTCCCAAAGTGCTGGGATTACAGATGTGAGCCACCATGCCCAGCCACTTAATTCACTCTACTTGTTTTTTAAAACAAATATGTGTCAGAGATGCATATTTACATCTAATACATTTGTGCACACACACACTGTATTAGTCCATTCTCATTCTGCTAATAAAGATGTACCCGAGAGTGGGTAATTTATAAAGAAGAAGAAGTTTAATGGACTCACAGTTCCACATGGCTGGGAAGGCCTCACAATCATGGCAGAAATGAAGGAGGAGCAAAGACATGTCTTACATGGCAGCAGGCAAGAGGGCGTGTGCAAGGGAACTGCCCTTTATAAAACCATTAGATTACATGAGACTTACTATCATGAGAACAGCATGAAAAAACCCGCCCCCATGATTCAATTACCTACTACTGGGTCCCTCCCACAACTTGTGGGGATTACGGGAGCTACAATTCAAGATGAGATTGAGGTGTAGACACAGCCAAACCATATCACATCTGCGTATGCATACACACATATATACATATACATATATAGATGTGTGTGTGCGTGCGTGTATGTGTGTGTATGCGTGTGTGTATCCCATCCCATAAGCTACTCATAACAAGAGGCACCAAGCTGATAAGAGATGATGAATTGTCAAGTTCTGGCTTACAGCTATTCATGTTAATCCCAGAAATTTGAGGATGAGTCTTCATTCTCTTCTCACTGGCTGTACTGCAAGGATGGCCCAGAGTTAGATTTATCTGGGTGACTCAGAATGCTTGTTCTATGCTCCTAACATGCTGTGTGACCTTGGACAAGCCACATGAACCCTCAGGGCCTCAGGGTTCCAATCTGCAAACCGTTAACCCTCTCAAATGTTTATTTTAGCCATAAACAACTGACCAAGTAATTGGACTCCTCAGCCCCTGATCCATTATCAGAATTTCATGGAATTCCATGGGTCTTCCTCACTCTTAATGATAAGGACAAAGTGATTTCAGAGGTCCAGAAACAAGTTTTTTGCCAGGTACGTGCAGTAATAATGAAGGAATGGGACTCACACACAAAGGAAATGAGATTCCAAAGAAATGCCCCCATTCATGTAAGGGCAGAAGAAAAAGAGAAAGACTTTTCATATTGCTGAGGTTTAAACACTCAAGAACGTTACGCAGGCATCAGATATCTCGGGAAACAAGGGAGCTGGCGTCCCATTAGGTTAATACACATATGGAAAATGTTAAATGGGGAGGTGAGGGAAGTGGGAGTGTACATGAGCTCAAGAGACACCTCGGTTTGTTTCCAGGAAAGGAAGAAATTGGTGCATATGATGAACAAGCCAAAAGGTTGGATTAAGCTAAGTCCCAACAGGGGAAATTGGCACAGAATGGATGGGCCAGAGTACATTTTTCTTTCTCTCTTTCCTGTGCGCGTGTTAGCGTGTGTGCGCGCACACACATACAAGGGCATCATTATTGTTCCTTTTCTATTAGTAAAATGTATCTGCTCAAGATACTTGACCAACATACCCTAGAAACTAAGGTGTTGTAAGTTCTAAATCTAATGTCACCGCTAGCTTACTGAGTGACCTTTGGCAAAATTAACCTCTACGGACCTGAATTTCCTATAATGGCATCTGGGAGTGGCTGCTTATGTAGGTCACATTGGATGGGGGGAAGAAGATGGGTTTCAGGTCCAAGATGTTTGTTGCAGGGGGCGTGAGTCAGCCAAGTTTCCATCTACACATCCCAAAGTTACTCTAAAATTCATTCTGTTCCCTAAAGAGCTACATGCAATCTGCACAGTTCTTTCCCCATAGTCTGTGGATGAGGATTGTTCTGGGTTGGGGATGAAGACAATGTCAGAATTCTATTTTATTCTTAAAAATTTCTTGTAACACCTACCTTTGCTAACAATTACTATTAGATGACTTTTTTTGCTAATCAGAACATGCCCATTTACTAAAAATTCTGCACATTTGCAGAAAACAGTCTTCTGGAACTAGGATGAGTAGTGCGAGTTTCCAAAGGATGCCAATAAAACTATCTTCTTCCTCCAAAATTTATAGTCACAGTCACGGGACTGCTATCATTAACTGAGTGCCTACTATGTGTCAAAATTGTGCAAACATTTTTTTCTTTACCTCTGAGACCTCATTCAAATTTCACATACATCCTGCAAGAAGACTGCTATTGTTACCTCACAACTGACTAAACCAAGACTCAGGGACATAAACGTACTTCTTCAAGAATGCACAAGGAAAGATTTGGAATCCTAGCACTGATTTTTCTGACCCCAGAGCCTGATTTGTAACCATGAATCCCTGCCTCACATAGGGAGGAAAAAGGATGTGGAGGCTGCAAGCTTGATTCAGACCCTTCTTCCCTTAGACGGCAGGACAGGCAGCCATCAGGCAAGAGCTAAATAGCCCTCCTGGTGCACTTGCCAGTGTGTACACAAAGGGTGTGCCTCTGTTTGTCACAGCTACGTGAGCTGTTCTGTCATTTGTCCTTTAAAACTCTATTCGGCGATCATATTGCTTTTCCATGTAAGATGGGTAAAAAGCTCCAGCCACAAATTGCAAGCAGTGAGCTGAGCTGCTGACCAGATGTGGCTGTCTTAGAGCACTTGACCTGCTGGCTCATAATAGTTAACACGGGCTCCCCTAGAAAAGCCTGTAGTTAATAACATCCCCTTCTTCAATCCCCAGAGGCCTCTGCTTCCTCCAACTCCTATTTCTAATACCCCCAGCGCATGCCAAACACAGAGCAGCCGAAAAATAGAATGGGCAGATGCCCACACAAACACATGCCCATTTGGCATCTATATTGAGGGCAAAAGAAGTGAACCTTGGCATGAACATCAGCAGGAGAGATGTGAAGTAGAAGATAGAACAGATCATCAAAAGGTGGCTAAATGTTATGACGAGAGATGGAGACAAATGTGAGGTATTCTTTAGAGAGGCAGTATCCAGAGAAATTAACAGGTTCTGGCTATGTTAAAGGGTAACTGAGTCACCTGTATTGCCCCTTGCCCCTCCAGACCCCAAAACTCATCATTTCTCGTATCCAATTCCCATCCTCACCCTCATCCCATCCCCACCACAGCCAATGGTCCCAGGGATGTGTATCTAGCATCAGATACACCTGGGGCAGTCCCAGCTCTGGCATTTACAAGTCCTGGGACCTTGGGTAAGTCCCTTAATCTCTCCAAATCTCAGTTTTCTCATGTAAAATGTTATTGTCACTTTCTTGGGCTGGTATGAGAATTAAGTCAGAGAATGCAAGAAAAAAATTGAGCACAGTGTTTGGTACATGCTAAGCACTCAATAAATAATAACTATATTATTATCATCATTTTTTGTCATTATTATAGCAGTAAGCTCTTTTGTTTGGAGGTGATTTTAATATCCAAGTTTCCTCCTGGTTCAAGTGACAGGATGAAAGAGAAAAACTCTGGAAGCCTTTGAAATCATAGGAGGAAAAACAGGGAAAGGTGGAGTCCACGTGGCCCTTTGTATCATCAACTCTGGCAATCCAAATCACATCTCTGCACCAAGCAAGTAACGTCTCACTTTTCTGAGCCTGTTTCCCCATCTGCAAAACAGTGAGTGTAATATTGCCCTCATTAGGTTGTTGTAAATGTTGTAAAACACAGAGTAAAATTAAAGCATCTCTACACATCAGCTATTTCCTTGTGGCTCTGAGTAATGTGATTTGTGAAAAGGGTGACTGAGTCGAATATATTGCCTCTTGCTCCTCTAGACCCCAGAATGCATCACTTCTGTTATCCGATTCCCATCTTTCTCCTCGTGCCCACCATAGCCAATGGTCCCAGGGATGTGAAGTTTCTTTCGTGTTCCACCCTGTCTTGTCTCTGAAAGGTCTGTATTGTGCTGTGAGTGGCTTGTGCTGGGTAGGTTTCCTTGCAACAGTTCCACCACCCCAGTTCCTTTTGACGACTACAAAAGGAAGTGCCCAGGTGCAAATGAGAAAGAGATTTCTCTCCTTTTGAAGCCTCCCAAGGTTGTAGACTACTGGGTTGGTCTGCCATATATATATATATAATTTTTATTTAATTATATATATATATTTTTTTTTTGAGATGGAATTTCTCTCTTGTTGCTCAGGCTGGAGTGCAATGGCACAATCTCAGCTCACCGCAACCTCTGCCTCCCTGGTTGACGCATTCAAGCTATTCTCCTGCCTCAGCCTCCCCAGTAGCTGGGATTATAGGCGCCCACCACCACACCCAACTAATTTTGTATTTTTAGTAGAGACAGGGTTTCTCCATATTGGTCAGGCTGGTCTTGAACTCCCAACCTCAGGTGCTCTACCCGCCTTGGCCTCCCAAAGTGCTGGGATTACAGGCATGAGCCACCGCGCCCTGGTCTGCCTTTAATATTCTTGATTATTAGGTCTAGGTTTGGCCCACAAAGGAATATTCTTCAAGACAAGAATGAGCACATAGAGAGAGAAAAAGGTAGAGAGAAAATAAGGTCACATCTCAGAAAACTTATCTCAGGGACAGCTTCTCTTGGGAATGGTGAGGTTGGGGTAGACTTGGTTGGCCACTGGGATTTGAATGAAAACGTTTTGGAGGCCAGGCGCAGTAGCTCACACCTGTTTTCCCAGCACTTTGGGAGGCTGAGGTGGGCAGATCACCTGAGGTCAGGAGTTTGCGAACAGCCTGGCCAACCCGGTGAAACCCCATCTCTATTAGAAATACAAAAACTTAGTTGGGCATGATGGCACGCACCTGTAATCCCAGCTACTTAGGAGGCTAAGGCAAGAGAATCACTTGAACCTGGGAAGCAGAGGTTGCAGGGAGTCAAGATCACACCATGACACTACAGCCTGGGCAACAGAGCAAGACTCCATCTCTAAAACAATAAAACTAAAAAACAGAAATATGTTCTCGGGGAGAGAGCATCACTGAGGGTACTTTGAGAGTCAAGGAAGAGAAGGTCCAGCTGATGGTGCCCCAAATGAATGGAAGATTGCTTTTCTCACATAGCAAGAATCTTGTCTTAGGCAACTCTGGAGTTTTGGGGCTGGCTGGTGATGGCAGGGATCTGGACAACCTCTCTAGTCTCCTGGCCCTCCCCTCATGGTCACAAAGTGGCTGCTGCCTCTGTTGACAGCAAGCCCTCAGAAGATAGAACTCAAAGTAGGGAGAAATGGGACTGGTGGAAAAGGGTTCTGTCCTTATAGACATCTTTAATTATGGAAGGAAATCTTTGCTGCAAACCTATATCAGGATGCTGCATATATCTCACTGGCCAACTTTGAACCAATTGTCTATTCTGGACCAATCGTTAGCCAAGGAAAAGGGGTTTGCTGATGTTGACCTAGATCAATTGTGATCATTCTCTGGGGCTTGGCTCAATGTCCCTTGAATAAATTGGGGGTGTTGTATGGGAAAAATAAAGAAAAAAGTGGTGAGCAGCTCAACAACAGCATCTGCCCCCAACAGAGATGCTCCTCAGAGACCACATGAGATCCTCGTCTGTGTCTCCCCTGCCTAGTGTGGCACAAAGTCAGGGCTCTGTAAATTATTGTTAAAAGGAATGAATGAATGTATCCAATCTGGCTTCTACCATAACAACTAGTATTTAGTAGGTACTCAGTAAACATACATTGAACAAATGAGAATGCTTGTCCCAGTGCCTTGAAAAGAACTGAGTATACTCAGTAACGATCTGTCAAATGAACTCTAATATCGGCTTCTCAGTTTCCTTACTTCTTAAAGAAATAGATGGAAACTAAGGGTAAATGACAGGTTATTTACCCAGACTCTATTGAAAGAACCAGATGTGTTGATCTTGGGGTGTTTTCAGGTGGTAATAAACATTATTTGTTAACAGTCAGTGAAGAGATATAATATTTTCGTCTTTGAAGGCCATATGATCTCTGCTGTGACTCTTCAACTCTGCCCCTGTAGCACGAGAACCCCTATAGACAATAGATAAATGAAAGGGCCTGGCTGTGTTTTGATAAAATTTTATTTGCAAAAATAGACAGCAAAGCCAGACTTGGCCCATGGGCTATCATTGGCAGACTCCTGCTCTAGGCCACAAAAGCAGGATCTGAACCTGGAACATGGCCATCTAGCTCTCAGATGCCAGCAGAAGGCATGGATGTTTTGGCTTCTGTCTTAGGATCCTCTGAGAAGTAGACTCCAAAGCAGGGTTAGATGTGCAAGCAGTTAATTAAGGGAAACATCCGTGAAGGATTAAGAAGAAAAAGCAAGAGTAGGCAGGGAGACCCTTCAGACCACAGTGCAGGCCTGACACCTCCGAAAGGAGAAGGGGAAGGAAAGACTGGGAGGGGAAGAGCCTTAGACCACCGTGCACTCCCAAGTCTTGTCCAGGCTAATGGGTAGACCTCAAGCTAACACCCTCTGTTAGAGAAACCTACAGCCTGCAGGCATGGCCTGAGATTATATCCCCTCCCCAGGCTTAGTCACTGGCTGCACACAGTTCAGGAGACACAGTATCTCAGCAGGAATGCAGTAGAGGGTCCAAACAGGCAACTACTCTGAGGTTTTCTGTCAACTCTGCTCCCAAAAGCAGGAAATCTGTGGGGCTCAATCTACCCACAACCTCTCCAAAGGTCACTACTGGAGACATTATCAGAAAAGACATCCACAGGCAAGAGGACACATGGAAAATACCTGGTGTCTTCCCATTCAGCTGAGGACCAGGGGCTAAGATGCAGAAAGCCCCAGACATAGATGGTGGCACTTGCAAAGTTCCCCAGAAGCTTACATTTACTACTGTTGTTTTAGGAACCTTAATGTAGTCTTGGGATATCCTAGTGCTGAGAAAGTCCATCCCCATTCTGCAAGACCCTGGAGGAGTGAGAGTCTATTGCTTTCCCGGGAGAGGCTTGATCCTCTAACCACCTAGATGGAGCAGGATTTCTCAGAGTGTATCTGTGGAATCCCCGTCCACAGGAAGGGGAGGCCATATATAATATGCCAAACAAAATTACTCTACATTCAACTAAGTATGAGAATCATTTCTTTAAATAAAATTAAACAAATTCTTTTTCTGCAAATCTTCTTGGAGTCTTTGGTCCAAAATTCTGAGAGTTTTCCAAACTTATATTACCATGAAGGTTTTTTTTTTCTTTTCTGCTCTTCTCTTTTCTTTTTTTTTTTTAATTCAGCAGCTTATAGATCTAACACAGTGGAAAATCCAGTGTAAAAATTACAGGTCCAGAGTGAATCTGTGGAAATAATCCTGGTTGTCTCTTTGATGAGTTTACCATACTCTTAAGGAATATCCAGATAATAAGAATTTACTACCGACCCAGCGCAGTGGCTCACTCCTGTAATCCCAGCACTTTGGGAGGCCAAGGTGGTAGGATCGCTTGAGTTCAGGAGTTTAGGACCAGTTGGTCAACATGGCAAAACCCTGTCTCTACAAAAACAGAAACAAAAATTAGCCAGATGTGGTGGTGTGTGTCTGCAGTCCCAGCTACACAGAAGGCTGAGACAGGAGAATTGCCTGAGCCCAGGAGGCAGAGGTTGCAGTGAACCGAGATCACACCACTGCATTCCAGCCTCAGCAATAGGAGAGACCCTGTTTAAAAAAAAAAAAAATTACTACTGATCTTTGATGGTCTTCTATAGAAGTAGTGCTGCATCATGGCTTACAGCATGGACTGGGAGACCAAGCCTATTTGTCTCAGTTTGCTCATCTGTAAAATGGGGACAGCAATCATCTGTACCTCACAAGGTTAGTGTAAGGTCAAAATGAACTATCATGTGTAAAAACATTTGAAACAGGCACTTAGAAAGTAGTATGTGTCACTCACTGCTACATGCTAGGAATTTTATATATGTCATTTTTATTCCCCTAAGAGCTCTCAGAAATTGGCTCAAAATGCTAAACAAAACCAAGTTTAACATTTGTGACTTTGAAAGGGTTTTAGTGAAATTCAGGACCTGAGTTGAGGCGAGACGATTTCCTGGACAGACAATTAGAGGTCGCGAAACCACCAGAGTATGTGTTTGCGGCATGAATCCAGGTGGTGGCTTGACAATTTTCTCCTGGGCCCAGATGCATCGGAAACTCTACAGAGAAACACGGAGAGGCCAGAGCCCAATCCACACTTGGTGACATTCCCCAGAATCTTTCCAAAGTGTCAAAGGATATTGGAACCATGCTAGGGAATGCAGTATCGTTTTAAACATCGTGAAAATTGGCCACTTTGGAAACAATTTAGTTCTACTCTGTGTATTAAATCATTTCCCCATTTTATGAGTTATATAGAAAAATAATAATGAATTATTTCCCCCCAAGGTACTAGGAGAAATTGTGTTGCAATATTAGGTTATGATCTCTTGTACTATTTAATAGGTATTCAAGGCTGTTTTATTTTAATACACAAATAGAGAGATTTAGTGAAAAGGTGTGATGGGAAATACATGTTCCTGGATCATCGAGGTTTTTACATTGGGGTCCCTTCCACCTAACTCTTTATGAGAAATTACATCTCTGTTATAGGAGTATTTAGGGAACCAGGTACTGGGTAAGTAAATTACTTTGGGCATGAGTTAAGTGTTTGGGAGAAGTTCACTGACTGTGCTGTGGGGTATTTCAGTGAATTACAGTCCCAGGGACCTGGTGATGGGTGGGGGGGATGGCAAATCCTTCTTACAATCAACTCTTGCTTTACTCTGTCAATTGAAAGAGCAGCAGCAGCAAGGATACCACAGAATCTGAGATGACTCTAAAGTTGATTCTGGTTGACTCAGGAAAGTACATTTCATGCAGAGGTATTTGGCTCCACACTGAATTTACTATTAAAATGGAATGAAAGAATAAGAAAAGACAGAACAATGGAAACAAAGGAAGGGAAGCAATATTGTGGAGTACCTACTACGTGTCAAGTACTGACAACTGCAAACATGGTCATACACAAAACCTAATGTCTGCCCACATACAGTATGGCATGCAAGACATGCGAGTAATGTTCAAAATATTTGACAACTGCAGTTGATAGACTTCTAAGATTATCCCAGTTATCCCAACCTCCTGGTATTCACAATATTGTATAACCCTCTTCCCTTGAGTAAAATGTTTCTAACAGAATGCAACTTTGTTGAAGGGATGTCAGTTCCATGATTAGATTACAGTAAGTTGGGACTGTAGTCACACTGGCCAACTCTTAATGTGCACACCTTCTCAGTTTGCATTTTTTGATACAACAAGATGACAATTTAAGAGGTCCATGTGGCCAGGAGCTGAAGATAGCCTCCAGCCAACAGCTGGTGAGGAACTGAGACCCTCAGCCTTATAACTCACAAGGAACTGGGTCTTCCCACCATCACATGGGCTTGAAAGCAGACCTTTCCCCAGTTGAGCTTTTAGATAAGACCCTGGCCTTAGATGACACCTTGATTGGAACCTTGTGAGAAACCTTAAGATAGATCACTGAACTAAGCCCTGCCCAAATTCCTAACCCACAGGAACTGAGATAATAAGTACATGTTGTTTTGAGCCACTAAAGTAGGGGGGATTTGTTATGCAAGAAGAGATAATGAGACAGTCAACATAGCGCTTTCTTTGGGGAGTCAAATCAGGCAGAGACACTCAAGAGTAACTGAAGTGTCAGGGATTAACCCAACAAATTAATGTGTCACTGTATGGTCTGGAAGTCATAATGGAGGTGCTGAGGTAGCCACTGGGTAGAGGAGGACACTTAAGGAAATCAAGGAAATAGTTGCCTACTAGGTGATATGATAATATTTCAAAATTGTAACAACTAGAATGGTCTCACCAGTCCAAACTTATAATTCATGTATGTATAAAATTTCTGCACCAAATCTGACTTTTGTCTGGGTATGGGGAGGTGGAAGAAGGAGGAAACAGGAGTTAAATTAAAAAAAAAAAAAAAAAAAGCATGCTACTAGTACTTGCTGTATGATGGATATTCTGAATCACAAATGTCCAGGGGTGCACTGGGGCCAGCTTGAAAGTCTCACAAGAGTCAATTGTTCCATATTCAGGAAATATACAAGCCAGTTGTTTATCATCACCATTGGTAAAATCTAAATTATATATACTTACATTGAAATAAAGTATATTAAAGACAAATGTAATAATTATTTCTCAAAAATCAGCACTTTCTGATCATTTTATACACTTTTCTATTAGTTATTTTCCTCTATTATATCCGCATAATAGAAATACAGAGTAACACTGTGTTCCTACACATCTCTCCCCAAATTTGTGTTCAGTGCTATTACATTGGTAGTTTGAACGTGGTCACAGTGGTAGCAGTATTTACACCACAGAAATGGGCAGACATTATAAATCATGGTCTTTTTTATTCACCTCTCTTAAGAGAGAACTAGTTGGTAAACATTTATCAACATGCCACTGGCAATGGTAAACCAAAGTAACTTCTATACTCAAGTTAAAAATCAGGGTAATGGAGAAGTAAGCAGTTAAGTACCGTACAATGGCTGGTATTGTGAGATAACAAAACACATAGGAACATGGAGGGAGGGCCCTAACTCAGACAGGAAGAGTGAAGTCAGGGAAGGCTTCCTGGGGAGGAAGGATGAAAGTAAGAAGTGGCTGAGCGCAGGCCAAAAGATCTCAGAGGAGCCAGGTGTGGTGGACTGCAGCTGTAATCCCAGATACTCAGAAGGCTGAGGCAGGAGGATCATTTGAGCCCAGGAGGTTGAGGTCACCCTGGGCAACATAGCAAGAACCCTGACTCCAAATAAGAAAATAAAAAAAATAAAAATAAAAATAAAAGCCAGCCATAGTGGCTCACACCTGTAATCCCAGCACTTTGAGAGACTGAGGTGGGCAAATCATTTGAGCCCCAGGAGTTCAAGACCAGCCTGGGCAACATGGCAAAACCTTATCTCTACAGAAAAAACACAAAATTAGCCAGGCGTGCTGGTATGCACCTGTATTGCCAGCTTCCCAGCTACTCAGGAGGCTGAGGTGGGAGGATTCCTCAGACCCAGGAGGTCAAGGTTGCAGAGAGCTGTGAGCCCTGAACTATGATCATGCCACTGCACTCTGGCCTGAATAACAGAGTGACATTCTGTCTCAAACAAAACAAAACAAAAAAGATTTCATTGGAAAAAAATACTAACATGGAAGTCTGGAGTTGTGGATTCAATTTTCATGTCTGCAGTGCGACACAGATAAGTCTGATAAGGAGATGAGTTTGGAGCAGGATACCATTAACAATTTTGTCGGTCTAAAGGCTGATGACTTGTATACTAAAATGAGTGTCAACTCCCGAATATTTGTAAGCCTTTGGCATGTGTAGAGAACAATGGTTGTTGTGAGATATAAAGTAAACAAACTTGTAAACAATCACAAAGGAAACAGGTCTCAAGAAATCATATTTTCTCAGAAATTCTCACTTCTCCATTCACATACACATATTATCTCCACTCCCAAGATCTAATAAACTCATAACAGAAAACTTATGATTTTGTCTATCTTTCATCCTGTCTTTGTAGCCCCATCAAGCTTAGCTGAACTTGAGTATATCACGCCTTAATGAGTAAAGACTCAGTCATGCTTTGGCCATTTAAAAGCCTTTTCCTGTCCTCAAAGCCTGCACCTCCACAAGGCAAAAGGCACAAAGAAGTCTGTCTGGCCATTGGCTACCTCCAATAACCTAGCAACACGTGAGCCGCTTCCAGTCATCAAGACCAATAGCCCGGCAACCAAGAAGTCCCAAGGTCATAAGGCATCCAAGCACAAGGACTTCGAATATTGTCAGCTGGTGGGAAATGAAGGGAAACATTAGGAGGCAAAAGATGAAGGATCTGGAGAAGTAGAACCAGAATTCAAGCACGGAAAGAAATACCAGATAGACGGAAATCAATTTTCCTCTTTGACCTCAAAACATCATCCCTGTTTTGGCTTTCCAGGGTAGGTAACTGGTGGATAGTTAATGCACTATTCTGGAGACTTTCAAGGAGAAGGAAAGACTGTGAGACATTATAGTTAAGTAGTTTTTAGCATGATTTCAGAGCTGGAAGGCAGAAAGGAGCCATTGTGCCTGGCTTAGACCAGACATGATTCAGGGGCCCACCTTCTTGTGAAATGGGAGCTGAGGAGAGACTCGTCTTCTTGTGAGGTGCGTGACTGACCAAGTACTTCACGGAAAACATCATAGCTCTATTTCTAAGGCAGAAAGGACGGAATGGCTACTGAGTAGACAACTAACAGCCATTTATATCTCCACCCTCTTAGTCTCCTTCCTTTCTCAGATTTTGTTCCCTAACATTGAAAGCTTCAGTGCCAGGCATCACGCTAAGCACTTCAATACATTAACATGTTTAATCTTCACATTGACATTAGAGGTAAGTACCATTTTCATCCTCTTTTACTGATGAGGAAACTGTGGCTCATAATGGTGACGCAGCTTTCCTAATACCTTAGGAAAACCACAGTTACAAAGTGGTAGAGTCAGGACTCTTGAAATGGACAAACTCTAGGGTTGTGCTATCTAATACAGAAGCCACTAGGCACATGCGACTCTTTAATTTTGAAGTACAGTACAGATGGTCTCTGTCTTACAATGGTTTGACTTAAGATTTGTTGACTTTATGATAATATGAAAGTGATATACATTCAGTAGAAACTATACTTTGAATATCATACTATCCTTTTGTTTTTCACTTTTAGTGTAGTATTCAACAAATTCCATTATTCAATGCTTTATTATAAAATAGGCTTTGCGTTAGAATATTGCCCAACTGTAGGCTAATGTAAGTATTCTGAACATGTTTAAAGTAGGTTAGGCTAAGCTATGCTGTTTGGTAGGTCGGGTGCATCAAATGCATTTTTGACTCATAGGATATTTTCAACTTATAATTGTTTTATTGGGATGTAACTTCATTGTAAGCCAAGGAGCATCTATACTTAAAATTTAAAATCCAATTCCCTAGTCCCACTGGCCACATTTCAAGTGCTCAAATAGCAGTATTAGTCTGGTAGCAACCACACTGAAGGGTGCAGATACAGAACATTCAAATTATCATAGAAAGTTCTGGGACCCAGGTTCTTAATCTTCCACTAAAATGGCTTCACATGACTTCTGTCTCAAGGACTGGCGATCTTTGTGAAGGTTTCCAAAGCCACACCTTCAAAGACAAGAAGATTCCACCTCTTCCCACCCTACTTACAAGGAAAAGGCTCTACCTCAGCCTGAGGCTCCTAACTCTTTTCTGCAAAACTTATCAACAACCCACCTAACAGATGAAGGGAAAAATTGAAATCCTGGGAGTGACTTGGAGTAGGAAGAATAGAAAAGCAATAATACAGTAGTAGCGTTTGAACTTGGAGACACTCATAACTGCACTGTGGCTTCCCTGTTTCCCAACACCCTCTCCAGCAAAACCCCTGCCAGGGCACAATCCCAAGCTCCTCCTAGTTCTCACCCAAACTGCCAATCCACAACAATTATGTTTCCCAATTCATGACAAGAAGACATTGTGTCAATAGCAGGTGACATTGTAGTGTTAGGTACAACACCCGATGAAAACCCAAAATACTCTCATTGTTCCACCCTCGCAAAAATTCCTCAAGGGCCAGAGTACATGACTCAGTTTGTGGTCTGGTTAATTCCATTTCCAGACACTAGTGAGTTAGGGGACTGAGAATGATTCTTCTTTAAAGGTGTTGTAAAAACCACAGTAATATTTAAGATAACACACAACTCTTTTCCTTTATTCATCTCCCTTCCTGCTCTGTAGGGTGCCAAGTTAAGGCTGCCAGGACTAAGCTGGCCTCAAGAAGTCGGGTTGTGTCCAGGAAAGAATATATACTCAGAAGACCCAGACCTCAGCTGGAATCCTTCCCCTGCCATTTATCAACCTTCCAAGAAAGGAAAGTCACTGTTCTTTTAGATTCCATCTCTATAAAAAGGAGCTAAAATGCCAACCTTACGTGGTTATTGGGAGGATCAGAGGAGACGATGGTTATAAAGTAGTGACACATAGTAGGTCTTCAAGTAAATGTTGCTTCCCTCTTCCCTCTAGTTATTGGATATTTACATTAGAAATTTTTGTAGAACTGAAGATAAATTTAGCAAATATTCTGGACAAGGAACCAGAAATACCAAATCCTGATAGTTGCTCCTTCCCAAAAGAGTGTCATTACAATGCCAGATGAATGGGAAGCAAAATAGCATTGTGTTATTAGTTGAGGCTTTGGTAACAAATCCCACGGCAGGGCTTAAGAGTCACCAGGGCTGGGTCATACCACTGTGAACGGCTTCTTTTCTAAAGCTTGCAGTCTAAACAGCCTCAGGCCAAAGTCAACCTTGAATCCAGCTCTCCTTCACCTTGTATTGCCTCAGCTGCAAACTGACACTAGACATGTAGAGGCGGGGAACAGTTTCTCAGAGGCGAGGCTGTAGCTCTGTGTTACCTAGCCAGAAAGACATAAAAGAGAAGAAAGACAAACAGACAGAGGATAATGCCCTCCCCTGAAAGCTCCAGCCCCAGAAAATGAAACCCAGCCAGAGTCCTCAAAGATCACGAATCAGATCCAAGTTATGGCTGGTAATAGAGGCTGTGTTTCTTGCCCTTATATCTGATGAAGAGCATTGTGGTGGGGTGGGGAGGAGCCTCAAACTACACTTAGAAGGCTCTAATTGGCCTAATTACCTAAAGACTCATCCTGTGATAATTCCAGGCTGGCTTTACAAAGCCCCTGAGGATGTAGGTAGCTTTGTACAGCTATCTACCTCCAGTACAGATTCTTGAGTCCAACCCAGAAGACTATGAGCAGAAGGTCCAGAGTGGGCCCTGGGAATCTGCATTTAACAGGTTGGATGCATAGTCAGGTGCAGGAGGCTCTTGTGATTGGTGATTTGTTTATCCAATTGTTTAGTTGATCTTCTGATGACTCATCCATTTATCAGTCTGTTCCCTTTTACGTTTTCCTCCTAGGTCTTGCCACTGGCCCTTTCCTTAATAACATCCGCTTCTTCTTGGGTCCAATGCCATGGCCTCCTCTTAAGAAATCTTTCCCTTCCTATCTACTTGACATTCAAAGCCACCATCTTGGTGAAAGTGGATTTTAGTAGGGAATACCATTTCTGGCTATGTTTCTTTGAGATGGTCTTGCGACTTGGGAAATGTGTGTCCATCTGACGACTGAGTATGTTGGAAAAGTCTGGTAAGAATTTATCATGGAAATATGTGCATAATAAAAGCTCAAATGTAAGTTTAAGGATCAAAGAACAACAGACCAAATGTGTAAATTCACACACGCACACATGTGCACACACACAGAGAAAATACAACCAAAATATGGAACATTCTGTGCATGCACATGGAACCCACATGGAACACGGAAAAGTCAATACACACATTGACCTACATTTCTCTAGGCAGGCTGCAACCCCCACAGAGGCATCTAGTTTCCTTCCTCGGGGTAAGACAATAGAACATCAGCATACAAAGCCCACCAGCATAATTCACTGTAACCCCCATTCTTTGCTCACACTCAACCTTAATCCATCAGCCTATCCCTGACCTTTTACTCTAAATTCCTTCTTGAACTACTCTATCCTTGACCACCTCTCCAGCCATCCTTAATCCTCCTCCATGGTGCAGGAGGATTATTAAGTAAATCTCAGGGATGACATGACCACATCTTTCAAGTAAAGTCACCTTCAAAGGCTATCTATAGAAAACATTATGACGAGAGAGACAGAGAGAGATTAACTGATGAACTATCTATCTATCTATCTATCTATCTATCTATCTATCTATCTATCTATCTGTCTATCTCTATCTATCTATCTATATCACAGAAACTGCAACCCATCCCAGGAATATCAATGAAAGTAAAATATCCTAGGCTTTTCTGTTTAATATCTACCTCCAAAATGCTCAGTCATGTCAGAGATAAGGAGAGATGTCATCTGCAGTCTATGATGGAAGCATGGAGGTACACAAGTACATGCTTTAAATTGGAAAGTAATGTAGAGACGGGAAGGAGTAAAGCAGTACATACATGTGTGTCCCACATGTGCCAGCCCCCTAAGCTGTCAGCAGAGCTCTAGCTCCAGGTGCTGAGAGGAGACTGCGCTGTCTCAGCTACTGTGTGCTCATCTGCATGTGTTCTCTTGCAAAGAGACATACCGGAGATGCTCCTTCAACAACGTGCACTGAGATGTGTTTCTGCCCAGGGGTCAGGCATAGCAGCGTCCCCATAGATTTCCAGACCCATGAAATGCTAAAATGAAAAGCACCAGAGTGTCCCAAAGTATATCCTAGGGATTATCAGCTGCATTCCATGTAAAATCATATAAAAGAGGGAAACAGAGAGATGGAAAACTCTGCCTCAAATAAAGTGAAACTTGTTTCTTTCTTACAGGACTTTTCAGAAGCTTCAGTGTCTAAAGTTCATTGTGAATTCTGAAAGGGAGATAGAACGGTCAATGTTTCCCAAGCTGACTTGAGCACAGTATCTATTTCTAAGATTCCACTTTCAGGACAACTGTCTCGAAAAACATTTTGAGACAAAATGCAAATTCAATCTAACTCTCTTCACCCACTCGACAGGTGGAAAAACTAAGGTCCAAGAGCAAACAGATTCGTTGTAAATGGCACACTGGTTAATGGAAGCCCAGGTCTCCTGACTTCTGGTCTAGGATCACATCTTCACATATCTCTCATGACATATGAGATTCTGGGTGAGGAATTTAAGTCACTCATTCACTCAATGAGTGTTTCTTAGGCACCAGTTCTGTGCCAATTTCTTGGCTGGATTCTGGAAGCACAAAAACAAAAAAAAAGGCATGATTCCTGCCTTCAAGAAGATTATAATTTACTGGAACTAGAACACATAAGAAAGCAGTCAATTATGGCACAAGAAGTCCCCACTTAGTTTCAATATGCACAGTTCCATATGCACAGTTCCAATATGCATAGATTCTACTTATTGCGAATTTTAAATAACATCAGTTCCCCAATGACATGGTTCAAATTTAAGTTACTGCAGTCTATTAATTGTGTGATTGTATAAAATACAACCTTTGCTGCCTTTCAGTCACAGCAGAAATAACAGATGTGTATCGTGAGCAGTGACTGATCATGCCACTCTGTTCCAAGTCTGCAGGCAGCTGGTCACTGTGGGTCTGTTATTCAGGTCAGACATGGACAGCAAAACATGTCACTGTATTGCTTCCTTGTCCCTTAGGGATCAACCTGCATGTCATTTTATACAACTGGATCATCAAAAGAAGGACTTGACCAACAAAGATGAAAGTGCAGCAAGAAAGCTGATAATGCTGGAAGTTAAATTTACATAAAATGTAAACAGAGTTACAGAAAACATATAGCTGACTGTGGAAATGTGGACACTGCCATCATGTGAGGGACCTGGGATAGAACTTGGTGGAACTTGGTCAAGGTGAACTTATTGACATAAATGAGGAAAGTGATGAAAAAGCTGAAAGTGTCCTAGAAAAGGTAGTATCAGTAAGACATTTCACATTAAAGGAACTCTTGTAGATATTCCACCGCATTGAAAAGGCAAAGAATAAAACGCTGGAAGTGAATTCAAACCTTGAAAGGAGTCTGACTTGTCAAGGTGTTGAAGAGACATTCACTTCCCTTACAGATCAAGTGAAGGCAAGCGTTGTTCAAACCACTAGATAAGATTTTAACAAAGAAATAAAATGTAGTTCTCAACATATTTTATGTTTTGAAGTACAGTGTACAAAATAAGAGTTGTAATTGTTTGCATTTTTCTATACACTTATATTCAACAGTAAAAGGATTTTTACTGTTTGGAGAAAAAAAATCAAAGGTCACGGCACAATTGTAATTTTTCCTATTGCTTCAGATTGCTTTGCATGGTTTCAGCCCTCATGTGTCCGCACTTTTGTGCAAAGAGAGGGCACCTGTATGTAAACACACTCTGGGCCTCAATTTCTCTGCTTTAAGAGAAAATCCATTAGCGTACCAATAGAAAGGCAGAGGCACACCCAAATGAAGATGATTCCAGACAGGTTTAGTTTTGAAGGTTCTATACTTAAAAGCAGAACGATGTAGGTGGAAGGCAAGCACAAAGTGTAGTACAGAAACCTGGGGCTAGCAGCGGCTGACCTGTTACCATCCCTGGGCTCCCAAGGACAATGGAAGGAAGCTAACCAGAACCCGGAGAAGAAAGTGATGTTGAGCAGTGTGCCTCTGTTTGAGGAAGAGGGCCAGCCTGAGAGACTCTCCAGGAACGGGGGCAGGGGACTCAATATCCCACCCTCACTCTCCTCCTCCTTCCCTATTCCCATTGGCTGAACTCACTGTATTAGCCTGTTCTCATCCTGCTGATAAAGACATACTCAAGACCGGGTAATTTATAAAGAAAAAAGAGATTTAATGGACTCACAGTTCCACATGGCTGAGGAGGCCTCACAATCATGGTGGAAGGCAAAAGGCACATCTTACATGGTGGCAGACAAGAGAGAATGAGAACCAAGCAAAAGAGGTTTCCTCTCATAAAATCATCAGATCTCGTGAGACTTATTCACTATTATGAGAATAGTATGGGGGAAACTGTCCCCATGATTCAATTATTTCCCACCAAGTCCCTCCTACAACATGTGGGAATGATGGGAGCTACAATTCGAGATGAGATTTGAGTAGGGACACAGCCAAACCATAGCACTCACTTGGAAGCCAGAAGGCTTTGTTGACTGTATATAGTCAGCAAGTGGCAGCCCCTGGGACACAGAATAGGGTACAGAAGGGTAATAAAAGATTAGAAGGGCCAAAAGGAAGAGATCTCAAATAGGGCCCACTTTAAAGAAAATTATTTTATATAATAGGTAGCCAAAACCTCCCCAACTAGCTTCAACTCCAAAGGGGAGTTAGGAGAAGGAAAGACAGCTGTCTGGCAGAAACTAGTGCAGGAAGGACAGCTTGGCTCTAGGAGGAACTAGAAAGACATCATGAGACCAGACAACCTCTCTCCAAGCTTCTGTCTCTATGACCACCTGGTCTTTGCTTCCTTTTGTCTCTCCATGGCCAAGAGGCTTTCTCTGTCCCCTGACATCATAACAGAAATTAGCATCTGATACCATGCAACCACCAACAGAGACTAGCTAATGTCTCTTTGTCCTGTGAGAAAGAACTTGATTGGCCCAACTTGGTTCGAAAGCTGATGCCTGATCCCGTCAGCTGCAACCAAGGAAGATCACATGATACTAGCATGGCTGCTAAGGCTCATTCTGGTGGATTCTCAGAAATGAAGATTTATGGAATGGGCAGCAACCCAAAAGGTGCTCATAACTGCACTTGTTCTATTTTTACTCAATAAACTCTTATATATACAGTATTTTTTAATGTGCCAGGCACCATTATAAGTCTTTCCTTCATTTACAACAACCCTATAAGACACAGCCTATTATTGGCTCCTTCTACAGGTGAGGAAATTGAGGCATAAAGATAGTAACTAATTTTCCAAGGTCACACAGCTGGCAAGTGGCAAAGCTGGGATTTGAACCCACACAGTGTGATCCCAGGATTCATGCTTTTAACTAGTATGTTCTATTATCTCTGAATTTTAAGTAGAGGGAAACAATGGTCTCTATCCATTTGCTTCTCAAAACTTTTCAAGACTTAAGATAAATGGGTACTCAGTAACCCTAAAAAGTTGTATGTTGAACTAACGGAGTAAGCTATGAGCCTACAATGGCGAAGGAATTGATCCTCCCAATCCACCCCATCTCTTCCCAAAACCCGACTTCTGTTTGCAGGTTCAGAGAATAGAAATGAAAGTGAGACCGAGAGAAATAGAATTCTCACTCTACTCACCATCTGAAAATAATCAGCTATCATATAATTCAGAAAACAAAGCATCACAGCAAACTACAAAGAGAATACAATGCCCAAGAGCCGCAGAGTTTTATCTTCCTCTTCCAATAGGTGGCATGACAGCAGATCTACGCTGGATCTTGGCACCTTTCCCACGTGTTTCTGTTCAAGGGCCCTGCATCTACTCTGGGCAATTTGGGCCTGTCCTCTTTGAGGCAAACCAGTCTTCTCTGGGAAGGCTTCATTAAGTCCCATTGCTGCAATTAGGTAGCAGATGCTGGTGACTCTCAAATCTCCCTGCTGTTCTGAAGACTAAGGAGCCAGCTGCCCCCTGACCATCTCCACTCGGAGGTGCCACACAGGCCCTTCAAATGTAACATGTCCCAAACCAACTCCATCATCTTCTTTCCCAGACTCACCTTTCTCTATTGGTCTCCACCTCAAGGAATATCCATCATGTATCCAACCACCAAGTCTGAATTGTAGGAATCATTCTTGACCTCTTCTTCTCCCTAACTTATGTTTCTCACATCTATTTAGTAAGTCCTGCTTATTTGACTTCCTGAATATCCCTGAAACCCTTCCACTTCTTTTTGTCCTCTCCACCACTTTCCCACTTGAGGCCAACATCTTGGTTGCTTGGATGACAGCAGTAGTCTTCTAGCAACAACCATTGCTTCTCTTCAATCCATTTCACAAGCTGCAATCAGAGTGACCATGCTGAAGTGAAAATCTGATTATATCTCAGCTTTTCTTAACTCTCTTCACAGTTTCTCTATTATTGTTGGATCAAATCCTAAATCCTTAAAAGGGCTTATTTGCCTGCACAATCTGGTGTCCAGTCACCTCTCCAGTCTTCTCTCATACTACTCTTCCTTTCACACAGTGTACTCCATGTAGACTAAACTCTCAATCATTGGACATGCCTCTGGTAGGCAGCCCCGAAAATAGCACCAATGATCCTTCCTCCTGGACTCACACATGTGACTGTGGACTCAATTCCCTTTGAGTGTGGACTGGACTTAGTGACTCACTTCTTTTTTATTCTTTAAGTTTTAAAAAGTATAATTTCAACTTTTATTTTACATTCAATGGATACGTGTGTAGGTTTGCTGCATGGGTATATTGTGTGATGCTGAGGTTTGAGTTATGACTGATCCCGTTACCCAGGTACTGAACATAGTACTCACTAGTTAGTTTTTCAACCCCTTCCCTTCCTCCCACCTCTAGTAGTCCCCAGTGTTTATTGTTGCCATCTTTATGTCCGTGAGTACCAGTGTTTGGCTACCACTTATAAGTAGTGACTCACTTCTAATGAACAGAATATGGCAAAAGTGATGGGATGTCATTCCAAGATGAAGTTACAGAAAGACTCTGAAAGTTATTACATACTCATATTCTCTCTCTCTCTCTCTCTCTCTCTCTCCTGCAATGAAAGCAAGCTGCCATGTTGCTAGTAGTTCTTATGAAGATGCCCAAGTGACAAGAAATTGATACCTCCAGCCAACAGTCAGTGAAGGCCTCATGCAAAGAGACATCAGATTCCAAACCCATAATACTGATATAATAAATGTTTGTTATTTTGCTCTATTACATTTTGAAGTGTGGCATTTTTATGCAACTTTGTGTGGCTAATAAAACTCCACAGACTCTCTTGTTTCTGAGCTACTGGCCACACTCTTCCCACCTCCTAGATTGCTCTTCCCGCTCCTCCAATTCCAACCCATTTCCCCTAACTCCAATTCATTCTCAGATCTCAGGTTAGATGACACCTGGTCCAGGAAACCTACCCTGACTTTCCTCATCATAGTGTGGATTATAGCAGCCAGCAAGCTCTATAAGGGCAGGAACCATGGCTATCATGATTCACCTTGGATCTCCTGTATTCACAAAAACACATAGATGTGTGATGAATCCTTCCCAAATGAATGAAGGCCATAGAAAAGCTTTTCCTCTCCGTGCTGAGCTGAATTGTTTCCTTGTGCCAAGTAAATGACTCAATATCATGTGGACACTGACTGTGTCCTGAGTTTCTAGAAGTCGTGTTTTTAATGTATGCAGTTGTAATACTGACCCCAAATCTAATATTTACACTGACTTTAAACAGCTCTTCTCCTTCATTCTTTTTCACTTTCACAATAACCACGGGAGGCATGATGATCCCCATTTTATGCATAGGAAAAGTTAAAAAGGACTTTAGCAAGTTTCATTGACAACCAAGTGTGAATCCCAGATCTCAGAACTGGTCTCCAAACTCAGCACAGAACTGCCTTCAGGAGAAGGATACCAGATGAACATACACCCTAATTACCAAATAATTTTTTCTAAAAATAAATGCAGATTGCCTCCACATATATGACTGATGGCCATACTTCATCACCCAGGCATGTTGGTAAGCAAATAAACTACAATATGAAATTTCTAATCTCTAAGGGGGTCAGACAGCAGAATCAAGGAAATAAAGTAAAACATAATCAAATCAGATCCGGAAAAAGGGAAGTTATGAAAAAAATCAGTAAAAAGTAAAGCATTTGAAAAGAAATTAATTGTGATGTTTTCAGATACGTAGTGGTAAGCTTATAAATTGTTAGGAACAAACTAAAGTTTAATAAGCAAGATAGATTTTTTTTTTCTTTTGACACAGAGTTTCATCCAGACTGGAGTGCAGTGGAGTCATCTCAGCTCACTGCAACCTCCACCTCCCAAGGTCCAAGCAATTCTCCTGCCTCAGCCTCCTGAGTAGCTGGGATTACAGGCATGTGCCACCACGCCCAGCTAATTTTTGTATTTTTAGCAGAGATGGGGCTTCACCATGTAAAGGACCATTCGCACTTAGGCTGCTTTGCAGATCAGTGTATCAACGATGACATTCCAGGCTGGACTTTATGTCTCTGAGTAGTTTGCACGACACTTGGTTTGATTTTATTTTTATTTTATAAAAACCCTACTCACTTCCTACAAGTAAAAATTTTAAATCACAGTTTTGAATTAAACGCAGTTCAATTGAAAAATCAGAATAACACCAGTTTCAGAGACTATACGGTTGGGTAAATACCTTGTAAACAATGACTGTTGCTTCTTTAGCACTTAAATGCCTGTGAGTAGCTCACACACATTTGCCTTATGCTGAATGCCATTCAGTTGTTGAAAAGGTTCCAGAATCTATGCCAAAAACTGGAAAAGTGAGCCACAGGGTGCAGCAGATATGCAAGTGAGCTTGTGTGGCTGTCACTATATTTTAAAGATTAGTTATCAGTACTTATTTAGTTTTATTTTATTATTATTATTTTTTTAACTAGAATTTCACTCTGTCACCCAGGCTGGAGTGCAGTGGTGCGATCAGCTCACTGCAACCTCTGCCTCACAGGTTAAAGCAATTCTCCTGCCTCAGCCTCCCCAAGTATCTGGGATTATAGATGCTCACCACAACGCCCAGCTAATTTTTGTATTTTTCGTAGAGACGAGGTTTTGCCATGTTGGCCAGGCTGGTCTCGATCTCCTGACCTCCAGTGATCTGCCCGCTTTGGCCTCCCAAAATGCTGGGATTACAAGTGTGAACCACTCCGCCTGGTCGGTTATCAGTATTTAGATATTAAAGAAGGTTCATTAAAATCCAGCTTTACAGCATCTAAAGCCACATCCTCTTATGTCAAACACTGGCCAGAGCTCAGTAAGGACTTGCCCTCCACCCAGGGCACGTGGCCTCTGCTTCTCCAGGATTCATTGCTCCTGGTTTCTTCTGTGCCCATCCTGTACCAGGCATTTACAGTATCTGCCTGGCTCCCATGGGCATGGGGTTGAGATTCACTGAAAACAATGACCACCATTTTCTTAAAATCCTATTGGTTGAAACAGAGATTTATTTTCTCAAGTGACCTACAGGAAAAGTGAATTTTTTTGTTTGTTTTTTGTTTGTTTGTTTGTTTGCTTGTTTTTTAATACAAAATGATACCTGGGTTGGCCAGGTGTGGTGGCTCATGCCTTGTAATCCCAGCACTTTGGGAGGCCGAGGCAGGTGGATCACTTGAGGTCAGGAGTTCAAGACCAGCCTGGCCAACATGGTGAAACCCCACCTCTACTAAAAATACAAAAATTAGGTGGGTGTGATGGCAGGTGCCTATAATCCCAGCTACTTGGAGGCTGAGGCAGGAGAATCGCTTGAACCCAGGAGGCAGAGGCTGCAGTGAGTGGAGGCTATGCCTCTGCACTCCAGCCTGGGTGACAAGAGCAAGACTCCATCTCAAAAAAAAAAAAAAAAAAAAAAAAAGTGACACCTGGAACCCATCAACTGCCTTTTCTTTTGCTCTCTCCCTTCTCCCCAGGCCCCCAACCTCTCCATCATGCATCTCCACTTCCCTTTGTGTCTCTTGGCTACTTTTTCTCCTCTTCTGAGGTCAATTTCTCCATAACATCAGTTGTCAGTGGCCCAAAATGGCCACTTTGATCTAGCATCTATTTCCTGGTCTTTCAAGTTAGCTTTCACAGCTCCCCTGGCACAGTGTCTCCTTGTCCCAAATCCAATTTGATGAAACAGGAAATGGACTGGTATCGTCATCTATTCAACTCAGGCCAATCAATTTCTGTTCACAGTAGCTGGTCACTCAATGAATCAAGGTACCTGGGACCCTGTCCTAATAACAAGAGAATATTTTATGGCACAAAATACGGTCGCTCAAGGCACCAGGGATTCTAGGCAAGACACACTTCCTTCAAGGGTAGGCAGGACCTGACCACCTCCCAAAGCCCTCACCCCTGCACCAATACAGCCACCAGCTTCCAAAACAAGGTCCCCAGTGATTTGTCTCTCTGCTCCCAGGAGGTGTGGCCGGACCAGGACCTGGCTTCCAGAGAGCAGAGTCACGGACAAAGGAGTCATACACTTTACTTGGCCACCGAGTCCTCTGCCACATGCACAAATGAAAGCAGTTAGTTTCTGTAATGAATTTGTAACGCTCCTTTGCTTGTTTCCTCTCAGTGCCTGATGGCCTTTCAAAACAGTGTGAATCCACTGAGAACCATAATTGTGCTGCTTGTTAGCCAATCTAGGGATTCATGCCCACTGCATCCCCCGACCCGGACAAGCCGCTGTGCCTTCTCTGAAGTGGCCATAACAAATTTGCTTTATTGGCCTGAATTTGGGAACTCATGTTATTTGCCTTTGAGATAGAACAAAAAGACTCTCTATCTTCTCTGGCTCCTCCCACCATTGAGATGGCCAAGAGCAGAGCATGTTTTCCAGGTTTCAGTTCACCCTGCAGAAACAAGGAGATTCTAGCAGTGTGAGAGGCAGACAGGTCTAGTGGTTAAGTACACAGGACCCGCCTCTTATCCCAGTTCTGTCACATTCATGCTGTGTGGCTTTGGGCAAGTCATTTCACCTCTCTGAACTCCACTTTCTCCATTGATTCAACAGGGAGAATAATACCTCCTTGGTTTGTTGAGAGGATAAAGTGAGAAATATAACATTTCCCATCCCTGGCCAGAGCTAGGAATGTATCAGTTGACTCAATCTGAGTGAGGGCCTCAAAGGGTGAATGGAAATTTTCTAGGACAGAGAAAAGAGGATAGGTGTTTCTAGTGGAGAGGATAGGAGGAGAAAAATCACAGAGGCAAATGTACCTGGTATCATAAAGAAACGCTGATGGGTCTGGCATCTTTAAGGCTGCAATTTGTTATCCTTTTTGGGGGAAGCTTAGAGATGGACCTTTGGAAAATCAGATAAAGCTGTCAGGACCTCCCAGAGGTAGACCCACAAGGTTTAGGTGTAGACTTTTAAGAAAAGTTGTCAAAGAAAAAATACAAGTGATTCAAACACCTGCATGTTTGGGAGCAGGGGAGACAATGAAAAAACATAGTGTTTCAGAGAACCTATGTGTAATACTTCTTCTGAAAATGTAATAATTTGGGGGATTCTTTAAGTTTTTTCCTCTAAATTCTTTATATTTTACTAGGTGCAATGAAATGCAACCATGGGTGAGATTTTTCAGACGAAAAACATACCATTGTTTCAAGTAGATAAGGAAAGCCATTTGGGCTGACCTACCCTTGTTGAAATATAGGACTCACAGTGGCCTGGTCACGCTGCCTCTTTGTCCTGTTTGTCCCTTCTCATTTCCCTTGCAGAATTCATAGCTGCCCGTAGGTACTCCGCCTGGATAGGAAAAAAGATCACCGTCCACTGTAGGTTTAAGGACAAAACTGCAGCCTTTGTTGTGTTGACCAAGTAAGGACCACCAATCCTACTGACCACTTCCATGCTTCTCTGAGTTGAACAGAATACACTTGACCAATAAGACTAGTTACGAGTTCCACACTGAACGGCTGAAACTGGAAGCAACATGAAGCTGGAAGGTGAGAAGGTAGTTCATGTGCTAATGGCAATTAATTTACGTATATATTTGTACTAATAATGTCAAATTAGACTGTGGTGGGCTAGCACGGAGTCACAACTAGCATTCAGATTGGTTACATCCATGTGCACTGATTGTATTTCAAGATTCAAGCAATGATCAGCAAATAAACTTTTTCTACAATTTCTTGTATGCAAGCAGGACTTGAGATCTGGAAGTAAAATGACAGGTTTTTACTTCATTTAAAAAAAATATTTTTCCCCTCCAAGGGCTTTGCCTTGCCCAGGAGCGTCCCAGGTTGATGTTTTGAAGCCAAGGGCTGTAACATGAGGTGGGAAGGATGGGCTAGAACCGTTTGCTGAGGACTTAGGCTGCATGGTGAAGGTGCAAGACCATGGGAGGTTTATATGGGGACAGGAGCCAGTTGTTGGGCCAGAATCTCTCTCCCTCTTTCTCTCTCTCTCTCTTTCTCAACCTATTTCTGTGGGCCTGAATGAAACCCGGAGTCCTTGATTGAACTTTATGGCTGATTATTTAAAAATACAATTTTATGGTCTTAAAATATTCCAACAATGAGGAACACTAAAACCTAGAAACCTACAAGCATCATAGCCACACCCTCTTGTAGTGAGTGTTCATTATTTCAGTATGTGTATTAATTTCTTGTGGCTGCCATAACAAAGTACCACAACCCGGGTGGCTTAAAACAACAGATATTTATTCTCTCACAGTTTTGGTGACCAGAAGTCCAAAATCACGGTAATGTCAGGAACAGTTCCTTCCAGAGGCTTAGAGGAAGAATCTGTTCCATGCCTCTCTCCCAGTTTCTGTGGCTCCCAGCAATCCTTGACATTCTTGGACTTGTAGATGCATCACTCTGTCTTTACATTACTTTATATTCTTTCTTAGTTCTTTCTCTCTTTCTCTCTCTTTTCTTTTCTTTTCTTTCTTAGACAGAGTCTCACTCTGTCGCCCAGGTTGGAGTGCAGTGGCACAATCCCAGCTCATTGCAACTTCTGCCTCCTGGGTTCAAGCTATTCTTCTGCCTCAGCCTCCCAAGTAGCTGGGATTACAGGCCTGCACCACCATGCCTGGCTAATTTTTGTATTTTTAGTAGAGAGGGGGTTTAACCATGTTGGCCAGGCTGGTCTTGAACTCCTGACCTCAGGTGATCCACCCACCTTGGCCTCCCAAAGTGCTGGGATTACAGGCGTGAGCCACCATGCCCAGTCTGTCACTTTATTTTCTAGATATCTCCCTGTGTCCAAATCTCCCTCCCCTTTCTCATAAAAACACTAGTCAATGGATTTAGGGCCTACTCTAAATGGATGATTTCATCTCAAGATCCATTTGCAAAAATCTCATTCCCAAATAAGGTCACCTGAAGTTCTTGAATGTGAATTTTGGCAGGTGAGAGGACACAATTTAACCCATTATAGTATCCTTTCAGAAATTACATTATATAGACCTGCCTTTGCAGATTTAAAAAAAGAAAGAACGAAATTACATTATAGACAGAACGTTCTATTCCTCATATTTAGTTCTTTACAAAAAAGATTATATTACCCATCATGTCAAAGTCACACAGCTAGGAAGTGATAGAATCCAGACTGAAACTTGTGCTTAGGGACCTGCATTCTTAGCGGCTATGCTCCCCTGTCATTGTGGGCCATGAGAGGTTCTCTTCCTCCCTTTTTTGCTGGCCTCGTAGGTCGTGTCCAGTTTGGGCTCGAACATACAATGCTTTATGAATATCCCATACATATAACTTTGTCCTGGTGTGTATTTTTGTTCCATAAATTCCTAGTGGTGCAATTGCTGGGTCAAAGGGTTTCACTCCTTAATGCCAGGTTCTGCAGGGCTAATTAAAACCCTATTGGTTGATCGGGGGATCACCCCCCAGCCCCATCAGTCACCCCATCCTCAGCCTTCTTTTCCACAGAAGGAGGCAAAAGGGACTGATTTCTCACTTCCTGCAGCTGACAGAAGGTAGTCAGTGTTTATGCCACAGACTGGGCTCGGGCAGAGGTCTTGTTTCCAGGAGAGAACAGGTTGCAGATTTGGACAGTCTCAACTCAAATCTTAGCTATACCTCTCAATCTTAGCTATACCTCTCACTAGCTGTGTGACCCTGGGTGAGTCACGCAACATCTCTGAGCTTTTATATCATTATATACGACTGGGGCGTTGGCTCACGCTTGTAATCCCATAATCCCACAACTTTGGGAGGCCGAAGTGGGCAGATTACTTGAGGTCAGGAGTTCAGGAGCAGCCTGGCCAACATGGTGAAATCCCAGCTTTACCAAAAATACAAAAATTAGCCAGGTGTGGCAGCACACACCTGTAATCCTAGCTACTCAGGAGACTGAGGCCCGAGAATTACTTGAACCTGGGAGGGGGAGGTTGTAGTGAGCCGAGATCTGCACTCTAGCCTGGGTGACAGAGTGAAGCTCGATCAAAACAAAAACAAAAACAAAGAATAAAAAACAAAAACCAAACAAGCAAAACAAAACAAAAAACCCAGAAAAAAAAAGAAAGAAAGGAGGTCAAAATGTGTACCTACAGAATTGTCAGGACACTTGGAAAGAATGGATATAAAGTCCACAATACAGTGCCTAACACTCAGGCTATTGTTTTTTCTCTGCTCTTATATTTACTTGAGAGTAATACACTTTTTCCCCAGGCCTTCCGCCCCTTCCTCTAACATTTGATGGAGAATGCTGAACCAGGAGCATGGGAGGAGACATGTTGGGCTCTAGAACTGCCTTCCATGTGAATGCCTTTGGGTCCATTCAAACCCTCCAAACTTTCTCCACTTGAGATTCAACAGCTGAGGAGGTCAACTCACTGACAATGAAGGGCAAAGAGGACATTTATCTGGCTTAGCCTCTACATAGCTGTCAGGAAGCTAAAGGGTTCTCTCTCTCCCAGAGCTGGAATATTATGTTATCATTATCATTATCATCATCATTTTGACAGTGGTGATGGCATCAGGGAGCCATTCTCACACACAAGCAGATAAAGGCATCATGGACCCAGTCTTGTAACTCCAGAGGAGCACTGTCCCCTCTGAGATTCCACTATTGGACCGGAGCCTGCAGTAGAAGCACATGTCTAATATTTACTTCATAGCACACAGGCTGCTTATTAAGCATCTGCTATATGCCAGGCCTCATGCAAGATGCTGGACACTCAGCGAGCAAGACAAAGACCCTTCCCTGGCACCGCTTAGGCCAGGAGAGACAGACATGAGTAAGGGTTTGGTTTGGTTTTTCAGCACATGAACACAAAATGTGATTTCTGCTATAAAGAGAACAGTGCGTTGTGCTTAATAACAACGGAAGGAGAATAGCAAGGGATAAGATCTGGGGATGCCCAGTGGATTGGAGGAGGCCTTAGAAAGCTGTGTGATGTTGGGCTAAGTCCTCACGTCTCTGAGTCTGTTCCCTACTATTTATTTACTTATTTATTATAGAGACCGGATCTCCCTCTGTTACCAAGCTGGAGTGCAGTACAGTGGCATGATCACAGCTCACTGCAGCCTCAAACTCCCGGGCTCAAGCGATCCTTCCACCTCCACCTCCTAAGTAACTGGGATTACAGGGACTACCCTGTCTTTACAAAAAACTGAAAATATGAGCCATCACATCTGGCTAATTTTTTAAGTTTTTTTCGTAAAGACAGGGTCTCCCTTTGTGGCCCAGACTGGTCTCAAACTTCTGACTTCGAGTGATTCTCCTACCTCAGGTCTCCCAAAGTACTGGAATTACTGGTGTAAGCCACTGCTCCCGGCAGCCCGCAATTTAAATGAGAGGATACATTACTTGTTCCTGAGTTGCTGGGGTGGGAAATGACATCTCTTATGCAATGGCACCAGCACAGAGCCCGCCCTATGGTTGCCTTTAAGTGGGACTAGTTCCACTACATTGTCTGATCCTGGATTTAGGCTTCCAAACCCCTAAGCCCTTGGAACATTACAGTCTGTGCTGAACACTTGGGGGAAAACCAAAACAACTCCAATTTCCTATAACCTCAGGCAAGTGTTTTGGAGTTTAGAAAGTTCCCAAGTAGGCTTTCCAGGGCAAACTGTAACTTTAGGAAGAGATTCTACCTGACTTTTCTTTTTTTCCTGAAATATTATATCCCAGCAACATGAGTGAAACAGCTCTTTTGCTTTTGCATTGTTGAATTTACTGTTGCTATGGTGACTCCTAATGATAATGATGATGGTAATGATGGTATTGAAGCCTGTCTGCCCAACCAATCTATTAAGCCTTACCATACAGCATTTGTGACTATCATCTGCATGGTGCAGGCCTTAAAAAGGTTTTCATGTTGCATATAGCATATGTAGAGGGTAATGCACTCTCAATCCCTTATTCTGTACAACGTGTCAGTCTGAAATGACCTCGGTCAATGTTATTTATAGAAACTTGTAAGTCACTTGATGGAATCACTTAAAAAGAGAGAGGGAGGCAAAAATATTAACACAGATTTAGTAGAGAGTCACAAGAATATGATCTACCCAGGGAAAGTGTTAGAAATTGTTGCTAATAAGCCTTGTAGAAGAGACAAAATAAACATAAAGCTATAGGACAAATAAAACAAATCTATCATAATGTGTAGCGAAAACATGAGTGGGTTCTTGTGGGCTACAATAACATCTCTCATGATGGTGTCATGCCGAGATAAGAAAAAGGGCTGTGTCACCAACAACACAGATGGACATGAAGGTGATCCATCGGGGCTACTAGGTGAGGCCCGAAAAAGCATCCCCGGTGATGAAAAAGACACCAGTGTGAAGATGCGTGGGAAGAGTTCGAAGGAACAGTTTTTTGAAACCTGATGCGGGTGGGGGATGGTGAGGAAGTGATATTTGTAAATTAATGTATTATGTTACATAATAAGAAATCTATTTCTTTATTTATTTTTTATTTTTTACTTTTTTTTTGAAACCGAGTCTCACTCTATTACCCAGGCTGGAGTGCAGTGGCGTAATCTCGGCTCACTGCAACCTTCGCCTCCTAGATTCAAGCAATTCTCATGCCTCAGCCTCCTGAGTAGCTGGGATTACAGGCGTGTGCCCCCATGCCTAGCTAATTTTTGTGTTTTTAGTAGAGATGGGGTTTCACCATGTTGGCCAGGCTGGTCTTGAACTCCTGGGCTCAAGCGATCCACTCTCTTTGGCCTTCCAAAATGCTAGGATTACAGGTGTCAGTCACTGTGCCCGGCCACATAGTAAGAAATTTAAAATATAGTTTCCACAACTAATTAATAGATTAAATATTGCAAGTCATTTGATTATTTCATCTTCTCAGCCTTATAAACTGGGACATTTAAGTTGTTTTAAAAATTATAATTTCTTTAGGAAAATAGGTTGAGGCCTAATTGGCATCATCTACTTCATTTTTAAAGTCTAGGCAGGGCTGGGCATGTAGTGGGTAATAGTGAAGAGAATGAATGAATGAATAAGTGAATGAATGAATGATGGAAAATTTGACCACTCCCTGTAAGACACATCACCTCAAAGAGACTCAACTCCTAGCCATAGAGGAGATTCACTCTCATTCGGAATTAACTTAATCTTTGCATGTAGGTCTTGCCTTTCCCAGAATTTAGCACCCTAAGTAGGCAAGAGGAAGCCAACTGGTCCCTCAGCCACAAGGCACTTGAACCTCAACTCCTCCAGAGCAAAACAATCCAAGCTAGATGAACTCTGCCCCCATCAAAGAGCTTGGGGTTGCGCACATACAAGGGTTTGGGGTGGGATTCTTGAAATCCTTTCTTTTTGGGAGAAACAAGTGCAACTCAAGACAGGGACTGTCCTTTCAGATCCCCTTGATGACTTAGCATCGAGGCCTCAAAGGATAATGGAGCAAAGCAAGAGACAGAAAGGGAGGGAGAAGGTGAAGGCTTTCACAGGAAGGCAACTGATAATAATCCAAGCTACCACTATGCACAGAGGCCTCACCTGTGCCAGGCACTGTGCCCAAAGCTTTACCTGCACCATCTGGCCAAGACCATTAGCCTTATCCAATGGCAGAGCCAAGCCGTTGGGCAACACAGATCAAGGCCACACAGCCTGCCCAGGGAGGAACAGGGACTGCACCAGATCTACCTGACTGCAAAGTGCGGGCTTTTAACAATAGTATTCAAACTGCTTCTAAATTTTTGAACTGGCAACTGCAACAGCAATAACAAAATCAGTCCAACTAGCTAACTCATAGACTTACTGTAAGTCAGGCACTGTTCTAAAATGCTTTACACACACTGGAAACACTATCATTATCCTCACTGTACAGATCAGGAAACTGAGGCACAAAGAAGTTAGGTTGCCCAATTCAGCCAGGAGCTAGGAACTTTCTTAGGACTGTCCCACTTTTAGTACTGAAAGTTAAGACCCTTCAGTCTCAGGCTAACTAGGAGAGTTGGTCACCCAAGCCAGGAATAGGCCCCAGTTAGTATGGCACCAAAGGGCATGCTCTTATCCAGCTCCTGACCCTGTTCCAGGAAGTGGCTTGGTGTAACTGTGATGTGCATGAGGTCTGAAGTCAGGACAAGTGCCAGGCTAGAGTCCAGACTTTGCTTTGTATTAGTTAGAGAGCCTCTAAAGCTTAGTTTTCCTTATCTGTAAAAATAGGAATAGTAGAATCTGTTCTATTGTGTTATTTGAAAGGCTCTCAGCAAGGTCATCCCTGCTGGGCCCAGGGCTGGACACAGGGTGGATGCCCAGCAATGATTAGATTGCATGGTCATCCCCATCACGGTAAGAAAGATAATCACATGTTACTCTGGATGAAACAATGTCAGCACAGGCAGGCAGATGTGTTGAGAAAGGATTAATCCAAGGAGCTGCTCAGGCAAAGGGAAGGGGAGCTGGTGTGACCTTTATGTCATAGCAGATGCTGCCATCTCTCGTTCCAGATGCCAGATATCCTGGAAGGGCAGGCCCAGCTGCCTTGGAAAGGAGGCATCTGTGTTTCCCACTGGATCCTGTCTCCGAGGCTCCAGCATCAGCCTTAAGTCCAGAGCCCAAGGACAGCTCCCCTGGCTTCCTCCCTCTTCCCTCTGCTATTTGTGGTCCTGGTGGTGTTCTAGGGACCAGTGATTCTGTTCTTATCCATCACATATTCTCTTTCCAAACACTGGGAATCAGGATATTCAGCCCATCAAACCCCTGATTGTCCCACCGTCTCCCGGAACTGCAGGATGGAGAACCCTGCCCAGCCTCAACATTCCATTGCTAACTCAACCAGCATCTACAACAAATGCTGCATTTCTTCACCTCCTGTGTTATTCTGATTCCAGCTCTGTTGAAAGCCATCAGTCAGTCACTCAACAAATGCTTAGGGAGGCACAATGAGTAAGTGTGTGCTCCCAAGCCAGGCTGCTCAAGGTCATGACGGCAGCTTCACTACCTACCAGCGGCCAGATCTGGGAGTCAAGTTCATTAGCTCTCTGTACCTCAGTGGCCACATCTGAAAATGGGCTCAAAAATAATACTCATCAGATCATGTTGCACAAATCCTTGGAACAATGCCAGGTGAGTAGTAAGTACTCAATAAATGACGCTTATCATTATTAGTTGTATTAGAAATATTAATGATAATATGTCTTGCACTTTCTAGAAGCAACCCTTTCATTACATCCTTGTTTCTGGGCCATGATTAATGGAAACACCCCCTAGGGAGAAAATATTACAAGGAGATGAGTATTAAGATTGAAAATCCAGAGGTGGGATAAACACAACTTCCTCTTGCTGTCGCTGTCCACCCTGCCCAGGACTAGCTACAAGAGCATGTGACCGGTGCATTGGCACAGGGCCCTGCACTAGGAAGGCCCCATGCTTGAGGCTCATATCTTATGGCTCATGCTGAATTGAGCGGTCTGTGTAAATCAAGTCCAATAGACAAGCGAGCACACATGGTGCTTTGGATCCTGGGCTCATGAACTATCCCACCTCCCGCCACCTCATCCTTTTCCTGGTGTGGCTCCTTGGCCATCCTCTCCTCTGATTTCACCTCCACGTTTTCCTCCCTGCCCTGCCCAGCAGTCACTTTACCTTCCACTCACAGTGGAGCCTGAGTATGAAGAGAGTTAGGGTAGGAGCATGCACCTTGCTGCATGCCCAACTGGGTCATGGCGACTGCCATCTCACTCTGAGCTGGCAGTACCACCCTCTGCCCAGCTGGAGACTGGCCAGAGGCTGCAATTCAATAGGGACAAGCCTCTTGTTTACGCTGATTCAGGTATCTAGTGCATCCTGGTGTAGAAGTTGCAGTACCCTTGGGGGTTGCCCATCCATCATGAGTTGGGGCAATGGGAAGCAAGGATGGCAGGAGGGAAGAGAGGATGGCGGGAGGACCTAGCAGCCATCAGACCTGAATGAGCTTGTGCACACCCTGCATGGCAGGGTAGGGTCCCTGGGTGCCTGGGAGAGTCTGTACCCACCTAAGAATACCGTGCCTAAGAAGCATGCCCTTGAACTGGCTCTGTCCCTAGTGTGACCCTCTGTTCCTCCTTCCAACCTTCCCAAGTCTGGCTTATGTTGATCTCTTCCAGCCAGCTTCAGGCACCCTCCTGGAAGAAGCTACAGTGCACAAATTGGGCAATTTTGGTGATTCTGCATCAGAGTGAAATGCCAGGTGCTCTGGTATCTGCATTTAAAACTGGCTTTGCAGAATCAAAATATGAATTCTAAAAAACTTATTCTAATAATGTAACTTTTTTTTTCTTTAGATAGAAGGCATTTTCCTAGCATACCAGGATGAGTCAAGGGAAAGGAAGGAAACTGCTTTATATTTTTGTAACTCGAACGGCCCTTTTCCCTGCTTTTTGAGCAGGGACTCTGCATTTTCATTTTGCACTGAGTACCACAAATTATGTAGCCAGTCCTGCATCCGCTGTACTGAGGAATTTAGAGGTGCAATTTTGCTAGCAGAATTTCTACGTCTCCTCTCAGTGTTAACAAATATTCCCTTTCCCGTAGAAGCAAAATGAGGAAAGAAAATGAAAAATGAGAGAAAGCAATGAGAAAGGAAGAAACCTCATCCTGCCACCAACATCATCCCGCTGCACCCAGGGCTGGAAAACAGACTGTAACACTTGGGCAAGTCAATTTACCTCTCGGGGGCTCAGTTTCCTCATCTGTACAATGGGCACAAACATAGTCTTTCTCACACACTCTTCAAAGGATTTAGTGAGATAGTGCTGCACTGGATGCTGTGCTTGGCACAAGTGCTAAATAAGTGGTATTTCTAGCCTTTACATTATAATGGTAATGATAGCAACAAGAAGCAGCAAATCTAGTTGTACTAACTGTATAAACAGGTGCTAGGACCTGATGAAAATTATTTTCTCTCCAGGCTCAACTTGTGAACAGATTCTTCTGCTTGTGAGGGATACGGGACCTTCCTTATCTTTCTCTCATAACTTTTCTGTTGTTATTTCTTCTCCAGGTCACTTCCTTTCCTGTGCAGCATTTGTCACCTCACGGATTCCTGGCCCCAGCTAGTCTGGGCCACTTCTGTCTCAGGCTGTGCCACTCAAATCCTGGCTTGTAATTATAGCAACACTCACCAAGCCCACATTTCATCACATACCCTGGAGAGGCCAATGGCTGTGTTTTATGTGATTTTTGTATGATTATTACAACAACAAAGAAAGATACCATGAGAATACACCTGAATTTATGAATTAAGGCAAGGGATATTCACCAGGGTCAGGCACTGAGCTCTTGTTTATGCAAGACATTAACTCAGCAAATCCTTTTTACGGCTTCAGTAAGGAGCAAAACTGCAGTTCAGCTTTCAAGACCGCAAACTCTCAACTAGGAATGAATTTTCATCCTCACTTCACATTTGTCCGGTCAGAAGACCACGGTACTTAAGGCTCCCTCCTCCAATTCCTCATCTTCCCTTCACAACTCAGAACCAGCCACACTCACATAACTAAAAAAAATACGTCAAAGTGCCCAAAGGGGTGGACTCTCATTCACTGCTGGTTAGAGTATAAATTGATTCAACTTTTAGGGAGAGTAATTTGGGAGAGTAATTATCATAAATAGATTCATTCAATTTCTGAGAGAGTGATTTGCCAGAATAGTTATCATAAGCCTCAACAATATCCAGACTCCTATAGATCCAACAATTTTGTAGCTAAGGAAATAATCTGAAAGACAGGCAAGGGTGAATACACAACAATGTTCATTGTAATATTATGCTTAAGAGTTAAGAAGTAGAAACAATTGAATTGCTGATATCATGGGCGTGCTAAGTCCATGTTCTGGTTATCTCTTGCTATACTAAAAAAATAATCCTCAAACTTAGTGACTTAAAACAGTAAAAATTACATATATTTTAAAACGAATCTTCCATGTGTGCAGGGTTGTATGGAATGCCTCCTTCTGGTTCTTAGTAACTTGGTCCTCAGAGGGACTGGCCCACAAAACTAAGGGCTGGAACCGCCTGAAGCTCTGGTCTCTTGATGTAGTATTTCCGATATGGTATCTTTAGGGGAGTCTGAGTTCTTCAGTGTGGCTCAGGACTTCAAAGTGAATTGTTTTAGAAAAAAATAATTGTTTTATTTTCTTCTTTATATTTTCTGAGTTGTCTAAGATTTTCACAGGCCATATTGGGCTGTGTTTGGCTCCCATGTGACTTTAAGAACGTTCATGTTCAAATCATCACTTCCAGCTTCAATGAAGAGTTCTGGCCACACACAGCACAGGAGGCTGGTGCAGTACCGACGAATCGACCCCTGTAGAGGGGTATAGACTCTCCAGTTTGTCTTGCCCCAGCTGGCCTGCCTTCCTACATTTATAATCCCTGTCTGCCCTCCGGGGGCATTCAAGTTTGCAAGCCCCCAGTCCATATTTAGAACTGAAAAGCAACAATGACGGCATCATGGGACAAATCTAGGGGAAAGCACATTGAGACAATTTATTTGTGGGGAGAAAAATGGTGTCTTGGAAAAAAAGGGAACAAGAGACACTGGGCTACTTGAGAGTGGAGAGAAGGAGGAGGGTGATGATGATTAAAAAACTACCTACCCGGTACTGTGCTTATCACACGGGTGACAAAATAATCTGTACACGCACCCACCCCCAACACACAATTTATGTAGAGGGCAAACCTACACATCTTCCCCTGAAACTCAAATACAAGTTTAAAAAAATAAAATTAGCAATATTATCCTCTGAATTACTCCTGCCGGAAACCCAAAACTCCACAAATAGACCCATTTTTACATATGGAAAAATCTACTACCCACTCTTAATAGTCCCCAATTTTAGGTTGTAATAAGACCAGTATTTTGCTGAATTTCTACTCTTTTTCTTAGTCAAGGTCAGTTTATTCAGAGACTTTTAGAAAACAAGATTTCAAAATAATTCTAAAAGCCTATACGTCATTATAGAAGTGTATGATTTTTCATGGGACCTGATACTTGAAATTGATCAATGTTTTTATTCATTTTCCAGTGAAAACTATGGGTTATATTAATACAGCTTGAAAATACATGCAGTGTTCTAGAACCATCGTATAAAATACAATCTATTGGGAATATAAATATTTTCATAAATTCTATTATGAATGTAGCTTTTTTTTTTTTTTTTAATGGTGTCTTGGATGTAAAACATTCATGACTTCCCTATACCTTGTGTAAGCTGGTCCTAGTTCAAGTCAAGGCTCCGTCACTACCCTCAGGGGATCTTTCCCACCTCACTCTTTCTCCCCAAAGCGTATGGTAGGTGGCACATGGTAATAGGCCACTGGCACTACCAGCAATGCAAACAAGTCCAGAGAAAGGTAGAAGAGCCAGTGGAAGGGACAGAAATACGAGAAGAAAGATGGAGATTGTGACTCCAAGTAGGTGCCTTGGGTTGGGAAGAGGGAGAAAAAGGACAAAATCATCAGTAAAAGAAAAGGGTGTGAAATGGCCATTTCATGCCTTCTAGCAAGCAAGGTAGAGTGCAGTGAACTCTGGCCACCCTACCTACTCCCACACTTGCTCATTTGCTAGCAACATGTGTTGCAGATACCCAGAGGAAGACTGCAAGCCTCCTTCCAAATTACAGTGAACCCTTGAACAACATGGGAGGTTGGGGTGCTGACACTAAACACTGCGTATAACTTTTAACTCCCCCCAAAACTTAATGACTAATAGCCTACTGTTGACCAGAAGCCTTACTGAGAACAGAAACTGCTGGTTTTGTTAACACACATTTTGTATGTTATATGTATTATATACTGTATTCTTACAATCAAGTAAGCTAGAGAAAAGAAAATTTTATTTTAAAAAATAATAAAAGGACCAGACATGGTGGGTTATGCCTGTAATCCCAGCACTTTGACAGGCCAAGCTAGGAGGTTCACTTGAGGCTAGGAGTTCGACACCAGCATGGACAACATAGCGAGACCCCAGTCTCTGCAAAGAAAATGTAAAAACTTAGCCAAGCGCAGTGGTGCATGCCTGTGGTCCCAGCTACTTTGGAGGCTGAGATGGGAGTACAGCTTGAGCACAGGAAGTCAAGGCTGTAGTGAGCCGTGATCTCACCACTGCACTCCAACCTGGGTGACAGAGCAAGACCCTGCTTCAAAAAAAGAAAACGGAAAAGAAATCATAAGGAAGAGAAAATACATCTAGAGCATTGCACTGTATTTATCATTACCATAAGTTTATGTCATCTGTTTATAAGATGAATTGTCTGTCTGAAATGGCGGGCAATTGCAGCTGCAGACCGCAATCTAAGATACATAACAAGCAATTCAACTTTTTCTTGTAATGTCATGACCTTTCTCTGCTCCTTGTGAGCACTTCCAGCATCACTAGCGGCACTTCATATGGGTCCCATGGTGTTTTTCAAGGTTTACGGTATTGCACTAAACATAAGGAAAAATACGTGAGAACCGGGAGAGAGCACTTTTTATTGCAATCTGCAGTTTACTGGAGAGAGGCACTGCTCACCTGGAGATGACGATTAGTGTTGCATAGCATTTTAGGTGGATACTTACAACACTCGAGTTCATTGCAATAGCAGCAGGGGTGGCTGCAAAATTATCCCAGTAGCAAAGTATGGGCAACAGCTAATTTTTATGCAGTTATGACTTAATACCGTATCTTTATTATTTATATTTCTCTTGACTATGAATCGTACTTTGTATGTTCTTTTTGTTTGCATAACTTTTGATAAATTTTAACTTTTTGTAATAAACACTTATATTTTATGGTAGTAAATGATAAAATCGACAGTATCTACATATATTTTATGTATTGTTAACATATCTAACTTTTTCTTAATTTCTTTGATACTTAGGCTATGCAATTTTTCTGTGAGTTTTTTCAAGTTGCAACAAGTCTCCAAAACGTTTTTCAATATACTTACTGAAAATAATCAGTGTATAAGTGGACCCATGATGTTCAAATCCATGTTTTTCAAAGGTCAACTACCTAATCCTTTGAGTAACACCTTCATGATATTTACTACACGTACAAATCACCCAGGCCATTTTCTATTCAATATTCATCTTTGTACTGATTTTAAGTTGAATTCTTTTTCAACTGAGTTTTGTTCTATGCACTCCCTCTGAGAAATCATGGAGTTCATGGGCAGCGTGCTACACACACACACACACACACACACACACACAATGAGGTGCTGGGTCTGGCCTGTACAGGTGCATGAAAGCCACTGTTAAGTTTTCAGAACTTTTGGTAGCTGTTTATTAACTGCAGCCATCATGAAAAATTAAATTATATGAACTTACAATTAAGTTTATTCCAAAGAAAAAATGATAAATACTTAAAACTCATTGCCTCATGATTATTTTATATTATGCTATTATCCCTACACTTGAGGTTATTTTCATCTATTGTGTTTGTATGGTGGAAATACTGTATAATAATTTGCTAATCCACATTTCTTCCAAACTCTGCCTTTTGTGACATCACAGTGGCAGCTTGGCATCTACTATGGAGGCAATATTTACACCATGGAAATTAGCAATTGCTATAGTTCACGATGTTTTCCCCTGGAGAGCTAATTGTTAAGCATTGACCAGCACACCACACCTTTGTGCCATTACTAAAAACGCAGTATGTGTTAGGATAACATAGTAATACACATATATTTCAGAGTAAGCAGAACAAGATTAGCGGCAGACAGGGCCTGGCTGCAAATTTAAATATATGCATATATTTGAATATATGCATATATTTAAACATATCGATATGTTTAACTATATATTCAAATACATATGTATATTGCTACAGCCTCTAAGAAGATCTTAGGTGCACAGTTGGAGGATATGGAGTATTTTAACTCTCACTAGCCCAACGGTCACTTGCTAGGGAAACTGAGACCCAGAGGAGGTAGGTGAGTTTCTTGAGACCACGTGATGAGTTCAAGGCCATCCCCAGCTTCCCTGCATTTCCCTCTGCTCAATGCTGCCTCCCTCTGTGGCTGAAGTCAAGTCTCATCACTGAAGCACAGTGTTCAGAAACAAGTAGAACAAGAGGGAGCAGCTCAAAAGGAGGCGGGGGTTGGGGGCTTGGGGGAGGAGCTAGGGGACTAAAAGGGTCATCAGAAATTCACACAATTAATTAGGCAATGCTGGGGACACAGCCGTCTGGATAACCCATTGATAAGGATGGCAGGGGGCCTATTCCCCAGGCCTCTTGCGGGTTACCGCAAGCAAAGCTCCATGATCCACCTCCCCCTCAATATCCACCCCAATCCCGCTTAAATATTTGATGCAAAATTAAAGCCTGTTCCAACTTTTATGAATACTGTACTGTGTCTGCTGATGCTGGACGCCCACCACCCCCACCATTTCCCAAGGAGCCCCCGCCCCTGTCCTGCGCAGCTTCGTCCTCCATCAAGCAGAGTGCATTAGGACAATTAGCACCAGCCCACTGGCGCCAATTAGCAACCAATAGTGTCTATATTATGGAGAGGGGGCAGCAGGGGCGCCTGTGTCTCCAGCCGGCCTTCACACTCAATTACATTAAGTGGAGGCTCCGAGCTGCGGTTGGGTGGGCAGTTGCTGGAGTAATTGTGTCTTCTCAGTTGCTGCAGGCGATCTTCTCCCAGCTCCCTGATCCCAGGACTGACTCCTCTCCTTGTCCACTTACATCAGTAGACAGTCTTTCAAAAGGGAAGGGTGGGGGAGGGATGAAGCGGGAGAGGCAGCAACGGCGCCCACAGAGGCAGGCAGAAAGTCATGGAGCTAAATCATGATATGAATCATTCATTCAGTCAACAAATACAGAGTGTTTACTGTGTGCCTGACCTGTTTCTATAGTCAGGACCGGCTTCGTCATTGGCAGGGCTCAATGCAAAATGAAACCATGAGACTCACTGCTCAAAAATTATCTAGTAGTTCAAAATGGTGACAACAGAGCACTGAGCCAAGTACAGGGTCCTTTTGGGCAGGGGTCCTTCAGAGCACAGGGGCCCTGTGCAACCACACAGGTCGTGCATTTGGAAGCTGGATCTATCTGGGGCTTTGGGGTCCAGAAACGAACAAAGCTGAACAAAAACATCTGCCATTGGGGACTTCCCACTTTAATGGAAGGAGATAGTCAGTAAGTGATCAACAGAACAGATTAGGAGATTAGCTCGGTCTTTAAAAGGCAATGAACGCTATAGGAAAATGAAAAAAGTAGAACAGAGTAAGAAGGGTCAGGAGGTCCAAAGGGAGTGGGGCAAGGTACAGGATTAAGCTGGGTGATTGGAATAGGTCTCATTGAGATTGGAGTAGAGGTTTGAAGGAGGTGAGAGAATGTGTCCTCTTCTTCTGGGAAAAAAAGCCTTATCGGTTGGGATTCAGCCAGTGCAAAGGCCCTGTGGCAGAGATCTACTTGCCATGTTCAAAGACTGGCAAAGAGGCCAGTGTGGCTGAAGCAACATAAGCAAGGGGGAGACCAGAAGGTAAAGGAGGCCCCAAGAAATAAGAGAACTGGGGAGTGGATTGTGTAGGGCCTTGATGACCATTGTGAAGATGTCAGCCTTTATTCTGAGTCACTCAGGAGACACTGGAGAGCTGTGAGCAGAGGAATGGTGATCAGTTATTTTTATTTTTAGAGACAGAGTATCCCTCTGGTGCCCAGGTTAGAGTGCAGTGGCACGATCATGGCTCACTGCAACCTCGACCTCCCAGGCTCAAGCAGTCCTCCCACTTCAGTCTTCTAAATAGCTGGAACTACAAGTACGCTCCACTTTGCCTGGCTAATTTTTAAAATTTTTGTAGAGATGGGGTCTTGCTACATTGCCCAAGCTTGTCTCAAATTTCTGGGCTCAAGCAGTCCTCCCGCCTCAGCCTCCCAAAGTGCTTGGATTATAGGTGCAAGCCACCATGCCTGGCCTCATACCTCCTCATTTAAATGATGACTCTGAAAGCTATGTAGGGACCAGATGGTGGGGCAATAAACATGGACACAGGGAGGCCCACGAGGTATCTGAAACAGGGGTTGACAAACATTTTCTGGAAAGGGCCACATAGTAAATATTTTAGGCTTTGTGAACCATATGATCTCGGTCACAACTGCCCAGTGCTGTTACTATAACACAAAATCAGCCATATTCAGTGTGTGAATGAACGGGCAGGGCTGCATCCCAATGAAACTTTATGGATGCTGAAACTGGGGTTTCATATAATTGTTCTGTGTCATGAAATATCATTTTTCTTTTGTGTTCCCAACCACTGAAAAATGTAAAAGCCATTCTTAATTCATGGCTGTGCAATAAAAGGGCAGCAAGCTAGATTTTTCCCAGGGGCTATAGGCTACCGATCCCTGCTCTATGAAGTAATCCACGGGAGAACAGCGTGGAAACAGGGAACAACATTCAAGTGGGGAGTAGACTCTGGATCTATTTTATGGTATAGCCAATAGGTCAACAGTGGTGTGTAAGAGAGAGCCGTCAAAGATGACTCCCACGGTTTGGGGTCTCAACCAGAAAGATACATTCAACATCCATCCAACTGGAGAAGGCAGCAGGAGGTACCAATATAGGGGAGGTATGGGAGAGGATGATAATAGCCATAATAGCTATTGATTGCTTATGTAATTGGGCATTTAAGATGTGCTCAGCTCTTTATGAACACTGTTTCATTTAATCCTTACATAAACACATTTTGTAAGTTTGACTCCATTGACATCTCAGCCCATTTCACAGATGTGGACACTGAGTCTTAAGATCTTCAGCTGGTAAGTTGCAGAGACAGGGGTTTCCCCCTCAGGAGCCTGGGCTCTGCCGTATTACACACCCCACACTGCTTTGGACATCTTGTTTGAAGCAAGAAACTTTCAAACAGAAAGCAGAAGTCTTCCCAGGCCCAAGTTTTGGTTTTGGCTTTAACTTCAGAATTGGTTCAGGAGTGTATGTTTCAACAAGCCCCTCCCCTTCCCTGTGCCTCTGTCTCCCTTGTCTTTTCAATGCGGCTCTGGGACCAGGGCCTTCTCCAGGTTATTCTCTGATCTAACACACACTGACATCATGATTACTCAGTTCCAAGTCAGGCAACCTGGGCAGGGAAGGTCCAACGGCCTTAGGAAAGAGTTAATTCTCTGTAAAATTACTGGGAATTATTTACATCTTTACACGTTGTTTTATATCTTTAAGTGCTTTCTGATTGCTTCAAAGCTAATCCCAGGTGGAGGCCAGAGGCCTAGGAGAAAGCCTTGTCAAGTTGAAGCTGGAATCTGGAGGAGCTGAAGGATCTGGCAGGCCTGATGCAGGCGTCTGCTGGAAACACAGTCTTCCCCACCCACCTCCCGCAGGCTGCCTCTCCCGAACCCCCCAAAACTGTTACCCAGTTACCTTGCCACTGGCCTCCAGCCTCAGTAGCAACTAGGCAGGTGCCAGATACCCTGTGTGTACCTGACCACGGAAGGAGACAGATGAACAGCAACAAAATACCTCTTGCCCTTGGGAAGCATGCGCTCTGGGTAGGGAATATGGGACTACATGTCCTGGAATCAGTTTCTGGGAGCTGCTACTGATGGCCTAATGTAAAAAGCGGCCACTGAGCCACTCAGCATGTGATTCTGACTCTGGAGATACCCAGTGGTGGACAGCCACGTTTCTGCCAGCATGGGACTTTCTGCTACTCTGTGCAATGGGGGGGCAAAGGACTCCAACCCCATCTTCCTGGGAAGAGGACTTGAGCTCAGTTGTGAAGGGATTCCTTCATGCGCCAGCTCTTTCACTGAGCTCCTTTGCTGGGCCAGCCAGGGTGCCCAAGTCTCTGCTCTGCTGGAGAGTTGGAGGTCAACAGGAGTGTGCCTGTCCTTAGGAAGGAGAGTGGGAAATATACTTATTATTAGGTTGGTGCAAAAGTAATTGCAGTTTTTATCATTACTTTTTAAGGTCAAAATCGCAATTACTTTTGCACCAACCTAATAATTCATGGCCCTCCCCAAGAGAAACTATAAAAGAAAACTGAAAATTGACTCAGCTAGAATTTGTAGACAGAACCTCAGCAACACTGGAGTATCTTTTGTGGGTTGAGGGGAGTGTAGCATGTAGGAAATAATAGGGAGGTTGAAAGGTCTTCAAGAACGGGATGTCCATCCTCATATATCTCCACACCTAGATATTATTATATTCTCTCCTGGTGCCTGTGGGTATGTCTTTAATGCTCCAGACCCTCAGTCTCTCATCTCTAAAATGGAGATGAGAATCTCTCCTCCGAATGGGCCATTTGGGTGAGAGAATAAAATAAAATAACAAAAGCGAGTCTAGTAGTCATTGCACCAATAAAAAGAGCTCACATTTATTGAGCACCTAGTACATGCCAGGAACTCTGCAATACTTTCCATGAGCTATGTCATCAACTCTTCTCAGCCACCTTTTGAAGCAAGATTTCGTACCAGTTCTCTTTTGCAGATGAAGACACTGAGACTTAGCATGGTAAATGATTTGCCAAAGTTACTTGCCCAGTTAGTAAGGGCCACAGCCAGCATGTGAACCTAAGCCTGATGTAAGAATACTGCAAAAAAGCACCTGAGTTTTAAAAAATCTGTTTTGTATAAACTCCTCATGATCTGTATTGACAGCCATCATCCTGACAAATGTCACCTTTATCATCTGCTTTTGCTGCAGGAATAAGTGTAGCCTTTTGGGGAAAATCAGTCAAGGCTTCTTTTTGCTTCTCAGTGAATTTGGGGCAGACAGAAAACAATCTCCATCCAGCACATTGTGGATATTCGTCAGCTGTGTTAGCTTTGGTCCTCCAAGATGTAGTTGCCAAAAAGATATGAAACTTACAAGGACCTTTTTAGCAGAAAGATCTGTGAGGGAAAACTAGGGAGGAGCTGGAAAGGTTGGGATTGCTGTCAGGCTAAAAATAAGTCTGTTCTTAAGTGAAAGGGAAAGAGAAAGGAGGCTGAAAAGCAGAGTGCTAGGCTTCCGTGTCACCTAAGGAAGCTTCCTCAAGGTTGTCATGGAGTTCTCCAGCCTGAGTCAGCCATCAGAGCAGTCCCAGGCCTCCTAGAACTGCAACTGTCTAAGACTTCCTGCAGCTGGGAGCCATAGTGAGAAGCATGGTCTCCCTGTGAATGTAGCCTTGGATTTCAGAGCAGCCACCTGGCTCTCCCATGGTGCAAGATCTACAAAGCACATCACCTTGACCACTGCACCTGTCACTCCCTGCAGATGCCACATGTTTGAACACTCACAAGGAAACACAGAGAGCCAGAGGACAGTGAAAGGAACGGCCAGTCATGTCCCCCAGCTACCACGGATTGGCTCAGTGAAGAGAGGCTGTGGTCATCTCTGCATGGTTTCCTGGTACAAACACAAATTTCCTTTCCTCTGGCTGCATTCCTAAAATTAATTAAATATTGGCTCAAGAAGGCTTATGCCAGCAAGGTAGGCACCCAAGTAGGCCATGATTGGTCCCTTCTGACCATTTATCGAAGGGCAGCCTTCCAAAACTCAAGGCCAGATAAATGATGCAGCAAGTGAGCCACGCCCACCAACTTATCGCCAGACCTCAGTTTTTCCACATGAGAAATGGAATTTTGCAACCAAAAGCACACAGGAATTAGTGCCTAACAGAAAGCATTCAGTCCCGGCGTCCCTGCCTACCCCTGTTCCCAATCCCAAAGACTGGATCGCTGTGCGCTTTTCTTGTTTCCTTTTTCTTTTCATTTTTTTCTTCTTTGAGACGGAGTCTCACTCCGTCACCCAAGCTGGAGTGCAACGGCGCAATCTCGGCTCACTGCAACCTCCACCTCCCAGATTCAAGTGACTCTCCTGCCTCAGCCTCCTGAGTAGCTGGGATTACAGGTGCCCGCCACCACATGCGCCCTGCACGTTTCTTTTGTAGGATGTGTGGCCACTGCTGAAAGGCAGTTTGCACAATTATTTGTTAAGGATCAGGTGGTGAAGATTTAGGCCTCTAGTGTGCTCCTGCCTGAGCTGGTATCCCAGCTGTGTCACTTCACCACTCTGTGCCTCAGTGTCCTCTCCTGTCAAACACGCATAATAGTAGCACCAGCCTCCTAGGGCTGTTGTGAAGATTAAATGGATTCCCATAGATGAAGCCCAGGGATCTGATGGATACGTTGTAAGATACATTAGAAGGGAACAGTAGCTGTTAGCTTTTTAAAATGATTACTGTCTCCCATTTGGAGATGGGGCTACTGAAAGTGAAAGAGACTGAATAAATACACAGAAGTCAAATAGGCAGCCCGTGATGAAATCTGGATAGGAATTCAGGTCTCTGTGGCTGGCATTTGACCTTCTCAAATTCTGGGCGGATCTTGGAGATGCGCATGTTCCCGTGTTCGTTTCTCACTGTACTCTTTTATGCTCAGGGCCTCTCCATTTTCAAACGATAGATCTGATCTCAGGGCTCTGGATTACCCAGAGGAAGGACAGACTGAATGGGCACACCTCCTTCTCCGTGGGAAGAAGCCATGGACGCCTCATGCTCTGGCCCAGCCTAGGCTTGGAACCTTCCAGACCTGCCCCATTTAGAGCCCCCAGGAGCCCCAGGCTCCTCCTCCCTGCTCACATCTTCCTGCTAAGTCTTGGTCAAACTTACCTCCTCTGCCCTGTATTTTAATTTTTCAAAGTCCAGGTTTTTTCTCTGTCTTTCATTCTTTAAGGCTCGGTCTGACTTTTCCCCTCCACTTCTGTCTTCCTTTCACTCAGCTTCCTGTGCAAATACAAGCTTTCCACACACCCACAGACTCTGTGTGCTCGAGTCTGGACTCCCACACTTGTTCAGCTCATAACCAGCACAAGTACACATCCCATGTATATATCTACTCTGCACCAATAGGCATATTGCATGCACTGTGTGCACATCTCCTTGATCACCCACACTGGCAATGTGTGCTAAACCTGTGCATGCCTGCCGAGCACACCCACAGAGTCAACACACATGGGCACACACGTGCACATACATAAGAATGTCACTACAGTAGCTAACATTAATTGAGTGTTTACTACATACCAGGGACTTTTCTATGAAATACCTTCTCTAGTCCTCACCACAACTCATGAAGGAGGTAGGATCATCATCTCCATGTTACAGATGAGGAAACTGAGGCTCAGAAAGGTTAAGTAACTTGCCCAAGGTCACACAGCTAGAAGGCGACAGAGGTGAGATACGAGCTCAGACTCTCTAACACAGAGTCAGCAGTTTATGGCCCGGGGTCCAAATATGACCAATCATCTGTTTTTGTAAATAAAACTTTATTAGAAAACAGTCCAGGTCCATTCATGTAAATATTGCCTACCTCTGCTTGTGCTACAAGGGCAGAGTTGAAGAATAGTGACAGAGACCAGATGGTTCACAAAACCGAAAGTATTTGCTCTCTTGCGCTTAATAGAAAAAGTCTGCGGAACCCTGGCCTCATCCCAGAGTCTTCCTCTTATCCACTGTGCCTGACGGCAGTCTTCCTGGTAGAATACTGATACACAATTTCCATTTGAACTAAACTTGCAGGTACAAAGTGGGTGGGGAGAGTTGTTCTGGCCCAGCTCTCTTTTGCGTTAGAGATGAGAAGATTGAATGCAGAGAATGTGTCCTCCCCAAGCAAAGCTTAAGCTGGTGCAAAGAGGCAGGGGCTGGTGATCAGGGCATCCGTTTGGTAGCCCCACATCTGCCTCGGGTTTCTCACGACCCCCAGTCTTTCCATGTGTAAAATAAAAGGGGTCAGCCACCTCTTCACATTTTTTAGGTAAATTCATTTAAAGGTGAAATTCACAACATAGTTCTTACTGGAAAACCAATATCACTTGTCAAAAAAGTAACTACAAAAAAGCAACAAGTCAAAAAAGTGACAAGACAATGCATAGAATGGGAGAAATTATTGGCAAATCATGCACCTGATGAGGGAATTGTGTCAGAAGATACAGAGAACTCTTACAACTCACTCAATAATACAAAGGACAAAGACTCCAATTTAAAAAATGGGCAGGCCAGGTGTGGTGGCTCAAGCCTGTAATCCCAGCACTCTGCTCAGATGCTCTTCCCCCAGGCAACGTGCGTGACTCACTTTCTCACTTCCTTTGAGTCTCTGTTCCAATGTCACCTTAGCAGGGAGGCCAGCTCTGACCACCTATTGTCTACTCCATTTCCAGCCTCACGCAGTTTTACCCCCTTCCCTGCTTTATTTTTCTGCCTAGTCCATATCATGAGCATATTATTTATGCATCTGTTGATGATTTCTTTCCACCAGGATGTCAGCTCCATGAGGTCGGGGACCTTGCCTGTTGTATTCACTTCTGTCTCCTAGAACAGCAGCTGGCACAGAGTATGTGTTTTAAATATATACATTTCAATGAATGAGTGAAAGGCTGAGTGATCGGAAAATCTTAGACTAGGTGACACTTAAGTATCCCTCTCATCCTAGCGGTCTATAATTTAATTCTTGGTGATGGAATGTGATTTAATAATTAGAGCTAGGAGTCTGGATACCCATCCTGTATCTGTCACTGCTGGGTCCTGTGATTTTTTTTCCAAATCGCTCATATGGTCTTCCCTACGAAGACCATAGTCCCTTCAATTTCCCAATAGGGGTCAACCCTTCCTGCCCAGACCTGCGGAAGATTGCTTAGATGGCATTACATATCTTTTATTGAGCTCTGTGGGTGTCACATCCTCTTCACGCATCTCTCAAAGAAGACTAATAATATTAATAATAAAAAACAACAGTAATACACCATGATTGAGCACTGACCACAGCCAGGTTCCATTCTAAGCACTCGGCATAATTTATTTAATTCACATAACACCAAAAAATAGGCAGTAGTATTCTCCCCACTTCATGGATGAGGAGGCTGAGGTATAGCGAGGGGAAGTAATGCCCAAAGACATACAGCTGGTAGGAGGTGGAACCAGGATTTGAACTCTGGTTATCTGATTCCAGCGATCACATGTCTAACTTCTCACAACACTGGGAGGTGCTATTCTTGCCCTATGAGAAAATTGTAGCTAACAAAATAAATAACTGATCGGCTATTTAAAGCCAGGTCTCTCCAACTCGAATGGTTGTAAGGAGAAGAAAGAGGAGGTGGAGAAGAGGAACGCTGTTCCTAGTGCTTAGTGTGTCCCAGACCTTACTGTCGAGGCTTCAGGTGCATTGTTTCGTTTGAATTTCAGAGCAAGTCAATGCAGAGGAGAACACTGAGGCTCAGAGAAGTTCAGTACCTTGGCCAAGGTCACACTTTCCTATTTCCACTTTTGGACTAGTAGTCAAGCACGTATCCCCCAGAGCCTCCAAGAAAAGGCTGTTGGACCAAGATGCCCCAGTTGGACAAGGTCTTGGCCAAACATCCATCTCCAAAGGCCCGGGAGAAGGAGCTGGTGGGCAGAGATGCCCCAATTCAATCCAGTTGAACTTCCATCTGCCTTTGCAAGGACTCAGGGCTCAAGGGCAAAACACTGGTAAACTCCTGAAGCTGGGGCAAGGACAAAAGAGAGCTAATTAAGACTGAAAGCAAGACAAGAACCCCAAGCACTGCCTCCTTTTACTTTAGAGAGACCAGATAGTCTTACATTTCACTCATTTGTTTGCAGACATCTATAAAGGTATCTTCAAGAGACCTGTGTATACCTTGTCTGAGTTTAAGGAGATACTCTGAAGAGGATCCGATTATGAAGGACCAAATGCACATGTTAAAATTAAACATCACACAGTTCTCAAATTATTGGTTATTAATGCCCAGTGGTCTTACTTGTGCTGGGATCCACATTATTTCTGTGCACATTTGGAAGACACATTATCATAGCAAACTGCTAGGCTGAGACGAACTGTGGGTTCATCCAATCATCAAATGGCTCATTCATTTATCCCTGAGACAATTTCCAATTCCTTCCATCTTTCATTCATTCTCAAAACCCATCCCTGACCTCCTGTTCCATCGGCTTTCTTATTTTGTAAAACAAACAAACAAAAAAGATAATACTTTATTTCTCAGCCTTCCCTGAAGCTACATTAGTTTTGTGGCTCCACGCTAGCCAATGAGATATAAACGGATATCTGCTAAAGGGATTCTAGAAAAGCATTTTCTTTCTTGATGAAAATGGGAATGGATATGGCTAGTTGAGGCCTTTGGTCTCTTTTCTCTCTTTCTCATCTGTAAAGATGCAATGTCTGGAGGAACAACAGCTGTCTTTTGACCATGGGGCATTATTAAGCATGAAGAGAATTAACCCAAGAACATCACAGCATGAGAGCATCACAACATGAGAGCTGCTAAACAATTTTAATATCCACCTACTTCTGGATTTCTTGTTATGGAAGCAAAATAAACCATTGTTTGTTGAAGTAATGTAAGAGTTGGGTTTTCTGTTACTTATAGCGAAATGTATTCCTAGTATGATTGCTTACTATGAGCGAGACAGCACAATGCTTCTCCCAGGATGCTCCTAATCTAGAAAGGGGAGGAGAGAAAGAAAATAAAAGAAATAACAATAGAAGTAGGTTCCATGTACCTACAGATCTGCTGCTACCATCCAGAGAGACGGAGGCAAGGACATTCTCTGCCCAAAGCATGTTCCTAAAGCTCTTCTCACTTCCCTACCCAAAAGTGCCCCACTCTAAGAGCTCCCTGCAGCTGAAGTCACACACAGGCCCTGCTCTAATGTGCCTGCCTGCTTCTGTCCTGTAGCTACAAGGTCCAGAGTTCAGACCACATGCAATGAAAGACTTTCTGGATTAATACTCATTTTAGCTCAGCCAGCACTTTTGCTATTTAAATCTACTTAGCACCAATCTTAGCTTGTTTTCCTTCCCAATCTCGTTTTTGTTTTCCCCCTCCCTAATCACATGCCAACATAATTCCTCCTATTTATCCTGGCCGGTTGAGGACAAGATTTCTTTCTGTTGGAATCCCAGGTTGACCCCTCCGTTCCAAGGTACAATGTCCCTCAGTTCCAAGATACAAAGTCACAAGCAGGAAAAAGGATGACAGTTGCAGATGCAGTGCTCAATAATAAGGAAGGAAAATAATAATGACTTTTTATTAATGAAAATCATCACAGGCCGGGCACAGCGGCCCACTCCTGTAATCCCAGCACTTTACAAGGCTGAGGTGAGCAGATCACTTGAGTTTAGGAGTTCAAGACCAGCCTGGGAAACATGGCAAAACCCCATCTCTACCAAAAATACAAAAAGTTAGCTGGGTGTGTTGGTGTGTGCCTGTAGTCCCAGCCACTCAGGAGGCTGAGGTGGGAGGATCAGTTGAGCCTGGGAGGCAGAGGCTGCAGTGAGCCGAGATCACACCACTGCACTCCAGCCTGGGTAACAGAGTGAGACTCCATCTCAAAAAAAAAAAAAAAAAAAAAAAAAAGAGGCCGGGGGTGGTGGCTCACGCCTGTAATCTCAGAACTTTGGGAGGTCGAGGCCGGCAGATCACTTGAGATCAGGAGTTCCAGACCAGCCTGTCCACCATGGTGAAACCCTGTCTCTACTAAAAATACAAAAATTAGCTGGGCATGGTGGTGGATGCCTATAATCCCAGCTACTTGGGAGGCTGTGGCAGGAGAATCGCTTGAATCCGGGAGGCGGAGGTTGCAGTGAACTGAGATCGCGCCACTGCACTCCAGCCTGGGCAGTAGAGTGAGACTAAGTCTAAAAAAAAATAAAAAATAAAAGAAAAGAAAAGAAAAGAAAAGAAAGAAAATAATCATGAACATGTGAGCACTGCTGGAGTGGCCCAGGACAGCAGAGCCTCACTCTCCTGACCTCCCAGAGACTGTAGGCTCCTGGCAGACAGAGGCTGTGCTGTGCTCATCCCACTGAGTACTCAGTGACTGATACACACTGGACACTCAAGATTTATCAGATGGATAACTCCCCACCATGACTCAGTGAGATAAGTATGATTATCAATCCCATTTTACAGATGAAGAAACAGTCTCAGAGAGGAAAAGGCACTTGCCTAAGGTCAACTGCTGGTAAGTGGCAAAACCGAGGTGTAAACTCAGGCAACCTGTCTCTAAGCACCTCACACAGGCGGTGCTTCGGTCTGTTTGTGTGCTCTCGGACACTTTCAATGAAATGTTGGCATGAAAAGGTACAGCGATTGCAATGTGAGCTAAAGGCAGTTATTTTTCCTCTGCTGAAACACGAAGATTCATCGCTGATTCTATGAGTTTGTCTTTGCTGCTCTTGGTAAGAATGACCTCTCAACCTGTGTAGGGAAGGTAGGCATCACGGAGTCACTGAGATGCTGGAAGTTTCACTTTTTTAAGAGCATGAATGAAAGGCAGTTATTCAGATGACCAAAAACCCTTCACAAAAGGATTCTGTGCAAGTGTCTCTCAATAGCAAACTTCCTTCCTCTTGCCTTAGAAATTCATTCACTCATCCATTTAGCAAATGTTGATCAAGCCTCTAATGCATGTCTGGAACTCTTACAGGCACTTGTTCATAACTGTCAACAAGACAGATGAAATCCCTGCCCTCAAGGGGCTTATATCCTAATGGGGGAGACAGATAACATGGTAGGCTGAGAAGTAGTGCCCCGAAAAATATCCACTTTTGAATCCCTGGAACTTGTGAATGTTAAATATTTTTTACCATGTTTTACCCCACGTGATAAAATAGAAATAAAAATAAAAACATCTTTGCAAATGTGATGAAGTTATGGATCTTCAAATGGGAATGATCCTAAACACATTAATTGTAAGAGGGAGGCTGCTCAGGTACAGTGGCTCATGCCTATAATCCCAGCACTTTAGGAGGCCAAGTGGGGTGGATCACTTAAGCCTGGGAGTTAAGTAAAGTTAACTGAGGCCAGCCTGGGCAACATGGTGAAACTGTGTCTCTACAAAAAAATACAAAAATTAGCCAGGTGTGGTGGTACATACCTGTAGTCCCAGCTACTTTGGAGGCTGAGGCAGGAGGATTACTTGAGCCCAGGAGGTTGAGGCTGCACAGTGAGCCATGACCATGCTGCTGCACTCCAGCCTGAGAGACAGAGCAAGACCCTGTCTCAAAAAAAAAAAAAAAAGAAAAAAAAAGGAAAAGAAAAAGAGAGGCAGCGGGAGATTTGACACACATAGAGGAGGAAGTGCTGTGAAGATGGAGCAGAGAGACTACAAGCCACCACTGCCAAAATTGGAGTGATGCTAACACAAGCTGAGGACGCCAGGTATGATTATCAATCCCATTTTACAGATGAAGAAACTGAGTCTCAGAGAGGAAAAGGAACTTGCTTAAGGTCATACTTTTGGCAAGTGGCAAAGCTGAGATGTAAACCCAAGCAGCCTGTCTCTAAGCACCACACACAGGTAGTTTCTCAGTCTGTTTGTCCCTCACCAACTATAGCCTTCCTCCAGGAGTTGAAAGAGACACGGAACTAATTCTCTCCTGGAGCCTCCCGAGGGACTGCGGCCCTGCCGACACCTTGACTTCAGCCCAGTGCTACAGATTTCAAACTTCCTACGCCCAGAACTAGGAGAGAATACGTTCCTGCCGTTTTAAGCCACAACGTTTTTGGTAATTTGTTACAGCAGCCCTAAGGGTACAAACATAGAGCATTTTAAAAATCTGCTGCACGAACAGTACCGCGCCGCGTGCTGTGCAAATGGGACTGAATGCTCACGGAACTTTTCAGAGGCATCCCCTGCATCCAGTGGGGCGCTCCCGTAATGGAAAGTCCAACGACCAGGAAAGCCTTCACTTCCTGGCTCCACTTTCCTTCTGCTGAAACACAAAGATTCATCGTTGACTCGACGAGTTGGCTTCTGCTGCTCTTGGTGTGCCCCCTGGAAGCACAATCCCAAGGCCACCGTGGAGCCCCGATGGAGCCTTCTCCCTGCATCCTGTTTAAGCCCAGCGACTTCCCTCGCCAATTAGAGGCTTCCCCTTCAGCCGGTCCGGCTTTCCCCACACCTGCCGAGGGAAGCACGTGCCGGCCATTAGCCTCTCTCCGTGCCACCGCTGCGTGTCACTTCATTGTTCCCCAGTTGGCAACGGCTCTGCAGAAATGACCCCATTTGGAAATGTTTGTGGGAGTCTGAGCAAAAGATCTACACAGCCCTCTTCTGGGGAAACACGAGGGTTATCAGAACTACCTCTTCTCAAGCACCCATTTCATGCCAGAGCTGTATCTCCTTGCTGCTCAAGATGCGGCCAAGGCACCCCCACATCCGCATCCGCTGGGGGCTGAGGAACACACCTCTGGCTCCCTGCCCAGACCTGCCAACTCCGAAGCTGCATTTTTAGTGTATTTTGTTTGTTTGGTTTGACACAGGGTCTCAATCTGTCACCCGGGCTGGAGTGCAGTGGTGCAATTGTTATGCCCAGACTGTTTGTTCCCCAAAGAAGACCACCAGAGTCCAGAGTCAAAGCCAAGCGGCAAGGATCTTTACTACAAGTTCGAACTTGGTCCCTCCTTTACACAGTATACAAGAGGGCCCTGAACAATGCGAGCGTTTGCTTTTTATAGCCCGAAAGTTGTAGGGGAACAAAGAAATTCTTTTGGCTCCTGCGCTTTCAGTAACCTTGAACGGCTGTCCCCTTATCGGAGACTTTCCAGGTGGTGTTTATACTGGGCTCAGGGAGTTTGAGAGATATATGGTGGTGGGATGGGAGGATGGGATGTGTTTGTGCTAGGCTCAGGGAGTTTTGAGCCCGGGGCTGAGGAATGTGCCCAGCTCCTTTCACAATCATGGCTCACTGCAGCTTTGACCTCCCAGGCCCAAGCAATCTTCCCACGTCAGCATCCTTTGCAGCTAGGACCACTGGCACGTGCCAACATGCCTGGCTATTTGAAGATGTATTTGAATGAGATTTCTGGGTGACTCATGTGCTAGTAAGAGTAGGAGCTTTCCCAAACTACCACTAGGGATAAGGCCGGAGACTGGGAGTCCTGGTTTCCATTCTCAAAGTGACTGATAGTCTGGATTTGCTTGGCTGTATGGAGCTCAAAGCAATATTCCCAAGGCCCAGGATATCTCAGTTTTGCTCGTTTTCAGTGTCCTGGGAGTCTTTGGGAGTCCCCAGGATCCACTTCCCAATGTTCCAGTAACTTTCCTTATTTAGGGATCAAGTCAGGTTCACCCCTAATATGTGAGGTCTCAAGGTGCAGAGGCCATGAGAGTGCACCTTGCAGACCTCTAACTACAGGAGGTGAAGTTGACTGAGGACCCCAGCACTGAACTATGACATTCATCACTGTTTTGCTCAGGAGGGGCTGCATTTCCCATGGCTGCCCCCAGCCAGTGACTGACAAGGCAGGGACACTAAGCCAGGTTTGTTCCTGACACACATGGGACTTTATGGATGGTGGACTTTGGCTTAAGGATCTGCCTTCCTCCCCCATTGGCTTTGCTGAATCTCCTTAGGCTGCACTATGGTCTAGATCACTTCCACCCTGCCTTCCTTTCCTCTCTCCTTTACTCTGGGTCAGACCTGCATGGCTCACCCAACCTTCCCCAGCTGATTCCATCTTTATTTCCTCCCATAGGTATTTCTCTTAATTAAATGCTTGCACATTTAATCCTACCCTGGTATGGGATTCTTGGAGGACCCAGTTACACATAGGGCAGGAGGACAAACTAAGTCCCACAAGGTCCTAAGGTTTCTCTCCACCTCTCCAAGTCCAAGATGGGCAAGCTCTGCTCATAAGATGCCCCTAGCATGCATCTCACTAGACTCAGCCTTTATGTTCCTTGAAGGAAGCTGAGGCCAGGGGAACAGCTTTGAATTTATATTTTTCAGGCTTTGAATTTATATTTTTCAGAGTTTCCCGTAGGAACATGAAGTGTCAGGAAAGCAGCCCAGCTTCTTTCCACCGCAGTTTTCCATACCCCTAGGCCTCAAGTACACTCAAGGGGTATCCTGGTTTCTATATCCAAACTGCATCCCTATCCCACCACTCCCTTAACAACTGTCCCTCGGTCTAGCACCAGAGGCATCAGAATCTGCCGGGAGGACAGATGCAGGGAGGTCTATGCAAAGCCTGGAATAAGGCCTGGAACTATTAAAGTATGGAATTCAGGAACTCCACGTACCCAGAGCAAAGTCTTCCCTTAGGCCCCATGGACTTCCCATCCTGTGGGAAGGGGCATAGCCCAAAGAGGCCAGAGTGGAGTCCCCCAAGGCTAGGCCTAACAATTCATTGTATTCAACCTTTAGCCTTTAGCCTTTGTCCCCCACCTTTAGCCCATGAAGCTAGCAGGGGCCCCACCCCAGCTCCCAGGGCAGACATATCACCTAGATAGTAGCCACAGTGATTGTTTCTTGGATGGCCAGCTGACCTAATGAGCCTCACAAAACCGCTCGGTGAGACAGCTAGGAGAGAAGCACGTGTTCCACATGCTGACCTTGGGCTTGGGGAGATTGAGATTCCCGGAGCACTGCAGCCATCTTTCCCCCTTAGGAGATGGCTTGTAGCTCCCAGAGGCAGCTGTAGGGAGTCCAGGAATGAAGCCAATACAGCAGAAGGCAGAGTCAAGGGAGGGGAACAAAAAACCAGAAGCAATTGCAGCCAGTACCAGTCTGAACCCTCAACTTCCTTCAGTTATACAGGTTCATCCACCACTCAAAACAGAATAAATCCAAACACACATATATGGCCTCTACCTTGAACTCCAGTCTTATCAAGGATAAGAGTAAGTGGCTTCGTGCAAACTCTGTTCTCACCCCTAAAACACCCAAAAGCTCACCAAAGAAGAGACATATTTGCCAACTAAGCATATGAAAAGATGCTCACCATTATTAATCATTAGGGAATTCAAATTAAAACCATAATGAAATGAAATGAAATGAAATCCTTATCTACTAGAAAGGATAAAATTTTAAACCAAAAAAAGTAAATGAAAGAAACTCGCAATATGGAATACTGGCAATGATGTGAAACAACTAGAACTTTCAGACACTGAAAGTAAGAATGCCAAATGGTACAGCCCTTTGAAAACACAGTTTGGCAGTTTCTTTTGTAGCAAACGTACTCTTACTAGTTACCCAGTAATGCTATTCCAAGGAATTAACCCAAAAGAAATGAAACATACTTCTACAGGAAGACTTGTATGTGAATGTTCACAATAGCATCCTTCATAATCACCGAAAACTGAAAACAGCCCAAATGTCTCTCAACAGGTGAATAAATAGACCAAATATGGAACAACCATACTGATATGGTTTGGCTTCATGTCCCCACCCACATCTCATGTTCAAATGTAATCCCCAGTGTTGGAGGTGGAGCCTAATGGGAGATGATTGGATTGTGGGGGTGGATTTCCTCCTTGGTACTGTTATCAAGGTAGTGAGTAAGTTCTTGAGAGATCTGGTTGTTTAAAGGTGCATAGCACCTCCCCTCTTGCTCTCTTCCTCCTGTTTTGGCCATGTGAAGTGCTGGCTTCCTCTTTGCCTTCTGCCATGATTGTAAGTTTCCTGAGGCCTCCCAGGAAGCCAAGCAGATACCACCATGCTTCTTGTACAGCCTGTGGAACTGTGAACCAATTAAACCTCTTTTCTTTATGAATTACCCAGTCTTAGGTATTTCTTTATAGCAATGCAAGAACTGACTACCACAGTGGAATATTACTTGGCAATCAAAAGGAGCAAACTCCTGCACACACAACAAAATGGGTGAATCTCATAAGCACCATGCACAGTGAAAAAGGTCAAACGCAGGAGGCTACTCGCGGAATGAATCCCTTAAACGACATTCTGGACAAGTCAAAACTATAGGGACAGAAATCAGATCAGTGGCTGGCAGGGGTTGGGGTGAGGGCAGAAGAAAGAAGAAACCTCTCAGGGTGATGGAGGGCTTCTATAGCTTGGTTGTGGTGGTGGTTACATGCCCATAAATATTCGTGAGGAATAATTGAACTGTACATTGAAAAAGTACATATTGTATTTCACTGAATGTAAATTATACATCAATAAACCTGACTTCATATATATACTGATATGTTTGGATATTTGTCCCCTCCAAATCTCATGTTGAAATATAATCCCCAATGTTGGAAGTGGGGCCTGACGGGAGGTGTTTGGATCATGGGGGCGGATCCTTCATCAATGGCCCAATGACATCTCTTTGGTGATGAGTGAGTTCACACAAGATCTGGTTGTTTAAAAGTGTATGCACCTCCCTCTCTTTCTTGCTTCCATGCTCAATGTGTGACATGCTGGCTCCCTGTCACCTTCTACCATGATTGCAAGCTTCCTGAGACCTTCACCAGAAGCTGAGCAGATGCTGCCATCATGCTTCTCGTTCGGCCTACAGAACCGTGAGCCAGTTAAACCTCTTCTCCTTGTAAATTACCCAGCCTCAGGTATTTCTTCACAGAAATGGAAGGACAGTCTAACACATACACCAACTGAATACCAGTACTTATCATGTGTTTTAAATCCTTTACCTGAATTAGCTCTTCTAACCCGCCTAACAACCCTACAAGGTGTGAGCTATTATTATTACCATTTTACTGATGAGAAAACAAACAGAGAGAGGAGGAGTTACCTGCCAAACATCACCCAGCTAGCAAGTGGTGGGCTTGGGACTCAAACCCAAAAAGTATGATTTGGAGCCCATGCCCATCCCCACTGTACCACAGTTTGCAAATGGGGGCATGGAGGCCAAATCATTTGCTTACATTCACCAGCGAGGTCAGAGAAGGGAGAATGGGAGCAAATCGGATTTAGAAAAAAAAAAAAAAACCTTGTTCCAGCCCCAAACATGCTGATTTTCCCACAGTTGCTGCTCCAATTCTTCTGGCTAATTCTTCAATGCCAGCCAACTCCCTCTGGGCCCCTAACTCGAAAGCCCAGCAAGATTCTGCGAGAGAAAATGACTGCTTCCTAAAAGCACCGGGTGGATTTCCCTGACACATCTTGTCGGCACTCAGAATGCCCATGACAGCTTCTCCCGAAATATTTTCCAGGTGAGCTCTCTGACTGCCCCACAGCCAGCCTATTGCCTCTGATTACTCCTGTTCCCTCACAGCTGGAATGGCCTGTTGACAAGACCTCTCACTCCTTCCAGGCCCAGATCTGACCTTCCCCAGTTTCTTAGATCAAATGCAGAAGCAGGTGCTTAAGGAGAGTCACTGGATGGTGTTAAAAGCCGATTTCTCCCCCTCTTAACAACGCAAGTTGGAAGGTGGTGACCAGAGGGGAAACATTTAGAGGCAGTGTTCCTCCAGGTGCCGTTTCCTCGCAGTGGACTTGGAGCAAAGGCTGCTCCAACAGCAGGGGAAAAAAACCCACTGGGGCTGCCCGCTGGGGCTCTGGGCCTGACACAGGGGCACATTGGATGGATACTGCCAGGTCTGGAACTTTGTAAGGGGTTGCAAACATCTGTGCTGCAGTGTTCTTCCCAGCTCAATTAGAAAGATGGACCAGACTCCACACAAAGGCTCCCCTAGGAAGTAGTTGAAATGCAGTTTCCACAGACCCTTAAAAGTGGCAGAGTAAGAACATCTGCCAAAACAGGAAAAATGTTTAACAACTTGACAAGGAGTTTTTAAAAATCTTCCCCAGGGTTTGTCTACTGTAAATCTGTTAAAGCAGGGTTTTAGCCCAGGGATAGGAAGGAGTTGGGAATCTTGGTTCTAATTCCATTTTGAACTTGTCTGTTCTCAAACCTCTTTGTCATTCCTCCGTTCTACTTTCTTCTGACTATCAGAGCAAACTGGTTTCCTGTTGAGGGTTGCCTGTGATTGATTGGTTGTGACTGTTGTATGTTAAGAGGGATTCTGAGTCATGTATGGACTTAGTGAGAAAGACTGTTGTGATTGATTAGTGATGTCTGCCGGGACTGAGGCAATAGGGAATCATAAAAGGCAAGCCACCTAGTTCCCATCTCTATTATATACAAAAAGGAAATGATAATAGGAGGAAGACATCAGAAAAAAGTATCGAAAATAAATGCAATTTAGTTTACTAAAAACCACCAGTTACCTTTTAGAACCTGTTTCTGACAAACATAGCCCCAGCTACTGACTCCAGTGCCACCCCAGAGAGTCCACTAAACACTCAACACCTGCAAAGCATAAAGCATGTGGTCGTCTTCTGAGAAGAACACAGTTCCTTCTGCATAATGATGTCATTATTGCACTCTGTGATCCCACCACCCTGGCCACAGTCAATTGGTTAAAACAGTTGGAAACTATAGGCCACAGGCACCTGTTTGGGTAAATAAAGTTTTATTGAAACACAGCGGCCGGGCGCGGTGGCTCAAGCCTGTAATCCCAGCACTTTGGGAGGCCGAGACGGGCGGATCACGAGGTCAGGAGATCGAGACCAGCCTGGCTAACACGGTGAAACCCCGTCTCTACCAAAAAAAATACAAAAAACTAGCCGGGTGAGGTGGCGGGCACCTGTAGTCCCAGCTACTCGGGAGGCTGAGGCAGGAGAATGGCGTAGACCCAGGAGGCGGAGCTTGCAGTGAGCTGAGATCCGGCCACTGCACTCCAGCCTGGGCGACAGAGCGAGACTCCAACTCAAAAAAAAAAAAAAGAAACACAGCAACACTCATTGGTTTGTGTATTATCTATGGTTACTTTTGTGCTCCAATGATGGAACTGAGTCACTGTGACAGAAACTGCATGGCCTGCAAAGCCAAAAAGTTTTACTCTCTGGCCCTTTTCATTAAAGTTTGCTGACCCTAGGATTAAAGAGTTGCCATTCAATGTAAATGTAATTGAAATGAGGGGTTCATAATAAAAGTCAGCCATCTATAAGTTATCTTGAGGATAACCCCTGTCATGCTATATTGGCTGACGACAAATTATTTCAGTCATCAGATTCTTTGTCTTTCCTTCTCTCTCTGAGGGAGATACAGGTTGAATCGAGGTTACTAGAACTACTGCTGGATCCGGAATGGAAGTGAAACACTGGTCTTGTTTTCCATGAGGCTTGCTCTATAGCCTAGTCTTGGAAACATTGTGTTATTCCCTATGCTTTCACACTTCCCTGCATTTTTATAAAATAAACCCTCATGACCTAAGGGTAGGAGAGTTAGGGGATTTCACTTCTCATGCCACCTCTGGTAGTGCCTGTCTAGTACAGTGTCTGCAAACATGAAGCCTGGACAGGAAAGAGTACCACGATGGATTAGTGATGTCTGCCATGGGTCATGGAAGGAGAGGAGAGAGCAATGTGTGATGTGTATTTAGAGCTAGGGCTTAAGTTAATCTTCGGTGCCTTCTCTTTGCAACCTAAGAGTCTATGTTCTATGTCTACCTTATTAGCACCTTCTCTCATCTTCCTTGGAAGTTAGATTTAAAATACATCATTCTGTTTGTGAATATGCACCCTTGCGCCATTTTCTCCAGAGAGTTTCATATATAATCTTTATTTCCTCAGTCAAATAACAAGCATCTCCTCAAACATGCTATTTCTCTTATTTTAAAAGACTCCTGGCCAGGCATGGTGGCTCACACTTGTAATCACAGCACTTTGGGAGGCCAAAGCGGGAAGATCACATGAGATCAGGAGTTTGAGACCAGCATGGCCAACATGGCAAAAACCCATCACTACTAATAATACAAAAAATTAGCTGGGCCTGGTGGCACACATCCTGTAGTCCCAGCTACCTGGGAGCTGAGGCAGGAGAAACACTTGAGCCCTGGAGGCAGAGGTTGCAGTGAGCTGAGACTGCGCCACCGCACTCCAGCCTGGACAACCGAGCGAAATTCCATCTGGAAAAAAAAAAAAAAAAAAGACTGCAGCAGCAGGTGCCAAGCTGGGCACATAATACTCATTTCATGAATCCATGAAGCTTCTAATTTGGGGATTGAAGGTGCCAGCTCTCCTCTTAGAGCTCTGATTCTCCATTTATTCACATCAACTTTGAGGAAGACATTCCCTCTAGTTCATCTAAAAGTTTCCCTTAACAACTCAATTGCCTTTATTCTTGTGCAGGGCAATGGATATGCCATGCCCCACAAGTCCAGCTGGTTTGGCTGGGAGCCACCTGGCTGCAGAGTCACTGTCTGTCCGGGTGCAGTGACTATCCACAAGAAGTTGGACTTACCCTTTTTTTCCAAGTTCTCATCCTGACCCCTGCCTGCTTCCTTCTTGGCTTCTCTCCACCTCTAAGCTTACCTCACTCTCCAAGGCCTCCTCCCACCCACTCTGTGACCTTTCTCTCTTAAAATATGGCCTACAGAGAGTCTCTATATAACAAAAGCTCATTTGCTGGTGACAATCGTTCCAAGCCTTCCCAGGACTTTCCAGCCTCCAGATCTGAAGGTTATGTTAACTTAAACACCCACAGGTCTCTAACTCATGGCCCCTACCTGTGGAATTGCAGACCCTCAGAATCATTTCCTACTCACCTGCTGTCACCTTCCCTAGTTACTGCTTAGATTGGCCAGGGATAGCCCTCATTAATTAAGTTTATTCAAGATCTTCTTGGTACATGCTTTGTTTTTTTGAGACAGAGTCTTGCTCTATCACCCAGGCTGGAGTGCAGGGCCATGATCTCAGCTCACTGCAACCTCTGCTTACCAGGTTCAACCGATTCTCATACCTCAGTCCTGCAAGTAGCTGACACTACAGGCACCTGCCACCACACCTGGCTAATTTTTGTATTTTTAGTAGAGATGAGGTTTCACCATGTTGGCCATGCTGGTCTCAAACTCCTGACCTCAAGTGATCCACCCACCTCAGTCTCCCAAAGTGCTGGGATTACAGGTGTGAGCCATGGTGCATGCCTTTTGTCACCCAAGGCCCTAAAACAGAACTGCCTGGACCCCAGTCTTATACAAATCTCCATAACAAAAACTCCTTCTCATTTCTCCTCAACTCTCCTTCTACCCAGAAGAAATGCAGTCGGCTCTCAGGAAGGTGGTCTAGAGCGTGGTTAAGAGGACGACATTGCACTAGACAGGTGGATTTAAATTCAGATTTCCACTCTTTCCTGGCCACTCAGATGTTAACTAAACTCCCTATGCCTCAGTTTCCACATGTGTAAAGTGGAATATTAATACAGCAATCATTAACTTATAGAATTGTGTGGGCGTATTCATTTTCTAGGGTTATTGCAAGAAACGGCCACACACTGGATAGTTTGAAATAACAGAAATCCATTCGCTCATTGTTCTGGATGCCAGAAGTGGGAAATTGAAGTGTCCAAAGGGCTAGTTTCTTCTGAAGGCTGGGAGGGAGGATCTGCTCCCTGCTCCTCTCTTACCTTCTGGTGGCTGACAGTAGTGACAGTAGTCCTTGGAACTCCTCGGTTTATAGACACATTACCCCAAACTCTGCCTCCATTTTCTTGTTTTTTTTTTCCCCTGTTCCAGTCAGTGAAAGGGACACTTTATTGAGCCCCAGGGCCATGGGGCCCTTCGCGGAAGGAAGAGCCTTATTTGACCTTCTTCTTCTTCTTCTTCTTGGGGCACAAGTTGTTGGCGTGGCCACACTTCTTGCAGCACTTGACAGCACAGGGGTGAGCAGGGCACTGGCGCAGATCCCTGAGAGTAATATCTAGTTGCAGTTGTATTTCTGGGCAAGCCAGTGGAGGGAAGGCTCGATAATGCCACCTCACAGGCGCAGCACCAGGTGCAGGGTGGACTCTTTCTGGATGTTCTAGTCTGAGAGACTGCGGCCATCCTCCGGCTGTTTGCCCGCAAATATCAGACACTGCTGGTCAGGCAGGATGCCCTACTTGTCTTGGATTTCGGCTTTGACATTCTCAGTGGTGTCCCTGGGCTCCACCTCAAGGGTGATGGTCTTGCCCATGAGGGTGTTCACAAAGATCTGCATCTCTGAGTCTGCAGCTCGGCCACCTCACTGAAGAGAAAGAGCACCTCCGTTTTCATATCACCTTCCTCCACGTGTATCTCTCCTCTGTGTGCCTCTTACTAGGACTCTTGTCCCTCAGGGCCTACCCTGATCATCTAGTCTGTTCTCACCTTGAGACTCTTTAACTATATTTACAAGACCTTTCTTTCTTAAAAAATTAAATTTATTTTTAATTTCCATAGGTTATTGGGAACAGGTTGTGTTTGGTTACATGAGTAGGTTCTTTAGTGGTGATTTGTGAGATTTTGGTGCATGCATCACCTGAGCAAAAAAACTAAACCCAATTTGTAGCCTTTTATCCCTCACCCCCTTCCCACCCTTTCCCCTGAATCCCCAAAGTCCGTTGTGTCATTCTTATGCCTTTGCATCCTCATAGCTTAGCTCCCACCTATCAGTGAGAACATATGATTAGGTTACTCCAGGTTACTAAGAATGCCATTAACTCATTCCTTTCTATGGTAGTATTCTATCATATACACACACACACACACACACATATATATATATCAGTTTCTTTATCCACTCATTGATTGATGAGCATTTGGGCTGGTTCCACATTTTTACAATTGTGAATTGTGCTGCTATAAACACATGTGCGCAAGTATCTTTTTCATATAATGACTTCTTTTCCTCTGGGTAGATACCCAGTAGTGGGATTGCTGGATCAAATGGTAGTTCTACTTTTAGTTCTTTAAGGAATCGCCACACTGTTTTCCATAGGTCTCGCACTAGTTTACATTCCCACCAGCAGTGTAGAAGTGTTCCCTTTTCACTACATCCACAGCAACAGCTATTAATTTTGATTTTTTGTGTATCTGCAAGACCTTTCTTACAAATAATGTCACATTCACAGATTGTAGATATTAGGATGTAGATATATCATTTTGGGGAGCACAGTTCAACCCATGATAGTAGGATTATAAGAGATGGTGCATATACTATGCTTAGCACCATGCCTGGCACATAGCAAATAGTTTTGTTCTTATCATTCTTTAAAGGGCCAGAGCTAGGCTCTAGATTTAAAAACAAGTATCTCTGATCCTCTCCATTTCCCATCTCTCTGTCTCTCCCTGCTTAGTCTGAAATCCACCGGAAGTTGAGCCTGAAACAAGGATTTGGATACAGGTAGTTTTACTGGTGGTGGGGGTAACATGTGGGGGAGGGTCGGAGTAGGGAGGTCAAGGTGACCTCAGGACTCAGGTGCAAGGGAATGAACAGAGTGAGCCAAGGAAGAAGGAAAAGCCAATAGGAGGTTCCTTTTTTTTTTCTTTTCTTTTCTTTTTTTTTTTTTTTCTGACAGAGTCTCGCCCTGTCACCAAGCTGGAGTGCAGTGGCACAATCTCAGCTCACCGGCACCTCTGCCTCCCAGGTTCAAGCGATTCTCCTATCTCAGCCTCCCAAGTAGCTAGGACAATAGGCATGCTCCACCACACCCAGATAATTTTTGTATTTTTAGTAGAGACAGGGTTTCACCATGTTGGCCAGGATGGTCTCCATCTCTTGACCTCATCATCCACCCGCCTCAGCCTCCCAAAGTGCTGGGATTACAGGTGTGAGCAACCATGCCTGGCTGAGGCTACTTCGTATATGAAGCAGCTGTGTAGACAATGGGATATAAATACCACCGGAAGCTGTGAGAAGTGTACAGAATACATCCCAGAAATGTCCCGTTGATGGATCTAGGTGAGGCATTTATACCCCAACTCCACCTGCCACTGGTTGAGGGTCACGCCCAGTGTTTCCTGCTCATGGCGTCGGCAGCCTCCTACAGCTTCACAGAGGTGGGGTACGCACTTGGATAGCATACTGTCGATTTGAGTCTGAGCTTGCAGGAACCTCTGCCCGGCAGCTGCAGCTGCATTCAGAGGTGAGCAGGTGTGATAAAGAGCACCTTAAATCTGCTTAAGGAGTATGATAAGGAACACCTTAAAACTCCTTAACTCCTCACTAGAAGCCAATGCATAGATATCTTCCATGATAGGCTTATTTTTTTCATGTTGTCACAGGTTGAATTGTGTCCCCCAAAAAGATACATTGAAGTCTTAACTCCCATACCAGTGCATGTGATTGTGTTTGGAAATAGGGTCTTTGCAGATGGAGTCAAGTTAAGATGAGGTCCTTAGGGTGGCCCCTGCTCCAATATGATGGGGGTACGTGCCTTAATAAGAGGAAGAGAAATGGCAGAGGCTGCCATGCACAGGGGAAAAATGTGAAGACACACAGGACAAGGTCCACATAATGATGATGGCAGAGATTGGACTGATGCATCTACAAGCTAAGGAATGCCAAAGATTGCCAGCAACCAGGAGATGCTAAGAGAAGGACATGGAGCACATTCTCTCCTAGAGCCTTCAGAAAGAGCACAGACCCGCTAACACCTTGATTTGTAACTTCTAGCCTTCAGAACTGCAAGAGTATCCATTTCTCTTGTTTTAAGCCACCCAGTCTGTGGTACTTTGCTATAGTAGTCCCAGGAAACGAATAAACATGCTCATTAATTCATTCTAGCAATGCCTCGGTATGTTTTATGGGATAGAAAGGGCTCACAAGTTCATTACTTAAACCAATCTTTGAGCCTCATTTTGGCTCAAATAGGACCCCACTGACCATGGGAGTGTTCAGGCGGGATCTGGGTTGGAAACATGTGTCCTCTTCCAAATTGCTATGCAGCTCACCCACACCATCTGCCAGCATTCTTCACCCCCTCCCCTACTGCAGACCTGTTCCTGAGACAGCTCTGCTCCCAACATCCCTGAGAGTAGTATCTTGACCAAATCAGGGACCACCTTATAAAAGACTCAGGACTTCACCTGCCAGGTACAAGCACATCCATTTGCACTTCTTTAAACTGCATGCTATTCAGCTTCCCTTCCATCATCACAGTGGACTCCACTTTGAATCCTCCCAGGCTATAGTTGTAGAGTGCAGGGGCCCTTGGGATTATCAAAGCTCATCCTTCCCACTTTACTCCTGGAGAAACATTATAACTTTACCACCTATCACCCTAGGCCTGAGCCCTGCTCCAGGGTGGAATAGGAGTTCTGGGTTTCTCGTCCCAATCCATCTGCTCATTTTGACCTTGGTCACATTCTCTTTTGTTGTGGGGGAGTGGTGCTGGGAGCATAGGGTCTCCATGCCATCTCTTCTGCTTGTGCCTGGATTGTAGCCTTAAAGATTTCATCCAGAATGTAATGTGGGCAAGAAATTCCCACCAATACCAAGGGGCTAATGAGAGCCATTGTGTTTCCTTATGAAAAGCAGGGGTCAGCACCTTTAGTTGAGGAATGAATTATGAACTTGTCTTCAGTGTGTTTCTCACAGTTCCTCCTACTGTGCTGGGTGTACTAAAGACAGATGACACCCTACCCCAAAGTCAGTGTAGAAATGCAGAGAAGCTTGAGAACATGAAATAGGAGATAAGAACAGAGAGAACGGGGGAGCAGAGGGAAGAAGAAGAGAAAAGAAATCGTCAAGAACACATAGAAAACTATCTGCTGGCTAAATTCCAGGCTTTGAAATGCAAAGAATGGCATGTTTCAGTAGTTTTTTATAGACCCATGCTCTACAATATTAGAAACAACCAAGGCGGACACATAATTTCATGGTTACATCGCGATTTGGTTATTTCTGCCAATGAAGCTAAGGGATACCCTGATCAGTAAAATCCAGATAATTTCCAAAGCTGTTGCATCAAATCCTTTGGCTTAGTCCTTCCTGCAAAACACAGGATCACTCCCTGATGCTACCAGAAAACTGTTACTGCAGACTGGCATTTCACCTTCTTTAAATGATTCTGACCACTTTCCCCAAACACAGAGGTGTTTCCAAAGTAGGAAGAACAGATAAATGTGCCAGGCACAGCATGCCTGTACTCCCAGCTACTCAAGAGGCTGAGGCAGGAAGATTGCTTGAGATCAGGAGTTTGAGACTAGCCTGAGTTTGAGAGCTAGCCTCATCTCAAAAAAAAAGTTATAAAAAATTATAAAACAATAGACTACACTCCGTCTTCACCCACCTCCAAAACACACAAAGGAATTATTGTCTTCATGGTGCATGCCTGGGTCATTTCTGCAGGTGATTCATTAAAACGCCTGGTTTGGAGTCATAAATTGTACACTCATAAGTATAGTATGTTAGTTACTGCTGTGTAACAAACTAACCCAGAACTTGGTGGCTGAAAGCAACAACCATCTTACTTGAGTCTACAAGTTGTCTAGTTCCACTGATGTGGGCTAGGTACAGCTGTCTTACTCATGCATCTGTGTAATCAGGGGGCAGGTTGGCTGGGGGCTGGCTAGTTTAGGATGTCCTCAGCTGGGATGACTCATACCTTTCCAGCAGGGGGTGTTGTCATGGTGGTGACTAGCAGAAAATAAAATAAGTAAATCACTGTTTCCAGTGTCTGCAGTGAGATTGTTACCACCTCATTGTCCACAACAGGCCACATGCTCAAGCCACAAACTGTGTGGGAGGGCCCTACCAAAGTTATGGACACAGGGAGACATGAAAATGAGATCCATGTGTACAATCAATTTACTAGAGGGTAGAAACCGCACAGGTAACTATTCAACAATTGCATACTAGCTACCTACAGAAAACAAAATGAAAAGTTTGGAAAATTATCTGATCATCCCCTTGGTCAGTGATCTGACATTTTAGTAAAGAGCTAGGTAGTAAAATTGTAGGCTTATAGAATGTGCAGTCTCTGTCACAGCTACTCAAGTCTGCCACTGTAGCATGAAAGCAGCCATGGAGGATATATAAATGAATGGGTGTGGCTGTGTTCCAATAAAACTTTATTTATTAGCAAAAACAGGGGGCTGGCCCATGATCTTGGTCATCATTCATCACACTGACATTTGCTGGGGCCAGACTATGGGCCAGGCACTGTGGATGTGAAGATAAATAAGACATGTCCCAATGAGCTTTCAGCCTAATATGGAGACGGGCAGACTGTAAGAGCTCAACAAATACGCACTGAGTTAACATTAATGGGAAGATAGATAATAAAGAAACACAGTGGAAAGAAATGTTGCTGGGGCCATGGAAGTCTAGACAGGGTGCAAGGGATAGGAAGAAAGAGGCTTCCAGGAAGAGGTTAGGTTTGAAGACTGGCTAGGCATTCTTACAAGAATATCTAGGGTACAGTTTGGAATTCCAGGCTGAGGGAACAGAGAGATTAGAGACCAGGTGATGAAAAAGAACTTGGCGAATATTTAAGCGGGGCTGAACCAAAGGGTGTTTCATTTAGCTTTCAATGTTTTTGGCTGGGTCTAGATTCTTTTAAGTCTAAATTATTCGAAGGTTCACATTTCCGCAATCCTTGGGGAACACCCAGTACCCGAGGTGTTATGACAGCATGTCTTTTCGTCCTACCCAATTTAAGGAAGCGATCTGGTGTATAGAGAATGAACCGGATTATGAATCAGCAGAACCGGGCTCTAATTCCCCTCACTCCTCTCATTGCTCCCTGGATAACCTTAACCATTTCACATGCCTCTTTATGCCTCAATTCCCCTAACTACACAATGGGGGAAATAATGTCTCATAAGGTCGCTGTAAGAATTCCAAGAAGTATCTACGATGTGCTTAAACACACTGCCTGGTTGGGGATAAACACTCAGAAACGCTAGCTAGCTATCATCCTCACCTTCATTGTTTTCATGGTTGATCATCATTGCCATCTTGATTAACTCTTCTCTTTATCCAATCCATCCTTGAAACTCCCTGCCCCAGACACTGAAGCCTCCAGAGATGAACCCAGAACTGGCTCCGGAAACAAGTCCCCCACCCCCTGCTGTTTGTTGGGTGGGGTGAGTCCGGGGACGCTGTCTGAGTCTCTGCTGTGTGCACAGCCAGCAAGGAGGCCTGGAGCAGGGTCGGAGACAGGCACTGGCGGAGGCTGCGAGTTGCTCGCCAACAAACAAAAGTTGCCTTTCATCTGATCCAGTGCTCCCGAAGAGGAATCACTTCCTCCTGCCTGGGCGTTTATGAAAGCCGACAGCAGAGGCGAGAAAACAGCCAGCTCTTTCTGCGCGTGATAAAACCATTACAATCAATTTAGGCAGCTCGCAGGCGCGCAGACAGACTCTGTGTCGACTGGATTCTGTTACCGGGAGTGGGGTGGGGGGAGCCGGGGCGGGGTGGGGGGCGCAAGGGGGGCCTTCTGGGAGACTGGAGCGTTCGGCCTTCCGCGGATGGGCCCCATTACGGCTGCAGGCTGGCGCCACTGCTGCGGGGGCTCGCTACCCAATCAAAGTGTCATCCAACTGGAAGATGGGGGGGCTACCAGTGTTAGCTTAACTCCTGCGGTCTCGCAGACTAATTGCTCACGGTGGAAACACGCCTCAAAGTGCTTTGGCCTCGTCAATAATAGGGTATCAGATGCTTTCCATTCCGCAGTGCATTGATCTGTTTCCTCCCCAGGCCTCCTCCTGGCTCCGCTCCCTGGCGTCCCCCCACCGGTGCTGCCCTGGCTTCTACCTCTGATGACTCTTCTTCCTTTTTTTTTTAAGTGTTTTCTAAGCGTGTGTTTAGCATGAGTGGTGCCTAAGTGCTAATTGTTACACCACAGATTGATTGGCGACGAGATGGCTTGCCAAGTTCCTCCAGTCTCCTGGGGGGAGGAGGGCAGAGGCGGAGAGAGGAAGGGTGGGGAGGGCTTAGGGTGGGGGTAGCAGCGGTTGTTGGAGGGAGGAGGAGAGGGGAATCCTTGATACTTCTGAGTTCCCTCTAAGTCTATGTGTTTCTGGGCTGGAAACTCGTGCCTGTCGTCGGGGAGATTCAGTGAGGGGGCAACCTCTACTGATATTTTGTTATTTGAGAAAGTGGCATCGGTTTCTTTGCCAGTGCGGAATAAACCCTGGAACAGGCTGCGGCTGATGGAATCGAGCAGGGAGGACAAGCAGTGGGGTCAAACGTCCTTGCTGTCCCGGGCAGGGAGCACATTGTTTTATCCATGAAACCCCCGCAGTAACCCCCAGTCCAGGTCTAGGTTAGGGTCCCTGCTATATGCCCTGAGAACTAGAAGTCTGTACTTAGCCCATCATCCCGTTTTGAAGTTACTTATTTAATTATCTGGTGCTTTCCACTGACCTGTTTTCCACAATGGTGGGAACCTAACGCAGAGCTTGTCAGGTTCATGTTGCCCCCAAAACATTTACTGTCATTCATCCAGACCACTGGGTTTTGAGGTCTTTGGAAAATGGGGTTAGCTGAGCCTGTCAAGATTCCCGCAGGTGGGACTCCTTTGACACCTAAAATCCTTCCAAAGGCAATGCTGGTGGCTTCCTTATAAGGCAAAGAAACTCTGTCTTGGCAATGAACACGCTGAAACACTTGCACCTGACAGGTGAACCTAACATTTCTGGGTGTGCGCCTACTTAAAATGAGACAGCACGGAGTCTATTAATCCAGTTGTGAAATCCAACCAGTTTTGGGAGAGCAGCTTCTGACCCACTTGGAAACTCTATCCTCCAGGTGGAAAGTGGGGGGCCTAAGCGACACAGGCGGTGAGGTGCACTTGGAAGGCAGACAGCCTGAGCTCCACCTCTCATCCATCTGGTGACACTGGACGAGGCACTTAACTTCTTAGTGCCTCAGTTGGCTCACTTGTAAAACAGGGATAATGGCAATGCCCAACCCATATCAGGAGGGCCAAATGAAAGGCCATCTGGTGATTTATAAATATTCCATCAGCAGTGGCTGGTACAATCGCTGCTTTGTCATCTTTCTTCTTTGTTCTGAAATACTCCGCATTGTATGGTCTTGCCGCTCAGTGTATGCTGCGTGAGCAGTGGCTTCAGCTCATCTGGAAACTTTTTAGAAGTACAGAATCTCAATGCTGCCCCAGACCTACTGAATGGGAACCTGCATTGTCACAAGATTCCCCAGGAGATTTGGGAGCACACTAAAGTTTGACAAGTACCAACTTATACATACTAGAACCCCTTCTTCCCCAACCCAGAGCATAGTAAAGGCACAGCTGATATTTGGACTTCTTGGGGAGGACAAGTATGACATTTAGCAGCTCCCCCAGAATGAGACAACTTCACTTGCTTTACAGTGGACATGACCATGAGCTGTTGTCGGAGTTTTACCCTTTGGCCAACCAAGAGCTACAGGTATCTAAGGCTTGGTTTTGCAACTTTCTCTTGGGACAAGCATCCTTGGCGTTTTCTTAAGAGATTGGCTGGCTTCCTGGGAAATGACAGCTCTGGACCATTCTTCCCTGAAAATACCCAGCAGAGTCACAGTTTACCTGCAGCCTTCCTCAGTTGATGGAGTATCCAGGCAGGCAGTAGAATAGGATGGTTCAGAATATCGGCTATGGGAACAGCACTGAGTTCAAGTGCAGAGAACCGCTTGTGGAACATAAACCCCTTAATCCACCTGTATCCATTCTGTGCCTACCCTGGGACCTCCGCATGTGCAGCTTTTGCTTGTCTCTGCCTCTTTCTCATTATTCAAATTTGAACTAAATGTTACCGCCACAGAGACACCTCCCTTGCTGACCTCCTAAAGCAGTCATCCTCTATGTCATGACCCTATTTCTTCTTCTAAGGCACTTACCAGTGACAGAAGTTACCTCATTCGTTTCTGTATTCCTAATCTGTGTCCTCCCATCCATTAATTAGAACATAACTCCTCGGGGGACAGTAGTTCTGTCCTTGTTACCAGTGAACCCACAGTGCCTAGAACAGCAGATAGTACAAAGTAGATGCTCTGGAAATTATTGTGGACTGACTCCTTCAAATTTCTCATCTGTAAAATGAAGATAAAAGAGTGACTTATTTGCTTAGAATGGAAGTGAGGTCACCATGTAAAGCTCATAGATCAAGAACATATACCTGGCCAGTGCTCGATATATAGAAGTGGTTACTTATAGCAGCAAGAGTGGTATAATTTAATACTGAAAACAAGCTCAAAGAGACATTTCCTTACCTCTATCTTTGACATAAATACTATTACTAGATTCTACTAGCACAACTAATAATAATAATCTAACAAGACAGTCACAAATGTGAAAGTCCACTCTTATTTCAAACTGGTATTTTGGTTTCCACATAAGTTTGTTTGGGGACAGAAGTTAAAACACACAGAGATGTGAATTCCACAGTACCAAATAAATAGTTGGTGAATTAACAAATGAATTGTACTTTCCAACTACCTGCCCTTGGTCAAGCTACTGCACCTCCGCAAGCCTCAGCTTCCTCATCATGTCATTTGGGGTAATAATAGCTATTTCATGGAGTTGTGGTTGTAGTGAGGATAGAGAGAGATAATGTGTTTGAAAGCAGTGGTTCGGGTATATAGAACTCCTTCAGCAAATATTGTCTTTTCTAATTTTATTCTCTTTCCAGCGCCTGTGGTGGAACCATACTTGGAAGTATTTGCCTCATTTTATAGACAAGGGAATGATGTTCAGAGAAGTTTGAAAGCTTTTCAAGTTTCTCTCCCTCTTTCTCCCCCTCTTCCTCCCTCCCTCCTTCCCTCATCCCCTCTCTTTCATACACACACTCTTCTTAATTAGGGAAGTAATGAAAACTCCAAAATTTTTTATCCCAGATCATTCCCAACAAGAAAAGACAGTAAGACTCCAACCCAGTTCCAGCTATCAGCTTTGAAATTTTCTAGGTCTATAGCAATGATATTGGTTAACACCACAGGGGTTTTTTTATTTGTTTGTTTTTTGTTTTTTTGTTTTTGAGACGGAGTTTCTCTTTTGTCGCCCAGGCTGGAGTGCAGTGGCGAAATCTCAGCTCACTGCAACCTCCGCCTCACAGGTTTAAGTGATTCTCCCCCTTCAGCCTCCAAGTAGCTGGCATTACAGGCACCCACCACCACATCCGGCTGATTTTTTGTATTTTTAGTAGAGACAGGGTTTCGCTATATTGGGCAGGCTGGTCTCGAACTCCTGACCTCAGGTGATCTTCCCACCTCAGCCTCCCAAAGTGCTGGGATTACAGGTGTGAGCCACCACGCCCAGCCTGAAAGTCACTTTAAGACCTATAAACAAATCCTGGAAAAATAATGACGATCTGGGAAGGACTGCTGATCATGCTGTCTTAGGTCACCGGTTTTCAGACCATTTCTTTAGCTTTAGTGCGATTTGGCCATGCAGGCTCTTACTCATATGGAGCCACAAATGATGATAATGATGACAACAATGATGAAGACAATAGCTAAAATTCTGCTATCGCTGCACAGCCTTGGGCAAGTTTATTGAAATTCCCTAAACCCCACTTTCCTCTTCTGCAAAATGGAATAGGTTTTCTTCCCCTCTGGTACAGTGATAAGGATTAAATGACATCATGTGAGGTGGCACCTATCACTGAGCCCCATGGCCACTACTTAGTCTCTCTCCTGTCACTCAGTCCCTCTCAGTCAGACTTTATTTCTACTGTAACAGACTGCACTATCAGTGTTCACGTGGACAGGTTAAACTGTCAGTACTCATCCCTCTGCTGAGCCATTTGTTCATCCATCTATACACCCATCCATCTATGCATTGTCCATCCATCCATCATCTGTCCATTTATCCATTGTCCATCCATCTATCCTTCATCCACACATCCATTCATCCATCCATCCACCCATACACTCATCCATTTACTTACTCAATCACCCACCTATCCATCCATTTGCCTGTCATCACAGTCACCTACCCACTTATACCTCTATCTCAATTTTGCACTTATTAATTCACTACTCCGCCTGACTACCACCCATCCTATCCTATCCCAGCCTATCTTTGTCATCCCATTCATCCATCCATTCATTCCATACTTCCCCATTGTATTCAATCTCACATTTATCTACCCATTCCATCTATTTATCCATCCATCCATCTATCAACCCATCCATCCACCTATCCATCTATCCACCACCTACCCATCTATCCATCCATCCATCCATCCATCCACCCACCCACCCACCCATCTATCCATTCCTTCATACTTCCATTTACTCATCAATTTGTCACTGATTTACCTATGCATCCATTCATTTATTCAGACTGGTTGCATAATAAATAAGACTGGCCTAAATTATACCTTATCATAAAATTCTACTGGAAATTTCTAGAAACAGAAGAAAGAAATAACAATCACAACAGCAATATGATTTTGGAGCCGTAGGTCCTTCTATTCAGTCTCCTCATGGAGCAGGTGGGGAGGAGGAAAGGGGCTTTGCTCTTGAGCCCAGGACACATGCAGTTGGGTAGCTTAGTGGTTTTTATACTGGGTCACAAGAATCCAAGGATTCTGTGGTTGTGTTAAAGGGGTTATTGACAGAAGGGCTGCTACGTCAAATAGAATGGCTCTCCACCCTGTCTTCCTTTTATATGGTCTCTGTTTAAGATTTAATTTGAAAAAAAAAAAAAGTGACTCAGCTGTTATGGAAAATTTTTAAAGCCAGGTATAGTCACACATTTTAGATACTAAAGAAAAGTTCAGAAAAAGCTGTCTTTTACCTTATCAACCATAGAATAAAGAGGTAATCTCTCACTCATGTAGATTTTTTTTTTCTTTTGGAGTGCTTACCATAAGCCAGGTAATGGGCTAACAATTAAATGGACAATCTCATTTAATCCAATAACAACTCAGTGGGGTTGGTATCATTATCTCCATTTTTCAGATGAGAAAACTGAGGCTGATAGACATCAAAGTACTTGCCCAAGGTCACACAGCAATTAGTACAGTGGAGTTAGGATCTGAATCCAGGAATTTTCACAAAAATGCACCCTGCCTGCAATGGGAGGCTAATTACCCTCTAAGTTGTGGCCAAAGGGGCCCTGGAGAAGAAATAGCAATAGGGCTCGTGTTCTTAGGTCGTTCTTGGTTAGTTCTTCATTTCCTCCTTCAGCTTTTACAGTGAACACCAGAGAGGATGATGAGACTCAAATACCCAACAAACTACAATGGTAGATTCTTGGATTTAGAAAGGACTGAGGTTAGTGCTTTTCAAACTGGGTTCTCCAGAGACAAAAAGTTCCCCAAGATTCTTCAGAGGTTTCTACTGGACATGATCAGATGTCACTGTGTCATGATGGATGTTAAACAGACCTGGCTTCATGTCTAGGGCTGGCCAGTTACTAATTCTGTGACCTTGTAGAAGTGACTTTTTTTCTTGAAGACTCAGCTTCCTCATAGGTAAAAGGGAGACAGAAATAATACTTGTTATAGGGTTACTCTGAGAGTTAAATGAGAAAATGTGTCTAGAATTTACATAGAGTTCCTGGCATATGGTGACTGCTCAGAATTTTAGCCATCGTCTTCATCATTGTCGTCATCATTATCATCATTTGATAATAATGGCAAACCCAGGTCCCTGTTACAACACCATCATACTTTCTGCATAGGGATTCTCCACCTGTAGATAATTTTCCAGAAATGTAAAAGAAAGTTATTAAAAGCAACATGGCTAAAGGAAAAAAAGGAACAGAGAGGAAAGGGAAAAGGCTTAAGGGTATGAAAAGACTAACATTTATTGGGCACCCATTTATACCAGACTCTGCTTTACATATGCTTTCTGGCTAACTTTGACAGTCAGCCCATTAGGTTGAGATTTTTAACTTCATTTTGTAACAAGTAAATTGAGGCTCAGTGTGGTTAAAGAGCGCTGCCAGAGTCCTATTCTAATTTGTCAGGTGCAAAGCTGGGATTTGAACCCTCATCAGGTTGGGACTGGAACCTTGATGAAGCTGCCTTGAAGATCCATCCTTTTGCTACCAATTTCATGAGATGGAATTTCTGAAAACAAAGGAAGAAGAGGGGAAGAAAGAGAGAGGAAAGGAAAGAATATATACAAATATCCAAATAAGGAAGAGAAGAAAAAGAAACATGGCCAAAAGGAGGAAAAGAGAGGAAACCAATTTTATACAAAGAGAAATAAAGGGAAGATGAAGAAGAAAAGAAAAGGCAAAAGAAGACAAAGGACCCTTTTCTTGATCCGCTCTTGTCCAGAGAAACCGCAGCACAAATTGCAATGGACGGTTCCCCCTCTCGCAAAGTGCCTTTTAGCTTGCGCGCCTGCCTCTGAGGGCCGGGGCGAGAGAGACGGCTGGCGTCGGCTGCAACGAGTCTGAAGGCGCTGGCAAGAAAATCCCAAGGAAAGCTCGGTGTCTGGGGTCATCCGATTAAAGGAGGCAGTGAGGCTGCAAATGGAGGAGACAGGGGGAAGGGGAGAGAGGAGGGGGATGGCGGGAGGGGGGCCACCGACCCCTATGACCTTCTGCCTGCGCTAACCTGATATAACAAATAGTCCTGGAAAACAAAATAGTATTAACCCTTGGAGCCAGGTCAACCCCTTCTGCATTTGCCTGGGCCTGTTGGACTGTGCTTCCTAGAAGGTTTAACTCTTTCGTGGTGTCCTTTCGTCGCCACTTTATTGCCCCACTCTCAAATTCATCCAGATTCACCCGATTAGATGCCCACGGGAGGGGCGGAGGTCTCCATGTAGTCAATGCAGACACAGAGAAAGTGTCTCCCGATCATCAAAAACTGGGCAAGAGCTTCTGGAGAGAAAAATGATCTCTAAATTTTTCATCAAGTCCGAGATTGTATATTGACTCGATTCTACTAAAACAGTCATCTTTCTTCCTATTCTCCCTCCCTAGTCTGAAAGTTAGATTAATATAAAGCCTTGCTAAGTGTGGTTCATGAACAGGCAATATCAGGATTACCTGGGAGCTTGCCAGAAATGTAGGACCTCAGGACCCCACCCCAGACCTGCTGAACCAGAATCTGTATTTTAATAACACCCCTAGATAAATGGTATGCAAATTTCAGTGTCAGAAGAACCCATAAACCCATTATCCAGCTTAAGAAATAGCTTTCCTTGGCCGGGCCACCATGGCTCAAGCCTACAGGCATGTATTACATACAACACTTTGGGAGGCCCAGGCAGGCGGATCGCTTGAGGTCAGGAGTTCAATATCAACCTGGGCTACGTGGAGAAACCCTGTCTCTACTAAAAAGTACAAAAATTAGCCAGGTGTAGTGGCACACGCTTGTAATCCCAGCTACTCAGGAGGCTAAGGCAGGAGAATCATTTGAACCTAAGAGCGGAGATCGTATCACTGCACTCCAGCCTGGGTGACAGAGTGAATGAGACTCTGTCTCAAAAAAGAAAAACAAAAGAAAAGATAAAGAACAAAAGAATAGCTAGAAATAGGTTTCCTCTTTAGAACATCTGCCTGAATCAGAAATTGAACACACACGCACCTCAAACACAACAATGGCAGTCTTTTTGTTGTTTGTTTTTGAGATGGAGTCTTGTTCTGTCACCCAGGCTGAAGTGCACTAGTGCAGTCTCAGCTCACTGCAATCTCTGCCTCCCAGGTTCAAGCGATTCTCCTGCTTCAGCCTCCCAAGTAGCTGGGACTAGAGGCATGTACCACCACACCTGGCTAATTTTTGTATTTTTAGTAGAGACAGGATTTTACAATGTTGGCTAGGCTGGTCTCGAACTCCTGACCTCAGGTGATCCACCAGCCTTGGCCTCCCAAAGTGCTGGGATTACAGACATGAGCCACTGCACTTGGCCAATGACATTCTAACTTGACCAAATTATCAGGAGTTTTGATGTTTAGGGGAAGGTCAAAGAAGTAATCATGTTAATTGATCAAGTACTATAACCAGAGTAAGTATTAAACTTGGTGGTTTCTGTAGAGTAGACAGAGGTTGTTTTTGTTATTCCAGCCTCACTTTCCTTGTTATTCTGGTAAAAGTGCCCCCCTTCTTTGAGGCGCCTCCTGCTCACTCCCTCCAAGTGGTTCTGATGAGACTGTCACCCTGACCTCTGATTGGATGACTCAAGCCAGGACAATTGGAATCCTTCTCTAGGATTTTGTATGCTGTGTGGCCACATAGGCTGGAATATGTGGAGCCTGGGATTCCTGTAGCCAGTCACCTCTCCTCCTGGCTGGTGGTCAGAATGGTCCACAAATGGATAGAAGGCCCATCTTCTCGTAGAGAGAAAAGGAAAAACACAGAGCAAAGCCAAACCCAGGGAGAACATGGGTCCCTTTGGGTCCCTATAGCTTCTGAGGTCAGTCCCACTCTGGACTCCTGAATATGTGTGTTCAACAAATCCCCTTTGGGGCCCAGGGTAACCCAAAGAGGCTTTTGTTTTTTGCATCTGAACTAGTCCACACTCAGCCATCAGCTTACTCTGCGACCTTGAATTTCTTGGACTCAGCCACCTCATTCAAGCTGCTTCCAGCCCTGCCATGATTTTCTGTTCTCCTGAACTATTAACCCCTGTGGTGAAGCTGCCTTGGCACAGAAACCATCCTCCAAATCCCAGGGCCTTGGAGGTCTCAGCTGCAACACCTCCTTCCTGGGGAGATTCCCCTGACTCCCAACCTCCAGACTGCCTGACAGTCACTCCCATAACATAACACTACCATTTGCAATACTCATGATGATGAAAAAACCTCTCCCTGCAAAACTATGAGCTTCAACTACAAGCACTGGTTGTGTCTATCTTGGTTGCCATTAAATGTCCAGGGTCCTGCCCAGAGGAGGTACTTCGTAACTCCTTCTTGAGCCAATACATTCTAAATATGTAGACTTGTCTACATTAGCAATGGATGGAGAAGCCAGAGAGAAGTGGCTGGCCGGGGAGAGAATATGTCTCCTAAGGTTTCCCTTCTGGGCAGTGCATGATAAGCAAAGTCTTTCACAACCAGTATGGCATGGGAACTAATGAATTGAAATGGAATCTAGCCATATACAACCCACATGAACAAAATGTTTCTAGAGATTATGTCCCTCTGCCTGGATTCCAACACAAAGGTCTCAGAGTACTAGGAGCGAGTTCGGACCCTGAGGGGTACTCAGACGATGGGCTGAATCCCCCTTCTGCCAATATCCACTCTATTTGTCCTCTCCAAGCAAAACCTCCACTTCAGCACCTTTCGTGCAGAAATGCCATGTGCAAAAAGCAGACTGGATTCCAGAGCTGGAAAGGTTTCTTGTTGAGTCCAAACCCTTTATTTCACAATATGCTTAATAGGTTCAGAAGATGATGCAACTTGCCAAAGCCAAGTAATAGCAAAATCAGAACCAGAACCCACCTCTTCTAATTTTTTCTATCATACTACCCCAGGAGGATGGACAAAGGATGTTAACTCCGTTTGAAATGAGTCCAGAGAGCCAACAGGGCTTGCCTGATGACTCGCAGTGGTTAGGGCAGAGTGAGAGCAGGGATCCAGGTTTCCTGACTCCACAGGCCATCTGTAAGCACTTCTACTTTCTTTTCTTCTTTTATCAGTCTTTGTTTTTTTCCCTCAATCTGCTTTCCCTGATCATTTCCTGCTTCTCTCTTTATTTTTCTTCTTCAGACACTGCTTAAACCCTCTGAGAGTCAAATACCAGAGACTCTGCCTGCCTCTGGCAACATGGACAACTAATACTGGTAATGATTAAGATAACAACTATGCCAGTGGTAGTTATTTACTGAGCCCTTGCTCAGCTCCAGGCACTATGCTGAGGGCCTCCATAGATTATTCCATTTAACCTACAAAGCAACCTTATGGAATAATATTATGTACTCATGCACAAACAGCTATTTATTAGATGTCCACCATGCCAAACATTGGGCTAGGAGCTGATGACAGGTTAGTGAGTGAGTTCTCTATTGTTGCATAACAGATATTCCCAAGACTTAGTGGCTTAAAATAACAAGAGCCATTTATTTTCTCACATCGCCTCTGTGGACTAGGAACTCAGGAGTGGCTTAGCTGAGCAATTCTGGCTCAGGATCTTTCATGAGGTGGCAGTCAAAATATCAGCCAGGATTACAGTCCTCTGAAGGTTGGAGCTGGGGGATCGGCTTCCACCATGGAAAACCCTCATGGCGGACAAGGTGATGCTAACTGACGGCGGGAGGCCTCAGTTCCTCATAAGTGGACTTCTCACTAGGGTTGCCTGAGTGTCCTCAAAATATGGCATCCGGCTTACCTCAGAGAAAATCTCCTAGTCTGTTTTGTGTTGCTATAAAGGAATAACTGAGGCTGGGTAATTTATAAACAAAAGAGAATGATTTGGCACACAGCTTTGAAGGCTGTACAAGAAGCGTGGTGCCAGTATCCACTCGGCTGCTGGTGAGGGCTTTGGTGTTGCATTGAAACATGGCAGAGAAGGTCAAAGGGAAAGTAGGAACGTGCAAAGAGAACCCAAACCCAAGGGGCATCCTGGCTTTATAAATGCCTCTCTTAGAAATGAATCAATTCCCAAGAGAACGAATCCAGTCTCACCAGAGCATGAACTCACTCACCACTGCAAGAACAGCACCAAGCCATTCACGAGGAATCCCTCCTCATGATCCAGATATCTCCCACTAAGCCCCACCTCCAACACCGCCACACTGGGGATCAAATTTCACCATGAGATGTGGTGGGGATGAACTAGATCCAAACCGTAGTAGCATGTGGTCCAAGAGAGGGCAGGTTGAAGCCACAGTGTCTTTTGTGACTCAGGATCAGCAGGTACCAAGATGATTTCCACAGTATCCTATTGGTGACCCAGATCAGCCCTACTCTGTTTGGGAAGGGACTGCATGGGGGCATGGATACCAGAAGATGGGATTATTGAGGTACATCTTTGAGGGTGGCCACCAGAGTCAGTGAATGGCCAGGTACAGCATCTCATACCTATAATCCCAGCACTTTGGGAGGCTGAGGCAGGAGGACTGCTTGAGGCTAAGAGTTTGAAATGAGCCTGGGCAGCAGAGTGAGACCTGATATTTCCAAAAAGATAGAAAAACTAGCAGGGCACAGTGGCTTGCACCTGTAGTCTCAGCTACTCCAGGAGGCTGAAGTGGGAGGATTGCTTAAGCTTGGGAGTTCAAGACCTGTCTGGGTAACATAGTGAGACCCTATCTCTAAAAAGAATAAAAATTTAAAAAGACACACAAATGATGTTCATTGTGCTATCTATTGGACCACCATCAAATTTTAACATTAGAGAAATGAAAGTCCACAGATAATAAACAATTGACAAAATCGATTCAAGGTCCATATTTAGGAGTATAATAGTGGAGAAGTGAAGCTGCCCCGACCTGATACCCTAACAAGCATTTCCCATCTTCCCCACCACTGGGCAGCCAGGCTTCTGGAGTGAAGCGAGCCACTGCGATTGCAGCTTGGCAGGATCCAGCACCCAAGGCTTGGCCAACCTCCAGCAAGCTCACCCCTCCTGCCCTCTCCTTGGATCATTTATTCCAGGAGCCCTGCTATAAATATCCACTTAGTGAAATGCCTTGCTCCTCGGGCACCCTCTTCCCTGCTTCCCGGCCACCTGCACCCTGCTCAAGCAATGCCAACTTGCAATCAGTCTGCAATCTGAGTCCGCTTTGCACACCGAGCACCAACTGGCTGCCCAGGTTAGTCTGCGGGAGCATGCTGGCATGCCCCCAAGGTTGCTATTGTAAGTTAATGGCACAGCAATTGGTTGTTACAAACACTAATTGACGCTAAATAGGTGATGTTATCCGATAACTTACAGGCTGCTCCTATTCTATATTTTCTTCTTTTCTTTCTCCGTTCCTTCTGATGCCTTGCAGCACCCACAGAGGCCAGGAGTCACCTGGACATAGGCAAGAGCTTAGGGCCAGAGGACAAGTACACTCCAATTGTCACTGCCCCCCATCCACAGCACAGATAAGCCCAAGACTGATGGCCTGGCAAGAAGGGTAGGGCTGGGGCTGGACTCAGTTTTTTCCTTCTGGGCTTCCTTCTGTGTCTCTAACCTGAGGATCCAGGAGGTTCTGGGAGAGTCAAAGATGGAAAGGTTGGGAGTTCTCTCTTCTGTGTGCAAGTTAGGTTCAAGCTGTGTTTGCTTTCTATGTGTAAGGCATCATTGAAAAGAAACCATGGTATTTCTTTAGCACGGGATGCTACTCAAAGTCATTTTTTACTTTTCGTGCTCTCTCTGCTTGGTGGCTAATCATAAGTAATTGCTTATAATTATTGAACATAACTGATGGAAGTCAGATACTGAGCTAAGTCCTGGTATTGGTTATTCCAGGGGATCTTTCTCCCTACTGCAACCAGGAACCTCAGGCTCAGAGAGGGGATGTTACTTGCCCAAGGACACACAGCCAGGGAGCCCAGAGCAGAGGTTTGCATGCAGGCAGCCAGTTTCGCAGTCCAAGAACTTCTCCCCTGAACCACACCGAGAGGTGGTGGCAACCCAAGGACATCTCTGCGGGGGCAATGGTGGAAGACCACCGTGATAATTTTCATTCATGTCCTTCTTCCAGGACTGAGTGAAGCAAAACCTCATACCCTCTTACTATTGAACTCAAGCTTGCTCCTCAAGGAAGACAAGTACTTTTCTCTCCAGATCTGTCTTTTTCTTTGCTCCAGGTTCATGGACTTGGGGGTTTGGCATTCACCGCGCCACAATACAAAGCCAGCGTGGCCTCTGGAGAAGTCAGATGTTAAGGGACTTTAAGACAAGCCCCAATGGAGTTTGAGAAGACAGACCCAAATGTGTGGTTTTCTTGGTTCAGTCTACAGCTTCCCCCACCCATCTGCTGGTTCCAAGTTTGAGAAAAACTCTCAAGAGTCAGAGTCAGGGTTAGCGCCAAGGGAAAGAGACCTTGTAAAGGTACCAACAGAACCTGGTCCCAGACAGTATGCACTTACTCTATGCATAATTCAGGCGCTCTACACGGTTTACTTCCGGCTCTCTCAGTAACCCTGCAAGGGAGGCCATATCATACCTATTTTATACATGAGAAAGCTGAGCCTCAGAAATGACTAGGTCCATGGCTTCACGATGGGTACCACCAAGGGTTTGGTGAGGGAATTGGGGGATGGGGGCAGTGCCAGGCTAACAGGTCCCCCATCCACTCTTCGGTCTGAGCAATGCCCATAAACTTGACTGACCTTTTTGGACAAAAGCTTGCATGGTGAAAATTTAAAGATTAGAAAGCTCCCTTGGCGCTAACACATTTGGATCTTTCTTCTCAAACTCCATTGGGGCTTGTCTTAAAGTCCATTAACATCTGACTTCTCCAGATGAAGAGGGTAAGAAAATTAGAGGGTAAGAAAATTAAAACCATAAATCTGTAACTCCATCCTTGGGCAGGGATTGGCTACCTTGTTCAGTTTAGATTACCAATGACCACCAAATAACAAATACTCATTGAACATTAAGTCACCTAGAAATGCCAGATCTTTCATTTGTATTATTTCATCTGCCAGTGACCCAGGAAGCCATCTCTTACAGCCCCCCGTTGGCAGAGGCTGAACCTCAGAGAGATGAAGTTCTTACTAAAGGTCATAGAGTTATTAGCAAGTAACAGAATCAGAGAAAGTCTGTTCAAGGCCATGAGTGATAAGCCAAATCATGGCCCTCCAAAAATGTCTGGATCCTCATCCCAGCAATATGTGCATATGCTGGGTCATATGGCGAAAGAGATTTTGCAGATGTGGTTTAGTTAAGGATCTCAAAATGGGGCAATTACCCTGGATTATCCCCATGAAATTACAAGGGTCTATCAAACAGTCAGAGAAGGAGGTGTGACCATAAAACCGGAGAGAGAGGCGAGGATGCTATGCTGCTGGCCTTGAAGGTGGAGGAAGGAGCCACAAGCAGTGGCGTGCAGACTGCCTCTAGAAACTGGAAAAGGCAAGGAATGGATTCTCCTCTAGAGCTTCCAGAAGGAAAGCAGCCCTGCTGACACCTTGGTTTTAACCCAGTAACACCCATTTTAGACTTCTGTCCTCTAGAACCGCAAGATAATCATTGCATGTTGCTTTGAGCCACTACATGTGTGGTAAATTGTTATTAATAACAGCAGCCATAGAAAATTAGTGCACCAGGTCACACTCTTAACAGCCCGAAGTGCAATGCTCCTGCTTGCATTTTATTGTCACTGAGTCGCTTAAAACCCTGGAGCACTAAACAAATTCTTTTTTCCCTGCTAGAGCAAGATACTAGAAGGCATTCTCAATATCCATCACCTCTACTGAGAGGTGGGATTAAGTGGCCTCAGTAGCTTTGGATGTAGGAACAGCTGGGGTAAGAAGAGTAATAATCCACATTTCAGCCTCGTCAGCAGGACCACTTCTATCCCCAGTCTCAGCGTCCAAGGAGCAGATGGAAGGGAAGGTTCCACGTTGTCACAGCTGTCTCCAGGGGATTACGCCAAGGCTACCTGGGGTCTTTGCCCACCTCCTCAGAGTCCCCAGACGGAGAGGCGCCTTGCCACCCTGTCATCTGGGTCCCCTGGCAAAAGGAGCCTGGCGTCAGGCCTTAATGGGGTAATGAGTTGGAGGCGTCGGAAACAATGAGTTCAGCTTGTTAAAAGGACTGGGCTGGCACCATGAGGTCAGAGGGACCACAGCTGGAGACAGAGAAATGGGTCTTTGGGGACCTGGTGGTGCCTCTGTGGGCCCCAAGGGGGCTGGGTGGCCGGTCTACCACTGGCCCTGTGCCTCTTAAAACCCATTACTTGCTGCCTTTGGCTTGGGAGCTGGGAGCTGAGCGTTTCATCAGTGCAGATTGGACCCAGCGGATCAATGGCTCAGTCTATGGGCTTTTTCTCCCCCTCCCCTCCGCCTGCCCCCCTTCCTTAACTAGATGTGGGCGCCAGACCCACAACAGGTCCTCGGCAGTTGTCAGTCAAGGGCTATGAAATATTCATCTTGTTTAATCTTCTTCAGGGACCTGCCCAGAGCCCTGATAGGGACAGAGTAGTCTTGACAAACTTGTAAAGACTGGAGAGAAGGGAGGGGAGGGGAGGGAAGGGAAAAAGAGGGGAGGGAGCCGAGGGCAGAGATAAGGCAGAAGTCCACTGAAAAGCAGCCAGGACCCCTCTTCCTGATGCTTTCTCCGAAGACATCCATTCAACCAGCATTTCTGGAGCACCCACTAAGCACCCAAAGTTGCCAAGCACATTTGCATCCATGATCTCGGTGATCTCAAACCTTGGCTGGCGATGCATCTACCTTTCCATTTTCGCAATATTCATGTATCACCTGAAATATCAGTATTTTTTTCTTTAGCCTCAGATTAGATAATACCATCAGTGAAATCACAGTGCTGGTTATATATTTTTGAAAAAATACATTTATATATTGTAAATAATAAACAAATATGATAAACCTAGAAATTATGTATAAAATGCATTCAGTTTTTAAAAATTGCCTAGATACAGGTTCTGTCCTGGAGCACATATCTTAATTACTCCTCACAACATCTCCAAGAAGAAGGCATTATTTCTTCCAATTACAGAGAGGAAACTGGCTCAGAGAGGTGCAGTGACTTGCCTAAAGTCACACAGCAAGTAAGGGATCCATCCTGAGTTCAAACCCAGGCATTTAAACTATAAGCACAAAAATAGCTTTTTGAAAAAAAATCACTAGTTTTCAGGACATTTAGGTAACGCTTATTAACTAGAACTTCTACCTCCTGCTTTGCACTTTTTAGTAAATTGTGACCCTTTGTTTCGATGTGAAATTATACAGCTTATTAAAGTGTGTGTGTGTGTGTGTGTGTGTGTGTGTGAAACAGTCTGTCACCAGGCTGGAATGCAATAGCTCACTGCAACCTCGACCTCCTGGGTTCAAGGGATCCTCCCATCTCAGCCTCCTGAGTAGCTAACATTCCAGGTGATGCCCCCATGCCCAGCTAATTTTTAATGTATTTTTCATAGAGACAGGGTCTCACCACATTACCCAGGCTGGTCTCGAACTCCTGGGCTCAAGTGATCCTCCTGCCTCGGCCTCCCGATGTGCTGGGATTACAGGTGTGATCTACCACACTTGGCCTCATGCAGGTTTTAATTGGAGAAGCCCTTTCTATGTTAATATCCCACAAAGTTTCAGGAAGTGTAAAGTCTCAATGACCATTTCTTAGTGAGTACACAAGCAGCCAAGAAACCTGGGACACTCAAATCCTTTGTTCCCCCACCACCACACCCCATCGTTAGCTCAATCATCCAGTTCTGCACAGCGTAATCCCCCAACATTCCCTCTGCAGTTTGGCCATCACACCTCACTCTCCACGGTCTAAGCCAAAGCCATCTCTCTCACCTGGGCACCTGCAGCAGCCTCCTGACCCTGACCCAGCTTCCTTACCTAGACGTGAACGCCAGGCCCACCGCAGGCGCAGCATTCTCTCTGTGCATTCTCCCCATGATGGCCAGGGTGACGTCTAAATGTAAGCCGAATCACAGCACCCTTCAACTTAAAACATTCAAATAGGGATCCCTCCCATTTAGAACAAAATCTGAACTCCTGCCTGGGTCTAGGGCAGCAGCCCTGTCCTCCCCACTGACATCACCTCTTGACTGCCTGCACCCCTCTCCCTCATTGACCTTGCAGGAGACCCACTCTACTTCCATCAGACACTGCAGGCCCATTCCTGTCCTGGGGCCCTGCACTAACCCTTCCCTCTGTCTGGAAGGCATTTCCCCCAGACTGTCCCACCACCAGCTCACTAGTGTTCCCTCTGAATACCCTAATCCCAAACTCCCCGCCAACCTGGTGTCAGATAATGCACCACACCAGTTTATCTGAGAGTCAGGAGACGAAATTCTAATCCCAGATCTGTTGAGTATTTCTTCCACTGACCTTGGGCATTCTTTTTTTTTTTTTTTTTTTTTTTTTTTTTGAGATGGAGTGTTGCTCTGTCCCCCAGGCTGGAGTGCAGTGGCATGATCTTGGCTCACTGCAACCTCCGCCTCCCAGGGGCCAGCGATTCTCCCGCCTCAGCCTCCCGAATAGCTGGAATTACAGGTGCATGCCACCATGCCCAGCTAATTTTTATACTTTTAGTAGAGACGGGGTTTCACCATATTGGCCAGGCTGGTCTCAAACTCCTGACCTTGTGATCCGCTCGCCTGGACCTCTCAAAGTTCTGGGATTACAGGCGTGAGTCACTGCACCCGGCCTGACCTTGGGCATTTCTTTTGTTCTTGGTTCTCAGTTTCCTCCCCTTTAAAAAGAGGTGACTGAACCTCCATAAGTTCAATGCATTAGTCCAAATTCTCCAGGAAGCAGACCAAGACAGGATTAAACATTCAGGGGTTTTATTAGAGGAAGTGCTAATGAGAAGGAAAATAAGGAGGAAGCCTGACCAGGCTGAAAGAGTTATCAGACCTTGAGTGAAGGGGAGAGGGAGAGAGAAGGTTGGGTGGGGAGAGTCTTGAACAAGGACAATGACGATGGGGCATCCTCACACCCAGGTCAGCCATGCTGGGAGCCCTGGGTCTCCTAGGAATGGGCAGGCCCACCTTAGAGCCCCTATACGTACACTCATTGGCTGGGAGCTTCCCTGGAGGCGTGGCCTTGGCTCAGCCCTGTAGCTGGGGCTAAGGTAGGTGCATTAACTATGGTCTCCAGAAGGGGGGGCCACAAGGTGAGTCCTGTTGGCCTCCACTGTCCCAGATGGTACCATGGAAACAGTAACCTTAAACAGCACTACATCATTCCTCTGCGTCACCTTCTTCCTCTGTAAAACAAGGATAACAATGCTAAATGGTCTGCCTCCCACAGCCGTGAGGCTTGAACCCAGGTACTGCATTATAAAGACAAGGTGTTACGCTTGCCAGGACATGAGCCCCTTGGTGCAGGGATGAGTTTTTAGTCTTTCCCTCTCCTCAAGGGCAGGACAAATTGCAGGCTACTGAGAGATAAGACAGCACGGTGTCCTCCATAGCGTGACAAATGCAGGCTATTCAGAGAGGAAGGACAGCACGGTGGTTAAGAATCCAGCCTGCCCTGTGCATTGCTGGTGGGAATGTAAAAAGGTGTAGCCGCTGAGGAAACCAGCGTGCAGGTTCCTCAAAAACTTCCACATGGAATTATTACTTGACCCAATAATTACTTCTAGCTATACACCCCAAAGAAGAGAACGCAGGGATTCGAACAGATACTTGTACAGAAATGTTTGGAGTGGCAGGATTCACAATAGCCAAAAGGTGGAAACAACCCAAATGTCCATCAACTGATGCATGGATGGACAAAATGTGGTCTATACACACAATGGAATATTATGCAGCCTTGAAAAGGAAGGAAATTCTGACATATGTTACAACATGGATGAACCTTGAGGACGTAATGCTAAGTGAAATAAGCCAGGCACACAATGATGAAGACTATATGATTCCACTTGTAAGAGGTCCCTTATAAATTCGTAGAGACAGAAAGTAGAATGGTCGTTACCAGGGAATAGGGGCGAGGGGAATGGGAAGTGCATGTTTAATGGATACAGAGTTTCAATTTGGGATGATGAAAAAGTTCTGGAGATGGATAGTGGCACCTGGGGTGCACAGCAATGTGAATGCACTTAATGTCACTGAATTGTATGCTTAAGATATTTAAAATGGCAAATATTATGTCAGTTTTACCACAATTTAAAAACAAATACAGAATGAGGCCCTCAGAGTCAGCCCACCTAACTCAAATCTCAACCTTACCATTTCACCGAGGAGTCAACCAAGGCAGGTGGCTGCTTCTCACCATGCCTCCATTTCCCCATCTGTAAAAGGGGGGAGTGATATCCTGGGTCGTAAATGAGATGATGTTCATGGAATGCTTAGCGCCATTCCAGGTGTCAGTGTGTGATCAATAAATGTGTCCCATGATGCTAAGGAGTGGGGAGGACCACATGGATGGTCCCAGCTGTTCAGGTGGCCTTGGGCATTGTAGTGGACTGCAAATGCTCTCTAACCCTTCCAACCACGGTGATTGACATTCTTCCCTGCAACTACACAGACAGCTCCTGGTAAGTGGAAATTTTCCAACTGTTGGAGCAGTCCCTTCCCCAGAACTCCAAGAAAATAAGGTCTGGCCTGGCCACACGTGGCATGTCTGCCCCTGGGGCTGGGCTGAGAGGTCAGCCTGACCTCATGTGATTGCTCCCTGACACTTCCTTCCCGCCTGCCAGCCCCCCACCCACTAACCCTTTGCAGATCTCTGGAATAAGCAAGGCTCTGTTAGGCCGAGACCTTCAGGTGCCGCCACCCCAGCTGCTGAGTCTGCCAGCCCTCCAGGCAGGTGGGCCTGAGTGCCGGTAAGCACCAGCACTTCCTCCAGCCCTGATGGGGTCAGAGATGGCAGCTAATTGGAGGATGCTGAGCTGATGCCTGTCTCCGGCTTCCTGCCACCTTGCCTGGGGAGGTCATTCACTGTGGGCAATATTGCTCCACCACCTACCCCCAGCAGCTGCAATGCAGACAGTTTATTACTCAATGCAAGTGCTCCCCCAGCTCACGGTGTCCTGTCCCATCCTTGCCATTGCACTCTAGCTCCTTAATGTTCTCCAAAACTCTCATGCTAAACCTGTAATAACAGACTCCAACTTTTCAGTACCTAGTCTGCACCAGTTACTTTAAATACTAGCTGCTATAACAAGCAAGCCCCCAACTCAGTAGCTTATCTATGGGGCAGCAAGGATGTGCTCTACTTCCTCAGCGACCCAGGCTCCTTCTCACTCGAGTTTTTGCCATCCTCCAGGACAGCAGTTCTCAAACTTGGGCACGCATCAAAAACCCCAGAGGGCTTGTTAAAGCACAGATTGCTGGGCCCCACTCACCCCCCTAGTTTCTGATTCAGTAGTTCTTGGGTTGGAACATAGAATTTGTATTTCTGGCATATACCTAGGAGATGCTGCTGATCCAGGGGGCCACACTTTGAGAATCAGGGCTCTAGGGCATTAGAAGCCTGGATATTTGCATCTAGCTGATAGGGGAAGGAAGAAAGGGCATGGAGAATTAGGTAGGAGTTTGTTAAGAGGCAGGCCCACCTTCCATTGGCCAGAACTCCATCACACAACCCTGCAAGGGAGGCTGGGAAATGTAGTCTATATGTGTACCTGGGAAAAGAGGAGAACCAAGTCTATTGTGAGCCCCACAGCACCCACTGCCACAAATACTCTCAAATAATCCTCGTGACACCTAATAAGAGAAGCGGCATTTTTACCCACATTTTGACATAAGGGAAAACAAGGTCAGAGAGATTATGTTGCCTGCCCAAGACCACGGGGCTAGTGGAAGGCAGAGCTGGAGTTCGAACCCAGGTCTACCTGATTCGAAGACTTAAACAGGAAGCACACAAGTCTGGGCACAAGTCTTTGCTATGTGCCATGATGATGCTTGGTCCACACTTTTGCATCTCTTTTCGGTGCTCACATAAACCCCATGAGCTCAGCAGTGCGTCCACACTTTACAGATGTGCAAACCGAGACTCCGAGAGAGGAAATGACTGTGCCACAAAGCTAGCCGGTATGAGGCAGAGCCAGATCACACCGTTATGCAGCATGGCACACAGCAGGTAGGGCCTGGCCTGCAGGGTGAGTGGGCTGCCAGGATGAAAGATTTGAGAGGCTCCAGGACTTGACATCCAGGAGATGGCAGATGATGGAGGAACTAAACCCAGGGAATATGGAAAGTCACTCCCCATCTGGGCGTGTTAGCTGGAGACAGAGGGGTCTTAAGTAGGAACCAGAGTGAGGCTGTCTATGATCCCAAGGGGGCCAGGCTGGGGCTCCTGGGGAAGCAGAAAAGGAAGTCTGGAGAGAAGATGAGTCCTGACCGTGGTTATGAGGAATGTGGCTGATTTTAGCAGATTTAGTAAAAGTAGAAATTTGCAAAGTATGTGTGATGATTGCCATAATGCAGATGGGGAAACCAAGGCTTAGCAAAGCAAGTTTTTGGCCAAGGTTACACAATTATGAGCTGCAGTGTCTGCCTGCAGCCCCAGCTCTCAGTTCAGTGCAGCCGGCAGCTTCATCCCTGCTGACTGGGCAACTGTTTCCCACCATGCCTTCACAGCAGGCTTGCCAGGTTGGCACCCTTCAGTCAACAGCAGCATTCAGCCAGTCAGAGAGACAGGCCTGAGTTCACATCCGGCTCTGCCACCTCCTCACCCTGCAGATGTGGACACGTGACTTAAATCTGAGTCTCAGTTTCCTCATCTGTAAAATGGGGTTTAATACTAGTGTCCACTTCAGAAGGAAAATAAAATAAGTAACTTAATGAGCTCATGCCTTCAACAATTCTTTCAACTGTTATTTGTTGAGTCCCTACTATGTGCCAGCACTATTCCAGGTTTGGAACTAAGCCAAGTCCCCGCCCTCTTGGAGCTTACAGAAACAGACATCAAACAAAATAAGTCAGTCAATATCTAGGATGTTCATTGATGCTTGGTGAGGCGCCAAAACAAAAATAGGGTTAAGGGGCCGGGCGCGGTGGCTCAAGCCTGTAATCCCAGCACTTTGGGAGGCGGAGGCGGGCGGATCACGAGGTCAGGAGATCGAGACCATCCTGGCTAACCCGGTGAAACCCCGTCCTACTAAAAAATACGAAAAACTAGCCGGGCGAGGTGGCGGGCGCCTGTAGTCCCAGCTACTCAGGAGGCTGAGGCAGGAGAATGGCGTAAACCCGGGAGGCGGAGCTTGCAGTGAGCCAAGATTGCGCCACTGCCCTCCAGCCTGGGCGACAGAGCGAGACTCCGTCTCAAAAAAAAAAAAAAAAAAATAGGGTTAAGGGGGTCCTGACTTTGATGGAGTTTGGGTGTTTTTTTGTTACAGGTGGTCAGGGCAGGATGAGGAACGGATACAGGGGCTGAAGACAAGACAAGAGACAGTGAGAAAGCAATGGCATTTGTGAGTGGCACCAACAGCTCTCTAGATGGCATTGGGCAGGAGTTCAAAGTAAGAGAATCAGCACAGTAGAGGGCTGTGGTGTCACTCAGCGTTCTCCAGAGAAACAGAACCAAGAGGAGATTTATTTTAAGGATTTGATGCACCAATTGTGGCGGCTGGCAAAGTCCAAAGTCCATTGGGCAGGCTGGAACTCAGGCGGGAGCTGATGCCCTGGTCTTGAAGCAGAATTTCTTCTTCTTCTCCAGAAACCTGTTTTCCCTCTTATAGTCTTCAACTGATTGGATGAGGCCCACCCGGATTATTGAAGAGTCTCCTTTACTTCAAGTCAGCTGATTGTCAGTGCTCACCACATATCATGGCAACAACTACATACGTGTGCTGTTGAATATCTGGGTGCTGTTGAATATCTGGGTGCTATAGCCTAGCAAGTCGGTGCAGCAAACTCACCATCATGGTGGTCCCCCAGCAATTTGCAGCCCCAGAAAAGGACAGAGGAGTGAGGAAGGTCAGATGGGTTAGGTTTTCTCCAGGCACTCTAAGGGAGGAAGGGAAGGCAAGTACAGCAAAAGTAGAAGCAAGGAGACTCAGACTTCTGGGTCTTAGAAATGGTGGGTTGCAGTGGAAAGTGAAGAAGTGAAGGATAGGAAGAAACCAAGACACTAGAATCCCCTGTGAGGTCAGGAATTGTTGGAGGTGGCATTTCAGAGAGGGTGAGCTGGAAAGATGGTGGGCATCAGACATCAGGATTAAGGGGGCTGCAGTTTCGGTAACAACAGGATTCGGGCATAAGTGTGGTAGAGAGAGGCAGGCAGAGACCCTGGCCTCTGAGAAATCACAGTAAGCACTTTGTGCAGCTTGCCTTGCTGTGTGACCTCAGACAAGCTGCTTTTCCTCTCTGGGCCTCAGTTTCTCCATTCTGTGAAATGGGAGGATGGCCAAGCCACTGCACAGTCTGGCATGACATCAGACAAAAAACACGTCATCCAGAGCTGTATTATCCACTAGGGGAATCACCAGTTTAGGTGGCTATAGAGTGCTTCAAATGAGTTGGACTGAACTGAGATGCCCTGTATAAGTATAAAACATACCATATTTCAAAGACTTAGTACACACACACACACACACACACACACACACACACACAGAGAATGTAGAATATCCCATTAATACTTTTACATTGATTATATGATAGTCTGGGTGCACATAGGATAATAAGTAGCCTGTAATTGCAGCACTTTGGGAGGCTAAGGCAGAAGGACTGCTTGAGCCCAGGAGTTTGAGACCAGCAAGGGCAACATAGTAAGACCCCATCTCTACAAAAAATAAAAAATTAGCCAGGCATAGTGGCAGGTGCCTGTAGTCTCAGCTACTTGGGAGGCTGAGGCAAGAGGATTGCTTGAGCCCGGGAGGTTGAGGCTGCAGTGAGCTAGAATCAGACCACTGCACTCCAGCCTGGGCAACAGAGTGAGACCCTGTCTCAAAAAATAAAAATAAGTAAAAAAGTAATACTTGTATATAATGGGTTAAATTGATATTATTAAAGTACATTTCATTTAGTTTTTTCAAAAACTTTGCTTCTAAATATAGCTACTAGAAAATTAAAAATTATGTAGGAGGTTCACATATTTCTAAGCAACAGCACTGTCCTAGAACAGGGGTTTGCAAACTGCAGCCCTCAGACCAAATTTGACACACTGCCTACTTTTATATAACCTATGAGCTACAAATAGTTTGGATATTTTAAAGGATTGAGAAACAAATCAAAAAACAAAACTATTTTATGGCATGTGAAAATGATATGAAATTTAAAATTCAGTGTCCACAAATAAAGTTTTATTGGCACACAGCCTGGCCCATTCAATGCATGTTGTCTGTGGCTGCTTTCATGTGGTATCAGCAGAGTTGAGAGGTTGGAGGCCGGACGCAGTGGCTGACACCTGTAATCCCAGCACTTTGGGAGGCTGAGGTGGGCTGATCATGAGGTCAGGAGATGGAGACCATCCTGGCTAACACAGTGAAACCCTGTCTCTATTAAAAATACAAAAAACTAGCCAGGCGTGATGGCGGGCGCCTGTAGTCCCAGCTGCTCTGGAGGCTGAGGCAGGAGAATGGCGTGAACCCGGGAGGCAGAGCTTGCAGTGAGCCGAGATCGAGCCACTGCACACCAGCCTGGGCGACAGAGCGAGACTCTGTCTCAAAACAAAAAACAAAAAAAAAAGAGAAGTTGGGACAGTGTGGCCGGCAAAGCTGAAAATATTGACTCTCTGGACCTTTAGAAAAAAAGTTTGCTGACCTCTGTTCAAAGCATTGCTTATCCACCTTTATTGTGCTTCTGGCCCTGGTGTAGAATCTACACAATGCAGATTCCTTAGCTCCAGTCCACAGGTGTGGGGTTGGTTCAATGAATCTGCATTTAAAGTAGCTGAGAGCATTGTTCGGGTCCCTACACTGCTCCAACCCAGGTGCTAAGCCTTTATGAGCACCATTCCACGTAATCCTGGTGAGTCAGACACTGGAAAATCCCCATTGTACAGAGGAGGAAACTGAGGCTCAAAGAGGTGAGAGGCTTGACCTCACACCCAACGCAGGAGGTGCGGGGTGATCCCCTCTGTTGTTGTGCAGAGGAATGTGCCCACCCATCTCCTCTGACGCCTGGGCCTTTGTGCTGGGCCGGAACGGCTTCCTGCCTTTCTCTGGTTGTGTTTTCCCCGGATCCTGTGGGCTGAGCTTTATCCCAGGGGGCTGCCTCGAAAAGGGCTGTGTGTGGCGTCCCGTGGGGGAGGAGAGGGGCAGAGCCGTGGGCTCCAGGCCAAGCTGTGATTTAATAAGCAGACACTTAGGGCCCTGATGCTGAGCCCAGCCCGTTTGGGACAGCCCTCTCCGCTAATTGTCCATTGGCTGCCGCCGTCCTGCCGGCGTCTCCGGGCTCATTAGGAAAGGGAAGGGGGGTAATCTGGGAAGAGCCTCCTTGAGCTCCAACGGCTGCAGAGATTTTTATCACACTAGACAGCACAGTTGCATTCACTCCTCCCAAGGAGGATCAAAACAAGGCTGGTCCAGTCCTGGGAGTCACACTCCAGCTATGGCTTAGAAAGGACACAGGATTTGAGTTCAAATCCCAGCCCTATCACTGTTGAGCTGTGTGATTTGAACAATTGACCAAACTTCTCTGTGCCTTAGTTTCCTCATCCCTAAAATGCAAAAAATATAAAAGGCAAATAGCCTTAACAGGGTTGCTGTAGGGGTTAAGTTACTACAGTCAGTGCCATATGCATTTGCTCTTCCTATTGCTTCAAAGTGTCATCAGACTGAAAAAAGGCAGAACATGGAAAAGGGCTTGACCTGTGTCAAGGAGCTCAATAAAGGGGTTTATTTTGAGTTACTTCCATTTCTTTGGGGGTTGTTAGAAGATGTAGAAGAGCTTAGCTGGCTGCTCCCCAAAAACCCACTTAGCTTCCTTCCCCTTGGCACCCAACAAGATCACATTTCCCAGCCTCCTTTGCAGCTAGGGGAGACCATGAGTGTGAATTCTGGCCAATGAACTTGGGCAGCCATGAGGTGTGCCCTTCCAAGCCCAGCTGCCCTAACAAAAGTGTCTTTCTCAGGAGCTCCATGCTCTTTTCACAATCCCCAATTGCCATCTGGATTGAGAAGATGCTAAAGAATAAAAGGAAGCAGAGCTCAGTATGGAAGGCATCTGGAACCCTGAATGACTGCATGGAGCAGGATCTTCCCCACCCCTGCTCTGCCACCAAGCTATAATGAAATGAGCAAGAAACAAATTTGTTTTGAGTCAAGCCATGGACATTTTGAAGATTTTTGTTGTGGTGGTGGTTTTAGCAACCAGTCTATCCTGAGTAATAGAGAGGACAAACTTGTCCTAGACTGAGAGGAAGAACAAATTGTTAGTTTCTGTAGACAGCCATTGTCATATTCAAGGAAACCAGAAACCATGTCAGAAGACACTCAAACAGCCCTAAAACACTCACATGCAGCCCATGTAGTGAGCAACTGGGGTCTCCTGCCAACAGCCATGGGAGTAAGCTTGGAAACAGATGCTTCAGCCTCAGTCAAGCCTTCAGATGAGATCACAGCCCTGGCCAACATCTTGACTGCAACTTCATGAGAGAACCTGCCAGATCCACCCAACTAATCCTTATCTGAAACCCTACCCCACTGTAAAATAGTAAGTATTTGTTGCTTTAAGTCACTAAGTTTTGGGATAACATGTTATGCAGAAGTAGATAACTGATACACTGCATTATGGATCAGGTTCCCACAGTGGCCAACGGGAAAATGAATCCTATGGGGAACTCTGAAAGACTGCACAGAACATGCTTGAAAGTTATGTTCCCTGAGTGGGGAAGAACGTGGATATTTTTTCTCTAACATCCATCTGCTGTTGATAAAGGACTGCCCCTGGGGTGTTGACTCCCCAGCATTTCTACCCTGCCCTTCACTGAGGCCAAGAGAAAGCCCTCAGGTGGAGAGTCTCAGGTGCTTGCAGTTGGCACCATAGGCATATACTTGATAAGTGCAAAGAGAACATTGGTGAGGTATAGCAAGATCTGATACAGTATCATGTGTCCCAGATTTTCAAGATGCAATCAAATTCCCAAACTTCTTCTTTTTCCATAAAGGTGAGACACTAAAGGTGTATAAGTAAAGAGGCTTCTTTTGTGTACCTTTTGAAGATGTTTCATAAAAATAAACCGACAAATCAGAATCCAGGGCTGGGAAGAATGGAAGGCTTTTTGTTTGCTGATTCTCTTAATAAACTTACTAATTAGTGCCATAAAAGCAGAATACAAAATAGCACCTTATTCTGACATTGAATGTGCCACAGTACAATTAAGCAATGGGGCCTTGCAAAATGGCATTTTTATATTGCCTCATAAAATATCTAATATCGAACTTTGTAAATTACATCAATGCCTTTGAACAAACATTGAGTTCTTTTTAATAAATAAAATGTTCAAAATTATTTCCTGGAAGTGCATTTTAGACATTAATAACTGGCTTCAAATGAAATTCTGTTTCATAGCGATAAGCAAATGTAATTGCTGCAAACTAAAACAGTCTGTAAGGCTTACCTGCTCCAGAAAGGAAACAAAATATTGAGCTAATGTAGCCATCAAGATATATAACCTGCTACTCTTTGAATAAACCAAATTCCATCCCTAAACACAGAGAGCTCAGAAATTCAGACCCAAGGACATAAATATAAGGTATTTCCTGGAATTAGTTTCATATGTTTCATATATTGCAGTTATCAATTGATCTGACACAATATCTGAGCCAGTTTAAAAATTACATATTGTGTATCAGAAAAATATACATTTTCATGACATCTGGTACCCTGTGTTATAAAAGTATATACTTATTCATTTTAACTAAAAACATCACTATTTCCACATCATTAAAAATAATAGTAATTTCAATAGTATAAATCTCCATTCCATTCCTTACACCAGAGGTCAGTAAACTACAGCCTGAGAGGCCAAGTCCAGTCCACCACTTACTTTCATATGCCCACAATCTAAGATTGGTTTTACATTTTTAAATGGTGGGAGGGGTTCAAAAGAAGAAGAATATTCTGTGATATGTAAAAATTATAGGAAATTCAAATTAGGGTGCCCACAGATAAAATTTGATTGGCACTCAGTCTTATCCATTTACTTACATATCATCTGTGACTGCCTTCACACTACAGTCACAAAGCTGAGTAGTTGTGACAAAGATCTTATGACCTGCAAAGCCCAAAATATTTACTATCTGGTCCTTCACAGAAAAAGTTTATTGACCTTTACTCCACACCACCCCTATCTCCACTCTAAGGAGTTAAAAAGGGAAGCTGTTAGGAACTCAAAATACTTAAAAGGGTAAACATCAGTATTGGTTTTAGCCACCATTTACTACCTCAGGGTCTCCTTGAAGCCTGCATTGACCTAAGGAAGAAGACAGGAATGGCCATGGGATAAACCATATCCATGGAAACCCCCAACCTGAGTTATTTACAATCAGACAAGCATAATGTGTCTTTTCTTTCTCCCCAGAGTTGATGTGTCTGACAGAGCAAACTACATAAATTACTTTGACTATCAACTTCATTTAAGCCTCTGGAGACACAGATATAAACAAGCAGGAAGAATAAACATGGCATTAATAGGTAGAGTGGGAAGCTTGTAAAATGCAAATCCTTTGGCCTTCGCTGTCGATTACAATCAGCTTTCTAAGTTTGATAAGAGCTAGTTTGGTCCTAATTCACCTGAAATCACTTTTTGAAATGATGCTATTCAACTTTCTTTCAAAAAACTTTATTTTTAAGTTACAAAACCTATTCGAGTTTATTATTGAAAATGTACAAGACAACACAGATAGATAAAAATTACACTTGTTCCCCAAGATAGAGTACTGCTAATATTTTGTTGTCTTGTCTTCTAGGTACCCAAGATTGGGTAACTTATAAACAGACGTTTATTTGACTCAAAGTTCTAGAGGCTGGAAAATCCCAAATCAAGGGGCACATCCAATGGGGACTTCTTGCTGCACTATTACATGGTGGAGGACGTCACATGGCAAAGGATTGTGTGCTTGACAAAGAGACAGAAAATGGGGACCAGATTATTATTTTGCCAGGAGCCCACTCACTTGATAACTAACTCACTCAAATGATAACAGTATTAACTCATTCACAGGGGTGGAGTCCTTATGACCTAATCATCTCTTAAAGTCCCTACCTCCCAAACCATTACATGGGCAATTACACTTCAGCATGAGTTTTGGAGAAGACATGCAACCCATAGCAATATCTTTTCATACATTCATGTGCTTTTTAACCTGACATGGACACTCTATGTCAATTAGCACTACAGCATTTCACAAATGCTTACATATAGAACCCTTTATTTAATCATTCCCCTATTCAGACATTTTAGTTGTTTTCATTTTTTAATCATAAATAATGAATGAATATCTTTAGAGCTAAATTATTTCTTAGACACATCCATGAAGATTTTCTTAGAAAACATTTGAGAAACTAATATTGCTGTCTCTAAGTGGACACATACTGTAAAGACTTTTCATATATATTATAAAACTTCTTTTGGGTAAGGTTCTTTCTTCCAGCAGTACATGATGGTGGGTATTTCACACACACACACGCTTATTCAACACATTTTCTGAGGACCAACTTTATGCCAAGCATTTTCTAGGTAATAGGAATATAAGTAAAGGAATGTAGCAAAGAACCAAACAGACAAAATCTCTGCCGTCACAAAGTTTATATGATGGTGGAAGAGACAGACAATAAATAAAGTATGTAGTATGCTAAATGGTAATAAGTTTTAAAGAGAAAATACAGAGGACAAAGAAGAGGCTTATGAGTTGTGAGGGTAGAAAAGGGGTGGGAATATTAAATGGGAACATCAGAGAAGATCTCACTGAGAAGAGGATATTTGTGCAAAACCCTGAAGGGAGTAAGGACTCCACAAGCATATTTGATGAAAGAGCATTCCAGACGGACAGAACAGCAAGTGCAAAGTCCCAAAGGCAGGACCACGCCTGGAGGATTCAAGGGGCAACAAGGGTGCCCATATGGCTGGAACAGAGAGAGAGATAAGTATGAGATGGGGTCAGAGATGATGGCAGGCCGTAGTAAAAACTAGGCTTTTACCACGAGTAAGATGGGAATCATTGGGGGGTTTGGAGCAAAAAGTGACACAATTTTATATTTTAACAAAATAAATTTGGCCTCTGTGTTGAAAATAGAACTCTAGAGAAACACGGGTGAGGACAGAAAGGCTAGTTAGGAGGCTGCTGGAAAAATCCAGGGGAAAAATGGCGTGAGTTTCCCAGGTGGGAAACCAGTGGAAGAAGTCAGTGGTATATTCTGAAGACACATCACCTATAGATGCATAGATATGGATGGATGGATGGATGATGGATGGATGGATGGATGATGGATGGATGGATAAATGGGTGCTGGATGGAGAATGGATGAATAGGATAGGATGGTATATTATAATGCATAACACATAAGTGAACATATGAAAATTTGAGGGCGGGCCAATGCGATTCTGCAGTTAGCCTAGAAAAGGTAGAAATAGCACATGCCTTTCCTCAGGAAATTTACCATTCTATAGTGACCACCCCCCCCAACAATCCTGGAGGTAGATATTATCATGCCCAATTTATAGAGCAGGAAACTGAGATTCAGAGAAGTTGCCACCCACCCAATGTCAAACAGCTAGTAAGTGGCAACACCAATATTCCAAAATTCTATCTCATTCCAAAATCTTTGGGGCAAGCACTGAAACCTGAGAATTGGGAAGAATGTCCCTCGACCCCAAAGAAACATATAGGGCAAAAGAAAGAAACATTTACAGAGGAGAAGAACTAAAAAAGAATCAAAAGTAGGCAGTTTGTTTGTAAGTACAGGAGATGGAAGTAGGGGCAAGCAGTTCATAAAAACAGTCAGCTGAGAGAGATGAATAAAGATCTTTCCGTCTAAGATGACCTGATATGAGTGGAGACTGCATCCGTAGGCGTCATGCTCTTTCTCCAAGGCTGCAGTTATTTATCTGCTTGAGCTCTTGTTTTTTCCCTTGCTTTAAAGTGAAATGCGCAAACACTCCCACTTCAAAGGGAAAAATCCTCATAAATGTCATTTTACTGCCGGCCTAGAAGAATAGCATCAACAGATCCTGAAAGCAGGATGGGTGCAGGGACCCCAGGCATGTCTGTGACTAAGAGGGAAAATGGTCACTGGCTGCTGCTATAGCAGAGAAGGCAGCTTTGAATGAACTCAGCTGACTACATGCCTATAGTAGCTAAGATCATGGCTAAGACCATGACACTGCCTTAGTTCAAATCCAAAATATGTCTCTTTTTAGTCAGACAAGTCCTTCAACAACGCTGGGTCTTGGTTTCTTCATCTGTAAAATGGAGTGATTTCAAAGTCATTTTTAGGGTTTTAAAAAGTTCAATGTGATATACCTGGCACAGTGCTTGGCAAGTAAGTCTTTAGCAGATGTGAGCAGTTGTCTTTGGGTATCTCTCTCATGGACAGATCTGGGTCTGATTGTTATGCTGCTGCTTGTGGCAAAAAGTGAGCGGTGTCTTCTTATATATATGGGCATTCCAGATGTGAATTTTCAGGTAAGATGCAGGTCCCCAGGTAAGAAATAGGAACTTGGAAAGCAGGCTGTAGAAACTGGGCCAACACTACTGACTAGAGACCCAAGAGTTATTCCTCCTCCCTTCTCCCTGCCTACCATCTGCTGTAGAGGCTAGAAAGCTGAACATGGTCAGCCTCCGTTGCAGCTATGGGACTAGTCCTGTTCAGGAAACAGAAATGAAAGCCCACAAGGGAGGATTTTGGAAACATTGTAATTTGGTAAAAAGAGACAGCCTTAATGTGGACCTTCCCATTTTCCCTTTTCTTCTTTCCTCTCTGGCAATGCAGGAAGTAACCATCTTGTGACCATGAGGGAGAGCCCAAGAGAATCCCAGGAGCTCCCAAAAGAATACTATTGACTTACTGAGCCGATACCAACAATCTATTGCGTATTCACAAGAACTTCTGATATGTGGGTGATTTAAGCCTCTGTCGTTAGGTTTTCTATGATTTGTAGTCATTTGCATTTTTAGCTAACATAAACACAAGAGGGAATAGTCCTTCCTTTCCTTAGGCCCAGTTCCCCCAAATCTCAACTTCAAGCAGCCTAGATGTCATCAGGAGTACCTCCAGCTTGGTGGAAAATGCTGGCTTCTGCTTTATCAATAGCCAGGAAATAGGCAGAAAGATACCCTAAAGACGCTTCAAGCCAAAGAGGAATGTAACTTAGCTAGTGGGACAGATCATCTATTTCTTCTCAACGTCCTCTTAGTTTATTTCCCCTGTGCCATCCCAGAGCTTTTAGAGAGATGCTATTTGACATCCTGTCCTGGTCTCAGATTTGCTACAGGGAATTAGAAGGAGGGCTGCAAGTCTGCCTAGGTTAGATCACTGAATGGAGAATGAGGACTGGCCAAGGGAAATTGGTATCTTGGGGGAAAGGAAATCAGAGCTTCAAGATTTCCTCCCTGCTTTCACACTGTGGAGTCAAGACTGATTTTCTTCAGGGCCCAGCATGTTCCTAACAGCTACAGCAGAATTTTCCAAACAATTTCCTTCCTCAAGGTCTCAGCTTAAAAAGGAAGTTCACAGATAATTGACACCTCAACCCCATTTACATTGCTTGTTCAATCTAGTTCATTTTCACCCAAAACTAAAGCACATATCTATATCAGATGAGTTTCTTAATGCTTATCCTACAGATAAAATACATTCTGCCATTACAGTCCTGAATCATTTATTCATGCATGTATGGGCTGATAGATTGATGAACTGATTGATTCTATTAACATTTGTTGAGCAGCTACTGTAGGCCAAATTCTGCATGGAATGGAATTTTAAGTATGACAAGTGGCACATGCCGGCCTTAGTATGGAAACAACATTCTGGGTTACATCCACTTCCTATGATAAACCTTCTTCAAAATTCATCTAGGGAAACTTCCTCCCAATCTATCCATTCCATAATTTATCACCTGGTGGATATTTTTGTTGGTTTTGCTCCAAGAGAGTCTGGTTGCAGTTGTTCAAACAGTTTTGCTTAGTCAGCCTGCAAATGAATTTTTAAAAATATCTTGGCAAGTGTACCACTTCCATTGGAGAATTCTGCATGACTTTATTGTGCTTTTACAGAGAGTGGGAGTACATAGAATGGAATATATCACAAAACCTTTGTAGTAGTTTTGGAAGATGAAGGACAAATTGCTTAGATTAGGCCCTATAACCACACTACCACCTGGTGGTAATGTTGTACCTGAAACCCTTGAATAAAGGTGGCCCTGAACCTAAATTTTTGGTGAAATTTATGAATTGGAGAGAGATTTTCCATGTATGAAATTCAAAGGGCCAAGCATCCATGTAAAACCATATCTCAGAAATCTGATGAAAATTCAGATCAATACTCCCCGATTATCATCTTTAACTGTCATATTTATGGTGAATCATAACTGTTCTCAGAAGCAAAGTGCTTTTCATATGCCTGACTTGAAATAGCATTACTATTGCTTCCATTTCAGAGCTGAGAAAACTGAGGCTCAAAGAGGTCATGGAACTGCCCAGGGTGTATAGTTAGCAAAATAGGGAAGCCAGGACTCAAACCCACATTTTCTGATGCTGAAACACACACTATGCACTTAGGAAGGGTATCGTTATACTTCTGGGAGCTGTTTAAATTGAAAATCAACACATGGGTCAATGACATAACAGAGCACGTTGGCATCGAGGCAAGTAAATAGAATAAAGAAAACAATAGGTAGTGAGTCTGTATGTGTTGACTGATTATACACAGGACAAATGGCTTTGTCTTAGGTTAGGCCAGATCCCTAGAAGCAGAGCCTGGGACAAGGATTAGGTGCCAGTGATTTATTGAATGACCTTAATAGAAACCTATATTGGTATGGAAGAAACAAGATAGAAAAGTGGAAGAAGTCAGGCAACGATGTGGCTTCAGGTGAAATCTAGCCTCATCCTGATCCCACTGGGAGCCCTGGAGTATTAATTGCACTGCACACCTTGAGATGAGGAGACTTGACTTTTGTAACCCAGCATAAGCCAGTCACTGACTATGGGCTGCCATGGAAGGGAATGTAAAACTCTCAGTTTCCTGCAGGCAAAGTGACTCCAGTCACTCCAAAACAATTCTCTAAAGAAAGGTTGGAGGTATGAGCAGTTAGCAGCACCCTACACAGCAGTTGGGAGATGCAAAGACTCGGTTGCCAAAGAGGATCCCAGGGAATCAGGTAAGGCACCAACAGCATCCCTACAGATCCCCAAATCTGTAAAAGGGAGTCACAATGAGATGACTGTCAGTGTAGCCTAATTTCTCCAGGAAAGAGCCTATCGACACCACCAGGAAGAAAGGCCTCTGCCCCGTTTCTAAGCACTGTTCAATTCACACAATCTTTCCTAATAGGGTCAGAGAGAATATGATATTTCAGTTGGGAATGGAATTGAAGAAAATTATTCAGGTGGGTTCATAAGTAAGGCTGGGACAGGAATACAAATTGGAAATAATCACACGTCCAATTCTAGAAAACTGACTAGGTAAATTATAACACAGCCACATGACAGAATATCATACCTTCATTAAAAATGAAGGTCGTATTAAGAATTGGTGATCGTCACCTCTCATCTGGCTTGTTTCCATCTGAACTCCTGGCTTCTATCTATGTCTCCTACAGCCTATGTATTAGTCAGGGTATCCAGAAGGACAGAACTAATAGGATCTATGTACATATGAGACAGAGTTTATTAGGGAGAATTGACTCACACCATCACAAGGCAAAGTTCCATGATAGACTCTCCGCAAACTGGGGAAGAAATAAGCCAATAGTAGCTCAGTCTGAGTCCGAAAGCCTCAAAAGTAGAAAAGCCAACAGTGCAGACTTCAGTCTGTGGCCAAAGGCCCAAGAGCCCCCTGGCAAATCACTGATGTAAATCCAAGAGTCCAAAGGCTGAAGAACCTGGAGTCTGATGTCCAAGGGAAGGAAGAGCGGAAGGAAGCATCCAGCTTGGGAGAAAGATGAAAGCCAGAACACTTAGCAAGCAAGGTCATCCCACCTTCTCCTGCCTGCTTTGTTCCAGCCGCACTGACAGCCGATTGATGGTGCTCACCCACACTGGGGACGGGTCTTCCTCGCCAACTCCACTGACTCAGATGTCAATTTTGCATCCTCACAGACACACCCAGAAACAATACTTTTACCAGCTATCTAGGCATCCTTCAATCCAATCAAGATGAAACCTAATATTAATCATCACAGCCTATCATAAACACAACAGCTGGAGATCGGTTTTAAAATCACAGATCAATTCACATGATGCTTATGCTGTCAAAACTTTCCAACAGCTTCTCATCATACTCTTAATGAAAGTCACAGTCCTCATCCTAGCTACAGGGTCTTACGAGCCCTCAGAAATCTGCTCCCTGCTATCTTTCTGACACCAACTCCTACCACTCTCTCCATCCCCAGCCACTCCCATCCAGCCACTGTGGCCTCCATGAGGTCCCTCAAATGCGCTTGCACACACTCACCCCGGGGCCTTTGCACGGTGGCTTCCTCTGCCTGGATGTTCTTTTTACTCATTCCCTCACCTCCTTCGGTTCTAGGCCCAGGTGCCATTTTCTCATTAAGGCCTTCTCCAACTACCCTGTTTAAAATTTAAACACACACACACACACACACACACACACGCACTCTTTCCTCCTTTCCTGCTTTATTTTTCTTAATCACATCTAGTATTACCATCTCACACCTATATATTTTATGCATTTGTTTTGTGTACTATTTCTCTGAACTAGAAAGTGAGATCTGAGAGGGCAGGTATTTGGGTTCATGCCATTCACTTCTGTGTCCCCAGCACCTAGAACAATTACACAGTAGGTGCACCAAAAGTATATGCTGATTGAATGAATGAAAAATAAATGACTAATGGAGACACTGCACTTGCTTAGTGGAAAAATACACTTGTTATGAAAGCAGAATACACAAATATATACACTCGGAATGAGTTTAATTACACAAAATAAATACACGTCTTGCAGAAGAAAGAGACTAGAAGGAAATTCAGCATCACGTAGACAGTGGTTAAATTTAGTGGCAGTAGTATTAAAAATTATTATATTCTTCTCAGTACTTTTCTGCAGGGGCCAATTCTCTACTGTGACCATGTGTAAAATATTTTAGCTGAGGGGAAATGCTTGGTTTGGTCTTGTTTTTTAAAAAAAAATGAAAGTTGAAACATGAAAGAGTTTTGATGGATTAATCAGTTTAATGATCATTTCCACAGCACAAAAGACAGGCAACATATAAAATGCTTGCTGTGTATGTCATCCTGTGGCGAGACATGAAGGAAGATACAGTCTTACATTACCCTGTGTTTAGGCCCAGTGCCTGGCTTCTCCCACGTGCTCGTTAAGAGTATAAGAATGGAAAGAAGAGTGGAAAGGAAAGAGAAAGTAAAAGATGGAGGAAGAAGGAAAGGAGGGAGAAAAAAGGAAAGGAGGGAGAAAGAAGGAGAAAGGGAAGTGAGAAAGGGAGGGGAGAAAGGGGACAGGAAGGAAGGGAAAGGAAGGGGAGAGGAGGGGGGAGAGAAGGGGAGGAGGGAGGGAGGGAGGGAAGGAAAGAATATGAGAGAGGGAGAGAGGAGGGAGGAAACCTATATACATCAAAATCTCATCCTCTATCATGATGGAATCTGAAGGCTTCTGCCCCAGGTCCTGGCTGGGGTGGGGCCACCTAGAAAGGCCAGTTCTTAGGCTGGGGCAATCATCTGTTGGGCATACACTATGTGTCAGACCCCAGATAACTTGGGGTCCAACCATGCCCAAGTGTCTTCAACTCTCTGAGGCTTTGAGCTCCACTGCACAATGGGATGTTCACATCAGCACCCTTTTAATGTCTCTTAGTCCACGTAATGAACTGATGAGATAGGCATTATTCACCCCAATTTAAAGATGTAACACACAGGCGACAAGAGAGGATACAATCCCTGTCCAAAGTCATACACACAACCATTAAATAGCAGAGACAGCTTTGACCCTATTCTCCAAAGCCTTTTATTTTCCCTCACTATGCATGCTTCCTTGGAAAGGGCATTTGAGTGTGAAAGCAGATCTTGGAAAGAGGGGAGTCTCTAAGGCTAAGAAACAAGCGTGCTGGACCTCAGGCCATTTAGGCGCTGGTTCTCTGTGCTCTGATGGTGAGCAGACGTCTTTGCATCTCCACATCCCCTGGGAGTGAAATCTTCTGTGTTCAAGAGACTGTAGTTCACCCAAGGTCGGGGTAATTGTGCATGATTAATGGTTGTCTCTTTATGAAAGACCCACACAAAAGCTCCAAACCAACTTAGTCGTAATTTCATACTTCTCCCAGTCCATTTAGAAGAACGGGGTTTTATTTCCTGCGTGCACAGCCACAAAATCAGAATCTTCAGCTCAGGAAAAGAGCTTTTAAACCTCTGATTCACAGACCGTGTTTTGCCAAGGCCAGGGCCAGACAGCACGGAATGTGTCTGGCCCCTTTAGGTAAGAAGGAAAAGAGAGGTTATAATAGAAAGAGGGGGGAATTGTCGATTGCTCACCGTGCACCAAGCATCATCCCATGTTTGTTAGATGAGTTAACTCCCTCAATCCTCAAATCCAATCTGTGATTATCTCCATTTTACAGATAAGGAAACTGAGGCACAGAGAGGCTAAGCAGTTTAGGTCACATGGCTTCAGTTAGGGAGCCAGGATTTGAACCTTGATCATCTGGCTCCAGAACCAGATGTTTAGGAAGCCCTGTCCAGCTTCATGTTTTAGATAGGCTCCAAATCTTCACTGTGGTCACAAGTCAACTCACCTTGATTGACAACTGAGTGTAAAATGGTTTCTTTACAAGCAACGACCCTATGCCCATCAAAACTAGAGCTGTCACCCTTCTGATGGCTCATGTCATATCGCCCACCTGTTTTCCTCACCCCAAGATCCATCCAAACTGCTCCTTTGGTATCAGCCATGCCCACTGACCTTCTATTTCCCCATGGGCATGGTGCTTTTGCATCTCTCCACACCTTTGCACCTGCTGTGCCCCCTGCCTGGAATGACGGTCTTGTCCAGCCTTTGCCTACTTGGTCTTGTGCGGCCTTTGCCTACTTGGCCAAATCATCTGGCTCACCTTTTGTGACTCAGGTTGAGCATCTCCCCCAACAAATAGTGACGAGTGGATGAAGCAAGACATTAAATCCAAGTTCACTAACTGATATCCCATGGTCCAGATGTGTCCCTCAACAGAATGTGGCTTGGCCACATGGTGCTTTTAGCAATTTGAATTAGTCGTTATAATTTTTAAAGTAGGAGATATCATCACCTTAAAAAATTTTGGAGTTCTGGAGGCTCTTGAAAAGCCAGACGATCTGGTGACTGGACCTTGCATAGCCACAATTGGCTGGAGCTGAGCAGTGGCTGTCCCCTTTGGTGGATGGGACACGGGCTCTCCAGACCACCAGAGCCCCTCTACCCCCATCGCTGCCTACCTCATTCATGTATCACCCTGTGTTAGTCAGGGTTCTCTAGAGGGACAGAACTAACAGGACAGATGTATATATAGAGGAGTTTATTAAGGAGTGTTAACTCACATGATCACAAGGTAAGGTCCCACAATAGGCTGTCTGCAAGCTGAGGATCCAGGAAGCTAGTCCGAGTCCCAAAGCTGAAGAACTTGGAGTCTGATGTTCGAGGGCAGGAAGCATCCAGCATGGGAGAAAGATGCAGCCCAGAAGACTAAACCAGTCTAGTCTCTCCACATTCTTCTGTCTGCTTTTTATTCTGGCTATGCTGGCAGCTGATTAGATGGTGCCCACCCAGACTGAGGGTGGGTCTGCCTCTCCCAGTCCACTGGCTCAAATGTTAATCTCCTTTGGCAACACCCTCACAGACACACCCAGGAACAATACTTTGCATCCTTCAATCCAATCAAGTTGACACTCAATATTAACCATCACACACCCCCATCTTGTCCGTGTAGATCTTGGAGTTTTTAAGACTTGCTCTATAGGACAGTCTGCAAAATACAAGTTTGGAAGCAGAGAAAGGGAGTCTCTGCTCCGAATTGCCCCTTTCCATTGTGGTGCCCTCTGCAGGACATATGACATAACAAATCAGACCACTGGCTCCAGAAATGTGTGATCGGAAAAACCATATCCCATTCATTCATTCATTTCACAAATATTTTTTGGAGGACTCACAACGTGCAAGGAATTCTGTCTAATTGGCACGCATTTCAGGGAAGCTGCTAGAACTGACAGTCACCTTTAACCCTGTAACTTTTTATCTTTTCTCCTTAAACCTTTAAAATGCAACTTCACCATGCTGTATCCAAGCTCCTAAGGCTTAGAAATTTCATCTCTTGTAAATAGACCGTTAAAGACCCCCATCCTGCCTCCTCTTGGCAACTCCTTTAGTGGTTTGACGGTGTCTTTCAGATGCTCTGGGTCTCAGCTAATCTACAGCTCGCTTTCATGTGTGCTTAGTTACAGACAATGAGGGGAAGCAGCTCAGGACTGTGCCTCCTAGTCAGGCTCATTACAGCGTCCTCGGCCTGTGTAGAAGATGCGGATACCTTGCCCCAAACCCAGTCTGGTAACTTTTATTGGAGCTTAGGCTTTAACTGGGGATTTTAAAGAGTTGGGGGTTTTATGGGAGACAGCTGGAATGCCAATCCCTATAGGTAGCCACAGCCAGAGCCTCCAAAAAGGAAACAGTGGGTTTCCAGGCAGACCAGTTCAGCCTCCTCATGCCCAGGGGAGGAAGGAAGGAGGCGACTGCCAGCTGCCCTCTGATCTTTGAACCTGGGCCTGTCAGCTTCACAAGGGAGCAGCAGAGAATTCAGTCAACCCGAGGATCCCTATTCTCTCCACCTGGGATACCTCACCCAGCCCCGACCTCCACTGTCCTGAGTGCAATAGCCCCACGCCCTTGCCTGTCTGTTCTCACCGGTGGGTAAGGCTGTTCATGAACAAGGACACCACACAGCAGGAATGTGGCGGGTCTTCCAGTAGAATCACAGTGTATTTTCCTGATTCTTCTCTGCCTGGTGATTCCAGAAACCCAGACCACAGGTGGTTGCCATGGCAACTGGGCTCAGGTTGTTTTTTTTTTTTTTTTTTTTTTTTTAAACTATGTTCTATATCCAAGAGAATGAGGGCACATTTGGGGAAGGGGCGGGGCTGGTGGAGGAAGCACCATCAGATTTACCTTCCTGCTTCTGGCCTTTTATTTCAGGCTGAGACCACAGCCACTGTGAGAGGACCCGGGAGTAATTCCTGGAGGGGATTCAGCAGGGCGCAATCAGAGGGCCTTTGGGGGGTTTCCGAGGCCTCCCCTCTCCATTTCCTTCCTAATTGTGACATCATGAACGCCCTAACAAGTTAAGCATGTGGAAGGCTCCAATTCCTGCCTGCCCTCTCCCTTCCCTCACTGCCTCTCCCAGCTACAGATACTGACCCGGACCTGCAAAAAGACAGAAGGACATTCAGTCTGGAGACCTGGGCTGTGTGACCCTAGGAAATGCACTTTGCTTCTCTGGGCCTCAGTTTTCCCATCTGTAAAGTGGAGTAGGTGGGCCAGGAAAAAAAAAAAAAGACAATTAGGTTTTCTCTCAGCTGCCATTTCTCAGCTATTGGTAGAGGCTATCTGAAGCACTCTGCCAAGAAGTCAGTTAGCAAATATCAGGGTTCTATTTTGCCATTTTTATAAAACACATCCACAGCTTCACCTGCAGGCTGCAGTTTTGGCTTTTTTGAGGTAGGAAACAAAAGTCACTGCAAAGCAGTCTAAAGGAAAAATCCTTCCAAATTATCAAGATTATTTTCCTGCTAATCTCTTAAGTTTTCTCATCCACACCTAATCCAAGTGTAAGTGTCTTTAGCAACTCAAATCCAACTGGGTGTTCTAAAGCATGCAGTTTCATTTTTATGAATGCAATCCTCCTTTTACACACTCATTTTTATTGGCTGATATGAAATTTTATTAAATTGCATAATTACAATAACAAGAAGGGGCAGAGTCAGCTTGTGTGGGATCTGAAGCTTATACAATTTGGAAGCTCTTCCAGAGGAAAAGAAAAGAAAACTATAAACATAAATTTACCTACAAAACATAGATGCTTATTTAGAACGAGAACATGTCACAATATGAATCACAAATTTCTACTTTTTTAAAAATGAAAATACTACAAATATCACAAAATCCAGAGAAGGTGATCATAATATTTGTATTAATTAACTACCTCTCTTATCACTAAAATATTTTTTATCCTACAACTTCTGGCTACAAATTCTTAATTATTTCTTCTTTACACAATAATTTTGAAATAATACTTTCCAGAGGAAGAGTAGAATAATTCAGTATTTTCTGAAGCATAATTGATTAAATTTTTTTTATATTTGAAAGACATAAAATATGTAACTTCATATACAGAAATAATCACCATTGGTATACTGCTTCAGGTGTGCCCAGGACCCACAGAAATGGATAAATTCTATTTTACATGATTCCCATTTAATAAAAAAAGGAATGTGGGGTATGTACACCTGGTAAAGAGGGGTTCTACTGTAATTGCCAATATTTGTTGAGCTTCTACTACATATCAGACAGTGTGCTAAGTGTCTTATAGAACATCATGATAGCTGTATTCTTATTACCAATTTAGAGATTTAAAAAACTGAAAAATGAAATGAGTTACTAGAGGCCTTTATAGATACAAAGAAGCTGGGATCCAAATGAAGTCGTGCCTGGCTCCATGGAGTCATGCTGCCTTAATCTAGGGCTTCAGGCAACATATTTAACCATTTATCTTTTTTATATCATGGTGTAATGGTGTAATAGCACCAGCCTTGATGTCCTTCCTGAGGTGCATGTCAAAATTAAAATGAGATCATGGAACAACAGCACCTTTTAGCTGCGAGATGCTGCATGTAATTTTCAGGATCCAGGGAGAATAGAGAAATCACTAAAGGTCTTTTGAACAGAAGGAGTTTAATACAGGGAGTTGACTACCTAGATCATGGAAGGACTGAGAAGCCAACAGGAAATGTTGAAGCAAACCAAAAGAGGGCAAGAATAAGGATTCCCCTTTGGCTGGAGGGATAACAAGAGAAGGTGATTTTGCCAGAGCCAGGAGCTAGGGTATCCAGTAGGTGCTACAGCTCTGGCAGGGGCTGCCCACACAGTTGAGATAGTGGAAGAAAAGGCTATCCAAAAGAAGATTAACACAGGGGGAAAAGACAGCAGCTGCTGGTAATGCCCCCAGAAGCAGAGAGAGGGGTAGAAATGCCCTGGCTTCTCCGCTTCCCTCACCCTCCAGCATTTCTCCCATTGGCCAAGCCTTTACAGGAGCCTGGGAAACATAGCTCCCTATGATAAAGAACAGAGCACAGCATGAAAAGTACAGGAAGTGGATTGAAAGCAAACTTGCTATTAACCATACCACACATACACAAGATACTATTATTCTCAGAGAGAGCTACAGGCTCCTGACTGACACAGGAGGGAGGCTAGACATGGGATTCTAAAATAATAATCCGTTTCTCTTCTCCCCCAGGCCTAGAACAAATAGGTTAAAATAAAGTGAAAAAACTCAACCAGAGGTTTCTACATTTCTGAATAAAATATTGACTGTATAAAACAGTTGGGGTGGAGGAGTTGCTAAGGAAAAGGCAGATGGGCAGATTCTACATTTTATTCTGCCTGCAAGCTGCAGAAAGATAGCAATCCAACAGCAGGGTTTATTTCCATCATAAAAATAGAGGGAGGCCTCAGGACTGATGGAAGTGACCTGCCCCCTCATCAGGGGCCTCTGGTGAAGAGGCGCATAGGAGCTCAACCCTAGAGACCAAGAATGACAGCGTCCCTCCGGCACCCTTGATCCATCAGAAACTGACAGTCCTCCTGTCCAGCAGTGAGCTGGCCAGCAGCCGCTGTGGCTGCATCCTGCTGGAGGGTGTTGATGAGAGGGAGAAAACAACCCCAGCCAGAAGCCACCCATCCCACTTCTCTCTTCATTGATGCCCTCCCCTGGATTCTGTGTTGAGAGGCAAATGTAGTTTCAGAGAAGCACTCTTGGTCTCATGATTTCTGAGCATCATTTCTCCATCAGGCCTGGTATTTGCAAATGGCTCCTAAGTCCAGGGCTATCTGTCCCCATTTGCTGTTGGAGACGCCAGCACCTTTCAGTTCAAGGCATAGGCCACGTCCAGCTCCTTTGGGGTTATGTGGTCTCATGTCCTTAGGACTGGAACATTCCTACAACTCCTTTTTGCAAGGCAGCACTGGCTCACCTCCCAGATCTCAGTAAATATCACGCCCTCAGGTGACTCCTCTCTGACCACCCTCCTAACAAAAATGATCAATGCTTCATAGCACTCTTTACTTGCCTTACTTATTATACTCTATTGTTACCACTCATGTAATTACTTAGACCAGGGGTTGGCAAACTACAACCAGCAGGCCAATCCAATCCATTGCCAGTTTGTGCAAATAAAGTTTTATTGGAACACAAGCATGTTCATTCATTTACATATTGTCTATGACTGCTTCCATACTTCAATGATGGAGCTAAGTAGTTGCAACAAAGACCTCATGGCTGACAGAGCCTAAAGTATTTACTATCTGGTCCTTTAAGAAAATCTTTGCTGACCCCCCAACCACAGTTATAAAAAGTTTCTTGGTCATTCATCCCTGTGAGCAAAATATTTGTGATTCCTCTCCCTCTTAAAACAGTATGTGGATATATATTTTAATTATATTTTTAAATTGTGTGTATTTTAATTGTATGTTTAAATTATACACATGCACTACCTAGTAATACTCCTCATACAGTTTGAAACATACTCAATAGTAGAAATTTTTAAAGATTGAATTAAATATATACACAGAAGCTCTAATATTTTCTCCCTATGCTCAAGCATCATTGGTCCAAGATGGTGCCTAAAGCATAGGGGAGGGTCTTAAAAATGTTTATTAGCTGAATAGAAGCCCTCTGTGAGGCTGCAGATCTTCCCAAACTGAATGAGCCACCCTCTCGTGCCTTTGCAAGCCCTATAGATTAAATGAGAGCCATCACGCACAGAAATCCTCAGAAGACTGAGATGTCTCATTCGGGTTTCCCAACGTCCATTGCCCTGTGAGCTCCATGAAGGCAGGGACCTTTTGTCTCTTGTGTTCACTGTCATCTACTCAACACGTAGACAGTGCCTAGAACATAGTGAGAATCTAACAAATGCATGTTGTCAGAACGAATGAATGAAAAAATGTACCTCTCACACGAAGAAAATAACTGACATTTTCTTCCATTTCTATCTTCTTCCTGAAAGACCTTCAGGTCAATAGGCACTTTGTTTTTGCATTGTGGATTTTTTTTTTAATTAAAGGGTAGGACTGGGCACGGTGGCACATGCCTGACAGCCCAGCACTTTGGGAGGCCAAGGTGGGCGGATCACTTGAGGTCAGGAGTTTGAGACAAACCTGGCCTGGCCAACATGGTGAAACCCCGTCTCTACTAAAAATACAAAAATTAACTGGGCATAGTGGCACATGCCTGTTGTTCCAGCTACTCAGGAGGCTAAGGCAGGGGAATCACTTGAACCCAGGAGGTGAAGGTTGCATTGAACCAAGATCGTGCCACTGCACTCCAGCCTGGGCAACAGAGTGAGACTCTGTTTCAAAAAGAAAAAGAAAAAAAAAGAGAGAATTAATTAAAGACTGTATATATCCACCCCCCCCCCCCATGTTTTTGTTGTTGTTGTCGTTGTTTCTAATAATTTTAACTTTTATTTTAGATTCAGTGGATACATGTGCAGGTTTGTTACAAGGGCATATTGCATGATGCTGAGGTTTAGGATACAAATGACCCCATCACCCAAGTAGCAACGTACAGTACCCAACAGTTGGTTTTTCAACCCTTGCCTCCTCCCTCTCTCCCACCTCTAGTAGTGCCCAGTGTCTATTGTTACCATTTTTATGTCCATGAGTACTCAATATTTAGCTCCCGCTTATAAGTGAGAACACGACGTCTTTGGTTTTCTGTTCCTATGTTAATTCACTTAGGATAATGGCCTCCAGCTGTATCCATGTTGCTGCAAAGAAGGTGATTTCATTATTTTTCATGGCTGCATAGTATTCCATGATGTATATGTACCACGTTTTCTTTATCCAATCCACTGTTGAGGGGCACCTTGGTTGATTCTGGTTTTGCTATTGTGAATAGTGCTGCAACGAACATATGAGTGCTGGTCTTTTTGGTAGAATGATTTCTTTTCTTTCGTATAAATACCCAGTAATGGGATTGCTGGGTCAAAACTATCAACAGAATAAACAGACAACCTACAGAACGGGAGAAAATATTCACGAACTATGCATCCAACAAAACTCTAATATCAAGAATCTATAAGAAACTTAAATAATTTAACAAGCAAAAACCAAATAACCCTATTAAAATGTGGGCACAAAACATGCACAGACACTTCTCACAATAACACATACAAATGGCCAACAAACATACGAAAAAGTGCTCATTATCACTAATCATCAGAGAAATACAAATCAAAACCACAGTGAAATACCATCTCACACCAGTCAGAATGGCTAGTATTCAAAAGTCAAAGCACAGATGTTGGCCAGGCTGCAGAGAAAACGGAATGCTTATGCACTGTTGGTGGGAATGCAAATTAGCTCAGCCACTGTGGAAAGCAGTTTGGAGATTTCCCTCATATCTGTTATGTCAGCCTCACTTTCTGGTCTATCCTACAAGCTGAGTGCAGGCCTCTCTTAAGGCTCTCACCCATAAGGCCAACTGTCTACTGTGCTTCTTTACTTTGGATGTTTCACAAGGCACATCAGACTCAAAGAGTCTGACACACACCATTGTCTCACCCAAAGACTTCTCACTCAAATACTTCTCTCCCGCCCTGTCACAGAGAACATGCCACCAACAGGTCCAGCTCAAGTTGAAAACCTGAGGGCTCACCATGATTTCCTCTCCCACTTCACTGCGCCAGCGCCCTTCTAGGTCGACCTTCAAATAATCACCCGCTTGATGCTGAGGACTCCACCTCTATGTCCCTCTCATCCAAATTCTCCTCTGCCTCCTCACGTCCACTGCCCAAGTCCAAGGCACCATCCTCTTCCTCCTAGATCCCTGCAACAGCTGCGTCACTGGTTTCCTGGCCTCTCCCCTCCTACTCACTAGCAAATCTTTTTCCCCACAGAGAAGAAAATCCAGGGGATCCTTCTAATAGGCACATCTAAAATGAAATTTTAACTCCCTCTCTACTGGCTTCAGTATAGCATCCAAACTGCTTAGAGTTATGGGAGAAGCCCTACTGGCCCTGGTTTCTGCTCACTCTGCAAAGCTACAGGCACTGAAGAGGTAAGAGACTGGAACACAGAAAACCGACATTTGCCACATGACTGCATCACACTGAGTACTATGCTGGATGCTTCAAGCTTATTCCCATCCTGACATGTCCCCTGTAAATGGATCTACAAGTTTATCTATCAGCTCTAGGTTGGTCTCAGGCTGACAGCATTTTTTAAAAATTCTTTAATATGTTTATTTCAGAAAATAGAATGTCAACCATGTCTGTTCCATTAAAGGTCCAAACTAATTTCTTTGTAATCAATCACAATTTCTGTTTCTTTGTCAGCAGAGTGCGAGCCATTTGTTCTACGGCCACTACCTTCCGGGTGTTTTATCTCTAAGGTGTTTTAACCTGTATCAGCTGACAGTACCCATAAGCAAAACTCCAGGTCTTTAAAAACCATACTGAATTCCTTAGAATTAGGTTTGGTTGCATGTGATGAAACACCCAAAATACTAGTTTAAGAAAACTAGAAGTTCACGTCTGTTCTCCTAAAATAAGTCCAGAGACAAGCAATCCAGTGTGATGCGGCAGTTTAATAATCAGAGGAGACCCAAGCTGCTTTTCTTTCTTGTTGCGCCACCTTTCTTAACTTCCTGCCTCATAGTCTAAAATAGCTGTTGGGCTCTAGCCCTCATGTCTGCATTCCAACCATATGGAGGAGCAAGAGAAGAAGCAAGGGGTTGGTTCCAGCTGTCTTTTTAAGGACATTAACCATACAACACCACTTAAATGTTAAATGGGCAGAACATGGCCACACTTTGCTGGAAGGAAGTCTGGGAAATATCCTCATTCCAGGTCTCCATTGTGCAGCTAAAGATGGAGGTTCTGTTATGAAGAATGACGGAGAGAATGGGCTTGGCCACCGGAACACCCATCTACCACAGGTGTTCAGCTATTCCATGTTGCCCCAAGGCAGGATATCTCTATGACCATTACACAAAAACAAATAGAGACCAAATTTAAGTTAAAGATTGCACAATGCACAATCAGGCAACTCTGTTTATTCATCCATCGATTTGTTCACTCATTCAACAAATATTTATGTAGTATCTGTTGTTTTAAGCTGGGCACAGGGCAAGATACAAGATACAAGAACTGAAAAAGAATATGAAGCAAGAAATGAGTTGTCCTGCTTGATCCACACAGCTGTAATGAGAATCCAGTGATAATGGGGTTGGTGTAGAAACTGTTAATGGACGATGTTATTGGAGCCTGAATGTTGGTCCTCTAGAGCAAATGCCTTTGCTTTAGCATGCATGCAGTATGCTTTAGATACTTTTTTTCCTATGTAAATAAACCCTCAAAGGACAAAACAGAGTTTCTAATCTCAAGAAAATGTGTGTATGTACGCTTTAGAAGTAAAAAATTTAAAAAATTTTAAAAAGAGTTTCTAATCTCAAGAAAATGAGTGTATGTATGCTTTAGAAGAAAAAACAAAAGGCAATTTCAGTGAAAGAAAAAAGAATATGAAGAAAAGATTGGATTATTCACAAGCTTACTCCTGAGGTTATTTTAAATGAAACAATGTATCACTTAATGATTAAGTATCATTACGGGTACCATCATGTATCATAAGAAGGCACCAAGAATCCAAGAACAGAACAATACAGACCAGCAGTTCCAGTAAAGCCTGCTTGAGTCACAGATGTGAGGTTGCAGAGCTCTTCCCGGGTCTTCAGACTGGGCCACCTAGAGCTCATCTTGCCAAGTAAACTTCAGAGTGTGGCCTGCTCTGCCCCCTCCCCCAGTCATGTCCAAGGTCAGAATCCAGCCAGGGGCCTCAAACAGGCAGAAATATTTATGCCAACTCCAGAATACCAAACCTAAGAGACAGAGCTGATGCCACTTGAAAGGAATCGGAGCAGAATCTCCAGAGATTAAGAAAATGACAGTGACCAAGTTGCACAGGGGAAGGGGGTGAGAAGAAGTGGAGATTAAAGCAGCCAGGCCATTTGTTATTTTGATTTATGCTTTTTTTTTATTTTATTTTAAAGGGAATTAAAGAAGATGAATTAAGACTTCATTAGATCCTGACAACTTCAGGAATATTAATCCATCTTCCATTTGCATTAAGACTCCCAATCTCTCCGATCTCTCCGGGGCTAGGGTGAAGGAAAGGGAAAGCTATGGATACATTTCTGTCTTCCCCGCTCTGCACCCCCTAACCCTCCCCTCTGGCCACTTTCCCTTTCATGTCTTTGTTTGACATATAGGAAAGAATCATGAGGTGTTGAGTATCATTAACTTCCAGACACCTATGAAATCAGTAGGGAAGTGCAAACATTGTGGACCCCGACCGTCTCTGCAAATGATCTATCCTAAAGTCCTCCCCTTTGGAGATGAAAAGAAATAGTTTGGCAGACTGACAGTCTCGGGGAGAGAGGCCTGAATGAACAGGCAGGGGACACACAGAATAAATGAAAATATGATTGACTTCTTACCTCAGTCCGGCTTACACATGGTTCTGAGCATTTAATAAACAGGTTGACACTCCGAGTTCCCCTCATTAGGTGAACGTGGAGACCCGGACTGTTATAAATCAGAAGGGCAGGTTATCAAAGCTTGTGATCTTTAACTGTGTCAGGGCGCCCTCCTGTCTGCTGAAATGGAGGCAGCAACCTGCAAGCTGCAAAGAATTAGCCACTATACCACGATTTAACACACATGCACCCAGGAGAAGGTGGGAGGCTGGCGCTACAGGCAGTTTTTCCGGTACTCAGCACATGTGGCTGGCCCTTGGTCACGGTTTACTTGGGGCTGCATGGTACCTGGGGATAAAGGTGACGGATGACCCTGTGATGGATCAAGAAATAGACCTGTGTTTAGTTAGACTACGATCAATGGAGGAAAAATCACTATGGAATGTTAGAATTCCCAAGCCAGAATGGGCTTTGGGAAAACCCTCTTATCTGGTGATTTCCCAGCCTAACTTCACATCAAAATCTAAAGGGGCTAGACACTGTGGTGGCTTATGCCTGTAATCCCAGCACTTTGGGAGGCCGAGGTGGGCGGATCACCTGAGGTCAGGAGTTCAAGACCAGCCTGGCCAACATGGTGAAACGGCGTCTCTACTAAAAGTACAAAAATCAGTCGGGCGTGGTGGCAGGTGCCTGTAATCCCAGCTGCTCAGGAGACTGAGGCAAGAGAACCACTTGAACCCAGGAGGCAGAGGCTGCAGTGAGCCCAGATCACACCACTGCACTCCAGCCTAGGCGACAGAGCAAGACTCTGTCTCAAAAAATAAAAAAATAAATAAAAAATAAAAAAATCTAATGGAAAACTGATAATTTCTAACAAGGTTAAAAAGACTTCTACGCTATGATCCTGAAATTATACCTCATGAGAAATGAATGTATATGCCCACAAAAATACTTGTGTACAAACGTTCAAGTTGCTTTGTTCATAAGAGCTCCAAACTGGAAACAGCCCAAATATCCCCCCACAGGAGAATGGATAAACACACGGTGGCAAATCCGTGCAATGGAACACTATTCAGCAATAAAAAACAAGCAGGTACTGCTGATATGTGTAACCACATGAATGAATCCCATGGACCTGATGTTCAATGAAAGAATCTAGGCTCAGGAAAGTACATGTTGTGTGATTCCATTTCTATGAAATTTAAAGACAGATAAAGTTAATCTTACTTGGTAATAAAAGTCAGGACAATAGCAGGACAGAGGGGCAGGATATGGGGCACAAGGAAACTTTCTGGGGAGGTGGGAATGACCTATATCTGAATCTGGATGATGGTTACAGGAGTGAATACATTTGCAAAAATTCAACAACTGGTACATTTGATATTTGTATACCTTGCTATATATATAAATCATACCCCAGTAAAGTAAAACAAATCAATGAAACAAGTAAGTAAAAACAAATAAATAAATAAATGCAGAGTCGAGAGCCTTTGCACATGCTGTTCCCTTGGCTTGGAATATTGTGTCCCCACCCCCTAATATTGAAGAGGCTAGCCCCATCCTATCATTCAGGTCTTAGCTTAACTCTCACCTCTGCCATTCATTGCTGTATCATTTGGGTTTTGGGGTTGTTTTTATACTCCTAACCATGCTCAGAAATTTTCTTGTGTGTATTCTCTGCCTCTCCATCCACCCCTGTCACCAATAGACTGTGAGTGCCTAAGCACATGGGTCTTATTGTGTTCACTCCCTGTGCTGTCACCACTCACCCTATTGCACCTGTTGTCCACCACTCTCCACCTGCTGTCAGCCTCAGAGCTGCCTTGTTAGTGTGCAGCAGTGTACTCCCGGAACTTCTGACTTCTGGGCGAGTCTTGGTCAGTGGGAAATCTCAGCAGGAAATTGAAAGGAAAGAGGAGTGGGAGAGTGGGGTGACACATCCTTCGCTGTGGCATCCCCACAAGCTGACTGCATCTCTAGGTCAGTGGTTCTCCATCAAGTGTAATGTTGCCCCCCAAGGGACATTTGGCAATGTCTGGAGAAATATTTGGTTGCCACAACGGGGGGTGATGGTGCTGCTGGCATCTGGTGGTTAGAGGACAGGGATGCTGCCCAACATGCTACAATGCACAGGACAGCCCCCACAACAAAGAATTACCCAAGCCCGAATGTCAACAGTGCCAAGGTTAAGAAACTGCTCTTGGTGAAGGTCATGGCTCTTCTAAGGAGGCATCTCCATAACCCTCTCCTTCCAGCGTCAGGTGAACATTCCCCCTGACTCCGTCAGGTCCAGAGACTGTAAAAGCCCCACTATTGCTATCCTTGCTGCTTCCCCTATATCCTGCCCACACCTTCGTATTAGTCCCTCTGTGAAAAGTCCTCAAATTACCCTAATTGGAGTGCACTATTCTACTTCCTGATGGAACGCTCACAAGCAGGCCATTTCATCTCCAGCAGCTACATGCTTAGTAAATATAAATAAATATTTGTTTAAGTAATTAATGGATGAGAGTCTCCTAGAAGATCTGGATTTAAAAGTCAAAGATAAGGCCGGGCGCGGTGGCTCACGCTTGTAATTCCAGCACTTTGGGAGGCCGAGGCGGGTGGATCACAAGGTCAGGAGATCGAGACCATCCTGGCTAACATGGAGAAACTCCATCTCTACTAAAAAATACAAAAAAGTAGCCGGGCATGGTGGCGGGCACCTGTAGTCCCAGCTACTCGGGAGGCTGAGGCAGTAGAATGGTGCGAAGCCGGGAGGCGGAGCTTGCAGTGAGCCGAGATTGTGCCACTGCACTCCAGCCTGGGTGACAGAGCGAGACTCCGTCTCAAAAAAAAAAAAAAAAAAAAAAAAAGTCAAAGATAAATCTTAGAACTTACATATTTTTACAGCTTTATTGAAGCATAATTGATACAGAAAAAAACTGCACATACTTAATGTATACAATTTGATGGGTTTGGACATGTGTATACAGCCATGATGTCATCACCACAATCAAGGTAATAAGTATATTTATCACCTCCAATGGTGTCCTTGTATCCCTTTGCAGTGTGTGTTTGTGCGTGTGTGTTTTAAGAACACTTAACATGAAATTCATCCTCTTAAAACAAATTTTTAAGTACACACCATATCATTAGCTGTACATTAACTGTTGTACAGCATATCCCTAGAACTTATTCATCTTGTGTAACTGCAACTTTATACTCATTGAACAAACTCTCCGTTTCCCCCTCCTCCCATCCTGTGTCAACCACTCTTCTATTTCTGCTTCTATAAGTCGGACTATTTTAAACACCTCTTGTATGTGGAATCATGCCATATTTGTCCTGCTGTGACCAGAACTTAATATTTTTAAAAAGATTCTTCGGGTGATTCTAGAACAAGTCCCACATGTGTGCCTGGGGAAACTGAAGCCCAGAGAGGGGAAAGTACTTTTTCGGGGTCACACCACCGTGAGAAGCAGCCTGGGTCCAGAAAGTACCCATTCTTGACATTGATCATTAATTCCATTACCTTTTGCTGTTTTCCCTCAAATTATTTTCCCCATAACATTGCTGATGCCTTTAGACACAATGCATATTCCAAAGTTCACGCCTCCTGCATTTTAAAGAAGGACATTCAGTCTGTGTGATTCTAATCCATCCACTCACACACAGCTCTGAATGACCAGGACTGGAGGGGCAGCCCCACAGAGGGGCCAAGGGCCTGAGGACAACAGACATTTCTGGTTCAGTCCCAGGTTCTGCCACATCCAAGTTCAGCTTCCTTGTCTGGAAATTGAAGATGACAGCGCTTACCTCTTAGATTTGTTCAGAGGCCTCCATGAGATGATGGCTATAAAGTGTGTGGCACAGAGCTGGGCATGTCGTGAGGTCACAGACAGTGGTGGTTATGGCTCAGATGCCCTTCAAGTCCAATTTTCTCTGTATTTCGTCTGCCAGAATCCTCAAAATGTCCAATGTGACTGAGCCAAGACATCTTGAGTCCCCCAAAATAAGAGATTCTGCTTGCATTTCTCTCTATATTCTTGGCTACGTTATGGACCAGATAGAAGCCAGTTCCAAACCACTAAGACCCAGACTGTAGATTTAAATTGCTGACAATAGGTTTAGACTTGCCAATGAAAAAATCCACATTTTCATGTAAGCTTAAGAGAACAAAGCTTCCTCTAGGTTTTTTTTTAAAGAGTGGAATTAGGATCTCATGTCTTTGCCTTTTCTCTTTACACCCAGATTGAAGTCTTTAATACTAAGGGAACTTTCTGATTTTCCATGTAGAAAGAATGAATTCTGTAAGTCGGAATATTTTAAATACGTCTTATAAGCAGAATCATGCCATATTTGTCCTTCTGTCACCAGAACTTACATTTTTAAAAATATTCCCCAGGTGGTCTTTTTTTTTTTTTTTTTTTTGACGGAGTCTTGCTCAGTTGCCCAGGCTGGAGTGCAGTGGCACGATCTTGGCTCACTGCAAGCTCTGCCTCCCGGGTTCACGCCATTCTCCTGCCTCAGCCTCCCAAGTAGCTGGGACTACAGGCGCCCGCCACCACGCCCGGCTAATTTTTTGCATTTTCAGTAGAGATGGCGTTTCACCATGTTAGCCAGGATGGTCCTGATATCCTGACCTCGTGATCCACCCGCCTCGGCCTCCCAAAGTGCTGGGATTACAAGCGTGAGCCACCGCGCCCGGCCCCAGGTGGTCTTTTTAAAGATTCCCCAGGTGGGCCGGGCATGGTGACTTGCACTTGTAACCCCAACACTTTGGGAGACCAAGGCGAGTGAATCACTTGAGCCCCAGAGTTGAGACCAGCCTGGGCAACAGAGTGAGACCTCATCTCTACAAAAAAATACAAAAAATTAGCCAGGCATGGTGGCGCACACCTGTGGTCCCAGGTACTCACTTAGCAGGCTGAGGTGAGATTACTTGAGCCTGGGAGGCCAAGGCTGCAGTCAGCTATGATTGTGCCACTACACTCCAGCCTTGATGACACAAATTTTGTCTCCAAAAATAAAAATTAAAAATAGAATAAATTGGTTGAGAATGGAAGAGGTAAGAAGATGCATGCCTCTCTTCCTCCATAACTTGCAGACCTGAACATTGATTTAGTCTGACAGAGAACAAATATGTTTGCTTCTAGCAATATGGCTTATAAGTCAGACTCAAGAAAGGTCTAAAGAGATGGAGAGAATAAGGGCATTTTCTCTTTAATAGAGACTTTAAATGCAATGGCTCCAGTATGTCCTCAGTATATTCTGAGACGTGGGCTCTTTACCTGTAAAATGGGGCCATATCAATACCTACCTCATGATGTTGCCGTAAAAGTTGACTGCTAACAACAGTATAAAAGTGTTCCTATTTCCCCACATCCTCTCCAGCATCTGTTGTTTTCTGACTTTTTAATGATCACCATTCTAACTGGTGTGAGATGGTATCTCATCGTGGTTTTGATTTGCATTTCTCTAATGACCAGTGATGATGAGCTTTTTTTCATGTTTGTTGGCTGCATAAATGTCTTCTTTTGAGAAATGTCTGTTCATATCCTTTACCCATTTTTTGATTGGGTTGTTTTTTTCTTGTAAATTTGTTGAAGTTCCTTGTAGATTTTGGATATTACCACCATGGCATGTGTGTACCTATGTAACAAACCTGCACATTCTGCACATGTATCCCAGAACTTAAAGTATAATTTAAAAAATTAGAAAGAAAAATAAATGGACTGCTATACACAATTGTGTACTTACTGTCTACAGGTTTGTGTGCTGACTTTTTCAGTTAACGCTCTCATTGTGATTGCCCCTCAGAAAAAATGATTTAACTTTTTTCTTCAAATTATATAGTCAATATTAGTTTAGAAAATGTGAGCAGTGTTTCTAAGAATACTGAAGAAAGTAAAAGTTACCCCAAACCTCAGCATCCTAAAATAGTTACCATTAGCATTTGGGGAATGGCTTTTTATGCATCTCTTTATGCGTTTTATGCTGCTTTTAAAAATTCAACCTCAAGTTTGGATCAGCTGTAAATTGGTGGAATTCGATCCCAGCTATGGCCCTTCTGGGCCTTGGTACCTTTATCTATAAAATAGTACATTCACTTCCTGGGGCTGGTGTAAGACATTGCCACAAACCGGGTAGCTTAAAACAACAGAAATCTATTCTCTTTCAGTCCTGGAGGCCAAAAAAGTCCTAAATCAAGGTAAAAGTAGGGGCTCTTCCAGAGGAGGAGGCTCCAGAGGCTCTGAAGGAGGATCTGTTTTGCACCTCTCTCCTAGCTTCTGGTAACCACTGGCAACCCCTGGAGTTCCTTCGCTTCTAGACACATCACTCCAATCTCTGTCTCTGTATTCACATGGCCTTCACCTCCATGTCTGTGTCTTCTCTTCTTATAAAGACACTCATCATTGGATTTAGGGCTCATTCAGATAATCCAGGATGATCTCATCTCAAGATCCCTAATTTAATTACATCTGCAAAGACTCTTTTAATATAAGCAAACATTCACAGGTTCCAGGTGGATGTATCTTTTTTGCAGGGGGGTGGGGGCACAATTTGACCTCCTGCAAAGGGAGATGAGAATAGTTGCCTCCAACAGTTACTTTGATAAACAAGTTGGATGGGATAATGCATATGCAATTTCTGGCATATGATTAGTGATCAATGAATGCTGTGTATTAATAATCCTATCTGAAGGAGGACATTGCTCCTCAGCTTCTTTCTGGAGGAATAAAGTAAGATATAAATAAAAAAACACAAATGAATAATTCTGAAGTTCAGATGGGTGCCAAAAATGTGGTTTTCTTGGTTCTCTGTGAGCTTTCTCTAGTATTTTAAAGTGGAGAGTTTTCATATATGTAGGCTCTAATTTTTTTCTATAAATATCCTTTAGTTTCTCTCTTCATTCTGGCTTTTCTTCCTTCTGTCATATCTCAGTGGGTTAGCCATTTTACCCAGAAAAAAACAAAGCTTCAGAAGGTATAACAGATTCAATCAAATCAGTTAGATGAATTACATTTTACTTAGAATGAAAAACCTACCATTCATTTCAACATGTAGCTTTTCCTGCTTTCATGACATTGAGGTTAAATAGAAATTCTTTACAGCTTCATTATTTCAAAGCATAGGGTTGTTCTGATTTTTTTAAACTTGATAAATGAAAATCAAGACTGATGAAAGAGCAGAGAAAAAGAAAGCAATTGTTCACAAAAAGATGTGTCCTTGACCAAAAGACGCTTCTACTGCGGTTTTGATGACTTGGCCTACAAGAAGAGAGTAATGTTAGAGTGAGAAAAGTAATTGGGAGTTCAGAGAAGTGAGTTTTATTCTGGGATATATTACTCTTTACCAGGGTAGCATGTTGGTAAAGTGTCCTCTCTGTCCCTTAGTTTCCTTCCTATAGAATGAGGAAGGGTTGGGAGGGGTTACCACTGAGGTCTCTTTCAGCTCTGATCTTCTAGAGCTCATAAGTCCAATGTTAACATTGCTCGATTCAAAAAGTTAACTTGAATCCCTTCATCAGTGGCTAAGGGAGCTTTAGAATGGCGTTCAGTAAGTTTTCTGCACTCAAAATGTATAATGGCATTTGTTGACTTGGAAACTTCCAGGTCTTTTGATCTAAGAACAGGGAGTTCTGGAGTGAATGAGCAAGACAGGAAATCAACCACCTGACATATGAAGTTGAATAACAGTCTCGAGACAACACATTCAGACTTGTCCCAAGGCTGTGTGTCCACTTGTCCAGTGGCAGAACCCGAGGTGAAAGTCCAAGGGGAAAATAGGGAGAAGGACATTCATGGATAGAAGATTTGGTTTTCCACATGAAGGAGGAATAACTCAGGCAACGACTGGATTTTATAATTCCTGGTCCCTCCCACCAAGTCTTATAACAGAATGGTGTTTGGTGAGCACTCAGCTGACTCACTGACTGCCAGTTGTTCAGGAGGGTAGGGGAGCAGAAGGGACAGGGTATCTCCTGAAAAGCACTGGCCACCAAAGGAAGTTCCATGAACTCAGGGGGCAGGAGAAAATGTGGAGAGGAGATGGCTCCATTGTGGATCTGCCTGCCTGGCACCCACACCCTGTTACCCCACAATCAGTTACCGACTTCATTCATTCTGGGCCTTTGTTTCATCACAGTCGTCATCTTCATCACCTTCTTCCTCCTCTTCTCCTCCTCTCCTCCTCTTCCCCTCCTCCTCGTGCTCCTCCTTCTTCCTCCTTCTCCCCTCCTCCTCCTTCTTCCTCCTTCTCCCCTCCTCCTCCTTCTTCCTCCTTCTCCCCTCCTCCTTCTTCTTCCTCATCCTTCTCCTTCTTCCTCCTCCTCTTCCTTTTCTCATCCTCCTCTTCCTCCTTCTCTTCTTCCCCTTCTTCTTCTCTTCTCCTTCCTTCTTCTCCTCTTCCTCCTCCACCTTCCCCCCTTCCCTTCCTCCTCATCACCATCATCATCATCATCACCATTTCTTCCAGTGTTTATTCTATATATATTTCTGCCAATAAGCTAAGCACTTAACAACTATACAGGTACTTTCTCTTAACCATCACAGCAATTTAAGGAGGTGGTCACTACTCACTATTTGTCTTGGTCTGGTTTCCTCCCCCAAAACAGGTCTTGAGATGAGGATTTGTATGTAAGTGGTTTATTTGGGGATAACCCCAGGAAGTCTTGCAGGGAATAAAAGGCAGGAAAGCAGATATAAAGGGTACCTTGCTGAGCAGTTACCGTGGTGAGTAACTGGGGCCCAGTCTTGCGTGGGCCCCCGAAGGGCTGTGAGAACACACCTAAGAGTTGGCCCAGGGAGGAAATGTGGTGGATAAATAAGGGGTATTTATTTACCACACCTCATTCCTCGTTGGTTGACGTTGCTTCTGGGGGCATCAACTCTCTGATACTTCTGACCATCCTGGGCTGAGCACATATCTGCAGTCAGACAGCCCTTGGGCAGAGGACTAAATGTCCGTATTTTGGGAACTGTCAATCTAAGCTGTAGGTGGCTTGAGAGGTGAGAGGGGGCCTAGGGTTATGGACAGGGCACCAAATAGCATCTATATGATTATTATTCCAATCTTAGAAGAGAAGAAATAAAAGCTTAGAGAGGTGAAGTAACTGACTTAGATCACAGAGCCCATAAATGGTGGAGCTGGGATTTCAATCTGGGTCTATGGATTCAAGAACCTGAGCTATTAATTCCAATGCTCCCCAGCCCCATCCATTAAAGGTTGGAATTAGTTGTAAACTGCCTTCCACCTACAGCTCACCATCTGTGGTTCCAGCTAACAAGGTTTAGAGTTGAGGGAGAGGAGTTTTTACATTCATCTCTGTCACCCCTCTCTGATATCTCTAGGACAAGTTCAGGAGAGAGGTGGGAGGGGGTTCGAACATGAGGCTGGTGTCCCTGGCAATCATGAAACTTCCACCTTCCACATCAGCTGGCTGTTCATCCCTCTCCCACACCAGTCAATGAGGCTTGAGGCTCTGAAAGTTTGGAGAAATCGTTTAAACATTCTGACCCTCAGTTTCCTCATCTAGACTGCAGAAGAAATGATGAGTACCCACTTCATAAGGTTATTGACAGAATTAAATGAGATAGTGTATAATAAGAGCTTAGCATAGCATCTGGCTTATAATAATTGCTTGTTAATTATTTCTATCATGCATTATTAATTATTATAATTACCTGGGAATCTGATCTTCCACCTACAAATACTTTGTTTCCAAAATGAAAATCAGGACATTACCTATGACAGAGTCTAACAACAAAAGGCAATAAGGAATATAAGACAAATTCACACTTAATTTCCCTTGATGGTCTACCATACCGATGCAGCTACAAGCCGACCACTGTATATGCGTCTTTATGGAAGGGGAGAAAGATGTGTATGGAAGTCTACACCCATCTGGCCAGGCCCCTCTGTTGCCTGACATCAACGTTTGACTTGTTATGACCCTGTTATGACCCTGATTTTCTCCTTGCCCTCATAAAGTCTGTATTCAAGGCGGCAGCCACTGGAGTAGTCCTGTTAAAACATTAAGGCAGATCCTACCACGCTCCTGTTCAAAATAAAACAATGGTTTCCTTTCCTCCCAGAGAACAGCAAAGCCTTGACGATGGCCACAAAAGCCTTGACGATGGCCACAAAAGCCTCCATGCTGCAGAGTCTGAACACTTCTCCTTTATCTCCCGCCTCCCCTCTGGGCACCGTCCTCCAGCTCCCCCCACTCCAGCCATACTGATTTCCTTGGTGGTTCTGACAGCCCAGTGCATACCCAGGGTATTTGCACTGGCTGTTGTCTCCTTCTGCGATCTTCTTCCTCCATAACCAAATGGCTTACTTCCTTGCCTCCTTCAAGTCTTTGTCAGATGTCACCTTCTCAATAAGGACTTCCCCAATCACACCATTTAAATTACAACAATCTCCCATCCCCATCGCACCAGTGAGACTCAGCTCCCCTTCAGCTACTCTGTATATGTATTGACCATCAACAGACTATAATTTACCTATTTAGTATTAAATAGTTCACAGTTTATGGTCTGTCTCCGTCCCTATAGAACTGTTCTCCCTTTAGAACAGTTGTTCTTGTTCCCTATAGAATGGCATCTGCAGACATATCTTGGAGGCAAAAAGTAATTTTTTGCTCTACTGGCATCTAATAGGTAGAGGCTAGTGACGCTGCTAAACATCCCACAATGCACAGGACAACCCCCACAACAACAAATTCTCCAGCCGAAAATGTCAGTAGTGCTGAGGTTGAGGAATTGTGCTATAGGATGAAGCTTTGCAAGGACAGAGCTTTTTGGTTGATTTTCTGTTTTGCTATATTTCAGCATCTAGAACAGGACCTGGCACATAGTAATCACTCAGTAAGTATTTGGCGAATGAATCATCCTTAGAAACGGTCCCCAGAGTGAAGACTTTCAGAGTCTGGAGATCTCAAAAACATGCAAAATTCCTTTCAAAATCAGCAGCAGAACAAACACACGGACACGGGTCGGACAGTGGGAAAGACCCAGTTCCTTGTTTGTAAAGGAATCGCTTCCACCGGAAAGAAAGAAAGATGTCCTCCAACGGCCCCACCCGGAACTCGCACATTGTGTTCTAAGTTTAACACATCTTGTGCTCTCTCTGCTGAAACCCTTGGCTCCAACCCATAATATCTCTGAATCCAGGAAACCATTATGACTGGTCAGGGTCAAAGGTTGCTCCTATTGTAACCCACTTCCTCCATCAGAGTTTTAAATTTGGAAAACGTTCTTATTGCTATTGTATGGAATGTCAGCTCTCAGATAACCTCAGAATTATTTTTATTTGTCTACCGTGCCCACCCCACCACACACCAAAAAAAAAAAAAAAAAAAAAGGTTTAAAAAAATCCCTTAGAGTGGGAGGGGGCTTTCCTCAACATACTGTTAACAGAGAAAGAATCAGATAAGAGCCAGCTGATATTTTCAGCCTTTAACTGAATAAAGGGAAGAGGAGAAGTAGTTAAATTCCCAGAAGGGCCCCAAAATTAAATTCCAATGTAGTTCTTAAGATGGCTAGGATAGGAAAATGATCAGAACCCTGAGAGTGTAGCAATTTTAGATATCAGCAAGCACTTAAAACTTTAAGGAGGTTGTTCTAATAGTCCAGGACATTTCCGGAACTTATTGCCCACTTTTTATTTTTACATGAGGAAGAATTATAGTACCTACAAATATGTCCTGGAATTGTAATGAGGACAGCAGATAGATCTCTGGATTTGACCAGGAAAAGAAGAAGATCCATAGGGAATTTGGGTGATGAGGAATGCCAGATCTTGGAATTACATACAGTAATTAAATGGCAAGAGGAAGATTGTCTTGGCCAACAGTCTGGAAAGATTGGGCACCTTGCCATTTTTAAGGAGAAGGTATGTTAGAGGAAAGAGTAGCTGGAAGGTCTTTGAGGCACTTACAAAGTCAGAAAAAAAGTTATTTCAGTCAGTTCTGCAAATATTCAGAACCTTTCCTCTGTTTAAGGCTCAATGCTAAGTGCTGGCAGGAGATGCTAGCGTGTGATGCCAGCTGTATGGGCTTTAGGTTTTGATGGCTGTGAGCCTGAGAAGCATAGTTAACCTCACTAAGACTTGGTTTCCCCATCTGAAAAATAGGATGGAAAATAATAGTTACCTCATGGGGTTGTTGTGAGGATGCTGTTTGACAGGGTCTCCAGCATGTTGAAAGTATTGAGCAATAAATATTAGCATTATTGGAAGACAAAGTTTTTCTTGAAATGTTCAGATTCTAGTGGGGCAAACATCATCATAATTAAGAGAGCAGCTATCATTTATTGTGCATCTGCTATATGCCAGGTTCTGTAGTATCTCATTGAATCCCTGCAATGCTATCTCATTAAATCCCTGCAACAATCTTTGATAGACATAGGCACTGCCCAACCATGTCTGGTTCGCCTTCGGCCCTTAGGGCAACTGCACAACCCAATACTCTTTGCATTTGGGTTGAGCCATGTGACTAATTCTGGCCAATATAGTGTGGGTTAAAATTATGCCTGTCACTGCCTTGCTGGAACATTTAATTGCCCATGTATGACCCTGATGCTCATAATCTTCTCCTTGCCACCATGGCAAGTGCCATTCCAGTTAGTGGGGCCCTGGTCACCATTGAGCCCTTGCTGCCCAGAAAGTCATATTTGCCCACTAACATACCCTGTACCGGCACCTTTCCCTTCTTTTCTCATTTTCCCACTTCTCTATCAGTACTTCCTGGTGGAATCACTTCCCCCAAAGCTTCTTGTACTCAAATTCCAGTTGCTTGTCCCTAAGGTAGTCATCTTCACCACTGAAGACAGACCTTGAAAATCCCATCTGGAATTACATAGAGATGAACTAAACTCTCTATCAGGTTAAAAAAAAAAAAAAAGTGAGTGTTGCTCCAACTCCTTAATCTGGTTTATTCTGAACTATCTTTTGTCTATGCAAATGCAAATATTGCTCTTAGTCCTGCAGTGAGAATAACAGAGAAGAGGCCCCTGCTAATGTGCAAAGAACATGTAGCATGAGGAAGAAATAACCCTGTATTGCTTTAAGCCATTGAGATTTAGGGATAGGTCATTACTATAGCATGACTTAGCTTCTCCAGGCTCTCATACAACCCTATGCAATGACACCAGAGTCATCACCACTCCACAGGCATGGGACATAAGCTCAGAAAGGTTACATGATCTGCCCACTTTCTAAATCGCACACCTAGCAAGCCCTGGGGGCAGGATTTACACCCATTTCTATCTGAGTCCAAAGTTCACGCCCAAAACTGCTATACCATACAGATAAAAGGATCATTCATTTGTACTTAAAGATTTGTAAATTATAAAACATTAAATAACATGAAGAATTTGTTGCCAGTATAGAATGTTGGAAGACAACCCAAGCAAAAACGGGCCTCCTCCTGAGACTTGAAAACAGGGCTTTAAAAACACTTTGTTGCCTAAAATAGGCTGACAACTCTGATATAGATAAAATGACCAAGTACAGCACCCAGAACCGAGACGACACTCAATACACATTACTATGTGGACAACAGGATGAGAGAGAGGGAGGAAGCAGGGAGAAACTTTGTTTTCTGTTGCTATGTTCCACATTGTCATTAGACAAGCGCAGATGAAGAGAATCTCTGGTTACTGGGGTTGGGCAAGCCTTTATTCTTCATCTCCTTCATCTATTCAGAATGATTTCATGAGCTAATTAGCCCAGGAGTAGCCCTAAATCAATGATGAATATAAAGCAGATGATAAATGCTCAGGTCTCCTGCCTCTCAGAGATGGGACAACACTGAAGGATGTTCTATACCATCTCCCAGAAGTCCCTAGCGTAGGATTATCAGATTAAGCAAATAAAAATACAGCAAGCCAGTTAAAATTAAATTTCAGATAAATAATGATCAAGTTTTAGGATAGGTATGCCCTATGCAATATGTGGGACACACACTAAATATTACTTGTTTAGGCAGGTCGTGGTGGTTCACACCTGTAATCCCAGCACTTTGGGAGGCCAAGGCAGGGTGGGTCACGAGGTCAGGAGTTTGAGACTAGCCTAGCCAACATGGTGAAATCCCGTCTCTACTAAAAATACAAAAATTAGCCAGGCATGGTGGTGGGTGCCTGTAATTCCAGCTACTTAGGAGGCTGAGGCAGGAGAATCACTTGAACCCAGAAGGCAGAGGTGGCAGTGGGCTGAGATCGCGCCACCACACTCTAGCCTGGGCAAAAGAGCGAAACTCCATCTCCAAAAAAAAAAAAAATTGCTTGTTTATATACATTTAAATTTAACTGGAGCCTTGTGTTTTATCTGCCAACCCAGAATCAGTGGCATAGAGCCCCAGTTGCTCCTGGTTGTAAACTGCTTGTTAATACATTCTTTTCACTTCCTTACTGCCCTACCAGTGATTCCTAGAATCACTTCCCAACTAAACTATTGGTCCTCAAATTCTAGATGCTTCTAGGAAAACTCAACTTGAGACAGAGACCTTAAGCCACTAATGGTAAAGGTATGGAAGTTTCCCTGTCAAAGACTCTCTGGAATTTATGCAGTCAAGAACTAAGTTCACTGGCAGTGATTTCTTAATTATGACATCACAAGCACAGACAACAAAACCAAAAATAGACAAGGGAGGCTACGTCAAACTCAAAGCTTCTGTACAGCAAAGGAGAAAATCAACAGAGTGAAAAGTTAACCTATGGAATGGGAGAAAATATTTGCAAGCCATATATCTGATAAGGGGTTAATATTCAAAATATATAAGGAACTCCTACAACTTGACAGCAAAAAAACAAGCGAACAATGAATAACCCAATTTAAAAAATGAGCAAGGAGCTAGGTGCGGTGGCTCATGCCTATAATCCCAGCACTTTGGGAGGCTGAGGTGGATGGATAGCTTGAGGCCAGGAGTTTGAGATCAGCCTAGGAAACATGGTGAAATCCCGTCTCTACTAAAATTCCAAAAATTAGCCAGGTGTGATGGTGTGTGCCTGTAATCCCAGATACTGGGGAAGCTAAGGCAGAAGAATCGCTTGAACCCAGGAAGTGAAGGTTGAATTGGACTGAGATCACACCGCTGTACTCCAGCCTGTGTGACAGAGGGAGACTCTGTTTCCAAAAAAAAAAAAAAAGGCAAGGGACCTGAATACAAATTTTGCCAAAGAAGAGACATAAATGACTAACAGGTATATGTAAATATGTTCAGCATCACTAATCATTTAAGAAGTGCAAATTAAAACCACAATGAGACATCACTTCGTACCTGTTAAGATGGTCATTATCAAAAATAATAATTTTAAAAGCAAAAATGTGGAGAAATTGGAACACTTGTGCACTGCTGGTGGGAATGTAAAATGGTGTAGTCATTATGGAGAATAATATCAAGTTTCCTCAAAAAATTAAAAATGAAACTACCATACAATCCAGCAATCTCACTTCTAAATATTTATCCAAAAGGATTGAAAACAGGATCTCAAAGAAGTGTTTTCACACCGATGTTCACTGCATTATTATTCACCGTAGCACAGAGGTGGAAACACTAACGAATAATTTGATAAAGTGTGGTATATATAGACAATGAAATATCATTCAACCTTTAAGAAGAAAGAAATCACCAGGCGCGGTGGCTCACGCCTGTAATCCCAGCACTTTGGGAGGCCGAGACGGGCAAATCACGAGGTCGGGAGATCGAGACCATCCTGGCTAACACGGTGAAAACCTGTCTCTACTAAAAATACAAAAAAAATTAGCCGGGCATTGTGGCGTGCGCCTGTAGTCCCAGCTACTTGGGAGGCTGAGGCAGGAAAATGGAGTGAACCCATGAGGCAGAGCTTGCAGTGAGCCGAGATCACGCCACTGCACTCCAGCCTGGGCAACAGAGCAAGACTCCGTCTCAAAAAAATAAAAAATAAAAAAATAAAACCCTGCCATATGCTACAACACGGAGGAAGCTTGAGGACATTATGCTAAATGAAATAAGCCAGGCACAGAATGACAAATGTTTCATTATTCCACTTATATGGAGTATATAAATAGTCCAACTCATAGAAGCAGAAAGTAGAATGGTGGATACCAGGGGCTGAGATAAGGGGGAAATGAGGAGTTATTGTTCAAAAGGTATAGAGTTCTGGTTATGCAAGATGTAAAAGCTCTAGAGATGTGCTTTACAACAATGTACATCTTTTAACTATACTATACGGTACACTTCGAAATTTAAGAGTGTAGATAATGTAGGGTTTTTTTAAACCCCAATTTAAAAAAGAAAAAAAACATGCTAAGCCCATTGCCAGGTCACCAAACTGAGTATTATTCAATCTCGTAATTGCAACCCATGTTGAAATTTTTCTGTTCCTTGAGAACACCCATGTTGGTCTCATCACTGGGTATTAGGATGTAGAAAATGCTGTTAAGATTCACTGTGTTCCCTCTTCATCAAAGGTGCACAAACTCGTCTTTCAGGAACTAACTCATTCCACAGGAGGGGACAGCAATGGGTAGAAGCTTGTGTGAGAGTACGAAAATTGACTCCCTGCCCCTGCTCTAAGTTGGAACCAAGCTGAGTAATAAAAGGAAGCGTTAGACTTTCACCTCGGCCTTTTCACGATGCTTCCTGTTGGCCAGGAACACACGCTCTGGGCTGTGGAATCGAGGGTGAGGCATGGCTTGCTGCTTCCAAACTATGTGACCTGACCAAGTGACTTCACCTTGCTAAACCTCAGTTTCCTCATCTGTCAAACAATGACAATAATAACTACCACACAGGACAGTTGGGGACATTCAGTGACATGATGTAAACAAGGCACTTAACACATCTGGTGGACAATCACTAATCACTAATCAGGCTACCAATCATTGTTGGCTGCGACTATTGTGATTATCATGCTATCCTGCTGTTCAATATGTTTTACACAGCTCTAGGCTGTCATGGCTGATGCATTCTGTGCCCAAGGCAGACACTGGAAGTGATGCCCATAATATGTCAAAGGAGAAGTCAAACTGACTTCTCCTAGTATGAGTCTGCGGCTCTGAGCAATCTGCATAGCGTTGTCCTTCAGGAACAAGTTCCAGAGCCAGGAGTAGAGGTGACCACTTTTTAATAGTTCATCCAACAATATTTACTGAGCCTGTGGTGCAGCAGTGAGTGCCTCTTAAGATGGAACATAACTTCCTCCCTTTAGTGCAGTCCCCAACCCAGCCCAACATACTTCCTCTCCACTTGCCTGTCTAGTATAAGCATTTTGAATGACTTCTGACCTAATACTGTTGTATTTTCTTCAATGTTTTTAAAGAGGTATGCTTTTTCCCCAAATCCTTGAATAATACGCATACATGATGCTTCACGGTTTTATGTATCCCTGGTATTCTATATATACCCACTGGGAGTTCATGGATCTCAGTTTGAAGGCACTGCTAAAGGCAATTTTCTGTGTGCACAATTGACTCTGGTAAGAGATACACGGTACTCTTCCTTCTAGGGAATACAAAGGAATCCCAATTTTCAACCACAGAGAAAAATTCAAGGGACTGTCTTTTCCCAGGTCACTGAAAGACAGTTTTAAAACTATAAAGCTAATCCTCACCCAAAAAAATCTCAAATCAGGTGATTTTTAAAATTTCAAATCCATCCTAAAAATGTATCAACTCTTTACTATCAGTCCACTCCTAAATGATGACAAAGTAAAGCTTTCAACTTTTAATGGCTTTTTGTTTTTGATATTCTTTTTTTTCTTCCTTAACTCAAATCACATCTTGCTTGGCAAAGACTTTTTATTATTTTTTATTTTCTTGATTCATAGGTCCTTAATGAAAGCAAAATTCAGCCTTACATTGGTCTTGTATGAATTAGGGACCATGTAAACAGTACTTAACAGTTCTAATTGAAGGTCAGTAAATCCCCAAGAGATTAAATGAATCCTGCAGGGAGCCGTGTAAATCTCCCTCTCTTTTATGGCAGAACAGCCAATCCCCCAGACTGCCTTGTGCAAGGCTTAATAAACATGGTATGCATCTAATCAAAACCATTTTGCACCCAAAGAGGTTAGGGGTGTAAATCACAATTACTCTTGGCACTAAACCCTTGGCCCAGAGAGGCCCAAGGTTGCCAAATACCATCAGAAGCTGACTTCTGGGACTTAGCTAGCTGTCTGGCATGGGTTTCCTGAGTGTCCAGCCTGCTTCTCAGCAGGGGAATCCAGATGAGAGTATAAAATCTGAAAAGGATAGCAATTTCAAATGACCCTCTTGCTCTCTCTGGTTTCTTTACTCCTTGCCAGCTCTGGCTTGATCAAAAAGAAATTATAAATTCGTAGATGTCAATGCCTAGATCTCCCCTTGAAGTGCCACGAATTCATTCATCGCGTCCAGACATGCACCATTTTAAAAGAAAATGGTGTAAAGTCCCAAGTACTTAGCTGTAAAACACCCAAGTGAAGAGCACAGTTAAACTCATGAACGTCAAGAAGGGGGCCTGAGTCTTTGTACTTGCATCTGAATATCCAAATGAGGATCATGTTAGTCTCCAGCACAGCTGGACATTACAGTTATCCATGAATAAGAGGACATAATGAAGGAAGTTGTAAGAACAAAATGTGGTCTGTGATCTGGAGAACTGAAGGAACCAGAGCCTGAACAACTGTTCAAGATTTTTTCAAAAATTCAGAGTGAGCACCATTCCAGATCTGTTACACCCATTAAATCTGATCCTTGGATCATCCCTTTCAGTAGACATTCTTCTCTTCTTTTCACACATAGATAAACTGAGGCTCAGAGAAGAGAAATTACATCTTTAAGTTACTCAACTGGTTCAAAGCCTGGGGTTCAAAGGCAGGTCCACTCCAGCTCCAGAGGCTCTTCCCTGTCCTTCTGACGTGCTTCTTATAAGAACAGGACAAGAAACATACTCAGACCATCTCCAGAAACGCTCATGCGTAAGGGAAGCAATATCCAACTGCTAAGGAATAGTTCTTCAAAGGCAGAAGACAAAGCCAAGAAAGCAAGCTTTAGAATAAGACCAAGTAGCTCAGCAATGTCCACTTGTCAGGACTCTAAGTCCTTCTCAAGATGTACTTCAAGGGCTACTACCAATTAGGGTGGCCCTTGGAATAATGCCTATTTACCATCCCAGATGTAGCCACCAAATGGAGATCAGCAGGATGTTCATTTCTATTTTGGCAAGTTGGTGCCCTGGCCATGAACCCTCTGGCCATGCTGAATAGGAGCTCTCTACTCCCCTTCTTGATGTCTAACCTGAAAGTTGCTTAACATGTTCCTGGATGACCCTGGATTGCCTCTGAAGTGGTCTCCCATGACTTGGAACCATATCTCCTCTCCTTCATATAAATTGTCCCTAATGACCTTGGAGCTTACTGGCAATGGCTTCTTCCTTCAATACCTTGGAACTCACTCACATGTATAGACACGTCTTTCATTTTATGTTCTTTTCCCTTCCTCCTTCAGCACTTTTGGAGTAGCTAGCCTTTGAGTGCTTTATTGGCACATGAATGCATCACTCTGGTTCACTAGGATGAAGAACTCTCAGGCTGCCATAGAGAAAAGAGGGTTTATTTTAAGGTGAATGGAAACTTTAGGTTTACCAATAGAAACCTAACAGAGCCCTGGTTTTATCCAGGTATCCACTCCATCCTCCTCTCCAAAGGCGGAAGCAGCTTGGTCTAAATCAATAAGCATCTTTTATTAGTTCAGGGGGTAGCACGTTATCTAAACTGGATCAATCTAACTGGTGTGAAGAACTTTTTTTGCAAGTGAGTATAGAGCAGTTACTTCTCTCTCAGCCTCTACTACCAGATGTGACCAAGGAAGCCCATTGCACTGTGGCTGTTGGTTGTCATGTTGTGACCATGTGCAGAACCAGCCAGCCTGAGGATGAAGCCACAGATGAAGATGATGCAGTAAATAAAGGCCATGAATCACTGAGTCAACAGACATCCTTGAGTTGCTCACCAATCCATGCCTGGAGTCCCCTCTACCTCTGGACTCCTATGACATGACTATACAACTTTAGTTATTGCCTGAGTTTGAGTGGGAGTTTTTTGTTACTTCCAGCCAAAAGCATCCTAACTGATATTTAAGTATCCTTAAGGTAAGAAGTGAGAACTGAAAGAGATTTCACAGCTCAAGAACTGGCCACTCCCTCTGCCTCTTCCTCCCTCAGAACCTGCCTGCTCCATTCTCCTCTCTTCCCCATCCCTTTTGACTCCCAAATGCTCTCCACAGTCCCCATCTAAATTTAGCCTTCAACAGGCCGTTTTTGCTGTAGGTCACTCCATCAGCCCTCAGCCAGCCTATGTTTAGATCACTATTGATCAGAGACTGCAAGCTACCTCTCAGAAACCATCCCTCCCTCTTCCTTTAGTAATATAACCCATACATTTTAGCTGGGCACATGGCCACCTACAAATAATAAAAATAAAAACATAAAAATAAAAATAAAAACCTTTATTTTTTCACCTTTCCTTTGAATCTAAGTCATGGCCATTGTAACTAGGTTCTGACCAATGGGATGATTGGTCAGAATCATCTGTTAAGCGATTGGTCATACCCTAAAGGGAAGAACCTGCCTTCTACACCTCCTTTCTCCCATTCCATTGCACAGAATGCAGAGTCAATGGCTGGAACTGGAGGAGCCATCTTAGATCACAAGATGGACGCCAAGTGCTAATATAGACAAAGGAGACAGAAGGAGCTTGGGACTGGAAACTGTCACTGTGTAATAGACATGCCAAATGGACTGCTTATGCTTGATCTGTTATAAAAAATAGAAATCAACTTCTCAGTTTCCTGAGGTCACTATTATTTTGCCGTTTGTTGTACTTGCTAGGCCTTATCCTAATTAATATTCCACCTTTAATCAATTAGTACCAACCCTTGTGCAAAGACCAGCCTGTGTCTGCTCACCTCACAGGGAGCTAAAGGCAGGCTAGTCTTAGTGATAGAAGGGTATTAGGTGTATCCGAAATCTGTCCAACGTGTCTAACGCTGTGAGGAATAGCCTTTTCTCACTCTAATTTCATTCTGTTTCTCTTTGCTTCTATATGACTCTTCTCCGTCTATAGGGGTGTTATCCATCTCTCTCTGTCTCTCTCTTTTATTCTTCCTGCTAATTTGTGTTTATCCTTTTTTCTTCCACTGTCATCACCCTTTTCACTCAGCCATATTTGTAACCCAAATAAATAACCCATAATCCCACGTGACCCAGTTTCTAAAGTCAGAAAACAAAGTAAAAGTCTCCAAATCTCTACTCACTTTCTCAAGAAAACCTCAAGCAAGGAGGAGATGGTATGTTGAGAACGTACAATAAGCATCTTCAGAATTCTGTCCCCACTTTTTTCCTCTCTCAATACCCTCCATTCAGATGTCAACCTCACCCAGGGAAACCTTCTCTCTCCCCTTTGTAAACATCAATCTCTGAAACTCTTGCCTTCACAGACCTTCTGTTGTTTTTCCTCTTACCTAATCTTGGGGATTTCTGTTATGTAGATTAAAAATCCTTTATGACTTCTTTGTTTCTTCATTTTACCCATTATCCGTATTCTCCACGGCACTGGAGAGTCTGGGGTTTAATTTAGCAATTGATTTGGAAAGGGAAAAGTGAACATTATGACTAGCCATACACTAATACTTTTTGTTCGTGTAAGGTGTTTGCCTTAGGTCTGGCTCTCTTGGAGAGAGATTTGCATACAGGGGCTTCACTGGGAAGCGTTCATAGGAGTCACACAAGCAAGTCAGTGAGGGAAACAGGATTGGGCAGAGGGAGAACTTTGGCTGTGATGCAATTGTACCAAAGGTCTCAGTCAATCCTATATGGAGTTCTAGAGCTGGGATGGCCCATCAGAGCTGCTTTGAATAGTCACTGCATGTAGATTTGCCCCAGACTGAGCAAGCAGCTTCCTTCACTCAAGGGCAGGTCCTGCAGAGGGACTCAGCTGTGAGCCCAAAACATCACATACTCTCTGGAGTTGAGAGAATGAGTCCTGTGGTTCTGAAGGTGGGTGGGGGTGGTATTGGGTGGCACACTACAGCATCCACTACAATCTTCACTTATTCATTCAACAAATACTTACTGTGCACCTACTCTGTGATCGAAGATGTGCACCTTTCTCTAACTCGCCCTGCTTTCAACCCTTTCCCTGCTGCCATCCCTTCCTTGTTCCTTCCTCCTCCATCTCCCTCTCCACCCTCCCTACAGTTTGCCTGGAGCTAGAGCTTCAAGAATGGGCTGGCGCCTTAATTGCTTCTCTCTCCTCTGTGACATCAATTGGAGGTGACATTTCCCGGGCACGGAGCTGCATCCCTGTGGCTGCATATTCCCCCTGTCACAGGAGATCACCAAAGCTGTCACAAGTGGAAAGCTAGAAGCCATCGGAGGAGCAGGGGGCCACAGAGATCCTGGGCAGCATTCAAAGGGTTGGTGAGACACACTTCCCAGAGCGGGTTCCAGAGGCACTTTCTGGCCCGCTGATCTCTGCCTGGGGAGAGTCGATGGGATCTGACATTTCAGGGGTTACCCGACTGAGCTAGGCCAACCAGGTGTCTCACCCAAAGCAAGGGGGAAAGGGCTGGATCCTGGGTGGCAAGCCAGTCCCCAAGGAAAGAATGGAGCAATGCAAATGAGAAAAAGGAACTCAACTGGAAAGGCTCCTTTGTGGCTTCTAGTGGCAAGCCGACCTGCATTTGCTTGTTCTGTTGCTTAGAGATGCCTCAGTTTCCTCAGCCATAAAATGGGCGGTTGTGAGGATTAAAGATGAAGTATGAAAGTCTGTCGGATCAAGTAAGCCAAAAACATAGGGGCATTTTTAAAATTTCCTTCTTTTGCTTCCTCCAGTTTCCCTGGTTACCTGTAGCCAGTCCAACAGCAAACTCTGTCAGCTTCATCTCCAAAACATGTCCCAAAAATGACCACCCGCCCCACTGTCACTGCTCCCAAGCCACTATCATCCACGGCCGGGACAATCTCACTCGGTGCCTCCATGGTCCTTCTGCTTCCATTCTTGCCTCTCCACAATCTATTCTCCACACAGCAGTCAGGACTAGCTTTGCAAAACAGAAATCAGATCACATCATTCCCCTGTTTAACATCCTTCAGGAAGCTTTCTCTGTGCTTGAAAGAAAAAGGTCCTTCATTTTCTGGCCCTGACTCCTCTCCAACTTCTTTTCCAACCTAACTTCTTTCTTTTGTTCACTAAGCTTCAACCCCCATTTCCAACCCCACTGCCTTTCTTGAACATGCCAAGTTTGTTCCCATGTCAGAGACTTTGTATGTGCTATTCCCTGCGCCTGTACGGCTCTTCCCCTGAGCTCACTGGAGTGAATGCTTTGGCAACTTCAGATCTCTGCTCAGATATCAGCTCTTCAAGGAGGTAATCCATGAGTACACAATAATGCCATCCTTTTCTTTTCTGCTTTTTTTTTTTTTTTTTTTTTTTTTTGGCAGAGTCTTGCTTTGCTCTGTCAGCCAGGCTATAGTGCTGTGGTGCAATCACAACTCACTGCAGCCTCAACCTCCTGGGCTCAAGCAATCCTCCCACCTCAGCCTCCCGAGCAGCTGGAACTACAGGCACGCACCACGATGCTCTGCCAATTGGTCTCACTATGTTACCCAAGGTGCTCTTGAACTCCTGGGCTCAAGGGATCCTCCTGCCTTGGTTTCCCAAAGTGCTGGGATTGCAAGCATCGGCCACCATACCTGGCCTCTAGTACCATCCTCGATTGAGTTCTCCTCCCCTCTTCTCCCCCTCCTCTGCTTCTCTTCTCTTTTCTCTTTTCCTCTCCTCTCTCTCCTTTCTCTCTTCTGTTGTCTCTCCTCTCTTCTTTCTTTCTTTTCTTCTCTCTTCTCTTCTCTTTTCTCTCTTCCCCCTTAACCCATAGCTACTATTTAGTTTCAGCATCTCATCCCTGCCAATATTTTCTGGCCCACAGTCACTTCTCCGAGCTCTGTCCACCTGCAATCTGCATGTCTCGTGCACCGCTGTATTTCTCAAACCTAGCACAGTGCTCGGGACTGAGTAGATGCTTGGAAAATATTTGTTGGGCATGTGAAGAGTGCATGTGGCTGGCACATGGTAAATAGAGTATAACCATCTCACAACTGTCACCACTAGAAAGAGGAAGTCTTCTAGTCTGGTGCCAAATCTTAAGGCATCTATAGGTGTGCCTGTGTCAGTGCCATCCTTAATGGAGATGAAACTGGCAGCTGGAAATGTCTTGTTCCACCTTCAACAGCTTCCCAGAGCTGCTTTTAAAATTATTATTCAGACTGACAAAGGCCAAACAGGTGCTGGGAATATCCCAATCCATCTCAATTTCAGTTTGTCACCCAAGATTCATGAGCTCGCAGAGCTCGAAGGGCCCCAGAGAGTGTCCAGTCCAGGCCTCTCATTTTTCAGATGGGAATATTGACACTCAGAGAAGTTAATCACATCACTGATTCTTTAATACAGGAACCCCTGTTCTGGACCTGTTGCCCTCAACTGGGCTCTGGCTCTTACTGTCCTGTTCTTTGCTTGGCTATCTGCATGACTGGCTTTTCATACATCCTTCTTGTGAGAGCTTAAATGTCAGTCCCATCGGGAATGACTTTTTGCCCCCTCCCATGGATTTCTCATAAACTCCATTCTATGAGTGTCTTTTTCATGTTTGAGGAATTGCTTACCCAATTATCCACCCTCCCTTCCCAATAGTTTCAACTCCATGACGACAAGAAGACATCTGTCTTAGGCACCATCATATTCTCAGCACCCACACATAGTAGGTGTTCCACAAACACATGCTGGGTGAAAACGAGCGTAAGCCTGCATTGCAATGGGAAAATTTCTTTTTTTTTTTTTTTTTGAGACGGAGTCTCGCTCTGTCGCCCAGGCTGGAGCGCAGTGGCCGGATCTCAGCTCACTGCAAGCTCCGCCTCCCAGGTTCACGCCATTCTCCTGCCTCAGCCTCCCGAGTAGCTGGGACCACAGGCGCCCACCACCTCGCCCAGCTAGTTTTTTTGTTTGTTTGTTTGTTTTTTTTGTATTTTTTAGTAGAGACGGGGTTTCACTGGGTTAGCCAGGATGGTCTCGATCTCCTGACCTCGTGATCCGCCCGTCTCGGCCTTCCAAAGTGCTGGGATTACAGGCTTGAGCCACCGCGCCCGGCCACAATGGGAAAATTTCTAAATTCTCAAATCATTTGTTCATGGGTGCAAGACAAGTCTACTTTCAAGCCTTGCTTCTCCCACACTGCATTTCCTTACCTCTTCTGGCATCAGCTGGATTTTATTATTAAAAATAAAAACAGCCTATGATTTATGAGGCACCATGGAGCCCAGGCTGACTAGTGAGCTTACACTTTGCACATAAAACTCAAGCCTGGTACCTGAACCCCAGTGGCTCACAAGAAGGGAAAAATGAACTAAATTAGGCATTTGTGGAGCTGCTTTGGTTTGCTTCTGCCGGCAGGGCCTGCCCAGCTTCAGTGGGTGAGCCAGTTCCTCCTGCCATGCCCCTGCTCTCTTCTCCAGGCTACCATCCCAGGTTTGCCAAGGACAAGGCTCTGGAACCTGTGGGTATTCCCATAAGCCAGAAAATCACAGCACTGGGGCTAGGGCAAGACCTCAAACAGGAACTAGATTAGAGGTCACTTTTGGCCTCCAGGATTGCTTTGTTTGGCCCATGTCGTGCTGCAATAAATTTGAATCCATGGCAGATATTCAAAAATTTGATTTTATATAAAAATCTCGATTTCTCTCTTCTCTTGAAAATTAAGAAACTCTGGCAACATTGGGCTGGAATTCCCGTCTGGCAACAATTTGCAGGAGCTGAGTGATGGCTGTGTGCTTTAGGGGGACCAGGGCCCCCCATTTTCCCCAGGTACCATTTCTCCTTGGTATGCTACCACCCTACGCTCACTTCACTCACTCGCACGAATGGCCTGGCTTGGAAGAGCTTACCACCCAGGAAGAGCCAGTTTTTCACTTCATAGATAGGGACTCTAAGGTTTTCAGGGGAAAACTGAGTTATCTGAGATCACCCACAAGTTAATGACAGAGCCAGGCCTAGAACCCAGGTCTCCTGGCCTTTAATCTAGGACTCTTTACCCCAGATTGCACTTGCAATGATGCTCCTGGTCAGGCCACTCTATTAATTTCCTAGGGCTGTTGTAATGTTACCATGAACTAGGTGGCTTACAATAGCAGAAACTTACTCTCTAAGCTCTGGAAGAAAGAAGTCCAAAAGCAAGGTTTCAGCAGAGTCACACCCTCTCTGAAGGCTGTAGGGGAGGATCCTTCCTTCCTTGCCTCTTCCAGTTTCCACCTGCCACCTGGTGGCTCCAGGTGTTCCTTGGCTTGTGGCAGCATCACTCCAATCTCTGTTTCCATCTTCATGTCCTTCTCTCTGTTTCGCTGTATGTTTGTGTGTCTGTCTAATCAGCCTCTGCCTCACTCTTCTAAGGGCACTTGTCATTGAACATAAGGGCAAGGTACTCCAAGGTACTCCACAATAATATCCTCTGGAGATCTTTAAGTTAATTTATGTCTGCAAAGACACTTTTTCCAAATAGGATCACATTCACAGGGGGTTAGGACATGGACATATCTTTTTTTTTTTTTTTTTTTTTTTTTTTTTTGAGACGGAGTCTCGCTCTGTCGCCCAGGCTGGAGTGCAGTGGCGCGATCTCGGCTCACTGCAAGCTCCGCCTCCCGGGTTCACGCCATTCTCCTGCCTCAGCCTCCCGAGTAGCTGGGACTACAGGCGCCCACAACCGCGCCCGGCTAATTTTTTGTATTTTTAGTAGAGACGGGGTTTCACCGTGGTCTCGATCTCCTGACCTTGTGATCCGCCCGCCTCGGCCTCCCAAAGTGCTGGGATTACAGGCGTGAGCCACCGCGCCCGGCCATGGACATATCTTTTTGCAGGCCACTATTCAACCCACTACAGCCACTGAGCCAAAAGGAGCCCAGTTCCATGGAAAGTAACTCAGCCTAGAATAAATTTTAATTGACCAGCAGTTCCAGTGCATGCCATTCTGAGACCTTGGGTTGCATAAGAAGCTGCAGGACAAACATGGAAGTTCCAAATAACCCTCACAGCGACCTCCCAGAAGGAAGGACATCTGAGAAAGAAGACATAGTAATAACAACTACCATTATTTATATTACCAATAATAACCATGGTAACAATAACAGCAACAGTAATAATAGATATAGGCATTATTTCATTTAAACTTCTCAAAAACACAATGAGAAAATTAGTATCATTGTCCTTATTACCTGGATGAGGAAACTGGAGGCTCAGAGAGGTTAAAGCACTTGACCAAGGTGTCACTGCAAGTAAGTGGTAGAACCAGGATCTAACCCAGGTCATTCTGACTCCAAATAATGCTTTTCATCGGCACCTGACCTAAGCATGGACTTAAGTTGTAGGGAGTAGAGAGGTGCTCAAATGTGCACATATGGACTGAATCCCATCATCCTGGACTTGCCTTTAAAATATTCTCTATATCAGCCTCCAGTCATTAAAAATCAGTTCCTTCCAAGAAAATGGTATTTTCATGCAGGTTAAGCTCACTTAACATCCTTTGGGAGGCAAGGTCACCTGGGATGGGAGGCCTTAAACTCCAATAGTGGCAAAGAAATCATGTAAAGGTGTGTTAGCCCTTCAAGAACCCAGACTGCATGTGTGACATCAAATGAATTTCTCACCTGTCGGGCATCTGCCATTTTCAAGAAAAGTCCAGAGGTCATCCTTGAAGTTGCTGGGAGTCTTTATACACTGGGTTCTTAACTACTGAAAGTGTTCTGTACTTCCCCCAAAGTATCTAATGTTCTTCACAGCTTTTGGTTCTGCCATCCAGGAGTTTATAGGAGTCATGACCTATAAACTCCTCATCCTCTTTAATTACTTAATCAGATCTTTTAAAACATGACAAAAGGATTCCTACCCAAGAAAATGATACATGAAAGGATGCACATAGCCAAGGGGTTTGAAGGTAAAGGCAGGGCACATGAGGGCACACCTTCAAATTTAACAAATCAAATTTCAAGAAAGGACAGATAACGAAGAAGCCAAAATTATCAAAGAAATAATAAAATATTTAAAGCCTCTTGTTCATGAATCTTCAGATTGAAAGGATCTACTAAATGCCCAGTTCACAAATTTAAAAATACCTATTCCTAAATGCATTACTATAAAATTTCAGAACACTAAGCATAAAGAGAATACCTCTAAATAGATACTAAAAAGGAGTGTGAAGTTACCATAATATAAACTTTAATATCGCTTTATCTAAAAATGTAAACTGTGGCACTAATTTAGAGAAAATAGACACATCAATAAACAAATTTAAAAGCCAGATGGTTTGATAAAAGTTATTAGGACACTTGATTATTGTTAGGTTACACTATTAGGAAACATTAATAATAGCCTTAACTAAGAAGCTAACACTTGATTAGACTGAGCTTGTGTCAGGCACTAAACATCATATGACTTAACTAAATGAATCATCTCACTCACTGTAAGAAGTAATATTATTCCTACCAGGTTAGAGATAGGAAACTGAACTATAGAGAGGTTAAGTGGCTTCAGTAAGGTCAGACAGCTAAATTATAGGTGGACTAAACAGTTCATATGGATAATCTAAATATGAACAAAGTTCCTAACTATTAATGGGAAAGGTCTTTCCAACCATAAAGTCAGGGGCAAAGACCATAATGTGGAATATTAATGAGTATGACTATATGAAGAAGTCAAAACCCATCCAATCATCAAAAAGCAAAGCCAAGTGGCAACAATGACAACAAAAAAACATCAGTTAAGGGGGAAAAAACTTAGAAAATTGAGGGAATATATTTGTAAGTTACGATAATGATAAGGTTTGGCTCTGTCCCCATGCAAATCTCAACGTGAATTGTATGTCCCACAATTCCCAAATCCCAAGCCTAAGGCTTTGGTTCCCTTTGTCCCAGCTGCTCCACTCATGGCTGAAAGGGGCCAATGTAGAGCTTAGGCTAATGGTTCCAGAGGGTGGAAGCCCCAAGACTTGGCAGCTTGAACGTGATATTGAGCCTGCTGGTGCACAGAAGTCAAGAATTGAGGTTTCGGAACTTCTGCCTAGATTTCAGAAGATGTATGGAAAAGCCTGGATGCCCAGGCAAAAGTTTGCTGCATGGGTGGGGCCCTCAGGGAGAACCTCTGCTAGGGCAGTGCAGAAGGGAGATGTGGGGTTGGAGCCCCCACACAGAGTCCCTACTAGGGTACTGCCTAGCAGAGCTATGAGAAGAGGGCCATCATCCTCCAGACCCCAGAATGCTAGATCCACCAACAGTTTGCACCATGTGCCTGGAAAAGCTGCAGACACTCTGTGCCAGCCCATGAAAGTGGCCAGGAGGGAGGCTGTACCCTGCAAAGCCACAGGGCCAAAGCTGCCCAAGACCATGGGAACCCACCTTTTACATCAGTATAACCTGAATGTGAAACCTGGAGTCAAAGGGAGATCATTTCAGAGCTTTAAAATTTGACTGCCCTGCTGGATTTTGGACTTGCATGGGCCCTGTAACCCCTTTGTTTTAGCAATTTCTCGCATTTGGAATGGCTGTATTCACCTAATACTTGTATCCCCATTGTATCTAGAAAGTAAGTAGCTTGCTTTTGATTTTACAGGCTCATAGGTGGAAGGGACTTGCCTTGTCTCAGTTGAGACTTTGGGCTGTGGACTTCTGGCTTAACACTGAAATGAGTTAAGACTTTGGGGTGCTGTTGGGAAGGCATGATTGGTTTTGAAACATGAGGACTCGAGATGTGGAGGGACCAGGGGCAGAATTATATGGTTTGGCTGTGTCCCCACCAAAATCTCAACTTGAATTTTATCTCCCAGAATCCCCAAGTATTGTGGGAGGGACCCAGGGTGAGGTAATTGAACCACGAGGGCTGGTCTTTCCTGTGCTATTCTCATGATAGTGAATAAGTATCCCAGGATCTGATGGGTTTATCAGGGGTTTCTGCTTTTGCTTCTTCCTCATTTTTCTCTTGCTGCCAAGAGAAAAGTGCCTTTTGCCTCCTGCCATGATTCTGAGGCCTTCCCTGCCGTATAGAGCTGTAAGTCCAATTAAACCTCTTTTTGTTCCCAGTTTCAGGTATGTCTTTATCAGCAGCATGAAAATAAACTAATACAGATAGCAAAGGTTTAATTTAAAAGGCCTAAGCTGTAATAATCTCTATAAATCAGTAAAAAGGGTAGACACACTAACAGAAGTCAGAAAGTACATCAACCAATCAATTTATGAAAGCAAAACTATAAAAGCTAAAAAGCATATAAAAAAACTACTGTAAATAGCGAAATGCAACAAAAATTTTTTTTTATCTTCTCAAAATTGTCAAAGATTTAGGAATGATAATGGCTAGCAATAGGGAAGGGCAGAGCATGTGGTCTTCTCCCATACTACTAGTAGGAATATAAACTAGTATAACAAATGTGAATTGACTAACCTCACAGTGGCAATTTAGCAAAATACTTTTACCAATCAAGTCATCAGTTCCTCTCCTAAAACTTTAACCTAAGGAAAGCATCAAAGACACACAGATTTATGTCTAAGATCATCATTGCAGAATTACAGGTAAAACAGAAAGAACTTAAACATCCAACAACAAAGATCCAATTTTAAAAAGTTAGCTGTAATTTTACAATGGAATATTCTTCAACTGTGAATATCACATATTTGAAATATATGTAAAATATTTCAAGATCAGAGAAGTTAGAAAATATGTTGCTAAATGAAAAAAAAATATGGATGGTATTAATTATAATTCCATGTTGGTGTGTATGTATGTGTGCATGTATGTGTAAATGTGTGTGTCCAAAGAAAGAAAAACTAAAATGATATAAAGTCAAACATTACCCAATATAACAGTAATTATCTCTAAGAGTTTGGATTAGGTGTTTATTCATTTTTGTGCTTTTCTATATTTGCCAAATTTTCTTCAATGAACATGTAGGGAGTTGTCATTCCTATTAACCATGTGTTTTTAGCTCTCCAGCTTCTAGGCACATAGGAACAGTTCACTGTCTGGCCTCCTTCTGTTTGGGTAAGGCCATGTGACTAGTTTTGGCCAATGAGTTGTGAGTATAAATGACATGTGTCACTTCTGAGCTGTAGCATTCAAATGACATGCTATCTTACATGGCAAACGGAGAACAATTTATTGCCCCAAGGTGGGCATATTGTATACAAGAGAAGTGAACATATTTGTCTTTGTTTGCTTTCAAGATCACTGAGATTTGGGAGTTGTTTGTTACCACAGCGCGACCTAGTTTACCCTGACTGAAAAAACGTGTTTTGTTTGTTTTTGTTTTTGTTTTTTGAGACAGAGTCTCACTCTGTCACCCAGGCTGGAGTGCAGCGAGGTGTGCAGTGGTGCGATCTCGCCTCACTGCAACCTCCGCGTCCAGGGCTCAAGTGATTCTTGTGCCTCAGTCTACTAAGTAACTGGGATTATAGGCACATGCCACCATGCCTGGCTAGTTTTTGTATTTTTAATAAAGACAGGGTTTCACCATGTTGGCCAGGCTGGTCTCGAACTCCTGACCTCAAGAGATCCGCCCACCTCTGCCTCCCAAAGTGCTGGGACTACAGGTGTGAGCCACTGTGCCTGGCCATGTGTTGCTTTTACATACAAAAGAAAAAGGAATATTCTAATAAGAAAAATTTATCCATCTGCTGATTTTAAAGACACCTTAGGGACCAGGTACAGAGGTTCATGCCTGTAATCCTAGCACTTTGGGAGGCCAAGGCAAGCAGATCACTTAAGCTCAGGAGTTCCAGAACAGCCTGGGCAACATGGTAAAGCCCTGTCTCTACCAAAAAAAAAGTACAAAAAATTAGCTGGGTGTGGTGGCATGCACCTGTAGTCCCAGCTACTCAGGAGGCTGGGGTGGGAGAATCACCTGAGCCCAGGAAGCTGAGGCTGCAGTGCATTCTAGCTTGCATAATGGGGTGATACCTTGTCTCAACAACAACAACACCACCACCACCACCACCACAAAAGACACTTTAGGGTCTTCAAACATTTAAATGTTTTCATTATAAAAGAAAAATTTTCCTTATCCCAGACCAACTGTTCATAAAGGTTCAGCTGCTGAATATGCCTAGTATTCCTCCGCTGAAGCTGGTATGGGTGGCAGTGCAGTGTAGGGACAGCAGCCCCAGCTCTAAAGGGAGATGGGACCTGGGTTTGAAACCTGGTTGTGCCATTTACAAGTCGTGCAAACTTGAGCCAACACCTTCATCCCTCTGGGTCTCAGATCTTCACAGGCATATCTAGGAATGTGGTCCTCTCTGTAAGAATTGGTAAGAAGATGGAATGATACATACAAGAGATAACTACATAATTTATTGTCCAAAGCGTGGCACTCTGAGAAGTGAATGCTGTTACTCTTCTGGGACAATGGATGTATACAGTAAAATGTCTTGGGAAAACCTGGACATAAAGTCACCCTAGATCAGAAGTTCTCTATCTTGGTTGTACAATGGAATCACCTGGGTAGCTCTGACTGCCACCCCCAGAGACCCTAATGTAATTGATCTAGGGTATGCCTGGGAATTATGAATTTCAAAACTCTTTGAGTGACTCTGACACTCAGCTGTAGTGGAGAACCACCATCCTTAACACACGTGAAGCCAAGTACATGGTGAGTACTATCAGTGTTAATTGTCATTACTATTATGATCACATGTTATTATTACCGGAGAGAATGACATGTATAATGCTGAGCCTATTCTAAAGATGTTGTTAGCTGGTACTATAATTAACCATCATCATTTTAAAATAGAACATTCCCATGGGTAGTATCTTGCCAATTACTATGGGCTTGGCTTAGAATAGTGGGATTTGATTGGGGTGATTTTGCCCCAGGAGATATCTAGCAATGACTGAAGACTTTGTTTTTAAGAACGAGGGTCTTACTCTCTCGCCCAGGTTGGAGTGCAGTGGCACAATCATGGCTCTCTGCAACCTCAAATGCAGGGGCTCAAGCAATCCTCTCATTCCTCAGCCCCCCAAGTAACTGGGACCACAGACACATGCTGCTATACTCAGCTATTTTTAAAATGTATTTATTTATGTATTTATTATTATTATTATTAATTTTTTTGCAGAAACAAGATCTTTCTATGCTCCCAGGCTGGTCTCAAACTCCTGGCCTCAAGCAATCCTCCCACTCTGGCCTCTCCAAGTGCTGGGATTACAGGTATGAGCCACAAGCCCAGCTTGGACACATTTTTTAATTGTCAAAATTGGCAGGTGTAGGGAGAGTGACGCTCCTGGCATCTAGAGAATACACATCAGTGATGTTGCTAAAAATCCTACAATTCCCAGGGCAGTGCCCCACAATGAAGTATTATTTTCTGGCCCAAAATGACAACAGCACCAAGAGAGAACCCTTGCTTTAGAAGTTGGAATAGGGAGAGACTCTTGAACTAAAAAGTCATGTCAGAAACTCAGGAACAGCCTTTGTAGTCCTGCCCTTGTATTACCATTGCCCTTTGCCAGCTCTCAGAGGAGAAACAAGCCCCTAGGCCTATCCTGGGTTGCACGGTCAGCACCCCACTTAAAACTCCCCATGGATCCAGATCATCACACACCAGGTATGTTCTCAAGATTGCCTTTCAACTTGGAGAAGCTCTTCAAAAGTCTTGGCATCCTCCAGTGCTGGAAGTGTTTATAAGAGACTTCCTCAGGAAAGAAAAGTCATGCAGGGAAAAGCAGAAACAGATTTCATTCTCTGGCTAACTTCCACCAGGCACCTCAAAGAGGTTCACTAGCACCTTAGTCATGGAAAAGGAACATTTGAGAGAAGGGAAGGGGGAAAAGCTGAATTTGTGCCATTGCAAAGAGGCCTGCACTGAGGGTCAGGCCAGGCTGTGGTCTGCTGAAAGAGAAGGAAGGGAGGGAGAAAAGAAGCAAGGGAGCAAGGACAGAGCAAGCAGGAGGAGGGCGGATAGATAGATGAATGAAAAGATAGATGACTGGGAGGGTGGACGGACTAGCGTATGAATGGGTCAGTGGGGAGGTAGATGAATAAATGAATGGATGGCTGCAAGGATGGATGGATGGATGGATGGATGGATGGATGGATGGATGGATGGATGGATGAATGGGTGGATGGGTGGATAGATGGATGGAAAATTGAGCATGAGAAAGGTAGGAAAGATGAATGAACAAATGAATCAATCAATCAATCAATAATATATGGGAGGGTAGATGGATGTGTGGGTACGTAGTTGATCAGTGGATGAATGGATGGATTCATCTCAATCAAAGCCATTATATCTCCAGGTAAGACTGCAAATTGGTGACTCCTTAGCTGAATATGGCAGCTAGCATGCTTCTTTACCTTTACTGGGCTCAATCAGTACTTTTACATGAGGCTGTTTGTCTTGACTACACACTAGAATCACCTAGGGAACTTACAAAAATCCTGCTGCTCAGGTGCCATCCCCATCCCAGTCATACTCACCATCTCCAGGGATGGCACCCTGCATTAGTGTTTTCTGAAAATTCACACTTGATTCACATGGCAGCCAAGCTTGAGAATCAGTTTAAATTCAAAAGAAAATGAAACTAGGTCATTGTGCTTCATCAAAACACCTGCAGCTGCTTAACCCTTGTTTCATGGTCCTTTTCATCCATTGAAGTTTCTTGCCTAGCCTTGGTATCTGAATTTGTCTCCACAAACTTTGATGTCAAACTGGGATTGATATCTGCCCATGTCAAAAGACTATGTGACCTTGACCAAGTGGTTTAGCTGCCCTATGCCTCAGTTTCTCCATCTACAAAATGGGACCCATGACAGTAAACAGCTTATAGAGTTTCACAAGAAGTAAATAAAATAATGTCTTACACTTTGTAAGCACTTGACCAATGAGAACCACTATGACTGCTATTACGAATACAATACCTCTCAATTCACAGATATCATTCCTAATCATAGATAGCATATACTGATCTGCCTTTTGTGCAAGGAATTATTTTAAGAGATTTGTATTTTATGTGTGTGAACTAATTTAATCCTTGTAAAACCTCAATGAGTTAGGTGTTGTGATTATTCCCATTTTTCAGATGAGGAAATGAGGCATGGAGAGGATGAGTCATTGCATATCAGACACTAGCTATGAATGAATCAATGGCTGCAAGGATTGATGAATGGGTGGATTGATGAATGGATAGGGAGGGAGGGAGGGAGGGAGGGAGGGAGGGAGGGAGGGAGGGAGGGATGGATGAGTGGCTGGCTGGATGGATGGGGATGGATGGGTGGGTGGTGGGTGGTTAGGTAAAAAATGAAGAGAAAGGAAAGAATGATGAATCAATGAATGAATGAATGAACCAATGAATGATATATGGGAGGGTGGATGGGTATGTGGGTGTCACCAGCTAGTCCTGGTGAAGTGGTGACTTGAGCCCATGTCTGGCTATCGTTCCTAACCAAACTAGTCTCTCCTCTTCACTTCACCACCTCTGCCTCACCACACAGAACTCATACAGTCCACCCATCATTGTTCCAATGGGAAAGACAGTCTTACCACTAGATAGCAAAAAGATGGCTATTTGTCTGACTTCAAATCCTGAGATCTCCCCTGCTGTGCGCTGTGTTAGTATCCTTTGAAGTGAACCCAGACCCCTTATATCTTTAAAGATTTCTCTAATTTTCAGAGCTTTCATTAAATTTTAAATGCTTCTAAGAGGCAGTCTCTAGTGAGAAGTCATTCATTCGTTCACTCATGCAAGGAATAGTTACGAAGCACACACTCTGTGCTAGATACTGTGCTAGGTTCTGAGGACATGTTGTGAGTGAAAAGGCTGTATCCCTTCTCCTAGAGGAGGCTGGTGGTCCACCGGGAGTCACTGGAACACATTGCAAGGCTGGGATACGGGCTGTAGGGGAGTGAGCTGTGGAAATCCAAGAGCAGAGAGAGAGTCCTCTACAGCACCAGCCTTCTACTCTTGATCACCCACCCCTAAATCACATCTACACTAGCGTTCACCGCGGCTCTGACACACGGCGCCTTCTGCTCAAGGCTGGCAGTCCCCACGTAGGCCTCACACCCAATCCACTGCAGAGGGAAAGAAAGAGGGGTTCTCTGGCATCTTTATTTTTCCTTTAGGAAATGTATGAAATTTCCTTTATGAAACTGCCAAAACAACATAAAAGAAAAAAAAAGAAAAGAAAACCACCTTTAGTTGCACTACCAAACATAACTGCATTAGGGCCATTCCCTCCCAACCTTTGTTTACCGTATATTTGGTCTCATGGTGCTGGGGAAAAATCAAACCCGCCAGTTCTCTTTTGTCTTGAGATGTATCAATTTAGCAGTGTTACTTTCCTCTCCAAGCCTCTGGTTTCTCCTTTGCAGAACAGAGCCATATTCTCTTCCTATCTTGCAGGAGTGTTTCATAGAAAGTTTGAAAAAAGATATGTATTCGTTCAATTTCTGGTGCATAGCAGGCATACTATACATGACTCCAGTTATTCCCAGTTTTAGAGGTTTAGAGGAAAGCACGTCCATGTCCTAGTTCCTCTACTTACCAGCTGTGGGACTTGGGGTGAAACAATCTCCCTGAGTCCCAGATTCCGTATCTGTGTCCTAGGAATGACAATGCCTATCTCTACATCATTGTGAGAATTAAATGAAATGAGCCTGGCACGCAGTAGGCTCTTTAAAACTAGCAGTTGTTATTATTATTGTTATTGTTATTACTGTTAATACTATTTCATGCAATATTTATATTTCAATGTTTAATGCCAGCAAAAGAGCCATATATCATTCAAATCACCATAAACCGATCCAGGCCCTGGGGTCCTATGGCTCATTCAAGTGGGAGGACGTCTAAGAGAAAGCATATAAATATATCTCATTTTAGCAAACTTTTTAAGAATAATGACCACAGGAACGTTTTGCAAGGTCCCCACTCAGCATCTGAGAAGAGGCTCTTGCAAATGTGGGGTCCTCAAACTTAAGCTTCATTAGCTTTAAGGGAAGTCTGCTTCTGACCTGAAGTGGTTTGTTTTTGTTGGTTTTTTTTTTTCTTTTGGTGGGGAACGGAGAGGTGTTGCAGGCTTGGGGAAGAAAAGAGTCCCGACTGTGGGTCTTTTCCTTTACAACTTTGCCAGTCTGTTATTAAACAGCCTATCAAGGGTCCCTCACTCTCACCTCTTAGGTTTTCACTGGTATTGGGCAAGTGGTACCCACTCTGCCTCCCTCTTCTTCCTCCTCCCTGACCCCAAGCACCCCCCCACCCCCAGCCCCCCAACCATTCCCTGAGACTTGACTGGCTCCGAAGGTTCCAGACAGAGGAGCTAAACATGTTATCCGACAGACTAGCAAGACACAAAAGGCGGCAGGAATCAAATAAAAGGAAAACGCAGCAGCCACAGGTCAGTCCTGTATAAATATTTATGCTGGAGGAAAAGTTGGTGCCTGAGTAATGACCTTGTGGCTGGTATTAATAGAGATAATGTGTGTCTCTAGAACATGCCGCCAGAAAGAGAAAGGGGGTGGGCGAGGGGGAGGGGGAGGTAGAGCCAGAACAAGAGCTGGGGAGGTTATAAATCTTCATGCCAAGCCTAAGCCCCAGCTGACCTTTATACCTCTCTCCCCGTTTCCCTCCAGCGATGCACTCCCCTTGCCCCCTCCCAGTCTGCATCTTCAAATCCATTTTCCCTCCTTGGCCATCATGTCTCTACACAGGCGCTTGCTTGCTGGGTATCAGCCATCTGGTGGGGATGAGTGGTGTCCATTTGGGTGGCTTGGTACCATCCTGGGTACACCCTTGGGTATTTAATAAAGGTTCAGGGCCATGAATTGATTGAGTCACGCATGGAAGGAACCCAGCCTCTGTTGCCTCTAAGACAGGCTGGATTTTGTCTTTTAATGGCTTCTGTGTCTTCCTCGCCCTTCTCCAATCCAGCCAGACTCCACTCTGTTGCAGCTAAGGGGAACTTCCCAAATGCAAATCCGACTCCTGTCAAAATGCCCTCAGTAGCACCTGTGGTCTTGAGATCGAATCCAAACTCCTTAACAGCCTGTAAGAGGCTTCGTGACCTGGGTCCTACTCACTTTTCAGCTGGTTTCTCATACTCTCTATCCCTCGATGACTGCCCTCCCCAGCAATACGAAATTGATCCCTTTCATATCCAGATCATTGCCCACAGTTTCTTCCCCCTACCATGCCTTCTCTGTGCTTCCTTCATTTTTTGTTTGTTTGTTTTGTTTTTGAAGACAGGATTTCCCTCCGTAACCCAGACTGCAGTGCATCTGTGGGATCATGGCTCACTGCAGCCTCCACCTCTCAGGCTCAAGAAATCTTCCCACCTCAGCCTCCTGAGGAGCTGGAACTACAGGCATGTGCCACCACACCTGGATAATTTTTTAATTTTTTGTAGAGATGAGGTCTCACTGCGTTGCCCAGGCTGACCTCAAACTCCTGGGCTTAAGCAATCCTCCAGCCTCTGACTCCCGAAGTGCTGGGATTACAGGTGTGAGCCACCACACCTGGCCTCTCTATGCTTCTTAACGTGGCTATTTTGTCTGCATCTTATAGGTTTCTCTGGGGTCACACTCCTTCCTCCAGGAAGCCTTCCCTGTATTAGCTGCTCCTTTTCTCTGCTCCCATGGCACCCTGTACCTCTCACCATTACTCCACCTATCCTGCTTAAGAGGCATTTTCATTTCACTTGTTGCTTTCATTCCTTCAAGGCTCTGAATACCATGAGAGCAACAAGCTGACATCAATGGCTACATCCACACACCTAACACAAAGCCAGGCAGATAGTAGGCGCTCAGGAAATGTTTGTCAAATGAGCCACAGGGACAGGACCATACCCTCTTTCTGCTGGGCTCAGACTTCCCCTTCTTGGACACAAGAAAGTAGAAGCCCTAACATCTGGAAAAGGCCCCACCTTCATCCAGGACATGGGAACCCAGGATCTCTCTCCTTCCTTCGACTGCTGGGTGGAACTCCCATTCAGAGGCACGTTTCCCCAGGTTGGGCAGGAGACAGCCCCCTTCTGCACACTAAATAAAGGAAAGAAATAGCAAAGAAGAGAAAAGCCAGTTCTGCCCAAAGGGCTTCGAAGGCAGCATTCCAACATGAAGATACCAACACAAGGATCTGGATCTTAAGATGTAAAAGAAAATGGAGTTCAAGCCACAGCTTCTTGGAAGCTGACGAGGTCTCCCAGGGCAGGGAGCCACACAGTGAGACTTTCCTGGAGGAAACTTGAGGCCTGGAGCCACCGCACCCTCCACCCCTTCCTGAAACAAATGCTGATTTCAGATTTTTAGTACTTCTCTGCCTGAAACCATAGTGGAAGAATCTGTCCTTTGAATGCTCTGATCTCTGCGCTCCGGGGCTGATTAATGTCTGTACTATGCAAGGCAAGGCCGGAAGAAGCCGAGCAGCAAGGAGCACCCCTCCATACCTGCCCTGAGCACAAGCTGTTTCCTTTCATCTTCAAGATGCCCCCGGAGCATAGGAAACGTTGTGCCCATTTTCCATATAAGGCAGCTGAAGCTGGTAAGGATCACAGCTTAAATTCAACCCCAGATGGCGTAACACCAAGTCCAAGCTCTTTCTTCTCAAGCAGCCTGCCCTGCCATTTAGACTATGCATGCCCCATTGGACACCACCTCTGACTGTTACCCCACCTCTTTATTCTGTCTCCCCAGTCCCACCCACCCTAAAAGCACATACCAAGCTGATGGTCTTGTTGTATCCTTAGACCTGGCTGGACTGACTAGGCCCATTCACTGTGACGTGGGATAAAAATCAAGCTAGAGGCTGCAGGGTGAGCCCCTGAAGAAGGACACTTCCCCACTGTTTGACCTTAAATACTTCTCTGAAGAAGGCGGCAAAGGCAAGGAGATGCTTGTACGCCTATGCTCATTACAGCAGGATTCACAATAGCCCAGAGGTGGAAACAGCCCAAATGTCCATCAACTGATGAATAGATAAACAAAATGTGGTCTATCCATACAATGGACTATTATTCAGCCTTGAAAGAAAGGAAAGTCTGCTATACGCAACAACAGAGATAAAACTTGACAGTATTGTGCTAACAGAAAGAAGCAGACATTGAAAGGACAAATCCTATGATTCCACTTATATGAGACACCTAGCGTAGTAAAATTCATAGACATAGAAAGTAAAACAGTGGTTGCCAAGGGCTAGAGGGAGGGGGAAAATGGGAGTTATTATTTAGCAGGTACAAAATTTCAGTTTGGGAAGATGAAAAAGTTCTGGAAATGAATGGTGGTGATTGGTTGCACAACAATATGAACTGAATTGTATGCTTAAAAATAGTTAAAATGGTAGACTTTATATCTGTTATCACAATTTTTTTAAAAAGCAAGGGAAGGAGAGGCAAGAAGTAGATCAGGATAGAAGAAAATGGCCAGGCACGATGGCTCATACCTGTAATCCCAGCACTTTAAGAGGCCAATGCAGGAGGCTAGCTGGAGGCCAGGAGTTTAAGACCAGCCTGGGCAACATAGTGAGACTGCATCTTTGTGGAAAATTTAAAAATTAGCCAAGCATGGCAGCGCACTCCTATAGTGCCAGCTACTCCGGAGGCTGAGGCGGGAGGATTGCTTGAAACCAGGAGTTCAACGCTGCAATGAGCCATGATCACACCGCTGCACTCCAGCCTGGGTAACAGAGCAAGACCCTGTCTTCAGAAGAAAAAAAGGAAGAATAGAAGAACAAGAAGGCACCTGGAAGTGGAAGTAGGAAGAAGGAAGGCTAGTTGGAGGATTTAGGGAGGCAGGACAACCTCAGGTTACAAAATCTTCCACTGTCATTTGCACAAGACAGGGCACTTAGCAAATTCCTGCTTGAAAACTCACCTCTAGAAGCATACAGAATATAGGTGATAATTGCCCTTCTCTTTTGCACCTGAGTTCAGAATGACTGGCCTCACCACAAGTAGGCCAAGAATATCCACTCAATTATTGCTCCAAATGCCTTCACTCATTTAGGGCTCAAAAAAGGAAAAGATTATAAATGTAATTTGGTGGTTTCAAATGTATTTTCCCCTTGAAAAGAGCCTTAAGAAGAGCAAAACCACAGCAGTTTCTTGCAAAATGAAATTTAGCCACCACTTGTTTTTAATGTAGATATATTTTTCAGTTTTAATAAAACTCAAAGCATCCAGAATGCATTATTAATATGTCACGGCTTCAGTTCCTGGGACAAAATGTTTTCAGGCCCTCCAGAGTTTGCAGTGGAAATCTTGAATACCGGCACAATCATCAGGTGTAGAGAGCAAAGTGAAACTGACCCTCCTGATTATAGGTTCACACCAAGTCCACCCAAAAATGGCCTTGTGACATCTGATGTAACTCACTTTTCTACCACTCTAATTAATGCTTTACTTCCTCACAATGCTTTCTGGAACCAGGCTTGGGGACGTTATCTGATCCCAGGGATGCAGTGACTAACATGAGCAGCAATGACATTGAGCTCCTATGATACATCATCTACACAGGTGTAACATGCAGGCTCCTTTGTAGACTCTCATCTTACAAGGACATCTGACACCATGTGACATGGAGACCTTATGCCCTTGCACCCCTGGAGTGGGGTGGGGAATCCCACATCTGTAACATCAGCCACTCACCATGGTGTCAGCCATCCAGCTCCCCTGTCACAGTCCCTTCACCCTCTCTGACGGTGTCAAAAGGCATGTGTTCATGATTAATTCCATCAGGACCCAGAATTCTGCCTAAGGCTCCTCTGCCTCCTCCACATAGCCACCCAGTAGGCTTTGGAAGACAGGAGGTCAAGAATTATTTTTCAGTGAAGTAGTACGTATGCTCTTTGTCTCCATGTCATGCCAAGAATATACAGATGCAGAGCTCAGGAAGCCCAGAATTTGGACTTTGACGATCACTGTGTCAAGTCCCCTCCTGCTATCTCAAAGCAAAAAGTGGGTGAGGATATGCAGGGGCTACAAATGGAACCAGAATAGATTAGGATTCAAAGCAATTTCTCAACTCCTCGGCCTCCTCTCCTATCCCTTCTTCTCTTTGGCCCTTCTTTCTTTGTCCTTCCTCCTCCCATCCCTCTCCCCTCCACCCCTTTCTCTCCTCCCTTTCTCTCCTCACCCTTCCTCTCCCTTTCTGTGTCTGCTCCTAATCTCTCCATCACCCTCAACTCTATAACATTCCTGTTCTCAGAATATTGCCCCAACTTGGCTTCTCTCTGCCCCAGTCTCACCTCAACCTCTTGCCCTTCCTCACATCTGGGTCCACTCAGTTTATGTTCCTAAGAGATCATCTGATTGCCCAGTCTCACCCCTACTCATGGGCAAACCTACTGATTGGCTGCCCTTGATCAGGTGCCTACCTCTCATCCAGTAAGTTATGGCTAGGGTGAATGAAGGGAGCAGGATCACGTGATACACAACATGGCCACGTACATAACAAAAACTCAGGCAAGGAAAGTTTCCTTTAGAAGGCGGTATGGGCAGAACAAGCTTGCTCCATACATCCTGCATTGTACAATTGAGGACCATTTCTCAATAAAGGAAGCAACTTGGAGAGAGAGGTTGAATGGCATCATGAAAATAAAACAAGGCTTAGAATTAAAGACTAAACTTCAACTCTTAGCTCTACCCCTTAACAAGTCATTTACCCTCTATGACCATTAATTTCTCCATCTGTTAAATGGAGAAAATCAAGCATGCCCTGACTACCTCTCTGGCATGTTCTGTGAAGCAAGTTAGCTTATTGATAAGAAAATGTTCTGTAAGCTGTAAAGTACTACTTACACAGACACACACCCCCAATGTATAGCTATATATACATACATATATACATATATACATCATATATACATATTATTTATATGTAAAATTATTTATAATAATTATATAGACCGTTATTTCCCAAGGTCACCTAGCTACTTATTAGAAGGATGTTATCCAACTTTGCTAATTTGTGCATCAAACTGCTACCTATTGCGTACCTATTTGTGTATCAAACTGCTACCTATTGCCTTCTATGCTCACTACCTGGGTGAAATATACCCTTGTAACAAACCTGCACATGTACCCCCTGTACCTAAAATAAAAGTTGATTCTCAAAAAATACTAACTTGATTCTACCTGGAATTAAGCATGGCTTATCTTTATAGGGTGGGGAGTGAGGGATGGACAAGACAAATTTTCCAAAAGGAAAGGGAAGAGAATCCGTTTCAGGGCCCTTGTACATGGCAGGCCCTTATGATATGCTATCTCACTTACTCCTCACAGCCCTGTGAGAGTTCTATATTAGCACTCTTTATTTGATGAGATCACACAGCTAATAAGTGAGTACATTCAGATTCAAACCCCAGGCAGGTTGACTCCATCCCACCACTCCCCCCTCTTACAAGCAGGCTTGCAAGGAGGTGTCTTAATCACTTTCCTCTCCTGGTTTATTTTGCTTCTCTCCCTCCATTCTCTCAGCCCTTCCCGGGACCATCAATACGTAATGCTTTATGCTATCACATTTGTAGCTGTGAAGGATCCAATTGTGTGGTTGATCTGTAATGTAAGGTTAATGTCTAATTAGCTCGTTTAACATTTCTTTTGTGGATGATTCATGATAGGTCATTAACAAAAGCCAGGGCAAGTGGAAGGGCATGTTCATCACCATAAATCAGTGGCCTAAAAACATCATAGAAAGAGGAAAATGCATGTATTATTCAGGTCAAACAAAGAGCCAGGTCTGCATATGGCTTCTCAATACTCTTCTGACCCTGAGGTCAAGGGACCAAGTGCAAGGCATGAGAGGTATTTGCTGTTAGTAGAAATGGACTGCCCAGGTCCTAATGGGTACACATATCTCCTGGTCAATACACGGCTACGCAATTCATGGTTAAACTTATGAGCCCCACACGGAAAAGGCTTCTTCAACCACCAAATAATGAACATCTCCCACACCAATACATAGCTACCAGTTATTAAGCACCTACTATGTGTCAAGCTAAAAGCATGTGTCTGGTGTGTGTGTGTGTGTGTGCGTGCATGTATGTGTTCCATGTATAAGGTAGTTATTGCTGCATAACAAACTGCCCCAAACTCAGTGGCTATTCATAAGTCTGTGTCTTGGCTGGTTGCTGCTGTTGATCTGGGTTAGTTCATCTGATCTCAGCTGCATTCTCTCATGCATCTGCGTTCAGCTGCGAGGTTGGCCAGGGCCTGCTTGTGTAGTATGGCTTCATTTACATGTCCCACTATTGAATGGTGACAGGGGTGACTGGATCACATGTCTCTCATAATGAAGTCAGGTTTCCATGAGATAGATTAGAAGCATGTAAAACCTCTTGAAACTGAGGCTTGGAACTGGCATGCTGTCACACTGGAAGCATTTTATGGGCCCTTTTAATGGCCACCATTTTCTTGGCTTGTGTAAGTCACAAGCCCAGTTTAGATTCAGCTGAGGCAGAGCAATTCACCCCTTTGATGGAATTAGCTGCAAAATCACTGCAAAGGGTGCATAATGGATGAAGAATTGCAGCTTTTTTTTTTTTTTTTGCAAATATTCTACCGCAATCCATTTATTCCTTACAACAAATCATTTATCCGTTCTTCCAATATTTATTGAACACCTACTATGTGCCAAAAGCTGTTCCAGATGCTGAGTAAATAATCAGTAAATAAGAGAGAAAGTCCCTACTCACCCAGAACTTAACATCTAGTGGTGAATAAGAGACAAAGACAGAACAGGTGAATAAATACATATATAAGATACTCTTAAATAATATTAAATGCTATAATGAAAAAATAACAGAGTGACTGCCTATTAGGTATGTGGCTAGAGGCAATTTTTGATGTTGTGGTCAAGGACAGCCTCTCTGGGGAGGGAACATTTGGCCTGAAACCTGAGTGATGAGAAGAAATCAGCCTGCAGAACTGGGAACAGCACATTCTAGCAAAAGGAAGAGCAGGTGCAAAGGTCCTGAGGCAGGATTGCCTCAAGAAATAGGAAAATGGCCAGTGTGGCTGGAACACAGTAGGTGAGAGGAAGAGGAGCATCAGGTGAAGCCCAGGAGGTATGCAGATCGTTGGAGGGAGGTAGGATTACTTTCAAAGAAAACAAAACTCAGAGGTGAAGTAATTTCCCAAAGGAGGTCATAAAAGTAGCTAATGAGTGGCAGAACTAGGATTCAAAACTGGGACCCTCTGAATTCAGTCCGTATTCCTTCCACTTTCCCATCCTGCCTCCTGGGATAATCATCGAGCTGGGGCTTTTTCATGTGGGCAAATAAGACCGCAAGCAGCAGAGTCGAACGTCAGAGTCTCTCATGGAGTTTAGCGACAACCAAAGCTGGACACTGAAGCTCAGTCCAAGCCAATCTCGCCTTAGGCTGGTTCTGCCCCATGCTGCTCCTTGGGCAGCCGACAGACAAACCCATACACCACAGGGCCCCATGACAAGTCGGTCACAGCGGCATCCCAGCTGTCTTCCCAGAGTGTATCCTTTCTCACTGGTTCCGTATTTCCCAGGAGGCCCTATTCTTCTCCCCATCTTGGGTCTTTTCTGGGGAAGGCATTGTTTTTTAAACTTCTATTTTAAGTTCAGGGGTATAAGTGCAGGTTTGTTACACAGGTAAACTTGTGTCACGGGGATTTGTTGTACAAATTTATTTCATCACCCAGGTATTAAGCCTAGTGCCCAATAGCAGGAGTGTGCTTGGACTCCTCTGGAGCCCTAGGGAAACCAGGGTGGCTGGAACAGAATGTGCGAGTGAGGAGTGGCCAAAAATGATATTACAGAGACCATAGGTCAAATCTTGTAGAGCCTGGCAAGCCACTGTAAAGAAACTTTCACTCGGAACGAGAGGGGGCTCCTGGGAAGTTCTGAGCAGAGGAGGGACGTGATGTGACTTATATTCTCAAAGTGTCCCTCTGACTGCTATGGGAAGCAGAGGCTGCAGGGGCGAAGGCTGGGGGAAACAGAGATCCATGAGGATCCAGATACAATTGCTCTGCTGAGTGGCAATGGTGGCTCAAATTTGGGGTGTAGCAAATAAGAGGTGAACAAGACAGGGCCAGGCACAGTGGCTCACGCCTGTAATCCCAGCACTTTGGGAGACCGAGGCGAGTGGATCACTTGGAGGCCAGGAGTTCAAGTGCAGCCTGGCCAACATGGTAAAACCCTGTCTCTACTAAAAATACAAAAATTAGCCAGTTCTGGTGGCGGACACCTGTAACTCCAGCCACTTGGGAGACTCAGATATATCTGAGAATTGCTTGAGCCCGGAGGGCAGATATTGCAGTGAGCCAAGATTGCACCACTGCACTCTAGCATGAGCAACAGGGCAAAAGTGAGCAAGACAGGTCATCAACGAATAATTGCACAGTGGATAATTTAATTGAAAATTGTGAACAGAACCACAACAGAGAGGTGCGGGACGCTGTAAGAAAGCATAACAAGGAAACTGGTAGTCTGTTCTTTTGGAGGGGGGATGGTTTCAGGCGGGGAAGGCTTCCCAAAAGCAGCATCATAGAAGCTGCAACTTGAAGCTGGAATTGGTTACATGAAAATGAAGAGAAGAATATCTCAAGTAGAAGGAAGAGCATATTCAAAGGCCCTGGGGCAGGAAGCAGAGGGTCCCGTGTGGCCATTCGAATGCTCATAGAAGATGCTCTCCCCCTGTGATGTGTTGCCCGGTTTGCTTGCTGCCGAAATAATTAATGTGTCAGACACTTCACAGCAAGATGACCACACTGGCTCCACATTGCTGTTACTGCTGTTTTCCTCACTCCTTAGTTTGGAAGGATCCAGACCTCCCCACCTAGTAAATGAATAATGAGGACAGATCAGACTGGCTAGGTTGCAGCGAGATTAATAATGATGATGTGAGTTTGACCTGTCCAGAGTTGAGTGCCCCTCATTGAGAAGAGCCTGAGAAACCCTCCTTTGTCTCAAATCCCTCATAGACAACTCAGCTGCTTTACTGAACTAAGCAGGTGTGGGGGAGATGCCAGGATGGCCCCTCCAAAGGGGAATCAAGATTAAGCACATAAGCTGGCCTTTTAAAAGCTTAGCAGGCCTTTCCAATTGGATCCCAAATGGACCACACTTGAGAAATTAAATAAACAGCATTTGTCAAGGGCTTTTGTGGGCTCCCAGCTGTATTTATTTATAGGTTGGTCTGTTATTTATGGGCACTCGTGCTCCGTATAAAAGCTTTGTCGGAGAGAAGTGGTGGGGAGGAGGCAGAGTGCTTAATGCTTACTCGGACACTTAAGTATTCGCTCCAAGGAGCTCAAACAATGAGCATTTGCTGCTTTTGTCCTGCAGAAGCTGGGTGCTAGTGTATAATAAGATGGCATTCCTGGAAATGCTGGACCACTGACTACCGCCCAAAAAAGACTCAGGAGTCCTTTTGAAGGCCTCTGAGGGCCAGGTCCCAAAGAACAGTTGAAAATTTCAGATCAGTCACATCTTTGACTCACTGTGACTTCCAACACACAGCTGATAAGGTCCAACAGTTATGCTTCGAGAAACAAACCCACAACTCCTGGCACTAGCCCAACTCCTGGCACAAAGTGGATGCTCCGTAGATGTTGGTGAATGCAGGAATGAAGAAACGCAAGAATACATGACTATTTGCTGTCCCCAAGGTTACAAAACTGGAAGCTAAGAGACCTCAAGATGTCACATGGAACATATTGATCAAAAAGCAACCTAGTAATACATATCTAGGACCTTAACATTTCCACGGCTTGGATTTAGTAGTTCTCTCCTAAGAATTCATCCAAAAGAAAAATCCAAGCATTAAGAAGAGAAAAGAGAAGGGAAGTGAAGGGAAGTGGAGAGGAGGGAAGGGAAGGGAAGGGAACGGGAAGGGAAAAGGAGAGTAAAGGGAGGGGAGGGGAAGAGGGGAGGGTAAAAGGAGGAAAAGAGAGAGGGGACAGGAGGGGAGGTAGTGAGGGGAGGGGAGGTAGGAAGGAGAGGGGAGGTAGGAAGGGGAGGGGAGGGAAAAACATGCAAAACTAAAGGTATTCATTGCTTTGTTCTTTGTAATAGTTAAGAATTAGAAGACATGGAATACCAACATTACAGGAATTATTAAGTTAATTCCCTGCTTTGATAAACTATTAAAAATTTGTTCATAAAAACGGGGCGCGGTGGCTCACGCCTGTAATCCCAGCACTTTGGGAGGCCGAGGCAGGCAGATCACAAGGTCAGGGGTTTGAGACCAGCCTGGCCAACATGGTGAAACCCCATCTCTACTAAAGATACAAAAAATTAGTCAGGCATGGTGGGCGCGCCTGTAATCTCAGCTACTCAGGAGGCTGAGGCAGGAGAATCACTTGAACCCCGGAGGCGGAGGTCGTAATGAGCCGAGATCACGCCACTGCACTTGAGCCTGGGCGACAAGGCAAGACCCGGTCTTAAAAAAATTAAAAATACAATAAAACAGAAATGCTCATGTTAAAATATTACAGGAGAAATGCAGTATGTAGTATTACCTTAATGGTATTATTAAACTTAGGTGTGTGTTTTCAACTATTAGAGAAAAAACACTGAAACAAAAACACTCCAAAACATTAAGTGTGGTTATGTCTGGACAAAAGAACTATGAGTAATGTTTCCTGGTGTCTTTTATTTTTCTGAATGTTCAAGGTTTTATTAAAAATCACAAATGAGGTTGATGAGAAAAAATAATAATCAATTCACCATTTAATCAACACATTGCATTCCCCCACCTCAAGGAAAACCCCTCTTTAGAGCATACAAAGAAAGATAATCCACTGGGGTATTTTTATTAACACTATTATGAAATATTTTTTAATGTCCTATACTCGTACAACTGTTTTGCCATCATGGAAGCCAAAGAAATGTCCACACAAAAAATTAAAATATCAGCTCACCAATTACTCATTTTGGCTTAAGTACGATGAACAAAAATACGCGTTCTCTTTCTATGTGTGTCTTTTTTCTTCTGGTCTTCGTATACATCAGCCTCCAAGCCATACAAAAGATTCACACCCATGCCCACTATCTTCCCTCTTCCAGGAATTGTGGTCTTTCTTTGTTCATTTGCTCCTTTTCTTGTAACTGAGAGCTATAAACCTTCTCTGTACCCATCACTTGCCCACAACCTTAGTACTTTCTGCATGAACTAATCATGTGGACTTGAGTTCAAATCCCAGCTCTGTCACTTCCAAGCTGCATGACCTGGGGCAAGTCATTTAATTGCTCCATCCGTCAGTTTCCAAGCTTGATAATGGCCAAAAGGAGATAATCATAAAAACAAAGTAAGAGTTGCAAAAGTAATGATTAACACATCTTGGCCACCTAGAGCATCTCAGACATTATGCTAAGAGCTTGACATGCATGAAGTCATTTTTGCCTCACCATAAGCCAGTGAGGTAAATGCTTTTTTTTCCATTTTACAGATAAAAAAAAGCAGATCCACAAGTAACAGTGATCATTCATGGGGTGCACATCTTATAGTTAGATCCTGTTCTGATTCCATCCTAACAACAACTTGCCTACTGGTTCATTATTATACTTATTGTCTAGATAAGGTCACTGAGACTCAGAAGGGTAAAGGGTTTGAGCATGTTCTCCTGGCTCATAGGTAAGGAAGGCAGGACTCTCATTTTGCCATCTCTCCCCCAACTTCCAAGTTATATGTGCGCTTGGTAGACACTTGACAACTGGTGTCATCCAGGACAAGGAGAGGAAGCATGTGCTGCCCAGACCAGGGTGGCTCAGCCCTTCACAGAGCTGGGTAACCTTGGCTCCAGACAATGACCCCACCATCAAGCCAGGGGTCTGGTTACAGGGAAAAGCTTTGAAGTAGGACAAGCTCAAGGGACAGGGACATTGCTCAAGCCACTGCCACATCTCTATAGTAATGGCTACTGTCTGGCCAGATGCAATCAATACCCTTCTGCCCTTCCCACACAGATGGGAGGTCATAAAAAGAAATCTCCAAGGAGACAAATAAAAGTTGGTGCCCAAAATCTAGCCTGGGATGAAAAGCTGTTTTTGTCCAGAGCAAATAAAACATCAGCCCTGTCTTTTGAGGCATCAGCAAGGCAAGAAAGTGTGGGATGTGGGGATGTTACATGGAATCCTTTAAAATGGGTTCAACTGAGGAGTTTGCCTGTTTCACCTAGATTCTTAAAACTCGTATTGAATTGTAGATGTTCTATGAGTAAGGACCAGATGGTAGCAACTCGGGCTATTTGGGATGAAAAGGAAAGTGGGGGGCCAGAGCTTCGCATGTGAGTGTTATTTGGGTTTGAAATGATCATATTCTGCTGGGCATGGAGCAGAGGCCGGGGCAGTTGGTTCCCGATAAATTTGGTAGCCTGAGGATCCCCTGCATGCAGATGCATTCCGGCCCCAGCACCATCCCAGAGGCCAGAGCGCCAGGGCCCCAGTGCAGCCTGAGACTGTCCCTCCAGCTGCTGACGCAGGGGACCCCAGTGTTTCCACTAGGCCTCTAGAGAAAGAAGTAGCCAGAAAGCCTCGGGACACCGAAACTTCCATCTCTCCCATTCTCCAAGGCCCCTAATTAGGCATTTACATGACAGACCTATTAAATCCCTGAAAGAGTGGTTACAGGCTATTGGGTAATTAGTGACGTTTTTAAAATACATTTTTAACCACACAAAACCATGTTTACACAATGTTAAGGAACTGGCTTCAAACCACAGGAGTGAGAAAAAAAAAAAACCTTAGCAAAGGCAGAAAAAGTCTAGCTCTGGAGGGCAAAGGGCAGTTGCGTTCACTTTGATGTTCTCAGCATGGGTTTGGTTGATCTTCCCAAGGGCTGATGGTCAGTTTTTCTGACTTCCGGAATCTGAGGGCCTACTATGTACCAGGCATTGCCCGGCGAGTATGTACGAGGCATTGCCTGGTGAATTGAAGATACAAGATGGATCATAATCAGTCTTTTAACTTGAGAAACTCACAATTCTCAGTTGCACTGTGGCACTTTTTATATTGTTATCTTCATTCATGCATACACTTAGTAATCCATTCAACAAACATCAATTGAGCACCTACTGCGTGCCCAGCAAGGAAATATAAAGATAAGAAAAGGCCTTCTCTCCTCTTGAGGAGTTACCAGTTCAGAATCCCCTTGGGACTCTGTTTCTTTGTGTAGTCATGTCTACATTCAATGGATGTGCCAAGCACCTCTCTAGACTCAGGATTCAAAGTAGAGGGAGATCCAGATTTTTCCTAAACTAGCAGCCCTGACGGATTTTGTTTTTGCATTACTTTCTTCAGTTCATTCATTTACTCATTTATTCACAAATATGCTGAGCTCTTACTCTGTAATAGACACAGGGCTAAGTCCTGATATTCAGAAATAAATAAGATCTGGTCCCACCCTGGGCTCAGAGAAAGATGCAGGTGTCCATGGTGTCAGCAGAGTGAGCAGCTGACAGGTGAGTTGCCAGGTGAGCTCCATGGTGAGGCAGCCCCAGAGGAGAGAAATCAGCCCTGAGTGGTCAACTATTGACTGGAAATGGGTAAGCCATGAGTTTAAACAAAGATCCATGAGGGTGGCCAGGCATGGTGGCTCACGCCTGTAATCCCAGCACTTTGGGAGGCTGAGGCAGGCGGATCACCTGAGGTCAGGAGTTCGAGACCAGCCTGGCCAACATGATGAAACCCCGTCTCTACTAAAAATACAAAAATTAGCTGGGCGTGGTGGCGGGTGCCTGTAATCCCAGCTACTCGGGAGGCTGAGGCAGGAGAATTGCTTGAACATAGGAGGTGGAGGTTGCAGTGAGCCAAGATCACGCCATTGCACTCCAGCCTAGGTGACAAGAGTGAAAACCTGTCTTAAAAAAAAAAAAAAAAAAATCCACAGGGAGAAAGATATGGAGTTGTGGACAAAAAAGGGTCTGAGATGGAGGCAGGGGAAAGAGGAACTATGGAGAGGGCCAATTCTAGTCCCTGCTTTGACATTAAATAAACCTGGAACCTTAAGCAAGCCACTTACTGCCTTTAGCTCTCAGTTTCCCATCTGTAAAACGGAGAGCTCACCATCTACTGCATAGATTCGCAATGATGACAGTGATAGCAACAATGTCCTATTAATGTATGTAATATTGTTAATATTAACTATAATCACTGACATTTTTAAGCACTCTTCATCCAGGTATCCTTCCAAATTCTTTACATGCACTAGTCATTTAACCCTTATATAACCCAAATGAGCCAGTGCTACTACTTAGCCCCATTTTGAAGATGAGGAAAGCCAAGACCCAGAGAGGGTAAGTAACTTGCCCAAGAACACAAAGCAGCTTCAGGATGTATGTTCTCAGTCCCTATAAAATGAGATCATGTCTAGGACACGGAAATGCCACGCTGACACATGCAACTGCTCAGCACAGGTTAGTGGAACTCAAAGCTGGATGGACTAAAAATCACTAATATGTATATTGAGCAGCGGATGGCCAGATCTCCAGCTGAATTCATTTTCCACTGCCGTGTAACAAATTACTACAAATTTGGCAGCTTAAAACAACACATACTTATTATCTTACAGTTTCCATGGGTCAGGAGTCCAGGCAGAGTTTAGCTGGGTCCTCTCGCTCAGAGTCTCACAAGGATGCAATCAGCAAATTGGCTGGGCTGCATTCCTTTCTGGAGGTTCCAGGTCTTCTTCTAAAGTTCACATAGCTGTCAGCAGAATTTGGTTTCTTGCAGCTGTAAGACTGAGGTCCTCACGTCCTAGATGGTACCTGCAGTTCCCTGCCATGTGGCAGTTCACATCATAGCAGCTTGCATCTTCAAGGCCTGCAGAGTCCTTGGCTCCAGTCTACTGGGACAGAGTCTCATGCAACATAACATAGTCACGGGAGTGATATTCCATCCCCTTTGTCATAGTCTACTGGTTAGAAGAAAGCCACAGATGCTGCCCATATACAAGGACATAACTTGGGGGGATGGTCACTTTAGAGCCAACCCACTATACAACTAGGGTAGTAAGTGTTAGAGTGCAATTGGATTGTTTGCAACTCAATGGATAAATGCTTGAGGGGATGGATACTCCATTCTTCATGAGGTGCTTGCTTCACATTGCACACCTGTATCAAAACATCTCACGTATTCCACAAATATACATACCTGCTATCCACCCACAAAAATGAAAAATAAAATAAAAAATAGAGAACCAGGCAAGCAGTGCCTGCTAAACAGATAGAGGGGGGAAAAAAAAAACCCTACCTAGGGGATTCGTGGGTCCACCTCTATCTGGGGTTTCTCTGGCCTCCCCAATTTGGTCAGGAATATTTCATGTCCTTTTTGGTGTTCCCAAAACTCTCTGTACTTCTGGGATCCTCAGGGCTATAGTTTTTTCATCCACAAAATGGGGGTCATGTCCTCATTTGCAGGATCGTAGAAATAATTGAATGACATAGATATATATTTGCCTTATTGAGCACTTACTACGTGCTGAGCTCACTTCAAGGGCTCTATATGGATTATCTCATTTAATCCCACAACAACCCTGTAAGTCCATCACTATTATTGACCCCATTTTGCACGTGCAAAAACTGAGGCTCAGAGAGGTCAAGTCGCCAGTCAAGGTCACAGAACTGGTAATGGTGGAAACAAAAGGTAGAGTCTGTGCACTTCACTGTAGTACTAGACCGATTCCTATGTTCAACAGAGGCAGTGGTACATTGGAATCCCTCAGTAAATAGCAGGCGTGATTTTAACCATTTATCATTTATCATTATTTACATTGTCATTACATACTTATCTTACATCAGGGCTCATCACACTGTATTAAAGAGCATTCCATTTAATTCTCTTCCCCTGCTGGACACAGAGGTGGTCGTTTTTTCTTACTCATTACTCTCCTAATGCCCAACACAATGCCTGCACACAGTGGCACTCGAGAAATGTTTATTGAATGGGATTGAGCTGTGCTATGGATTTGCAAAGGACTTTCACGACAGTGGGGTAGACAGGAAGCAGCTACTATGATCCCATTTTATGGACAGGAAGCAGATATCCTAAATGAACCCAACTTGCTTACTCCGGCTTAGTCTTGCACAGCTAATAATCAGATGTGAACTCAGTTCTACTGTCTCTGCCTAAGGCTGCATGTGCATCCCACAGTGACAGTGATGGTAAAAGATGTTACAACCATGATGAGAACCATTCATTGAGCAGGGCTAGACTATGCTAAGAAATGTACCTGCCATATTTTGAAGCCCATTTTATAGAGTAAAAAGCAAGATTAAAGATTAAATCACTTTCTCAAAGTCTCCCTGGTAAATTGTAAAATGGTCAAAATCTTTAACTCCTCCCTGGATTCACATACTTTGCAATGGCACTTTGCAGCTATCTCCCGTCAAGAAGTGGTGTTAGTTTCCCAACCTCTCAAATTAGAGCTGATCTTCAATTTGATTTGGCTGATAGAATAAAGCAGAAGTGATGATATGCTAGTGCTAAGTCCACGTCTCAAGAAATCTTGCAAGCTCACTCTTCTCTCTCTTGCTGTAACTCTCACTCTTTCTTCTGCCACTTGAGTTGCTATGTGCATGGAAATAAGGCCTAGCTAACCCGCTGGAGGAGAAGAGGCCTCATGGAACAAAGGTGACAGGCAGTGCTGAACTATCTTAGATCAACCAGCTCCAAGCTGACCCAGAAGCTGTCTGAAAACACACGAAAAACCCCAGTGGAGACTTGCCTATACCAGCAGAGCCACCCAGTCAATCATCATGCATCAGTGAAATAAATGTTTGCTGTTGTAACCATCAAGTTTCGGGGTGGTTTGTTACACAGCAATAGCTAACTGATACAGTCATGCAGCTACTCAATGGCAGATTTAAATCCCAGTTCCATCTAACTCCAGAGCTCTCTTATTTTTCAATTAATAGCTTTCAATCTTCATGCAAGACTCAAGTCCCAAAGCCTGGCCCAACATGCACATGCAGTGCTGTGTGGTGTCCTGTGTCAGTGATTCTGCCTCCTTGGCCAAACAGTCATGGGCCAGTCTCCAGAGCAGACTTCAGTCTTTTATCAAGAGCCCATCAGACACATGGCCTGAAATGCCTCATTCACTCCTCCCCACCCATTCAAACCCTTTGCACTCTTGAAGGTCCAGTTCCAATGCCATTGCCTGTAGGAAAACTCAGAGCCCTCCAGCTTCATCCTCAGACTATCATAGCATCTCCATTTACCATGCCTCCAACATTCAACACCACCTTCATCTACTTTCCTGTGATTAATTTGTGTGCCCATATTTTATTTCTCTGCTTTGACTATATTTCTCCAGATATTACATGGAGTAGACCCTCAACTATTTCATTCCATTAACAAGTAGTTGTTGTAAACCCGGCACTGTTCTAGCTACTGGAAATATGCCTGTGTACCAGATATGCAATCCTCATCCCCAGTAGGGAGACCGTGTCATGAACTAGTAGACACATAAGAAAATTCTACAGAGTAAATGGTGAAATCTCATCTCCTAAATAGGAGATGAATTAACACAATACTAGAGGGAAGGACTTCTTTAAACAGGGTGGTCAAGGAGCCATCTCTGAAGCAGGGGGATATGAGCAGAGACGTCAAGCAATCAAAGGCATCGGCCATAAGAAGAACTCTTGAAACAAAGTACCAGGCAGAGGGAACAGCAAGTGCAAAGGCCCTGAGGCCCTGAGAACAGATGCCGCTCTTCAAGGAAAAGAAAGCAGGTTATCACAGCTACAGCAGAGTGAGCCCGAGGAGGTGAGGTGGAAGATGAAGTCAGAGAGACAGACATAGACCAGGCCATGAAGGCACTGGGGAAGGGTTTAAGCTCGTTCCAAGTTGAGTTGGGTCAACAGAGCACTTCCCTCTTGGGCGCTCATGAACTGAACCATATGGAGCCACAGGAGCGCATCAACCCTATCTTTTGTGAGTATCATAGTCTCTTCCCATCCTGGATCAATTAGGCCACTGATCTCATCACTCCTGACTTCAAAGTGGGGAAAAAAGACAGAGAATTTACAAAGAACAATAAACCCAGTTTGTAGCAGCCTGCAAGCCCATAAACTTTTACCAGCCTTTCCACTGCCCAGCACACATCACTCCCTGCCTTACCACCAAAATACTGCCTTTATCCACAGCCAGCACAATAAAAAAATAATTTTATGGAATGATATACCATCTAGGAGAAAACTCCTGGAAATAATATTTGCCTCAATGACTCAATCTAATTTGGGATGATCAAGGCTATTACCGGGGATGCCAGGCGACAGTTACAAGTTGCTGTCTATCAATGTTTGAAGAGTCCCAACTTTGCCATTGACTCACTGTGTGGCCTGAGGCAAGTCCCTGTTCCTTCTAGCCTCAGTTTTCCCTATTTGAAAGGATAGACTTAGACAATCTATAAAGGACTCTCTGTTCTACATATCTAGAACTACACAAGTACTTCTTAAGGATTCCCGAAGATTGTACCAGGTAACACCGTCATTGGCAAGCATGAGGAGGAACAGCATTTGCATGCACCACAGTTGGTCTTATGAATTGGTACAACTTTTGTGGATGACATTTGGTCACTATACATCAAAAATCTTTTAAAAATATCACAAACATTTGGATTCGGGAAATGTTCCATGCCAGAACACAAAGGTATAGTTCAATGGTTCCTAAGAGAAAGCAATTTTGCACCTCCCCTCAAAAAGGACATTTGGCAATATCTAGAGACACTGAAGGGGGTGCTATTGGCATCCAGTAAGTAGAGGCCAGGGATGCTGCTGAATATCCTACAATACACAGGACAGCGCCCACAACCAAGAACCATCTGGCTCAAAATATCAAGAGGGCCACAGTTGAGAAATCCTTGTGGAGATAAAGGACACTCCTCGCCCCAATATTGTTTCCAGAGATGTAAAATAAAATTACAAAAATTGAACCAAAATACCTTAGTACAAAATAAGAAGGAATGCATTAAATAATGTGCATTATACACAAAAAGGATTCAATGTAGTTATGAAAAAATGAGCCCTTCTGTGGCCAAGAGCCCAAGCTCTGGTGACAAACTGCTGCCTGGGTTCAAGTCTCACCTCAACCACTCAGTACATGAATGACTTTGGACAAGTCTCTTTACCTTTCTGAGTCTCAGTTTACTCATCTGAAAAATGAATATGGAAGCCCCGGCTCTCTCACAGGGTTGTTGGGAAACTCGAAACATCACATGGGTGAATCTGGCACGTAGTCGGTCCAGTTCATTCCTGGCCTCTACATGCATTTGGGTTTGCAACCCCAGAAAATAACACAGAAAGCAGCCATTCCTGCTGAGATGAGCCAGAAGCCAACTGAGCATGATGACTTCAGACTCTGCCATTGACACTGAACTATAATTATGTGGCGAGAGCATGAGACAGAGGCTTGATTTTGCATTTTCTTAAAGGTGCCCTGTGCTGAGTATCTGACATACATTATCTCATTTCAACCTCAAGACAACCCTGTGAGACAGATGTAAGCATCATCCCTACTTTACATGTGGAGAAACTAAGGCTCAGAGAGGCAGGTAAGCTGTCCAAGGTCACTCACTGATAAGGAAGTGGTGCTGGTGAGATTCCACACCAGGTCTGTCTGATGCCGAAGCGCAGGTCCTCAGCCCTACATTGGATGACATTCCTAAAAGGCTTATAGAACATGGGTTTAAATAGGCTGTTTATAGAAGAGTTTACCAAGTCACATCAGGATAGAGTGACTGATTTGTTCCAAGACTTTTAGTCTTGAAAGTCTTTCATCCTGGGAAACCCCTCAGTCCTAGGTAAACCAGGATGATGGTTAACTTTCCTTGGAGTCAAGATGATGGTTCCATCTCTGATTCCCTCAAGGCACCTAGGCCTGGTGAGGGAGAGTTTATGAGTATGAATGTGCAGCTTTTCTGGGACTTAGAAACTTCTCTGACATGGAGAAAAAGAGGCAACAGAGAGAGAGGCAGAAGCTCTGGCCAAAGTGTCAAAAAGTCTGGCTCTGCTACAAATTCACTGCTTAAACCTGGAATCCAGGCATATGCTTCTCTTATCCACTAAACATAAATGGGACGGGGTTAACTTTCTCTAAAAGTCTTTCATCTATCATTCCAGTATCTAGCCTTCCACGGATCCATCCATAATATCATATTGCAGTTGGCTGCCCAGATTTGAATACCTGCTCTGACTTTCTAGCTGTGTAACCTTAGGTAAGTTACTCCCCTCTCTGAGCTTCAGTCCCCTCATCTGTAAAGCAGAAGTAAAACTGAGAATCCACTTCACACTACACAGAAGCTGTTTATAATGGGGCTTTGACATTTGGAAAATGTTCTGTAAATACTGGTTGACATTATATCAATGCTCTTTCTAAATGAATTTATTTCACTTAGTAAATACTAACTGAATACAGTAGATGTGACACCAGAGACAGAATGAACAAAATTCACACAACTCTTGCCTCTTTCACATGAAAATGCCGAATTTCAAAATCCAGACGAATTAATGACCAACTCCTTCCCTTCTGAAGTTGAGATTAAAGAGAGTGAGAGAGGCAAAGAAAGAGGGAGAGGCCGAGCTCTCCCTAGTGCACAAGCCAAAACATACATCCCGCTCTGCACGGCCAGCCATAAATCCATCGCTCGGTGAGGGTTCTTCCCAGCTAGCATGGCGACCGCTCAGAATAGGCAGTATTCCTCCACAACTGGCTGTAATTACCAGCCAGATAATTACCCGGCCAACCCACTTCCCTCACATACCTCTCAGCAAGCAGGGAACAGCACAAGAAAAAAAAGAAAGAAAGAAAGAAAAAAAACCTTCCTCTGTTCTTGTGAGCCTCCGAGCCTCCCAGCTAGGCCAACTTCAGGAGGTCCCTGCCAAAAGCACTCCCTCGAGAATACACTGGGTTGCTGAGCTGAGCGTGCCAATGCCTTAAATTGTTTTATGTTTTTTGTCTCTATGAATTAGAAACTATTAAGAGAAGGCCACCCAAGGAAACCAAGCACAAAATCTATTTGGTTACAGATGGATGGAAGAGGTTTGTTCTTGCTTTTTTTTTTTTTTGCCTTTTTCTTCCCCCTGAAGAGAGCAAGTACAATTTTCTTTTCTTTTTTGCATGGCTGATACTTTTGGAGCCAGGTTTTTGGAGCCCAAAGAGTGCAAAGCGCACATCCTCCTGGGTGTGGAGGAGATGTTCCTTCTATAAACATCCTTGCCAAAGCAGCTGGGCTTGGCCCCGGATACTCCTCTCATATGCATAGTCAAGGCGACCTTGGGAAGGATGAAAATCCTGGCAAGGGAAAGACACACTGCTGAGGCAGTAGCTGCATCTGTATGAGCTTCTGCTCAGATCCCCAACCAGCACCACCCCCATGTGACCAATGCCTCACCACCATCCCAATTCCCAGTTAAGCAAGTGGATTCTGGAGTAAGTAACCTGAGTGCAAAATCCTCCATCTTCCTCTCACCACATGAGCAAGTTATGCAACCTCTCTGTGCCTCAGTTTTCTCATCTGTAAAATGGGGAGAATAAGGGTACTACCTCATGTGGTTGATGTTAGGATTAAATGAGGTGATGTTTAGCACAGTACATGGCACCTATATGTGACCGATAAGTGTTACCTACTATTAAAAGTTCCTTAAAATTGAACAATGAGAACACTTGGACACAGAAAGGGGAACATCACACACTGGGGCCTGTTGTGGGGTGGGGGGAGGGAGGAGGGATAGCATTAGGAGATATACCTAATGTAAATGATGAGTTAATGGGTGCAGCACACCAACATGGCACATGTATACATATATAACAAACCTGCACACATTGTGCACATGTACCCTAGAACATAAAGTATATATATAAAAAAAAGTTACTTAACACCTCTGTTAAGTGAGCTATAGCTCAGTTTATATAGTATTAAAATGGGGATTCTTTGGGGGTTTGTTGTAAGAATTAATTTAATGGCATTTTATAGATCAGATACCAATTCCAAAATAAATATTTTGGCCCCAGAACTGTACTGAATAGTCTATGTACATTATCTTATTAGATCCTTATAATTTGGAAAACTCAGCATTATTTGTCTATTGAGAAAATTAAGCCTCAGATAAGTCATGAGTTTGAGATTTCTCTCATCCCAAATTTGTCAGATTAGAAAGATTATATGTCAGACTGCACCTACAAAAACAGATGATGTAAAGTAAGGTTGGATGTAAGTGAGTCTCCCTCTAGGACAGGAGTGTACAAATGCTTATTAGGGATCATTCTTGCTTTTCTTTCCTTCCATACTCTCTGAACAAACCTTGTGTCTAATTTGGCTTCCTTGTCTCAGGATTGGGAAAGCCAAAATAGCAGACCTAAAAGTTTGTGATAAGAAAGAATAATTATGCACCATCAATTATCCAATTAGAGTCTGGTTGCTACCTCAGTCTTATGGGAATGTGTGAAGATGTTATCACTTGTCCAGATTCTCATCAACTTGTTTATACTGATCAAATCAAGTTTCTGGGGTATATTAACCCCACAAACGAACTGCTGCCACTATCATTATCACCACCATCACCATGAGATCTCTACCATTATCACCAATGCCATTACCACCACTACTATGATCTCTACCACCATTACTCCACACCACTTTCCACCATCACCATCACCACAATCACTATCACCCCACCATCACTACTTTACCACTATTAATTCTGCCACCATCAGAACCACCATCTCCTCCACAACCTCCACCTCCCTCACCATCACCATCATCACCATCTCTACCCACCACCACCACAGTATCTCCAGCATCACCACCATCCCCACCAACACTATGACCATCACCATCACCACCACAACCATCATCTCCACCATCATATCACCCCAGGAGTCCTTCTCTGAACAAAATCTAAATTTTGGAGACAAAAAAGAGTTTAATTTAGAAGTTGGGCAATTGGGTGCATTAGCAAGAGTACGTCACACTCAATGTGTGACCCCATACATCTTCTCCTGAAGTAGTGAGCTTTTCTTCCAATCCGCAGCTCCCTTTGCATCATCTGAGCCTGAGTTTCAGCGAAACCAGATGTCAGTTAAAGACAACAGTAGATAACAGATGCTACCCAGCAAGATGTCTACAGGAAGAACAGAGTCAAACATGGATTTGAACCCAGCTCTACCACTTACCACCTCAACACCCACAGGCAAGAGCCTAAACCCCTCTGACACTCAGTTTCCTCATCTGTAAAATATGGATAATAACACCTGCCTTGCAGATTTGAATTGCAATTACGTGTGTACCATGGCCAAACACCATGTTTAGCATATATTAGACTCTCAATAAATATTTAATCATATTATTAAATCAAGATGACTACAGAGCCTTATTCTCTACACACTCCCACTGAATACTGTTTTATTAGATGCCAAGTAGCAGTCCACTATCCCGGAGCCAACAAGAAAGAAGTTAATTCTGGAGAAATTAAAACATTTGAAACATTTAAAATGAAGGTCTCGTTTTTATTGTAAAAAAAAAAAAAAAAAATGCTGTAAATTACAGCACTGTCAGACGTACAAAGGAGATGCACCTTATTAGAAATGCAATCTCCCAAGAAGGGGTCATTTGGTGTGATGCAGAATACGTGAACCCACAGTGTAACTTATTTGAGTTGACAAGCCCAAACTGGTACAGGTTGAGTATTCCATATCTGAAATGCTTGGAACCAGAAGCATTTTGGATTTTGAAATTATTTTTTAGATTTTGGAATATTTGTACTATATTTACCAGTTCAGCATTCCTAATTTGAAAATCCAAAACCCAAAATGCTCCAATGAGAATGTCCTTGGAGCATAACATGGGTGCTCAAAAAGTTTCAGATTTTGGAGTATTCTGGGTTTTGGATTTTCGAATTAGGGATGCTCAGCCTGTATGAGTAAAAAGCTCTCTTCTATCCTCAGTCTTACTTCTTGTTCTATTTCTCTTAGATTTTTTTTTCTCTCTGGGTCAAAAAAGAAAAGTTCATGGCTTCATCAGGGAAGTGAACTTCTCATTTTCCTAAACAGTTCCTATAGAGCATGGAGTTTATTGCCCTGCAATCAAAGGACTCCACCTGGAGCTCAAACATGGGTAGATGTGACAAGAAGATAGAAACAGAGTTGGAAGTTTGATCTACCTTCCTTCCTACCCACACAATGAGAAGATTATCCAGATGCTCTAACAGGGCTTTGCTAACTACAAGTTCAATGCACCTAGCGAAAAAAAAGAGGCAAAAACCAATCAGGGACGATAAACCAGAAGGCCCCTAAGTTTTCATCAGTCAATGGCTAATGGACAAAAAGAGAAAAATGTCATGAGTTGTTCACATAGGCAAAAGCACTCAATACCAAAAACGGCCCTTTATTCTAAGATTCTGTTCTTTCTATATTTATTATTATTAAAAATTCTTCTCTTTGGCAATGGAACAAGAGCAATTCACGCCAGCCAGTCTTTCTTCTCCTTCCCCTACCAGCTATAACGATCAAACTTCCCAATGTCTTTCCTTCTTTATCCACAGAACGAGTTCTGCCTTTGTTAGATAATTGGACTAGGGTGCAGGCAGGAGCTTTCTCGATGCTGAACCAGAGGAAGGGAGGAACAGAGCACTGCCACCAGAAAGAAAAGTGGGGAAAGGACTGAGAAGGTGGGAGGTTAAGTCAATCTGCATGGCAAACAGCTAGAAACACATGGGGAAGGAAGGGGGAGAAAATTAAAACCCTGCAGAAGGGGGTTGAGAAGATTTGGAAAGTTTGGGTGCAAAAACTTGGGAAGATAAGAAGAGAGAAAATGGGTTTTAAGAATTGGTCATGGGCCAGGCATCGTGGCTCATGCCTGTAATTTCAGCACTTTGGGAGGCCAAGGTGGGTGGATCACAAGGTCAGGAGTTAGAGATCAGCCTGGCCAATATGGTAAAACCCCGTCTCTACTAAAAATACAAAAAAATTAGCTGGGCATGGTGGTGCATGCCTGTAATCCCAGCTACTCAGGAGGCTGAGGCAAGAGAATTGCTTGAGATCAGGAGGCGGAGGTTGCAGTGAGCCGAGATTGCGCCATTGCACTCCAGCCTGGGCGACAGAGCGAGACTCCATCTCAAAAACAACAACAACAACAACAACAACAAAGAATTGGTCATTATGTCATTTAAAAACTAAGATGACTTTAGATGGGAAGATACTGTGTAGATGCTACTTCTTTGAAAGCAGCTTCACTTCAGAACTAAAACTTCTGAGCCACAGTTTTAATCAAGTGCCACATTTACAAACTGATAGTAATTGCAGATAGCAATTTTTAAAATGTTACCTAACTTGGCAAATGAAAGAGTTGGCAACCTTTTGTCAGTTTCCCAACCCAACAAGTTTTAGAATTGCTTTCAAATTTTACAAAGCATTGCTTTGGCACACAAAGTTGATTTTTCTCCAGGGGCCATTCCTTTTATTCTGGTTATAATGGGATCTCTTCCTAGAAGAAAGCAGGAGGATAAACCACCTTCTGAGTTTAGTTATTATAAACAGTCTCTTAATAAATTTTAAAAAGCTGATTATTGACTTGTAAAAGTCTATATGATCCCAGGTTTTGAAGTAATGGAAATTAACATTTAACATTTGGAAGTAACTTCCACAGGCCAGGCACAGGGTAGGTACTTTGTGTGCCTTACTTAGGGAAACAGAGAAGGAGGGCATGAGACCTTCATAAAGGAGGAATTAAGTTTTACGGAATGCAGAGGAGGGAGGGAGAGAAAGGGGTCCAGGATGACTCCTGAATTTTTGTTCTGATCTACTGAATTGACAATGGGACATTCCTTATGTTAAGGGACATTACAGAAGAGAAAATTCGGGAAGTCGGGGAAAAAGTAGTAAGTTAGATTTGAGACCTGTAGGGTCCCCAGTGCCTGAGAGATAGCCAAGTGCCAATATCCAGGAAGCTTTGGGATAGGTGGATTTGAAGTAAAGAAAATATACAGAATAAGAGATTTGAATTTAGACATCAACCTTAAGGATAGTCCCAGACAAGACTTAAATTGGTATTGAGACTCACCCGACATCCCACCACCCTCTCTTCTTGTTCAAGTTTGGAAATCTTGTTCATTTTCAAGGGTTACTCCTAATCTCTTGTCATTTAACTCTCAGCAAACAATCTTTTTTTTAAAAAAAAAAAAAAAAAAAAAAACACTTTTATTTTAGATACCGGGGGTACGTGTATTTTATTATTTTGAGACAGGGTCTCACTTTGTCACCCAGGCTGGAGTGCAGTGGCGCGATCTCAGCTCACTGTAGCCTTTACCTCCCAGATTCAAGTGATCCTCCCACCTCAGCCCCCCAGGTAGCTGGGACTACAGGTAGGTGTCACCACACCCAGCTAATTTTTGTATTTTGTTGTAGAAACAGGGTTTTGCCATGTTACCCAGGCTGGTCTCGAACTCCTGAGCTTAAGTGATTCACACTGCTCAGCCTCCCAAAGTGCTAGGATTACAGGCATGAGCCAGGTACATGTATTTTAGATACAAGTTGTACATGTGCAGGTTTGTTACATGGGAATATTGCATCACGCTGAGGATTGGGGTATGGATTCTGTCACCCAGGTAGGGAGAACAGTATTCAATACATGGTTTTTCAACCAACGACCCCCCTCTTTTGCTTCCCCATCCATCTAGTTGTCTGCAGTGTCTCCTGTTCCCATGTTTCTGTCCAGGGGTGCTCAATGTTTAGCTCCCACTTGTGAGAACATGTGGTATTTGGTTTTCTATTCCTCACTTAGTTTGCTTAGGATTATGGCCTCTAGCTCCATCCATGTTGCTGCAAAGAACACGATTTTGTTCTTTTCATGGCTGTGTAGTATTCTGTGGTGTATATGCACCACATTTTCTTTATCTAACTTACCATTGATGGGCACCTGGGTTGAGTCCATGGCTTTATTATTGTGAACAGTGCTGCGATAAACATATGAGTGCAGGTGTCTTTTTGGTAGAATGATTTATTTTCTTTGGGGTATATACCCAGTAATGGAATTGCTGGGTCAAATGGTAGCTCTGTTTTAGGTTCTATGAGAAATCTCCAGACTGCTTTCCACAGTGGCTGGACTAATTTACATTCCCACCAACAGCGTGTAAAGTCTCCCTTTTCACCACAGCCTTGCTAGCATCCTTTTTTTTTTTTTTTTTTTTTGAGACGGAGTCTCACTCTGTTGCCCAGGTTGGAGTGCAGTGGCACGATCTCGGCTCACTGCAAGCTCCACCTCCCGGGTTTCAAGCCATTCTCTCATCTCAGCCTCTGGAGTAGCTGGGACTACAGGCACCTGCCACCAAGCCCAGCTAATTTTTTGTATTTTTAGTAGAGATGGGTTTTCACCGTGTTAGCCAGGATCGTCTCGATCTCTTGACCTCATGATTCACCTGCCTCGGCCTCCCAAGGTGCTGGGATTACAGGCGTGAGCCACCGTGCCTGGCCCAGATCCCATTTTCTATAAGATTATTTGGATTGAAAATGACAGAGAGCCAATTCATAACCAATTTATTAAGCAAACATAAAATGTATTGGGTGATGTGTCTGTTCAAGTCCTCCAGGAAGCAAAAACCAAAACAGAATTAGACAGTAAAGAGACTTATTGGAGGAGTTGCCTGTGAAGAATAAAGGAAGCAGGAGGAGGCTGGGAGAGCATTTAGACTATGTCCCAGGTCTGACACCTGGGAAAGGAGACAGGGACAAAAGGAGGATTGGAAAGAAGCAGCCTCAGACTACAGCGCAGATCAAAAAAAAAAAAAATAATGTCTCAGTAAAGCCAATAGGAAGCCCAAGAGCAAAGACCTCTTACCCCATTAGATAAGTCCCACTTTGGAGAGAAATAATCCTGCTCTAGAACCTGTACCATGCTTAGTCACTGGCTGGGCTGAGAGAAGCCTAGGGAGAATGTGACTTCAAAGTGAACATCTGGCAGATCTAAAGATACAGCTGTTGGAGATGTCCACTATGCTGCTGCTCACAGCAGAGAGAACTCAGCAGCACATGTTCATGAGTGCCCCAAGTAGCTGAAACAGTCACAGCTGAATCCCAAGTTCACTTTAGAATAGGTCATTAGATTTTCCTCCCACCCCACCCCATTTCTCGTATCTTCTTTCCTGCACAACTGCTTCATATTTTTTCTGGGTTCAATTAATAATAATTTGTTGATGGATAGATGTCTCTTTATGGAAACTCAGCTACAAGATTTAGATCCTGGTGAATTCTCTATGACCTTTCCTGCCACCCCTTTCATAAAATCAAAGATGACCCTCAACAGCACTAAGCATACATTATTCCTACAGAAGCTCATCATTTTTTTTTAGATGATATCTTGCTCTGTTGCCCAGGTTGGAGTACAGTGGCACAGTCTCAGCTCACTGCAACCTCCACCTCCTGGGTTCAAGCAATTCTCCTGCCTCAGTCTCCCTAGTGGCTGGGATTACAGGTGCCCGCCATCACGCCCGGCTAATTTTTTGTATTTTTAGTAGAGACGGGGTTTCACCATGTCGGCCCGGCTGGTCTCGAACTTCTGACCTCTGGTGATCCACCTGCCTTGGACTCACAAAGCACTGGGATTACAGGCATGAGCCACTGTGCCCGGCTGAAGCTCATCATTTCTAAAGGAAACAACTCCACTCCTTCCCACCATCCATCCTGATCTCAGCAAAGGATTCACATGTTCACCCCTGAACCAATCCATCACCTGCAAGGGGACAGGGATGCTCTGGGTAGAAAGGTTGAATAGGAGAAAAAGGGCCCCCGGATTTAAAGTCCCACCTCCAGAATGACATGGAGCAGAAAAGGGCAGTCCAAAGGGCAGGACAGCCAATAACAGTAACAGATGTTGCCTGGCCCCGTGCCACACAACTGTAGTCCCAGTTACTCAGGAGGATGAGCAGGAGGATTGCTTGAGTCCAGGAGTTCTAGGTTGTCAGGCACTATACTGATGGTATGTCTGTACCAAGTTCAGCGTCAACATGATGACCTCCTGGGAGTGGGGGACCACCAGGTTTCCTAAGGAGGAATGAACCAGCCCAGGCTGGAAACTGAGCAGGTCAGAACTCCTGTGCTGATCAGTAGTGGATTACACCTGTGAATAGCCACTGCACTCCAGCCTGGGCAACACAGCAAGACCCCATCTCAATAAAAAATAAAAATTAAAAATGAACAGATGTCCACTATCACCTTCAAGACAAGTTGGAAAAGAGGGAGATTCTTCAGCTGGGAAGAGAACTCACAGAGCAGGCTAGGTGAGCATCATTTTATTTTATGGACCACCAGTTGAAGGTTAGTTTGACCCAAAGTCCTAAGCTTGGATTTTGTCAGGCATTGGGTTAGGTATAAGGGGGGGAAATTATCAAAATAAAACTGATTATATTTTTAGAACAATAAATAGATACCAGTGAGAAATGTTAGGAGGGCAGGGGAATCCCAAAATTAAACTTCAATAGTAGTAACTACTATTGACAAATGATACATTTTCCAAATGAAAGACATGAACTATGGAATTCTCATCCCAGGTCTGCCACCTTCGAATTGCACGTTTCAGCTTGAGGCTTCTACAACATAATACCATAGACTGGGTGGCTTCTAAACAACATAAATGTATTTCTCACCATGCCAGAGGCTGGGAAATCCAAATAAAAATGCCAGCAGATTTGCTGCCTGGTGAGAGGGCCTGCTTTCTCATTCATAAATGGCCATATTCTCACTGTGTCCTCACGTGGTAGAAAAAACTGGCGAGAGAACTCTCTGGGGTCTCCCAGAAGAGCACTAATCCTATTTATAGGAGCTCTACCCTCATGACCTAATCACCTCCTGAAGGCCCCGCCTCCTAATACTATCACATTTGGGGCTAAGATCCCAACATATGAATTTGGGGGGAACACAAACATTCAGTCTACAGGACTGAACAACCCTGAGTGATAACCTCCTTGCTTTCTTATCTCCAAATAAATGAGGGAGGAAAGGAGAATCTATAGTAAGATCATTATAAGAATTCTTTGAGATTATAAGTGTTAAGCACCCAGCACAGTGCCTGAAACTTAGTGTTCAATACATTTGTGTTTAATATTAAACTTGAAAGATTTCATGCACTTCAGCTACCATTGGCTTCCAGCTCTCTAATACCAGTCAGCCATACCAGCAAAAAAAAAAAAAAAACAAAAACAAACAAAAAAAACCCTTTGCTTCATAATCCAGTAATCCCATAGAGCCCTAAAAAGGGAAGGAAAGTGTTCCAAGCCCAACGGACTATTTTTGGAGATGAAACATCATCCCATTATTTGCAGAAGAAAAAAAAAAAGGGAATGGGGCAGAGAGTGGTTCTTCATATTATCCTATGCCTACAGTTAATTGTGCCTGGGGGAAGATTTCATTAGACAGCAAGAGAGAGAGAGAGAGAGAGATGTTTCAACATCCTAGAACACAAAGCACCTTTACAATTGTCCTTGATTTATTGCGTCTCTGAGGCTGTCTTCTAGCTCCAACCACAGTGTGCTTTGGGTCCGCCCAAGTTTCTGCTCTTGTAGATACAAGGGCCTGGCTCAGGCTACAGAGGAGAAAGGGCCCAAAGATTCTCAGGTGCCCTCCTCTTAGCCCGGCCCCTTCTTGAGGTCATGAGGACACTCCAAGTTTCTTGACAGTCCTTCCTACCAGGCTTTGTTTCTTGTATCTTTTAGAGGCTCATCTCTCCAATCTAGATAATGCAGAGATTTCAAAAAAGGATGCAGGTATAAAGAAGGGCTCTTCTTTGGAGATCTTGGTTTGCAGTCATGTTGGCTGCCAGAAAGTGGTGAGATACTGGCTTTCTCTTTGGTGAGATGAAATAAAGCAAACGGCAAAGGAGAAAGTGTTCCCTGAATAAATATTAATGGGAGGAATGCACTTTTAACTTTAGCAGGTGGGTGGTGAGTGCTGTGCCTAAGCTTCACGTGTAGAACCTATACAGGGAGGGGCCTGGCATGCTCAGTCCAACTTCTTCACGGTCATCTTCAGTAAAATGAGCAGTTGGCACGCCTTTTGAAAAGAGCTTAGGTCAAGACCGCACTCTCTAAGCTCGTACCATGAAAACACACAACTAGAATGCTAGTATTGGGTGATTATCGTGTGGTAGGCTATGTACCTCATTCAAATTAAACTTGCTAGGATAAAATTAGAGAATGTTTCCCTCACTCCATGAGTGCAACAATATCAAAGTACTCATTGTGCGTTGTAAGAGTAATCAAAACAGCCCCAAACAGCAATGCTAAGAAGGCAGTAGTAGTATCATGGTTTCCATTTTCTAAATAAAAGTGAAGTTCTAAAAAAAAGAAGGAAAATGACCCATTGACTCTGCTCCTAGCTATATACCCAACAGAAGGACTGCATATGCTGCAAAAATATGAGAATGAGAATGTTTATAGCCTCTTTATTCAAAGTAACCACTCAGAATGGTACCAACATGCATCAAAAGGAGAATGGATTATATTAACGGATTAATGGATTGTGGTGTATTCATGCAAAAATACTATGTCAAGATAAGAAATGAACTATTGCTACACACAACACGGATGAATCTCCAAATTCTTAGATTGAGTGAAAGAAGCCAGACACAAAAGGGTATATTCTGCATGATTCCATTTATGTGAATTTCAAGGACAGGCAAAACTAGTCAATAGAAGATAGAAGTCAAGGTAGTGATTACCTCTTGCTGTGGGTATATATACACTAGGAAGCAACATAAGGGAACATTATGGGGTACCATGGCTTAATCTAGTTAATGGTGATACACACACACACACACGCACGCACATACAATCACTTAACATTAATGCACTTTACTTTTTGTGTGTTCTACCTAAATAAATTTGCAAGGAACAAAAGAAAGAAGGAAGGTGAGAGGGAGGGAGCAAATAAACTTGCACAAAGTCTTCCAGCTAGCAAATGGCAGAAATGAAATGTGATCCCAGGTCTGCCTGAGTTCACAGAACACTAACTACTGGGATATACCATCTACCAGCTGGGTTTATGTTGGCTATTGAATAAGCATTTGTTGATGGATGAGTGTCTCTTTATGGAAACTCAGCCACATAAGCTCACTAGCATTCAAGATTTAGATCCTGACGAATTCTCTATGACCTTTCCTGCCGCCCCTTTCAATATCTTTCGTGGTTCTTAGTGGGGAAAATTTAGCTACAGCAAGGATATAATGAGCTGCTACTGCAGGCTGAAGTTTCGTGGTGAATCTGGCCTCTTGTTCTTAGGCCATCATCAAGGGAATGTGGACAAGAAGAACAGAGACAGGTATTGATCCTTGTTCATTATTTAAATGCATATGGCGGCAGGCAGCTTTGCTCAATAAAACCCTGACAGAGACGCCTCAGGCCTGAGTGATGACCCTAGCAACACCCACGGGTGCCTCACACGGCCTGAGACTCAGTTTCCACAACTAAAAAGAATGAGAGTGTTGACTGGCCCATCTGGTCAATCCAGATGGCTTCAGGGGCTATGTTTTTTACACTTACAATGTGCAATGAGTACTCTGATATTTTTGTACTCGTGGAATGGGGGAAGCATTCTGTAATTGTCTCCTACTAAGATTAATTTTAAAAACCATATCTAAAATATTACAAAATGTTTAAGCTTTCAGGTTGTTCAGAGTGGTTAGGCATCTCAAACCTGTTTTCACACTCAGCCACTGCTTGCCAACACCGTGAGCTTGGGCAAATTGTCTTACCTCTCTGAACCTCAGTTTCCACTTCTAAAACTGGAGATTGGATTCATACATACCTCATAGGGCTGTGGTATTAGATGAGTTAGAACAATTAGCACACTGCCTGATACAGGCTACTCTTTCAATAAGTACGCTATTCTAATATCAGTAATTATGATAATGATGACAGTGATGATCAGAACAACTAGTATTACATACCTTGGAGTCACTCTTTAGCAGTAACTAAACTAAGTAGCATTTTCAACTAGCATTTCAACCCTAATGATGACTTCTGACAAATCACCCAGTCTTTTCCATTCTTCATTTTCCCACCTAGTCTATAGGACTAGATGACCTATAAAGGCTCTTTTAACTCTAAAATTAGGATTCTGTAAAGAAAGGTCTTGAGGATACTTCATCTGTGTGGCCAAATTTGGAGTTGTGGCTTTGCAGAGCAGGCTCCTGGAGTCTCATTTCTATGAGGACTCTATAGATTGGGAGAGAGGAGTTAGTAAAGAGAATTCCTTCCGTGACTGATAAAGGATTCCTGGGACTCCAGAAAATTCTTTTCAGCAAAGGTTTCCCCCTAACACTTAGAGTAATTACACAAGTGGGCAATGGGCTCTCAGAAATTGAGGCCACTCATTCATTCATTCCATATGCATCTGAGGTGTCTCTCAAGCCAGTGAAGCTGTACATGTCCATTGTCAGTTCTAATTCGGCAAGGGAGTAGCAGGAGGCTCCAGGAGGATCACCTGAGTTCCACACACCTGAGCTCTGCACACTGAGTTTCCTGCCCCCATTGTGTAAACAAAACCCTACCTTCTCCTACAGATTAGGGCAATTAATTCTTCTTGGAATGATGACTCCTTACTGGCTCATTTCTGGACCCAAAAAATCCAAAGCACCCTGGCTACATCTGTAGCCTGTTGTTCAATGTGATGTTTGTTTTTCCCCTAAAAGTGTGTCCCTTTGGGCACCAGGACCTCCAACCCGGAAGAACCCAGAGTAGAGGGAGCAGGAAACACAAAACACCTCCAACAGGTCACTAGCAATGATACTAAGTGAGGCTTCCTGCTTCCACTCCTGGATACTGGACACATAGCTTTTTCTGTTGAGGATGCAGCACCATGTAGGGGTCTCTGATCTACTGCATACCTTGTATCCTGAAAGGGGGCTCCCGTCCATCCACAGTGTTTCTTCCAAGATAGTGTTTCAGCTACATCTTTAGAGGGCTGTTTCAGAACTCTATGAAACTAGCTTTTTCTAGAGCATGTGGTATGTTTTACAACTAATAAACAGTTATAAATTTGAGTCCACTAGTCACATGCTCTGTTGCATGGAATTCCATGTCTATAGACTGGGCATTCTATAAGCACCCAGATAACAGTGTCAGCTGAAGATCTATGGGCAGGAAAAGCAAACCCATACCTGGAATCAGTATCTATCCTGATGAACTGCTGCTCCTTCCAAGATAAAAAAGGGCCTAATATAATCAACTTTCCACCAAGTTGCTGACTTCTCTCCTCAAGGAACAGTGCCATACAGGGCTCAATGTTAGTCTATGTTGCTCACCCACTGGACATTCAGAGGCAGCACTAGATCAGCCATGAGAAAGAGTCCATTTTATTGGGTTTCTATGAATGCCAACTGACCAAGTCTTGTTGCCTACTTGTGTTTTCAGTACTTTTGTATGCTTTCTATAGTATGTATTTATATGTGTACAAACATCTTCACACATTATACCAACTCCCTTAGTTCTATCCAAATGCTTATAGCCCAGACCTCCTTGCCTTTGAACTTTCAGCCATTTTCCCAGGCCCTTAACCAGGCAGCCAGGTCATTAGCTTTTGCCCAGGAATCTATATATATTCTCACCTCAAGTCACTTTTCCTTCTATATAAAATGAATAATAGGGTTCGCCTGTCACAACTTTGCCAATTAGGAATATTTTCCCTATTCACTTCTCTTTCAAAGCAAACGCTGAATGTGCCTATAATGCTGCACTATACATTTCCAGCTTACACCTGCATACCAAGTTGACTCATCCATAACCAACTTGGGATTCTTCCTCTATTACCAGGCTAGTTTGCAGCCAGATTATGCTGACATTTAACCCTAGGTATTGGCCTGGCAGCCAGAAGAGGAGGTGAGTGAAGCTTCCAAGAGGGGGCATATGTTACCCCTAGCAAGAGTGTGTCATTGGCATTCAAAGACTCCTCACCGTCCACCAAATGTGACAAGAATATCTGAGCCTCACACATCCCTACTGTGGCTGAGAACATGAAATGAGTCTTCTTCCTGTTCACATCTTCCAGCTTCACTCCTCTTTAGAAGAAGTTGTGGGGAGAAAATGGTGGTCCCTAGATATAAGGGCAAGATCTCTGCAGCATCTCGTAGGGGAGAATTTCAGGCAGTTACTAGAAGGGATGGTCCAACTCTTCAAGCTCTGGAAGTTCATGGAAGTCTTTTTTTTTTTTTTTTTTTTTTTTTTTTGGAGACGGAGTCTCACGCTGTCGCCCAGGCTGGAGTGCAGTGGCACGATCTCGGCTCACTGCAAGCTCCGCCTCCTGGGTTCACGCCATTCTCCTGCCTCAGCCTCCCGAGTAGCTAGGACTACAGGCGCCCGCCACCGCGCCCGGCTAATTTTTTGTATTTTTAGTAGAGACGGGGTTTCACTGTGGTCTCGATCTCCTGACCTTGTGATCCGCCCGCCTCGGCCTCCCAAAGTGCTGGGATTACAGGCTTGAGCCACCGCGCCCGGCCTTGTTCATGGAAGTCTTAAGGGCCAAAATATTCATGGAAATTCATCTAGATGTCCCCATCCCTCCCTATGTCCGAATCTGCGATTTTTCCAACCAGGGCCCAGATCCCATAACAGATCAGCCACGGATGAGCATTTAAACCTTTCTAGAGCTCTGTGACTATCAAGTCCTGAGTCTACTTTTCAGCCATGTCCACGCTCTTATTTCAGGTAGTAAGATCTTCTTTGTAAGGTACCAAAAAAGGCTCTCTGGTTCTCACACTTACCCTTTAATTTCTTGATTGGCCATCAGATTCTTATTATTGCTCTGTAGGGCATCAATATAACTTAGCAATAACCAGCCAACTCCACTGTCTTTAAATGCATTGCTCCCTTCCCCCCGTGTCTTTCAAATATCTGAACCACTACACCTACAAAGATGTTCTCCTCCAACAGGGTATTTTTCTGGGTCACCGTCAGTTATATCTTAAGCAATTAGGCTGCCACCTCACATCAGAGACTATCAGTGACCCACATCTTGGATCGACTGGGACGGAGTCTTCTTTGCCTGTTGGGCTGTGAGTGGGCCAGTCCCAGATCCTCAAAATGTTACTTTCTGCTTTCTTGGATCACTCTTGGTACAACCTGGGTTAGTTTGGATACTCCAAAAGGCAGATGCTAAGACAAAATTACACCTCCAAGAGATTTACTGCGGGTAATACCTGTGATAGATGAAGAGGAGGAAGCAGGAAGAGCCTTCAGACCATGATGAAGATCCAACACCCACAGAAGAAGATAGTAAAGGAAGGAGTATTGGGTGGGAAGAACCTTGGACTGTAGCTTGGTTCTAAAAATCTTTTACCCAGGCCAATGAGAAGTTCTTAAGCCAAAAGTTCCCTGTTAAGGAAGTTCCACAGCCTGTGGAAAGGAACCTGCATCAGTACCCCTAAATAACTCAATTACTGGCTGGGGAAGCATCGACTCTTTGTAACTCTGGTAGTGCATCCAGGAGCAAGGCAGCTGGGACTACCAATCAACAAAGAGTCTCATTACAGATCTGAGTGGCACATTTTCATGGTCACCACACTGATAAACCCCAACAGGCCTGAAATACCTACCATGTGTGCAGAAATGTGCTAGATACTGAGAATATAATGGTCATTAAGGTAGACATGGTTTCTGTTCACAAAATCAAATGGAAAACATTAACATATGTGTAACATATGAAAATTATGTCACAAATGTAATGACAAGCTGTTATATATTAATGCATTAATGTAAATATATTACCCTGAGATAACATATCACATGTACCTATATTAAAATATAATCTCAAGCCAAAATAAATATTCAAAAGGAAAGGAGCACAATATCATCTAGGTTTGTGTTAGTACATTCTATGATGTTCGCACAAGGACAAAATCACCTAACAATGCATTTATCAGAATGTATCCCCATTGTTAAGTGACACATTACTGTATTGGGAGGGTGGCATTTGGAGTTTATTTCAGTTCTGATTCTTTTGTTTTCAGTGCCTTTGAGATACCCAAGTGAAAATGTTTGGAACACATCTGGTTATATGCCCTGGAGCCCAAAGGAGTTGCCTGTGAGACACATATATATTTGAGAACCACTACTATTTAGATGGCATTAAACCCATGGGGCTGGGTAAAGTCACCTGGGGAGAGAATATAGGGTAACAAGAGAAGAGGGTCTATAGCCATAGAGATCCTCAGATACAGGTTGAATACTCCTTATCCAAAATGCTTGGGACCAGAAGTGTTTTGGATCAGTTTTTTTTTTTTCCACAATACGGAATATTTGCATTATTCTTTCCACTCCAACATCTTTAATCCAAAACTCCAAAACCCAAAATGCTCCAGTGAGCATTTCTTTTGGGCGTCATGTCACCACTCAAAAAGTTTTGCATTTTGGAGCATTTCAGATTTGGGGTTTTCAAATTAGAGATGCTCAACCTGTATTTCACAGCAGTTGTTTAATGACTCTGTTTTTCCTTTTTTCAGGACCACACATAAGAAGGAGGATAAGGCAAAGAGATAGAGAAGAAACAGCCAGAGAGGTAGGATAAGGGTAGCATGGGAGATTAATAGGAGATAATGAAGTTACTCAAGCCAAGTGATATACTTTGGATCTATGTTCCCTCCCAAATCTCATGTTAAAATGTAATCCCCAGTACTGGAGGTGAGGACTGCTCGGAGGTCATTGGATCATGGGGGCAGATTTCTCCCTTTGCTGCTGTTCTCATGATAGAGTTCTCACAAGACCTGGTTGTTTAAAAGTGTGCAGTACCTCCCTCTCCCTTCTTTCTCCTCCAGCCATATAAGACATGCCTGCTTCTCCTTTGCCTTCCACCATGATTGAAAGTTTCCTGAGGCCTCCCCAGAAGCCACTATGTTTCCTGTGTAGCCTGCAGAACCATAAGCCAATTAAATATATTTTCTTTTTCATTACCCAGTCTCAGGTATTTCTTTACAGCAATGTGAGAACGGAGTAATACATGAAGTGAGGAAGCATGTCAAGAAAGGAGAGTACTCAATTCTGTCAAATGCTGCTAAGAAATGACATAACAAGCAGTGAAAATACACATTGGATAGTCAAGTACAGTGAGTACTCCAGCATCCCCACTGGATTCAGCAGCATCATGGAGATCTTCAAGGACTGTCTGGAGACAGGTTTGAGTGGCCAGATGGAGATGTAAGCCAGACTGGAGGGGATTAAGAGTGGGAGGTAAGAAAATAGAGGCAGTGAGTATACAGAACTTGACCTAAAATTTGTCATTTAAAGTGACATCTACACCCTTGATTGTATGGGTATGAGGAAGTATGCATTATGCTTCCATTATTCCATGTATGATTGTGAAAAAGGAAGTAGATTTTTCTGTGAGCTTTGAACCTTACTTTCTGATGAGTTCAAATCCAGGGGAATGCACAGCTTTGAAGGAGTAAAGCTTAAGTACTCACATGCATACACACATTCACTCACACACACATGCATGAGCATACACACGCATTTTAAGAGGCTTATATACAAGCTCATAATTCTTCCTGGACATCAAATGGTTCTTTATAGGCTCCATTTTGATGACCTAAGTAGACTGAAAATTAAACAGAAACATAAGGATTAAATTTCCCTCGAAGTACCAGGGCTTTGAGGAAAAACAAGGAGAAAGAAAGAAATGCCTGGATGGTCACGCTGTGGTTTCTCCTTTCCTTCATGATTCCAAGACTTTGCTAATGCAATTGTAGAGAGCCTGCCAAACCCGTGTGACATCAGCCAGCATATCCCACCAACACCCTACCCTAAAGCGTCTTGTCCACGCCATCCTCTGTGTGCAAGAAGGAAGTGGGATGACAGATGGGTATTCTCATGTATTAATGAGTGGAAGCAGAGCCTCACAGACTAGCTGGCTTCTTAGAGAAAAGAATTCAGACACAATACCCTTTGTTTTCATCTGAGAGCCATGTATTTATGACAAATTAGGAGTGATCAAGCCTGGACAGGGACAGTGCCATCTTGCAATTCTCTGGTGCTTTTGCAGTAAGCCATGGCTGTAGAAAGCTGTTTTTTTAGTCCGACTAGGATCCGTTTTACCCGTCAGTGGGCATGAACCTTTCCCACCAATATACATATGAAGCAGACCCTGCCAATCAGAGCATTCCATTAGCGATTGGTCCAAAGATGAGCATATGACAACTGACAGCCAATCAGAGAAGTGAGAGGCTTAATTCCAAGTCTTTTGTTGGAACTACCAAGGGAGGGGGTGAGGAAGGACTTCTTTTCTGTTTTACCTCAGGCTAGGAGAATAGCACACAGATTTGGAATGGTTAGTATCGTCTTTTCATATTGTTACAAAGGGAAAACCTCCAGATAATGCAGCCCATACAGGGAAAAGTAGGACCCGAGAGGCAACAGAATAAAACGAAGTCCTGAATGTATAATTCGAGCCCTTGTATGAAGCTATACCTAAATTTAAATCTACAGCTGTCTTTTTTCAGTAACTTGAGCCTATAAATTTATTTTCACTTAATCCTGTTGCATTGGAATTCTATTATTTAAAACTGAGAGCCCTTCTTGAGCCAGCCTTATTTGAGGTGCCCATAATATTATGAGATATCTATCATTAGGGAAATTATTCTATCTTCAATTTATCCATGGATAAATGACAGCAGGGATTGTTCCCATCCGAGCAGTGCTTCACACATTCTAGAATGCCCTTACCAAGGGTGACTATTCAAAGTGGCTACTTTAGTTGTTGTAGCCAACATCTGCTGACACCTGTTCCAGCAGGTTCATCCCCATTCCATCTAGATTGCTAAATATTTTTAATATCACCTCTGCTTTCATCTACATGATTGCATTTACATTGCAAATCCAAGTGGGAGCCAACCAAAGACTAATGCCACAAAGCTCATTTTATAGATAAGCAACATAAAACTCAGAAGTGACTTCCTCAAGCAAATAAAAGGCCAAAACTGGTTTGAAATTGGGACTTTGGCTTCAAGGCTCTGCACCTCACTGTGTTCTACACAGAATGCAACTTTTTTTCCCTTACTATTTATCATAAAATGGACTAAGGGATTTATATGCATTGAACAGACACAACAGACTTCAAGAGGTAGGTTTTATTGGAGTCTTCGTTTCACATATAAGGAACCTAACATTCAGTGAAGTTAAGGTCACTTTGATAGGAAATGACAAAAACAGCATTTGAACTCAGATCTGCCTGCTCTAAGAAACGATGTGGCTCCTACCCTCAAGAATCTAGTTGTAGAGACAGGATATGTAAACCTTTACTAACCATAGGCTAAAAAATATATTGGATATAATTATACTCAGGTAATATATACTATATGAGATCAGGACAAAGATCTGTTAACCAAGTTTGAGCCATCAGGAAAAGCTATCATACAGGATTTTGAATTAACTCCAGAAATATTCTGTGATGTTATAATTCTGAGGCTACTTTGTAGAAACTTGCTGAGCTATATTAAAAGTCTTGAAGAATGAATGGGGCTTAGTTATGCAGAGACAAGGGAATCCTGGGCAAAATGGCCAACACTCAAAGGCATCTAAATATAGTAAAAATCTAGAATGCTCAAGAAAGCAAGCCAATCTGCCTAGGTTAGGATTGGTAAATCAGCTTTGTTTTACATGCCAAGCCCCATCAATTGAGAGTGGCTGCCTGAAGTACTGTGTTAAAAACAATGGTGAGATACTGAGGAGTCTGAAGGAAGAGTTCTGAGATCGCTTCTTGATGTCTGCCTTGGACATGGGATGGGAACCTGAGAACCCAAGTGCCATGTATTTGCCATCATAAGATTGTACAGTATAAGATATGTTAAAGGATGAGTAAGGAAGGCGGCTGAAGAACTATCTTAGGGTAAAGAACAGAGCATTATTTTCTGTGATATGGAGTTCAGACTTGATTTAACAGACAAGAAGGAGTGACTGTGAGTTCTTGAACATGGGAGGCTCTAAATAAAATTAGAAGAGAATTAGAATAACTAGAAGGCAGCCATATGAAATTTGGTTCCTGATCATTCACAACAGCTTCTGGGCTGACCTTCTTTTCAGAGAGTTGGTCCTCAGGTATCAAAGCAATGCTTTAAAAAGAAGAAATAAAGGATTTATATGTTCACTGTTGGGTTGAAGCTCAAGTTGGAAGCAAGCACCTGGCCTTCACCACAGATGCTAGATTAGCTAATAAAATCCCAGATATCACTGGCATAACCCTGACATCCCAATGGTCATTAGGCCATCTCAATTGTATTCTCGAATATAGTGTTTCACAAGCCGAAGTTAATGTCACTGAAGATTTAGGTCTGGCCCAATCTCATTACAGGTCATCATCCTTGACACTTTTATCATTCTCATCCTCATCATCACTCAGATTTATTGAGCAGATAGTATGCACTAGGGTAAGCTTTACTTTACATTTTTATCTCAGTTTATCCTCACAACAACCCTGAGAAGGGCTAGTGTGCCCATTTTACAGATGAGTAGAATGAATCTTAGAGAGGTAATGTAAATTGCCCATGGTGGAACTGAAGATATAAACTGAAGTCTGTCTGTTGCCAAGCCTGTGCTCTTTACCATTATTGTCACTTAGGCCATGGCTGTGCACACGTGGGCTTCATCAGATACTATCCTCACTTACATCACAGCACGCAAACCACAGGCAAGCCCATGTGAGGGCCTGTTGGGACTGTGAATGCTGCCCCACTCCTTTCCCAGATGACGACAACAGAGCCACAAGAACCTGGCAATTAATTGTTATGTTAACCACACACCCCAAAATACCTACTGTCAAGAAAGAGGCTCGGGAGTGTCTCATCCCCAAAACATCATTTCCAGGGTTCATAGTAATATTTCCAAGGCATTAAATACAGTTCTAAAATTGGGCACAGGGGACCTCACAGATTTTGATTTCATAGATTGCGATCGAGGTTAAACCCCTATTTTCCCAATATCTGGCCACAACCCCTTCTGGAAACCTGGGCTTTATTTTAATTTTCTGAAACATCTAAAACTCCCAGAGCAATTATCTGCCCTTGTATGCTCTGTTTAGGAGGGTGACAACAGCAAAAACAAAACAAAACCTCCAGATACATCTAATGCCATATTTTAAATACATCTCTGAGAAGTTAGAAGGTAACCAGAAACTCTCCCATTCTGACTTTCTGGTTCAAGAAGCCTGTGTTTATTTAACTGAGACATAATAAGTCAATTTTCTTTTACCTTTAACCTCTTAAAACACTCTGTGGTTTTTGTAGATTTCCTTTTCACATGTACAGTGACACCAGCTTCCATTTTTATTATGTATAAAAGCTGCCCACTCTCCATCAAGCCCATTTTTGTAAGAATCCATTTCAGGGTATTACAAAGTCTGAGTAGAACGTCTCCCCAAAAGCTAAAGAAGTTTTCTTTCCTTCCCCTCATGTTTACTTGAATCTGTACAATGGAATCATTGTAAAATGTTATGAAAGTATGATTCCCTGAAACATTTATTTGAAAAATGAAGAGATTCCTATGGTCCATTTTGTAGTGCCTCATCACTGCATCAGTCAGGATAAGTTGAGTTTTACTGCAGTAACAAACAACCCCTAGTCTTAGGCCCTTAAAACAGTAGAGCTCAATTTCTCATTTGCACTACATTTCTTTTACACATCATCTAGGGGTCTGCCTGCCATGTCCTCACTGTGGTACAAGGGTAACAGAGCAGCCAACATTTAGAAATTTCCTTATTACTATGGTAGAAAGACAGAATGTGGTTAATTGCATGCTAGCTCTTAAAACTTCCACCCGGAAGTGACACATCACTTCTACTCACCTTTAGTGCCAAAGTCAGTCACCTGGCCACAGCCCCTCCTCATTCCAAACTGCATGAAAATCCAATTCTTTGCAGAACAAGGTCAGGAAATATTGAATAGCCCTCATGACTTCTGCTGGTGCCACATCACACTATCTGGGAGGAAGGTGTGCATAACAGTAGTGATGAAAGCTCATCTTTATTGTGTACTAAGTACCAAATAAGAGCGTAAAGGTTTTGCATGTACTGTCTCCTTTAATCATATGACAACTTTATAAGATAGGTGCACTTCACCCCAGTCTAAGGATGAGGAACAAGAGAGGGACAAGGAAGTTTAGTCACTTGCTCAACATCACCCAGCTAGTAAAGGGTTGTGCTGGGACTTGAACCCAGGTATTCCAGTTCCAGACTGTTTGCTCCTAACAGTTCACCAAAAATGCCTCCCAATGCTACTATTGCTACTGCCACTAATACTCCTCTCACCTCAATTTTTCTCATCTATACAATGAAAATAATAATCCCTACTTATGATACTTGGAGTTACCTGAGAAAATAAAGCAAAAATGCTTCCTAATGTAGGGTTTTGCCATATACCATCTGGTTTGATCCACACAATCACCATGTAAGGTGAATTGGGAAAAATTTATTAACCCAATTTTATAAGGGAGAGAACAGATTCAACAGAATACTTAATGTGCCCAAAGTAACAAGTGAGTAGGGGCAAAACTAGGATTCATGTCTTCTGGATTACGAAACAATGCTGTTCATACCACAACCTATCTTGTCCCTCAGAACAGCTCAAAATCAAGGATTCTAGAAACCAAAACAAATCAGTTTTGATCCATGGTCCTGACACTCCACAGCACTATAGAAGCACATAGAGGGAGACATCCCAAAGTAATTTCTTAGATTTATTCCCAAACTCTCAGAAGGGTTACCATAATTTTTGGTGGGAAAAATAACAGAACCAGTAACTGTTAGAACTGATTTTATCCTGAGCTATATCTAGGAGAGGCGGCATTCTTACTGCCACCCTCTAATCACACACACCCAAGGCAGACATTACTAATCAATCAGCACACTTCCCTACTAAGACCAGATACAGCTTGAAAATTCTGCTCAACACTATAACTCAGGCAGCTACCAAAGTCAGCCATGACTGGAACTCAAGAAGAAACATTTTGCCATCTGTTCTGATTATCTATTGCTGCACAACACACTACCCCAAGACTTCATGGCTTGAAACATCATTTTCATTTTTCACTATTTTCTGGGTCAGGGATTCGGACAGGGCTCAGCTGGACAATTCTCAATATGTGGTTTATTAAAGGCCACTCAGTTGTATTTAGCCAATGGCTGAAAGTTCAGGGGGTTCCAAATGACTTCAGTGTGGACTTGTAGAAGGCTGGGCTCAGCTGCGCCACCTCCCACTCCATGTGGTCTCAGAGGCTCTCCATGTGGAATCTTCAGCACAGTAGTCTGACTTACATAGCTGCTCAGGGTTTTAAGAGTGAGCAGGAAGTGTAATCTTCTAGCCTTTAACTCCCAAACCGAATGTCACTTCCTCCATATTTTATTGGTCAAGCAGTCACAGAGCCCATCCAGATTCAAGGAGCAGAGACATAGACCTAGCCTCTCCATGGAAGGAGGAAAAAATCTGTGGCCATTATTAGGCAAACTTTATCTTTACTCTAGAACAAACACAATAGAACAGACTGACTTCCCTTCAAGAAAGATCTTCTAAAGAACCTTCTTCAACTTTAAGTCTTCCCAACTCCCTCTGTCATAAACACCAAAACGAAGCCTACTGCCTTCTAAGAATAATTGCTTTTCTTGATTGAGCATTTGCTACATGCCAGGCACTAGGCAAAATGCTTCACATGCATTACCTTACAAACACTACACAACAGCCTTGAAAGCAGAAATTCATATCCTCCCTTTACCGATAAGAAAACTGAGGCTTCCCAGTTTAAGTACCTTGACCAAGGTTACACAGACAGGATACAAAATATTCTTTGTGTGGTTCCAAAGCTTTTAACTTCCCTGTTCCTTAGACAAGGATTACCACTGCAAAGTGTCTTTATGGACAAGTCTATGCTGCTCTCTGACTGTCACTACACTTCTTCCTCATAACAAGCAAGACCCATAGCCAGGGACTGGCCAGACCCTCAAGCCACAAGATCTTCCTGTGATAAGCCCAAACTTTGAGAAGCTTCTTATGAGGGGCAGAATCCCAGTGAGAAAAACTTTCTGAATTCGTTCCTGGATATAACAGCCAGGATGGAGGCCCTAAGAATCAGAGTCTGCAACACTGTCAAATGGAACTCTCTAAGGTCATGGAAATGTCTATGTCTGCACTATCCAATATGGTGGACACTAGCCACGTAGAGATATTGCATACCGGAAATGTGGCTGGAGCAATGGAGGAACTGACTTTTAAATTGTATTTAAGTAGCCATGTGTGGCTCGTGGCTACCATATTGGACCACACAGGTATAGAGGGTTCAAATTCAAGTGTTCACTCCCTCAATCCCAGAGCTGTTTTACCAGCTGAGTCCACCAAACCACTTCTCTTCAGCCAAGTAAGGATCCATTTGGACAGGCTTTCCAGATGGCATGCCAATAGCCTGTAGTCCATAAATAAAAAGAAATCGAAATTTCTATTTATTTATGAGGGCCATCCTGTTCCTGAGTCACAATCATCCCTATAGCATTAGGCCAAGTCAGCCTCACTGCTTTATGTCACCCGGCTGGCCCTTGAAGGTGTGATTTTGAGAATGCCATTCCATGTACTCTCTCTCATACAATTTTTTTGTCTCAGATCTATAACATTCCTTATTAAAATCTCCAGCAGCTGACAGATTTATCTCTTCTGCCCTGCAGTAAAGTTCCCATCTCTCTTTCCAAATTTCCTTCCTGTTAACATCCTACCTTGTCTAGTTTAACTCTTATAGCCGTAGATAACGAAAAGATGTAAGTGAAAAAGGAACCCAAACTTCCTAGATATGGAAGATGTCTCCATCAGATGGCAGGGTTTAAATGTTCCCCTCTTTGAGTTAGACAAAGGCATTCATAGTTTTTGCCCTTTAACTTTGAATTTAAAAAGTTTTGTGCTGCCACAGCGGAAAAAAAAAGAGGTGTGATGTTGGCATTTCCGTTATAGAGTTGATTTCATGGGAATTTGATGGTTCCAAGGCATTTCCAACAGTCACAAAATTATTTTTGGTAAGTGTTTTGACAGGTGCCCTCTCCTCACCCTCCAGCAGGTGTTTTTAACCTGAGATATGCAAAACCCCAAGAGGCCAGGGTTGAAATTCAATGGCTCTGTGATTTTTTTTTATCAGAAAAAAAACTATATCTTTATTTTTCTTAACCTCTAACCAAACTTAGCATTTCCTTCAATAATGAAGGTAGACAGCAAATCACAATGGTATTAATGGACCCTGTGAATTTGCCATCTGTAGAAACAATATTTTTATATTGCATTTCAATGGTCAGAGAAACCTCAAAATAAGATGTGCACTCATCACCATTTTGAGTTATCCTTATCATCTGATGAATTAGACTAGACCTAGTTACTTGATGAATTAACTTAAAAATATATATTTTGATAACTTATAGTTGTGGTATTGTGGTTTCTTTAATCTTACTACAGCATTTAAATATAGTCATGTGTTGCTTAATGACGGGGATCCATTCTGAAAAATGTGTCTAGCCAGTTTTGACACTGTGCAAACATCACAGAGTATGCTGACACAAACCTAGATGGGACAGCCTGCTATACGCCTAGGCTATATGGTACAGCCTATTGCTCCTAGGCTACTAACCTGTACAGCATGTTACTGTGCTGAATACTAGAGGCAACTGTAACACAATGGGAAGTATTTGTATATCTAAACATAAAAAAGGAACAGTAAAATTACAGTATAAAAGAGATATGCTTTATAATCCTTTGGGTATATAGCCAGTAATGGGATTGCTGGGTTAAATGGTATTTCTGATTCTAGACTGGATGAAGAAAATGTGGCACATATATACCATGGAATACCATGCAGCCATAAAAAAGGATGAGTTCATGTCCTTTGCAGGACATGGATGAAGCTGGAAACCATCATTCTCAGCAAACTATCACAAGAACGGAAAGTCAAACACTGCATGTTCTCACTCATAAGTGGGAGCTGAACAATGAGAACATATGGACACAGGGAGGGGAACATCACACACCAGGGCCTGTCAGAGGGTGGGGGGCTAGGGGAGGGATAGCATTAGGAGAAATCCCTCATGTAGTGACAGGTTGATGGGTGCAGCAAACCACCATGGCACGTGTGTACCTATGTAACAAAACTGCACGTTCTGCACATGTATCCCAGAACTTAAAGTAAAATAAAAAATAAAAAATAAAAATAAAGATATAAACTTATACACCTGTATAGGGCCCTTACCATGAATGGAGCTTGCAGGACTGGAAGTTGCTCTGGGTGAGTCAGTGAGTGAGTGGTGAGTGAAAGTGAAGGCCTAGGACATTACCGTGTACTACTACTGCAGACCTTGTAAACACGGTACACTTAAGCTATGCTAAATTTATTTTAAAATTTTTTCTTTCTTAAATAATAACTTACCCTTAGCTTATTAGATGGCCACCATGATATATTTGGTCCATTGTTGACTGAAGGTCTTTATGCAGCACGATTCTATAATTGATATCCTTTGTAATGCTATGCATATGCTATGCATTTAGAAATCGTTTCTCCAGACTACAAAAGGGGTTCATCATACATCAAAAGTTAAGAGTCCTGCCATATACTAAAGATTTTCTTATGCTCTGCCTCCCCACTAATCAACCACCCTTGCTTGGTCCACACTCTTTGTTCTGCCTCTCTTCCAAGAAGTGAGTGGTCTACAAAGGCCCTAGTGACTCCAGCCATGGGATCTGGTCAACTCCAGTTTAGCTCCCCAAGTCAGCTGTTAATTCTGTTCCTACTTTGTCCCAGGCTCTGTACTAGGGACAAATAAATATCTATGTATATATTATCTTTAATCTTCACTAGATGGCACATGCTATCTACCTTTCCTAAAACTAGGAGTTTAAAGTTCAGAGAGATAAAGAAATGTACCTAAGTGCAGACGCCAAATAGTTGTGCAGCTGGTGTTCCCTAAATTTGCCCATTTCATCTTTGCAGCATTGATAAATTGGCAGCAGTATAATCACAGGGGCCTAAAATTAAAAAGTAGAATGGCTACATTGTGCTCCATCCCCTATCATTAGAACCCGCTTAAACCCAACCGGAAGGGATAAAGAAAGAACTCCATCGAAACAGCGCTCACACGGGACCATCCCTTTTAAGTCAGATTTTTTTATATCCACCTTCTTGGATAAGGTATCCCAGCTCAGCCAGTTATCCAGATGTCAAAGTCAGAAACCTAAGAATTATTCTTGATACCTCCCACTTCCTTAGCCCTCATATGCTCTATCCCAAGTCTTTGCCATCTACTTTGTTTCTGACATCCACTCACTTCCTCTCATCCGCTTAGTACAAGCTACCATGTTCCCTATGCCTGGACTATTGTATGTCCTTTCCCCAAAACTGGCCTTCCACCTTCCATTCATGTCCCAGTCTAGTCTCCACCCTGCCGCTCAAGTGCTCTATCTGATCATGTCAGATACTTAGTGTGGTTATGTGATAAATGTCTGAGCCCCCGGATTCTGCTGTGCCTGAAGCCAGATACCTTTGAGTGTTTCAATTATATAAGCCCAAAGTTTCCCTCCACTTAAGCCATTTGTATTTAGCTCTGTCCCCTGCAACAAATACAGGCTAATACTTACCTCTTTCCCCCATCTCCCTGATCACTCCTTAGTTATCATGGCACCCCATGAGGCTTGTCCAATGCTTAGTACGTATTAGGCACACGATAAATGTTTGCTAAAGTGAGTTGATCTGAATGGTATTCAGAGTCTCGTTCTAGATAGAAATGGGGTCTTAAAAGAGAAAGGCCTGGGCCATGTCCCTGAAAAGCCCGTAAAAAGTCTCTGCACAAAGATGCAAAAGGCAAACCTAACTGTTGACAACAAAGTTCTGTCACCAGTTCTCTTCTCCTCCATGAAGGGGGTTTTAAGAGCAGCACAGAGAATTTTCATCACTCCCTTAAATGTGGTTTTGCTTACTTCCCAAGCCCTAGAAAAGGCTCTCATCTCCTGGGCCTCTTCTGTTTTCAAGTTCAGACTGGAAAAAAAAAAGTACATGTAGAAAAATCCTATAATTACCAGATCTGATGTTCATTTGAACTTTTCCTCTCTGACATCACTTCAAAGATCCTTGGTGAAGGGCAGCCAGTAAGGCTGTGGTGTGTGTCTGTGATAGAGAAATCTACCCGTGTGTGTGTGTGTGTGCGTGTGTGTGTAAATGTGTGTGAGTTCGTGTATGGGGGAGGTGTTTGTGTGTGTGTATGTATGAATGTTTGAGTGTGTGAATGAAGGTGTATGGGATTTGAGTGTGCGCTTGTGTGTATGCTTGAGTGTGTGTGTGAATGGATGTGGTATGTATGTAAATGTGACCTGGGGTAGATATATGGATGGTGTGCATATGAGTGTGAGTGCATGCGTGCTAATAAATCTGAGGCTGTGAACAGATGTGGGAATGTGCATGTGTCTGTGTGTATATGTCAGTGTGTGTGTATGTGCATTTGTGTGTAAGGGTATTTAAAAAGATGTGGTGTCAGGAGAAAGGAAAAAGAAGAGAGGATACTTGACAGAGAAACATACACTATGAGAGTGAACATTAAGTCGCAGGGACGAGAGATGGAGAGAGACCTCAGCTCCTCAGGCAAGGGACATCCAGATGGGAAGCAGAGTTGTGAGGAAACACTGAAGGTAAGACAGCTTACAGAGTTGTGCCCTCTGGAGCCCCGGTAAATCTGTGGAGAGGACAACTGGATGTTAGAAGCTCAGAACAGGATGTTTATTTGCGGTGGATGACCCCGGAAAGGCTTGTAAGGAAAAGTCTGCTTAGGGTGGCAGTGGGTGGGGTCTTGGAAGGCAGACGTCTGCCTTACTTATGGGAGAATAATGATGACCAGGAACTCCAGAGCCAGGCATCGTGGGTTTGAATCTAGGCTCTGCTGCATCATCCTGGGTTAATTAATTAACCTTTCCTTGCTTCAGTTTTCTTACCTGTAAAATGGGAAACATAGTCGATTTTGTCTCACAGAGCTGTTGATGATGAAATGAGTTAATTAATATATTTAAAGAGCTTAGAATAACGTCTGGCTATTTAAGTGTTCGTTACTGTCATTCTCTCCTTCACCATCATTTGCACTTCCCCATCATTAAGCAAACTGATGACTACAAATGCAATAAGCATCTTATCTAGGCTTGTTGATTGAATGAATGAGTGAATGTGAATGAAAGAAGTAGTTGTGCACTGATAAGCCACTTCCCCTCCTGAAGCCTTGGTACTTATTATTTTCTCTGCCTAGAGCACTAGCACCCATTTTTCTGACTCCTCGCACCCTACATTGTCCCCATCTATCTGGCCTCCAGTGAAATTTCATTTGTTCCAGGGAACCTACCCTGACCTCCCCTGCTTTCCCAGACACACGTGTCCCCAAGGATCCTTGCACCTCTCCTTCCCCTGTAAATACTTACTCAACACCTGTTTTTACTGCTTGTCTGGATGTGTGTGAGGGCAAGGGCTTTGTCTCTTCTGTTCCCTGCAGTAAACCCAGTGCACAGAACAATGCCTGGCACGTGGCAGATGCTCAATGCATATTTAATTATTTAGTTAGGTAATCATAGAGCAGTGCTACTCAAACTTTAATATGCATATGAATCAACGAAGGACTGTGTTACAAATCTGGGACTCTGCGTCTAACAAGTTCCCAGGTGGTGCTGATGCTGCTGGTCCACTCTAAGTAAAAAGCATCCTAGAATATCCACTTATTTGAGGATTTAGAAAATATAATTATGGAAGCAACCTAAGGGTCCATCAATGGACAGATGGATAAAGAAATGGTAATAGATAATAGATAAGTAGATGACAGATATTCCATTTCATTATTATTCAGCCTTTAAAAAGAAGAAAATCCTGCCATTTGTGACAACATGGATGAAACTTTAGGGCACTCTGCTAAGTGAAATAAGCCAGACACAGAAAGACAAACATTACATGATCTCACTTATATGTGGAATGTACAAAAAAGTTGGACTTATTGAAACAGAAGGTAGAAGCATGCTTACTATGGACCGAGGAATGGGGCAAATGGGGAGATGTTGGTCAAAGGGTACAAACTGTTGGTTATAACATGAATATGCTCTGAAGATCCAATGTACAGCATGGTGACTATAGTTAGTAATAATGTATTGCATACTTAAAATTTGCTAAGAAAATAGATCTTAAGTGTTTTCACCACACACACAAAATTGGTGACCATGAGGTGATGGCTATGTTAATAAGCTCGGTTGTAACCATTTCACGACGCACGCGTGTATCAAAACGCCACATTGGACACCATAAATATATACAATTTTTATCTATCAAGAATAAAATTTGTTCTTATAAAAAAAGAAAATATAATGATTTAATGCCATATAAACATGGCTGTACATATAAATATGGCAGTACATGGAGCAGAATGCAATGTTTACCTGAGTTTTTAATATAAAGCCCAAGATATTGAAAACATATAAACAAGTTCAGCCCCAGGCCCGGTTTCCTGTAATCTGGCTGACACTTGCTCCTGAAAGATTACAAACAGCTGCAGCCTTTTGAATCTCTTTGTGCCTCAGTTTCCTCATTTGCCAGACTAATATGCCTTTGGAGTCAAGAGACCTCGATGAAAATCTGTGCTACATCACTAGCTAGTTGTGAGAACTGGGGGGAGTCACTTTGCTGCTCTGAGCTTCAGTTTCTCCATCTGTAAAACGGGGGTGGGACTTACCTGACAAAGTTCTGAGAAGTATTCATATGAGGTCATTACCCAGCATCGAGCATGTAGTAAACACTCACCAAATGTTGACTGCATGTGAGTCTCATTTCCCCCACCCATCCATAAAGATAAATCATAAAGATTTTATACACATCAATGAAGCTGGAGTTATATGAAAACATTTCCCCAATGTCACAGAATGTTATGATTGCCAAGGTAAACTGATTTACAGAAACCGGAGCAGAACAAAGGCCAAAGGGAATCAAGTTGCCTCTGAAATACAAACCAGGGAAAAGAGATACACACAAGCGGAAGAGCTGGACTTTGAGACAGACACAAACAGTCTTGTTTGGGCGAAGAAAAAGGCTAATGTGAAATTATTTTTAAGCTTTAAATGAACTGGTTTCTTTCCCCCTGAATTCAATTCAGAGAGAAAAGGGCAGTCAGATATAATCAAGGACTGACAGAGAGCAAATTATTTGTTCTGGTAAACACACTCATCTCTCCAAACTCGCTTGAAGCACTTTCTGCTTTCTAAAGAAGCTCTTATTAACGCAGAGCCGCAAAGAATCACCTGGCGAGCGTCTGTTCCAAAAGGCAGCAGTGACACTACCAAGAAAAGGCAGCCTATCCCTGGGTGCATCGGAGCCCAAGGCCCCTGGCTGGGTGTCACGGAGAGTGGGCTCTGAGGGGCTTTGTAGCTGCTGCCACGTAATGTGCTAATGGAGATGGCACCACATGAGACACGAGCCACAGATGGGACCCCTCCAGCAAAGGAAGGCATGGCGAGGTGGCAGGGGTGAGCTGAGGCTTCTCTCCAGAGGGGAGAGGAGGGGCACTCGTTGCTGGAGTTTGTGTGTGTCTTTTTCATCTTTTGATGCATAAATGTTCAGCTGAGGTCATGAGGTTGGGGAGCGTAGGGATGCAGATGACTGCTGTCCGATAGAAATATAACACCAGACACATTTGTAATTTAAAATTTTCTAAGGCCAGGCACGGTGGCTCATACCTATAATCCCAGCACTTTCGGAAGCCAAGGCATGAAGATCAATTGAGGCCAGGAGTTCAAGACCAGCCTGAGCAACATAGCAAGACCTCGTCTCTACAAAAAATAATTTAAAAAACAAATTAGCTGGGCACAGGATGCGTGTCTGCGGTCCTACCTACTCGAAGGGCTGAGGCAGGAGGATCACTTGAGCCCTAGTTGTTGAAGCTGCAGTGAGGGAGGATGCACTCCAGCCTGTCTGACAGAGCAAGGGCCCATCTCAAATAATTAATAATAATAATAATATAAAAATTTTAATACCCACGTTGAAAGAGTAAAAAACACACAAACAAAAAGTGACATTAGGGCCAGGTGCAGTGGCTCACACCTGTAATCCCAGCACTTTGGGAGGCTGAAGCAGGTAGATTTCTTGAGCTCAGGAGTTCAAGACCAGCCTAAGCATCACGGAGAAACCCCATTTCTATAAAAAAAAAAAATACAAAAATTAGCCAGGTGTGGTGGCATGCTCCTGTAGTCCCAGCTACTTGGGAGGCTGAGACAGGAGGATTGCTTGAGTCTGGGAGGTGGAAGTTGCAGTGAGCTTAGACGGCGCCACTGCACTCCAGCCTGGGCAACAGAATGAGACCCTGTCTCAACAATAACAACAACAACAACAACAACAAAAGCAACATTCATTTTGATAGTATTTTACTTAAGCCAATATACCCTGAACACTAGCATTTTGCCATGTAATCAATGTAAAATTATTAATGAGATATTTTACATCCTTTTTCTTCATACTAAGTCTTCGACATCCAGTAGATACTTCACACTTACAGCACATGTCATATGGATCGTTAATAGCCAACATGGCGAGCAGCTACCATACTGGAAAGCACAGCTCTCCATGGTGCCATTCAGTGATCATTCCAAGGACTTACAGTTTATTTTCCTGTGAATAATAATGAAGTCTAAGTTTTCGAGGAGAGGTACTTTTCAGGAAGCTGGGAAGGAGTACTTCATTACATCTTTGGAGCTCTCTGATGTTCAGTACTGGGGAAGGAAGTCTCTCTTTGCCTCCCTCTCTCGTTCTGTTTCTCTCACTCTGTTTTCTGTTTCTCTCTGCCTCTTTTCGCACTCTGTCTCTCTCTTTCTGCTTCTCTGTCTTTATCTCCCTACCTCTGCTTCTCTTGATTATTTTCTTAGTACAAAAGCAACAGAAATGATTGCAGAAAACTTCCCACATACAAATAAGCAAACTGAAGAAACTTTAAGAGATCTCAATCCACGCTCCTCAAGATAACCACTTGGTCGTTATTAGCACCTCACAATACCACCTTTTAGACATTTTGTGTGTGTCTCCAATGCACATTAATGACTCTGGAAGTAGATTGCCTGGATATGAGTCTCAGCATCTCCAGCCCAAGACCCAGAACTTCAGTCACTTATTTCCTCTTGACAACTTGGTATTCTCTGCCTTAAAATAAGGACTATAATGGTGCCTTTTACACCAATGAGGTTGTCATGATGTCTATATGAGCAGATATTGGTAAAGCAATTAGCCCACAGTCAGGTATTTGGTAATAGCTTAATAATCAATTAGTTCACACACATGAAGACAGATGCTACTGCTGCTGTACCTAGTATTTCCTAACTTGCTTTTCCCTTTAACAATATATTGAAATAAACTATATTTCCATTGTCCATAAATCCTTATCTACAGTGTCATTTTTGGTGGCTGGAAGCAGCAGCCTGTTCTTCCCACTCCCTAAACCCCATGCCCTGTGTGGGTATTTAGCAGGACAAACCAGAAGAGCAATAATTCCATGAAATCCAGACCCATGTCTTTTTTTTTTTTTTTCTTTGAGACAGGGTCTTACTCTGTCCTCCAGGCTGGAGTGCAGTGCTACTACCACAGATCACTACAGCCTTGAATTCTTGATCTCAAGCAATCCTCCTGCCTCGGACTCCCAAGTAGCTGGGACCACAGATGTGTGCAAAAAAGCTGGCTAATTTTTTTTTCAGATCCAATGTATATCCCATTCATTCCTGGTCTCTGTCCATAGCAGAGTCAGAAGAAGCTCATACTCTCAATAGATGTAGTTTAGATGGATGGGTGGGTCAATGGATGGATGGATGGATGGATGGATGGATGGATGGATGGGTGGATTAGAAGAGACAAGGGTCAAGCCCCAAGCGTCCTCTGATGGGATGACTGGATCTCAGATTTGGGCCCCAGTCATTAGGATACAAGCCAGGGCAGGGACCATGAGGTCCAGAGTTTTGAAGGCCACAGCTGAGGAGTTTTCCTTCAGTATATTAGAATAGGTTCTCTGGTGGAGATAGTGACTCTAAACTCTGGACAAACTAACAAATAAAAACCTACCAGAGGCACTGCAGAATGAGCAATGGCAGGAAGATTTTGGAATGAAGGTGAGACTTGGAAGAAGGGAATGATATAGGGTGAGTTCCATATTGTTGCAGTTTTCACCTTAAAATAGGCCTATATATTTTTTCATGTGTCTGCTGGCTGTATGAATGTCTTCTTTTGAGAAGTGTCTGTTCATATCCTTTGCCCACTTTTTGATGCTTGTCATCACTTGCCATCAGAGAAATGCAAATCAAAACCACAATGAGATACCATCTCACACCAATTAGAATGGCAATCATTAAAAAATCAGGAAACAACAGGTGCTGGAGAGGATGTGGAGAAATAGGAACACTTTTACACTGCTGGTGGGACTGTAAACTAGTTCAACCATTGTGGAAAACAGTGTGGCGATTCCTCAAGGATCTAGAACTAGAAATACCATTTGACCCAGCCATCCCATTACTGGGTATATACCCAAAGGATTATAAGTCATGCTGCTATAAAGACACATGCACGCATATGTTTATTGTGGCACTATTCACAATAGCAAAGACTTGGAATCAAGCCAAACGTCCATCAGTGACAGACTGGATTAAGAAAATGTGGCACATATACACCATGGAATACTATGCAGCCATAAAAAAGGATGAGTTCGTGTCCTTTGTAGGGACATGGATGCAGCTGGAAACCATCATTCTCAGCAAACTATCACAAGAACAGAAAACCAAACACCGCATGTTCTCACTCATAGGTGGGAAATGAACAATGAGATCACTTGGACACAGGAAGGGGAACATCACACACCAGGTCCTATTGTGGGGAGGGGGGAGGGGGGAGGAATAGCATTGGGAGATATATCTAATGTAAATGATGAGTTAATGGGTGCAGCACACCAACATGGCACATGTATACATATATAACAAACCTGCACATTGTGCACGTGTCCTAGAACTTAAAGTATAATTTAAAAAAAGGAAAAATAAATAAATAAATAAATAAAAATGCTCTGGAAAAAAAAGTGAATTGCATGCATAAATTCTCTCATTAATACGATAAAAAAAATAGGCCTATATAAAATATCCTCACATAAAATGGCTGTATCTGCAATAGAAAACTCACCTTCTTTCTGACCTATGAAGCCAGAAAGTAGAGCCCAAGGGGGGTCCAACCACCAGAAAATGAGGGAAGAATCTTAGAAAAGAAAAGCAAGAGAAATGGAGTCCCAAATTCTATGTATAATTTCTTCCCAAGACACCAGCTGATTCCTGAACCATACCTGCATGGAACAGACTTAAAGTAGTTTCCAGCTAAGGCTAGAAATAAATGAGCTGCCATAGTCCTCAACTGAGACACATGGCAGATTGTGTCTAATCAAGTCAACTGCCTGCTAAAACAAAAACTTCATCAGTCTTTGGAAGAATACAGCAAAATTCAGAGTCTCCAAACACATCAGTCATAATATTGAGGACATACTCCAAAGTTACTTAATATATGAAAAACTTGGAAAATGTAATCCATTATCAAGAGAAAAGACAAACAGAAGAAGCCCACTTCAAGCTATCTCACATGTTGTAAATATCACATCAGGATCTTAAAGCAACTGTTATAACTTTCTCAATGAGTTAAAGGAAAGTATGCTCATAATGAATAAATAGATTAAACCTCTCAGCAGGTAAATATAAAATATATCAAAGAAACATAAGGAAATTTTAGAAGAAAAAAATGCAATATTTGAAATAAACGTTACAGCTGAGGGCAGAGAGACAAAATGAAGCTCATGGTAAGGTTGATGTCTAGGAGTTCCACTGAGAAGGAAGCACAGGGAAGGGACATTAAAGTGTAGTCCTGATGAGTAAACATCTACAATATATACCAGAAGGACTTGTTTAAGAATGAGCAAAATATCTGTATACAGGCTCAGGTCAGAGTTTCTCCCACAGACTGAAATGAAGAGGGGCTGGGACCAAAAGACAATGTTTTAAGAAATAATAACATTAAGAGTCATTCACTGGGCACTGAATTACATTATCTTATTTAATTCTCATAACAAACCTAAGAGGTTACATACTATTATATCCTGTTTTCATCTGGCAAGACTGAGACCAAATGTTAATCAACTCATCCAAAACAACACAGTTTGTATTAAGTTTTCTATTTCTCAGTAATAAATTACCACGCACTTAGTAGCTTAAAACAACATACATCTACTGCCTCACAGTTTCTGCGGTCAGGTGTCTAGGCATGACCTAGCTAGGTCTTCTGCTTTGGGTTTCTGAAGGTTGTAACCAAGATTTCAACCAGGTTGTGTTCTCATCTGCAGGCTTGACTTTGGAAGAATCTACTTCCATACTCACTCAGATTACTCCCAAAATTCACTTTCTTGCTGCTATAGAACTGAGAGTTCCAGCTATGGAACTGGCTGTTAGCTGGAGGCTTCCCTAAGCTTTCAGAGGCCACTTGCAATTCCTAGAAGCTGCTGAAAGTTCCTTGACATCGGAATCTTCCCACCATGTCTGCTTACTTCATTGAGCCAGAAAGAAGAATCTCTAGAGCAAGTCTGCTAACAAGAAGTATCTTACACAATGCAATGTCATCAGGGGAGAGATATGCCATCACCTTTGTCATATTCTACTGGTTAGAAGAAAGTTACAGGTCCCACCTACACCCAAGAGGAGAAGGTTACACAAAGATGTGAACACCAAGAGTCAGGAATACCTTAAAGAGGCTGTCCACAGCTGGAGGAGAGCAATGTGAGACGAGCATGAAAATGTAACCAGAGACAGATGAAATGGTCAGTAGATAACTATAACATTACTCTAAAGATGACTTATCCTTAGGATAAAATATTGCTGGAAAAATATAAGGAATGGTTGATATACAACACTTTATGAACTAATGTTTCATGCTTAATTTGAAAAAAATAAATGAGACAAAGGAACTAAAAGCAAATTTAACATCTAATTCTATGGGTTGAGTATTTAAAAATAATTTTTTTTCATTTTCATAAACAAAGAAAGATCAGCCTGAATGACAACAGCAACAGGTTGCACGGAAACTTTTGAGAGAAAAGTCATAAGCCATTGATTTGGTCCTCTTTTACAAATTTTCATGACATTATCAATTCTAAGACCACCTCATGAATCCTTTAAAGGAATTTTTCATAATGAGCGTGTCCTTGAAACCTCTGTGACAACTGGGTATTAGGACCTTAAATACTATTCACTCATTATCTTGCAGGCCAGTTGAATAAGTCACTCCGCTCATGAATGGGCAGTGAATCCTATCATTCATTCTCCACCTACCTGTTGGTACTATCAATCTCTTTATCCTTCTCTGTCCTTCTTTGTGCCCCTCAAACTTAAATTATGCATCTAAGTCACTAGGAGAACATATTTTTTGAAAAATACAAATTCCAAGCCCACTTTTTAATAACATCTGTTGTAGTTTTCCTGCTGTGCTGCCCAGAAATCTTCATTTCCCCAAGCACTCCCTTCCCAGATGATAGTGATGCAACTGGAGAGCTGATGCTGTCTCTGAAACATTGGTCTAAGACAGCACCATCCAACAGAAACTTCTGCAATGACAGAAAAGTTCTATATCTGTGCTGTTCAACACAGTAGCCACACTGCCATCTGTGGCTAGACTACTTAAAATGGGGCTAGTGGAGCTGAGAAACTGAGTTTTTAATTAGCTCTAATTCTACTTAATCTAAATCTAAACAGCCACATAGGGCTAATGGCATTGGACAGCATAGCACTCCCATTTATAAGATTCAGGCCAGGAACTCCTAGTTCAAGAAAGTGTTGACTTTGTTTCTAGATTTTTGTGTGCTTGATTCTTCATTCTCCCCTATAATTCAGTCAGTCTGGAGGTGTATATTTGGAGGGAGATACGTAGATATAGATAGATACACTTTTTTCCTAAAAGTGGAGCTTACCGGTAATTATCATTTAGTTCCATGCTCATCAAAGGATCTCTTGCTCAATACTTACCATCCTCACAAAACTAGCCAGATCCAGCTCTTGGTTTACAATAGTCAGCAAAGGCGAGACACAGATGCCAAAAAACAAAAAACAAACAAAAAAAAAAAAAACAAAAAAAAACAAAACTCTCCCCTCAAAGGAAAACACAGTTTTCCTATCCTTGCTCCTTGTGCTTCCAGTAATTTGTGTGCAAGACTCTCTCACAGACTCTAGCTGCCCCGAGCTCACTGAGGTCATTGGAAGTGAGTTTAGAGAAGGAGAAGACAATGGTCAGCAGGATGAGAAGAATTGTTTACTGTGTGACCTGGAGTGAGACCCTCTCAACTAGCGGCCTCAGTCTCCCCATCTGTAAAATGGAGGTGCCTGAACTAAATGAGCTCAAGGACTCTCAGTTTTAAAATGCTTATTTAAAATGACAAAATTTTAGATCAGAAAACTGAGCTTTCTAAAAAATAAATAAAAATAATAACATAATTTATCTGTACTGGGCTGACCATATTTTATATACTTGTTAAGTTAATAAAACAAGTTCCCCATTTTTGGAAAATATATACATATATATATACACACACACACACACTATATATATGTGCATATATATACACACAGCAGATACTAATATAGAAAGATACACACACAAAGAAAAGATTTGAAAGTGTACACACCAAAGTTTGACAAAGGTAACAACCTCTGAGTAGTACTAATCAACATCTATTAGTCTTGACAACGTAGGACTCCGTCTTTAGGTAATCAAACCTAGTCCCCCTTCTCCTATGAGTCCATGTGATTTGGATGCAATTGACTATCTCCAACTCCAGTGATGGACATGTGACCTAAGCCTGGCCAATAAGAGAACAGCATCTCTCAAGCGATCCAGGTTGGGTACCTGACACAAGCCAGAGCCTTGCCCAGATCTGTGAGCCAAGAGCTTTTTCCTCTGGGAAGAGGTAAGTCTGAAGGTTCCCAGGGCCGTCTAGCAAGAGGCTGCCTAAGAACCACTCTATGCAGAAGAAGCAGAGCTGAAAGATGAAGAGAAGCAGCGGCTTATGGTCTGTTTTGAAGCTGTGGACCCAGTTGTACGTGACGGTAGATATACCCTGGACTTTTCAGCTTAGTAAATCAATAGATTCCTTTTTCATAGTGAAGCCCCCTGGAGTTGCAGTCACTTGCAACCTTCATTAGTACAGAGGTTGGAATTGGCTGGGTATGATAAGAGAACCTCTACCATTTATTTCAGGGGCTTCTATTTTTGTTGAATTTGTTTTTTAGATGGAGTCTCACTTTGTTGCCAGGTTGGAGTGCAGTGGCGCGATCTCAGCTCACTGCAACCTCCGCCTCCTGGGTTCAAGCGATTCTCCTGCTTCAGCCTCCAGAGTAGCTGGGACTACAGGCACACACCACCACACCCGGCTAATTTTTGTATTTTTAGTAGAGACAGGGTTTCACCATGTTGGCCAGGATGGTTTCAATCCCTTGACCTCATGATCCACCTGCCTTGGCCTCCCAAAGTAGTTTTTGTTGAAATTTTTTAACAATAAACATGAATTTATAATTTTAAAATGCATTGATGTTCTCAATCTTGATAATAACTTGCACGTTTCAAGCTACTGCTGTGGACCAAACATGAAACTAAGCACTTTCCACACATTCAGTCATTTAACACTCACTCTCATCCTCTAAGATAGGTAGTTATTAATATTATGCTTATTTTATAGACAGGGAGACTACGGTTGAAAAAGGCTAAGCAATTATTTAAAGTCACATGGCTGAAAAACAGGGGAGACTGGACTGGACCCCAAGTATGTCAGTCTTGAAAGACACCGTTTTATTGTTTCTTTATTTCTGTTTGGTGTTTAGAAGAACACTTGGCAGAAAAGAGCTCTGATAAAGATGTGTTTTGCCCACTGGAATGCAAGCTCCCATCAGGGCAAGGGCTTGACTGTCCTGTGCATTACTAAACTCCCAGCACCCACCACAGTGTTTAGCACAGAGGAGCTCCACAAACAACTGCTGAATGAGCAAACGAATTAATGAATGAGATGTGATATCTGAGACTTGACGAGGCCAAGGCATATGAAAAGCTCATGGAAACACCCGTTTCAGGCCAACATCTAAAGCATTCCTCCCACCTTCATCGGGGATGTATCTCAACAGCTCAGACATGCTTTCCAGTTGAAAACATTCATTTAATTAGCAGGCATTTTCCAAAACGGATGTGCCTTTCTCAATCACTGTGTCTGCCGTGGACATTTGCTGAAAAGGTCCCCCCCTTCCCCCAAACATCAAAGCATGTGCTCCACAGACCTTTCTCCCCCAATTACTTCCATTGGGGAAGGACAGCCATGCGGACGAGAAATCGGTCACAACACGCAAGATGTTCTCTCTTTGTAAAAAAGATGCTTGCGGTGTACGGTAATCTTTGGAAGAGAAAAAAAAAAAATCTGTGTCTTTAAAAATGTTTCTTTTGCTGCTGCTCACTGGGAACTGCCAAGAATCATTTTTCATTGAGATCTGGCTTCCCCTCCCAGAAGCAGAACCAAGAATAATCTATAAGATACTGTTTCATTGGGTATGTTTTATTTCTTCCTGATTTTTGCAGCTACTGGGATGGGCATTCTGGCCCTTGTGCTCTGCTTTGGTTTAATCATTACAAGTCAGCTATGAATAAGAGACTATGCAACCTTTTTCCTCTTGAGTCTCTGCATCCCGGAGCCTGGGACAGCATTAGCTATGGATGGAGGTGGCACTGATATTTTGGAAAGACGATGTTCCTTATGAAAACACAATTCTCCAAATCTACTGAGCCGTAGCTGGAGTTGGTTGAGTCAAACCCTCACCCTAAACCCTTCCATAGCTCTCCATTGCCATCTAGATAATGAACAGTTGGCCTGAGCATGGCATCTTGGCTTCCCCCCTTCACCACCAATGCCTGTGCATGTGTTCATCTCTCTACCTGAAAGATCCTTTTATCCCCCATTTCCCTCACCTGGTTAAATCTACTCACTGTCAGGTCTCAGCTTAAATGTCACATCCTCCAGGAAGCCTCCTTTGCTCCTTCTCTCCACCTTCCTCTAGAAGAATTGAATTCAGTACCTTTTTGGTGCAATTACAGCCTGCCCCTGCCCCTCAGCACTGATGGCATGGTTATAAATGCCCACTCACTGCTTCATCAGCCCTACCAGATCTGAATCCTTTACATGTCGAGTCTTAGAGTCTGGCACATAATAAGCCCTCAGTGAGTAGCTGTTGCATGATCAGGATAAATATATAAACGGGAGCAGGCTAGAGGAGGAAGTGTCCAGGTAGGAAGAAGTTGAATTTTCCTCCTTAGAATGGTTGGGTTGCAGGGTCCTGAATGTTATAACAAAGGCAGTCATAGACCAGCCCTTACTCCCAACCCCAGGGTGCGCAGAAGAATCAATCTCTCCAAGTACTGTTCCAACAAGGAAATCAACTTGTTCCTACAAAGTAATTCCAGCCAAACAGGTCTGCTCGTAGTTCTCCAAGCAAGCTAACTTCGCCTCAGAGCTTCAACCAACCAATGTGGTTTCCAAGACAAGTGACTTGGAAGGAGCCTTCAAAGTCACAGGGAAGGTTGGGGTGAGGACAGAAGGCATAAAAAAAAAAAAAAAAAAAATGAGAAGGCAGAAATTCTTGGACAGGAGGGCCCTCTGACCCTGGCTTAGGCCTCCAATTGTATTCCTGTGTAGCAGTTTCCAAAGAACTAGGACTGAGATGGTGGGGGAAAATGAAAGAGAGCCAGAAAAATTGGAAGAGTCTTTTCCCTCCAAATTCTGAGCCGGAGAAAACTCCATTTTACCCTTGGCTGGCTTACTGTATCCCATACGGCACTTCATCAGGTAAGCAGGACTTTTGTTTGTTTGTTTGTTTGTTTTAAGAGACAGGGTCTCACTCTGTCACCCAGGCTGGAGTGTGGTAGTGCAATAACAGTTCACTGCAGCCTCAACATTGTGGGGTCAATCCTCCTGCCTCAGCCTCTAGTGTAACTAGAACTATAGGCATACACCACCTCGTTCAGCTAATTTTTTTTTTCTTTTCTTTTTTTTTTTTTTTTTTGGTAGCGATGGTGTCTCACTATGTTGCTCAGGTTAGTCCCAAACTCCTGGCCTCAAGCAATTCTCCTGCCTGAATTTTCCAAAGTGCTGGGATTACAGGCATGAGCCACCATGCCTGGCCTAAGCAGGCTTTGATATCCTTCTGTTCTATGAGACTTCACTGCCATACAGGAATTGTTGAGCCTGATATGGTGGCTCACGCCTATAATCCCAGCACTTTGGGAGGACGAGGCAGGCGGATCACTTAAGGTCAGGTGTTCAAGACCAGCCTGGCCAACATGGTGAATCCCTGTCTCTACTAAAAATACAAAAATTAGCCAGGCACGGTGGTACATGCCTGTAATTCCAGCTACTGGGGAGGCTGAGGCAGAAGAATTGCTTGAACCTAGGAGGCAGAGGTTACAATAAGCTGCGATTGTGCCACTGCACTCCAGCCTGGGTGACAGAGTGAGACTGACTTAAACGAAAAAGAATTGTTGGCTTCTCTCAGCCTCCACCCGAATGGCATCTCCTTAGGACAGTAAGTTTTCACTTCCATTTCTCAATACCTCAAATCTCTCTCTCCCCTGGGACATTGCTCCAGGAAAGGTCAAAGGGACTTTTGGTTCAATGGATTTTCTTCATTAACAGAGAGCCCTTTCTTGCCTCAAAATGTATGCTTGAAAACCATGCTTAACCGTCCTAGTTTGAGGCTCACTCTCCCAGGTGTTTAAACTCTAGCTTTATCTTTCAGGCTATGTGATCTTGGGCAAATGACCGAACCTCTCTGAGACTGTTTTCTCCCCTATAAAGTGGGAGAACAGTCCTCTCTCATGAATTTTGATGAAGACGAAATGAGATGATAAACACCAAGCACAGTTTCTGGTTCCAACAAAGGACCTACGATCCACAATTATTATTTCTGTATTGGGATGAATTCATTTCTTGAGTAAGGGCTTGGATTTGCCTGCCAGCTTTCCTAACTCAGATTTTGTAATTCTACAATAGTATGTTGAATAAACAAAAATAGATTTTTCTGTCTCATATAAATTAAGAGCTGCAGAAAATGCAAAAGAGACAAAGAACTGGTTTACTTAGACTCCAGGATGTATCATGAAGAAGTTTTGTTATTTCTGTTGTTAATACATTCCTGATAGCCACTTGTTTCCTGGTTAGTTGCCTCTTTGGCTCTGATTGGCCAGGTTCCAGTACATTGAGGTTTTCACTGCACTTGGAAGCTGTGTTTTGAAGACCTTGAAGCCTCTATGAAAATGAAAACTTCCTTTTTTTCCCTTTTCTCCTCAAACTTTGGTGGCCAAATACCATCACCCCCCACCCCCCCCAATTTCGAGGACTGTTCCAACTTTAGAAGCTTTGTAGCAGTGTTTCTATAACCATCCATTGTCCCAGAACTTAAAGCCTTTTGGCCTCTGAACTAATTCCCACCCTTGCCTCTCATACTGAGAAGCGGTCAAGAAAAAGTTTTGGTTCGTGCATCCCCAGTTTCAGTTCAAATAATTTGACTCTATCTTCACAATGTATGTCACTTTTGCTTTCAATCAGTATCCTCATCATTCAACATCATAGTCATCTGTCAATTGCTTTCCCATTTCTAACAATGTCACGCACAGGCACACAAATGCACACACACACACCTGCACATGATCATCTATCTCCCTTTTCTCCCACTACCACTAGCATTCCTATTGTGATGATTTATATACAGCACAACTTTTCGTGAAAAGGTTTGAGGAAAACTTTTATAATGTCTTCCATTACCACAGGGCATGTGAAGGTGTTGTAATTATACCACTAACCAAAGAATTCATTTCTTTCCTGAATCCCTGAAAGAATCTGAATAATCTGAGGACGTAATAGTCTTGTTTCCTGCTCAGTGTGGCAGGGCAAAATACACCCATAACAAGATAAATGGTTCCTTTCTAGCTCTAGCGAAAGGTTCTTAAGAGCCGGCCAGCCCGGCAACCACCAAATACAGCTCCTTGACTTGATTACCTTCTTCCTTCTCTATATTTCTTGAGAGTATCTTCGACTATCCAAAAGCAGGCCCAAAGTGCCTGTCCCTACCCTAGTATGAATGTCCAAGAACAGTACAGCACCCAAATCAGGTCCAAAACTAGTAAGCAGAGGCTGGAGTGCCATCTGCTGACTATTTTCATAAGACATCTTCCTGCTTCTCAGACCACATCACTAAATGTTTCTCCCATTTCAAGGCTGCCAAAAGAATCTGATGGTATAGCTTCAGGCATAGGAACACATGAATGTTTTACTGTATTAATATCTCATTATTCCATTATTGGGAATAGGCATTTAGAAATAAGCCTTCTTTTCACTTTTTTTTTTTTGTTTAAAGGCAAGATGAGAAATCTGGGAGAGACTGACTCTGTTTATAATTGCTTTTATTATTGTTGTTTTTGTTATTATTACTATTACAGTGTTACGTTAATCAATAATAATAATAAACTCTTTGAAACTTCAGTTTTACACACTCTTAATCTGGATCCCCAATCAGCATATCACAGTTTGCAAAAAGATTTATGATCCTCCGAGAGTTTACGAGACCATAACACAACAAAGGCAAAAAATAACATAAAATAAATAGAAGAAACTGAAATGAATGCGTATGCTGCCAAAGGAGCAAGAATTCAGCTCATTTAGGTATATTTCAAGATTAAGTTGATAGGTGTTTCCCATGAAAATAAGCATTTCTACTTAAGATCAAATGGACTCATTTCTTTTTTCCAGGCTATTACATTTTTTGTTGTCCTTTAAAAACCAGAGGAAACACTGGGAGTTCTCCTTTTTAAATAATTTTGCCACGTCTTAGAGAGAAAATGGAAAATCCCATAGTTACATGTCCTTCTTTAGGGTTTATTTTGCCTCTATTACTTCAGGTTTCAAATTAAGACAGTAAATTTGCCAAAATCAATAGAGAGAAGAAAGACGCCTTTCTTTAGAAGAACGGATGACATGTTTTTATCTGTAATATTCCCAGGAAGTATGTCAATAACATGCAAAAATCAAATACTCCCTTTCCAACTGCACCACGTAGAAGTTTTCCTAGATGGCCATCTACATAAATTTTGACAAATCTATGAAAAGTAATAGACATTGCATATATACACATGCATGTTTTGATCTGTTATGCTCAAGAGCACCCCCCGCCCCGCCCCGAAGAAGATACATTCACTAGTCGGATGTGGATAAGCTTTCTACACTGAACAAGTCTTTGGGATTCTAATCGTTTCTTTTGTTTGTACTTTGCTTAGACTTTCAGAGGCATCTACAAATTCCAGATCTTTCTTCAAGGGGAGGACTTGGTTAATATTTCCTAGTATTTTCAGCCCCTTCGTTGATTTCCTTCCTTTCTAGTATTTTTAGTTCCTGAGATAAAACCTCATTTATAATAAAGTCAAAATCCCTGGAAAACATTTCGTCAATGAAACATCCAGCTTCGCTATTCATTATTTCATTGAATGCATGTTTTTTCCTTGAAACCTGATGGCCCAACTCTGATTATTTAAAGGCAGACACACAACTAGAATTGTGTCTAGTTTTTTAATGTTTAATACGTAAAACTCTTCTTTAAAATATTTGTACTTTGCCAGAAAATGGCCTATTCAAAAGGCACAAATTTGCTAGGACCAAATCATTCAGTTTAGGAATAATCGTATGTCGGCACGAGACTCAATTTTGGCAGATCCTATTTAATTTATCTCTCAGCCTCTTTTTTTTTTTTTTTTTTAATCATTGCAGGTTATTCATGATCCCTAGTCTAAAACATTGAAATTTCAACATTAAAATGAAAACATTTTAAATGGAGACTAGTCAAAGAAGAAGCACTATTTCTTTATAGGGTCCTTTTATTATTTCCCCCAGAAATTTGGGGAGGTCTCTGCAATCATCATACATTCAAAATACCAGCTGCTAATTTCAACATAATTTTCTGCCCTGTTTGAAAAGGATTTTTGTGTTGTTTGGATTTAGTGGGGTTGGGATTGAGAGAGTGTGTGCGTGCAGAAAGATAGAGAAAAAGAGAGAGCACGTAAGTAGTTTTGCTTTGAAGTCCCTACATAATTACTGTTAAGATCTATCAAAATGTACTGAGACGGCTCTCCTTGCTGAAATCTGATGAACGAAAAGGCAAGCAACGTCCAAGAAGACTGTAAAAGAATGGATCAAATTAAGAGCAAGAACAAATGCAACCCAGGTAGACTGAAAGATGTTGTGGTTTCTGTTGTTGTTTATGTGTAGGGAGGAATTAGAAATGAGAAGGAAAGACGGGAAGAAAGGAAGGGAGAGAGAAGTTGAAGGAAGGGAAAATGGAAAAGAAAGAGGAAAACATTTATAGGGGGATGATAAAGAGAAAAGGAAAGGAAGAAGAAAGAGAAACATTTACAGAGATGTGGGCAGGAGAGCTGTTTTATCTTTGTGTGTTTTCTGATTCAAAGCTGTATGTCCTTGGTGCCGAAATTAAACATGACATATGGAACACAGAAAGAAAAGGGGGAAAAGAGTGGGTTTCCCTTTTTCATTTCTTTTGTTGGAATACTGGTTTGGAACATCTAAAGAGAAAATGGTTGCAACGTTGCAAAATTTTTCTTCTTTCAGTAATGATCAAACTAGCAGCCGCTTTCAGCAAAAGTTCTTAATGTCACAGTGCCCCCTGGAGTATTGCCTAGAAGGGACCCTAACGTCAACCTTTAACTTCCCTTCTCCATTCTACTTGTTTTTCTTACAATAGGGGGAGGAAGGGATAGGAAACATTTTAAACAATCTCAGAAGCTTTTGAAGAGCTGCCACTGGCCAGGGGAAGAGAGGATTTCAAGAAATAACTTCCGATTTATTTCAGATAGTTAGGAGAAGGGGGAAAGGGAATAAGACCTTTCTCTTCATTTCTTTTCTCCCCCCCTTACCCCCTTAATCCTATTTTAGTTGAGGTCTGACCTTGGAAATTTCCAAAGGACTTTAATCTCCTGTACTTCAAATTGCTAAAGGGAGCTGAAAGAAAGAGTGTGTGCATGTGGGTAAAGGTGGTTTAAAATGGTTTATTTATGAATGGTTTAGGTTTTCCTGATAGTAAGAATGTTAACTAGTTCGTTAGGCACTCTGTAAATGCAAACCTTTTTTAAAAAAAAAAAATTATTTCCTCCTTTTTTTCCTTCAGACAAAATGCATTCAATCATTAAACCTCAGCTGAGAAAAATGATCTTAAGCCTCCTGCCTCTGGGCAGATCTGACACACTCAAACGTTAATATTCTCAGATAGCTTGGAAATGCCATTTGGTGCTTTCTATAACTACACTGCTCTTCCCCAATTCCCCGCTGCCCTCTGCAACTTCTACCAGAGAAAACAAATTACCTTCATCTTGAAAGGGGGAAGACGGGTGGGTAGAAAACAAGAGAATGAATTGTTTTTATAAATATTTTAGAGATATAAAAGAAATCCAGGCACTGAATACGTTATGCAGATCTCAAATTAGGGGAGGTACGAACTCATTGAAATCATTAAGTATTTCATTTTTCAGATGAAAGGCTCTCATTTTGCATTGCCATGTAGAATTCTGATGTAATTCGAAGTGTCATTTTGGAGGGGTTTTGGTGATTAAGACGTTTTCATTTCTCTCATTAAAGAGCCGATTTTCCTGATGTGGGTTATAACTTCATTCCAATCTGAAATTTCAACCACCCCTTCTCCCCGCCCAAAAAAAGGTCTATATTTACGACTGATTTTTGAAAGAATAACACATCCAGTTGTATACATATTTTTAACTGCTTTTGATTGTATTGAATTACGAAATGCAGAAACCACTTTGCTGTCATTCTCAAAAGTCCATTTTAAATCACGAGATACGTCAAGGTATAATTACTCATATTTAAAACATTCTGTAATTATAAGAAGAAAGAATAGAAAAATGGCTTTAATAAAAGGCTATTGGAAGCAATTGACTCTCAACAAATGTTGGTCTTTTATGAAGTTCATAATTTCCCAGGAAATTATTTTTAGTTACTAAACATCTTAAACGTGAAGACCTTAAAAGAATTCCTCATCTGCTACCACACATACACGCACAGAAAAAAATAATAATAAAGTTTTCTAAAAGTGCATTTTTAAAAGACCTCAGAAACGGAAATATTTCTCAGGAAATGTCGAACACAAATGTCTATATAATAATATCTACATGAAATAATAAATCAAAATCAGTTTTTTTTTTATCTGACAAAACACAATAAACGGGTTTAGAACATTGTTTGAAGCATTTTTTAGCTCTCCAAAAAACCAGTAATAGATGATGCCCTATTGGGAAAGATAACATGTGTTTTCTTGTAGCTTGGTGGGAAAAATATTTTTTGCTCTTTGTAAAGGAAATTAGATATATATTTGGGGAAAAAGAATATAATGTTTCACTGTGATACGGTCCAACAAAAACCCAGGAAATTCAAAGTTCAACTGATGCTTGGCTAAAAATTCACACCATTGTGCCCCTTTACTGATGGCAGATTTAGAAGCCCAGAATGTATGGGTGAACCTCTAGTTTCCTAACTTCAGCCTCGTATGTCCAAACACCAAATTGTTACTTAAACATTAGCCGGTTTTAGACGGCCTGCCATTTTTTTTCTGTTTGTTTTCCCTTGTAGATTTTATATCTTTGCTGGTCTTTACAGCACATCACCAGAAATGTATATACTGCGTTTTAACCCCAATGGCTGATGCTGTCTCTGGACAAACTGAATTTCTTTTTCAATGGGAAGGGTATTGAACAAGAGAGGAGAAGAACCACAGAATCACAGGGTGTTTGAGCTGAAAGAAACTGCGGATACAGAGAAAGTAAGAGAAAACACAGATGGAATGAAAAACTGGATAGAAGGGGACCTAGAATTGTCAAAGGATTTCTTTTGGTCTATGCCTAGAAACACATTAACTGTTAGGAAGTCATCCCTTCATGAAAGTCTCATTTCCAGAATCAAATTATAGGACCCAACACACTATCAAATATTTAAACCTCTAGTTCCACACCATTTGTAGATTTCGAGATCATTAATTTACTACTAGATTGTTAATTACAATGAAGTAATGGCAAACTGGGCTTGTAGATTTTATGGACGCCACTTCTGTGTGAGTGATTGTTAATACTAAAAGCTTAAACTTTAACTGCATTTTAAGCATTTGGGACTGGAGCGAAAGCGGGAGCTGTGAGTAAATGCTTTCAGCAGGTACGTAGTTAGTTATTAAAATGGGCTTTGAAGCTCTCTTTTGGTGTATTTCTGCATATTTTAAGGGTCCAAGCAAAAAAAAAAAAAACTTTTTTTTAATACACTTAATTTGGATTTCATTGAATTTTCTTCATGCACTGATGTTAGGATATTTTGACAAATGTAATTCCCCAACCCCTCTGTATGAAAGAAAAGAAACTCTTTCTCGAAGAGATTTAGAAAGGGGAAGAAAAATCCTTTTTAAAAGGCTTAGGGGTAAGGAGGAGTAAAGGGAATAAGTGGTAAGGGAGGCTTTATTTTCTAAAGCTCAAATTCCAAAGAAGAAGGACATTCTACGTAAGAACTGAAACTAATTTACCTGAACCCTTTGTCACTGCCTGGCTCTTGACTATTAAATGATTCTTTTCAGTAGCCAATAAAACCAAATCAAAAGCATGTTTTGGGTGGAGGGGTGGTGCCAGGCAATTCCCCCCAAATGAAAAGCCAAACTATGCTGTGTTTGTTTTGGTTTTCCCCTAAGAGGATTTTCAGAGAAGGGGCTGGGGTTTGGGCCACCCTCCTTGGCCCCACTCCTATGGGGGAACATAGGGGACTGTTTCACTCTCTTCCACGAAGCTAAACTGCCCATCGGTATTACCCAAAAAGGAAAGAGAAAGCTCCTGCCCTGCAGTCAGGTCTACAAACCCTGATGTTTTGTCTTTGTTTCCCTCTCAAAGGCTGTTTTAAGATCCCTGCCAACGCAAAGAGTTGGGGAACTGCTTGTCACTTTTCAGAAAACAGCTCAGACTTTCTGGGCCTTAATATCCCTACCTTAAACAGCACCGATATTCACTGCCTTCTGTCTTCGAAGATGCTAGAGGTGTTGTTTGCAAAGATCTGGGACTCCTTAAAAGCAAACAGCTACATAAAAACAGAGAGATTAAAAAAATATGACAGCCCACTTCATTCCATTCCTGATGCCCAGTTGGTTTGAATACGTAAGAATCCCATAACAGTGCCTAATAATGATTACTAATAATAAAAGTATCTAACACAGAGTGGGCCTTCAATATTGAATATTTAACCTTAGTAGAGGTATTAGCCTTTCAAAGTCTTCCCACTTTTAAACTGGAAAGGATTTTTTGCCCTATTTTATCAAGTCGCGGAAGACGTGAAGATAAGACAGTTCGATAATTACAGTCCCCAGACTTTCCATGCTTGAACAAGGATTTGAGACCTTATTTCAAGTCTCTTTTCCAGACAATGAAATGCACCCAATTGAGAAATGAATGAACTAAAGCTTTTCTCTGCTCTCCCGTCCAAATTAGATTGGTTACTCAATTTGACTGAGTGCTTAGAAATTAGTCAATAAGGCAACTAATTAATAATTTGACTGGGGGGGGAAAAGTCAATTTCTCAGCCACACACAGGCCCAAGTCTGAGGGCTTCCTGAGGCACCTCGCCACATGACTCCAGCAATACCTTGCCGCATTGAAAATCTGCAGACTGAGTTAAAAAGGGAATCCCGGGTTCAGTTCACTTTATATTAGGCCTTTACTTCTACTGGAATAGCATAGTAGAGGAATATGACATACAGAGAAAAAAAAGCAGTGAGAGATAGTTAATACAAAATATAGTAATATATTGTGTGTAATTATATTGTATATATTATATATTTATAAACTACATTGCAAAAAGTAATAATAATATGGTCTTATAATCATGATGCAGCAAGTATTTTTTATGTGTCAGGTATTATGCTAAGTAAGCACTCTGAATACATTATCTTATTTAATCCTGTGATCACACAATGAGGTAGGTACTATGATCCCCGTTTTACAGGTAAGGAAACTGAGGCCCAGAGAGCTGAACCGCTTACCAACCAAGAATAAAACAGCCAGATTTTTGAACCCAGATTCATGGATTCCAACTCTTGCTTTCCAATTCTTCTCTATAAGCACAGGGAAAATTAACGAAGGGACTCTTTGCCAATTTTCCTCCTGCCCAGAGGAAACCTGGCATCCTGGACTGACCCTAATTTGGTATGTGGCCACGGACAAGGCATAGTGAGCCTCAGGTTCCCATGGACAAAACCAGGAAGGTCCTCTAGCGGTGGCTCCATAAAATAGCCTTATCATTTGATGCATCTGGTTCTACCAAGAAACATGTTTTTTTTAAGAAAATATCACGTTAATTAAATATCTGGTTGTATTCAAAAGATGGCAAAACTCGAAAAGACGCTAGGATTTTTTTCAGTGTAGAGTGAACCTTAAGAGAACATTTAGAAAGCCTTTGTGATTGAGTTGTTAAGGACAAAAACCAGCCTGGGTTTGATTCAAGCTCTATAACTTCCTGGGAAAGTGGGGCTTCACCTCACTGAGCCTCACTTTCCTCCTCTGTAAGCCTGGAATGATAGTATTAACACATACATACACACCTCATAAAGTTGTTGTGCGGCTTGAGTGAGCAGATGCTTATATTGTGAACAGCAGAGTGCCTAGCACATAGCAGATGCTCAGTAAGTGGTACCTAGAATAAGGATGATGGTAATGGAGGTGATGATGAGGATGATGGTGATGTTGATGGCGATGATGGCATGATAACGTTGGTGACAATGGTGATGATATACAATGATTGGGGTGAGAGTGGTGTTCTTAGCAAAAGGGTTGATGGTGATGGTGTTGATTTACTCAGTTTACAAATGAGATAACTGAAGCCCCAAAGTCATACGCTAATAACCAGCTGAGGGGAGACTAGAAATCTATTTCCTGGCACTGGCGCATTGCCTTTTCCATTGCCCCATGCTAAAAATAAGTGGAGTAGGATTTAGCTGAAGGAAGCTGGGAACTGCAGGTCAGAGCTGAGAACCAGCAGCTTCAGCCTTTTCTCCTCCACCCCCAGCTCATTTTACAATGCCAGAGAAATCATTTTGTCCTCACCAGACCTCACACACTGCCTTTTATGGACGATGCCACCATCTGATGCTTAACTGAGAGGTAAGGGAAGAAGGTGAGTTGAGGAAAGCTGCTTTTTAACCAATAAGTAGCTCCCAGTGATTTGAATGCAGCTGATCTCACACTACATTTTGAGAAATTCTCCCTGGGGGAATTGATTTACTTTCTGGTTTCAGCCCAAGAGATAAAAATAATCCATTGAATTTGTCAATTTCATTTTCCAGATGGGGCTAAGTGGTCCCTCAAGGGGCTTGTGATGAACCCTGTGAGAAACCAGAGTTGAAGGAAAAGAGTAGAATGAGAGAGAGAAACAAAAAAAAAAACAACATAGATGCTACATGCCAAGCAGTAGCAGCAGAATTGACATTTCAGGTCAGCACAGATTCCCAAAGAGCACTGAGTTTTCCTAATAATGAGAGAAATTGGTTTTAGGCTTCAAAGGAACCACACCATCAGGGGACAGTTGCCCCAGGAGTCCAAGGCTAACAAATAGGAAGAACAGGCAATACATTTCCCCTGAGGTATCCATGGCAGACATTGCTAACAGATAGTGGCATTCTCCACCCAAGCCCAAAGCAGCCTCCCAGTCTCTGAATCCTAGAGCTCCAAGCAGCCATGAGCAATCAATCAGAGTGGACACAGAGATTAAAACTATTTTTTACTCAGCATGTGAGTACAAGACCAGTAAGTGATTCATAAGGTCTTGTGCCAAAAAAAAAAAAAAAACACGAAAACAGTAATAGACTAGATCAGGGGAGGGGTTATCATGTCAGGTAAAAACCACATAGGAACTCCAAGGATTTAGGCTTCCCAGGCTGGTCACATCCCAAATATCATAGGTGATAACTCATTAATCATTTACTCATCCATTCATTTGCTCATTCATTCATTCGCTCCCTCACTCATTCACTTCCTCATTCCCTTGGTCATCCATTTTTAAATTAGACAAATATTTACAAATCGACAAATCCTGGATGCTGGAAGTATAAAAATGAATGAGACGGATCCAACTTCTATCTACGTGGAGCTTATAGCCTGAGAATATTTTTTCTTTAAAAAAAAATAAAACTAAATTTAACAATTACACAATTAATCGTTTTCAATTGTGATCACTGCAAGGAAAAGTAGGACTAGATACTTTGAGAGCATAGATCAGGGATTTGGCTTAGTTCAGCAGGGAAGGTAGAGGTAGAAATCAGGGCAAACTTCCCAGAGAAAGGAACATTTGAGCTGAACATTGAAGGATGAGGAGTTCATGAGGCAAAGAGGGGAACAGCGTTTTCCAGGTGGAAGGAAAGACTTCTGCAAAGGCCTGGAGGTGGTAGAAGGACAGCACATTGCTGAAAGGAAGAGAAGGTCAGAGGGATGGGAGCCCAGAGACTGAAGGGAGGAATAATGTGAGATGATGCTACAGAGGTGGGCAGGTAGCAGTGTCCCCTTTCAAACACGAGCCCAAGTGTGACCTGCATCTGCTAAAAATACTTCAGTGACTGTCCCTTGCCCTCAAAAGAAACTCCAAACCTCTTACCATGCTCTGGTCCTACTCACCTCTCCAGCCTTACCCAATGCGATCCTTTCTCATGGAAGACAACCCAGACTAAACATCCAGGTTCTTGAAGAGAAGACGCCCAAAATGTAAGCCCTGTAAGAGCAGAAATGAAATCTGCTGCATTTCCTGCTGCATCCTTAATGCCCAGGGTCCTTGGTACAATGCCAGGCATAGAAGATGAACTTGAGAAATACTGTAAATGTAAAGATGAGTGATTTTTTGACCCCACCCTTGGCACAGTGCCTAGCACACGGCATTGTATGTTTAAATACTAAGAGAAGAAGAACAAAGAAGGGAGGGATGGAAAGAAGGAATAAAGGGAACAAAAAAAGGAAGGTAAGGGAAGAAGGGAAGGTAAGGGAAGAAGGGAAGGTAAGGGAAGAAGGGAAGGGAAGGGAAGGAGGAAGGGAAGGGAGGGAGGAAGGGAAGGGAGGGAGGAAGGGAAGGGAGGGAGGAAGGGAAGGGAGGGAGGAAGGGAAGGGAGGGAGGAAGGGAAGGGAGGGAGGAAGGGAAGGGAGGGAGGAAGGGAAGGGAGGGAGGAAGGGAAGGGAGGGAGGAAGGGAAAGAGGGAGGGGAGGGGAAGGGGAAGAAAACTGCCCATATAGGTATTGGGGAGAGGTATATGCCAAAAACCAAGGTTTTCAAAGTTCTAATTCTCATACAAAAAGATCCAGTCAACCTAAAGTATTTCAAGAACAAAGTATTACAAAAAAAATAAAAAGATGTGTATTCACCAGCCTGGGAATACAGGGGCCAGTAGCAAGGAGAAGGAGGCCTGACTCTCTGTGAGATGGGTGGGGCCCATTTGGATGCTTCAAGCCAAAAAGCATTTTTGTGGCCTCATAATTTCTGAATGCGCTTGGCGAGGCTAACTGACTCCAGGCTCAGTCTCCTGCAAAAACTCGTCTTTGCAATTCCTCAGTTCAACCTCATGTAAACGGGTCAAGCTATCTGTTGGGCCTCAGTTTCTCCATCTGTAAAATGAAGTAATTAGATTAGATCATTTCTAATCTAACCTTAACACTGAGTCAAGCCTCTCTTAGGTACTCTTCTCAGAGTGCCACATCAGCCCTAAAAATAATAATAATGATGATATAATCATAGTAATTATTATTAAACGAGCTACCACTTATTGAAGCACTTTTTATTTCATCTTCACAACTATCATATTAGGACACCTATGATCTCTATTTTACACATGAGGAAATTGAAGTTCAGAGAGGTTATGTACCTTGCTCAAAGTAGTGCAGCCAGTAAGGAGAAAAGTTGGAATTTGATCTCAGACATGTCTGAGCCCAAACTCATGCTCCTCAAACCTCTATCCACAGCTCTAGCAGGTCCTGACAGAGCCAGTGTTTACAGAGCACAAACACGAGCACAGATCCCCTAGTGCTTGCGGGAGGCAGGGAGAAAACAGGAAGGGAAATGTTTGCAGTGATAACATCGTTATTGTTGTCTGCCCAGCCTCCCTTCTAAGGTATTTTGTTGTTGTTGTTCTGGTAAAAGGGGCCCTCCCTCATAAAACAGGGTTTTAAAGAATGTGCCTCCCCAGCTCCGTGTGGTTCTAATGGAACCACTAATCACATAACCCCACGATGGCAACATTCACGTGTGACATGGATCACATGACCAAAGCCTGCACAATCATGGTATAGTACGCCATCTCCTGGCTGCAGTGATTGGTTCAAGTAGTGGACATGTGACCCAAGACAGGCCAATCAGAGCCCTTCCATGGTCTGAAGTGGATAGGAAGAGGTGTCCTCTTTCCTCTAAGGATGCTAAGCTGAGATAATAGAAGCTTAGAGTTTCCTGTGACCTTGTCCCACTGCCACCCAAGCCACTGTGCCATGGAAAAGAAGTACCATTGGAGGGGAGAATATGATCAACAGAGAAGCTGCGATTAGAGATGGACAGAACAAGCCCTCATCTCATGGATGGGCTGCTGAAACCAATTCTATACCTGTCATTTCCAGTTATTAAGCTCATAAGGGTTTGAACTTGGATTCTATCACTTGCAATCAACAGATCTCCAAGAGATTTTTGACCAGCATTCCACAATTGTGACCATATCCCATCACACACACCTACATACTATCTACTACTTAGAAATTTTACACAGATCTGAAAAGGTGTATTAGGGAGAAAATAGGTGAGGGAGAAGCACTGAGAGAAAATAGACCCCAAATTGGCTCATGCATTGATACCATATGAGCTTGAATGTCTCCAGAAATCAATGGCTACTCTTTACCAAACATGAGCTACTTTAGCTCATTTAAACCCCCAGATAATCTCATAACATAGAATAGATATGTCCATTTTTCAGGGAGAGAAAATTGTGGCATACAGGAATTAAGTTGCCAGACAACTAGTATGTGACAGAGTCTGGAGTTTTGAACCCAGATCTGTGTCACCTAAATTTTTGTTTTGTTTTGTTTCTTTTTGAGATAGAGTCTTGCTCTGTCACCAGGCTGGAGTGCAGTGGCGCAATCTTGGCTCACTGCAACCTCCACCTTGCAGGTTCAAGCAATTCTCCTGCCTCAGCCTCCCGAGTAGCTGGGACTACAGGCACGCACCACCATGCCCAACTAATTTTTGCATTTTTATTAGAGACGGGGTTTCACCACATTGGCCAGGATTGTCTGGATCTCTTGACCTTCTGATCTGCCCACCTTGGCCTCCCCAAGTGCTGGGATTACAGGTGTGAGCCACCGCGCTTTGCCAATTCTCTTCCTTTATTAAAACTACATCAGATTGTCTCCATCTGACACGTAAGTTTGGATGCTAATACTTTGATATGTCAAGGGAGATGCCTGAGCCCAGAAGGTCTGGAATTGACCCTGAGACATCCTGATGCACGATGTTTCTTTTCAGGCTTATAGGTAAAGCTTAATCCTAAAAGAAAACATCCCCAGGGCCGTGGCTGCCATGTTCAGCAGGCTGCCTTCATTTCCAGGAACCAGTGCCTCTGTGCACAGAGGGCAGACAGTTAGCAACATTCAGCCACTTGTTATTACAAAGGCGAAGATATGAAAATTAGCGTGTCTGATGGATGTGGTATAAAGCAAGACAGAGGCCTTTGAAAGCAGAGAGAATGGGGAAAATGACAGATAATATTCTCATCACTTACACTGCTTTGAACCCCCAATCTAAAAGTACTTTTCAACATACTCTCAGCATTACTTTTCAACCTGGGGGAGAAAGACAGAGTTTCTGATGACCCTGACTTTCAGATTGGTTCTAGGTTGGTTTCTGGGTCAAGAAAAACAATAAAGCAGAAATTAGGAGTCAGTTAACTATTCTGCTGCTCTCAGAGCAATCTGTGCTTAAGCTATTTATTCCAACAATGTTTCTTGAACATTTGCTATATGCCAGACACTCTTCTAGGCACAGCTGTGAATGAGACAGGCTTTCTCAAAGTCGTATTTCTGAACCACAGATCTGATCATGTCGTGCTCCTTATCTGCCTTCAGTGACTCCTCATTGCCCACAAGATAAATTCCAAAGAACTCAACATGGTAGCCAAGGCCATTCATTGTTGGGTCTCTTCAATTTAATCTCTGTCTTTTACTTATTTCCCATTCTCATCCCTTCCGATCCATGCTGTAGCTGCACCAAACTTCTGTTTCCCCCAGCCCCCAGGCATTTAAGCCTGCTGTCCTTCTTCCTTGGAGTGATCTTACCGACAATGCCATTATTGTCCTCTTGCCCACTCATTGCCTGCTTAACTCACTCATGTCACTTCTCCAGGAATCCTTTTTGATTTCCACCTTTTCCAACAGTGTAAAGCATCTATAAAGGGTATTGTTGTTTTGTCAAATTCACATATCTTTTCCTCTTCTCTAGTCATAGAAACCCCTGCTCCTTTGCAGAATGCATTCGATGGAATTCAAGTGGGGTTCTCCTAGGCTTTCTAGGCCATGCACAGGTGACTTGAGCCTGGACTGTCCCTGAACTATTACCAGGATCCCACTGATCTCTGAGTGCCACAAGAGAAGGACATAGAATGCCCGCATGCTTCACTGATCTTACCACAGCACCTGACACAGGTGGATAATCCACCTGGTGGGGTATCCACAAATATATTTTGAATAAATAATCTAAATGTTGCTTTCAAATGTGATAAGGCTAAAAGGAGCTGAGGTTTCTCCCACTAAAAATCCTTATTTTCAGTTCTCAGAGGATCAAATTTCAAGTTAGAGTGACCTGGGTTCAAATCCTAGCTTCGCCACCTAAGAACTTAGAGGTCTTGGGCAAGTGGCTTAACCTCTCCAAGGTTCAGATGAGATGACATATGCAAGATGCTTACAGCAGGTACCAGCACACAGTGAGAATCAGTAAATGTTGGCGGTCTGAGGTCTTATTTAAATTAAGGAAATAATACCCTGGATAGCAGATACCACATGGAGTGGTGGAAACCGCACTGCCCCAGGAGAATGGAGACTTTGGTGTGTGACCCAGCTCTGTGGTTTACCAGCAACACACCTTTGAGCAAGTCATTCCCCTTCCTGAGCCTCCACTCCTTATGTATAGAATGCAGATAATGACATGTGCTGAGCCTGACTTGTGGGGTTGTTATGAGGCTACAAATGAGATCGTGCTCATGAGAATTTAAGAAGTACAAAATACTGAATATGTGAACTTTTTTTTTACTGTAATTACTATGATCCTTATAGCAGTCTCAATCTAAATTCTTATATTTTGTTCTTCCCAGCTACAGACATGAGCATTTCATTTCTGGATCATTGATCTATGAGTCAGGATAGGTGTGCTGCTGTAACAAACATCCACAGTATCTAATAACCTAACACAATGGAAGCTTATGTCATGGTGCACTCTGGTGGGGGTGGGGGCAGGGGGACCTTGCTCCCTATAGACTTTCAGAGACTCAGGCCCCTCCATCTTGGCATTGTCAGCATCTGCAACACTTGGCGTCCAAGGTTTCCATGAAAAGTGGAGAGAATAACTAGAAAAGGGTTCAGCAAATTACAACCTGTGGGCCAATTCCAGTCCACCATCTCTTTATTGGTGTAAATAAAGTTTTATTGGAACATAGCCATGCTCATTCATTTACATATTGTCTACGGCTTCATTTGTGCTACTGTGGCAGAGTTGAGTAGTTGTGACAGAGACCTCATGGCCCAAAAAGCCAAAAATACTTACTATTATGACAGAAAATGTTTGCTGGCTCTTAACTGGAAGACCATGCTAGGGTTTTATGGCCCAGTCTGAAAAGGAGCATACATCACTTTTGTCCACATTTTGTTGGCCAGAACTCAGGGGCATGGTCTCAGCTGCAAAGAAGGCTGGGAAATGTAGTCTTCTTGTGTGGCAAGAGGAAAATGAGGCAGAGTTTGGCAGTCTCGTGATATTGTCTCTGCCATGATGTTATTATATTAACCAAATATATTTTGAGGCTGGGCACAGTGGCTCACACCTGTAATTCCAGCACTTTGGGAGGCCGAGGCAGGAGGATCATTTGAGGTCAGGAGTTTGAGACCAGCCTGGCCAACATGGTGAAACACCGTCTCTACTAAAAATACAAAAATTAGCAGGGCGTGGTGGCAGGTATCTGTAATCCCAGCTACTTGGGAGGCTGAGGCATGATAATCGCTTGAACCTGGAAGGCAGAGGTTGCAGTGAGCCGAGATCGTGCCACTGCACTCCAGTTTAGGCGATAGAGTGAGACTTCATCTCAAAACAAACAAACAAACAACAAATATGTTTTGAGCACCTAAAGTACAAGGCATTTGGGGGGACCTGGGGCTGAAAAGATGAATCAGACAGGAGTACATTAGCAAAGAGCTCACCTCAAGTTAAGGAGGTGGACAGATAATAATGAGGCAATGATGATAATAGTGATAGTAACAGTCAAAAATCATCAAGCCTTTATCACACAGTGGGCACTTGCTAAGCTTAATGTGCATCATCTAATTGGCATAAAAACTCTAAGTTCAGATCTATTATCTTCATTTTCAAATGAAGAAACTGAGTCACACAGTTGATGATTGAGTAAAAAGAAAAAAAAAAACAAAAACACCAGATTCAAACCCAGATCTGTGTGACTCCAATGCCTGAACTCCTGAGTGCTTTGCTAAATAGCTGCTCTACTTAAAATTCTCAATAGTGCTGCTGGAAAGGACATGCACAGGATACTGTGGGAAGGGCTTCTGTGACTGTCAGGGTCCCAGCAAGAAGCAGGTGGCACCTTGAAAAGAGTTTATCAGAAGAAAGTTTAATGAGCAGACCCTTTGCAGAGATGTGCCAGGGTTAAGGGAACAGAGAAGGTTTGGTGATGAATCCATGGATTAGCTGTAGTTCAGAACCGTTGCCACCTGTGGGCTTAAAGGGGTGTGGGTTGGGATGGTGTCACCAGAGCCTAGTAAATGCTGGATCTCTAGAAGTGGGGCCCCTTGACAGGCAGCCATTGCACAGTAAGGAAGGGAGTGGAAAGTTGATTGAATAAATGCCTTGGCCTTCTCTCCTTCACCCTCCAGTCTCCTGCTGGTGCCCCCTATTGGCCAAACCCAACAGGAGGTGGGCACTGAGCAGTGCGGAGGACGACAAAAGGCATAATCAACATAGTTCCTAAACTAATCTTTAGAATGGCTTTCAAAGAAGTCCCAGAGAAATTGTATATGCCTTTGGAAATTGACGTATGAGCTCAAATATCACAGTCACGGACCAGTTACAACATCCTCACCAATATCACTAACCTACAGGAAATTTTCCTTTATATTACAAATCAGCCATCTATTGAATTGAAGGGCAGGACAGCTAACCACTTGCAATATCTTACCCATGTGACAGCTTTCATCTTTTTGTTTTGTATTGTTTTGTAAGAGTAAATTGGAAAGCTAGGAGCAGAAGTGAAGTTGGGGACCAGCCCGTTTCCCACTTTGGGATATGCTATCTATCCTGAGAAACTGACAAACATCCAACTTTAGCCTCAGATTGAGAAACTTAGAGTGGCCATTCCTCCTGAATTTTCAACTCAAGTCCATCTAATTGCTGCTCACCTTCGCAGGGTCTGTTCAGTCGGGAACAGTTTCAGAATATGGCTTTTTCATCCCAGCTGCTTCCACAGTTCTAGGGCCCTTTTTCCTCCTCAGAAGAGATGACAATTGGACGTCTATTGCCCATTTGAAAAGAACCTACCTACAATGGTCTTTGACCAAGCAGGGCTGCATTCAAAACTCAATAGTCAATGAAAGGGTACATTTTCCAACCTCAACCCAGCTAGCTAAGAGTTTCCCATGATACCTCAAAGAGCATCACTTTGCCACATCCTCTACCCTTCTCCATATCTATGGGCCAGCCTGGGTTGAAACTGCTAAAATAAAAGATAAAGGAATTCTTCCACATCATTTCCACTTTGTGTGGTTTGAAATGGTTACCTTTGGCCAGGCGTGGTGGCTCACGCCTGTAATCCCAGCACTTTGGGAGGCTGAGGCGGGTGGATCACAAGGTCAGGAGATCGAGACCATCCTGGCCAACGTGGTAAAATGCCATCTCTACTAAAAATACAAAAAAAAAAAAAAATAGCCAGGCATGGTGGCGGGTGCCTGTAGTCCCAGCTACTCAGGAGGCTGAGGCAGGAGAATCACTTAATCCCGGGAGGCAGAGGTTGCAGTGAGTAGAGGTTGCAGTGAACAGAGATCATACCACTGCACTCCAGCCTGGGTGACAGAACAAGACTCTGTCTCAAAAAAAAAAAAAAAAAAAAGCTTATCTTTGCCATATTCTTCTCATGGAATTCAATTTAATGAAGTGCTTTAATTACCTAGAAAATTAAACATTGGTGGAGTTCCCTAGGGCGAGCATGATTATTTCTGAATGGGATGACTGAAAGTAAGGTTAATTTTAGGAGAAAAGAAAAAACTGCCTGACTTCCTTTTTGTCAAATCCAATCAGTTTCTTTCACCAACCACAATGCAGCATTGACTGTATCAGAACACCATTCCTTGGTGCCCACCTGTGATCGGAAGTTCTGCTGATCAGGCAGAACTGCCTGGTGGGTAAGAGCGTGAACTTTAGAATCAGAAAGACCAGCTATGTGACCCTGAAGAAGTTACCTGGATTCTTAGAGTTCGTTTTCTAACAGGTAAAATGGGGTCCATAGTTGCCCTAGTTGGTATCCTGATTGTTCTCATTGGTGTTCTCCTAAAAGCAGAGCCTTAGTCATGAACCTGTGTGCAGGTAATTTACTTGGAAGGTGATATCAAGAAGGAAGAGTGAGCAAGTGAGAAAGAAAAAATGCCATTTTATGACTGTATTTTCAAGGTCATTGCCCTAGGCAACAGGGTCTTGATTTTGCAAGGACCTCGGAGAAGTGCACGAAATGCCTCCCAGGTCTATGCCCATGGAGAATGGGAGGTTAGAGTATTTATTCAGCTAGTCCCTGCACTCCTAGACAGAGCTTGGCTGCCACCTAGCAGGCTCAGTGTTAGAAATGACCTAGGACAAATGCAGAAACACAGACAGCAAGTCCCTGAGACTGCCGCCTTAAGGTGAGTCTAAGTTCATGGGGGAACTATCCACCGCTGCTGAGGCTGAAACCAGAATTGACTGGTAATGTGCACCATGGCATCTGTGACATGTGCCTAGAATTCTAAAAAATAAATGAGATGAGCACAGCTCCGGGCAGATAGTAAGCATCCAATAAATAACAGCTGCAAGTGGTAGTGCTAAGTAACTTGGCAATTCCACAAGTACTACTACATGGTCAGGCAATCTAACAAATGGGTTTCCTCCTTTCATGTGCCAACTCTGATCCATTGGGATTGGCTGCTCCGTTGTGGGAAGGATTCTGAAACACCATCTGAGCTCAGTGGGAAGAAGTATGGTGATGGACTATTGATGTCTGCCAAGAGAGTGGGGTGGAGAGTGGTGGTACATAGGTTACAAATCTTGTATGGCCAGTTTTTAGAATATGCTATTTCAGCTGGGTGTGGTGCCACTTTGGGAGGCTGAGGCAGGTGGATCACTTGAGGTCAGGAGTTCGAGACCAGCCTGACCAACATGGTGAAACCCTGTCTCTACTAAAAATACAAAAATCAGTCGGGCGTGGTGCACGTGCCTGTAATCCCAGCTACGTGGGAGGGTGAGGCAGAAGAATCAATTGAACTTGGGAGGCAGAGGTTGCAGTGAGCCGAGATCGTGCCACTGCACCCCAGCCTGGGCGACACAGCAAGACTCCATCTCAAAAAACAACAAATGAAATGAAATGAAATGAAATGAAATAGAATATGCTGTTTATCTCTGCAAGTTTTTCATGTCATACCTAGAGGGTAAGCATCTTCATCTGTAAAATAAGGACAATAACATGCTTGACCTTCCTGTTTCACAGGCAGACTTTGAAATCCTAAGTTTGAAAGTGTTTGGAAGGATATAGGCTGTACATTAATGCGAGAGCTTTTTAGTCAGCTCTCTCCTCCCCACTTCATGGTGTTCTCCTGAAAATACCTTGCGGGTAAAGTGGCTCCCTAAGCAGACAAACCTGGTTCTCTTCATCTACTTGAAGGTACTGAAGGAGACTGATTCATGGCTCACAGACTCTTATATGTGGCAACAAACCTTGCAGTTGTTTTTCTCTGCCCATCACCCTTTAACTTTTCTCATAGTAAAATGGTCCCTGAATTCCTCTGTGGATCCTCCATACAATCAGTCCATGTGGTTTGGAAAGGGTTGATGACCCTACTCTTGCTCCAGAAACAACAGTTTTATTGGCCTTTCTAAGCCAAGAGTCAGCAAACTATAGCCTATGGGTCAGTCACCTGATTTTACAAATACAGTTTTATTCAAAGACAGTGATGCCAATTCGTTTACTTATTTTCTATGACTTTTTTCATACACCAACAGCAGAGTTGTGTCGTTGCAATAGAGATCACATGGTTCACAGCCTAAAATATTATCAGGCCCTTTAAGAAAAATATGCCAATCCCTGGTCTGAGCTAATCATACTGCCCATTTCCTGGATACCATGATTGGTTCATAGATCAAATTTAACTCCAGTCAGGCCAATGAAGCTCAAAGCTCTCTTTCCTTTGAACATGAGGCTGAGAGGATGTGAGGTCTGGAGCCCTTGCAGCCATTTTGCAGTTATGAGGAAGGATTTATCTCTCTTCCTTCAGGGATCAAACAGAGGAGGCAAGACCTACACAGTTGACAGACACAATGGAAACCGTAGAATAACGAACATATAAGGCTTTGGAGAGAGACTGCATAGATAAACAATGTTTAGAGGAAGCTTCCGGGAGGTAGTATGATTGAGGCTGGACCTAAGAACTAGCAGAATTTGAACATAAGGAAAAAAGGAAAAGGATGTATCAGGTTGAGGGGGAGGCACAGCATGAACAAAGACATGGGTGGGAGTGAGTAGAGAAGATCAGTGCTGTTATAAGGAGTGCCTTACTGGGGAGAACACTATTCAAATCACAGGGATTTGAACCCACATTCAACCACTATGGAGACCCTTCTTTCAAGCTTCAGGCTAAAACGATATTCCCAGAAGCTTGAATGATAGAAATTGAAGAGATTCCTAGACATAAAATGCTAGCAATAGCAATGACAATTGTGACACAGCAGCTCATCATCCCTGGTGCTTACGGGTTTTTTTTCTGAGGGTGGACTGTAGTCCCCAGCTGGAGGAGTCATTGGGCGTGCACTAAGCACCAGGCTTTGTGCTAACTTGATTCCTCAACAGTCCTCTAAGGCACCCCCTGTTCTTATGCCCATTTCACAGAGGTAGAAACCAAGGCTTGGACAAGTTCAACAGTGAGCCCACAGTCAGGTTTCCGGACCAAGTTCATGACTACCACTTCTCAGCAACATCACTGCCTTTCCCTCCCAGCCCCCTTGTTGCTGGTATGTGAAGGAAGCCATGGAAATCCCTACATTTCTAGAATGTGCTCCCTCCTCGGCACCCTTCTGTGCCTCTGTGGCTCATGTTATCATGGGGGGCTAGGTGATGACATTCTGTTTACCTGGATACAGCTCAGTCCTTGTGTGGAAATTTCCATGCTGGAGGCATTTCTCTGATAAGGTGGGAGAGGATTAAGGGGACATTCCCAGGGGGACAGATGGCACCCAAATGCCTGTTCAGGCCTCTGATGCCCTTTCCTGAACCATCATTCCCAGAATAGAACCGAGACTCATCACTATGGCCCCAGGTCATTCATCCTTGGAATCCAGACTCATGAGAACTGTCTCTTATTCCCTCCTCTACCCTCTAGGATTCCTTCCTCCTTCCCTATTCCTATTTTTTTTAATAATAGAGACAGGGTCTCCCTCTGTCACCTGGCTGGAATGCAGTGGGGTGATCATAGCTCACTGCATCTTCCAACTCCTGGGCTCAAGCCATCCTCCTACTTCATCCTCCTGTGTAGCTGCAACTACAGGCATATGCCGCCATGCATGGCTAATTTTATTAGCCTGTATAAAAGCTGAAGAATTGCAGGTGCTTCCTGCTGACCATGACATTTTGTGTTAGCGGTGCATGGTGACACATGCCTGTAGTGGCACTTTTCATGTTTAATTCCTCACTTATCAAGCTCCATCTGCTGGAGCTATGAACCCAGCCAATGGGAGGTCATGCTATGTTGCCCAGGCCGGTCTCGAACTCCTGGGCTCAACCAATTCTCCCACACCTTGGCCTCCCAAAGTGCTGGAATTACGGGAATGAGTCATCATGCCCGGACCCCCATTCCCATTCTTGAACCCCTGAAGAAGGCTCAGTCAGGGGCTCCCCAGGAAGAAGCATTCTCTTTTCTCAGGAGCCCAACCCAAGACGGCCACGACCTGCCTGGAGATTACTCAGATGAGACTCATGCCTTAACCTTTGCTCTGAGGTCTTGGTCAGCAGGAAGTACCTGCAATTCTGCAGCTTTTATACAGGCTTATCATCTCCTATTGGCAGAGTTCACCACTCCTACAGATGGAGCTTGATAAGTGAGGAATTAGACATGGAAAGCCCCAGTCGGTTGGGGGAACAGAAGGAGGAGCTGACTGCATTTGTTCCCACCTGTCCTCTGTGCCTCTGTTTCTCAAAGCTGTATCTTCATTTTTCCACATCATATGTGATTGTGAAAATTCAAATACAAAGAAACTAAAAATGTCCGCGCAATCCCTTCTCCCATTCATATCCATAGTTACCAGTTTGATGCATTCTTCCAGCCTTTTAAATACATTTTTAGATAAACTAGATTATACCACACATATTATTTTGTTAACTGCATTTTTCACTTGTGTATAAAACAGGCATGTCTCCATAGCAATATAAAAATACTGACATCATTTTTCTGAACAGTCACCCATTTATTCTACTGTTTGGACATACCATAATTTATTTACCCCATTTCCTGTAACAGACATTAAGGTTATCTTCAGTTTTTCAGTATTATAAACAACACAGCAGTGGACATCTTTGCCTATACATCTTTGCACCCCTATCCTCTGTTTTATTTCTTTGTTTTTGTTTTGGAGTCCATTCCTGGAAGCTGTGACTGCAAGGTCAAATGGGACTCACATGTTTAATTAAGACTTTCCTTTAGATCTAATTCTCAATTTGTTGTCCCACCAGCGGTATGTAAAAATGCCGGTTATTCCACATCCTTGGCCTTTAAGTAAGGATGCAGCACTGAAGGTTTTATTTTTCCTTTTAAGTCTTGAGAAAAAAGTTGTACAAAAAATAGTACAGAAAGTTCAACTATACTCTTCATCCACCTTCCTCTGGTGTTGACATTTTATATAACCATAGCCTGATTATCAAAACCAGGAAATTAACAGTGGTACAGGACTATCAATTAATCTACACAATGTATTTGGATTTTAACCAATTTTTACTAGTTTTTTTCTCTATTCCAGGATCCAATTCAGAATCCCATCTGACATTTAGTTAACATGTTTCCTTAATCCCTTCCAATACATAACAATTGCACTTTCTTTCTTTACCTTTTTATGGCATTTTAAAAGAGGACTGCCCAGTTACGTGGAAGAATGGTCCTCAATTTGGATTTGTTGACTTTTCTTATGATTGGATTGAGGTCATACATTGTGGGCAAGAAACGATGTTGTGTCCTTCTCAGTGCATTGTATCCAGAAGCTCAAGATGTTACAATGTCTAATTACTGGTGATGCTAACTTTGACTACTTGGTGTCATTTGCCAGGTTTCTCCACCGTAAATTACTATTTATCCTTTTGTACTTAATACAGATCTTGGGGGAAGATAGTATAGTCGGGATCATGCAAATATCCTATTTCTCCTTCAACTTTGGCCCACTTGTCTCAGTATCCATCCACAGATCTTGTCAGATGCAGCATCTTTTAAAAATCGGACAAATAAAATTTTTAAAAAGTGGATAAAACATGCCAGATTAAACTAAGCAGTAGACAGTGAGTAAGTAGATTAATTTACTAGCAGACTAGGCACAAGCACAGACACTCACCCTAGAATACATTATTTCCTTTATGGTGAGCACTGCAATGACCTACCCCAGCTGGGAGATTACCCATTATGAGGCCAGTAACATGGCAGTCTAGCAGGAATATGTGGGAAAGGGCTGGCAAGCCAAAGCACTCACCATCTTTCTTTAGCTTTCTTTTTTCTTTTTCCCTCTTTCTCTTTTTCTTTTTCTTAGCTGTTTCCTTTTCCTTTCACTTTCTCATTCTTTTCCTTTTTTTCCTTCTTTTTCATTTTCTTTTTGCCTTCCCTTCCTCCCTCCTTCTCATCCTTCCTTCTTTCCTTTTTTTCTTCTTTGTTTTATGTGTTTTTCAACATTTACTACACACCTCTTTTTTACCAAATCTATATTAAGCATCAAATAAAGCATGGTCTCAACTCACTATGCATGGTGGCTCACGCCTGTAGTCCCAGCAATTTGGGGGGCTGAAGCAGGAGGATCGCTTGAGCCCAGAAGTTCGAGACCAACTTGGGAAATATAGCAAGACCCTGTCTCTACAAAAATAAAAATTTAAAAAATAGCCAGGCATGGTGGTGCACACCTATAGTCCTAGTTACTTGGGAGGCTGAGGCAGAGGATCACTTGAGCCCAGGAGTTCAAAGTTGCAGTGAGCTACGATTGTGCCACTGCACTCCAGCCTGGGAAACAAAGCAAGACTTCGACTCTACAAAAAAGAAAATGGTCACAATACATTTTGCCAAGGATAGAAAAGGAATACTAATAGAGCATGCAATGACATGACAGCAGAAAAATTACAGCTGCGAGGGTCTGTGAGCATGGAGCACTTCCTGTTTATGATGGAACCCCAATAACTATCACCTGTACATTTTGATGGTATATCCAATCAGTGAAATAGTTTTATTATGCACCCACACTACACATATGCTTAGAATATAAATGATATATTTGTGCAAACCCACAATCCTTTATTCAAAACTCTTGGGCCCAGAGGTGTTTCGGAAATGAGAATTGTTTTGGATTTTAGGAAGAGAAGCTAGTGCGTGTATTGAATATGAGCTAACATCCCTATGGAGATATGGGTTAGCACTCTAAACAAACACAGAGAAAGAGACAAATATGATCAGTTACACTAAAGAGAATAAATACTCTCAATGGCCTCATATCTATTAGGATCAGGTATTGCCAAATAAGTGTATCTCAAACTTACCAAAAACACTTAAGAACTTTCAGCGGTTTATGGATTTTGGGCTTACAGATAATGGATTGTGGACCTGTGCTTCTATTATTGGTTAATGTCCCAAAGTATGCTATGTACTGTAGGTAAGAGTTACCTTTAGGAATTGTAGCTATAAACCCATATTTCAAATGGTCTTCTTGATAATTTTTAAGATTTTGGCCAGGCCTTAAACTAGGAATTAGAGACATGTCAGCTCTGCCATGTTATTTGTTTGTACTTATGTATCTTCCTGGTTTTATTTCTTCTTTGTAAGTACCTTCTTGTTTGCAATAATACCTTTTTAATACAACTTCAATACTCAGATATTTTACAGGCATCTTTTCTAAGTTATGATGCCATAGGTTGTTTAGCTGTGGGCACTAAACGCATATCAGCACCAATCAGCTGACATCAGCTCCAGAGGTGACAACCAGCTGAGGAAACACTTTAGAGATACGACCCTCCCTCCCCAACTCTCCTTCCCAAGCCAGGCAAGTAGGCCGAGCTTGCAAGGAGGGGGCTCAGCAGGCTCATGTTCAAATCCCGGCTCCACTACTCGTTAGCAATGTAATCTTGGGTGACTTACTTCACCCCCTGTGCCTCAGTTTTACCATCTGTAAAATGGGGATAGCAGGAGTACCTACCTAAGAGGGTTGTTGCTAGGACTCAATGAGACCATGGCCAGAACACCTGGCAGAGAGTTAAGTGCTCAATGCACAATAGCAGACACTATTATTGTCATGCACTTTATCTAGTTGTTTCCAACTGCTTTTGAGGAATTCTCTACCCTTAGTGTCTTCTTAAGTCACGTTAAGGGCTACCCAGCAAAACCCACTTGCTTTACAGAAGAGCAAATTGAAGTTCCAAGAAGGCGAGTCATTATGGGGAGATGGCAGAAGGGGAAGGTGATACGCTGGTTTCCATGCCATTACCTTTTCCACTGAGGAATTCTGAATACCCAGCAAAATTCAATCAGAACACTTCAGAGATTCTACTCTCCATCTGCCTTAGTCAGAATTGTTTTTGTGGAAGTAACAGAAGTCCAACTCATACTGGCTTAAGCAGAAAAAGGGGAACCTATTAGCTCAATTACCTGAAAAGTCTAGGAGCTGACAAGATTCAGGCATGGCTGGATCCAGGGGCTCAAGCGAAATCATTAGATTATGATACCTCCTCCACTGCCCCTTATCTTGGAGTTCTATTTTTATTCATCCTCAAGAAAATTCTCTCTGCAGCTCTTCTAGTAGCTCTCGCCTTATGTCCTCTCGGATCCAACTCTTATAAACAGAGAGCACTTCTTTGCCAACAGTTCCACGAGTCCTAGGATGGAATCTCAGTAGCCTGGGATGATAAGTTATGACTAGCAGGCCTCACAGCAAAGATGTAGATAAGAAGACATGGCCCCAGTGCTGTGTTCAAGGCCTAGAACCTCGGGGCTTGTTGATGTGGCTTCTGAGTTACAGAATTACTGCCTTATGTGGAATAAATCCTGATTCCGACTGCTGATGTGGTAGATTATAAAAGACAGCAAGTCTGTTCTGCTCAACTTTGACACGGCAAACATCTCAGTCTACTGAGGCCACCAAGTGGCCACAGGTGCCTCAATGAGATCCTGAGGGAGGAAATGGGATCCACCTGCAGGCTTCACCACCTCCAAGTTTGCTTCTTTATCCCATTATATTGCTTATTAGCTGCTTTAGTTGTGAAACAAAAAGCAAAAGCCACTAAAGTTCAAAAGATTTACTCTTGTCCACCTTCAAACCTGAACTAGACCCTGGACTAAACGTAGGTCTGAACTCACTGGGGTTGGGTCACATGCTCTTCTCTGAACCAATCACTGAGGGATGGAGTGCTCTGATTGGTCCTGTGCTAGTCCCTGGAGTACAGAAGTGGTATCTACTTTACCTGAACCCCCGGACCTAAGACTTAGGTTTTCCTTCAAAATAAAAATAAAAGTAAAAATAACATGATAGATGCTGGAACCAAAAAAGAACATGTTCCAGTGTTCCATCTCTGCCAAAGGCATCAATTAGTTCCAGATATCTCTGTCTCCAACCCCATAACCAAGGAGTGGCTGCTGTCTCAAAAGGGACAGAGTTGCAGCCACCAAAAAAGAACAAAATCATGTCCTTTGCAGCAACGTGGATGCAGCTGGAGTTCATTATCCTAAGTGAATTAATACAGAGACAGAAAACCAAATACCACATGTTCTACCTTATGGGTGGGAGCTGAACATTGAAGCTGAACATAAAGATGGCAGCAATAGACACTGGGGACTACCGGGAGAAGGAGATGGGAAAAGGGCTGAAAAACTGTTGGGTACCATGTTTCCTACCTGGGTGATGGGGTTATTCATACTTCAAACCTCAGCATCATGCAATACACCCATGAAACAAATCTGCACATGTATCCTTTGAATCTAAAATGTTGGAATTATATTTTAAAAGAATAAATCTTTTTTGAATCCAAAATAAATATTGAAATTACTTTTCAAAAAATAGTATTAGTGGTAGGTGTCCATTACCAGGTTGAGGTAGTTATATCTATTCCTAGTTTGCTGACAGTTCTTTTTTTTAATCATAAATGTTAAATAGTAAGTTATTTTTCTGCATTGTATTGTATTTCTCATATAAGTTTTCTTTCATTTCTTTCATGTGGTGAATGACACTGATACATGTTTTTAATATTAAGCCACTCTTGCATTATTGGGATAAACTGTCTTTGGTCACAACGTATTATTATTTGTATCTATTGGTAGGTTTGACTTGCTAATAACTGTTTAGAATTTTAGTGTCTGTGTGCACATGGAATTATAACGTAGTTTTTTCTTGTCATTATTTTCTGGTATCAGAATAGTGTTGGTCTCCTGGGAAGTATTAGAGAGTGTTCCCACCTTTCAAATTTCTGAAAAAATTTGTAGTACTTATTCCTTAGATGTTTGACAAAGTTCACCAGTGAAGCCATTTTGGATCTGGAATTTTCTCTTTGGGAGAAATTTTAATTATAAATTCAATTATAGAGGGCTCAGCCATGTTCTATAGTTTTCTTAAATTCGTTTGTTAATATGTATCTTTCAATGAATTTGTTCCTTTCATCTAAGGTTGTAAACTGTCTCAACACAAAATGCTTCAGATATTTCCTTGTTATCATTTTAAAAGAAACTATAGTGATATCTCCCCTTCATTAATAATTTGTATTTTCCCCCGTTTTCATTAATTTACCTAGAGACATATTAATTTTATTGTTCATTACAGAAAATTTATTTTTCTCCATTGTTTTTCTGGTGTTTAAAAATAATTTCATTGATTTCTGCTATCTGTTATTATTTCCTTTATTCTATATATTTTGGGTTTAATTTATTCTTTTTTTAATTTAGGATGGACCTATCATCTTTCCTAACAGAAATATTTAATGCTATTAATTTCCCCATAACCATTTCTTTAGCTGTATCCCACATGTTTTGAGATACTGTGTTCTCATTTTCATTCAGTTCAAATCTTTTCTAATGTCTTTTGGGATTTCTTCTTTGATTCATGTGTTATTTGTTAGTGTGTTATTTCCAAATTTAAAGTAAATTTTAGGTATCATTTGTGATTGATTTCCATTAAACCCACGCTAACCAAAAGAGTTAGAGTAATTTTATTGTCATCAAGTCCATCACCATTACCAATGCTTGACCTGTGACAGCATTCAGCTGGGTTGTTTGGAAACAGACTTGCTAGACAGGATCCTGGCATCCAGGAGATCTGGACCAAAGCCAACCACGCCTAATCAACTCTGATCACTTGGTGATGCTCTATAGTGCTGTATCCAGATTGAAGCTCAGTGTGGAAGAGTGCAACAATTGATTAGTAATGTCTGCCCTGGGCACAGGCAAGAGGAATATGGCCGTGTTTGTGGTGTATTTACTATGAACAATTATCTCAACAACACCTTCCTACTCTACATACCAAACTCCAGGTCAAGGCAATAAATATTTGAATACCCATTGTGAATCACTCTGGGATAGGGGAAGAGGAGCCATACAAAATGAAGTAGATACAAGATTTGTTCTATTCCAGAGCTTACTTTTAACTGAGAAGACCAGGTATTTAGGAAAGCATCTGGATGTAGGAATCTTGGCCTCAAACTTTCCCAATAACTCTTGCCTACTTCCTCCATGTTTAATTGTCTCCACCTCCCAGGAACATCTCGAGACTTGCCTTGAGCCTATCTGTTCTTGCCTGTGGATTGGGGGTACTCTTTATAAGGTATTCAGGACAGATAAGCCCCAAATACAGTCTCTCTTTCGATGTAATCAGAAAACTCGAAAGAACACTGACGAAAAGAAAGGACATTGTGTGTCCAGAACTGAGTTCCCTCTTATGTCTGAATCTTTAGAACAGGCATATTCTCTGACTGCTCTTGTTTTTGGAAGTCCCCAGTACAGAAGCCACTCAAGGAGAGGGTCTCATGGATGAAACAAACACATGCACACATGTAGAGGAGAATCTGCTTTGACCACCCTTATACAGCCTGACCGTGTACACAAGTCACTCGGGACAGTGTTAAAATGTAGAGTCTAATTCACCAGGTCTGGGATGGGGCCTGAGGTTCTGCATCTCTAACAAGCTTCCAGGAGGTGCTGGTGTATGGACCTCACTTGGGGATCAAGGGGCTCTGTCACCAAGGATAGAATGCATGGTGCAGACTAGGTGCTGCAGGAAGACAGAGACTGGGACTTGGGAGAAGGGAGGGGGTGCTCATAGCACAAGAGGGCACAGTGAAGGAAAGGGCAGGAAGGGAAAGGAGTAGCTTTCTGAGCATCTGTTTGGAAGTGCCAGCCTACAGCCTGGCACATGCCATAAAAAATAAATAAAATAGAAAGTTCCTTTCTTCCTATCCTCCTCCTTAATCCTCATGGTCTTAAGGAGTAGGTGGAATAACTGTTTCCACCTTCCCCCCACCTGACACACCTTTCACGTAGGGAAACAGACTCAGAAGGACGGGTAAACAGTCAAGCCCAGAATGGCAGAAGCCAGCTCCTGCCTGCCTATTTCCACTCCTCAGAGCTTGCAACCTGGAACCTGAAAAGAGCCTGCAGGGGATGTGGTGATGTTTGCAAAACTGGCATGAGCGCCTTTGTCCAAACGCCTCCAGTTTCCCAAATAATGAGGCCAGTTGGAAGCTGTTAACACAGATGGGAACCAGCCAGCAGCAGGTGAACAGCCACTCAACCTATCAGCACTGCTTTAACCTATAACATTCTCCTGGCTTCTGCACCCCCATTTCAGGGGTCCTGAGCCCCAGGTGCACCTGCCAGTCAACGAATGGTGTCCAGGCAAGAGGTGTGGGTCTCCACCACTCTGAACTGGTTTCCACGTTCTCCCATTTCCAGGAGCCCCTTGGGAGAACAGTTTCTCTGGGTTAATATATAGTGCTAATGACGGGTAGCCGGCGGGAAAGAGTAAGGTCTACTTGATCCAGGGCTTGGAATGAAGCCAGGATCTCTCTGGCTGTAGATTCTCTCTCTCCTTCCAGGTTAGTGTGCAGTGTGGGGAGATTAAGATGTATAGTCTGCAAATGAACTAACCTTTTCCAGGCCTCTTTAATGAGGCTTCCTATAATAGGGCCATTTCTCTTTCTTATGTGTGTGTGCATATTCACACACACACACACACACAAACACACTCCTTAACATAATCCATATGGAAATAAAAATCTGTCTGTTGCTCTATATTTTTAAGTAGACTGTATAACAGGTAAAACTTTTTTCTTCAAATGAAAATCCACGGTTCAACAACATGCATTTCCAGCGATCAAAAACGTAGTTCCAGCCAGCTGGCCAGGCTCCCTCTTAAAACTCAAGGGTAACGGCAGCAAGTAACCAAATGGACCAACAGTTCTTCTACGGCATAGCAGCAACCCAGCACAAGGCAAAGTCAAGTCCTCACGAAACATCAGTTCTGTGACTCTCTCTGGACAAAGGAACATAAGCAGCCTCAAACCCTAGATCCTTGTAGACAGGGAATATGAATTCTATGTCATTTAGACTTTCACCTACCTAAAGGGATGTATTAGAATGTTTTCACGCTGCTATAAAGAGCCGCTTGAGATGGGGTAATTTATAAAGGAAAGCGGTTGAATCGACTCACGGTTCAGCATGGCTGGGGAGGCCTCAGGAAACTTACAATCATAACAGAAGGTGAAGGGGAAGCAAGGCACCTTCTTCACACAATGGCAGAGAGCAGCGCTGAGTGAAGAGAGAAGAGCCCCTTATAAACCATCAGATCTCGTGAGAACTCATTCACTATCAAGAGAACAGCGTGGGGGAACCGCCCTGGTGATTCAACTGCCTCCACCTGGTCTCTCCCTTGATCCATGGGGATTATGGTGATTATAATTCAAGATGAGATTTGGGTGGAGACCCAAAACCTAACCATGTCAGGGAGAAAATTCTAGCCTCCGATAACATTAAGCATCTTCTAACTTTAAAATGTACAGGGGGAAAAGGCAGATTCTCAAACCGCCCCTCTAACGCTTGATTCCTCAACAGCCATCACGATAATCTGTGTCAGCGCTGCAAACAGGAACCCCCTGAGGATGTCAGCTATTCCAACTTCATCCAGGATCCGAGACCCTTCTGACTTTAACCCTCCTAAAGAGCAGGGACATTCTCAGGCCTGTCTCTGAGCGTCTGAACTCAAGACATCAAGCGATGAGCAGTTGCTGAAAATTGGATTTTCTGACCACAAGGTAATAAAACTAGAAATTACTTTTTAAAAAGTATTTTGAAAAACCTCAACCACTTAGAAATTTAAAGGCACTCTCCCAAATAATTTGAGACAAAGGGGAAGTCAAACCCAACAATTACAACAAAGAAAATAACAATAATAAGAATACCGCGTACTTTTTAAATCGCAGGGTAAGCGCCCAAAGCTGCAATTAGAAGCAAAAGTTATAGTATTAAATGCTACTATTATTATATTTAAAAGAATAAATAAATGTACTGAGCATCAACTCAGGAAGTTAGAAAAGAATAACACAAAACAAAGTTAAAAGGGTTATTAACAAAGGGAAAAGGAGAAATCATAAATTTGCATTATAAAAATTCAAAACGAAGATACAAAGATCCAAGAGGTTTAATCAAGAAAAAAAATAAGCAAGATACACATAATTAGGAGGAAGACAGTTGGCGAAATAACCACTAGGATGGAAAAGATTAAAAAACAGCAAAGCCTCTTGATCATGTGCAAAAATCTATGCTAAAATATTTGCTGCATCCAGAAAGTTACTATTTTAATTATAAAAATAGTTTTCCCTATTTGTAGACAAAGTGTACTTGTAATAAATTAGAAAAACAACATTTCCACAATAGAAAAATGAGCAAAAGACATGAATAGGCAATTCATAATAGAATAAAAACATAAAGGTAATTAACATTTAAGAAAATGCCCAACCACATGGTAAATCAAAGAAATAAAAGTAGAAAAGAACTGTGATGTTATTTTCCCCCCAATCAAATTAGCAAAGTTTTGGTTTTGTGGTGGTTCTTGCTTTGAGTGGCTACATCCAGAAAGAATAGAGATGAGGTAAATTATTATAGATGCTCTCATACAGGGGTGAGAGGAACATAAATTAAGCAAAATAATTTATCCCTTCTGAAAAATTTTTTGTAAGCATCTCAGGTGAATGTCTAGCAACTTCCCTTACAGGGAGATACTCTATAAACACTATGAGGCAGGACCTGATTTCTACAGATTTGAGGATTCCAAGCTACCAAGAGAGTCAACTTCAGGGCAAATTATTTAACTTCCTGCTACCTCCATTTCACCACCTGGGTAATGTGGGAGCTGAGTTTGATCTTTAAGACCTTCCCCCACACTGACATGTTTTATTCTCTTCTCAATGCCAGGGTCTTCTTTAGGATGGCAACATTTCTGCACAAGAGGGAAGGAGAAAGACTAACGGGACGAAGTCAAGAAAAATGAACTGTGAAGTATGAGAGAAAGTTCTTTTTTCTCTGCTTCATTTTCCACAATTCTTTTTCTTACCTTTATCATCTCTTCATTGAAACATTTTCTACATCTCTTAAATAAGCAATAATGCTTTTTTACATTTAAGTGCTCTGTAAATATTCATTAAATTAATTAATTTATAGAATGAATGAATGAATTATATCAAAAACCTATTTTCATACATCTTTTTTTTCTCATCCTCAAATCACTGGAAAATACAATTTAAAATATTGATAAACTGTTTAGGCTCTCTCAAAAAGAAACCGAGCCAGGGAAAGATATACATAGACTCCATTTCCTCACCCCAAATCAGGACTTACTTATCCGTACCACAAGCAGAGTAAATGCCAACCACTATGGCCAAATGATCCCAAAGCAGTTGATCATTTCAGAGGAGAGATAAAATCCAATCCAGCCAGCTGCAGATGATTCTGCAGGGCTGGGGGCTTTGTGGCCAGTGGTGTCAGCCACATAGACTCAGCTTTGTCCACCCACTTCTTGGCCTTCATCACCACCAGGAAGCACCAGCCACTCCTTGGCTTGGTGAAACCTCAGTGGTCAGATTAGGAGGAAATACTCTGGGCAAAGCCGCATTCCAGATTGCTCTCTGTGACTGGATGGGCTAGAAACAAATCACAAAGCAGGTTAACTCAAGCTGGCTTCAGCCAAAAGGGCTGCTTGAGCGGCATTGCTCCCCAGGCCTTTACACACAACATAAAATCTCAATCTTTCACACTGTGCCCAGATAGGACCTCAGAACCCTTCTCAACACTATTCCTTCCAGGTCGCCAAAACCAGCTAAGAGTCCTCACATAACACAAAATATGTCTGTGATTCCAGCTTCAGAGAATATCTGATTGTCCCAGCTTTGTCCCAGCTCAATAATGGATAGTATGAGGTGACTTGTTTTGGCTCCCCAAAATTTGTATTCTGAAATTCTGACTCTCAGTGTAACATCTCAAAGTGTGACTTTATTTGAAAACAGTGTGGCTGGGTGTGGTGACTCACACCTGTAATCCCAGCACTTTGGGAGGCCGAGGAGTGTGGATCACTTAAGGCTAGGAGTTTGAGACCAGCTTGGCCAACATGGTGAAACTCCATCTCTACTAAAAATACAAAAATTAGCCAGGCATGGTGGTGCACTTCTGTAGTCCCAGCTACTTGGGAGGCTGAGTCAGGAGAATCCCTTGAACTCGGGAAGTGGAGGTTGCAGTGAGCCAAAAATCGCACCACTGCACTCCAGCCTAGGCAAGAGTGAGACTCCATCTCAAAAGATACAAAAGATAAAAAGAAAAAGAAAACCAGGTCTTTAGAAAGATAATTAAGTTAGAATGAGATCATTAGGGTAGGCCCTAATCCAATGCAACTGGTGTCCTTACAAGAAGAGAAAATTTGGACATAGGTACAGAGGAAAGGCCTTGGGAACACACACAGAGAAGGTGGCCACCTGCAGGCCAAGGAGAGAGGCCTCAGAAGAAATCAACCCTGCCACAGTTTGATCCTGGACTTCCAGAGCAGAACTGGGAGAAGCGTCATTCCTGTTGTTTAAGCCATCTAGTCTGTACCTTGTAATGGCAGCTCTGGCAAACTAACACTCTGGGTGTGTTGGTAATTTGTTAGATTTTAAAAAGCCAAGTTATAAAAGAGAACTTAAGATATAAGATTTGTGTAATTAAATCATATATCCAGTGTGCATGTGCATGTGTGCCTGAAAGCGTATTCCCACAGAGGAAAATGTTTGGAATGTTATAGACCAAAATGTTCAGAGCGGGCTTTCTCTGGATTGAGGAGATTACAGGTGATTTGAGGGAGTAAGGTTGTGGTTTGTGTTCTTTCTAATCGATACTGCTTGATCAGTGACCACATATTTACTGTGATATTCAAAAATATTTAAAATGGCATGAACTTATCTAATAATAATCATAGACAGCCCATATATGATATCATGTGCCAGGCACTTACTGTTCTATCTATTCAAACTCATTTAATCCTCACCATCACCCCACAAGGTAGGGACTATATCCATTTTCCAGATGAGGAAACTGAGGTACAGACAGGTTATGTAACTTGCCCAACATTACACAAAGCTGACAAATGGCAGGCCAGGCCACCAAACTAGTTGGTTTGGTGTCATGTCCATGACCTTAACCACAAAGCTACCCTACCCCACCCCACTCTAGAAGCCTGGTGAATTCATTGGTTTACTAGGAGTTTATCGGAGCAAATTTGGTTGAGGTGTGAGATTTGATACAGGCATGCATGAGCACACACAAACATACTCAGCAACATTTGGCTGTTCTTCATGGTTTATCAGAGTACTGGAGTCCTTTCCATTTGGGGTTCACAATTTAATTGGATTCAAGACCCCATACCTGACAGGGTAACACCGCTCTCGTTAATATATGGAGGAAGATCTCAGACACTCCACTTTCCCGAGTTCCAGGGAGCTGACCTGTGTGCTCTTGAGCAGGGGCAGGGCACGCAATCCATTCATATTTTATAAGTTTGTTTAATGGAGCCTTATTTTTTGGGTTATGTATTTTTAAAGACTGCGGAGCTTAGATTGATGGAGTCACTACACCGATTCTCCTCTTACAAGCCAGAGAGCTGGAGGAAGCTCAGCCCTTCTGGGGCCCAGGAGGGACAAGAAAGAGTCGCAAATGGACAGAGCTACCTAAATGCCCATCAGTAGGGAACTGGTAAAATAAATTATGTTCATTCCCATAATGGAATCCATGCAGCTGCTAAAAACAATGAACTAGGGCTATAGGTACTACCAAGGAAAGGTGTCCATGACAGATCATTAAGGAAAAAAAGGCAAGTCAAAGGTCATTAGAAATAAATAATATGATGCTATTTGGTGATAGAAAATTGTATGTGGGGTGCGTGTGTGTGTGTGTGTGTGTGTGTGTATGTGTTATAATAACTAAGGATTTGGAAAGTGGTTGAACAGACTAGAGTTCACATCCCCAGCTCCCTTACTAACTAGGTGAGTGACCTCAGGTTTTCTTAACCCTTCTAAGCCCCAGTAGCCTCATCTATAAAATAAGGGGACACCTAGTTCCCATCCCGTGGATAATATAGCCTGAGGACAAAAGGACAAAAATGCACGGAAAGCATTTTCATGTGCTTGACACGTATTAAGCACTCAAAACATGCTCGTTCCTCTTCTTCTTGGTTCATAGAAAGGGTGCATAAGAACGCTTGCCCATCTCTCCCAGGGTTCATTCCTGGAAACTGGTGAAAGAAGACTCACTGTTCACATCATACATTTACACCATATTTAAATTTCTACAATGTGCACGTTTGACGTTGTCATTAAACGTCACATTGTAAAATTCTGTAAAACGTGCACATTGTAGAATTTTAATTGTCATTAAAATACAATAAGGTGGACTTTTTTAATAAAGGAAGTTGACTGTCCCTTCAAAAGGAAACATTTGAATTCTGAAATGTCCAACGGTCTCATTTCCTGTGAGCTAGCTGGACATCGCCACAATCCTGGGGCAGGTATCCTGGTTGGGATGGAGGATAGCTGTATGAGTCTTTCTGAATCTCTTCGGTGGGAATTGATGAGGGCATTTGCATATTCCCAAGATATATGCATTGGCAATAAAGTCTGCCCTAAATTAATCTGTACCTGCCCCTATTTCAGCTCAATTCAAGCCTTTTAAACAGATGAGGCTGGGACAAGCGAGCAAATGTAAAACCATTCAAGGGCCGTGAGAAGAGCTGGACAACAGCAACAACTTCCTGAGCACTTAAAGTGTCCAGCGCTGTGCTCGACACTTCTGTGTCATCTCATTTCCTATTTTACAGAAACCCTTTAAGATAAGTAGCGACCAGTGCCCTTTTTACAAAGGAGGCAACTGAGGCTCAGAGAGTTGGTGGTACTTGCTCAAGGTCACACAACACCCAAAAAAGCCAGAGTTTGATTCCAAGTCTACTTGGTCACAAAATCTAATCTTCCCCGGGGTGCACAGTAACAAGCTGTGTATTCTGTCATAGGGAAGAGGGGATGGACTCTTACCATGGGAAATTAAAGACATAAATATTCCCTGCTATCTAAATAATTGTATGAATTATGTTATATTTGTGACGCCCCTTCTCCTTGAAATTTTCAAGATAGTCCCAGTTCAGCATTTCCCAAATTGTTTCTGGGATACCATTTTGTTTTATATGATACTAGTTAAGTGTTCTGTAAAGAAAGGGGTTCTAAGGTCTAGTAATTTTAGGGAACTTAAGTTCTAGGAGTTTAAGTACATTTTTTTTTTTTTCGAGGCGGAGTCTCGCTCTGTCACCCAGGCTGGAGTGCAGTGGCCAGATCTCAGCTCACTGCAAGCTCCGCCTCCCAGGTTCACGCCATTCTCCTGCCTCAGTCTCCCGAGTAGCTGGGACTACAGGCGCCCGCCACCTCGCCCGGCTAGTTTTTTGTATTTTTTTTTTAGTAGAGACGGGGTTTCACTGTGTTAGCCAGGATGGTCTCGATCTCCTGACCTCGTGATCCGCCCGCCTCGGCCTCCCAAAGTGCTGGGATTACAGGCTTGAGCCACTGTGCCCGGCCGAGTTTAAGTACATTTGACTTCCCAAGTAGGTGCTGTTGAGCCTAGCATTGCCCAAATTTATTTGGTCATAGAACCCTTTTCTTGGGAAGCGTATCCCAGAAGAGAATTTACTTAGGCAAATGCTAACCTAAATAAACATGCTTTTATTTGTCTTGCTTGCCTTTCCAAGCACACTCAAAATAGTAGAAAAGTGTATACATGTTTACATCTAAAACTGCAGGAAAAAGCTTCCAAGTCTTTCCCCAAATCATCCCTATGCCTTCAGAAATACACAATATCTTATATATGCCTGGATATAAGTATGCCAAATATAAGACGTCCCTACATATAAGGAGAGCCCACGCAAAATAATTTTTGACCAATATGAATTTACAAACTTCCAGGGAATAGATGAAAGAGTCAAATACCTATCATGTGAAATTTATCAATTTGATGTATTTTTTAATTACATGCAGTGTAAAATAATGTTGATGTAGAAAATCTACTTTTTCCCATTCTATATCTCGAGATCCCTTTTTTCCCTTTTATTGATATACGATAATTTACATATTTATGAGGTACATGTGAGTGTTTGTTACATACAAAGAATGTGTAACAATCAGTCAGGGTAATTGGGGTATCCGTCAAACTGTGTATTTATTATTTTTATGTGCTGGTATCACTTCAACTCCTCTCTTCTAGCTACTTTGAAATATACATATTATTGTTGCTAAGTATAGTCATCCTAGTCTACTGTCAAACATTAGAACTTAGTCCTTCTATCTAGCTGTATATTTGTACCCATAGCAGACATCTCTTCATCTCCACTACCCCCTACACCCTTTCAAGTCTCTGATATGAATCATTCTATTCTCTACATCCATGAGATCAAGTTTTTAGCTCCCACATATGAATGAGAACATGCAGTATTTGTCTTTCTGTACCTGGCCTATTTCACTTAACATAATGACCTCCAATTCCATCCATGTTCTGCAAATGACATGATTTCATTCTTTTTACTGGCTGAATAATATTCCATTGTGTATATATTTTCTTTATCTATTCAGTTCTCTGGAGGCTTCTATCACATTTTCTTTATCCATTCATCCACTGATGGATATGTAGGTTGATTCCACATCTTTGCTACTGTGAATAGCGCTACAATAAACATGCGACTGCAGGTATCCCTTTGATATACTGATTTCTTTGTTCTTTGGATAGACCAGTGGTGGGATCGATGGGTCATATGGTAGTTCTACTTCCAGTTTTTTGAGAAATCCCCATACTGTTTTTCAGGGAACAATTTGATTCCAATTCTTTGCCTGCATCTTTTTCTTAAGAAAGCCACTTTTTGTACTCCCTTATACAGCATTTCAGTGTATGTCATAGTTGCTTCTGCCCAAGGTGTTTGGAAACACAACCATTTTTAACCCATGCATTGTACTGTCATTGGAAATGTTATCCCAGACTGCAAGTACCAATACTCATAACATGGGTCCGGCTGGGCCAGTTACGATTTTCCCCCTGTTCTTCCTCTAGGTGTCTATTTGTGATCTCTGCAACCTAACTACTTACAGAGTTGTTCATAAAGTGAGCCTTGGAAGGCTGGTTTACATGACATCAAACACTGGCAGGTCTGAGTCACAGCTCCTGAAATTAGTCTTAAGTCTTCTTCATTCTAACAGAACAATGCTAGAAGCCTCCAGAGAACTAGCTTTGATATTGAAGTTATTCCCAAATAGGACCTCACTGGTATAAACAAAATAATTGTGGGAGTGCCCTATAATCTGAGAGACTTCGCAGGGACCAAAATATAAGCAACTCCTTCTCTCCTGTAGGATAATCTCCTGTAGGAAGGGCCTCCTGTGCTTTCTGGACTGCTGCAGTATTTATAAAGGGAAGACTTCAATTCTAAGAGGATGACTCTCCTCCATCAGCAATGAGCAGGTTAAGCTAAGCACAAGCTTTGCACTCAAGCTCGGGAATGAATCAGACCTGATGTGGCACAGGCCTCTTTCTGCCTAGGACCAGGAAGAGTGAGGGCAAGAAAGGAAAAATTATTGATATAGGGAAAACACTCAATTGCAACCTCATGAGTAAATGGGCCATTTATCCCCCAGTCCAGAGCTCCTTGAAAAGGTGACCGTCCATCAATCCCTCCTCTGAGCTGCCCCTTGATGAGCTGTTCTATCAATGGGCTAATTTAGCTGATTACAGAGGAATTTGAGAGGAATGGGCCGCCAGAGCCTGGGTCTGGGCCAGCAATGCATTAACTCGGCCAGTGACTCCATCACCCTCCACTTGGGACCGATAGGGGCGTCTTATTCCTGAAAACATGTCCCATGATGTGCTTTTGTTAAACTCAGCTCCAGCTTATCAGGTGCTAGGGTGGAAAACCTACTGCTATGGGGCATGGACTGTTCTGTCCTCTGAGTCCTTGGTGGGGGAGGATGACCTCTGGGACCAGTGCCAGGCTATTCTCAGCTCCTGGTCAGCAGCATGTAGACACCCAGCCCTCTAGGAAGGGAGTGCAGAAGAGATGGAGAGGCCTAGGCTGAACCATCATTGCTCCTTTACTCCCCTGACTTTTGACAGCATACAAGGCTTGGAAAATGCCCCACCCTTCTTCAACACCAGAGGGCTAACTCACATTCAGGTGAAATGGATAGACAATCATAATGAGAATCTCTGTATTCCCCCAAAAAACAATTGCCTTCAAAAATCTCCCCTAATGTCTTCTAAAAGCTCCTGCAACTCGCATCGTTTGGATTAAAGGGCTTCCCTATTTAGATATTCCACTGAAAACACTGTATTGTTAGCAATTTATGCCTTAGTACGAATTAGTCTGTCCACTCTATCTAAGGCTCTGGGAACAGGATATAGAATGATAAGTTTCAAAGATATAAGTTGATCCACAAGAAAGGAGGGCTGAAGCGTGCTACAAATCAGAGAGCACACAGACATTCAATTCTCTGCACAGATGGAGCACAGCAGGTTCAATGGAAGCAAAGTACTCAAAGAGGAGGGAAGAGGACCCAGGTCTCATGCTTTTTGCATTCTCAGTTTTGCTGAGAGGGACCCCAAATCCAGAAAACCGTGAATCTTCCAGCTCAAGTTCCCATTTAAAGGAATAAAGGAGCAGCTTTATAGAGGTGTCTATAAAGTGATTTGGAGTACCGTCAGTCATCTTCATTAAGAATTGGAAGCCATCCTACCCCCTTTTAGTGCATTTTCCTCCTGTGACTGTGTTGGGATACAAACAATCCCATTTGTTTATTTCTCCAACTTCAAACCCAAGTCCATTTATACTAAGAAATCTTTTGAGTGAAAGGAATCAAACTGAAACAGCTTGAGCAAAAGAGAAAATGCATTGGCTCAGGTAGCTTTTGAGTTTAAAGGCCCAGGTTTCAGGCATGGCTTGATCCAGGGGCTCAAATGATGTTATCAACAATCTGTTTCTTTTCAGCTCCCAGCTCTTCTCTCCCCTCTTTGTTGATTTTATACCCCGACAGGCTCTCCATTTGTGGTTCCCAAAACAAACAAACATAAAAAGCTAGGAGCTCCAGACTCCCATTCAGCCAGCTTAGAAACCTGATAGAGAATACCTCAGCCGAAGCCCCAGAGCTGATTCTCACTGGACCCATTTGTGTTTCACACTCATCCCTCAATCCGTCACTGGGGCTCAGGAATGGATTACACAGACTGATCTGACCAAGTCTCATGTCCAGCTCTGTATCTAATGGGAGGTCCGCCCCCAACCCCAAGCCACATGACTTGAGAGTGGAAAGAGGTGGTCTTCCAGCGAAAAGTCAAAGAGCTGCTTCCAGATGGAGAAGGGGGAGATTCAGGGCAGGGACACAACAGGGTCCCTTTAAGGCTCATAAATAGATTAGTGCAATAAAGTGTACTGGGTTCCCGCATGGGAAATTCTAGAGTCCAGTAGGAGTGAATACAGAGGCAAGAATAATTTCAGTGATTACAATAGACCTTATCAAGACAGGTTAATCTCCCTGTAGAGTTTGAGCCCATTTCCTGACGTCCTGAAATCTATTCATCATTTTGGGTTCCCATCTCAGTTGGCCTAACCAGGGCTTAAATGGTCTACCAAAGACTGCAGCTAATGAGAAGAGATTTGGCCCCATAGGAAGTGTGTGGGGTTGGGTTCCAGGAAAATGGGTTTCTTTCTTCATCTTAAGGAGTAACTCTACAAAAGCTGAGTGACTTCTCCAAGCCCCTTGCTCAATTCAACTCACATTTACAGAGCAACATAGAGTGGTGGCTAAGAGCTTCTTTGGGATCAAAGCTGTGTTGAGATTGGCAGCTCTACTATGTGACGTGGGGCTACTGACTTAACCTCTCTGAACTTCGGTTTTCTCATTCATAAAATGAGGTTGAAGAGCCTGTACCATATAGACTCATTCTAAGGATTAGATTAACGATATGTTCAACATTAACGGAGCACCTACTCTCTGCCAGGATCTCTGGAGCTTATCTCCCAGCAGGGGAAACAGACAATAGACATTAAGAAATAGTAAGCTATTTTGAAAGTTAAAAGTTAAGTGCCATTGGAGGGCAACAGAAATGATAGAAAGGCTGGGCACAGTGGCTCATGCCTGTAATCTCAGCACTTTGGGAGGGAGGCCAAGGCAGGCAGATCATGAGGTCAGCAGTTGAAGACCAGCCTGGCCAGCATGGTGGAACCCTCTCTCTACTAAAAATACAAAAATTAGCCAGGCATGGTGGCATGCACCTGTAATCCCAGCTACCTGGGAGGCTGAGGTAGGAGAATCACTTGAACCCAGGAGACAGAGGTTTCAGTGAGCCAAGGTTGTGCCACTGCACTCCAACGTGGGTGACAGGTGACACTCCATCTCAAAAAAAAAAAAAAAAAAAAAGAAAAAGAAAAAAATGGTAGAAATAAGGAATGAGGATGGAGGAGAGGAAAGTTGCCATGTTGAATTGATTAGGGTGAGTTTCACCAAGAAGATGAATCTGGGCAGAGACACGAAGAAAGTGAGTGAGGAAGTGAGGAGGTGGGGAAGAGTGTTCCCGTCAGAGAGAACAGCAGTGCAAATGTCCTGAGGTAGGAACGTGTTGTCTGGTACAGTCAACTGCAGCAAGGAAGTCACTGTGGCTCCAGAAGGGTGACCAAGGAGGTGGACAGGGAAGAAATAAGGATGCAAATCCTATAGGGCCTTGTGACCACTGTCAGGATATGGTCACATGTCCTGTGACTAAAATGGGATATGCTTAGTGTGGCCTGGCCCAGAGAAGACTCCAAGAAGTGGAAGAATGGCAATGAAGATGATGGTGAAGGTGCAAACAGTATGATGTGCTGTCCAGCACTCCAGCAGTAACATCCAGGCTAGCGCAGGCATACCCTCACCTTCCTGAGCTGTTCTGAGGATGGCAAGATGAACACAAGCAGTTTGCACTCTGAACCCATGCTGAGAAAATTACTCTGGAAACATAGGGTGTTTCCTGCCATCACAAGTCTTTATCATGTGTCTGACACCATTATCACCAAAAGGTCACCAGGTGGCACCCATTAGCAGGGCTAACACTTCTGCTTAAGCAGCCCATTTCTTCACTTCCTCCTGATATCAGCAGAAATACCCTGAATCCAACCTATCTGCCCCATGGATAGTGTGTGTTCCGCATCATGGCCTTTTGCTCAAACCAAGGGGGCCATTGCCCGGGTAATGTGTTGTATACTTATCCAAATTATCTGAATGTTATTGACACCAACTGACAAGGCTCCAGGCTGCCAGTATTGACATCATCAAACCTGCCACCTATCTCGTCTTGACTCTTGACTCCTGGAAGCTACGGCAAAGTGTAGCTAATTCTTTTCAGACGGCTATTGCCCCAGCTGAGTGGTACCATAACACCATTTCTCCAAAGAGGCATTTCCCAGACCTTTCCAGCGCACAGACAGACCACAGATGAGGTTGTCGAGGCATCCTGGGAGAATGTCTTCACCCATCCCTTCTCAACTGCCTCAATGAGCCTCTTGCTTCACCTAAACTCATTTTCCAAATCCATTACAGGGGGAAGGCTCATTCTGAAATTGAAGTCTGATATTGTTGAAGTATTCCATGTCTTCCTAATTCCCATGGAAGGTCCAGATTCCTTAGAGCTCCAACAAAGTTTAGGCTCTTTCCTGCCTCTCCAGCATCATCTTCCCCGCATTCACCTCCAACCAGGCTGAGAATCAGGGGCCTCCTGTACATGCATTTCCTCATTGTACATGCTGTTCCCTCAGCCTGGCAAGCTCCCACGTGTCCTTCAACTTACCCACCTCCGCTTCCTCCACAAATCCTCTGTTTGCCCCTGGATCTAGCTGGGAGCCCCCACCACAAGCACCCTGAGCATCCTGTCTATAACTTCCTTGCCACTTTTGTCGCATATATTGTGTTGTGTTTGGAGGTGTCTCTCTCATGTGCTGAACATGGTATCTCATCCCTCCTTGAGTCTCCACCTTTGAGAAAAGAGTCTACTCATAGTAGATGCCCAATAACTATTTGTGGCTTGCATAGAAGAACCAATGACGTGTTTGATTATATGTCATCCCCACTTTAGCCCCGGAAACAAGTGTAGACATACAATTCCTAGCAGGCTGGTTCAGCAGACCTGGGTTTGGATCCCTGATCCACCTTTTATCAGCTGTGACCTTGGGTAATTCAATCTTTTGAGTATCAACCTTCCCATCTCTGAAAGTGGTAGTATGCACCACTTCTGAGGTCTGTGGTGAGGATCAAATGAGAAATTCTAGTGCATATTCGATGAGGGTTAATCAATATTTTTTACATTCTTCACAATCAACCAAATGGTTACCATGTCCAGAGAGCTAGGGATTCCTGTCTATGGATTCCCTGATGTATCCCAAATGCCTATCACAGTGCCTGGTACATAGCAGGGGCTCAATAAACATGTGCTGATGAAATAAACAACCTGGCATTGCCCGACTGAGGGAGAAGCTCCCTGTATTCCTAGAATTTTTAGTTTCAGCTGTAGAATTCTCAAGATATCATTTCCCCATTCCCAGAGACACTGATTTGGCAGAGTTTGGGTGGAGCCCAGAGACCTGCATGTGAGTGGGTTTCCCACGACCACTCGGTTCTCCATCATTTAGGAACCTTGACACCCAATGATTCAAGTCTCATTACCTCCTCCTCATCTCAGCTCACCACTATCCCTTTCCAATTGCAGTCATCTAAAAGCCCAATCTTAGTATCAGTAATGAGCATTGTGCTGGGGCTAATATTATTTTCGCGAGGCACAGAAACCCAGCAAAGGCTTTTAAGTGAATACTTGGTAATAGAACAATCAAGTTAAAAGATCAGTGTGACACAGAGCATGAAATAGGAAAGTATCGTGGCCAATTGATTTGGACCACACTTATGGGTTTGTGAAATGAATTTCATTTTCTGGACGAAATGGAAGCCCTGCTTATAAATCACTGCCGGTCTTGGAGATTAATAAAGGAAACAGGCTTGATTAAGAATTCAGAGCATTGGTCCCATTGCAGATTTATAGACCCAGAGGTCTTGCCACAGAGATTTCAAGAGGCCCCACCTGTTAATTGTCATTTAGGAAGATTAACCCCATGGCTTCTGGCTAAGAATTGAGGACAGGGCCTGAGCTCTGCCTGGGGTGGAAGGTAGATTCTAGGAAATGCATTTCTCCATGCTTTTCCAACCCTCCCAGAAAGTTGACAACTCATGTGCCCTTTGATATAACATTGTGTAGAATTTTTCCTAGATTCTGGACAGACGGGAATTTTTATTTAAAACCCCTTCTGCATCTATCTCTACCAAAACTTGGCAGAACAGAGTTGACTCAAGATTGAAAATTAAAAACAAGACAAATGCAACAGTGCAGGGGTAGTAACGGTGTTTCATGAAATCAACTAAATGTAAAAGATCTCCATCCGTTCTCTGATGCTTGCATAACCCTGCGCGTGGAGATGTTTGCATTTAGTGCTGAGACGTTTGGCATTTGAGAATATTTTTGAAATTCCTCATCTGTCAAAAGCTGATGTTGGCCAGGTGCAGTGGCTCACACCTCTAATCCCAGCACTTTGGGAGGCCAAGGCAGGTGGATCACTTGAGGCCAAGAGTTCGAGACCAGCCTGGCCAATATGGAGAAACCCTGTCTCTACTAAAAATACAAAAAAATCAGCTGGGCATGGTGGCACTCACCTGTAGTCCCAGCTACTTGAGAGGCTGAGGCACGAGAATCGCTTGAACCCAGGAGGTGGAGGTTGCAGTGAGCCGAGACTGCGCCACTGCTCTCTAGCCTGGGCGACAGAGTGAGACTCTGTCTTAAAAAAAAAAAAAAAAAAAAAAAAAAAAGGCTGATGCTAAAGACCAAAAAGAGAGAGCAGAGCTTGTGAAGCCAGTGTTAGGAGAAGGGACAGGACCACTTTAACAAGTTTGTTGGGACAGAGCCAACTCATGTATTTTGGTGAAATGTCACGGTTTGGGACTCAGTATCGGCAGAAGTGTGCTCTGCAAACCAGAATGTATGTGATTTTAGCATTCCACTCTGGAATATTATTGGCCCTGATGGTTTAAAGTCCAGCCCAAGTTAGAAGTCAGAATGGTGTTAGTAAAGTCCAGAAGGGAGCGTGAGGTGGGGTTCTGAGGTGTCACCAGTGTTCAGCAACTTGATATGGATACGTTCAGTTTGCGAAGTTTTATCAAGCTTTACAATGAACATTTTCACTTTTCTGATCACCTATATTTCAATTAAAATGTTAAAAATTTTGAAAGCAGCAAGAAAACGAATGGGTATATCTGGTTATTCTGCAACATACTAGCATTGCTTGAAACTGAAAACACCAATTAGGAAACCTTGTATAGCAATTCCTTCCCTCCCTCCCTCCCTCCCTCCCTCCCTCCCTCCTTTCCTTCCTTCCTACCTTCCTTCCTTCCTTCCTTCTTTCCTTCCTTCAGCAAATCCTTTATGCCTACTCTGTTTATTCTATACGATTCTGTTTCACTTTCTTCAGAGCACTTGTCATTATCTAAAATTATCTTGTAATTTGTTTTGCTTACTGGTGTTACATCCGTCCCCCCTCCCCATAGAATGCAACTTCATGAGGAAAGGTACCTTGTGTTTCTCATTCGCCGCTGCATCCTCAGGGCCTAGCAAGCACCTGGCACAGAGCAAACACTCAGTGAACATTTGCTGGTTTCACAAACCAAAGAAATCAAGGCAGCATGCTAAGCCTTGGACTCTTTTCCAACGCGTACCTCGATTGCAGTGCTTGGTTGCATGGTCATTTTAAACCTGCAAATATTACCGAACCTCTGGAATTGTGGCAAAGAACAAAATGGAAAGTCCCGTGCACTCTCCCAGAGCTCAGTAGTTTAAAAAGCAATTAAGGTAACAGGTGATAAGACTTGTAAAAGGGAAAACCTAAAGTGCTGCTGGAGATCAGGAAGAATGCACTTAGAAGTGAGACAGAGGCTGGGCGTGGTAGCTCATGCCTATAATCTCAACAGTTTGGGAGGCAGAGATGGGAAGATCGCTTGAGGCCAGAAGTTGGCTACCAGCCTGGTCCACATAGCAAGACCCCATCTCTATTAAAAAAAAAAATTATTTGTTTTAAAAATAAGTGAGACAGAAAGGAGCACATGCTCAGTAAAGAGCTGGGTCACCTTGATGGCAGGAGCTAGAACAGAAACCACAGACTAGCTTCTGAGCACCCTAAAGCCCCTCTCATCAGGAAGCTTTCCTGGGTTCCCTATATATTCACAAGACCACGTACCTCAACTAAGCCTAGGTCAGAATCTCTTAAAGGGTTATGGACTGAACTGTGTACCCTCTAAATTCATATGTTGAAGCCCTAAACCGCCAGTGTGACTGTTTAGAGATAAAGCCTTTAAGGGACTGCTCTCCTTATTAGAAGAGGAAGACACTTCGCCAGGCGTGGTGGCTCACACCTGTAATCCCAGCACTTTGGGAGGTCAAGGCAGGTGGATCACTTGAGCTCAGGAGTTCAAGACCAGCCTGGGCAACAGGGCCAAACCCCATCTCTACAAAAATACACACACACACACACACACACACACACACACACACACACAATTATCCCAGTGTGGTGGTGCGTACCTGTAGTCCCAGCTACTTGGGGGGTTGAGGCAGAAGATCTCTTGAACCCATGAGGTTGAGGCTGAAGTGGGTCAAGATTACAGCACTGCACTCCAGTATGAAGGAAAACATAAGACCATGTCTCAAAAAAAGAAGGAGAATGGGGGGGTGGGAAAGGAGGGGGGGAAGAAAGAAGGAAGAGGAGGAGGAGGAGGAAGAAGACGAGGAGGAGGAGGGAGAGGAAGGGGAGAGGGGCAGGAGTGGGGAAGAGGAGGGAGGAGGGGGGAGGAGGAGGAGGAGGAGATGACACTGGAGATCCACCTCTCTCTACGCACAAAGGAAAGGCTATGTGAGGACACAGCAGCAAGAAGATGCCGTGTGAAAGCTGAGAAATGAGGCCTCACCAGAAAGTAACCCTGCTGGCACCTTCATCTTGGACTTCTGTCCTCCAGAACTGAGAGAAAATAAATTTCCGTTGCTTTGTGGTATTTTGGCATGGCAGCTCTAGCAGACTAATACACCCAGTGTATCTGATTTTGTGGCTTTTAATTACATATATTAGATGGGACTCTGCTAATGCTGTGGTACCACAAAGGTCTTCATGAGAACAGCTTTTATTCGCTCAGTAAGAATAATTCACCATCAGTGTATTAGTAGATAGCCTATAAATTCTGCCAGAAATGAGAAATCAAAAGGCATTATTGGAAGTGGTTTAAATATTGCCCTTGTTACATTGCTTACCATATCTTTCTTCTGGGTCATCCATTCATCCAATGAACATTTATTGAATGCCAACCATGTACCCAGAAAAGAGCATTGACCAAGTTCTTCTCTCATGGGGCTGTGCCTGGCCAACAGGAAGACCAAGAGAAAGCAATTCAGGCAGAGGATACAAGTGCAAACTCCTGAGACAGAAATGAGATCATATAAAAGCCCCTTTGGCTGAAACTTAGAATTATCACTGAGTTTCAAGGGTGGAGCATACGCTCAATAACTATTTGTTGCTTGAACAGAACATTTAATCATATTCCATGCTCGCCTTATCGTCTGGACCTGATACAGGTATACCAGAAGTCCTAGAGCCTTGTAGTGGGCTGGATCCACAGACATGGGTTTGGATTCTTGTCCTATCTCTTGTCAGTATCAAGGGCTATTGAGGGTCTAGTATACTTGGAAAAGGAAGCCAACATTTAATGCCGTTGGACACTATGTATTCAAACCTTGTTGTATTATCCAATCTTGTTATCCAAAGTGTGGTCTTCAGACCAGCAGCATCAGCATCAGCATCACCTGGAACCTTACTAAAAATGCAGAATCCAGGCCAGGTGTGGTGGCTTATGCCAGTAATCCCAGTATTTTGAGAGGCGGAGGTGGGAGGATCACTTGAGCTCAGAAGTTCAAGACCAGCCTAGGCAATATAATGAGATATCCGTCTCTCCAAAAAATTTAAAAATTAGCCAGGCACAATGACTCATGCCTGTAGTCCCAGCTACTTGGGAAGCTGAGGTGGCAAGATCACTTGACCCTGGGAGACAGAGGCTGCAGTGAGCTATGATTGCACCACTGAACTCCAGCCTGGATGGCAGAGTGAGACCCTGTCTTTAAACAGAGAGAGAGAGAAAGATAGAGAGAGAGAGAAATGCAGAATTCCCAGCCCTACCCAGACCCACAGAATTTTTTTTTTTTTTGGAGAGGGAGTCTTGTTCTGTTGCCAGGCTGGAGTGCAGTGGCACGATCTTGGCTAACTGCAACCTCCGCCTCCCAGGTTCAAGCAATTCTCCTGTCTCAGCCTCCAGAGTAGTTGGGACTACAGGTGCACACCACCACGCTCAGCTAATTTTTGTATTTTTAGTAGAGACAGGGTTTCACCATGTTGCCCAGGATGGTTTTGATCTCTTGACCTTGTGATCCACCCGCCTTGGCCTCCCAAAATGCTGGGATTACAGGAGTGAGCCACCGCGCCCAGCCCAGAACCTGAATTTTAGCGGATTCATGCAAACATGATAGGTTGAGGCTTGTTGCTCTAGAAAACACTTTACATTCATTATTTTATTTCATCCTTGGAAGAAAGACATTAAACGTGGACTCATGTCGAAAATATGACAATGTCATCCTCTCCCTCATCTTCGACTCATACCAACCTTTTTAAATAGCCTGTGAGAAATACAATGATCATGTGGGATGCAGAGACAAGATTCAGAAGATTTGGATCTGAAAAGAGCTGCTAATGCAGGAGGGCGAGGAAGGAAGGAAACTCAGAAGTGTTTGGTCTCCATTTCTTGTTAGGCTTGTCCCAGAAATCAGAGTCAAACAGGGAGAGAGTCCCCTGAGATAAACAAAGACCAACCAGCCCTCACTGAGTCATGGCTTGTGTGCTCTAAAGGGAGCAAGGGAGAGTGCTTTGGAATAAGCTCTTGTAATGTTTCAGAGAGTGGACAATTACGAGCATTGGTTACACACTGCTGCAGGGTCTCCAGGCCTTCCAGGTCAGGGGTCTGTCCTCCCTGGGGAATCAGATTGTGAATACTCGTGACTCAGTGTTATCTTTGGTGAGTAGGAAGCCCTAGGATTTGATTAGACACAGCTGGTGCAGCAAAGGGTCATTTGTCCAGAAAATTAGGGCTGTCTTGCCTGCAAAGCTGTAAGTGGGAAAAGTGCAGGGTCAGTTGAAATGGTTTCAGTATCCATGGGCCAAATTAAAAGGCACAAAGCAGAGTATAATCTATAATTCAGGAGTCCAAAAAGAGCAGGACAACTACACCAGAGAGAAAAGCACACACATGCAGGATGGGTTCCATTGCCTGAACGTCTTCGGGAAAATGATTATGATTATTTTGCACAGGAAGGAAAAATGTTTCCAAGAATCGACGAAGGACACTGTTCAGAAATGCCCACAAGCTGGCATAAGAGAAAGCACAGGAAGGGCCCGAGGATCTGTTTTACAGATCATTTAAAGGTGCTGACAGCACAGTCAATTACTCGGGCAATTTTCTAACTTTAGAGCATCATCCTAAAGGTAGATTTTTTCATCCCCACCCCTCGAATTCCTCCTCTCAGAATAGTCAATTTTGCTGAGCCTTCAGCAGCAGATTGAGAGAGTAAAGAGATGAACCATACAGTAGGGTGGCTCACAAAAGTTCAAAAGCTTCCCCCTTGACCACCTCCTCCCCCTCATTGGATTGGGATGAGGATCAATCAGGGAGGAAAATGCATACCCCACCTCCAAAGTCACAGCGGTGGAAAACCACTGGGCAATATAGATTCACATACAGATTCCACTGAGAGTCACCTAGACCAGGAGTCAGCAACTTTTTTTGTAAAGGGCCAGACAGTAAATATTTTAGATGTTGCAAATCATCAGGTCTTTCCATTGCAACTCTTCAACTCTGTCATTGTAGGGTAATAGCAGCCATAGATGATATATAAGTGAATGTATATAAAGAGTTTCAATAAAACTTTATTGACAAGAACAAGTAGTGGGCCAGATTTGGCCCACAGGCCAGAGTTTGCCAATCGCTGATCTAGAAAAATGTAGCCCTGTCTTCTCATTGTGCAGACGGATAAAGCAAGACTCAGGTGAGAAATGACTTGCTGAAGGTCACACACCTCGGTAAAGACAGAGCTCTAGGGGAAAGCCTAAAATGTTGACTCTGTCTTCTAAAGCTCTCTCTACCATACCACGTGGCCCCTCTGTTTCTTCTTTCCTGCCTTCTTCCCCTTTAATACTTAACGCTGGGGGTACCATACGCAAGCAAACAGTGCCTGTATGCACACAGCTTTCCGCCTACTGCTACACTAAGAAACCATTTTTTAAATAAGCTTAAAGACTGAGCATTAAATTTGTGTTGGTTTACAAATGTTAATATTCTAAAACCACTGCAATTAAATTATTAGAATAGTGCTGTCATGAGGCATGCACTACCCTTAATATGTTTTCTTGTTGTAAATATGTAATTATTTGTGGATTAATTATTCAAATAATTGTGTTCATTGAAAGGAAATGTTTTTCATGTAAATAAGGCATGGAAAAAGAAATTGCTCACTATCCCATTATTCAAAGATACCCACATTAGCAATCCGCTGTGATTTCTTCCACTTTTTCACATAGCTTTACATAGGCATGGATAGATATATGAGTATATATGTGTGTGTGTGTGAACATACACATGAGTGTGGTGTGTATTGGGAGCACAACAAAAATGGGATCCTTCTCTTTGTACCACTTTGCACAGGCATAACATTGCTTATGTGGTGAAATGCCTATTCATTCCTGTCAAACAACCTACAATAAAATTTTGGAACACAGCCTGCTCTTGTCATTTGCGTAAATTTCTTTATTTCTTTTTTTTTTTTTTTTGAGACGGAGTCTCACTCTGTTGCCCAGGCTGGAGTACAGTGGTGCGATCTCGGCTCACTGCAACCTCCGCCTCCTGGGTTCAAGTGATTCTCCTGCCTCAGCCTCCTGAGTAGCTGGGACTATAACCATGTGCCACCACGCCCAGCTAATTTTTTGTATTTTTAGTAGAGGCGGGGTTTCACCGTGTTGGTCAGGATGGTCTCGAACTCCTGACCTCGTAATCCACCTGCCTCAGCCTCCCAAAGTTCTGGGATTACAGGCGTGAGCCACCGTGCCTGGCCTTTGCCTAAATTTCTTAAGAGCCTTTGGGGCCTAAGAAGAAATAGTGGTGGTGGTGGTTGGGATGAAGTAGGCATGACTTTGTTGATCCAGATATAAACATACCACCATTAGCAGAGAGCAATCCTTGCAAAGATCTAGACCCATGAGCAACCAATGATAAATCATCCATTGAAGGGAAATATTTTGGCATGGGCCTCCGGGGAGTGGACTGGGATCTTTTTTTAACATTCTCCATCTCAAATTTATGAATCTGACAGGCAAGGAAAACATGAGACCCTCCGAGGTTGGGAGACTCAGGGTTGTGGCAACTGAAACCCCCTAGCTCAGCGGTTTCTTCCTCTTTGAATGGTGCCTCACGTTGTATGAACCGTGTGTGTCTTGATCCAGTTCAAACAGGACCATTTTCTGAGGCTGGCAAAGGGAAGTTCTGTGATCCGTACTGATTAATTCCATCCACCCGTTTTGAAGCCCTGAGTATACACGTGTATTCCTGAGGATTTTCTCGTCGTGGGCAACAGAGGCCAACTCAGGATTCCATAAGCAAAGCAGGACATTCTTGTAAGATGAATGAATAGGCTCATGAACCCTGAAGAAAGGACTCAGGAAAGACAGGAAGCAAGGCATTGTGCCAAGGGACAAGGAACCTATAGTGACATTCTTCTAGGGCATGATTGTCTGGGTGAAATCAGCTCCAACCCATTTTCAGTCTTTGCATCACTCTACTCAAGACTTCAGTTTCCAGGACAGTCCAGCGGATCTTCCTGGGCCTCATTCTCACCCCTTTACTAAGGAAGGAACAGCACCTTGATCAACATCTCCAGCTGGGGGAGAAAGTGCTCCCAAAACAAAACTAGAGTAATGTTCCTAGGAAAAGGAGAAACGCATGCTAAGTAGGCAGAAGTCACATATGTCTGCCACTGTAGGTAATATACTAGGATAATAAGCTTAAATAGACCAAAGCTCACACTGCACAGATACATGGTTGGTTTGCCTTCCATAGCCTAGACTCCCCTTCTTCCTTAGAACCGTGATGCCTGGGGAGGTGGCGGGGACGGCAGTAGTGCAGGGGAGCTGCATTTCTCAGCTTCAGTTACAGCTAGAGGTAATCATGTAATTACATTCTAAGTTTCAGTCAAAGCAAAAGCAGCTTTGCTTTTTCTTCTGACTGGAATAAGAGTATGATGGCTTGAACCAGAGCAGCCATCTTGAGCCACGAGGTAACTTTGGATGTGGAGGCCATCCATGGCAAAGCAGCAAGCTTGATCCTGACTGCTTACTTCTGAACTTTTAAAAGGGAGAGAAATAAATATCTAGCTTATTTATGAAAAGACATTGTGGAGCTTTGTTACAATCTAATCCTAAATAATACAGGGTCCATCTACAGCAACTGCTGTTAAAGAGGAAAAGCAATGGGAGATCTAGGAAGCCAAAATCCTGAGCTGTGTGGAGATGGAGAATCAGGGAAGGCTTCATGGAGTAGGCACTTGTGGAATGGAAAAGCGACAGGAGTGAGAAATGGGTCCATTAGTCCAGTCAGTGAGGACGACTGGGGAAAGACAAAGAGTAGAAGGGTTTCATTGAATGTACGAGACCGAAACAGATCTTTCATACACAGGAAGCTCATCAATTTAACATCAGAAAGGAGGCTGGGTTGGGTCTGATTCAGATAGTTTTGAACTCTAGGAAAAAGAGTTGAAACTTTGTCCTCCTGGCCAGAGTTCAACAAATTTTGTCTGTAAAAGTTCAAATAGTAAATATTTTAGGTTTTGTGGGCCTCATATGGTCTCTGTCACAATGACTTCACTGTTGTTATCACAGTTAATACACAATATGGAAATGAATAATAGTCATCACTGCAATCCAGCAAAACTTTATTTCTAAAAACAGGCATCCAGACTATAGGCCTTGTCTTGCTGACCCCTGCTATAGGCTTAGGGTCCCCAAAGGATGTCCCTTTGACCACTTGTCCCTAGAAACGGTCCAACAGAAACATGGTTCTGTTACAAATGAGGTTGGGAAATGCTGCATTCTTTATCCATCCCCTAGAGAGTCACGGTGCATCTTTGTATGGTAAAGGCTCTGAGAAGTCCTGCAGCAAGGAAACCTACTAGACCTTGTTTAATCCCTGCACTTCCCTAGCTTATTTTAAAAGATCTCTTCAGTTCCAAAGAAGAGACTTTGGCAACCTTGTGTAAGTGACGGGACCCCACTAAACCAAAGGTTTCCAAAAGTGGGTCTGTGGAAATGTTTCCACTGGCTCTCTGTGAAAGGATCGAAGTTACATCATCAGCCTAGTCGGTTTTTCAAAATGAGAAATGTATTTTATAGCTCTATTCTTAATTTTAAAATTATTTCCCTTCTACTTTGATGTTGAATTTTTTATCTCTTAGGAAGTGATGACTTTAAAGGGAGGTAGCCATCATTCTATTAGATGTACTTATTAGGTGAAATGAAAACCTGAAAACTCTATGACAAGCCCAGATAATAGTTTTGCATTCATTTTTAATTGTGAAATATAGCATATATACAGAAAAGAGCAAAAAATGTAGCTGTACAGCTGAACTATCAAAAAATGAAAACCTGTGTAACCACAATTTAGGTCAAAAAATAAAATATTTGCCAGCACCCCAGAAGCCCCTCTGCTAGCCCTTCTCCTCATCATCCCCTCACTCAGCCCCAAAGGAAAACACCACCCTGATTTCCAACGCAAAGTCCTGCCTTTAGTTTTCTATTTCAGATAGATTATAAGTGATATATTCTTTCATACATGGGTTTTTTTGTCCAACATTTTTCTTTTCTTTTTTTCTTTCTTTCTCTTCCTCTCTCTCTCTTTTCTTTCTCTCTCTCTCTCTCTCGCTTTTCTTTCTCTCTCTCTCTCTCTTTCTTTTTTTTTTTTTTTTGAGACAGGATCTCACTCCATTGCCCAGGCTGGTGTGCAGCGATGTGATCTTGGCTCATTGCACCCTCTGCCTCCCAGGCTCAGGTGATCCTGCCTCCTCAGACTCCTAAGTAGCTGGGCCCACAGATGCATGCCACCACACGTGGCTAATTTTTGTATTTTTTTGTAGAGACAGGGTTTTTCCATGTTGCCCAGGCTGGTCTCAAACTCCTGGGCCCAAGCAATCTGCCCGCCTCAGCCTCCCAAAGTGCTGGAATTACAGGCATGAGCCACTGTACCTGGCCCCAATAGATCTCTACCATTCCTCGTGGTTGTTGTATTTCACACAGATTAGTTGGTTTTTGAGGGTGCACAGTATTGCACTGCATGAAGGGCATTCTAGTTGCTGCCGGTTTGGAGCTACTACAAATAGTGCCACTGAGAACATTTTGTCACTTGTGCACACATTTCTGTTGGATATATACACACACATACACAGCTAGGTGTGGATTTGCCGGATCATACACATGAATATCTATTTTGATTAGACTAATTGTGTGTTCAAGGACTGTCCCAATCAATGCCTGGGGAATCAGTGAACACTTCCCCCCTTTCATTCCTGAAAGTGAGCTGGTTTGGATAATAAATTATAAAGCCGCCCTGTCTTTAGTGGAGAACAGCAAACTGCTTTCCAAAGAGGTTGTGCCAATTACACTCTCACCAACACTTACGAGAGTTTGAGTCACTCCACATCCTTGCCAACACTTAGTATGGACAGTCTTTTAATCCTAGAAACTCTGGTGCATGTCCTTAGTCTGATATTGTTTGTCTTTTCCATCTGAGCCATTCTGGTGGGCGTGAGTAGCAGCTTATTGTGGCTTTAATGGGCATTTCTCTGACTCCTGATAGGATTGAGTACCTTTTCATCTATTTATTGACCATTCAGATATTCTCCTTTGGAAAATCCCTGTTCAAGTCTCTTGCATTTTTCTACTGAGTTGTTCTCTCATTTTCTGATGCGGGGAGATCTTAAAATATTATTTACAGAACCCCGTACCAGTCATAGTCAGTGCAGGTATTTTTCCAGCTCTGTGAATTGGCTTTTCATTTTCTTAGAGTACTTTTAAAAGTTCTCGCTGGTCTATGAAATCCAACTGTCTGGGGCTTTTCACTGATCTAAAAACAAGGAAGGGATGGTGCCCTAGTCCTCTGTGATTCCCTAGACCAGAGCTGTCTAACAGAACTTTCAATGAATGATGTGGCTAGTGAGCACATAGGCACATCTCAGTGAGATGGAGCAACTGAGTCTTTAATTTTATTTAATTTTAATTTAAAGGAGCCACATGTGGCCAGTGGCTACCCTATTGGACAGCACAGTTTCAGAGCACGGTACACTGTAAACAATGAATGTGTCTGAGTAGGGAAATGGCTTGATGAAAATGGCCAGTTTGGAAGAGTAACCAATCTGAAGAATTCAGCTGAAACTCCTGGGCACAAACACAATAGGTTCTAAACTGTTCTACATTTATTCTTTCCTACCACCCCCAAAATTCAGTTTCCACACAGCAACAGAACAATGATGTTAAAATTCAGATCCAATTACGTTTGCCCCTTGGTTAAAACCCTTCACTGATTTCGCCTCGTCCTTCATGTAAACACCACGTTGGGTATTAGGGACGCCAGAATCTGGTTTCACCCGCTTCATCTTCCACCCCCCCCCTCCCTGGTTCCACCTTCCCAAATTCGTCAGGCGCCTTCCTCCCTTGGGAATTTCGCACATGCTAGCTCTTCTTCCTGGGTTTCGTTTCTTCTTCCCTCTCTCCTACTCTCCACTCCCTCCTCACTTGACTGGCACCTTCCCCTCTGTATTCATTTGCTAGGGCTGCCATGACAAGGTACCACGATGGGAGTGGGTAAAACACAGTTCTGGAATATGAAAGTCCAAGATCAAGATAGCAAGCTCCTTTTGAAGGTGATTTGCTGGCAGTTTTTGGCACTCCTTGGCTTGTGGAAATACCAGCCTGATCGCTGCCTCCTGTTCTCATGTCCTTCTCCCTGTGTGTGTGTGTGTGTGTGTGTGTGTGTGTGTGTCTCTAAATTTCCCCTTTTTATAAAGATACCAGTCATATTACACCAGGGGCCCACCCTACTCTAACCTCATCTTAACTAATTACATCTGCAACAACACTATTTCCAAATAAGGTCACATGCTGAGGTCTAGGGGTTAGGACTTTGACATATGAATGTTGGGGAGAAGAGGATGGAATTGAACCCATAACAACACTCTTCCAGTCTGAGATAAAATGCCACTTACACAGACAGTTTTCCCCTACTTCCCAGACCAAGTGCCACCCCTTCCTCCCCCATCATTATACCTGTGCGTTGCCTTTATGGTACTTCTCAGAGCTCAGATCAACTACTTGTTTTATGTTTGTCTTCCACTACCAGATTAACTTTCATGGGGGTAGGGACTCTATTACCTCCTCCAGGAAGTATCTGGAGGAAGTATCTCCAGGTACTGGCACACTGAGGGGCACAGAGTAGGACTTCTAACCATTTTCCTCCAATGGACCGACCAGTCACAGACGAGCCACAGAGTGCCGTGTGATGTTTACCAACTCAGACTCCAGAGGCAGACAAACTACGTTCAAATCCCAGCTCTGCAACGTCTTAGATGAACAATCTCAGTCACATCACTCACTTTGTCCATGACTCAGTTTTCTCCTCTGAAAAATACCTCCTCCACCGCGTGTCAAGTAAGCGAATACACATGAAAAGTATAGATAGCAGTACCCAGTGCAGAGCAAAAACCCAATGAGGTTAGCACTTCAGACAGGGAGTGCCGAAATCAGCATCTTCTGTATCATCGCTCCCTTTCAAGACGATTCTCTCATTTCACAAAGTCACCATTGTCAGTCTCCTTCCATCCCTGCTTTTTGTATTCTGGTGGGTTTGGCCGTGCTTCTCACTGGAATACAATTTCATGTGGTTTGGGACGAGACGATGTTCCTTGAAACTTCCGCCCCGTGGTTCTCTCGAGATTTCTTGGAGATAGAAAAGTAGATTTGGCTCCGTTCAGAACCTGTTTGAACATTCGTTGCACATACTTCAAAACCGAGACCCTTGGACTTCTCACCCATTTACTCTTGGCAAAAGGCAGCTTCCTGCTTCTGAGAAGTTAAGCTTTCAAGCTTAGGGGAAAAGGGTTTTTGGACAACAAACAGCCCTGTAAAAACAATATTTTGATGAGTTAAGTGTAAATGAATCAGAAACACATGGATTAAGCTTCTCTTGATGTACACATGGGTTTAATAATTATTGGGGGTGGGAGAGAAGGGAAATGGGGCTGGAAAAGCTGTGTCTTGGGTTTTATCAAATCTAAAATGTTTGAGAAGTAATTCAAGACATTCCACACACCCCCAAGTGTAGCCAAATTTTCCGATTCCACTTCCAAGGAGCCACACAGGATCTTTCTAGTAACAACTGAGTGCTCCACAGTGCCAGGTTTTCATGGCTTCTGATTGGCTGGGCATAGAGCTATGATTTATGAGACCATTCAAAGATTTATATATTGCCATTATAACAAATTCCTTCCAAACGGAACGGTACCCAAATGCAGCTTTAAAAATATCTTTCCTGTTAGAAGACTCCTTTCTATTCACAAAACTCTCCTTCTTTTCCTTTTCCCCAGCCCCTCCTCAAACCACAGATCCCCCCACGAGGTCTCAGACCAATGAAGACTGAGGGAATTAATTTTACCATGACTGAAATGTGTTTCACTTTGGATTGAGTTTTAAATGACTTGGGTCTCTATAAACTGAGGGTCACAAGAAGGTTATAGCTAAAGGGCTTATAAGTTAGGTGAAGGGTGGAAGGGGTAGAATTTTATAAATGCTTATTGCTTTCATAAAAAGAAAAGCTAAGTTGTGTTCGTGCCGAACACAGTCAAACACTTAATATATCAGGGCACACTGTTTCCTAGAGGAAATGTTCCATACTGATTTGGTGGGCTTCCGTCTTCCTCCATTTCAATGACATCATCAGTGTTGGGCATCTGGTTAGGATAAGTAACTTCTTCCACATGTCACCATCCGTGTGTCCTTCCCTAAAACAAATTTTGAGTCACTCCAAGCTCTGAGGTATTCTAAATCACTTGGCTTAACAGGCAGCAGAAAAGTGAGGTGAGAGGTAGTGGGAAGAACTTCCTGATTTTCTGATTCATTGTCCCATAGGTCTTGCTTCAAATGGCATACTCACAAGTCCCACCCAGCATGGAGTACAGAGGTTATCAGAAGAAGGAATAACAGAGTTAAGCCCCCATGAGTTTCATGGCAGGCACATGATTGCAAAACTGGAATCAGAGAGTTGACTGTTTTAGCAAACACACAAGTGGTGGCAATCCAACATATGAAAGCCATTGCCCAAATGACCCAAGCCATCTGTATTAGTCAGCTATGCTACAATAATGCTGCATAACAAACAATCCCAAAACTCATTATAAGGACATTCATTTATTATCATGTTCACAGACCTGTAAATTGACTATAACCAGCTGAGCTAGGATGAACTTAATGCTCTAGATTCTGACTCTGGACTCCAGGCTATAAACCTGGTTTAGATCTGTTTCAAGTGTCTTTCACCCTCCCCGTACCAGCAGTCACCTAGATCATGTAGCGTGCTCTACATGTCACATTCTAGAGCCCAGGTCTACAATTCCTTCTCAGATACAAACATTGCTACTACACTACATTGCTTCTTGCTGTCTATAATATATTACTTAAGTACTAAAATGTCTAATGAGTACGTATATTCTCACGTCTAGCTCTTACCATGATGTCATCAGCTCAAGGCTGCATGACTTTTATAAAAACAGCAGCAGCTACTTGGACCTGTTCTTCACATAGTGCATCACCACAGTACAAGAGGGTCAAGGTCAACTGCACAAGCACGTTCCAAGTCTCTGCTCATGTTGAAGTCTCTGTTTACCTCACATCTGCTAGCACTCCATTGGGTAAAACAAGTCCCATGGCAAGTATTAGAGTCAGGGGACAGGAAAGTACCCCCACCCAATCATGATGCCATGGCAGGGTTGTGGATGTGTAATATGTCTTTAAGGAACTCAAGAATTGGGACCAATTATTCAATCAAATCACCCCAAGTGTTTCTTGACCCCTCCTCTCCATCCATACCATATATCAAACCACCAATCCTACTAATTCTACCTGCTTATCATATCTAATCCATCCATCTGTCCATCCCCTTACGCTACCTTTCCTAAGCCCCCAGCATCTCTCATCTGGACCACTCCCATAGCACCCTCCCTGGTGGTGCCACTTCAAGCCATTTCCCACACTGTGACCAATGTGGCCTTCCTAAAAGGCATATCTGATAGTGCCTCTGCTCTACCTTTTGATGGGCTTCCCTTCATACTCAGGATAAAGTCCAGAAGCCTTACCTTGATCCACAAGGTCTTATGTGAACCAGTCTGTCTACCTTTTTGTTCTTATTTCTTGCCTGTTCTCCCTCACTCTGCCTCAGTCACACTGTCTTCCCCTCCAAACCTCCAAAACACATGTTCTCATCTGTCCTAATGACCTTCTCTCTTGATGGTATAGGAGGCTCTTCCTACCCTCTCCTTCCTGGGATAACTTCTTCCTATTTTTCATGTCCCTGCTGAAGAACTGTGTTTACAAGGAAGCCTCCCTTGATGCCATAAATCAAGATAGATCCTGAATGGTTTTTACATGTCTGAAAATGTCCATGTAGGAGTCTATTTCTGCTCTCCTTGGACCTAAGAGGGACTTTGTGACTGTCCCCATGAGTAGAATACAGCAAAAGTGACATTGCATGCCCTCTGAGGCTGGGTTAGGAAACCATGTCACTTCTGCTGGTTTCTCTTGGAACTCACCCTTGAAACCCAGTCTGCATGCTGTGAGGAAGCCCAGGACACATGGAGAGGCCCACGTGGAGGTAAACTGAGGCCTCCCAGCTAACGGTCCCAGCTGAGCTCCCAGCTAACAGCAAGCACCATCTTGCCAGTCATATGAATAGGCCACTTTGGAAATAGATCCCCCAGCCCTTAGTCAACACAACCAATGCCACATGGGGAAGAGACAAGCCTTCCCCACTGAGACCAGCCCAAGCTTCTGATTTGTGAGCAACATTGCTGCCATTGTTGTTTTAAGATTGCTGTCGTCTTAAGTCACAAAGTCTGGGGGCAGTTTGTGACTCAGCCTTAGCTAACAAGAACTGTGCCCCACTTTACGGCTTTTAAGTCACTGTGATATCCTGTCACTCTAACATATAAGCTATAAAGGCACAGACCATGTGTGTCCTACTTACTGCCATAGCAACCTGTCCCTGTTACATGACAGGTGCTCAGTACATATTTTTTGACCAATGACAGGGATCTGGGTTTTGGTAGGAAAAGCCAACCATCTCTGGGAATGCAGGCTCATAAGCAAACATCCCCCGCCTTCCCTTGCCACTCTGTTCCTCATCGCAGTCACAAATGACACCTCCAAACCTACTTGTATTTTAAGTAAAGTATCTATAAGAGTTCCAGCACAGGAAACAGTACGTTCAGATTAGAATAATTTGAAAATAGTGTAGTTTTCTGTGGCTGCTGTAACAAACGACCACAAACCAAGTGTCTTAAAAACCACAGAAATTTAAACTCTCAGTCGGGGAGATCAGAAGTCTGAAATCAAGATGTCAACAGGGTCACACTGTCTCTGACAGCTCTAAGGGAAGGTCCTTCCTTGCCTCTCCAGCTTCCAATGGTTCCAAGCATTCCTTGACTGTGACTGCATCACTCCAATCTCTGCCTCTATCTTCAGATGGCCTTTTCTCCTTTTCCTTATTTGTCTCTCCTTTATTTGTCTCTTGTAAGGACACTTGTCATAGGATTTAGGGCCCACCCAGGTATTCCAGGATGATCTTGTCTCCAGATCCTTCACTACATCTGCAAGGACCCTCTTTCTACGTTCATGGTTTCAGGGAGTAAGATGTAGATATGTATGTCTTTTGGTTTTTTTGGTTTTTGTTTTTTTGGTTTTTTTGTCTTTTGTTTTGTTTTGTTGAGACAGAGTCTTGCACTGTCACCAGGCTAGAGTGCAGTGGCACAATCTCGGCTCACTGCAACCTCCATCTCCTGGGTTCAAGCAATTCTCCTGCCTCAGCCTCCTGAGTAGCTAAGATTACAGGCTCCCGCCACCACACCTGGCTAATTTTTTTGTATTTTTAGTAGAGATGGGGTTTCACCATGTTGGCCAGACTGGTCTTGAACTCCTGACCTCATGATCTGCCTGCCTCGGCCTCCCAAAGTGCTGGGATTACAGGTGTGAGCCACTGCGCCTGGCCTGACATGTCTTTTTGAGACTATCATTCAACCCACTACCTAGGGCTAATTCAGGGGCTACTTTTACATGCATGGGAAAGGTTGAGGGAGCCATAGTGAGGTACCCAGTCACAGTAGAACTCTTACCATCTCTAGAGCTGAAAGGAGGAGAATTGCGGGTGGTACCAGAACCAAAGAAAGAGAGGTATGTGGCAACTCTCCAGGAGACAGTGTCCCTCCAAGAAGAGGGCTTTCTGGAGAAAAGTAGTGACTTTGAGTCCAAGGACTCAAGCAGACCAAGGTAACCCAAGGAGAGAGTCAAGGGAGCAATCTCTCTTCCTCCTATCTTCCCTCCACTAGGATGCCTTTGGTCAAGCCCAACCTAGAAACCAGAGGGCAAGGGAGTCCACAGTGCCGTCTGCATGAGTCACCTTCCTAGGCAGACAGTAAAGGAAGTTGGAGAGTGGAGCTGGAGGGGCAAGCAGGAAAGATCTGGAACAAACGATGTGCTCAGAAAAGAAAGGACAAGAGGATCCCACATGGGCTTGCAGGTATAATACAGAAGCTTCCAACCAGAATGGAATGGACTCCCTGTAAGGAGTCAAGAGACCTGGACCCTTGACCCTGCTGTGCCACACAGAAGCTGGAGACCTGAAGTAAGTAACTTTTCTTCTCTCAGCCTTCCTTTCCTCTTCTGCAAGGGAAATCTGACATGCCCTACTTGCCTCAGATGGCCTAAAGTTCAAACAAGGGAACAGGTGGGAAAATGTGTGCTCTTCACAGAGGTAGATTTTTATCTCTGCTGCTTTCCAACTCCTGGAAGAGAACCTAACACATAGCAGATGCTAATATGTATTTGTCTAAATAATCATGACATTGGAACCCAATCGATGTCTTCTAGAATCCCATGGAGGGTGGATTCACAGCCCCTTCTACCCAATAATGGGGTGAACTGTATGGACTAAAACCTTCTTGAGGTTATAGCCTCTTATAACCTGCCTTATAAGCATGCTGCCCATTCAGAATTGGTCATTTTGTAAATTAAGTGGGGCCTCATGGTGGTAGCGGGGCTGCCGGTGATAGTCAGAAGCATACCATCTACTGAAAAAGGACAGAAACCCAACTCGAATAGAAACTTAACCAAAAAGGAGGATGTATTGGTTCACAAAACAAAAAAATCCATGTCAGATCAAGCAAGTTAGAATAAGGACCCATCAGTTCAAACACGGATCCAGTTCCTCTCTCTTCCTCTCCATTCTGTCTTGGAAACTGTTAGATTTGAACAGTGTTTGCACACATTTGGACATGTGTACAAGGCCCTCTGATGCTCTAGAAACTTCTTTTCCATTAGCAACACAGTGAATACATGGCTTCCCCGCAGCCTGAGGAGGAAAGAGGGTCTCCTCTGGTAGCTTTCTCAGAGGGGAAAAGAAGCCTGTCAAAAATCCAAACAAACGTCTTCTTGCATTTCACAGGCCTGGATTGGTTCAATACTCACCCTGAGCCAATGCTTGTGGTCTGGGCTGAGGGCGTGGTGGAGGGAGATTTGCACCTTGGCTTGCACTAGTTAGGTCTTGAAGCTGGGTGTTGGGGCAGTCCCACCCAAACCACATGGCTAAGAGAGATAAACCTGTCCAGAAAAATGCTAGACAATGCTGCTAGGAAGAACAGATTGAATGCTGGCGAACACACACAGACCACTGCCTCATATTTCAGTTACAATTTCCAAAGCTCCTTTCTCACACGTTGTCTCTGTGGACCCTTACAGAAGCTCTCTAAAGGACAGAATGAAGCCTTTTTGGCTCTAATATTTTCCACCATGCTTACTAAGTGCATGCACATCTCTTTCCCAACTCTGCATTCAGAGACATTGTGTTGGTAGCTTGAAGACAGCCATGCTGGGAATAGTTACACCACGGGAACTGGCAAACAGTACACATCAGGTAAGTTTCGTTCAGAAAGCTGACTTGCTGGCCCACTGAAGAGCTTCTGGCTCTAAGATTCTCCACGAAGTTCACCAACGGGGTCAGAGAAGGATTTGTTTACCAGCCCCAATCGTCCTCCATTCAACCCCTACAGTGGTCATTTGAGAACAAGACTAGGACATTTCATGACATTCTTTCATAGCTCCCTATTACCTTCAGATTATCTTTCCAGATTCATTCCTTACCCATCCTCTGAGCCCTGGTTGTCAGTCATTTGCTATTCACCAGGCTCCAGCTGTTTTCTCACCTCTGTGACTGTGCACATGCTGTTTCCTCTGCTCGGAACACCCTTGTTTCCATCCTCAACGTGAGGGACCCTTCCTCCTCCACCAGACTCAATGCAAAGGCTGCAGGCATTCTCTTCTTCCAGGTAGCACTGGCCGATCTGTCCTCTATGGTCCCACTGCCTCTCCACCCCAGAACTGCCAAATTCTTGCGAGAACTTAATTACTCATCTACATATCTGTCACCTCCAGATGACTGCCTGGCTGTTTCACTGTTGTATTCTCTATGTCTAGCACAGAGCCCAGCCTACACTAGATAGTTCAAAACTAATGCTCGGATCAACAATGAATAAAACAAAGAAGTATTTAGCACTTACTATACGCCAGATACTGTACTAAGCATTGAAATTTGTGAGAGGGGTCAAGACATGGTCCTTGACCTCAAAGAGCTCAGATTATGCACATAAATAAGCAAGATTAAGACCTATGCTAAAATAAGCAAGATAGAGACATAAGTTAATCATCATTGCATCCCTTCTACTTAGCACTTAATATGTGCTAAACAACTGATTGTGGAAAGAACGATGGTTCAAAACCCCCTTGACTTATTCAGGCCAGCAGAGGGGCATTCTTGACTCAGCTGTCATTTGTAATACACCATCATCACCAGACACTACTAAGCATCCATGTGGTATAAACACAAAGTGAGTTACAGAGACGCAACCCGTGATGTCTGGGAGTCTGCGTTAAACTAATGACATCAGCTCTCGGCAAGCAGGAAAGAACAAACAAGCAGAGAAAGAAGTTGTGTGCTCCACGGTGAAATGGGAATGAGTAGCGCAAGCTCATGATGGGATCACGGCACACGGACATTGAGTGCCAGGGATTCAGGCCAGCCGTCCTTTTTGGGTGGGATAAAGAGCATGAACCACCACTGCATTCCCACTCTAAGGAGAAATGAAATGATGAAGACTTGAATAAGAGGGTGTAAGGCTGAGAAATCATAACAGTAGTCATCACTGACATTTTCTTCAGTATTGTTTGTGCACCAGGTACCATGCTGGCCACTGTATCTCTAGCAGGTCATTGAATCCTCACAATAGTCCTGAGGTCAATATTCGCTTTATACAAATTAAAAACTAAGGCTCAGAAGAGGTAAGTCACTTGCCTAAAATTGCACAGCCAATAATAGGGAAGGCTGGGTTTCCAACTCAGATCTAATTCCTGAGCCTGATTTTTAGCCATAGCATTATACTACCTCAGAGAAGCTAGAAAAAAGTGCAAGATAAGTTTTAACCCTATTTTCCAAGAAGGAAAGAGTTTGGGTGAAATATACACAAGCGTTTGGCCGGTGAGCCTCCCTACGGCCAGGATGCAGAACTGCTCCATCACCACAAAGAAATTCCCTCATGTTACTCTTTGTAAGCCACACCCTTCCTCAGTAGGCAATTTGTTTTACAGCTGACAAACCTAGTCAAGCAAACCAGGCTAGCACAGGTATCTCTTTATTTTTGGATCTACTAATTTCCTTTTGTGCTTCCTCCAAGCAGCTGGCTTGTAAATTGCACATCCTCATGAGGGGGTCGTCTTAGCATTCCCCTTCCTTTCTCCCCTTCTCAAGCCTAAAAGGCCAACAAAAAGCCTTCCAACTGGGACAAGAGATAAGAAATGAGGAGGCAGCCGGGAGCATGAAATGGATCAGGGTGCAGAGGTAGGAACAGCCCATGGACATGCCTAGTGGCTGGACCAGTTGTGTGTGGTGATGAGGCAGGAAAGGGTGAACCTCAATGCCAAGTCAATTTTCTTCTTTTTTGTTGGAAAATTGCAAACCTATATTTGATGCAGACTCAAATTCACACATGAAGAGAAGCCTGAGTCGAGAGCTGCAGGTCCCAGGTTCCAAACTGGTCGAAGAACGCTCACTGTCATTGTAAATCTTCCATGGGAACAATCCTGGTAGTGTGTGACTGTTAAAGGCACGGGCTTTGGAACTGGTCCTGTCTGGCATTAACTCTCTGTTTCAGTACGTGGTAGGGATGTTGCAGTGAGTTTGGGTAGTGCCCTGCCCACTCCCCTACCACCAAAAAAAAAAAAAAAAAAAAAAAAAAAAAAAAAAAAAAATCCGCCTGGAACCTCGGAATGTGATCTTATTGGGCCTAAGAGTCTTTGCAGAGATAATAAAGGTAAAGCTCTCTAGATGAGACCATCCAGGATTAGGTTGGGCCCTATATGCAGTGATAGATGTCCTCATAAGAGACAGAAAAAAAGAAGACAGACACACAGAGAGGTAGCCCATGTGAAGACAGAGGCAGAGACGAGTGACGGAGTCACAAGCCGAGGAACATCTGGAGCCGCCAGAAGCTGGAAGAGGTTAGGAAGGATCCCTGCTAGGGCCTTCAGAGGGAGCACAGCCCTCCAACACCTCAATTTCAGACATTTCCCCTCTAGCACTGTGGGAGAATACATTTTGTTGTTTTAGGCCACCAAGTTTGGCAGATCTAAAAACTAATAGGAGTGATACCAGGTAAGCCATTTCATTTTTACCTCTGTAAGACTGTTTTCTCATCTTTAACATGCTTAAAATGGATATGTATTAGGCCACAGCCATTCTCACATTGCTATAAAGAAATCTCTGAGACTGGGTAATTCATGAAGGAAAGAGGTTTAATTGGCCCACCATTCTGCAGGCTGTACAGACAGCATGATGCTTGCATCTTCTCAACTTCTGGGGAGGTCTCAGGGAGATTACAGTCAAGGCAGAAGGTGAAGGCGGGGAACAGGCACCTGGCATAGCCAGAGCAGGAGCAAGAGAGAGTGGGAGGAGGTGCCACACCCTTTTAAACAACCAGATCTCTTGCGAACTCACTCAAACCTCAAGGGGATGGTGTTAAACCATTCATGAGAAATCCCACCCCACAATCCAATCATCTCCCACCAGGTATCACCTTCAACACTGAGGATTACAATTGAACATGAGAGTTGGGTGGGGACACACATCCAAACCATATCAGGGTGTAAGAATAATATCTGCCTTTCAGAGATGGCAGGAAGATTCAGGGCAGGGCTCTGTGAACAGTTGCTGCTATCATTACAAATTTTATGAGCCCATTAATTACAGAAGGATGTCCACAAACAGACTCTCCCCATGCCCTGATAACAAATGTCAAGGGTAAGGGGAGAGAACATGGGGTGCAATGTGTCAGTCTTGTGGACTGGAGCCCAGGACATCAGAGGTAGTAGCTAGGAAGGGTAAAAATGGTGAGATGTTGAGAGAGAGCAAAAGAAGAGTTCCTTCAAATGCTTCTGAGAGGGCCTGAGACCCAGCTGCATACGTCTCTGTGCCTCAGTTTGTTTTTCTATGAAGTCGGGATAATAATAGAACCTCCCTTGTGAGGCTGCTCTGAGGATAAAAGGAAATTCTGTGTGGAAAGTGCCTACTACAATGTCTGATATTTATTCACTCATTCCATTGATAATTGTAGGACAGTTCTGTGTGCTGGGCACCATGCTAGGCATATGGGAAGCACTCAGTGAATGATCCCCACTGTTTTTAATTTTTGTTACTTTTTTTTTTTTTTTTTTTTTTTGAGACAGAGTATTGCTCTGTCACCCAGGCTGAGGTGCAGCGGTGTAATCTTGGCTCACTGCAACCTCCACCTCCTGGGTTCAAGCAATTCTCCCGCCTCAGCCTCCCAAGTAGCTGAGACTACAGGCACATGCCACCATGCCCAGCTAATTTTTGTATTTTTAGTAGAGACAGGGCTTCGCCATGTTGACCATGCTGGTCTCGAACTCCTGGCCTCAAGTGATCTTCCTGACTTGGCTGGGATTACAGGTATGAGCCACCGCGCCTGGCTTGTTATTACTGTTGGGTGGGCTGAGAACATCTCTACTGACTGTGGGCTTCCCTGACTGTGGAAGAAGGGTGAGAAGAGATCATCTTTTCTCCTCCCCATTAATCCCAGTCAGCTCACAGATGTTCTCTTCGGCATGTCCCTTAGGGGCATCCATCCATCATGCAAATATTTTTCGAGACCACAAGGAGGGGAACACTGTGGCCAACCTTCCCCACCCCCAGGACCATGGGAATCTGCCCTGAGGACATGGCTCCGTGGCTTCCCAGAAATACAACAGGAGTTGGGGGCAGCATAAATCTAGCAAAGTGACTTCAAGCTATTCAAGCTGCTCAGCTAAGAAATAGGACACAAGGATGTCACAAGCTCCATTGTGCTTCTGGACCCCAATAAGAAAGATCACTCCATTTGTTCTTTCATTCGTTCATTCTTTCAATAAATATTGAGCTTCCCTCTGTGTCAGGAGCTGTTCTAGGCTCTGAGAATTCAAAGAGGAGAATAGACAGACAATATCTTCTCCATCATAGCAGTAATAGTTCAGTTAATTGTACACATAAATATATTACTGCAAACTATAAATAAGTACCCCGAGGGGAAGTTACCCATCGTAGTAAGAGTGTTTACAAAAAGATCTAACCATAGAATTCAGGAGAGGGGACTGATCAGGGAAGGTTTCCTTAAACTGAGGGCTGAAAGAAGTTTAAAAAATCAGAGTGGGCGTGGAGAAGGGTGCCAGGCAGTGGGAACCGCTTGTGCAAAGGCCCTGTGATTGGGGGCTGAATTGCTGGAGGGCAGAAAGGAGGAAGGGCTTGTGGAGAACAAGGAATGAGATAGGACAAAGAGAGCAAGGGTAAGACTTGCAGGGTCTTCTAAGCCTTGGAAAACACCAATCTTTAATCACAGAGCAAACACTTACTGAGCACATCCTTGATGCCAGGTGCTGTGCCAAGTGTTTTGCACGATCAGCCTCTGTCAGTACTTGTCACAGACTTGTGAGGTTGTCGCAACATACCCCAGCTCAATTGCACAGGTAAGAACCTGGGTCAAGGAGATTTATTTACTTGCTCAAGCAGCAAAAGAAGTCCTTGAAAATATTTTAGCTCTGGGTTTCAGGGTTTTGTTTTGTTTGCTTGTTTCCTTAAGCAAAAGAAAGATAGGGAGAATTTTTGGAGTTTAGGGGGTCAGAGTAAGGTGGGGAAGGGGTCAGCATGCATGACTTGAACACATTCCCCTAGAAAGTCAGATGGAACAGAGTAATGTTAACACTGCACATTTGAATAGCACTTTCTCTTCTTTTGATAGTTCCCTCCAACTCTCAAGGTAATTATTATTATTATCCCATTTTCTTTTTTTTTTTTTTTTTTTTTTTTTGAGACAGAGTCTCGCTGTGTCTCCCAGGCTGGAGTGCAGTGGCGTGATCTCGGCTCACTGCAAACTCCGCCTCCCGGGTTCACGCCATTCTCCCGCCTCAGCCTCCCAAGTAGCTGAGACTACAGGCGCCCGCCACCACGCCCGGCTAGTTTTTTGTATTTTTAGTAGAGACGGGGTTTCACCATGTTAGCCAGGATAGTCTCGATCTCCTGACCTCGTGATCTACCCGCCTCGGCCTCCCAAAGTGCTGGGATTACAGGCTTGAGCCACCGCGCCCGGCCATCCCATTTTCTTAAAGGGGTAAACTGAGGCAATGAAAAGATGAATGCTGTGCTCTGAAACATAGAACTCATAAGTCCTAAGAGCTAAAGTCAGAACATGAACTGCGCTTTATTTGACTCCTAAATCAGGGCTCCTTCTGCTCCCTCCGACTTCCACTCTGGGGCTATCAGCCTTCCTTGCCTTGAGTGTGTCATCCTGGTCACCATCTCATTCTAAGACTCTTCTCATAAACTCACAGAGATTAATCAGAGGAGGGCATTTTCAAGAAGAGCTTTAATAAACTCTAACCTGGTTTCTGTACTCTTAGACAGCAAAGGATAAAACACAATGGTTTAACGTAATTCCTGATAAGGACTTTTATTTTTCTAACAGGAACTTTGTTATAGAGCAGGATCCGTATTTTATCCTTGTTGGTCACACTTTTCACACCTGTAATCGTAGCCAAGTTTACCTGAACCTCTCTGAGTTTCAACTCCCTCGTTTTGTCAAAATGAGAAAACAATCCGTGTGAAGTCCTTGGTGCACAGAAAATGCTATGCAAAGTGAGCCCTTACTGCTACTATCCCAATGATTATTCCTACTATTAGCAATGACTCTTCATACCTTGTTGGGCAATGACCCCACAGTTCAGAATGATGAATGAATGAGCTGTCCTCGAGAACTTTCCAGCTAAAAAGAAGCGCCAAGTATTGTCACAAGACAAGGCATCAGGCCATGTTGGAAAGACCTTTAACAAACAAGCTTTAACAGATAATAAATGACCTGATGTTCATTAATCAGGGGAGACAAATGCATATGATCTTAAATCTGTGCAGTAGGCTGCTCACACGTGTGATAAGCTAACAGACAGACCTCTGCTGGGATATTTTGTATGCCCACCCCACCCCCCGCAACAACATACCAAGAATATCCCCTTTGGTTAGCTCACGTCCCCCAGCCATAAAAAGAAAAAGTGGGTTTGGCCGGGGGCGATGGCTCACACCTGTAATCCCAGCACTTTGGGAGGCCAAAGTGGGCGGATCACCTGAGGTCAGGAGTTCAAGACCAGCCCGGCCAACACGGCGAAACCCTGTCTCTACTAAAAATACAAAAATTAGTCGGGTGTGGTGGCACACGTCTGTAATCCCAGCTACTCAAGAGGCTGAGGCAGGAGAATTGCTTGAACCTAGGAGGCGGAGGTTGCAGTGAGTCGAGATCGCACCATTGCACTCCAGCCTGGGCAACAAGAGTGAAACTCTGTCTCAAAAAAAAAAAAAAAAACCAGTGGGTTTACAGCTACCTTTTACTGAACACTTTTTTCCAGATATTTACAAACATTTGCATACGTTACATCCCAATTAAGCATTCTCTCAACCCTCTATGATATTTATTCCTGCTACTTCCGTTTTAGAGATGAGAACATTAAAGTTTGTTAAGTCACTTGTCCAAGTGACAGAACCAGGTTTCCAGTTCTGGGCTGTTTGATCCAACACTCTTAGACCACTTTGCTCTACAGCCCCAGTTATTGGCCTCCAAGCCCTCTCCAGCTCTAAAGACTGCACAGTTCTCGGGTATAAACCCATCCTTTGCACTGCGTCCTGAAAATCCTCTTTGCTCTTCTTCCTGGAAATCGTTGTAAACGTTATTCTTCCATATGTCAGCCTTGGCAGCCCCAGGCAGGGTCAGGGGACAGCCAGGCCAGAGAAGCTGAGTTTCACTAGCCATAAATCCTCTGTCTCCGACATGCCCCTTAACTGCTTATCTTTGGAAAACATGACCCAGGACAAGCCAGGGGAATGGCAGGTGAAGTCACAAAGCCACCGGCCAGGGAACACAAGGTGTCCAGGGTTGTGTTCCCAACATCAGACTGTGCAATGTCAGCCATCCTACCCACTCTCCCTCCCCCCACAAAATGTTCTGGCCCAGAGAGATGTCATGGGAACGTCACCATAGGTCTCTCATCTAGTCCCCAAGACATTCACTCTTGCCAGATACCCTCGCGGCCATTACCCTGCAGTTGTCCTTCACCCTCTGATGTGTTTCAGATGTGTAAATATGATATGAAAGCTCCGATTTCAAAGCCCCTGTGGACTGAGTCTTGGGCCTGTTGGGCCTTGGGTTCTGCACTAAGTGGCCTTTCCCATGGATGGATTGTCCCATCAGACATCCCTGCAGTGGGCCATCTTCCCAAAGGCCTTCATCTTTCTGACAGAAAGGGTACCAGAATCCCCTCACCCCAGAATGAAACAAGGGGAAGAAAGCTGGGGAAAAGATTAAACTCTCACCAACCTAGGGGGTGCACAATCAGAAAGCTCAAATGACCACACATTGGGTTGGAGGTGTAGGGGGAAAGAGAGTGCCCAATAAACCTATAATTGTCGGAGACTGTTTCCTAAGAGCAGCATCAGGGGCAGGGCTCCTCAAATCTGGCTGTACATCAACATCACATGGAGAGAGTTTTTAAAATACTGCTGCTTGGACCAACCCCTAGAGATTCAGATTTGATAAGCCAGAAGTTGGGCTCATTAAATGATGTTGGCAGTTGTCATTGTGTTTGTTCAAGTTCCTTAGGTGATTCCGTTAGTTTTCTATTGTAACATAATAAAGTACCCCACGTTTGGGGGCTTCAAAGAACACATATTTATTATCTTACAGTTTCAGTGGGTCAGGAGCCCAGGAATGGCTTAGCTGGGGCCTCTGCTTCAGGGTCTCATGAGGCTGTAATCAAGATATTGGCCAGAGGTGGGAACTCATCTGAAAGCTCAGCTGTGGATGGATCATCCACTTCCAAGCTGCTCAGGTTGTTGTCAAGAAGCAGTTTCCTGCAGGTTGCAGGACTGACAGCCTCAGCTCCTTGCTGGCTGTTGGCTGGAGACTGCCCTTAGTTATTTTCCATGTGAACCTCCTCACTGTGGCAACCCACTTCATCAAAACCAGCAAGGAAGACAGGCAGCTAATAAGATGGAAGCTACGATCTTATGCAACATAATTATAGAAGAGACATCTCATGCCCTTTGCCATGTGCTATTGGCTAGGGCAAGCCACAGGTCCAGCCCACACTCACGGTATAAATCTCCAGTGGTGAGACCATTTCAGGACATCTTAGGGCCTGTCTACCACAGGGAAACTAAGATGCAGCCAGTGTCAAGAACCATTCATTTTGGGCAGTGGTTGTCAAATCTCTCAAATCAGATTGGCACTTCTCCTGCTTTAAAAAGCTTATAAATCTCCTGGGAATCTTATTAAAATGCAGATTCTGGCTGGCACCTGAGACTGCATTTCTGACTTAGTCCCGGGTGATGCCAATCCACTGATTCTCAAATGACACTTTGAGTCATGAGGATCTAGGGATTGTCATGGGGCCAAATCATTTTTTTAAGGTTCAATTCCCACACTGTCATCAGTGTCACTAGGGTTAGAGTGTCGTCCCCAAATGTTGCAAGGTATAAAGCTCACTTTATCAGAACATTGGATTAACCAGAATCTCATATTCAATAATGCATCACTGAACACATGCCCTACTTCTAGTCAACTGGGGTAGTAATAAAACCCTAATAATTTGTTTTTTGAGATATCTGTGTATCAATCGAGTTTATAAAATGTAAATCGGATCAGATTCCTCCTCTATGAAAAACACACTTACGGCTCTTGTCTTACACAAAGTAGAATCCTTGCCATGGTTTATGTGGTCAGGCTCCTGGGATCTCTCTGACCTCATCTTCCACTTCTCTTCCTGTCATTCACTCTGCTTTGGCCACATAGACCTCCTTGCTGTTCTCTAAATACGCCAAGCATGGCCAACCCCAGGGCCTTTGCACATGCAGTCTCTTCTGCCTAGAACACCTTTGCTCCAATATGCTCATGTACTGCATCCTCATGTCCCACACATCTCTGCTCAAATGTCACTTCATCAGGGAGGCCTTCCATAGCTACTTTATTTATAAAAGCACTCCCGACCCTGCTTTAGTTGCCTTTGTAATAATTACCCTTTCTTTCTTGTCTGACTCCCTAAACCAGAAGGTACACTCCCAAAAGGTGGGGCTTTGTCCACCTTATTTACTGCTGTATCTTTGGCACTTAAATAGCATCCAGGCCATAGGTGTCACTTGAATATTTTTTGAAGGATTGATACATCGATGCTGTCCTTGAATTAAGAACCTATGATCTTTTGGTTTTTTAAAGCCTTCTATAATGTGATTAAGTAAAAATGGCTGTCAACTGAATTTACAAATAAGGAATCTGAGGGTCAGAAGGATCAGGTCATTCACCCAGGTACCAAGCTGGTAAGTGGCAGAGCTGCCATTTGCATCCTTGTGGCTTGAAAGCCCCAAGGCCTTCCTACTACAACACTGAGGGCCAGATGTAATGTCAGAAGGGACAACTCAGGCACAGCTAATGGGCAGAGCTGTTGTCCAGAGAACTAAGAGGGCTGGGAATCCCTAGGTCCCTGGCTATCTCCTCAGGAGCCTTAGCCACACTTGGCACCTGGAAGTAGGATAGCAAATACCCAAACTAGATCTCTAGGTGGAAACCAACGCTGTTGTCATGGAAGATCCTCCAGGTCACAACCTGGAAAAAGGAGTGAGGAAGTCATTCACCCAGCTCTTCAGAACCTTGCGCAGAGAACTTTCCTCTGAGTGTGTCACCCACCACCATCACAGTCCCGGAATGGAGACAAATAGCTCCTAAGTTGTTTTGTAAAAGTTTATTTAAATTGACCTAGATTAAACCACCTGCCATTTTAATGCCATATAAAATCCAAAACCAAAAAACCATGCATTGCCTTCCAAGACCTCTTAACAGTTCCTGCCAAGTCACACACCAGCAACTGCCGGGATTTATAGGGAGGCTCTACAGACCTGTGTTTAAATCCTGTCGCTGGCACCTACCAGCTGTGTGACCTTAGGCAACATACTTAGCTTCTCCGTGCCTCATATAAAATGAGGATAGTTCTAGTCCCTATAGGATTGTTGAGAGGATGCAATGAGATGGTCTATGCAAAGTGCTTGGTGCATACTAAGTACTCCATAAATATTAAGGCTTAATTTATTTCAAATCCTTGGGGTGTGTTATCCTTCATTGAGAACCATTTGTGAATACCTGCAATGGCAGGGCTTCCACTGACATTATCTCATTCCATGCTCACAGCCACTCACAGTCCGGCTCCACGAATAGCCTTCTGTCCCAAAACATCTTCTCCGTAGGGGAGAAATAGTATCGCTCCAGCACGCAATCAACATGAAAAATGCATTCGTGAGATATTTTACATTCTGAGTCATTGGTAGGTCTTTGAAATTCGGTGTGTGTTTCACACTTTAGCACATCTCCATGTGGACTCACCATGCTGCAAATGCCCGATAGCCACACATGGCTTGTGGTTATGACACTGTACTGGACAGCATGCAGTTTGTCCTGAATGCAAACTTTTGTAAGTGTTGTCTGAGATTGCAATGCTTCTCTCTCCAACAAGTCTTTCCCTCCACCCGGAAAGCTCCTGTCTGTCTGCAATCAGCCAGCTGCTCCCAATAAATGTGGAGAACCACCTCATTCTACCTATGGAGGGCCCAGCCCAGGCACAGTCTCCACCAGGCAGTGAGAGGAGGGAGATGCTTGCATTGCCATTTTAAGTGTCTGTCCTCTCCTCCTAGCTCAGCACCAAATGAGAAACACAAGCCTATGAAGCTGGCATCTCAGTATAAATACATAAGCTTACACAGTGGTGTGGTGGGGATTGCAGCAAACCAAAACCCATGTTGCCCCATCTAAAAGGGCTGCCCCCAATCACCTTCTGTCAATTTGCTGCCAGTTAGGACCATGCTATTCATGGAGCCGGACTGTGAGTGGCTGTGAGCATAGAATGAGCTAATGTCAGTGGAAGCCCTGCACACCGTAGGTATTCACAAACGATTCTCAATAAAGGATAGCACATCCCGTGGATTTAAAATAAATTAAGACTTAATATTTATGGAGTACTTAGTATGCACCAAGCACTTTACATAGACCATGTCATTGCATCCTCTCAACAATCCTATGGGACTAGGAGTCCAATGTGGTAGACCAAATCCTACTTTTTCAAGTTAAGAAATTGGGATTGTTATATGAAATCTTTTGATGTTAGTGCTGGCTCAGTAGGTTTTTTTAATTAAAAAAAAAAAAGACTATATTTTTAGAGAAGTTTTAGGTTCACAAAACTGAGAAGAAAATACTAATATTTCCCATACACCCTCTACCCTGACACATGCACAGCATCCCTTATTACTAACATCCCTCACCAAAGGGTGCAGGTGTTACCATCAATGAACCTGCATTGACAAATCACTACCAAACAAAGTCCACAGTTCGCATTAGAGCTCACTCTTGGTGTTGTACATTCTATGGGTTTAGACAAATGTGTAATGACATTGACATGGTTTGGCTGTGTCCCCACCCAAATCTCACCTTGAATTGTAATAATCCCCACGTGTCAAGAGCAGGGGCAGGTGGAGATGATTGAATTATGGAGGCAGTTTGCCGCATACTATTCTCATGGTAGTAAGTCTCACGAGATCGGAAGGTTTTACAAATGGGAGTTCCCCTACACAACCTCTCCTGCCTGCCGCCATGTAAGACATCCCTTTGCTCTTCCTTCATCTTCCGCCGTGATTGTGAGGCCTCCCCAGCCATGTGGAACTGTAAGTCCATTGAATATCTTTCCTTTATAAATTACCCAGTCTTGGGTATGCCTTTATTAGCAGCATGAGAAACTAATACAGGCATGTCTCTCTCATTTTAGTATCATACAGAATAGTTTCACTGTGCTGAAAATCCTCTATACACTACCTATTTATCCCTCCCTCCCCAAGCCTCTCTCAACCACTAATCTTTTCACTGCCTCCATCGTTTTGCCTCTTCCAGAATGTCACATAGTGGGAAGAATACAATATGTAGCCTTTCCAGACTGGCTTCTTGCACTTAATAATATGCATTTAAGTTTCCTCCATGCCTTTCATGTCTTGATAGCTCATTTCTTTCTAGTGCTAAATAATATTTTATTGTCCGGATGTACCAGTTTATTTACCCATTCACCTACTGAAGGACATCATGGTTGCTTCTAAGATTTGGCAGTTATGAATAAAGCTGCTATAAACATCCATGTGCAGGCTGTTATGTGGACATAAGTTTTCAAGTCCTTTGAGTAAATATCAAGGAGCATAATGGCTGGATTGTACGGTCAAAGTATGTTTAGTTTTGTGAGGAACTGCCACACTGTCTTCCAAAGCAGCCGTACCATTTTGCATTCCGGCCGGCAATGCATGAGCGTTCCTGCTGCTCCACATCCTCACCAGCATTTGGTATTGCCAGTACTCTGGATTTTGGCCATTCTAATAGGTGTGTAGCGGTATCTCAATGTCTTTCAAATATATTTTGTTTAACACCCAATGAGCTCCCTAAAAGGGGAAAAGAGAAGACTTCCACTTTAACCAGCACTTCTGTTCTAGGAGAGTGAACTGAGTGTTCTTCAGAGCAGATCTGCAAAGTGAGGTGCACAAGCTCCAAGGATGTGCAAAATGATCCACTGGGAAGCAGGAAAATAATAGCACTTGGATTTGGGATTTGTGGTGTTCAAGTTCTGGTTTTGTGCATCCTGTGTATTTATAATGCAGCAGCTATCATGGGGCCATATGTCACAAACCTTTGGCTCACCCCAGTTTTGGCTGCAACCACGCTACCTGTTTGCATTAAGCTGAGTTTCCTTTGACAATGCCCCACCCCAGACTCACTCAACTTTCTGCCTCGTGCCCCAGGGCTTTGGCTTTCTGTAGCGCTTGTTCCACCAGTGCAGCCCCAGAAATGCAGGGACATGGACAGTCCTGGGAGGCAAAGCTCCACTGATGGGAGGCAGAAGCAGGTAGATAAACACCTTAGCTTCCTGTTATCTGGACAGAGAATTCCAGGAGACAAAAATCAAGCCCAGTGTCCACAGTGACAACCCACTCACTAACTCATTATTATATTGATTTGCCTCTGTCCTGTATCTCTCTCCCCAACTGCCTCACTCTTGCTACCTGGGACCACCTTCGATAAACTACCTGTACCTAAGCATTTGTCACAGGCCCTGTTACAAGAGGAATGTGAACTAAGACAGCATGCAATAAATTAATACAGTCATTCATGGATAGAGTTAAACATAAATAGATGTACATGCATTGGCAGTACATGTGCAAAACCAGTTTTACTGATAATGGTATGGAATCAAAAACATGTAGCTCATGCCTCTAGTGCATCCCATACATGGAGATTAGAATGAGTCCCATGCAGAAGGATGTCATCATTGTCGTTGTGTTAGTGTTGTGCTATACTTTGTCACGAGAGCATACAAATTGCCCTACCTGTGGCTGAACATTTTTAGAGGACATGGTTTCTGGCATATTTTTTGATAATAGACTATTTTTTAGAGGAGTTTTAGGTTTATAGAAAAATCACACAGAAAGTACAGAGGGTTCCCATATACTCCCCTCCCTATCTCACCTCCCACACAGTACTTCCCATTATTAATACCTTGCATTACTGTGGTGCATTTGTTATGATTGATGAACCAATACTGATACATGTCCATAGTTTACTTTAGGGCCCACTCTTTGTGTTGTACAGTTCTGTGAGCTATGACAAAGTTTTTTGTTTTTTGTTTGTTTTTTGTTTTCTTGTTTTTCATTTTTTAAGAAACAGGGTCTCACTCTGTTTCTTACTTCTGTCACCTGGGCTGGAGTGCAGAGGCACAATCAGCTCACTGCAGCCTCGAACTCCTGGATTCAAGTGATCCTCCCATCTCAGCCTCCCAAGTAGCTGAGACTAAAGGCATACCCCAGGCAGGTGTTTTAATTTTTGTAGAGATGGGACCTCCCTATGTTGCCCAGGCTAGTCTCAAATTCCTGGCCTCAAGCCATCCTTCCTTCCCCCTTGGCCTCCCAAAGTGCTGGGATTATAGACACAAGCCACTGCACCCAGCCCTCTTTGACAAATGTGGAATGACAAGTATTCACCATTATGGTATTATACCGGATAGTTTCACAGCCCTGAAAATCCCCTGTGCTCTGCCTATTTACCCTTCTCTCCCTCCTCCCAACCCTCTGGCAACTGCTATTCTTTCCATTGTCTTTATAGTTTTGCCTTTGCCAGAATGTCATATAGTTGGCACCATCCTATAGGTAGCCTTTTCATCTTAGTCTTTCCCACTTAGAAATATGCATTTAAATTTTCTCCATGGTTTCTCATGGCTTGCTATGTCACTTTTCTCTTTATTGATGAGTAATATTCCACTGTGTGGATATCCTGCCGTTTCTTTATCCACTGACCTCTTGAAGGACATCTTGGTTACTTTGCCATTTTTCATTTTAGGCTTGTTGCCTTTGCCATCTTGGGTTGCTATAACAAAATACCATCGACTGGGAGGTATAAACAACAGACATTTATTTCTCATCTCATAGTTTTGGAGGCTGGGAAGCCCAAGATCAAGGTGCCAGCTGATTCAGGTCCTGGTGCAGAATTTTTCCTGGCTTGTAGACAGCCATCTTCTTGTGTCCTCGCCTGGTAGAGAGAGGAAGCTCCAGTGTCTCTTTCTCTTCTTATAAGGGCACTAATACCCTCATGAAGGCCTACACTCATGACCTCACCTAAGCCTGATGATCTCCCAAATGCCTCATTTCCTAATCCCAGTACAAAGGGGGCGAGGGCTTCAGCGTATGAGTTTTGAGGGTATGCAAACATTCAGTCCAAGTTTGTCCCAAGTCTCCTGGGGCCCAGGCCAGGCTTCCAGCCCATGGGGTCCCCAGAAAGAATCAGCCATACGCTCCCAGGAGGCATTGCACCTTCCCCATCCTGTCCGAGAAGGCCCCTCTGTCACTCATTCCAACAAACTTCCTGGAAGTCCCGCCTATCATTTTCCAGATAGACCCAAGTGTGTCTGAATGACTGTGGCAAAGCATCGCAAGCCCAACTTTATAATAGCCACCAACACCACCCAGAAAGGGGAAGGGAATGGAGAGCTGTGCATGCTTCTGAGCTCTTTCTCCAAAACTTATGTTTTTCAAAGGCTACTGGGCGCTGATAAAATATAGAAAGCCATATGAATACACAATTAAAACATCAATAGTCAATTGAGGATCATGTAGAGAAAGTCATTAAAGAGTGTGACTTTGGTCACACACACCTCACCTACCAACAGGGCAGGCCCCAGCCTGGGTTCCCTCTGCCGTGTTAAACCCAGCTCGACTGCCTCCACCACTAGCATCATCCCAGCTTCCCAAGATGTAGGGTGACAGCTCCTTATCTCCAAACCAAAGGGAACATTTAAACTCCAGACCACCATGACACAGTTACAGCTCTTTCTAGGCCCCATCTGGGGTTTCACATAGACCTTAAGAGGTTCTCTGTTGGTGTGTCAACATGTCCTATGACACCCTTGAGGACTTAGAAGATCATAAAATGTTAACTCTATAAGGATCTTTCTAGATCCTCTCTCACCCAGTTCTCTATTTTAGAGGAGAGTCCTCTGAAAATCACATTGAAGAAATGACATGCAGTCACACAGTAAGTTAATAACACAGGTTGAACAAGAATTGATGCCCCAGACTCCTGGGCAAGGATAATTTTCCTTCTTAATTTCCCCGACAATTAAGAAATAGAAAAGAACTGCTACCAACGTGCATTCTGAATCTCAGTTGTCAAGTGTGTCATTAAGAAATCTTTTGGTTTAAGACAACAGGAAGTAAAATTAAACAATAAAGAGAAAAGGGAAGGATTCAGGTGTGGCTTGATCCAGGCCCTTAATCCTGTCATCAGGATTCTTCTCTGACTGTCTTACACAGTGTCATCTTCATCCTAAAACTGGATATTCCTGAAGTCAACAAGAAAAATCCTAAGCCTTACTCAGACTTGACCCTTTTCATTACACACCCAATCTAATCCAATCATCAGGAAAAGGGATGGAATTACTGGCCCAGTGTGATTTGGGTCTGTCAGAGTCCCACCCTGCAGCTAAATACGGGCTTTGTCCTTCCACTCTAGTGGCTGCTGCCCACCAACGAAAAGAGAGAATCAATGCTAAGGGGGCTACCAAAGAGATCACCCTGCAACCCTTCCCAAAGATTAAAGAATAGCCTGAAGGTCTACAGGTATTGAGCTCTCTGTATCTTCATAAAATATTGACATGCCCCTGTTTCGTCTGACTCCCTAGGGTGAGTTTGCCTAAATCTGTAAGCAGACCCTTCCATGGAAATAAACAACACTGGCTTTCAGAGAATCAGTCTCCCCAGGCTGCCGATGGGCTTGGAATTAACCAGAAAATGCCAGTCCCTTATTTTGCTTTTATGGGCAAATGCAAAATGCCATAGACTTTTTGCTGGTAACTCCAACGAAGGGATCTTTCCACAACCTGCTTCTGATTCGTGATTTCACAACTTTCTCAAGTGGAATGCACATTCCACTAAAAAAAAAAATAAAAATAAAAATAAAAAGAGTCGCTCTCTTCTCTGTCTTGTTGCTCCTATAAAGGATTACTTAAATTTTTAAATAAATGCATCCTTTAAGCAAGTACATGGTTGTTGTGAAAACCTTAAGCAATAATAATATAGAAGCATAAAGAGTAAAATAGTTCAAGTCCCCTTTAATCTCCCCCAGTCCCACCTCCTCTCCAAATCTGGACACTGTCCACATTTTAGCATGTGTTCTTCTAGACATTCTCTTGTGCATTTATCTACAGCTGTATAGACACACATAAATAAGCTATTTTGGGCTTAGAGGTATTTTTACTCACTCAGTATGTTTAATATATATGTGTTTCTAAAAATATTTAAGAACGCAGTGGCTCACGCCTGTAATCCCAGCACTTTGGGAGGCTGAGGTGGACAGATCACTTGAGGTCAGGAGTTCGAGACTGGCCTGGCCAACATGGTGAAACCCTATCTCTACTAAAAATACAAAAAAAAAAAAAAAATTGGCTGGGCATGGTGGCACATGCCTGTAATCCCAGCTACTTGGGAGGCTGAGGCAGGAGAATTGCCGGAACCCAGGAGCCAGAGGTTGCAGAGAGCCAAGATGGTGCCACTACACTCCAGCCTGGGGGACAGAGTGAGACTCAGTCTTGAAAAAAAATATATATATATATACCTTGAAGATCTACACGCTGGAGACATATCTATATCAGCCCATACACATCTACCTCATTCCTTTTAAAAGTTGTATAGAACTCTCTTGTATGACTGGACCATGGTTCAGTTAATTCCAGTGCTGGGAATTCATACATATTAACTGATTTTAATCTCGGATAGTCTCTGTCTTTCATCCCTCCTTCTTTCCCCATCACTAATTCTACATCCTACCAGCTTCTTGGCTCTTCCTCAAACACACCAGGCAGGGTCCCACCTCGAGCCTTTGCGCTGACTGTTCTCTGCCTGGAATGCCCAGATAGTCACACGTCTCTGTCCCTCACTTCCTAGTCTTTACAGGAGGACATTATGTTAAGTGGCAGGACATTATGAAATAAGCCAGACATGCAAAGACAAATATTGCATGTTCTCACTCACATGTGGGAGCTAAAAATAAAAATAAAAATTGAACCAGTGGCAATAGAGAGTAGAATGATGGTTACCAGAGGCTGCGAAGGGTAGTGGGAGCAGGGTATTAAAAGGAGACGGTTAATGGGTAAAAAATACAGTTAGATAGAAAGAATAAGATCTAGGGCTGGCACAATCGCTCACGCCTGCAATCCCAGTACTTTGGGAGGCCGAGGTGGGTGGATCACCTGAGGTCAGGAGTTCGAGACCAGCCTGGCCAACATGGTGAAATCCTCTCTCTACTAAAAATACAAAAATTAGCTGGGTGTGGTGGTGTGTGCCTGTAATCCCAGATACTCGGGAGGCTGAGGCAGGAGAATCGCTTGAATCCAGGAGGCGGAGATTGCAGTGAGCCAAGATCATGCCACTGGTAACAGAGCGAGATTTTGTCAAAGAAAGAGAAAGAGAGAGAGAGAGAGAAAGAAAGAGAAAGGGATCTAGTATTTAGTAGCATAATATGGTGACTATAGTTAATAATTTATTGAATATTTTTAAATAACTAGACGAATAGAATGTTCTTAACACAAAGAAATGATAACTGCTTATCACACGTTGTATGCCTGTATCAAAACATTACATGTACCCCATAAATATATACAACTCTTATGTATTCATAATTAAAATTTTAAAAAATTAAATATTAAGATCTATAACAATAAAAACAAAAATAACGAAAGCTACTACCTTGTTCATGAGACTTTCCCTAACCACCTGTCTAAAATTCCAAACTCTACACCCCCGTCCTAAATCTTCATTCCCCAATCCTTTTTTTTTTGTTGTTCCTCAGCACTTAACACTAGCTTGTATATTTTCTGTCACCCCTCAGCCAGAATGTCACTGTCTACGAGGACAAGGGTTTTGTCTGTTTTGTTCATTGCTCTGTCCCCATTCTGGATCAGCGCCTGCACATATGAAGTGCTCAATAAACACCTGTGGAATGACTGAACAAATGATAGTGGTGTGTAATTAGTACTACTCTTAGTCCTGTCTTAGTAAAGAGGAAACTGAGGCACAGAGAGAGGATGAGGACATACATGTACGGTCATAAGTCTTAACACACCAGATGCAACTATTTTATCCCTAAAAGCCATCAACTGGACTGGGCACAGTGGCTCATACCTGTAATTCCAGCACTTTGGGAAGCCAAGGCAGGAGGATTGCTTGAGTCCAGGAGTTCAAGACCAGCCTGGGCCACATAGCAAGACCCCATTTCTACAAATAAATTTTTAAAACTAGCCAGTCCTGATGGTGAATGCGTGTACTCCCAGCTACTTGGGAGGCTGAAGGTGGTAGGATTGCCTGACCCTGTGAGGTCGAGGCTGCAGTGAGCTGTTATAGAGCCACTGCACTCCAGCCTGGGCAACAGAGCAAGACCCTGTCTCAAAAAAAAAAAAAAAAAAGAAAATCAACTGCAGTCTTAGTTGTTGATTGAATTCTTTTGATTCACTCGTGTAATAAATATTGGTTGAGTTTTTACAATGAGTTTGGCTCTCTAGTAGGTTTAGGTGACAACTCAGTTCCTACCCTCAGAAGTTTAATTTGGTGGATGAATAAGACTAGAAAAATGACAGTGACAATTCTGAGGCTATTCAGGAGAAAGCGAGCAGCATTAACAAGGCATAGGGGCTAGGAAGGCTCCCCAGAGGAGGTGGCATTTAAGGCACAACCTGACTATGCACAAAGCAGAGTGTACTCTAGGGAGAAATGGATGTGCAGAGTCCTGGACGCTAGGAAGAGAGAGGAATTAAGTACATATAGGCCTGGACTAGAGAGGAAAACTGATTGCATTTACCAAAAGGTCCTTTCCTCTACGATCCTTCTGTGTACTGCCTGCTTGAAAAACCCAACCATTCCCAGCCACCATTAATAGGGAGAGCTGGGACATTTTGCTAGCGCTTAAACTGTCCCTGACACTTCCAAATGCTGGGGGCTCCTTCTGCTTTAATCCATGGAATTAGCTTCTGGCCTCACTGGCACCATCCCTTGAATTGCTGGAGGGCAGAGGTCAAGGCATTAAGCAGGGTAGATTAATACCCGGCTATAAATCCCAGAAGCTGCATTTGAGCGGCAGTCATATTTCACACGGGATCACCCCAGCCATTGATCGGCCCATCTTTTGGAGAGAGAGAGTGTGTGTGTGTGTGTGTGTGTGTGTGTGTGTGTGTGTGTGTGTACCGGGCCGTGTTTACAAGCTTTGCTGAGCCCTCCTGGGCAGCGCCCCCCACATGCCGCCCTTTGATCAGGGAAATCCAATACCTGAGGTCTGGGCTTTATGGGCACGTTAAGTCTAGATTAAGAGAATTAACCACAGTGGATCACAACTAATAAAATGGTGCCTGGGCCCCACCGCAGCGTGGCCCTGGCGGACAGGTAGGGGGCGGAAGGGACGGGGGAGAATGGCTGCCCAGCGTCCCGCCCAGGGCCACCACTCCCCTGTCCAGCCCAGAGCTGTGCTTGGCAAGGGTGTGTGTGTGTGTGTGTATGTGTGTGTGTGTGAATGCGTGCTTTAATCTAAATTCTCTTGTACATTTCTTTTTCCTGTTCCACACTCTCTTTTACGTGACAACACAAATTCAACATTTCCTCAAAAAAGAGGGACTCCTAGGCAACCTGTTTTTTTCTTTCTGCGTTCAGTCATTCATTTCTCAAATATTTACAATGAACAGATGAAGCAGACAGTGTTGGGAGTTAAATATTATCTCCTGAAAAGATATGTTCAAGTCCTAACCCTCAGCACCTACGAATGTGGACTTATTTGGAAATAGTGTCTTTGCAGATATAATCCAGTTAACATAAAGTCATATTGGATTAGGGTGGGCTCTAAGTCCAATGACTGTTGTCCTTAAAAGAAGACACAGAGAGGCGCATGGGGCACAGACTATGGGAAAACAGAGGCAGAGACTGGAGTGATGCTGTTGCAAGCCAAAAAAAAAAAAAAAAAAAAAAAAAAAACCACCAAGAACGTCACAGCTGGGGCTGAGCTCCCCAAAACAAACGAATGCTGCTGACACCTTGGTTTTGGACTTCTGGCTTCCTGAACTGTAAGAGAATAAATTTCTGTGGTTTTAAGCTACCCAGTTTTTGATACTTAATGACTGCAGCTCTGGGAAACGAATACAGTCACTGCAGACACAACCAAGAGCAAATCAGACTCTGCTTCAACCTTCAGGAGACTCCAGTCTTCCTGGGAGACACACAGGGATGAGGCAGATATAATACAAAGTGATGAGTTCTGGGAAAGACAGAGCTCAGGGCCATCTGGAGGGCACAGGAGGACTACCTAGCATGGAGGTATCATGGAAGGCTTCCAGGAGGAGGTGAGATTTATGCTGAAGCCTAAAGATGATTGGAGTTGGCTAGGCCAAGGAAGGGAGGGAACAGTGCTCAAGGCAGGGGGACTAGCCAAGGAGAGGGTTAGGAAGTGAGAGACAAAATGCGGCCTTTGAGGAGATTAGAGGAACTCTAGCTGCTAGAAATGGAAAAGAGGGATGAAGCTGAGAGAGATTTTCCATCTTAGTCCTTTTAAGCTGCTATAACAAAATACATTGGACTGAGTGGCTTTTAAAGAAAAAGAATTTATTTATTTTTGAAACCGAGTCTCACTCTGTTACCCAGGCTGGAGTGCAGTGGCGTGATCTCGGCTCACCGCAACCTCTGCCTCCCGGGTTCAAGCAATTCTCCTGCCTCAGCCTCCCAAGGAGCTGGGACCACAGGCATGAGCCATCACGCCTGGCTGCTTTTTAGCATGTTGGCCAGGCTGGTCTTGAACTCCTGACCTCAGCTGATCCACCCGCCTTGGCCTCCCCAAGTACAAGGATTACAGGTGTGAGCCACTATACCCGGCTAAAAGAATTTACTTCTCACAATTCTGGAGTCTGGGGAGTCCAAGGTGAAGGCAGATGTGGTGTCTGGTGGGGACTGCCTTCTGGCTTGTGCATGGCACCTTCTCACTGTGTCCTCACATGGTGGAAGGAACAAGGCACCTCCTTGGAGTCCCTTTACATAGGCAAACTTGTCCCATTCAAGAAGGCTCTACCTCGGTGACTGAATCACCTCCCCCAAGCTTCACCTCCTAATACCATCACCTCGAAGGTGAGGATTTCAACATTAGGGATGGGGCACAAACATTCAGAGCATAGCAGTGAGGGTTGGTGGGTGCCCAGCCAGGGAGGACCCTGTCAGTCAGAGCTAAGGAGCTTGGGTTTATCCCACAAGTAGAGGGAAGCCCCCAAGGAGGTGAGCGATGTAGCCAGGGCTATGGTTAGAGGTTATTCTGACAGTGGTACTGTGTTAATTGCAGCACTGCTAAGTGAGGCTGGGGGTGCCTTCAGGTGAAGGAAACACCATGCAGGATTCTGCCTATTAAGGGCTGAGGGCTTCAAAGCCCCATTGCTATCATCCCTCACTCCTAAAATGTGGAAAGTTCTACAAAAGGACTTCCTGTGCTCCCAAGCTGTGCACATGGCCTGTGAGTTATCTCCCAGGCAGCACAGCCGCCCGGGGGAATGATGTCTCCACCGCCGAGCCCGCGTGCCTGGCGCTAAGCTGGTGTTCAGCAAACACTCCTTGAGTAAATACTCTGTATGTGAGTCAGATGGGAGCATCTTTAGTTAGGACTTACTGGGACGTGTTCCAGTTTGGTGATCTGCCCTCAAGCTGGACCAAGGGTGTCTGTAGCTCCACTCAGGCTATTGCTGGGTGTTTGCCAAATGCCTGCCTGATACAAGTACCGGACCTGCATCAAGGTTCAGTTGCTGCTTCTTGGAACATATTGTAGTCTTGCACACTGTTGTTTGTTTGTTTGTTTGTTTTGAGATGATAGAGTCTCACCCTGTCACCCAGACTGCAGTGCAGTGGTGTAATCTCAGCTCACTGCAACCTCCACCTCCCAGGGTTCAAACGATTCTCCTGTCTCAGCCTCCTGAGTAGCTGGGATTACAGGCGTGAGCCACCATACTGAGCTAATTTTTGTATTTTTAGTAGAGACAGGGTTTCACCATGTTGGCCAGGCTGGTCTCAAACTCCTGACCTCACGATCCATCCACCTCAGCCTCCCTCAGTAGGAAAACAAATCCCAGCCATTGATTCATACACATTCAGTCCTCCTTAAGGGATAGCCATTTCTGGGTTGGCAAAGCAAGAAACAGATCGACTCTTGAAGCTGAGTCTAATGCTTTAGGCAATGACCCCACATTCAAGTGTGATCTACTGACAAAGGTCCTCCCTACATGTGGTGAGCCCTTCCCCTTCCCTCTTCTCTCTTCCCACTGCACACACCATGACTGCAGGCTTTCTTCAAACAGTGAGAAAATTAAAGATGTATGACAGGCAGAATAACCACCCTCCAAAGATATCCACATCCTAATCCCCAGAACCTGTAAATATGCTGGGTGACAGGGCAAGGGGGTATTAAGGGAGGAGGTGAAACTGAGGCTGCTCATCAGTTGACCTTAACATAGGGAGATGACTCTGGATTATCTGAATGGGACCAATGTAATTACAAGAGTCCATGCGGGCTGGGCATGGTGGCTCCTGCCTATAATCCCAGCACTTAGAGAAGGCCAGGTGGGAGGATTGCTTGAGCCCAGGAGTTCCAGACCAGCCTGGGCAAAATAGTGAGACTCCATCCCTACAAAAGAAAAAAAAAAATTAGCCAGGCATGGTGGCACATGCATATAATCCCAGCTACTCCGGACTATAATTGGGAGGATGAGGTGGAGAATGGCTGAGGTGGGAGGATCACTAGAGCCAGAGAGGTTGAGGCTGCAGTGAGCCATGATCACACCACTGCATTCCAGCCTGGTAGACAGAGCAAAATGCTGTCTAAAAAAAAAAAAAAAAAAAAAAAAAACTGTCCTAACAAGTAAGGGTGAGGCAGAGGAGAATCAGTGGCAGAGTGAAATTATATCAGAGAGACTCGACCAGCCATCGCTGGCTTTGAAAATGAAAGAGGCTATGAATCAAGGAATGTGGGGAGACTCTAGAAGCTGGAAAAGGCAAGGAAATTGATTGTTCCCTAGAGTTTCCAGAAGGAGCAGAACCCACCCAGGGAGGCCCATTTCTGACCTGCAGAGCTGCAAGATAATAATATTTGGGGTCATTTTTACAGCAGGAGTAGGAAAATAATACTAGAGGGGAGGCTGGGATGGACATGGAGCCTATGAGTGATGAGTGTGGGCAAAAATGTATGTTGTGGGCCTAGATTTGGGCATGGTTCATTCATTCATTCATCCATTTACCCATTGTCATCAATAACGTCCCATGTGCCCCCGGCATCATGCTGGGGATAATAATGGTGAACAGAGGACCTTGTGACATTTACATTCTATCCGGGGAAATTATCATTGAACAAATAATTGAATAACTAATAACGCAACTGTGATTGTATTCCAAGTCCATAAAATGGGAAAACTTCGTCCAAAATGCTGCACTAATCAGTCTGCAACAATGATGCCCATTCATGCGGCTGAGAGTCGATGAGTCACAGAGAACACTACCAAGTACAGGATGCTCATTCATTCATTCAAGCATTTACTGAGCACCTACTGTGTGCCAGGTGAGGTGCTGGGCTCTGGGGATACCTGGATAAACAAGACAGAGTCCCTGATCTCATAGAGTTGAAAGTCCAGTGGGCGATACACATCAAACAGATATTCACACGGTTAAGTATCTCACTGTGATTTTGATACATAAAGAAAGAGGATATGACCTAAATTGGGGAAAGCCACGGAAGGCTTCTCAGAGGATGGACTGGGATGGAGGAAGAAGGGGATGGTGCCTCAGCATGGACCTGGTGAGTCCACAGAGGGCCAATCAGGCAAGGCTCTGAAGATTAAAGCAAGGTTTGGGGGCTTTCTCCTCTGAGCAGTGGGGATGCACAGAAAGGTTTCAAGCAAGAGGACACAATCAGATGTTCACCCTAAAGCGACTGCTCTTCTGCTGGGTTGGGAAAAGATGGGCGGGGAGGCCAGCGTGGAGAACAGGAAATGAACAGGAGGCTGTTGCTGTGGCCCAGGCAGCAGCACTTGGGGCTGGCTGGTGTGAGCAGTGCAGGGGAAGAAGAATGGCTCCAGGAGGGGTTGCAAGACTCTGGCTTGGCCAACGTCATGGGTTGAATTCTGTCCCTCAGAAAGATATGTCCAAATCCTAACATCCAGGACCTCTGATTTTGACTTTATTTGGAGAAAAGGTTTTTGCAGATGTAATCAGTCAAGCTAGAATAAAGTCATCATGGTGAACCCTCAGCCAATGACAGTGTTCTATTAGAAGAGGAGGGGGCACAGTGACACACACAGTGGAGAAGCAAGCCATGTGAAGATGGAGGCAGAGATTAGAGGGATGCAGCCACACGTGGAGGAACACGAAGCATTGCCGGGAGCCACAGAAGCTGCAAGAGGCAAGGGGGCATTCTTCCCTAGGGTTTTTGCCAACACCTTCATTTTAGACGTCCAGCCTCCAAAACCGTGATAGAGTACATTTCCATTGTTTTAAGCCACCCAGTTTGTGGTGATGTGTTACAGCAGCCCAGGTTACTAAGAAGGGCAATGACAGGTATCACCCACCTGCCCTGTCAAAGCCACCTCTCCCTGCACTGTTACAGAAGCCTCCTGCAGGGCCTCCCTGTGTCCAGCCTGGTCCCTCCACCATCTGTTCTCCACCCAAAGCCAGTGGCATCCCGTGGAACCCGAGATCCCATTCCTCCTCTGCTCAACCTTCTATTTGTTCCCCATCTTTCTCAGGATCAAGGCCCAAGTTCTACCATGACATACAAGGCCCTCCATAAACTCTCTGGCTTCGTCTCCCTCTGTTTTCCCTCCCTGAGTGATGCCTCGGGGCCTTTGCACTGGCCACTTCCACTCCCTGAAACCGTCTCCCCAGGTATCCTCACGGTTCGCTGGCTCACTCCCTCCTTCCCACACGGCCTCAAGTGTCTCTTTATCCAAGACACTTTTCCTGGCCTCCCACCATAAATCAGCAATGCCCACCCCCACAAATGGGTGTGACCGTCAGAATAACCGCCCTCCAAAGATGTCCACATCTCAACCCTCCTTTACCTTTCTCCATAACTCTCATCTCCACGGAGCATGTTACCTGTTTACTTGTTCGCTTAGTCACTGCCTGTCTCCCTTATTGTCCTATATATCCATTAGAGCAGGGACCACTGACTGTTTGCCACTGGATTCTCAGCACCTAGAACAGGGCCTGGCACATATGTATTTGTAAAATACATAAATGGCTTATTTACCGAGACGGGATCACTGAAAGAGGATCTTTTGGCAGGGGGACTAGTATGAGTTCATTTCAGTTAAATGCCACCATTGACTGGGGCACCAGGTAAGTGCATTCTCATTTTTGGTAATCAAATCCAACTTTTGGCCAGGTGCAGTGGCTCATGCATATAATTCCAGTACTTTAGGAAGCTGAGGCCGGCAGATTGCCTGAGTTTCAGACTAGTCTGGGCATCATGGCAAAACCCGATCTCTACGAGAACATACAAAAAATTTGCTGGCCATGGTGGTGCATGCCTGCAGTCTCAGCTATTTGGGAGGCTGAGGTGGGAGGATTTCTTGGGCCCGGGAGGTCAAGGCCGCAGTGAATTGTAATCATGCCACTGCACTCCAACCTGGGCAACAGAGTGAGACCCTGTCTCAAAGAAATAAAAATAAAAATATAGGTATGAGCTGAGAGGAGAAAACATTTTTAACAATAATAAAATATAAAATCCAACTCACTGAGGCTACAAGGACTGCTATGTGTGGCTATGGCTACTTTTTGGTCTTCATCTCCAGCCATGTTCCCCTTCATTCATTTTTCTTGATACAATGTGCCCCTTCCCTGTTCTCCAGCAGGCTAACTACGCTGCCTCAGGACCTTCGCACTTGCCATTCCTTCCACCTGGCATTCTCCAGCTCTTTAAATGGTTAAGTCTCTGTGATCACTCAGTTTCTGCTCCATGTCGCTTCTCAGATTGGCCCTATCTGATACTCTCCACCAACACACACACACACACACACACATACACAGTCTTCTCACATCATCCTGTGTGTTATCTTTACACAATCTCCCTTTATCACAATCTGCAATTGTCCTGCTTGCACATCTGCTGCCACTTGTCTGTCTCTTACCTCTGGCCCAATTAGTTCCTTTAAGGCAGAATCTTGTCTCTCTTACTCCCATGAAATCCCCAGCACCTGGAACAGAGTCTGCCTGCAGCCAATGTTTAACAAATACAGAAATATTGCTGTTTGAGGAATTACCTGAGAACGTCATGTATTTGTTTCTTATTGCACATCACCCTAACCCATAGAATCATAAAAATCCTAGAACTAGAAATGATCTTGTCCAATACCCAAATTTTTCTGACACAAAAAATCAGGGTCCAGAGAGGCGAAGTAACTTGTTCAAGACTACACAGGCTGGGCATGGTGGCTCACGCCTGTAATCCCAGCACTTTGGGAGGCCACGGCAGGTGGATCATTTGAGGTCAGGAATTCAAGACCGGTCTGGCCAACATGGAAAAACCCCATCTCTGCTAAAAATACAAAAATTAGCCAGGCATGGTGGTGGGCACCTGTAATCCCAGCTACTTGGGAGGCTGAGGCAGGAGAGTCGCTTGAACCTGGGAGGCAGAGTGAGCTGGGATTGCACCACTGCACTCCAGCCTGGGTAACAGAGCAAGACAACATATCAAAAAAGAAAAAGAAAAAACAACAAAAAAAAAAGCACACAGCCAGGAAGCAGCCGAGTGGGGACTAGAACCTGGATCTCCTTCCAGCTGAACTCTACCCTCTCAATCAATTATCCCTGTATACACTTAGGGTTCAGTTACTGATTTGTAAGCTTGTCAGTCTGTTAGTAAAGTCCTAGAAGATCCTGAATTTCAACCTTACAGGATAACTTTTCTTAATAACCTGAAGAAGGCTGTATGACGTGGCATGCTTTTCAATACACAAACCTAACTTGCTTTAGGTCAGATCAATATAGGAACATGCCATTTGCACACAAGGGAAAAGAAGAAGAAGAAGGATTGTTTGCTTCTCAAAGCAAATATCCTATACAAAATAAGAGCTCTCAGTTCTCTCTGCTCTTTCCAGCCTCTGAACTTTTGCTCACTGTTCTTCCCTCTAATTGGAGTGCTGTTTCCCCTCCCCATAGCCAAACTCCTGCTTATTCCTCTAAACTCAGCTTACAAATCACTTCCTGGGGAGAGATAGTCCTGAGCCTCTTGACCTGGTTCATTTTGTCCATGATACCTTCGCCCCCAGCATTCATTCTTCCCATAGCCCTCAGCTCACTGATAACGGCTGTTCAATGTCTGCCTGTCCTGCAGGATCACATGCTCCAGGGGAGAAGACGCCTTGTCCATCTTACTCACTCTCACATCCCCCAAAGAACCACCTCCACGCCAGGAACACAGTAGCTGCTCAGTCATCACCTGGGAATAACCTAGACTCCTCTTTCTTCTCATCTTGCTAAATGTTACCCCAGCAACCGTATTAGAAACTTGGTCTACTCATTTACCCACACCTAGTGCTGTGAACTCTAGCACCTCAAAAGCACTCACATCTATCCCCTGTTTTTTGTTTGTTTGTTTTTGCTTTTTTTTTTTTTTTTGACAGAGTCTCACTCTGTCGCCCAGGCTGGAGTGCAGTGGCGCAATGTCAGCTCACTGCAACCCCCGCCTCCCAGTTTCAAGTGATTGATTCTCCTGCTCAGCCTCCCAAGTAGGTGGGGCTACAGGCCTGTGCCACCACATCTGACTGACTTTTGCATTTTTAGTAGAGATGGGTTTTCACCATGTTACCCAGGCTGGTCTCAAAATCCTGACCTCAGGAGATCCACCTGCCTTGGTCTCCCAAAGTGCTGGAATTATAGATGTGAGCCACCACTATCCCCTCCTCTTAACTGTCACTGCCAATGTACTGGTTTAAACTCTTATTACATCTTCTCTGGAATACTACAATGGCCCCTGGGGACCGTTAATTTTACACATCAACTTGGCTAAGCTGCAGTACCCAGATATTTGGTCAAGTTGCTGTGAAGGTATTTTCTTAGATGAGATTAACATTTAAATTAGTAGACTTACAGTAAAGCAGATTGACCTCTAGAATGTGGGTGGGCCTTGTCCAATCAGTTGAAGGAATTAAGAGGAAAAAAACACAAACAAACTGAAGTTCCCAGAGGAAGAGGGAAATCTGCCTCTGGACTGCATTCAGTCTCAAGCTGCAACATCAGCTCTTCTCTCAGCCTCTAGCCTGCCTGCCTAGCTCGCAGATTTTCAGCTTGCCATCTTCCGTAATTGCATAAGCCAATTTCTTAAAACAAATAGCAGTCTCAGTCTCTCTCTCTCTCTCTCTCTCTGGATTAATATATGTGTGTGTATATATACACACACACACAGTGTGTATCTCTATACACATATATATACACAAACTCACATATATGTGTGTATATATGTACACAAACTCAAACTATTTTGTGTATATATATTATACAATATATATAAATAACCACACTAGTTATAACTATGTAAATATACACACACACACACACACGCATGCTATTAGTTCAATTTCTCTCGAAAGCCCAGAGTAATACACCCTTGCAGCCTCAAAATCAATCTCCCAGCCTGAAGCTTTGTTCTTCCTGTCTGTTTTCACTTCCATATCTGTAGTCATGAAGCATCCTTTGTTTGGAATTATCTCCTTCCCAGAGACTCTCCTCCATCCCCACTTTCCAGTCCCCTGGATTGTCCCAACCCCACACACAACTGACCATCCAAGATAAACCAGGATCAGACATGAATACAGGTTGATCTGACCCCAAAGTCCACCCCAAAGCCCAAAGAGTAGTCAAAACTACTCTTGCAGCCGGGCGCGGTGGCTCAAGCCTGTAATCCCAGCACTTTGGGAGGCCGAGACAGGCGGATCACGAGGTCAGGAGATCGAGACCATCCTGGCTAACACCGTGAAACCCCGTCTCTACTAAAAATACAAAAAACTAGCCGGGCGAGGTGGCGGGCGCCTGTAGTCCCAGCTACTCCGGAGGCTGAGGCAGGAGAATGGCGTAAACCCGGGAGGCGGAGCTTGCAGTGAGCTGAGATCCGGCCACTGCACTCCAGCCTGGGCTACAGAGCAAGACTCCGTCTCAAAAAAAAAAAAAAAAAAAAAAAACTACTCTTGCTCAATGGTACACGCACAACCTGATTCAAATGCAATGTGTTACATAAGTGAGCATTTCTACACTTTTTATTGTGGAAATGTCTAATGTATATAAAAGTAGAATAAATAGTGTCATGAACCTCTTCTACTCATCTCCCAATTTCAAAAATTATCAGCTCACGGCTATTCTTTCAGCTACACTCTCTCTTCCTTCAACTCTTGCATTATTTTGAAGCAAATCCCAAACATTGTACCAATTATCAATGTATTTATGAATATTTCAGAATGTGTCTGACAATAAAGACCATTTGTTTTAACATAATCACAATAGCATTATCCCACTTCAAAATTTGACAGTCACCTCTTTTATTGGTGGCAGCAGTGGGATACAATCATCTTTTTTTTTTTTTTTTTTTTGAGACACAGTTTCACCCAAGCTGGAGTGCAGTGGTGTGATCTCAGCTCACTGCAACCCCCATCTCCCAGGGTCAAGTAATCCTCCTACCCCAACCTCCCAATTAGCAAGGATTATAGGTGCCCACCACTATCTCCAGCTAATTTTTGTATTTTTAGTAGAGACAGGGTTTCGCCATGTTAGCCAGGCTGGTCTTGAACTCCTGACCTCAAGTGATCCACCTGCCTCAGCATCCACCCAAAGTGTTAGGATTACAACTATGAGCCACCTTGCCTGGCCTACCACCATTTCTTAATATAATCAAATGTCTGATCCAGTGTTCAGATTTCTAGTTATCTTATCAATGTCATTAACGCTTTTCAGGTATTGTTTGTTTGTTTGCTTGTTTGTTTGTAGCAGTATCCAAATAAGGTCCAAAGATTGTGACAGACTGTTGTGTCTCTTAAGTCTCTATAAAACCATAGGTTTCCCTCTGTCTTAGTTTGAGCTCCACCAAAAGCATATCTGCAGACAAGAATTTGGGTGCAAACAGTTGATTTTGGAAGCAGTTCCAGGAAACATGGTAAGGAAGTAGAGAAATGACCCAGAGAGAAGGAATATGACCCAATAAGGTGCACCTTCAGAAACAGTAGCCACTTGGGGCAGATGGTGTGAAATCCTCAGAGACTTAGGACCTTGGAGACACTGTCCAGCTTGGGAATCGGAGCCTCTATTTACCAACTCCCATCCCACCTTGGTAGAAGGTTGCTCCTGGGGCATGAACTCTCAGCACTTCCCGCCTGCCCTGTGGACAGAGCCAGCACAGTTCAGCAGCCAGAGTTACCCTCAGGCAGAGACACAGGAAGCCTTGGTGTGTGCAAAAGCAGTGTGCGGCTGACCTCCAGTACCAACTATGGGGAGGCACCGACAGCATCAACTACAATCTCCATTTCAGATGTGCATTTTCTTTGTTGAAATAAACAGGTCATATTTTAGTTTCCCATTTCTGCTGCAACAAGTGATCACAAGCTTAATGGCTTAAGCAATGCAAATGTATTATCTTACAGCTCTGGAGAGCAGAAATTTGACACAGATGTCAAGGGGCTAAAATCAAGATGTCAGCAGAGCTGTGTTCTTTTCTGGAGGCTACAGAGGAGGATCCATTTTCTTGTTTTTCCAACTTCTAGAGGCCACGTAATTCACGGCCCCCTTCCTCCACCTTCAAAGCCAGCAATGCAGTTGAGTCTTTCTCACATGACATCACTCTGATATTGACTCTACTACCTCCCTCTTTCATCTATAAGCATCCTTGTGACTATGCTGAACTCATTCAGATAATCCAAGAGAAATCTCACCCTTCTCAGGGTCAGTTCATTAGCAATATTAATTGCACCTACAACCTTAATTCTCCCTTGCCACATAACCTAATATAGTCACAGATTACAGGGATTAGGATGTGGACATCTTTGAGGAATCATTATTCTAATCACCAAAGACAGTCTGGAATTTGGTAATGCATCCTTATGGTGCTATTGTTACATGTTCCTCTGTCCTCTGTAGTTTCTGTAAATTGCAGTTGGAATTAGAGACTTAATTGATTCAGGGTAAATTTATTTTTGGCAAGACTATGTCATAGGTGGTATCATGAGTGTCCACACTGTAAAAATTACCTTGCAGAATGAGGCACACTTATGCACACTAAGTAGACCAAGAATTTACAGCTGCTTATAATCAATCATCCTGTTACAATTCACAGGATGTCAAAAAATATTGGACTAGGAGAAATTTTCAAAGAAAGATATACATTCCTTTTATTCTTTATGTGGAAAAAATAAAATCATTTTTGTTCCCATTTATAGGCAAAAAATAATCATCATCATCAAGAATAAGAAATGTTTTTGAAAAAACATTTGCATGGTTTAAAGGAAAAAGAACTTTCAAAACAAAGCAAGAAACTTGCATTCCCAGCAGTCTCTAATTGGGAGTTCTAAAAGCACGTTCTATCTGAAACTCAATATTTTTCAGCACCAAGGGCTCCCAAGTTTTCTATAAGATGCCCAAAATTCATGACCCACTGCAAGAAAGGTACCCAAGTACACACAAAACTGAAACAAAATACAGCTGCATCTCATTTCCTCACCATTTCAGCCACTGGAGAAGACCTAGTCTCCAAATTAGATCAGAAGGATAACAATTTGCCAAGCAACATGTGAAGAAGAGATCTTTCCGGCCCAGACATAATGAGGAAGAAGAACCACTCGACTCAAGGAATGAGCTTAGTTTTGTTTTCTTTTGTTGTCGTCATCCATGTTTTCAATTTTCTAAAATTGCTTACTTCTCTGGGTTTTCAAATGTCAGAGGCAGAAGGTTTCTCACCTTACAGAATCTCCCAGAACTCTGTCATCAAATTAGAGTGGCCAACAATGATGTTAACATTTATCTATGTCACAGATGAACATCATATTTCATAGTAACTGGTCTTAACAAAAAACAGTGTGAGCAACTTTAGACCACAGGACATAGACTTGGCCAGAAGAGTGGAAAAAGTAGCAAGCAGGAAGAGAAAAAAGATTTTCAAAGAGCTTTTAAAATGGGGAGGAAAAGTCATTGGTGATAAAACACGACTCTGTGAAATGAAAGCAACATAATTTAAAAGACAGTGTGGATTTACCCACACTCATGGATGGAGGAGAAATTAGTTGAAGATGTACTTTGCAAACGCTAACAGAGTAGCTATACAAAGTAACAACAACAACACAATAACTATATAAGAATTTACAGAACTACATCTAGTTAATACATACTTTTTATATTCTTCATTTTTATTGGATTTTCTGATTAAAAATATTTAACCCATATAGAAATGCATAACTTAAAAAATAGAAACTTTTCAGCCAGGTACAATGGCTCACACCTGTAATCCCAGCACTCTGGGAGGTTGAGATGGGTGGATCACCTGAGGTCAGGAGTTCAAGACCAGCCTGGTCAACATGGCGAAACCCTGTCTCTACTAAAAATACAAAAAAGAAACAAACAAACAAACAAACAAAAATTAGCTGGGTGTGCTGGCATGCAGCCTGTAGTCCCAGCTACTTGGGAGGCTGAGGCAGGAGAATCACTTGAACCCGGGAGGCAGTTTGCAATGAGCCAAGATCCCACCACTGCACTCCAGCCTGGGTGACAGAGCGAGACTCTGCCTCAAAAAAAAAAAAGAAATTTTTCGGCAGGGCGTGGTGGCTCAAGCCTGTAATCCCAGCACTTTGGGAGGCCGAGACGGGCAGATCACGAGGTCAGGAGATCAAGACCATCCTGGCTAACACGGTGAAACTCCGTCTCTACTAAAAAAAATACAAAAAATTAGCCGGGCAAGGTGGCGGGCGCCTGTAGTCCCAGCTACTCAGGAGGCTGAGGCAGGAGAATGGCATGAACCTGGGAGGCGGAGCTTGCAGTGAGCCAAGATCCAGCCACTGCACTCCAGCCTGGGCGACAGAGCGAGACTCCGTCTCAAAAAAAAAAAAGAAAAAAGAAAGAAATTTTTCATAATTCTATCACATAGAAAAACATTGTTAACAATACTGGGTAAGTTATTTCCAATATACAATCATATATGCTCATGTACATATATAAATGGTTACTGACACATATATACAACATATATTAAATTACATATCACTTTTGTATGACAGAAAAATTGTCTTCAAAGATAGGATCATGTAAAACATATCTTCAACTTGCTTCTTTAACTTATCAATGAAGCATGGATATCTCTGTATATTGACACATCTGTCTTATCTGATGTTTTGAATGACTGCATCATAGGCCATGAGGAACAGTGCTCATTAATATAACTTCTCCCTACTTCTCCCTATTATCAATATAACTTCTCCCTATTCAAAAGGTCATAACCTAAATGGGCATTTAGGTTATGACCTTTCGAATGATCTTCTAGGGAAGACAAAGGAAGAGTGTATTAAATCCTTTCTCAAGTAAAAGCAACATAAAATACGCTTTTTAAAACTCTTTCTTCAGCCTACCACACAGAACTTGGAAAATTTAAATGCTGTCCTCTCTTAATATGAATTCCACTGATGTCAGTTTTGCTTGTTTGCACAGATTGGGCTCATTATAATATTTGGTATGATGCATTATCTCTGATCTATGCTTTTATTTAATAATTTTATTAGTCATTTTTAAGAATATCATTAGCTTATAGAAACTCACCATCAACAACAAAACCTAGGACCCTGTCAACAACTCACATCCAACCCTGTGATCTCCCAAGCCCATCTTCCTACGCCTCTTACCTCATGTACCACCTTCCCGAATCTCACAGTCATCAATGCCTTGCTTGCATTTTTCTTTTCACTTATACCCTAAATATCAAAACTCACGAGGTTAATTTCTGTTGATGAAAAATATTGCCATCATTGTGGTTGCTTGCATTTTTACACTCTTTTTGCATCTGATGTGTGTTCCTAAAAGTATGTTTTTATTTTAGTTTTTAACAAATGAGTATCAACTTGCATGTAACTTCTTGGAATTTTTTCTTCCTCTTACCTAATATGACATTCCCAAGTGCCTTCATTTGGCTTCTCCCAAAAGCTGACTGAGGACAAGGATTCAAGTACAAATTATTTGGGATGGAGGTAGAGAAATGAGGCAGGGAAGGAAAGACAGTCAACAAAAGCACAGCACATGAGAAGCAGCAGCTTCATGAACATGGGTTTCCTTTTAGGATAAGGAAAATGTTTTGGAACTAGAAAGAAGTGGTGGTTGCACAACATTGCCACTGAATTGTTCCTTTTTAAATGATTAATTTGTGTTACGTGTGTTTCATCTCTTTTTTTATAAAAGTGCAAAGGCATAAGAATTATATAATGGACTTTGGGGACTCGTGGGGGGAAGGTTGGGAGGGGGTAGTACACTGCTCGGGTGACAGGTACACTAAAATCTCGGAAATCACCACTAAAGAACTTAACCATGTAACCAAAAAACCACCTTACCCCAAAAACCATTGAAATGATTTTTTTTAAGTGCATTATCAAACCAACCACCACTGAGGACAACTGGAGCTTAACCTCTCTGGGGAACCTCAGGGTGTACATATACATACTTCAGAGTTATCTCACCCAGGCAGTGAGGCAGCTGGGGTTTACCAACTCCTGTCATTCAAAGATTGAGAACTCTTCCAAAGGAATGTCAATTCCCCAGGGCTTCCAGCCTGCAATGGAGATGGCAAGATGCACTCCAGCTGGTGGGCACTGAAGATTGTGAGCATGAGGGTAGAGGCAGGACAGGTGCAAACACTGCCAGCTGTATCGAAGTTCACCATATTGTTGCCTTTTCCACTCTGTTTTATTTTTTGTTGTTTTCTATTTTTCTGATTTACTTTTTTTTTTTTCTTAACTTTCATTTTAGGTTCAGAGGCACATGTGCAGGTTTGTTATATAGGTAAATTGTGTGTCATAGGGGTTTTGTGTACAGATTATTTTGTCACCCAGGTAATAAGCATAGTACTTGACAGGTAGTTTTTTGGTCCTCTCCCTCCACCCTCAAGTAGGCCTCAGGGTCTATTGTGTCCTTCTTTGTGTGCATATATACTCAAAGGTTAGCTCCCAACTTATAAGTGAGAGCATACAGTATTTGGTTTTCTGTTCCTGTGTTAGTTTGCTTAGGATAATGGTTTCCAGCTCCATCCATGTTGCTGCAAATGACATGATCTCATTCTATTCTATTCTATGGCTGCATAGTATTCCATAGTGTATATGTACATTTTTTAAATCCAGTCTACCATTGGTGGGCATTTAGGTTGATTCTGTATCTTTGCCATTGTGAATAGTGCTGCGATGAACATACATGTGCACGTCTTTATGGTAGAAAGATTTACATTCCTTTGGGTATATACCCAATAGTGGGACTGCTGAGAAATACCAATCAAAACCACAATGAGATACCATCTCACATTAGTCAGAATGGCCATTATTAAAATGTCAAAAAAAAAAAAAAAAAAAAAACAACCAGATGCTGGCAAGGTTGGGGAGAAAAGCACTTACACACTGCTCATGGGAGTGTAACTGAGTTCAGCCACTGTGGAAAGCAGTTTGGTGACGTCTCACAAAGGGCATCTGTTATTTGGTGACTTTTTGTTAATAGACAAAAAGTCAGTGCAGTGGCTCAAGCCTGTAATCCCAGCACTTTGGGAGGCCGAGGTGGGAGGATCACTTGAGTTCAGGAGTTTGAGACCAGCCTAGGCAACATAGCAAGACCTTGGCCATACTAAAAATCAAAAATATTAGCAGCACATGGTGGCTCACACCTGCAGTCCTAGCTACTCAGGAGGCTGAAGTGAGAGGATCGCTTAAGCCCAAAATATCAAGGCTGCAGTGAGCTGTGATCATACCATTGCACTCCAGCCTGGGTTGCAGAGCGAGACCCTGTCTCAACAATAATAATGATAATTAATAATAGCAATTTAGACTACTGTAAGATGACATCTCATTGTGATTTTAATTTGCTTTCTCTGATAATCAGTAATGTTGAGTATTTTTTGATATGCTTGTTGGCCTTTTAGGTTATATCCAGAAGAAAAATTACTAGGTCATGGGATTATAAATTTTCCAATTGAGTTTATAACACTAAACTGTTTTTTCCAAAATTGATGCACCAATATGCATTCCCTCTGCAACTCTACATCCCTTGTAACCCTTAGTTTGTCAGATTATTTATTTTATTTATTTATTTATTTATTTATTTATTTATTTTTGAAATGGAGTCTCACTCTGTCATCCAGGCTGGAGTGCAGTGGCTCAGTGGCGCAATCTCAGCTCACTGCAATCTCCACCTCCCAGGTTCAAGCCATTCCCCTGCCTCAGCCTCCCGAGTAGCTGGGATTACAGGTGCCTGCCACCATGCCCAGCTAATTTGTATTTTTAGTAGAGACAGGACTTCACCATATTAGCCAAGATGGTCTCAATCTCCTGACCTCATGATCTGCCCGCCTCAGCCTCCCAAAGTGCTGGGATTACAAGCATAAGCCACCGCGCCCGGCCTTGTTAAAATTTTTACCAAACAAATTCGTGCAAAATAATATCTCATTCTGGTCTTACTTTGCCTCATTATTAAGGATGTTCCACATCTCCTTATACATTTGTTAGTAGTCATATATGTTTCTACATTTGAAATGTCTGTTCTTGTCATTTGCCCATTTTTCTATTTGGTTATTGAGCTTTGCTTATTTATTTCTAGAAATTCTTTACATATGGCTCATTAATACTCTCCCTTGTTAGCTAAATGTGTTGTGAATATTTTCTTCTAGTTTGTAATGTCTCCTACCTTTTCACGAGTCTGTTGAGAAGCAATATTCTTCGTTTTAACAGTCAAATTTATCAAACGTATCAGTTTTAAAAATACTATCTGACCACAGAAAGCTAATCAAATAAACTATGGTACATCTATACAATGGAATATTTAATAATAACTATTAAAATTTATTTTGTTGAAAAATATTTCTTTAAACTGAACTCTTTTTTTGCAATTTAATGTTACGTCAAAAACAGCATACCAAAAAAAAGTAGGTATATCAAGATCCCACAGTATGAATTTTTTTAAGTCTAATAGATACACTATGTTAGCAAGTTTCTGGACACATGACCACTCTTACTCACTCCTGGTGAAGGGTATAAATTTCTAAGATCTCTGTAACTTGCAATTTGCCAATGTCCATCAAAAATTTAAATTTATGTGTAACTTGACCCAGCAATTCTCCTTTAGGATATTTACTCAACCAATATCCTCATATGTGTGCCAGGAGGTATACATACAATTATATTCATTGCAGCACTGGTCAATAGCAAAAGACAAAATTATAAAACAGCCATACAATGGAATACTATGTAGCTGTTAAAAAAGAACAATGTCGTCTATATGTATTATAATGCAATTATCTCCAAGGCACATTGTTAAGTGAAAAGAGCAAGATAGTATTGTATATCATTTGCATTAAAAATATTTAGTGCTATGTAAATCCTTTGCTTGTATTATTTGTGTAGAATGCTTCTGAAAGCAAAAAAAAAAAAAAAAAATAGTAATTGATTAGTTGCTTCCTACGAAGGGATTTGGTCTACAGGATACCCTCACAACCTCTTTAGAAAGTAGATATTATTATTCTATTCATTAGACATGAGGAACCTGGAACAAGAGAACTCCGGAAGTCTCCGTGGGACAAAAAGAAAAGAATCCAATGAGATCGTCACTATTAATTCACTCCCAGTTTCTTGACTGTTGTCCCTGTGCCAGGTTCTCTGGAATCACAATAGCACCTACAGCACAGAGGGGTTTGGTGATTAAATGAGACCCAATAACCAGGAATTTCCTCCCCACAGATGCTTGATAAATAGGAGCTGGGTTTTACAACAATGTAATTAATAGTATATAGTCATTTATTTTGCAGCTTATCTCATCTGGTTTTGCCAACAGCACTGTGTATTAAGTAAGGCAAGAGTGGCTGCTATCATATCCATTTTACAGAAAACTGAGGCTCAGGAGGGTGAAGTTCATAGGGGCTCCTCATGCACCAATTCTGGAGCACGCAGAAGAGGCTTCCTGGAGCTCATGGTGCTCAACCACTAGAGGGCTCAGACAGAATCCCGGCTCTGCCCCTCACTCGCTGAATGGCATCCTGAGCAAGTTACTTAGGCTTTCTGTGCCTCAGCTTTGGCATCTATAAGATGGAAACAAATGAAAGCACTGCATCTTAAAATGCTGAAGATGACATGAATGAATATGTATCAATGACTACAACTAGTGATTGCTTTAAAATGTAAGTCAGATCCTGTCACTCTTCAGTACAGATCTTTCCATTGGCTCCCATTTACTTTGCAATAAAATCCAAAATCTTCACTGCAAATGGCCCATGGAACTTCACATGGCCTGGCTGTCCAGCAACTTTCTCTCTGTTCTCAGCCTTTGGCTCACTCCTCCTCCACCAGCTGGCTTCCTAGCTGCCTGGAGACACACAGAGCTCAGCACTGCCTCCAGGCCTTAGAACATTTTGTTCCCTCTCTTAGGAACACACTTCCTGGCTCCTCTGTCACCTCTCCAGCCACCCTTCCCTGACCACTTTCCCCATCACCCTCCTTGTCCTACTGGATTTCTTTCTCATCAGCACTTATGGCCGCCCAACAGACCACACGGTGTGTTGATCTGTGTATTCATTTCTGGTCCACCGGCCCTGCTCTTAAATGCAAGCTTGATGAGGGCAGGGATGGGCTGTCTTGTGCATCACTGCATCCCCAAGAATTGGAACAGTGCCTAGCACCTTGCTGGCCCTCGGTAAATGTTAGGTCTCCCAAAAGGCAGGAGACACGGTCACTACAGGCAATGAGCACAGCATAAGCAAAGGCCTGGTGGTGGGGACAGAGCATGATCCAAGCAGGGACCCACACAGAGTTCCTTTGACCTGGTGCTGCCACCCTGGTTAGGGGAAATGGGCTCTGCTTACCACCAAGACACCTCGGACACACGGATTTCTTAGAAGCCCAGTCAAAATGCTCTGGGCTGACTCCTTCTCCCATATTTCCTCATCCCCTGTTCTGTTTGACCCCTCATCCTTTCCTGGGGTCACTGCTGCCTTCATCTGCAGCCCAAGGATAGGGGTACAGGCAGCCAGGGCTGGGGGTCCCTCAGTCCCAAGTAGCAGCTTTGGGGGTCTTTGGAAGGCTGGTGTCTAACAGAATGAGGGGAAGACTTTGGGAGGGAAGAAACCTCCCCAGGGGAAAGCTGCCTTGTGCAGAACTCACAGCTCACAGCCATAAAAAGAATAAAAACCAGAAAAGGCTGCATCTCCTTGGCCCCTTTAAGAAAGACACCTTGGGATTCTGGCTGGAGGTCACATCAGGAAACTGAACATGCACGGAAGGGGCTGCCCAGTAAAATAAATAATCATTTATTAAGGTACTTATCTGCACAGCAGGAAATCAGCACAGGGAGTGTGGGTAGGGGAACAGAACCTCCCTGAAGAAGACAGCCATCTTTAAAAGAGGGGAGGCTTGATTTGAAACACTTGTCTCCAAATGGGACCAGTAATCCTCAGCCCTTAGCCTCATTCCAAACCTCCCAGGAAAAGGAATAGCAGTGCACAGCTTTCTAGAACTTTCCAGGGCAGAAAGAAAAATGAAGAAAGAAGAGACCTTCTTCAGGCCACCACACTGGCTCCCCTCCAACTTGTGCCCATGAGTTTTGGGCTGGAGCTGAGATGGTAGCCTAGCAACATGTTTTATTTCTGCAAAAGGAAGTGATCTTTGAAACGGAGCCACAAGAAGATCTGAAAAGGGATTTCCCAATCACAGCCCTGGGTGAAGCATCTAGGATGGAGCTTCCTCCAAAAGCCAGACTGGCTAGAGCACCACGGCACCACTGCTCCCCTTTCTTGAAAGCTTCATACTTTCTCCTTCCACAGAGGCTGTGCGGGATTTTCTCTCTTTGCCTGGAATGTTCTTTCACTACCACACACTCCACCACCTCCATCATCCCTTGCTTCCCTTGGCCCGGGCAACTTCTTCTCCATCTTCTAGATTTCAACTCAACCAGGGAAGCCTTCTCTGATCACTCTTAAGCAACCAGCTGAGCTGCTACATATGGGCTCTCGCATACCCACCCTCCCACCACTAAATTGTGTATTGCTCAGTGCTTATCATGGCTGGCATTGCACACTTTATATGGGTGCAATAGTTTATTGCATCTCTTCTCCACTGCTTCGGTTGTACCTTACACTATAGCCACAATGCATGACACATCGTAGTCCCTCAATGAAGATGTTTTGAATTAATGAACAAATGGACTTTTGGGAAAAATATATCAGTATACTTCAGTCTCCTAGTTAAGTATCCAAACACTTGAATGCATGCATGAGTGAGGGATGAATAAATGAGCAAGTGAATGAATGAGCAAATGAATAAATGAACGGGTGAGTGAATGAGTGAGTTATTGAATGAATGAGTGAATAAGTGAGTAACATAGTGACTGCATGAGTGAAGGGGGAAGTAAAAGAGTGAATGAATGAATGACAATGGCTCCCTCGAGGGTGGTCCTATTAGTTAATGCCTTTTTTCTGTCTCTCCTTTTCTCTGTATGCAGAGAAACAGGTAGAAGAGGTTGGCATGAATGTGACTCTAACCAAAACACATGGCAAGGGAAGGAGGGCATTTCCCAAAGGGGCACCTGGTGGTGGGGTGCGGGGGGATGCTTCCAGGCAGAAGCTGACCCCCAAGGGGCAGCTCTGTCCCTGACCCCTTTCACCTTCCCTTGTTCTGATCTTTATGGGGCCGTCTGCCTTTTAGCATCAAAGGAGACAGCAGGGCCGTGACTTGTCCCACAGCAGTTCTATAAAAATGTAATTACCCAATAACCCGCTGTCTGCAAAACAAACCATCTTCCTGTTTCTTCTCCCATAAAAAGCATTTGACAGCCCTGTTCTATCAGCTTATAAAACCTGGAGAGAGTTGGCTTAGCCCCCTCTGAAATGAAAACCCTTAGCGGGGAGAGTCCCAAGTGGGGAGAAACACACCTCTGACCCTCCAGGCAGTTGCTTCAAAGTCACTGGAGGTTTTCAGAGAAGGCAAAGAGAGCAACCTCTCTTGGAAAAATGGGTGACTGGATAATGCAGATCACACCTAAAAAGGGCAAAAGCCTTGGAAACTCTAAGAGCCCAGGCCTGCTGTGGGCACAGGCAGCATCATTGTATCTCACCAGAAAGTCATTCCTTCATTTATTCACTCAATAAACATTTATCAGGCACCTATGACATGCTAGGCATTAGGCTAGGCCTTGAGGGTAAGACTGTAGTGTAATAGGTGCTGGTCCTTTAAGAAACTCACATCTAAAATATACATTTATTTTAAATAATGGAGCACTTTGATCTGAATTTATTGACATGTAAAAAGTGCATATAATCCATCATTACATGGGTGAGGCAGGTTATAAAACAGTAAGTAGTGATGGATACATAACATCAAAAATGTACTTAATGCCACTGAATTGTACACTTAACATGTTAAGTTTTATGTTACATATATTTTACCAATATCTACATTGGTAGATTTTGATTGGTAAGACTATATTGATAGATATGGCTTCATTTTGACTTTTTTTCATTGAAAGAGAAACAGAATGGACCTGGGGGTGGTGATAAAATTATTCTATATCTTGACTGTGAAGCTATCTAGTGGGTTCATGTGTCCCCCACAAAGATATGTCCAAGTCCTACCCTTTAGTGTCTGTGAATATGACCTGATTTGGAAATAGAGTCTTTGCAAGTGTAACTAAGGCAAGGATCAAGATAGATTATACTGGATTGAGGATGGTCCTAAACCCAATGGGAGTGTCCTTGCAGAGAAAGGAGAGGGGGATTTGACACACTTACAAAAAGAGGTCCTGTGAACACGAAGGTGGAGATTGGCCTGATGTGGCCACAAACTGGGGAATGCCTGAAGCCATCAAGAGCTGGAAGACACAAGGAACAGCAATTGCGGGAAACTAACCCCGATTGTCTACCAGACAGCATGCTTTCATCACAGAACTGTTCACTAACAAGGGTAGTTTTGCTGTATTCAAATTATACTTTGATTTTCAAAATATCTTTTAAATAGAAACAGAGGGATTGAATAGACATTTCTACTTTTGTACACATCTCCTCTGTTGCAACAGCAGAAGCACACGAAAGGACACGCATGTGTCCTTAGGGAAGGCAAATCAAAGCCCTGGTGGGATATTACTGCACACCCATTAGGGTGGCTGTCTTCAAAAAGGTTGATAATGATAAGCATTGGTGAGAGTGTGGAGAAACTAGAATCCTTCGCATTGCTGGTGGGAATGTAAAACGGTACAGCTGGTGCAGTGGAAAACAGCGCACTGTGGCTCACGCCTGTAATCCCGGCACTTTAGGAGGCCGAGGTGGGAGCATCATCGGAGGTCAGGAGTTTGAGACCAGCCTGGCCAACATGGTGAAACCCCATCTCTACTAAAAATACAAAAATTAGCCAGGTGGGGTGGTGGGCGCCTGTAATCCCAGTTACTCGGGAGGCTGAGGCTGGAGAATTGCTTGAACCCAGGAGGCAGAGGTTGCTATAAGCCGAGATCATGCCGTTGCACTCCAGCCTGGGTGACGACAGCAAAACTCCATCTCAAAAAAAAAAAAAAAAAAAAAAAAAAGCACTAAACCCTAAACCTAAAATTACCATGTGACCCAGCAATTCCACTCCTAGGTATAAACCCCAAAGAATTGAAAGCAGGGACTCAAACAGATGCTTGTACGTCAGAGTTTGTTGCAGCATTATTCACAGTAGCCAAAAGGTGGATGCAACCCAAATGTTCACCAGCCGATGAACAGATAAACAAAATGTGGTAGTATGTTCAGACACTGGAATATTATTCAGCCATAAATTTTTTTAAAATCTGATACATGCAACAATATGTTGAGCCATGAAGACATTATGCTAAATGGAAGAAGATAACCACAAAAGGACAAATATTGTATGATTCTGTTTATATGAAGTACCTAGAATAGGCATTTGGAGACAGAAAAGTAGAAGTTACCAAGGACTGGGGAGAGTAGGGAGGGCATTACAGGGCTCCTGTTTGGGATGATGAGAAAGTTCTGGAGATGGATAGTGGTGATGGTTACATAACATCAAAAATGTACTTAATACTACTAAATTGTACACTTAAAATGTTAAGTTTTATGTTACACATATTTTATCAATATCTACATTGATAGATATTGGTTGGTATAGATAGGTAATAAGATTTTATAGGTAACAAACTATATATAGATATTGATATATCTATATATATCTATATGTAGAGATATTGATATATCTATATCAATATAGGTAACAAGTTTTATGTTAAACTTGATAAAGTTACCTATATGATATGTATATGATAAAATACAGGTAACAAGTTTTATGTTACCTATATTTTATCAAGGTAAGTTTTATGTTACCTATCTATCTCAATATAAATACAGATATTGACATACATTTAGACGTAGACAATGGGGAGAGGTGCCTAGATGGTATCAGAGATGTGGAGGCAGTTTCTGTTTTTATAATTTCTGATGTTTCTAATACTTGTTTTACTGTGAATATACATTGTATAAGCAGCTCATGGTCTGACAAGTGGGACAGGTAAGAAAATTGACAATTGGAGGATATGAGAGCCAGGGCATCTAAATCAGACTGGGGAGGGGGTTCCACGAAAGGGTTCCTAGAGAGAGGACAATGATCAGGGATAAGCCAAGCAAAGAAGTAAGGGTGGAGGAGAGAGGGCACTCCCAGTACAATGGGCATTGAAAGTACCTGCGTCTTACCAACCAAGCAACCAGGTCAGCAAAGTCACACGGCTTCAAGTTCCTCAGCCCTAAAAATGGTGACCATAATCCTTAATATCTCATAAGGTTATGGGATGATTAAGGGAGGCAATGTGTATATAAGACTTTGCAGAGTCTGATATGGATTAAGTACTGGAAAATGCCAGTTATTGTTAATATCAGTATTAGCGTAATCAGCTGCAGCCAGATTGGTGGGTTAGAATCTTGGCCTGGCCACTTGCTGTGTGACCTTGGATCTGCTAGTTAACCCTTCTGTGCCTCAGTTTCCTATTCTGTAAAATAAGGATAAATAATAGTACTTACACCTTAGGGTGTTATGAGGATTTTACAATTTAATACCTATAAATCAATTACAACAGCACCTGGCATATGACAAAGACCATATAAGAATTAGCTATTACATTTTGTCATGACTATAAAGGAAAAGAAATGTCTGGAAACAGTACAAAAGAGAAGTGGAATGGCCAAACATGCTTAGGGAAAGAGCAGTGTAAGAATCATCTTCATGGAAAAAAAAAAAGCAAATAAAGCCTTTGAAAAAAAAATCATAAATCTGAAAATAAAGTGTCTTATGATGATGCGGTTGCATTTTGGATCAAGATACTTTTAGCTAACAAAATCAAGTTAAAATGGGTTTTGACAGAGTGAAAAGATGTGGGAAATGCATAAAGGAATCAGGCTTGAAAGGCTGAAAGTAAGTCCTCCTCTTTGTTAGAGAAAGTTTCACTGTGTTCAACATCTGAAATTGATGACTTTGGTGGTTTCCTTTGGGGAAGAAAATATCCTGACATTTCCTGGTAAGTCTTCCTTCCTACCTTCTTGCCCTTAATGATATTTTCTATCAGCCTAATGTCCCTGCTTGAGCACTGATGGCTGTGTGGACACAGATAATATCCAGAATATTAGCAGTTTGGAAGGCTCAGAGCAGCATCCGCCACCTTCATAAAGATGCAGGCAACACTACCGCATAAGCGCCTCTTAACATGCAGTCACAAATCACTGCTCAACAAATTCCAGAATTTCAAAGCTGTGGCATAAATTTCCAAGCCAGAAGAACAGCATGGGAGCCTTAAGTGCTGGGTTTCAACCCTCTAGACTCCCTGGAACCACTGTCTGAGGTTCTGGCAGCATCAATATGGCCCTTTCAGCCTTCTAAGGAATATGAATGGTGTGTTAAGCCAATGAGAGACAGTACATAGTCTTTGAATGGAATCCACAGTGTGTACACCAAGGCTTTTGGCTCTGCTTTGAAAGTTTGAATAGCAAATCCCTGCTCCTCAATCCTCTGCATTATCGTCTTTTAAATGGGTGTAGCAAGTTTTATCCTGGCACAGAATAGAAGGTCTTAAAAAGTCTTTGGGGGTAAAGGGGATGGGATGAGAAAAAAAACAAAAACTATGACTATTGGGATTTTATTTTGCCTTTGACAGAAATCTTTAGAAACATCATTTTACTCATTAGTAATATATTCAGCTCCAAGTAGTAAGAATGCCTCACTATATCCCTTAATTTAATAGTCCTTTCTTACATAATGAAACTTCCAGAAGTGGTCTGCTTCATGTTCTGGTTCAGCAGCTCAGCCACGTCTTGACCAATATTTTGACAAAACAGCTGCTGCAGTTCCAGCCATCACATCCAAATTCAAGACAGGAAAAAAACGGAAGGGGAAAGTGCTGCATCTTCTCTTTTACCAGGACAATAAATTTTTTTTTTCCCAGAACATTTTGCAACCGACCTTTTGGACAGAGCTGTGTCATATACCATCTGAGATGCAAGGAAAACTGGGAAATTAGAGAACAGAACTTTGACCAATTATAATCCATAGCCTGGGTCTGGGCTCAGTACTGCTCTGAACAAAACCTGGATCCTCTTAGGAAGGGGAAAGGGCAATGGATATAAGGCAGGCAATGAACGGTCCGCCCAAGTCTTCTATCCCAACATGCACACAACTTCAGTGATCAAAAAAAAAAAAACCAGAAGAAAAGAACCCAAAGCAAAAATATTAACAATATGACACTATTCATTTCTTGAAGGGAAACTGATAAATCTTATATGTGTTGGCCTGATACCAGGATACATTTTTAAAACTTGTGAAAGTGAAAGCAATGAAGGCAGTATCTGTAGAGATGTTCTGAAATAATTCCAACGGTGAGCAGTCAGATTCCAAGCTTCTCGTCTAACTGGTATGAATAAGTCTCACTGAATTACTCTGAAGGGAAAGGATATTTTTCCCAATTCATAGAACCCACAGTGAGACATGAGAGAAACTTGGCATAATCTTTCCAGTCAACGGATATGTATCGAGCAAAGCAGACATGGTTCCTACCCTCACAGAGCAAACAGTCTAGCAAGGCAGATAAAGAATCACGTAGACAAACACAATGCTATAAACTAGCACTCTACTAAGTGCTATGAAACTTAACAGGATGCTCAGAGGCAGAAGAGCCTAATTGAAGCTGGATAGGATCAGGATAACGATTAGAAGCACAAGCTTCAGAACCAGGTCTGGGTCAACTTCCCAACACGCCACCAGGCCCAAGACCAGTGAACTTGGATCATAATAAAAACAAGTATTGACTAAGCACGGATCATGTATTAAACACCACACTCAGCCGTTTAATCACCATGACAACACTTTGAGGTCAACTAGTCCCATTTTAAAGAGAGGATGATCGGTGATAGAAATTTACCTACCTGAAGTCACAGAATTGGTAACTGGAGGAAGTTGGTATGAACCTGTGTTACTCCTTCTGCAAAAGCCAAAGCCATGCCAATTCCCTACGTCTCAGTTTCTCACATGTGCAGATATCAGGTTGGTAGATGAAATTAGGTGAAATGATCCATGGGCAGCAGCGGGCACCATGCCTGGCACACAGCGAGTGTGCAATAACCGGTAACTATTATTCAAACTCTGAGTTTCTGGGATTCATTTCATCATTTCTTCAAGTCCTCTTGGCCTGGGAAGTCTGAATCCAGCCATGCCAACTGATCCATCTTCATAGGGGCTTTGAGATCTCAGGGGTCAAAGAGACAGGAAAATCCATTTTTTTCTTTCTGTGCAAATCAGGAAACACCTAAGTTAACAGCTAACAAAAATAAATCAGAGTAATAAGAGCTTTAGTTCAACATTTTTAAAAACACAAAACAACTACCACATCTCTTAAAATGAATAGTAATCAGGTAAGTTCTCGAAATTAGACCCAAAGACTTTTCTTGTTTTGAACCGTGAAGAAATTTTTCAAGAGATGAAATTGAGGACATATATCTTGAATCATTTGGGGATCGAGGGACTCATTAAGCCATGTCAATAAGAGGAGTTATTTAAGCAAATGGATAAAAGCCATTTATTATTTAGCACTTTATATTTGTAAAGGGCTGATCCATTTTCTCTAACCCTACCTGCTCCTGACCCCACATTACTTATGAATTTTTTCAGAGCTTCTCACTCATGAACAGGCATCCTTCAGTGCCTGAAGTGAGCAGGCGTTCCCATTTTACAGATAAAAAGGGTGAGGCAAAGAACAAAGCCCTCAAATGAGAAGACTGGAGCAAAGCATGGTTTACCCCTGTTGGTCAGCTAAGGAGATGAAAGCAGAGACTGACTGGGAGATTGAGCTGGACCTAGGTAAACTTGCCCCAGATCAGCCAAGATGGCAACCCACACATTCTGCTCTCAGGGTCCACAGTCTCAGGTAGCCCTGCTCAGGAAATCAGAGCTCCATCAAGTTCAGAGGGTAATGAATACCAATGACAATACCAGAAATAAGAATTCTAAACACTGCTGTTCCTTACTGAGCCCTCACTATGCCAGACACTGAGATAAGCCCCTTGTATTCACTGCCTCTTGGATATTCCAACAACCTTATGAGCTAAATACTATATATTATCATAAAGCCCAACTTTACAGATGAATAAGCTGAGGCACGAGATAATATGTAGCTTGCTCAGCATTCCTCAAAGAAGCAGCTGCAGAATGGGCATTTGAACCTAAGTGCTCTCAAACCTGTGACTACATTTCAGGGGGATTGAAAGGGTTCCAGGAATTCCAGAAGCATTTGCCATCCAGCCAAGCCCTTATTAACTTCAGGAAAAATAAATAAATAAATGTGAAATCTACAAATGTTTTAGGAAGGTGAGCAAAGGAGTCCGAGCTCTAAGTTGTTACTGTGTGTCGGGAGTTTCCTGTTTCCCACCAATAGGCACAGCACACCAAACACTTGCTCTTAGTCAATGCTGCTGGCAGCCCTGAGGAGGGAGGGATCCCCATTCCACTTGATAGATGAGGAACTTGAATGTCAGAGAAGTTGCCTTAACCAGCAGATGGCAGCGCCAATATCCAACATCATGCCATCTCACTTCTGCAAAGAAAACTTGGGTAGCTTTGCAATACCCTTTCAAACCACTCCTGCCATGAGGAGGAATCTGGAGGAAACTCATATCTCTATGAAAATAGTAAGTAGGAACTTGGAAAGACCCAAATTTCCCATCAGAGTCCCAAGCCTGTTCCTCTGGCTCCCAGCCTAGCTGCTGCCAGTCTCCCAGGAGTCCTGAAAGTCCCGGTGGTTCTGGGACACTGTGTTAGTGTGTGTGTTCGTTCAGGTCCTCTGAGAAACAGATGCCAGGCAGGATCACATGTACCAGGATTGCACAGAGGGAAATGCTTGTGTGAGAGAAAATGAAAAGGGAGCTGGAAGAGGCTGGCAGAGCTGTCAGACTGAGATAGATGCACGCCCAACCTTGAGTGAAGGGGAGAGCAAGGGGAGTTGGACAGAGGCCTCCAAGACTGATGTGCAGTGAAGATAGCTCTGCAAGGCCCTTGGGGAGTCCCAGAGCAAAGTCACTGCTGGAGGAGTCCCGTGTCTCCCAGAAACAGGCCTGCCTTCACATCCCTCCTCACTCAGTTATTGGCTTGGAGCAAACAGTGGGAGGCCAGGCCTGGCAACAAAAAGCCATGGGTGTCAGAGTAGCAGCTGGCACCCTTGCAAAATCACACTCCCTGTAGTTGGAGGTTGGCGAGGCACAAACATCTTCAAGGCTTACAGGAACTCAAGTCAGGCAAGTGTTCCCAGGGCTGCTCTAAACCAACCTCCATGCTAGGGTGACACTGTCGTCCAGCTGCCTTGGGAACTGGCAAAGTCTCACTGAGGTAGAAGGCAAGACTCAACTCCGGAGGCAGGGCTCAGACACGGAACCAAATTGAGGACTAGCTAAAACAGAGTCAGGGTGGAAGCCCTTTTCCATAAGCCACGCCCACTAGTATGCCATGTCAGTTTACCATTACCATGGCAACACTCAGAAGTTACCACCCCTTTCCATGAGGTACCCTGACAATCCAGAAGTTACCACTCTTTCTAGAAATTTCTGCATAATCTGCTCCTTAATTTGCATATAATTAATATAATTGCATATAATTAAAAATGGGCATAAACATGACTGCAGAACCGCCCCTGAGATGCTACTCTGGGCACACTGCCTGTGAGGTAGACCTCTTCTGCAAGGAGCAGGACTTCTGTTGCTGCTGTACACTGCTGCTTCAATAAAAGTTGCTAACACCACCTGCTCATCCTTGAATTCTTTCCTGGGTGAAGCCAAGAACTCTCCTGAGCTAAGCCCCAGTTTTGGGGCTTGCCCGCCCCATATCACCACCTGTGACCTCCCAGCTGCCAGTGGAGGAGGATGAGTGCCCGCATCTGGAAGATGACATGTAGACCACCCCTGCGATGGGCAGTTCATGCTGGAAGCAAGTTCATGCTGGACCCAGTCCCTGCAGGTGGGAGGAGGAAAGGGAAGTGAAGGAATAGAGAAAGTCTTGCAGGGTCTTATGTCGAAGGCAACCTGGATACACGCGTCTCCCTGTCAACAGGCTGCTTCTCTCATGCCAAGCATGCTGATGCACATGGTACAGCCAGCCTGCATGTCCGTGGAGTTCATCCTGAAGTGAGATCTGATACTCTAGTGGTTAAGAACTTAGGTACCAAGTCAGACCAACACGGATTTGAATTCCCACCTCCACTGCTTACTCCATGGGTGGCCTTGGGGAAGATAAAGTCACCTTGCTGGGCCTTAGTTTACTCATCTTTAAAATGGGTTCAACACCACCTCCCAGGGTTGTTGTGGAAAATAAAGGAGAGAAGTTTGTGAAGTGTTTAGCCCTTCCCCTGCCTGACTGTACTCATCCAATAAATGCTAGTCTAAGTCCCATTCAACATTAAGAAATGAAAAAATAACTACCTTATAGAATTGTAAAAATGGAGGGAGATAATGTATATTAAATAATTAGCACAGAAACTGGCACATGGACGCTACAATAATCATTTTGGTATCATAAATAATAACCAAGATAATTACTGACAGATCTGTTGGCTGGGGCCGAATAGACCCTCTAAGTGTGTCAAAATTCGATCAGGTAGGTCAGCATCCCAGCTGGAAGCAGATAACAGACTCAAACTGGATAATGTCAAGGAGACACTGTTTACAAAGCTGTAGGTGGAGTGTGGGGAAAACACAGAGGATAGTGAAGCACCACAGAGCTGCTGCCAATGTGAACTGTTACCATCCCAAAGGCCTGAAGGGCAAAAGCAGGGAGCAGTTCCCTCCGGAGGAGGTTGTCTGCAGAGTGGCTGCTTACCAGGGACTGTGACCTTAAGCTGAGGGACACAGTAACCCCCACACCAAGGGAGCTAGGGGGTACATGCATAACCCTATTCTCCTGCCAAGGCTCCCATTGGTCAAGGCCACCAGGAAGCCAGGGGGCTCAGGGACTGGTCTGTGAAGTGACAGAGGTCAGCACCCCAGGGCAGGGAGCTGGATGGAGAAGGGTGGACAGTGGATCTGGAGTGGAAAACGGGAGACACTCTGCTCATTATCGGAATCGGCTGGGTAATGCTGGCTGCTTGGGGACCCCAACACCTGAAACTCCCATGCCCTCCCCCTGCCGTTCGCAAGTTTGTGACCAATAGTGGTAATCCAGTGATCGTTTTGGCAATGGCAAATGCTCAGCATGCAAAAGTACAATGGCTTGTGCAAGAACATACAAGCAACATGCACCGAGCACCTACAACATGCCAGTCTCAGTGAACAAGCCACACAAAGTTCCTGCCCTTCCAGATCACAGGGTGCCATGGAGTACACAGACAAGCAGACAGGCAATGGCAGAGTCACGGGACAGAGAAAGCCCAGAGACAGCTGTGGGGACCCACAGCAAAGGGTCCCAGGAACACCTCGTGGAGAAAGGGGAGCCTATACAGGATGGGAGGAAGAGAGAAGAGGTCAAGTGAGGAGGGTCAAGGTCCTGGGGGCAAGAGGGAGTGGGGCTTAAAGTAGCTTTAAATAGCTCATCTGGCCAGAGTGCAGCATTTGAGGCAAAAGTGGTGAGAGATGAGCCTGGACAGGAAGGCTGGGGCCAGGTCACACAGGGCCTCGTAGATCATGGAAATAAAACGTGGGCAGAAGCCCAGCAGCAAGTCCAACCATGGAAGAGTTTTGAGCAGGTGAGTGATGCTTCCAGATTTGGAGTGTTCTAAGTGCCACATGTACGAGATTCCTTACTGGGGTGGGGGGAGGGAGAGGGAGGGCGGGACAGGGAGAGAGAGAGAGAGAGAACGCATATGTGTTGGAAAGGATCAAGTGAACAGGAATGGAGCTCTGCCTGGAACCCAGAGATGGGGTGGGAGTGTGTCTAGTATCTAATTTCTGCTGGCACGAGCAGCCGGGAGAAGCACATGTATGACCTGACCTGGGAGGTCAAAGTGACCCACAAACAGCTGAACACCCCTGATCCTACTATTTCCAATCAGGAGGTCGTTTTCAGAGCTCAGCAGCTTCCTGCCCTCTACCAAATCCACCCACAGCCATCATCTCCTAAGTATCTTCCCCGCTTACCTCCCCTCGCAGAACTGAGAGCTCACCCAACTGCCAAAAGGCAGCAGATGGAGACAAGTTGGAGGCGGTGGCTGGGGGAAGGGAGGGGGCAGGACGGGAAGAACACTTCAGGACTCTGAAGATGACACAACACAGCTTACTCAGACAGAAATGTGATCTGTCCTCCTGGGGGCTGGCACTACTAGGGGGGCAATGAGCTGCCAGGTATAATTAGACTAAGCCCCAGCAACAGGCTCTCTGCCCCACTCATGTCAGCACCCTCTTTCTGGCATCTGCTTCTGGTCCCTATGCAGCACGGCTTTATCCAGTGACTGACCTGGAAGAGTCTCACCGCAGAGAAGGGTCCTGTGGTTTGTTTCCCTTATGGTCATTACCCTAGGAAAATTAATAATTGTTAATAATGATTAATGACAACAGAAATAATAACAATGCAATCATAGCAACTGCTTTTTGAATATATACTTTCTGGCGGATACTTGGCAAGGTATTTAACATACATAACCTCATCTAATCCAACCAACAACCCTATGGGGAAGGTAATATTATCCTCATTTTCCAGATGATGATAATGAGGTCTAGACATTAAGTGATACAAGCAGAAGTTAGGTCAGGTGCAGTGGCTCACACTCGTAATCCCAGCACTTTGGGAGGCCAAGGTGGGCAGATCACCTGAGGTTGGGTGTTCAAGACCAGCCTGGTCAACAAGAAGAAACCCCGTCTCTACTAAAAACACAAAACTTAGCCTGGCATGGTGGCAAGTGCTGGTAATCCAAGCTACTTGGGAGGCGGAGGCATGAGAATCGCTTGAATCTGGGAGGCGGAGATTGCAGTGAGTCAAGATTGTGCTGCTGCACTCCAGCCTGGGCGACAGAGCAAGACTCCGTCTAAAAGAAAAAGAAAAGCAGAGATGGAACTTAGCTTGTCTGGACTTCCAAGCACAGGTTCTTCACTGCTCTGTCCTATGGATCTCCCCTCCCACCAGACACCAGCAACTTGATCTGCTTCTGAAATGTGTCGTCATTGTTCCAGGTTGGGAGTCAGTTCCAAGCTCTAATCTAGGATTCTGAGAGCTGGATTTGTGGGATTCTAACCCACAGCCAAGAGTCTTTATCATCCAGGTTGATGCAGCCTTGCATAAATGATGGATATAGTAGGAGAAAGGTGAAAAGGAAAATTGGCCCCTGACCTTGGAAGCTATTAAAGGTGTTTGATGGAGACAGTGAAACAAACTGAGCTGGCCTCTATTTTGATGTCTGTAGGTCTGAACACCCTTCTCCAAGTCTAACATTTGTAACAGGCTCCATGCATATGTACTCAGATCCAGCAAGCATTTATTGGGCCCCTGCTGGACACAGTAGGCTGCTATAGACACTACGCAAAATGAGAAAGAGTCCAAGTGATCACTTTCCAGGATGGTCTAATCCCTGAGGCAGGAAGCAGTTTCCCCAAGTAATGCAAAAATGCTAGTCACTGCCTGCATTTCTAATAGCTGCAAATTGCTGCTTTGTGGCTTCTAAAGCAGGCAGGTGAGCTGGAGAGAGCAGGTGTCCTGATATCCCAACATTCAGCATCCACAATTTTCCCACATCTTCACACACACAAAAAATAATCACTGCATCCTTCTTTGCTCTATCTATCCTTGAGGTAGGAACTAATTACCCCCTGTAACTTCGGGATCATCAGCATGATTTGGGGCAGATATGCACACAGAGGCTGATAAAATCAGCCAATTCCTTCCTATGTCAGAATGCCTTGTTTATTCATTAGTGGAGCTTTGGACACTAGCAGCAGACAGGCTGGCTCCAGGGCATTTAAAAGGTCAAGAATCAGGAGCCCAGGAAGTCAGATCAACTGGGATTCAGACCAACAGAGCATCCAGGGATAAGGGCAGTTTTCTAAATGCACCAACAATGCACTTTGTCCTGGAAAAGAATGTGACCCAACAGAGGCAAGCCTCTCTAGGAAATGTCCTTTCTCTCCAGCCCAAGGTGGCTAATAACCCTTGCGTTCCTGCCTTCAACTAGAAGCCTTGCCTGAAATCACTTTGACCTTGAGGAAACCAAGACTGCCTTGGGGAAACTGAGCCAATAAAAAAAGGAATCCTGTAGAGTCTGGAACCCACTACAATCCACAAGAATGATCTCTTATTCCAACCAAATAGGATAGTAATGACTTAAACTAACAAGCAGAGAAAATTTAGCTCACTTTCATGCACCATTCTTACTAAACACTCAACATGCATCCTTATTTAACACAACAGTCCTAAGAGGTACCTACGTTTGTCCTCATGTAATGGATGAGGCTCAGAGAGGTTAAATCATTCACTCGAAGCTATCCAGCTAGCTAAATGGTGGAGCTGGGATTTGAACTCAGGTCTCTCCAAATCCAGGTTGGCCTAATCCACTTTGGTGGGAAGTAATAGCTGTTACCCAGCACTGGGGAGTTATAAAGATGTTGGGGCAGTGAGCTTGGTGAAGCCCAGATTTGAGGGAAAGGATATTTTTGTTTGTTGTTTGTTTTTCCCAGCACCATTCAGAAGAAAGAGTGCCCCAACAGGCTGAACCGGTTATATTATGGTGGACTTAGAGGATGGATGGATGACTCACCACCTGAAGGTTTTAAAGCTGGTGGAAAATACAAAGAGAGATTTGTTGGCTAGCATCTTAGAAAAAAATAACCCTGCCCGATAGACATAGAAACCATGCCACAGATGGAAAGTGTCCTGCCCAAATATGGACTTAGATTGCTGGGGTTTCTCCTGGTTTCCAGAACACTTGGTTTTTCAAACAACAACAACAACAACAATAGTAGTAGTCCACATTTTACTCAGTGCTATGTGTCAGGCTCTGTCCTAGGTATTTTATGTACATTACATTGTTCAATTTTCACAAAAGCCTCATGGGTAAGTTCCAAAGCTCCAAGAGGTTGAATCAATTGCCTAAATCACACAATTAGAAAAAGGCAGGAGTAAGATTTTAAAACAGAGACAGGCCTGACTCCAAAATCTGAACTCGTAACTCCTAACCTGTACCTTCTCTTTAGAGTAACATTCATTCAACAATGTTCAACCAGAACACTAAGCAGAATGTTCCAGGTGAATGAGAGACTGCCTTCCTTTCAGGAGCTAAACAGCTCATCAAAGAGACAGACACATACATAGGTAATTGAATACAATGTAAACATGCTTTAATGGGGGAGGAAGCAAATAACAGTTTCGGTGAGTTGGACAAAGTCCACCAAGAGATGTTCTATGAGCTGAGTTTCAAGGGATAAGTAGGTGGTGTTTGCTTAATGAAGAAGGGAAAAGCATTCCAACAGAGGGAATAGCAAGGCATGAGGAGAGAGCTAGGAAGCATTATGTGTCTCTAGAGAAAAAGAAATTCTAATTGGCTAGGGTATTAAGTAGGAAATGGAAACAGATGAGGCTTGGGAAAAAAAAACCCAAATGTTTATCAATAGGTAAATGGATTTTTTTTTTTCTTTTTTTTTGAGACAGAGTCTCGCTCTGCCGCCCAGGCTGGAGTGCAGTGGCGTGATCTTGGCTCACTGCAAGCTCCGCCTCCCAGGTTCCCGCCATTCTCCTGCCTCAGCCTCCCGAGTAGCTAGGACTACAGGCGCCCGCCACCTCGCCCGGCTAGTTTTTTTGTATTTTTTAGTAGAGACGGGGTTTCACTGTGTCAGCCAGGATGGTCTCGATCTCCTGACCTCGTGATCTGCCCGTCTTGGCCTCCCAAAGTGCTGGGAGGTAAATGGATTTTTTAAAGTTTTGTGGTATAACTATACAATCGAAGACTACCCTACAGAAAAAATAAACTAATACAAGCAACAATACTGATGAATCTCAAAAACATTATATTGAGTCGAAGAAACCAGACACAAAATAATATATACTGTATGATTCCATTTAAATGACATTCTAGACAAAACACAACTACGTGATGGAAGGACGGGCGTGGTGGCTCACACCTGTAATCCCAGCTGCTCCGGAGGCTGAGGCAGGCGGATCACCTGAGGTCAAGAGTTTGAGACCAGGCTGCCCAACATGGTGAAACATCTCTACTAAAAATACAAAAATTAGCTGGGCACAGTGGTACATACCTGTAATCCCAGCTGCTCGGGAGACTGAGGCAGGAGAATTGCTCGAACCTGCGAAGCGGAGGTTGCAGTGAGCCAATATCGTGCCACTGCACTCTAGTGTGGGCAACAGAGCAAGACTCCAAAAGAAAAGACAAGACAAGACAGAGAGGAAGAGAGGAAGAGAGAGAGAGAGAAGTGAGGGAGGGAAGGAAGGGAGAGGGGGAAAGAGAGAGAAAGAGAGAGAGAGAGAAAGAGAGAAAGAGAAAGAAAGAAAAAGAAAGAAAGGAAAGAAAGAAGAAAGAAAGAAAGAAAGAAAGAAAGAAAGAAAGAAAGAAAGAAAGAAAGAAAGAAAGAAAGAAAGAAAGAAAGAAAGAAAGAGAGAAAGAAAAGAAAAAAGAAGGAAAGAAGGAAGAAAAGAAAAGAAAAAAGAAAGTGACTGTGATAGTAATAAAAAACAGTGGTTTCCTCTGTGGGACAGTGGTTGACTAGAAAGGAGAAGGAGGTGATGATACTTCAGGGTCATGGAAATGTTCTTGATTACAGTCATGGTTACTTGGGGGTGTAAATTTGTCAAAACTCATAAAGCCAAACTCGTAGAATCTGTGCATTTTATTAAGTGTAAATTATGCCATAATTTCAAAAGAGAGAGGAGAGAGAAGAGGACACAGAGAAAAGAGAGGATAAAAAGTCTGATTTGGATCTAAGTCTGAAGGACTATGTAGCCTGGCTAAGGAAATCAGACTCTAGAGGGCAGGAGAGAAGCTGCTGAGATGTTTAAGCAGAGGGGTGATCTGACACAGTTTGATCTGAGGAAGATCACTCGACTCTAAAGGAAGACGGAGAACTAGGTAAAGACAAGGAGGACAATTAGAAGCCTAGTACCCAGGAGCTGGGTACTATTCCATTAGGGCAGTTGCCACGACAAAATAAAAAGGTGGGAACATTTCAGCTTGTAAAATTTAGAATGTCTGGATGTCAACTATGATGTGGAAAGCAGCAGGCAAGGGAAGGGTGTGGACAGCTCTGAGGTTTCTGGGTGACCATGTAAATGCCAGCATCCTTAATAAAGATGATAACTTTTATTTTAAGGGGGGCATGTTTAGGGACACAGGAGGGAGTTAGAACAATTAGTTTTAAGTTTACACATGGTGAACTTAAAGGACTTTTTTTTTTTTTTTCTGAGACGGAGTCTTGCTCTGTTGCCCAGGCTGGAGTGCAGCAGCGCGATCTCGGCTCACTGCAAGCTCCGCCTCCCAGGTTCACACCATTCTCCTGCCTCAGCCTCCTGAGTAGCTGGGACTACAGGCACCCGCCACCACACAGGGCTAATTTTTTCATATTTTTCGTAGAGACGGGGTTTCACCTTGTTAGCCAGGATGGTCTTGATCTCCTGACCTCGTGATCCGCCCGCCTCGGCCTCCCAGAGTGCTGGGATTACAGGCATGTTGAAGGACTTTTGAGACATTCAGGGGAGAGGGGCAGATGAACAGGGACAGAAAATAAATTGGGGACAGAGAGAAATCCAAGAAACAAAAGTAGTTATACTAGTTATAACTTGTATACAATGGCCAGTTACACAAGTTGCCATTGATAATGTGCTTCCTATGTACTTCATATCTCTTGGTCCTCACAATGCCCCCGAGGGAGATGCCCTTATAGAGGGCCACATGAGTTGCTCAAAACATCCAGCTAGTAAGGGAGGAACCAAGATTCAAACTCAGGCCAACCAACCACAGTGCTGAGAAAAAGATTCCTGACAACCATCCCACGAAGTGGATAGGAGCCCTCCAGGTGAGAGTGTGCACTGAGCCTAGCCAAAGCTTCCGTTGGCCCACAGCCCCAGAGGCAGGGTCTCCTCCCTCCTAATGCAATTCAAATTAATAAAACCTGACTGAGAACCATAGACTTCAGGAAGCACCCAGTTTTAAAGAACAGGGTCTGCCCCTCCAGAGCTCACACACAAATTCCAGGCCATCTTTGGACTCACTGATTTGAGGAATCCTACATGCCATGAAGGGATTCCTCAAGGCTACGTTTGGACCTGGTACCCAAAATAGACTCACCTCTCACTATAAACCAATTCTGGGCCTATTATGTATAATATAGTCTTGTATAGGTAGCAGCAACCTGAATCTGTCCTGAATATACAATTCCTCAACAACTCACTCAACAAGCATGTGTTAATTGCCAGCTATGTGCTAGGCATTGTAATAGGCACTGGCAAATGCAAATGTTTAAAAACATAGTGCTTAAAGTATCAACAAAGCAAGAGCACCATAAAACTGAGGGGGAAAAAAACTCTTTTAAGAATTTCATATTTTATGGCTGCATAGTATTCCATGGTGTTGAAGCTGGAAACTATCATTCTCAGCAAACTAACACAGGAACAGAAAACCAAACACCACATATTCTCACTCATAAGTGGGAGTTGAACAATGAGAACACACGGACACAGGGAGGGGAACATCACACACTGGGGCCTCTTGGGGGGATGGGGGGCAAGGGGAGGGAGAGCATTAGGAGAACTACTTAATGTAGATGACAGGTTGATGGGTGCAGCAAACCACCATGGCACATGTATACCTATGTAACAAACCTGCATGTTCTGCACATGTATCCCAGAATTTAAAGTATAATAAAAAATGAATTTTATATTTTATATCTACTGTAGTTAACAATATATTTTATACTTAAAAATTGGCAAAAGTAGATTTTAAGATTTTAAGCATTCTCAGCACAAAAAAAATGGTACATATGTGAGGTAATGCATACATTAACTAGCTTGATTTAGCCATTTCACAATGTATACGTATTTCAAAGCATATTATATATCATAAATATATAGTTTTTACTTGTCAATTAAAAAATAGAATATATTTATAAATGAGTTGTAATAGCAAAAAAAAGAAACCTAAAAAACAAGTAATTATCATAATAAAAATCAGAATTTAAATGGCATCGTACTCTTCTCAGTATGAGTATCTAAGGAAAGACATTGGTCTCTGCCTTTCTGGAACTGGGTGAAACATACGTTAGGGGAGATTTGAATATGGTAGAATTTTTGAGTTACATGTCTTGGTTCAAATCCCAGTTCTGCCACCTTCTAACTATGTGATCCCTAAATTATGAGCCTTGGTTTATTCCTTTGTAAAATGTAGATAGAATCAACTTAGAGTTGTTATAGGGACTTCATAAAGTAGTGTCAGGAAAGTGTACGGTGTAAGTCCATATAAATCAATATAAATCAAAATCTATGAGATTTTCCTTCTCCTAGGCTGTATTAGTTATCTATCACTACATTAAAAAATCACCATGAACTTAGAACCTTAAAACAACCCACATGTATTATCTCCCAGTTTCAGTGCATTAGGAATCAGGCATCATTTGCCTGGGTTCCTTTTCTTAGATCTCTCATAAGCCTGAAATCAAAACACTGGCCAGGGTTAAGGTCTCATCTGAAAGCTCAGTGGAGAAGATTGTACTTCCAAGCTCACTTACATTGTTGGCAGGATTAATTTTCTTTGGGATATTAGACTGTGAGCCTCAGTTCAAGCTGGCTGGTAGCCAGAGGGCACCCTCAGTTTCTTGTCACATGGGCATCCCCAACATGGCAACTAACTTTATCAAAGCCAGCAAGGGAGACAGTTTGCTAGCAAGACAGCAGTTCCAAGCTTATATAATGTAATCATGGAGGTAACATGCCATCTCCTTTTCCATATTCCACTGGTTAGAAGCAAGTCTCAGGTCCTGCCTACACTCAAGAGCAGAGGATTTCACAAAAGTGTGAAGAGTGGGGTTGGGGACCAATGGGGCCATACACTGGCTGACATTTCTCACTCCTTCAGCACAGTCTTCTACTATTGGCACATCAAAAAGGATGCACCTGCTTTTCAGCCCAAAAGATCTGTGGCATTAAGGCTCCCTCCAACATGGCAGTATAGGTTGGCCACCAGCTGAAAGGCGTCTGCAAATCCAGTGTCCTTGTCTTTGAACAAGACTGAATACAGGCATATATCTGCCTTCTGAGATACACGTAAGCTTCATGATCTAACTTGATGTGTGTCATCTCATCTAAAGGCAGATTAAACTTTGCTTACAGATACTTTCATAAACGAAAGTGTCCTATTTGAGATTAAGCAGAATCCCATAAAACCTAACACTTTTGAGACCAAGTTACGTTTTTTCATTCAGCAAATATTTAATGAATATTTACTTAGCGCCGGCACCATTCTAGAGCTAGAGCATACTGTGGTAAACAGAACAGAGAAAGCCTTCATCCTGGAGCTCACGTTCTATTGGAGGAGAGGTCAGGGAGAGACAGTAAAATAAATACACGACATGTTTGCCAATGTTAATAATCTGTCAAATGTGATTCCATTATAAAGTGTAAACATGAAATTTTAAATCCATGGTTTATTTCCAAATATGAGAATTAAAAAGTTCATTGACAATCCCAGTACCTACTGCCTCAACAGAACAAAGTTTCTCCAAATTGAAATTGTTTGAAACTATAAATATCTTAGTTGAGGTAGCAAGTACATGAATATATACATTTGTCATAATGCACTAAAATGTTACATTTAGAATGTGTGCCTTTTATTGAATATATAATTAATACATCTAATAAGTTTATGAATTATACATCTAACAAAACAAATAAATAAAAATAGAAAGACAAAAATTTCAGAAAGAAACTACCTAAGAAATACCATCCCTGAAGACAGATTTTCCCAGTTTGGCATCATCCTTGAGAGATCACGAATTATCCGAAACTACTGATTATAACCATATAGTTAGCCATTGTGCTGACATGAGAACAAGAAAATACATATTGCATCATGAATATACAGTAGTTTGTGAAATACATACGCCTTGAGTTTACTGCTTATGCAAACATCATTGGCCTGTTAACTCAACACCAAGTCTTGTACAGTAATAATTAAATTCGGTCATCTTTGATATTTTGCCAAACTTCAGTTATATAGAAACCATATTATTACACAGAAAAAAATTGTATTTTGTTTTCAGATGTTTATGTACACATTGGAGCCCAGGACATATTTTATTCAACAGTTTGTTAGTTTGCATTATAACATTTAAATTTTAGACATTTAGTGTGTGGATGGCCCTGTATTCTCTTGCCTGGAGTCTCACAAAGTGAGACAGTGGTATTATAAGTAAGCCATATTTATCTCACACTTTCTTTTCTTTTTTTCTTTTTTCTTTCCTGATAGGATCTTCCTCTGTCACCTGAGCTGGCATGCAGTGGCATGATCGTAGCTCACTGTAACCTCAAACTTCTGGGCTCAAGCAATCCTCTGGCCTCAGCCTCCTGAGTAGCTGGGACTACAGTTGTGCACCACCATGTTGGTTAATTTTGATATATTCATTTTTTTATGGATGGGGTCTCACCATGTTGTTCAGGCTGGTCTCAAACTTCTGATCTCAAGGGATCCTCCTGCTTTGGCCTCTTGAGTATCCATGACTACAAGCATGAGCCACCACATGAGGCTCATCTCACACTTTCAAATATGTACACCCTGTGATCAGGTAGAGCCCTCAGAATCACTCCATCTGCCCGGAAGGGACAGGGATTTACAGAAGAGCCCCTTTTCATTGCTGGGGAGGATGAGGCTGTGCTCCAATATTGGAGGAGCACATTGAAACCCATCAGACCTAGAAATCAAGGTGCATCAGACAGCAGGAGATAGAAGTAGCTGAAACCACAAGGTCTGGGGCAGGGGTTGGCAGTCTTTTCTGTAAAGAACCAAATAGTAAATATCTTAGTCACTTCAGGCCAGCAGTCTCTGTGGCAACCGTTCAACTGTGTCATTGTGGCAAAAAGCAGTCATAGATGATGCACCAATAAATGGGCATGGTTGCATGCCAATAAAACTTTATTTACAAAAACAGACAATAGGCTAGGTTTGGCCCCTGGGCCATAGGTTTGCCAATCCCTGATGTGGGATTTGCCAGATGGAAGGGTGGCGAAATCCCAGCTGTCCTTTCATAAGTCACCTCACTTCTCTGAGCCTCAGTCTTCTTACATGCAAATTCAGAAAAATAATGGCACCAGGTTCACAGTGCTGCTGTAAGGATTGTTAAATCAAAGAGCTCAGTACCATTTCTGGAACTCAGCAAACCACAATAAAAGTCAGCAATTACTCATGTCTGGTCCAGACTGAGGAGATTTCAACCATGATGCCACAGTCTGAATGTTTTTGTCCCCCCAAAATTCATGTGTTGAAATCCTAACCCCCAAAGTGATGGCATTAGGACGTGAGGCCTTTGGAAGGTGATTAGGTCATGAGGGTGGAACCCTCACGAATGAGATTAATGCCTTTGTAAAAGAGGCCCCAGAGAGCTGCCTTGGCCCTTCTACCACGAGAAGACAACAAGAGGTGGCAGCCATGAACCAGAGAGCAGGCACCAAATCTGTTGGTGCCTTGATCTTGGACTTCCCAGCCTCTAGAACTGTGAGAAATAAATGTCTGCTGTTTATAAGCCACTCAGTTTATAGTATTTTGTTGTAGCAGCCTTAATAGAATAAGACAAATGGCTCCACCTCTTGCAAGTTAGGTGACCTTGGGCATATGATGTAACCTTCCTGTCCCTCAATTTCTTTCTCATATCTAACATGGGGATAATAATATTTGTGAGAACTAAATGAGACAAGAAATGCAAAGTAGTTAGAAAAATGCATGTAAATGTGCTGAAAAGTTAGCTTGAATTATGTTTGCTATACTGTGATTATAAATTATTATTTTATTATATTATACAATTTATCATAGGGAAGGGATTGAACAGAGTAAGGGAGAGAATCCCTTCTTCAGCAAAAAATAAAAAACTAAAAAATAAAAAATCGAAAAAAACAACAACAAAACACAGTACCACAAGGCCAGCTTTTCCCAAAGCCTCTTAAGACTTGAACCTTTAGTCCAAGACATTAGCTGTAGAAATGCTTTTCTCTGCACCCACAAAGCAGCCCGAGACACCAAACACAGAAACAAACTGAGCCAAAGCTGAACTGTGTTCATCTTCGTAGTGTAGTTTTGCCTCTAAATTGTTACCAAAGATGAAATACCATGTCTAGAACCTCCTTGGGAGCTTTGAGAAAAAGCCCTGTGACAGGGGGAAAAAACCGGCCTACTTTAACAAGCAGATGCTTTTTAGATGGTTTTAATCTTAGTTTTTCATTGGTTTCATCCTTCATTTAGTCTCCAGAATTTGCATCGGGCTGCCAAACAGCAGTGATGCCTCTGCAAATACATTATCTTCTTTCACTAATATCTATGCTAGGTCTACTCAGATGGGTGTTCTCCTAACACGCACAGAAGCCAACACAATTAACTTTCCTAAAAGGAAATTCAATCACCTTTGCAGAAAACAGTTCTTGAGCTCCTTCTCTGGGTTGATACAGCAACACACGCACAAAAGTCCAAACAGCACTAAAGTAATTAAAGCAGCTGGGATTGATCGGGGTTCTGAATGACCTTTTGGTAACTTACCTACGCCTGCCATTTAGAGAAGGAATAATTTATGATGCAAGTCAAAGTGCAGAAAACCAAAGCAGACAGAGAGAATTCTGATTAGCCTTGGAAGGGTGAACTGTCAGGAAGGGCCCCCCGGAGCCCCTCGTGAAAACAGGGAACAAAAGCAGTAAACGTCCAGGTTTGCCCAGACACAGGCGCCTGCGGTTCCTGGTGTGTGTCTGCTCCTCTGGTTCATAGAATCCAAGAATTTCAGGTCTGGGAAGGCCTTAAAGGTCTAAGTGAGCCTATTCCTTTGACAAGTGAGGAAACTAAGGCTTAGAGCAGGGATTTCTTCTAGGTCTCCTGCATGCTAAGCGGGAAGATTTTACCACTTCGTCGGACAATTGTACTCAAACCAAAGAGAACTTCAACCCCTAAAATGCCCTTTATGTGTAAATTCCAAATAAATTTGCAATTAAAATTACAAATTAAATTTGTAGAATACAAGCCCCATGAAAGCATGAATTTTTTTTTTTTTTTCTGTTTTGTTTACTACTGTAACCTGAGCAGCTAGAATAATTGCGGGCACCTAGGAGACACTCAATATATTTTTGTGCATTAAGATTTTAGAATTAATTATCCTGGAACTCAAGAGGTGCATGGGTCAATACGGAGCTGAGTAGGCTCTGTACCCAAAATGGTGCCCATTTGAGGGGCCAACTCATGAAAACAAAAGATTTAGATGCTCAGTGTATTTTACTGGCACTAAAGATTAGTCCACAGCCTCTCAATGAAAAGACCCTGAGACATGGATGACCACTAGTAAAGTTTATGCACCTGGGAGAAATGACTGTATGGTTGGGACTTCCTATAACGCCTTCCTACAAGTTCCCTACCTTTTCTTATGCTGTTACTTCCACCTTGGAAACCCTTCACTCACCTCTGAATCTTAACACTTCATCCACACTTTAAACCTCAGCTCCTCCGCAGTCTCCTCCAGGAAGCTCTCTTTGCTTTCTCCTAGACAGAAGCGATTGCTTCCTCCTTAACCTAACTCCCACACAGCCTTTAAATGGCACTTTGTCAAGGGGGCCTTGCATGACCCTCTGGATTAGGTTAGATTTTCCTACTCCCTATACTGTTACTTGCATAACACTAATTATGCTTTATTTATTGCCTGTCTTCCCCCACTGAACAGTAAGCCTCATGAAGTCAGAAACTACATCTGTCTTACTTTGCCATTGTATCGCAGCACCCAAGACAGTGTCTTGTCCACAAGAGACATGAATAAGTGAATGGATGGACAAAGGGACATATGGATGGATAGATTGATCAATTAATAAATAATTGAACGAATTAATCAGTGAATCAGTTAAACAAATAAATCCATTAATCAACCAATCAGTGAATCAATGAATGAATCATGTATATGCTATTTACCCAATCTCTAATATGCTGCTGAATTTATTAATATTTCTCTAAGACAGAATAATGCAGTGGTTGAAAGTGTGATTTCTAGAGCCTGGCTGCCTGAGACAAAATCTGGTCTCTCTGTACAGCCTGTGTGACCTCAGGCAAGCTACTGAACATCTCTGAACCTCAGTGAGAATGGTCATACTGCCCATACTTTGTACGACCATAGGATTAAATGAGATAATATGTGTAAAGTGCTTTCTACAGTGGTTGGCACATAACAGTTACTCAATGAATGTTAGCTTTCATTGCTCTGATGTTATCTTAGGGCAAGAATTGCCAAATTTGTCTTGGTAAGGCCCAGCAACTAGCACAGTACACGTATTGGGCTCCCCCAAAAATATCAAATAAATAAATGGATATTTTAAGCCTCTCTGCCAGGACACTTCAAAATTGTGGGAATGTCAAATTTGCTCATGTCATAAAGGAACCTGAAAAGACATGACAGCTAAATGCGATACAAGATGCTGAACTGGATCCTAGAGGAATGCCGAGAACAGTATTGGGTCCATTTGCAAAGCTGGACTACAGATGGCAGATGAAAGTATTGCATCAGTGTTAAGTTATCCAAAGTAGATAACCACAATGTGCTTACATTACAGGCTATCTGTATTCTTAGGAAATACATGGAAAAAAGTAGATATAAAAAACCATATCGTATATAACAAAATTATATATAAAAAGACTTGCAAATTATATATAAAAAGAGCCACCTGGTATTATAGTTCTGGGTTTTCAAATAAAAGTTGAAAATCAAAAATAATAGTCAAAGATAATAACAGAAAAGCAATCTTGGGAACTAACGTAGGGAATCGGCTGATAAGCCTGCAGAGGAGACCAACACACGACATCCATTGCTCCATGATGGCAAATGTTACTAACGAATATGGCATCTTTTCTCAGTAAATCCAAACACAGCCTCAGAACCCTTCTCAACGCAGCTGCTACGTACTAAACAAAGTTGTTCTTCTGGATGAAATAACCATGGATGTAACCCCTACCAGAGATTCTTCTGTTCCAGTTGGAGATACATTAAGATTCAAAGCCTTTCTAACGAAGGTATTTCAGCTCTTGGAACAACTAAGTAGACAGTCTTCAAACTACAGCTCAAAGATCTCTTTGATACTTTATGCCTACCAAAACTTAACATTGATTTTATTTTAGAGAAAGAAGGTGCTGTGAGGTAGGAAGGTAGGGGTGTGTGTGTGGGTGTATGTGTTTGAATCCCAGCTCTGCCACCTTCCAACCTGAACACGTTGTCTTACATTCCTGTGCCTCAATTTCCTCATCTGTAAAAAAGGGCCAACAACCCCGAGGCTTTTGTGAGAACCAGCGAAGTTCGTGAATGTGAGCATCTTGTACCCTTTACAGATAAATTCTATGATTATTGTGATAATGATTATCAACATCATCATAATCATCATCTTTCCCCTTTTTCTTCTTTGCAATTACCCGCAGCTAATGGAGTCCTGTTTCTCTTTAGAGGGTGAAGAGCCATCTCTGCCCAGAACATTTCCAGCTTCTGTTTTTCAACAACCCACGGAGCTCTCCTGCCTTGAACTTGAATCATGCTAGAGTTTCAAGAGAGCAGTTACATGTCCATTTCCTTCAATTATCAGCAAAAGATAAAGTGCCCTGGCTCTCGGCCCCAGATGCCACCTGGCCTGGCCCGTCTAGGGTTTCCATTATGAGCCAAGGTAGAGAAACCGGGCCTGCGGGTTTATTCTCGGTCCCTGGCCCTCTAACTAATAGGACTTCAGCCACTTGCTGGAGCATAAAGCTTTCTCTCTGGGCAAAGCCAACCAATTTAAATGGCACTCACAGCTCATGTCTGTATGTCATGAGCTCCTGAGTACTGCAAGGGGCCAGAGCAATAAATCTATTAGGTCTCCTTTGTCCCATCTTGTCGTGAACTTCTAAGAAAAAGGCACTAAGAGGATCAGTACCCAGAAAACCTTCATAATTGTGGCTTCTACACGGCGAATGAGGACAATTACCAAGGCAACCGGCCAATCATTCTGGTTAAGGGCAGAGAGAGTTTAGTCAAGAAGAGGCTCTTGCGAACTATATTGCACTGTAATCAGAGGGTAACCAACATTTTAAAAGGCCCTTGTGCAAAAACAGGAGAGATGGCAGGGAAGGGAAAAAGAAGAGGGGGGGAAATTAATTTCCTCTCATTTCCTGCCTGGTCCATTGATTGCGGTCCAAAGGCAAGATGATGTGCTGTACCCTTGCACCTGGGGCCATGGGAGCTGGCAGAGGAGCCGGCAATGTTGTCTATCTTATGCCTGCATCTATTTACTTATCTTCCCCTCTAGGCTCAGCATCTGTAGCAGAGATCTCATGAAAAGAGTGAAAAAGTTTTCAGTAAACATCTTTAAGGACAGTATAAAACCTCTTAAATTATCTTATAGTCCCTTGAGAAAGAATAACACATCCATCTTTATTCAGTCTTCCTTACCTTAGTTGCTGGTTTTGCCAGATCATTTTGTTACCCAAGTCATTTTGCTCATCAGAGTGTCTCCTATGAAGTTACGTTGTAAATCAGGGTAATAAAAGGATAATTGGGACAGTGGGAGTACCCGAAACTCCAGTTGCTTTTCCCTTTTCAGGACTGTCAGGATTCTGGTTGCAGACTGAGTTAAGGATCCACATCTTCCTCCTGGGCTGTACAAGGCTCCTGGGAGGGCTGATTATTTTGGTGAGCGTTCGTCTTTGATTCACAGGTCATAATCCTGTATCTCTTGGCTCGGGTGCCAAGGACAGCAAAGCACTCAATAACCTGCCCTATGTTTGCTGAGCTTCCCGGTAGAATTAACAAAGCCATCCAATAACACAGGAAGCTACCCTGTCTGTTAAGGAGTGTCATGTAACACGAGGCATGAAAGGAGAGACATCCCTAATTGAAGAAATTCATTTATTCACTCAACAAACACAGGCCAGATGTATTCTTCTAACATCAGCTAGGAAATGATTTCCTTGGTTCTTTCCAACTACAAGAGCCTATAATTCTAGTTACATTGGGATAACAGTAATGAAAGGAATATTAGTAGTAATAATGAGGGCAATAGCTACAAGTGTATGGAACATTCACTAAGTTCCAGGCCACGTATCTGACCTCTCTGAAACCTCTAGGATACTGTTGTATAACTCGGGGTCCCAGCAGGACACTCAAAGGGTTTAATTGAGGAGAGTTTAATAAACACAGGTGTGGGCAGGGCTAAAGAAACCACCAAGAGATACTGAATTCCTGAGGGCCAGCAAAAGTGGGAAGCTGTTACCACTTCTTGGCTAAAGAAAGGAGAATATTGTTCTTGGACCACGGGAGAGGAACCACCCAACAGGAGCTGAGGTCAGGGAGGAACACAGCATAACCTAAAACCACATCCCACAGGAAGGAGCTATGGAAATAGGCTATTCCAGGCTTCTCTTCTGCCCTGTAATCTCACCAGTGAGTCCATCGGCCAATGCCAAAAGCAAGCCAGAGGCTGAGGGTACCTGCTGATCAAGTCTGTGCAGGTCAGCTCCCCAAAACACAGAGCAGGGTGAGAAGGGTGAAGAGTTGTTATGGGGGCCGGGGAAGGGCACAGAGAGAACAGCCAGCACATCCATGTCCCCATTTCACAGAGATACTGAGTCCTGAGACAGGAAAAACTAACCAAGGTCACCCCACTGGCAAGTGATGGCATGAGAATTTCAGCGTGTATCTGCTAGACACTGAAGCCGTATCTAGGATGGGACCCAAGGCTTATAGACGATGACACTGAGGAAACTAACAAGCATGTGAGGGGTGGGACAGTGGTCCTCAACTGTAGAGAGGCCCAGGGTCACGAGGGAGCTTGCTTTATTTTAGGTTCTGGGGTACATGTGCAGGATGTGCAGGCTTGTTACATAAGTACACGTGTGCCATAGTGGTTTGCTGCACCCATGAGCACCAAGGGGAGCCTATTACAATGCAGACTCCCCAGGCCCTGTATGCAAAGATTCTGAGAGAAAGGGCTGGGTGTCCCCATGGCTACTGAAAGGCTCAGGTCCCATCTAAAGGGGGCTAGGTTCTGGCTGGGCGTGGTGGCTCACGCCTGTAATCCCAGCATTTTTGGAGGCTGAGGTGGGTGGATCACCTGATGGCAGGAGTTTGAGACCAGCCTGGCAAACACAGCGAAACCCTGTCTCTACTAAAAATACAAAAAAAAAAAAAAAAATTAGCTGGGCATGGTGGTGTCCACCTCTAATCCCAGCTACTCGGGAGGCTGAGGCAGGAGAAATGCTTGGACCCGGGAGGCAGAGGTTGCAGTAAGCTGAGATCGCCCCATTGCACTCCAGCCTGGGTGACACAGTGAGACTCCGTCTCAAAAAACAAAAGAATAAAGGGGACTAGGTTTCATCTAAAGCCACTGCTCAGCAGCCGGGCTCACACTTGTACTCCCAGCACTTTGGGAGGCCAAGGTGGGCAGATCATGAGGTCAGGAGATCAAGACCATCCTGGCTAACACGGTGAAACCCCATCTTTACTAAAAATGCAAAAACCATTAGCCGGGCATGGTGGCGGGCACCTGTAGTCCCAGCTATTAGGGAGACTGAGGCAGAAGAATGGCGTGAACCCAGGAGGCAGAGCTAGAAGTGAGCGGAAATTGCGCCACTGCACTCCAGCCTGGGTGACAGAGCGAGACTCTGTATTAAAAAAAAAAAAAAAAAAAAAAAAAAAGCCGCTGCTCAGCTTCACCCACTTGTAACCCTGCAGGTTTGAGAACCTAGTTTGTTAGCTCCTCCAATTTTCCAAGAGAACCCCAAAAATCCAGAGTCTTAGGCAGAATCTTCCCCTTTTTAAATGAAGGCAACTAATTCAACAAGCACCAAAACAAAACAAAGCGAAATCACCACGGTGGGGCCACACAAAGCATACCTGAAGGGCACCAGTGTGCAGCCTTCCTTGTGGAGAAAGCCATTCGGCATTGTCAGGCCCTGGGACAACGTCCTGGCCAAGAAGTCGGAAGAAACCTAAACTCCTGTCCTGGCTCTGCAGCTGGCTCCCTGTATGTCCTTGGGTAATTCCTGTCCCCTCTTGAGACTCCAGTCTCCTCAGCTTCTACCTGAGGGAATTGGAAGACGACAATCTCAAAGACCCTTTTCCAGAACTTTCATGATTTGACATGCTTTTCCCTCAGAAGGAAAGCCATTCAGTTGTATAGCCATTTCTGAGAAATTTCCATCATGCCCTTCAAAAGCTGCTTGTCTCATTCCCTCCTACTGATAACGCATGCATCTCCTTTCTTAAAGGAGGAAAGAAGGTTAATCAAAGCCTATGGAATAGATATTTCTATTTCTAGAATCCTCTAAGGACAGTATAGCGTCTCTTAAAGAATCTTCTAGGGTTGACCAGGCACAGTGGCTCACGCCTGTAATCCCAGCACTTTGGGAGGCTGAGGCAGGTGGATCACCTGAGGTCAGGAGTTCGAGACCAGCCTAGCCAACACGGTGAAACCCTGTCTCTACTAAAAATACAAAAATCAGCCAGGCATGGTGGTGGGCACCTGTAATCCCAGCTACTCGGGAGGCTGAGGCAGGAGAATCACTTGGACCCAAGAGGCAAGAGGTTGCAGTGAGCTGAGATCACACCATTGCACTTCAGCCTGGGTGACAACAGTGAGACTTTGCCTCAAAAAAAAAAAAAAAAAAAAAAAAAAAAAAAAAAAACTTCTAGGGTCAGTTATGATGGCTCACACCTGTAATCCCGGCACTTTGGAAGGCCAAGGCGTGATCACTTGAGCCCAAGAGTTCGAGACCAGCTCTGGCAACATAGTGAAATCCCATCTCTATAAAAATATGTAAAATTATCTGGGCATGGTGGGGCACACGCCTGTGGTCCCAGCTACTCAGGAGGCTGAAGTGGGAAGATCACTTGAGCCCAGGAGGTTGAGGCTGCAGTGAGTCGTGATTACACTGCTGCACTCCAGCCTGGGTGACAGAGAGAGAGAGAGAGACTGTGTCTCAAAATAAATAAATAAACAAAAAATTAAAAAAAAAAAAGAATCTTTTAGCCCCGTGAGAATAGAAATAATGGTGCCACCTTCTGAATCCAGCTGCTGTCACTTCATTTGCTGGTTTAGCCAGAACGTTTCATTATCTAAGTCATTGTACTCATCAGAATGTGTCCTAACAATGTATAGGAAGTATGTTGAAAATAAGGGTTATGGATGTAATTACTAATGTAACACTAATAATTTAATGATGTGGTTATTAATGTAATATTAGTAATAACATAATAACTAATAACATCTCTCAATGTTGTTCAAAGTGTACAAAATTTCATTTGGGAGGAATAAGTTCAAGACATCTGTTACTGCACAACATGATGGCTGTAGTTAACAATGTATTATATTACTAAAAATCACTAAGAGAGCAGAATAAGTGTTTGCAGCACAAAATAATAAGTATATGAGGTAATACACATGTTAATTTGCTCAATTTAGCCATTCTACACTGCATACACATTTCAAAACATTGTGTTGTAAACCATAAATATATACAATTTTTGTCAGTTAAAAAATAAATAATTTTTAAAATAATAACACTAACAATGTAATATGACCAGATGATATTACGGCCAGAGGATTCAGGAATATTGGAATCCTGTCCCAGACCACATGAGGTCCCTGAAGGAATGATATGCACAGATGGACATGTGGAAGGTGGTCATAGACTCCTCCTATGCTCAACTCAAGTTAACAGGGCTGGGTCACCTAGAAAGAAACTTTGGTTACAATAGCCTTAAGTCTATTGCAGACTCAAAGCCTTTTCTACTTGTTTCACTCCTTATACCCAAGTTCCAGAATCATGGCCATTGAGGCAAGGATTCACACACCCCTCCCCTCCAGGGCTGCCACCCTGGCCAACCCCACATCACTTCCCTCCTTTCCCATCTGGATCACCCCAACAGCCTTCTAACTGGGACCCTGGTTCTTTTTCTTAAACTTTCTCTAAGGTTGTTAACTAATGCTTTACTTTGTTTTTAGATTTAACAAGTATATCATCCTTGACACAAAAATAAAAGGCCAGGCATGGTGGCTCACACTTGTAATCTCAGCACTTTGGGAGGCTGAGGCAGGAGGATTGCTTGAGGCCATGAGTTTGAAACCAGCCTGGGCAACATAAGGAGATGCTGTCCCTAAAAATAAAAATAAAAATAAAAATAAAAATTATCCAGGCATGGTGGTGCACATCTGTGGTTCCAGCTACTTGGGAGGCTGAGGTGAGAGGTTCACTTGAGCCCAGGAGGTTGAGGCTGCAGTGAGCCAAGATTGAGCTACTGGACTCCAGCCTGAATAACAGAGTGATATTCTATCAGAAATAAGAAGAAGAAGATCGCATACAAAGCATGGAAATTATAATATATATGCCAAGAATGATCTAATTATTCAAGTTTCCACAACTTAAAAAGTAGAATGTTCTAGAGAAGAAGGGAGGTAAACATAAAACAGATGAGGTTTGAGTAGAATTTACTATAAAGGGACTGTAGCTGGGCTACGTTCCTGGAGAATCTCTGCTTCTAAATGGCCTCCTTCCTTTCACGTTGGTCCCTGCATTCATTTTCCACAAAGCTGCCAGGGAGGTCATCTTAAAACCTAATTTAGACCATGTCATCCCCTGCTTCAAGCCTTCCAGTGACTTCCCATCACATTTCAAAATAAATTCAAACTCTTTCAAGACCCTAGTAATCTAGACCAGGGATTGGCAAACTGTTTTCTGTGAAGGGCCAGATAGTACCTGTTTTCAGATCTGTGGGTCATGCAGTGTCAGTGGCAGCTACTCAACTCTGCTGTTGCGTCACAAAAACAGCCAAATACAATTCATAAATGAATGGACAGAACGTTTTTCCAATAAAACTTTATTTGCAAAAACAGGTGGCAGGCTGGATTGACCCCAGGAGCACTGGTTTGCTGGCCCTGATCTAGATTCTTGCTACTGAAAATGAGGTCCAGGGACCAGCTGCATCAATACCACCTGGATTTGTTGGAAATGCAGAGTCCCAGGCCTCCCCAAGACCCCCTGAATTAGAATCTGCATTTTAGCCAATCCTAGGCAACTTACAGGCTCAGGTCCAAACTTTTGCTCCAACACCTAATGTAACCCCCTTCACTCTCTCCCCCTCACTTTGTTCTTCTATCCAGGGCCACTTGCCTCAAGCTCCCCCCATGGCTGGTTCCATTTCCAGCAGAGCTTTTATCACCATCTCTAGTTATCTTGCTAAATCTTTTGCTTACTTGGTCAATGGTTTGACTCTCCCTGCTGAAACAGAAGCTCTGAAGCCAGGGACCCCACCGACCTGCTCACTGTCGCATTCTCAGTGTCCTAGAACAGTGACTGATGTAAGCTGCTTCTCAAGAAGTATTTGTTGAGCCAAAGATAAACTAAAGCAGAAAGCAGAGAATTCTTTTTTTCCCCCAAGGAAAGAAGTGCAGGGCTGTGTAAAGAGGAAGGAAAAGAAAGAATTCTAAGAGCCAAGTCTAAGCACCTCCCCTGGTCACAGAGTCTGGGTTCTTCTAAAAACACCACACCCACTGATGTCCTGATCCCTGTGGAAGACTGGAAATCACAGCTGCAGTCATTTGTAAGCTCCTTCTGTCAAAACAGAGTATGTAACCCCACTGCTCAAATCTGGGTTTGCCTTGTGACTTGCTTTGACTAATAGAAAATGGTGGAAATGGCATTGAGTGAATTCCAGAATCTGGGTATTAAGAAATTTTCAGCTCCCACTTCCATAGAAACCCAGGCCCCATGCTGTCAGGAAGCTGGTCTAGACCATTGGAAGAAGTGGGACCACATGAAGAACTGAGGCCCCAGCCAAGAGCCAGAACCAACTACTAGATGTGTGAGGAAAGCTGCCGAGGACATCACAGGCTCAGCCACACCTCCAGCTGACTGCAGCCACACGAGTGGCCCCAGCCAACACCACACAGAACAGAAACGAATGTTCTCTGCTGAGCCCTGTGCAAATCACAAAACTGTGAGCAAATAAATGGTTGTTGTTTAAGACCTAATCCTGTTATAACAAAAGATGATTGAAATAATTGCCTTTAAATATCCATGCCCAGGAAAGACTTCTCCCATCAATATACTGGAATCTGATTCATGCAAATTGGTGATTCTTATCCCTGGGGTGGAGGAAAGGAAAATGTGAGGGATGGAAGGAGACGTCTTCCCCTAGAAGGGGAGAGAAAGGACCAAATCTTTTTTACCTTTGAGAGTCCTGATGTGTGAGGATGGCTGTTGTACATACCAGCAAAAGCTGCTCACATGAGTTGTGGGGGGTTTTTATTGTAAAATACATACAATATAAAAATTAGCATTTTAACTATTTTAAAGTGTGCATTTCAGTGGCATTAAATGCATTCACAATGTTGTGCAATCATCACTACTGTCTAGTTCCAGAACTTTTCACCCCTCCACCCTCACTCCCCCAGCCCCTGGCAACCACCAATCTGCTTTCTGTCTCTATAGATTTACCTGTTCTGGACATTTCATATAAATAGAATCCTATGATATATAGCCTGTCTCATCTGGCTTCTTGCATTTAGCATAATATATTCAAGGTTGATCCATGTCGTGGCATGGGTCAGGACTTCATTTATTTTTATGGCTGAATAATATCACGGCATGGATACACAACGCTTTGTTGACCCAACCATCATTTGACAGGTATTTGGGTTATGCTCACCTTTTAGCTATGATGAATAATGCTGCTATGAAGACTCTCACACAAGTTTTGATCTAATCCAGTGGCTCTCAACTGGGGGTGATTGTGCCCCTGAGGGACGTTCTTGATTGTTCCAAATGAGGGGAGGTGCTATTAGCACCTAGCAAATGGAGGCCGGAGATGCTGCTAAACATCCTAGAATGTACAGGACAGCTCCCACCACAAGGACCATTCAGCCCTACTTGGCGCAGTGGCTCATTCCTGTGACGCCAGCTATTCGGGAGGCTGAGGCAGGAGAATTGCTCGAGCCCAGGCCTTGGAAGCTGCGGTGTGTCGTGATCACACGCTGCTGCTCTCTAGCCTGGGTAACAGACTGAGACCTTGTCTTCCCCCAATTGTTTTTTAAAAGGAAGTCTTCAGCCCAATGTCAATAGTGCCCAGGTTGAGAGGCCCTGGTCTAACTCAACCTTCGCCAGCCTCAATGGCAGCTCAGGGGATTACACCAAACTTACCCTTTAACGTGAATTCTTTCAGAGCCCCCCAATAAACAGAAACTTTATCTCCTTCTCATCTCAGAATCTACAACCTGGTGGCCAGTTTAGCAACATGTGATTCTTTTTTAACACCCCCCCGTTTATAAGAGGAAAATCAAAACAAAACCCTCCAAACAAATTGCGGGAAAAATAAAAGGATATTTCTGATGTTTTTCTAGGCTTTTCATCCTTTTTAAAATGGGGCGGGGGGGGGTCAAGTGGCAACTGAGGAATAAAAACAAGTGTTCAAAAGCATCAGCGACCCAAAGTCCACAGAAAATCAAAACAAACCCAGCTCTCAGTGTGCGTAATTACGGGTACAATCAAGTAATGAAAGGTTTATTAGTTTAATGTGATTCCATCAAGTACCAAAAAGCGGGAAGGAGTGGGAGAAAGAAAGAAAATGGATATGAAAGAGGGGAGGGAGAGACATGAAAGAGGAATGTGAGTGGGCAGAGATGGCGACATTAAAATGCATCTTTATTTAAACTGCATGTTCTGGGTGTTGAACCAGAGTTGGTCCAAGGCAGCTGCAGAGGAGCCAACCTGAGTGCCTTCTGCAAAACATATGCCTTTGCAGTCGTCCAGTGGATGGTTTTTTAGACTATGTACTTGACCCTGTTTTGGGCTGTGGGGACCCAGCAATGAATGAAATAGACAAAAATCCTCCTCTTCCCCACTCTACCCCCTGGAACTTACATTCAAGTGAGGAGAACAGACATTCAATGAAATAACAAGTCAAATGTATTATTACACGGAGAAATATAAAGCAGGGAAGGGGGACAGAAGTGTCAGGGATGGGAGAAGCACTGGAATTTTAGAGCAGGTAGCCAAGCAAAGACTGGAATGGAAGGACATGAAGGAGTGAGCCAAGGGCAGACCTCGGGGAAGAGCATTGCCAGCAGAGGGCAAAGGAAGTGAAAGTGTCCTGGGGTAGGACATGCCTGTGGGGGAATAGTGAGAAGGCCAGTGTGGTTGGACCAGAGCAAGGGGGAGGCAACAGGAAATAAGGACAGATAGGTCATGGAAGCCAGATCCTGTAGAAACCTGGAGGGCACAGGAAGGTCTCTGGCTTTTGTGTTGAGTAAGAAGGGAGCAAGGGGAGGGTTTTGAACAGAAGAGAGAGACACCATCACCCTAGCTGCTGAGCAAAGAGAGGGAAGCAGGACTGAGACCAGGACAAGGCAAATTAAGCATGTAAGGAGCACAATTTTAGAATGCACCCACCCTCAGGGCATGCAGTGACTCACCCGTCTCTCCCTATCCCAGCCCTGCAGTGAAGGGTTATTTAGACCTTAAGGTAAAGACTCTGTGATGGACACAGACCATCCCCATCAAGGAACACCCTGTCAGCAGACAGCCTACAGCGATCAGCCTCTCCAGGGATGGCTCAAAGTGCAGAAAGTCATACCCTTTTTTCTCAGGGTGTGTTTTCATTTTTTATCTTTTTAAAATTTTAAGTTCTGGGATACATATGCAGAACATGCAGGTTTGTTACACAGGTAAATGTGTGCCACAGTGGTTTGCTGCACCCATCAACCCATCACCTAGGTATTAAGCCCTGCACGTATTAACTATTTATCCTGATGCTCTCCCTTAAGGTGTGTTTTTAAATGTAGGCTTTATAGTTCTCATTATTATTATTCAGGTATGACAAAGTCAACAGATAGGAGGCCATTGAGTATTAAAAAGATAGTTTGCTACTCACAGATCCCGTGTGAGAGCTTGTCATGCCATGCAGTGGCCACAAGGGAGCAGCACCAGGGATGTTCAGGAGGGAATGGGTGAAAAAGTAGGCAAGATCCTTGATTGCTGTTTCTGAAGGAAGAAACAGATGAGGCAGGTAAGCAGGCTTGGGATCGGCTCGTTAATAACTTCAGTAGGTTCTGGGGCATAGCACTGCCCCTAGTTGTCTGGTACCTGGCCCTGTACAGTGATTAGGGTAGGTGGATAGTGGCCCATAGTGGGAGAGCCAATAAAGGAGGTGGTGGGGCCTGTGGGCCTTGGGCTGGTTGGTTTGCATATGAAAGCTGCATTTGAAGTCCACTCATTTACTCTGTCAAGGAATTGGCTGGCTTTAGGAGAGGGAGTCTCTGCAGAGCCACCAAGGGTCCCAGGTGTGAAAACATGAGAATGAAAAGGCATGCTTGATACATGGTGGCCCACATCCAATGACCAATGTATGTTGGAGTATAAAGACCCGGCCCTCCCAGCCCAGCATGGGACATACCCAAAGGAGCCACTTCAGCTCCAGAGCTCCCCATGGGGTCACTGGGCCGAAGCTGTCATTAAACCCTCATCACAACTCAACTTCCCCATCTGCCTATTCCTGCTTCTTCTTTCCCCAACCTTCCACAGACGTAGATCCCCATGGCACTCCACAATAAATACCCTGCAACCTAAACTCTGTCCCAGAGTCGGTCTGCTTCCTGAGGACCCCAGCCTAGGACAACATGAGAGGAAAAAAAAAATGTGAAATACGTCCCCAAAATGTCAGTGGGCAGACGGTGAGATGGCCAGAGAAGACAGTCATGGGGTGAATCCCCAGCCGCATCCAGCCTGGCCCACGCCCTACGGTCTCTCTCCCTGGCGATAATTCTGGGTCTTTCTCTCTCGCTCTCTCCTGCCATCTCTCTCTCCCTTTTTACATTGTAAAGTATAACACATATACAGAAAAAATGTACAAGTCACACAGACACAGATCAGTGAATTATTACAAAGCAAACACCCAGGTCAAGAAAAAGAACATCAACTGCAATCCCCAAACACTCCACCATTCCACCTCCAACCAAAGGTAACCTTTTGTCCCTCCTGAGTTTTAACGCCCTTAGTTGGGCTTGTTTTGGAATTTTATACATTTGACTATAATGTCTATAGAGCACATATTTTTTTAGCTTGCTTCTCTCCCTCAAAATGTATACAAAATGTGTATATGTGTGTTGTGTGTATGAAATGTATCCATGTCACTGCAAGTAACTATATTTGATTCATTTTTCATTGCTGTATAATATTCTATGATGGAACCATGGTATCTCATTTTTCATTCTACTTTAATGGACATTGGGGTCAACAGGCGTGTGGTAAAAGGATTTCTGTAAACAGCCCATAAACACTGGAAAAGAATGTTCAACATCATTGGTTACCAGGAAAATATCACTTCAAACCAAATTCCTACCACCAAATTCTGGTGGCTACTACCTACCCATCATAAGAACTAAAACTAAAAAGTCAGAGAATACCAAATGTTGGTAAGAATGCAGTGCATTTGTGTTCGTCTTCCACCAAGCCAAGCTGTGTGGTAACCAGGTTGCTAGGTGTGAAGTCGACCATGTTCACTACAGCCAAAGGAAGCCAAGAGCAGCAGCAATTGCTCAGAGACTTCAAATCATCAAATAGCATTTTCATATAAACAAAGACACCAGGCAAATCTACCAGCCCTTCATTCTACCTCGTCAGCATCTCACCCAGCTTTGTTTTCCCAGTTAAAACAATACACTCAAGTGCAGTTGAATAAAGACATATATTTTGGCCTGAGCACCAAATCAAAGGGGTATGGGATGAATGTGCTGTCTCAGCTGCAGATGCACACCTGAACCCTGAGTCTGGGGGCCAGGTGGGTGTACACCCGAACCCTGAGTCTGGGGGCCAGGTGGGTTATATGAATCGTCACATCACCTTGACATATCACCTGAATCAGAACCACATAAAGTCTTGTCCAGGTCTAGTCGTTCTATTAGTCATCCAAGTGGCTTTCCAAAAATAAAAATAGCCTAAGCATTTACAGTGACACATATTAAAATCCAAAAACTAAAAGCCTACTGATGACGGCACTCCAGGTGGCTTGGAAATGGGTTTTTTTTTTTTTCCTTCTTTTAATCTAAATCATGTTCCCAGACAGTGCCAAGACTGGTATAAATTCTCTTCTGCACTGATCTTTTACATACTTTTGTGCTTGTCTGCGATGATTGAACGTGACTCATTCATAGCTCTGTTTTCAGCCACTGCTGCTCTCTTCCAGTCAGCCACATCTGTTTCTTTGCAGTAAAAGTCTCCCTTTGTCTATCACTTAATTCCGCGGTGTTCTTAGGAGAAAGGGAGTCCACAGCAAGGGCTGGTCACATGCCAGCAACTGCCACGCGCGATAGTGGATCCCAGACCATCTGCTCTATTTATTGATGGTGATATGAAATGGGATGTCAGCTGAATGAGAACTGCCAGCTCCGTAGTGTAGACTGGTGGTTTTCAACCGTTTGTTTTTGTTGCAAACTCTTTCTTTCAAACAAAATTTAAATAAAACTTGTAAAAGGATTCCTGTTATGGAGTGGGGGAGGGATACACTCTCCCCTTTCCCCTCCTGAGAACTCCCAGAGTATCTTCTCTGAAACTGTAGTGCTCCAGGAACATGCCTGACGCCACCAGTGTAGACTAAGTTCATGGTAGAGTAGCGGTTAACACGGGTTATCTCTAGATGATTTTTATTTTCTTCGACTTTTTCTATATTTTAACTTATCTATGATGAACATGTATAACATTGCAATCATAAAATCAATGGAATGTCTTACAGAATACTAGTATTGTATGATATTCTTTAAACACATTCTACAAAGCATCAAGCTGGTTTCCGGATATTGGCTGATAGTCATTTGTGCTGTGTTCTGGGCACCATTCTCAGCAGTGAAGATACAGTAGTGAGCAAGACACACAGCAGCTGGCCTCAATGACCTGACATTTTAATGGTGGGAAGACAGGCATAGGAGTGTCCTGCCTACATGGCTCTGCAGGGACTCGCTTGGGGATTTGTGCTTTCCATCCCTGCAATCTGGAGTTCTGTGGGTCTAGCAGCCCTAGTACTCAGAGGGAAGAGGCTTCTCCAGAGGACAAAGTAAGAATTCCACTCTACTCAGGTAGCTGGCCCCCTGCACCAGTTGGCCAGAAGGCAAAAAAATAATAATAATAATCACTATACTGGTGAAGGCAATTGATTCTGATCATCATGAAGAAGCCAGGCTGCAGCCACATAATGGAGCCAGGGAGGTCCATGCATGGTGCTTGGCTGGTTCACTGTGCATCTCTTGCTACTCTCATGCCTAGAAGTAACTGTAAATGGGCAATGCAGCCTGATCAGGACATGCAACCATGGCTCAGACCCCTCCCAGATGAGAGTCTGGGCCACTAGGTCAGCCACTTAGACCAGCAACAGGAGAGGGGAGTCTAGAATGAGTGTTGGAGAAGGAAGATGAGTACAAGTGATGCCCCCGGGCTCACTGCAGCAGTAGGGCCTCTAGTTCATGCCTTTCTCACATAAGCTTCTTCCACAATTGTGGTCAACCAGAATCCTGGAGAAACCATGCCTGGATAAAGTGAACTTAAGTGAGAAGCAAATGGGTGGACTGCAGCAGATGCAGGTGGTGCCCCAGACCCTCCTTACTGGAACGTGCCCTCATCCCCCATCTGCACTGTTGTTGGCTGATAACTCATAGCTGTCACGCTCAGCCAAATCAGAGACACCTCTTCTAGAAGGCTAAACTGCCCTCCCCTTCTGGGAGACCAAATAAATGCATGGAGTACAAAAGCCCAGCCCCCACGCCTCAAAAGAGAACCAGCCCCAAGGTGCAATTTATGTTTCGGAGCTCCCTGTGGGATCAGACCGAAGTTGTCTCCTACTACACTTTTTTCGGATACTTTGTATTACTTAAATTGACAAAATTTGCATATAATAGAATACAGACATGAAATATAAAATTCCATGAGTTTTAACAAATATCTTCCAGTAACACTACCCCCATCAAAAATATTTCTATCACCATCTCCTGCCTGCTTCCAGTTTATCCCAACTTTTTTCATAGCCATTTTTTTCTGATTTTTAATCAACAAGATTTACTTTGTCTATTCTTGAACTTCATATATATGGAACCATGCAATATCAACACTTTTGCATGTATCTTCTTTTATCCAATGTAATATCTTTGAGATTACTATATGCTACATGTATCAGTAATTCATCTTTTATCATACATATTTTACTGCCAGAAGCAAGTCATCTTCTATTGCTTAGTATTCAATTGTATGAATATGCAACAATTTATTTTTCTGAGACAGGGTCCCACTCTGTCACCCAGGCTGGAGTGCAGTGGTATGATCATGGCTCACTGCAGCCTTGACATCCAGTGCTCAAGCAATCCTCCTGCCTCAACCTTCCAAGTAGCTGGAACCACAGGCACACACCACCATACCCAGCCACTTTTTTGTGTACGTAGAGACGGGGATTTCACCATGTTGCCCAGGCTGGTCTCGAACTATTGTGCTCAAGCAATCTTCCTGCCTCAGCCTTCCAAACTGCTGGGATTACAGGCATGAGATATTGTGCCCAGCTGTCCTATCTTCCTTTGATGAAAATTCAGGTTTATTCCAATGTATAGGCATTATGCTATCAAAATTCTTGCACATGATTTTTGTGAATGTATGCTTTTATTTCTCCTTGGTAGATAAGTAGGAATGGAATGACTAGGTCATAAGGTGGATGTATAACTTATAAGAAACGTTTTTTCCAAAGTGGATGTACCATTTTACACCAACAATGTGAGGGTTAGAGTTGTTCCACATCCTCGTCAACACTTGGTGTTATCAGATTTTGAATTTTACCCATTCTAGTGAATGTGAAATGATATCTCATTGTGGTTTCAACTTGCATTTCCCTAATGGTTAATAATATTGAGTGCTTTTCCACATGCTTACAGGCCACTCATGTATCTTTTCTTCTAAAGTATCTCCTTCAAGTCTTTTGCCCATTTCATTATCTTTTCATTATCAATTTGTGTTTTTAAATATATTTTGCATACAATTCCATGACAGATACATGTGTTAAGAGTAATTTCTCCTAGACTGTGCCTCGTGTTTTCATTTTCTTATTGAGGTCCTTTAATGAAAAAGTTAATTTTGATGAAGTGCAATTCATCTAGTCTCTTTTTTGATCAGTGAATTTTGTGACTTTCCTAAGAAATCTTTTGCCTATCTCTAGGGTGGCTTAGTCTCCAATGTTTTCTTCTAGAATTTTTGTAATTTAACTTTCATATTTAGGCATACAGCCCTTCTCAAATTAGTTTTTGTGTGTAATGCAAGGTAGGTGTGGAGAATTATTTTCAAGTATTTACTGAGTCATTCCAGTGCCGCTGGTAGAAAAGCCTTTCCTTTTCCAATGGCATTGGGGCATTTGTTGAAAGTTATGTGTGTACGAATCTATTTCTGGATTCTGGATTCTGTTCCATTGGTCTATTTGCTTATCCTTGAGACTGATTTCTTGTTCTTGCTTGGCTTTTTTCCCTGTCTTATCCTGTCTCCCTCACTGCTCCCCTGGCCCCGAAAGAACCACCTTAATAAATCACTTGAATTACATTCCCATTTCAGGCTGTTTTCAGGGAACTGGATCTAAGACAACAGACAACAGACATGCAAGTTAATAATTAAATGAGATACTTTGGGGTGCTAATTAGTGTTAGGAATGAGATGAAATATGGTGATACTGTCAAAAGTAGCTTGCAGGGAGTAGAGTTCAAAAACGGCCTCTCTGAGGAGGTGACATTGAAGTCAAGTTCTGAGTTTTGACAATATATATGGGTTGTTGAAGTGCAGCAATACAGCCATCATTAGAGCCAAGAAGTTCTAGGAACTGAGACATTAGGGTGTTGGGTGGTTCGTCAATGTCATTACTGAAGCCACTGAGCATGATAGTAAAAGTGATGGTGGAAAGGGAGCCAGAGAACTAGATGCTAACCCAGGCAGGAGTCTATTCAAAAGCTCTTTAAATTAGCTAGGATTTTTTTTTTCTTTTAGAGATAGGGTCTCACTCTGTCACCCAGTCTGGAGTGCAGTGGTATGAACATAGTTCACTGCAGGCTCAAACTCCTGGGCTCAAGCCATCCCCTTAGCTGGGGATTTTGGAGGATTACGAAGTAAAGAGGATTTCCAAGTATCCGTGGGAAACAGGAAGGACACCTACCTTATCTCCAGGTGCTGAGTCCTGGGGAGTTGGGAGGAAACCACAGCCTTGATACAGAGGCTATAGGGGAAAGGTATCCTCAGGGAGCAGCCAGTTTTTATTTGGAGCAAGAATTTGAGGGGATGTTCCAGAGAAGATATTTAGGATATAGAGAAGTGTGCAGATCATAGGTCATATGCTCCAAAGGGCACAGGAGAGGGGCCCATGTGCAGAAAGATGTAGGAGAGTGAGTCATATTCGGGATGTGGGGAGGTGGGTGGGAAGGAGACTCCTGTGATGGAGGCACTGGGGTCTTGGACTTCTAGGTGTCTCAGTAATGAATAGGATTGGTCCTGAAAATAAAGCATGTGGTATTTGAAGATTTTGTGGGCATCTACTGAAGACATAATGGCAGCCAGCAGTGTCCAGTCATTAAAGACATCAGGAAGGCTGGACAGGACCAATATCCTTCATCACAATGTTTCTTAAACATCAGTAGACCACATATAACCATCGGGATTTTTGACATACTTGCAAATCACTGTATATTTACATAGTAATTTGCTTTCATTTAAAACTTAAAATTTACTAAGGAAAAAGAATATCCTTAAAATCTTAATTTGATGTGCTGACTATATTTTTGAATACTCATTAAAATAATTTGATTGAGATAAAAATTAGATCTGCTAACATGATCCTGAGTATGTGACCACATTTGGTGAAATATTACACTAGTTCAGAGTCACCGCCATATTCTGTAGGCCACTCCTGCCAGACACTAAACTCATTCATTAGACTGCAGATGCCATGGTCAGTCAACAAGGAACCTAAAGTTGAGTGAGGGGTAGAGAGAAGAAAACCATTATCATACATTGTGATAAGTGTTATGAGGGTGGTGGAGGGCATGAAAGGAACCCACAATGGAAAGAGAAAGCCCTCAAGTTTAGAAAAGTGCAGGTGGACGGTATATCTATTAAGGGTGCTTTCTGGCAGGTCCGACTTGGCTTTGACCAGTGGTTCTCACGCTGAAGCATGTGGCAGAATCACCTGGAAGACTTGTTAAAACAGATTGCTAGGAGAACTTGTGAAAACAGATTTCTAAAATTTCTTGATGACATGCCTAGATGTGGGTCTTTTGTCATTCCTCATGCTAGGTACTAGATAGACCCTTTAAAGTCAACATTAATGTTTTTAATTTTCTTTATTGTCCTGTATTGTTTATTTGTAACTTCCAACTTTTTCCTGTTTGTTTTCTTGCTGGAATTTATTTTAATTTCCATAGGTTTAGGGGGTGACAGGTGGTATTTCATTACATGAGTAAGTTCTTTAGTGATTTGTGTGATTTTGGTGATTTTGTACCCCCACTATACACTGAATCCTATTTGTAGTGTCTTTTATCCCTCACTCCCTCCTACCCTTTCCCCCAAGTCCCCAAAGTCCCTTGTGCCATTCTTATGCCTTTGCATCCTCATAGCTTAGCTCCCACTTATGTATCCCACATATGTTTGGTTTTCTATTCCTGAGTTACTTCACTTAGAATAATAGTCTCCAATTCCATCCAGGTTGCTGCGAATGCCATTAATTCATTCTGTTTTTATGGCTGAGTAGTATTCCATTTATATATATGCCACAGTTTATTTATCTACATGTTGATTGATGGGCATTTGGGTTGGTTCCACATTTTTGCAATTGCAAATTGTGCTGCTATAAACATGCAGGTGCAAATAGCTTTTTCATATGACTTCTTCTGAACTTAATCAGATGTTGAACTGCCTAGATTAATTAATATTGTTTCACTTTTATTTTTTATCCCTTCATATTTAACTTCTACTTCTAGAACTTTTTCTCAACCTTCTCTTCCCATTCCTTTATTGAGTGTTTTCTTGATGTATTGATACATGTATGTATTTTTGAGAGCACTTAGTTATTCTGAGTGCTCCTTTTATGGCATCCAGTTCTTGTTTCATGATTTTAAAGATATTAATTATGATGCTTATAGAAATGTTTTTCTACCTTCTGAATTGTCTATGTATCCTCTGAGTTCCACTTTTCTTCTGATTTGTTAGATTTGACCTCCACATATCATTTGTTATATGAGGCACTAAAAACTGATTGAAGGTTCAGTCTCTTTAGGTGGAGCTTTTGACTTGTGGGCTTTGTGGAAGGGCAATAGGATGACAAGCTAGCTCCTTCCTCGAGGGATACCCAAAAAGCATTTTCTGTGGGTGTTTTAGCTGGGATGCTCAGTCCTTCCAGAGAGGACCTCTGGCTACTGATGGGAGGCCAAGTGAGGGAATTGAACCAGGGCGTTTCTGTTCACCTTGCAGATTTTCACTGAATCTTCCTGTTGTCAGTTCCACGTCTCTCCCCATCCTCAATGTACAAACCTCCACATTTTAGCTAAAGTGAAGGGAATGCAGTCCCTTGCACTTGTAGGGTTGGAGAGGGGATCTGAGATTCCAGCGCCCCTGATGTAACTTCTCATCTATTTTCAGCCCATCTCTCATTCCCAAACTCAGCAGTATCTGCTGTCTCCAAATTTGGAAGCTTCTCTGAAAAGTTACGAGTACAAATCTGTTTGCTCATGGTTGGCTTTTTTACCCACCCTCCTGCATCAGTTATCTGCGGCTACACCACAAATTTCCCCAAAACCTGGTGGCTTAAACACGTTCTATTTTACAGTTGCTTGACTCTGACTCATGGTTTCTACAGGTCAGGAGATTGGACACAGCTTATCCAAGTCCTCTGACTCCTGGTCTCTCACAGGCTGTAATCTAACACATCTGCTGGGATGCAGTCTCATTTCAAAGATCACTGGGGGAAGAAACCACTTCCAACCTCACACACCTGGCTGTTGGCAGGATTCAGTTCCTCATGAGCTACCTGATTCAGAACCTCAGTTGCTCAGTAGCTAGAGACCACCCTCGGTTTCTCCCAACCAGCGTTTCTCTTTAGGGCATCTCGCAACATTGCAGCAAGGAAATAGGAGAGCTAGTGAGTACAGCACTGCAGGATGACTATAGTTAGCAATAACATCTGAAATCGTTTCAAAGAGTTGGAAGGAATATATTTAATGTTCCCAACACAAAGAAATAATACATGTTTGAGATCGATATGTAGTTATCTGATCTGCTCACTATACATTGTATGTATTGAAACATCACTATGGACCCCATGGATATAAACAGTTATATGTCACTTAAAAATAAAATAACTATAAACAAAAAGACAAAGAGAGGGATACAGAAAGGCCACCCAAGATGAGAGTCACAGTCTGTTAAATCTAATGTCTTCTATTTTCTTTGATCTTATAGGTTTGTGCTCTTGAAGATTTATTTCACTGTCATTTTTAGTGAGCTTCCAGTAGGATCTGAGATATGTAAGTTTTCAATTCACCAAGGTAACGATGTTGACTTTTCATAGAATTACTTATGAGTCCATACAAACGAGTCTTTACAAACCTCTAAGATGGAAAGTGATTTGTAGAGAGAGGAAGATGGACACGCTACATATCACCATCTATCACTGCTTTGGCCACTGTGGTCCACCAGCTGTTGTCATTTCACAATGAAGATTTTTATGTGTCCAGAGCAAAATGGGAACAATGAGGGGAAGAAATTTGATTTTTGTTTTTTTGTTTTGAAACAGGGTCTTGATCTGTGGCCCAGGCTGGAGTGCAGTGGGTGAAATGCAACATTCACTGTAGCCTCCACCTCCCAGGCTCAAGCGATCCTCCCACCTCAGCCTCCTGAATAGCTGGATTACAGGGAAGTGCCACGATGCCCAGCTAATTTTTGTATTTACCTTTGTAAAGAAGTGGTTTCACCATGTTGCCCAAGCTGGTCTCAAACTCCTGGGCTCAAGCAATCCACCCACCTCGGTCTCCCAAAGTGCTGGGATTACAGGCGTGAACCACCATACCCAGCCAAAAAAAAGAAGTTTGTAAGTAAAGCTAAACATGTTCATGACCCTATATTCTGAAAACGTCTTTCAAAGTCTTTTGGTGTTAAAAAATGTGTTTTTTAAAAAATGAACAGATGATTTTTACATGGCAAGGATTTTTTATTTTTTAGTTTCTGTCAAAACAAAGTTGACAACCTTATGTTAGACCCTCTAATTTTTAAAAAATTACTCTAGTGTATAGGATACCAAAGTCTGGGAACTATTGTACTAAAGTATTGTAGCAGTGCTGTCAAATGGGTTTCACCTCCCTTGCCCACATCCCGGACCACTATTGAGTGGGATTCTGAGGCCCTTTCTGATCGTACAGGGAAGCCTGCTCACAAAAAAATGCCCTAAGGATACCAGAGAGAGAATGTGGTGGCTGAGACAAACACCCACTCACTACAGAAAACAACTCATTGTAAGGACCAGAGATGGTATCAAAGACAGAAGCAATCATCTTATTATAAAGTAGATGCTGCTTATTGCAAAAATGTGGAACCAGCCCAAATGCCCAATCCACGAGTGGAGTGTGTGTGTGTGTATATATATACGTGTGTATATGTATATATATGTGTGTACATATATATGATGGAATACTACTCAGAAATAAAAAGAAATGAACTAATGGCATTCATAGCAATCTGGATGGAATTGGAGACTATTATTCTAAGTGAAGTAACTCAGGAATGAAAAACTAAAAATTGTATGTTCTCACTTACAAGTGGGAGCTAAGCTATGAGGATACAAAGGCATAAGAATGATACAATGGGCCGAGCGTGGTGGCTCACACCTGTAATCCCAGCACTTTGGGAGGCTGAGGCAGGGGGATCATCTGAAGTCAGGAGTTCGAGACTAGCCTGGCCAACATGGTGAAACCCTGTCTCTACTAAAAATACAAAAATTAGCTGGGTGTGGTGGCACACGCCTGTAATCCCAGCTACTCGGGAGACTGAAGAAGAAGGCTTGCTTGAACCCAGGAGGCAGAGGTTGGCAAGTGGCACTGAGCCAAGATGGCACCGAGCCAAGATGGCACCATTGCACTCCAGCCTGGGTGACAGAGTGAGACTCCATCTCAAAAAAAGAAGCATGATACAATGAACTCTGGGGATTCAGGAGGAAAGGGTGGGAAGGGGGTGAGGGATAAAAGACTACAAATTGGGTTCAGTGTATACTGCTCCAGTGATGGGTACACCAGTATCTCACAAATCATCACAAAGAACCTACTCATGTAACCAAATACCACCTGTTCCCCAAAAACCCATGGAAACAAACAAACAAAAAAAAAACACCCAAGGTCTCCTAAAAAATGACAGCATCCATCAAAAAATTAAAGTAGATCCTGCTTGTCCATAGGAACAATGGTATAACTGGTGGACCTGGCCAATGACCGGGTGAGACCAAAGCAAGCCAAAATATAACATGCAGCAGCACTATGCATATAACAATTACAAAATGTGAATAGCAGCTGGGCGCAGGGGCTCATACCTGTATTCTCAGCACTTTGAGAGGCCAAGGCAGGTGGATCACCTGAGGTCAGGAGTTCGAGACCAGCCTGGTCAACATAGTGAAACCCCCATCTCTACTAAAATTATAAAAATTAGCCAGGCGTGGTGGCGGGTGCCTGTAATCCCAGCTACTCAGCAGGCTGAGGCAGGAGAATCACTTGAACCCAGGAAGTGGAGGCTGCAGTGAGCGGAGATCATGCCACTGTCCAACCTGGACAACAGAACGAGACTCCATCTCAAAATAAATAAATAAAAGTAAAATAAAATGTAAATAGCATCTAAGATATCCCGCTTGCACCAAGAACCAAGTTCTGCCCTGTTGGGGCGATACAGCTAGCCCCCTTCTCATAAGAGTGCATATGCACGGGCTAGATAAGGCCAGGAATAATTTGCAAGAAAATGGTAACAGCAATTCTCCTCCTTCAGGGGGTGCTACTGATGACTGGGGCGCCAGAGAGCGAGGGAGACTCACTTTTAACTGTTACCCTCTTTGAATCCTTTAAGCCATCTGTGTGTCTTGCCTATTCAAAAATACATTTCAAAAACATAAAACCATCACTCACTATCATTTCATGAGAGAGAGAAGGCACTGGCCAATGCCCAGAGGGAAAGAAAGAAGGACACCACCTCAGAATAAAAGATTCTTCCCCATAGAGGAGAGGCGGCAGCTTTACGCTGGATCAGAAATAAAGTGTACAGTTATGTTTTCCTTTTTTTCCCAAATGCAAAAAAAAAAAAAGTGACTTATTTTGCATGTAATTGTCAAGAAAGAAGTGTAGTTTGTGGGGGACTCTTAGGCAGTATAGCTTGAAGGAAATCCCATCCAATTTATTCTGGCCAAAGATTTTCATCATATCGTTGTCTGAAAATCCACTTTCCCCGACGAACGTGGGAACCATTGGAATTAACACTCTCATTGATCTTTCACTGAGCCTTAACTATTCTGGGAAAAGCTGTAAGAATTCAGGAATCAAGCCTGTAAATTTCTGGTTACCTCTCTTGCCCTCTCCCTGTGAGGCCAGGACAAAACAGTGGCTCCAGGTTCCAGCCAGCAAGTGTTACAATGAAGACATATTTCTTGGATTAATCTATTGAAAACAAAACAAAACGAAGCCAGACCAATCTCTAACCTACCACCTGCCCCTTTAAAGGTCTATTAAGGTCCCAAAGCAGCCATGTGAAGTAGCTACCGCATCACCCACATGACGAAGGAGAAAACGGAAGCTCAGAGTAGTTAAATGACTTACCCAGGAATGCACAGCACTTAAGGAGCAAAGACAAAGGTCAAGCCCAGCTCAGCTGGATTACCAGCCTTCCTCACTTGGAACCTGGCAGGCGCTTGGTGGGCGCTCGCTTAGTGTTGGTTCTTGTCTCCCATGTTTACTCCCACTGGGTCCTGCCAGGAGCATGGCAGCTGACGGAAGGGGAGACAGCCAAGACTCAGGCCTAAAACTTGTGTGTGGGGTTGGGAGGGGAATGGGCACTGGCCAGTCTTTGGACTTGGTGCTGCAGACAGCCCCACGTCTAGCTGGGTTTCTCCAGAAACACAGACCCTTTGTCAGGGCCCCCTGGTCCAAGCACAACTGAAATTTACCCCCAAAGAAATGACTGAGGGACATCAGGCCCCGTGGCTTCAATGAGCAGGAAGGGTGTTTTGTTTTGTTTCGTTTTGTTTGAGACAGTCTCGCTCTGTCACCCAAGCAGGAGTACAGTGGCACCATCTCTGCTCACTGCAACCTCCATGTCTCAAGCTCAAGCAATTCTCCTGCCTCAGCCTCCCAAGTAGCTGGGATTACAGGCATGGGCCACACCTAGTGTTTTTTCTTGCTTGTTTTTTGTTTTCTGTTTTTTGTATTTTTAGTGGAGACAGGGTCTTGCCATGTTGGCCAGGCTGGTCTCGAACTTCTGGCCTCAAGTGATCTGGCCGCCTCGAACTCCCAAAGTGCTGGGATTATAGGTATGAGCCACCATGCGCAGCTGGGAAGGGTCTTTTAATAAATTTATGCATTCAAAATCCAATTCATCCAGGCTCTGACAACCACCTCTCCTCCTATTCCATCCCAAGCCTGAAAACCCTTTCTTACATATTAACATGTAGCCTCTAAGCTGGGAGATTAAAGAAGAGGCGGCCTTCTTATCTCAGGTTGGAGATTTGGAGCGGCCTTCCTGGTAGAACTGTAACAAGATCCCTTCACGGGAGGAACTAATCACTGTGAAAGCTTCTGACAGTAGAGGGGATGGGAAGAGCAGAGAGACAGCTCCAACCAGCAGCCTCTTTTTCCACAGTGTCCCACACGAGGAAACACCTGCACCTGCTGGATCCTGTGGTGCTCAGCCTGACCTTAGCTACAAAGCGAGGGGCTACAAGCAAGGAAGAGCAAGGGATGGCCAGACCCATCTCACAGATGAGGTCCATCAAGTCTCAGAGGGGCAGCATATGAGATGGCACTCCTAAAAGAAATGCCTGGGGCCGGGCGCAGTGGCTCACGCCTATAATCCCAGCACTTTGGGAGGCTAAGCTGGACAGATCACCTGAGGTCAGGAGTTCGAGACCAGCCTGGTCAACATGGAGAAACCCAATGTCTGCTAAAAACACGCACAAAAAAATTAGTCAGGCGTGGTGGTGTGTGCCTGTAGTCCTAGCTACTCCAGAGGCTGAAGCAGGAGAATCGCTTAGATCCAGTAGGCAGAAGCTGCAGTGAGCCAAGATTGTGCCACTGCACTCTAGCCTGGGTGACAGAGCGAGACTGTCTCACAAAAGAAAGGCCCAGATACCCAGTAAGCCACCAGGGCTGTAGACAGCTTGCAGATGAGTAGGGTCCTCTTGCAATTGTAATAACCAGCCTGGCTGGACTGAAAGGTGATCTTGGTGTGTGCTGGGGCTGGTGGTTAAACAGGAGTTTGGGGAATTGGTTATTGAACTGTTGGTGCCCTGAAGTCAGTCATGGTGGGGGTATTAGACCATGGAAATCAGCACACACACAAATCAGAGTTGTTTGTTTTGGGTTTGTCTCCCCAGAGAACTAGCTTACCAACACACCACTACGTGAGAAGGTAAAAGTACTTCAGACTGAAGCCAGAAAGACTTGGGTTCACATCCTGGTTCTTCCGCAGTAAGCCTGAGACCTTGGCAAGATATTTAACCCTGTGGGCCTCAGTTTCTTTATCTGTAAAGTGGGGCTGATACTAGTGACTGTGTCAAAGGGCATGTGAGGACTAAACAGGATGTGTGACATGCTTAGCATGGGCCTCGCTGGCACTGAATCCATGTTAGCTTTCACTGCAGTTAAAGTAATAATCATCTATTCATCAATTTCCTTCTCACAGACATTTCTTTTTACTGCTCAGAATGTAGGCAGATTTTCTCTTTGGAAGCCCACTTCCCTGCCTATGTGATATTAAGGCAGAACAAGGGGACCTAGAAACATGTGAACATTAGAGCCCAAAAGTCCCAGAATGAGGTCCCAGCATCTCAGTCACTTACTAGTGGCAGAATCTTGAGCAAGTCACATGAGTCCTCTGAACCCTCTATCTGTAAGGCTGTCAGAAGGATTCAATGAGACAGAAGTTTGCAAAGCACACAGCACCATTGCCCAGAGCAGGTGCTTGCTAAGTGGCATCACATATGATGATACTGACATGAGGAATCATTTTCATGACCCCCCTGCTACCAGATAATGAGTTCTGCAAAGGCAAGCCCTGTGGCTACCACACAGTAAGTGCTCAATAAATTCTTATTGAGGGAAATCAGTCCCCCAGAATTAACAGCTGTCCTGCTCACCTCCACTCTCCAAAGAGGCCATCAGCTTCATCTAAGCAGCTGTGCTGCTGTGGGAAGGGTTTTGCCTTTAAAAGGAGCCAGAACATTGGCATCCATCTAGGCAGTGCCTTCAGAAGCCTATGACATCACAAGACAGAAGTCACCTAAGTCTACTCAGGCAGCCATTAACAAAGTACCATACACCAAGAGGCTTAAACTACAGACATTTATTTTCTCACAGTTCTGGAGGCTGGAAGTGCAAGATCAAGGTGTCTGCAGGGTCAGTCTCTGGTGAGGGCTCTCTTCCTGGCTTGCAGACGGCCATCTTCTTGTGGCCTATTTTCAGTGCATTTACAGAGAGATCTCCTACTGTTCTTAAAGCCCCCTACTCTCATGAGCTCCTCTAACCCTAATCACCCCCCAAAAGCTCCTCTCTAAAGCCAGTCACATTAACGGTAAGGTCCAACATACTCAACCTATGAACTAGGGGTGAGTGCAATTCAGTCCATGGTGCCAACTTTCTAATCAGTAACTCTTATAAGTGGGCAGTACATTGGGACCAGCTGTTCTGGTTTCTAGTTATAATCCCCAGTACCCAAAAAGCTACACACTATCTCACCTCCATGCATTTGCCCAAACCCTTCCTTCCTTCCTTCCTTTCTGCTGTGAAAACTTCTCTTCCCTTCCTCATGTATGGGAGTCCTGCTCATCCTTCAAGACTCAACGTAGGAGGCCGGGCACGGTGGCTCACGCCTGTAATCCCAGCACTTTGGGAGGCCGAGGCAGGCGGATCACAAGGTCAGGAGATCGAGACCATCCTGGCTAACACTGTGAAACCCCGTCTCTACTAAAAATGCAAAAAATTAGCCGGGCGAGGTGGCGGGCGCCTGTAGTCCCAGCTACTCGGGAGGCTGAGGCAGGAGAATGGCGTGAACCTGGGAGGCAGAGCTTGCAGTGAGCCGAGATCGCGCCACTGCACTCCAGCCTGGGCGACTAAGCGAGACTCTGTCTCAAAAAAAAAAAAAAAAAAAAGACTCAACGTAGGTATCTCCACCCCAGGGAAGTTTCCCTTAAAAAGGAAGGAGCTTCCCCTCTGGTTAGGGACATGCTGACTGCAAGCATGGCTACATCCTCTGCTCCAGGTTAAGACACAGGCTCTAGTTGCATATGCCTGGGTCCAAATCTACTATGGGTGACTTGGAACAAATCATATGTCTTCACAGAGACTTGATTTCTTGAAAAACTTCCCAGAGCTATTGCAGGCATTAAACAACAGCAAACAAAAGGATGTAAAGCCCAGTGCCCGGCCTCAGCAAGCCCTCGACAAACAGTAGCTGGTATTTTTACTAAGGGTAAGGCCCATTTTCTCCACCTCCACCCCACCACACACACACAGAACATTTAGAAGAGACCTCTGAGTTCAGCATATACTTATTGGTGGATGGCTGGTGACAGAAGACAGCAGAGGGTGAATCACAGGGGGTGACCTGTCAGTAAGTATGACAGTTCTCAAAGACATCTTTGGAGCACCTACCACATGCAAGAAAAACACACCAGGGAATAAGCATGATGAAGAGACGAACCAGAGTGTTTGAGATGCGAGGGAGACCGATTCGTAATGGAAATGAGGCTCCATCTGCTGCAGGAAACAAGAAACAATCTCTCAACCACCAAATTATAAACATTCCCTGAGTCTCAGTTTCCCCATATGTAAAAATGAGGATACAAACAGCTTCCATGGGATGGCTATGGGAAGGAGTGAGCATCAAATAAAATAGTCCACATAAAGTGCTGGCACAGAGGAAGTGTTGAAGACGTTAACCTTCATCAGTATTATTATTACTCGTGGAAATAAACCCTAGATGGTGGCCAGGTGCGGTGGCTCACACCTCTAATCCCAGCACTTTGGCAGGCCAAAGTGGGAGGATCACTTGAGGTCAGGAGTTCGAGACTAGCCTGGCCAACATGGTGAAACCCCATCTCCACTAAAAATACAAAACTTAGCTGGGCATGGTGGCGGGCACCTGTAATCCCAGCTACTCAGGAGGCTGAGGCAGGAGAATTGCTTTAACCTGGGAGGCAGAGGGTGCAGTGAGCCGAGATCAAGCCACTGCATTCCATGCAGCCTAGGTGACGGAGAGAGACTCCATCTCAAAAATAAATAAACAAACAAACAAACAAACAAACAAATCCTAGAGGGTAACATCACTAGGTACCTCCAGTTCCTTGGAGTTTTTACTCCAAGATCAATGAGAAGAACATTAGGAAATTTGCCCTGAGCGTCTGGATTTCCATCTTTAAATAGGGAAGGCGCAGGAATGGTCATAACGGTTGGGGAGTATTTAGCTGCAAGCAGACACCTCACCATGAGCGCCTTCAGCCATGGGGTTGGGTTTTCCTGAATAAGAAGTCTGAAGTGGGCCATCCAAGGCTTCCTGCACCTCAAGGATGCCAGAGCTCTGGACTGACATCACTGCCATCCTGGTGGCTTCGACTCAGACTCAGCTCCAGCCACAACTGTCAGCCTCTTAAACACAGTGGGGAGAGGAGAGAAAGGACATTTCCCAGAATTTCCCAGAGCAGCTGACATTGACTCCCATTGGCCAGAACTGGGTCATATGGGTTCCCTCAGCCAGTGAATGGGTAAAAATTCTTTGCCAAGGCCAATGTCAAAAAGGGTATTTCCCGGTTTTCTTCCAGGATTTTTACAGTTTGAAGTCTTACATTTAAATATTTCATCCAACTTGAGTTGGTGTTTTCATATGGTGAAATGTAGGGGTCCAGTTTTGTTCTTGTGCACATGGCAGCCAGCAATCCCAGTGCCATTTGTTGAACAGAGAGTCCTTTCCCCAACAACGGGATTTTATGAGCAAGCACAGTGGGGTAGCCAGGGGTGCCCACAACAATCTTCTTCCCTGGGATGCACGTATGGGGAAGGGGGAATATCAGAGGCACCAAGGATCCCCATCCCCAACTTCCCCAGGAGATGAAGGTCATCAAGGCCTCAGGTGGTACTTAGCAGATGCTTGCTGTGTGCCTAGCCTCATGCCTGACACGGAGATGTGCAGGAGACATGGGCTGGTTCCTAAAAGAACAATGGAGTCAGGTGATAGAAACAAGACACACACAGGCACACATACATGCACACACACGCACACAACTGTATAAAGAGTGGGATCCTCAGTCGCTGCAGGCTGGCCTGATATAGTGGGTCGCAATGCCCTGGTCCTTGAAGAGTGGGAGGGTAGGGGGAGGAAGGAGAGGCAAGGGCATTCCAGGCAAGGGGCCCCGACTGAGCAAAGGCAGAGAGGAGTGTGTGATCTCAACCAAGAGCCTCTTTCCATATTGAAAAAACTTCTGTTGAATGGCAAGGTCTACACTGAATGCCAAGTACACAGAGAGAAGAATCCCAGTCCTTGTCCTTGATGAGTTCATGGTCTTTCAGGCATCCATTCACTTCTACCCCCTGCCCACCCCATGCAAAATAATCGATGAATATCATTTGCTGTAACCCAAGCACAGTGCTAAGCACTTCGCAGACAATCTCCGTTGATCAGCACAACAAACCTACCAGTAGGAACCATTAAGACCCTCAGTTTACAGTGGAGGAAACAAATGGGCACAAAGAGGTTAAATACCTAGAGAGGCAGGAGGAGGGTAAGAGGGTATCAGTGGGGTTCAAGAATACTGTGTTCCCTGTAAATGTATATAATTATGATTTGTCCATCAAAAATACTAATAAAAAGCAAACAAATGAAAATACTATGTGCCAATGTTAGTTCAGCCACAAACATTCTGTGTGACCCCGGGCAAGTTCTCTCCCCACCCTGGGCCTCAGCTTACCCACCTGTAAAAGGGATGCATAGTCTCGGAGCTGCCAGGCTCTGAGGTGTGAAGGTTTCCAGATGCTGCTGTGCATTAGAAATCCCTGGGGACCTGCTAAAAGTCTCGATGTCCTGGTCCAAGCACAGGCCAATTAAACCAGAATGTCTGTGGGTAGAAACCAAGCACAGCTTTGCTTTGTTTTGTTTGAGACAATGTCTTGCTCTGTGGCCCAGGCTGGGGTGCAGCAGCGCAATCACAGTTCACTGCAGCCTCGTCCTCTTGGATTCAAGTGCTCCTCCCACCTCAGAGGAGCTGGGACTACAGGTACTGCCAACATGCCCAGCCATTTTTTTTAAGGGTCTCCAGGTGATTCCAAAGGTGAAACAAAGTTTGGGAACCACTGGTCTGAGGATTCCAACTTCCTGGCTTTTTGTGATACCACAGGGATAGCCTGAGACAGGATGAGAGTGTTGAGCCAAAAATTAAATTAAATTAAATCTCCAGAATAGGCAAATCCATGGAGACAGGAAGCAGATGCACAGTTGCCAGGGACTGGGAGGACAGGAGAATGGGGTACAGAGTTTCCTTTTGGGGGCAATGAAAATGTTGGGAAACTAGATAGTGGTGATAGTTGCACAACACTGCATGTGCTGAACTGTATGATTTAAGAAGGTGAAAATGGGGCCAGTCATGGTGGCCTGTCATCCCAGCACTTTGGGAGGCCGAGGCAGGTGGATCACTTGAGGTCAGTAGTTCGAGACCAACCTGGTCAACACGGCAAAACCTCATCTCTACCAAAAAATACAAAAATTAGCCAGGCATGGTGGTGGGCACCTGTAGTCTCAGCTACTCTGGATGCTGAGGCAGGAGAATCGGTTGAACCCGGGAGGCCCAGGCTGCAGTGAGCTGAGATCCACCACTCCTCTCCAGCCAGGGCAACAGAGCAAGACCCTGTCTCAAACAAACAAACGAGATGGTAAAAATCAGAATCTCTATGCTATGTGTGTGTTACTACAATGTTTTAAAAAAGAAAGCACGGAGGGAGGGAGGGAGGGATGGAAAAGAAAAATCGAAATCGCAGTAAAAATAGGGCATGACTTGCAGGAGGTCAGAAATTTAAGGTCGAACAGGGGGACACCCAGGATAAGAGCTAAGCCTCTGGAGGCCGACCCAGGTTCAAATCCCCACTCTACGACTTGCTAACTGGGTGCTGTGTGATCCTGAGCAAGTGACCTCCCTCTCTGATCCTCTCTTGGTGCGTCTGTAAAACGGAGGTAAGCGAAGCACCGACCACAGCGAGCGGCCGCAAGGCTGGAATAGCAAACGCAGGGCATACCCGGCTTGATGAGTGAATGTCGCTGAGACGCTGGGCCCACGGGAAAGCATGTCGGAGTTTTGCGGAGCCCAAGCACAGGGGAGGAGAGGCCCCCAGCGCCAGGCCATCCCCACCCCAACCCCGCGGCCCGGGGGCCCTGACTCAGCGCGGTCCCGGCCTCACCTGGCGCTGCTGACCGCCCACGCCCGCCGCCCGCCTTTCATCTCCCCTGCCCGTGGCTCCGGGCACTGCTGTCCCAATTGCCCGGACGACGCCAACGCCCGGGCTCTCGGCTTCGCGCGGGGCTGGGCGGGCGGAGCGCGGCAGCCTCCAGGTGGGGCCGCCGCCAGGTGAAGCCGCGCCGCGTCGTCGCTTCCCGGTCTGTGGCGACACCTGCTGGTCGTCCGTGGAAGGACACACCCTCCGCTCCCACCACCTGCTTCCTCTCAGCCCATTCACTACTCAGCCCCTACTATGCGCCCTGTAGGTATCGCGCCAGGTGTCCGGGACCTTCAGGCAGAGAAATTAAGCAAAGAAAAAAATGCAAGTTGCATCATTTCTTTTTCAGAGACAGAATAATTTTAGTTGGGGAGATCCCAGCCAACTTAAAAGAAGCTAAGAAACTCTCCATGGGATGGGCGTGGAACTAATCCAAGCATCAGAAACAGCCTGTGCAAAGGCCTGGAGATAGGAAGGAGCCCCGCTCTTTGGAGGAAGTGAAATCGGCCAGGAAACTTGAACAAAGTGGCATACAGCATGAAGTTTGCAGCGACTAGGTGGGACCTTCCTTCCGTGCTCTCATTGCTACGTTGGAACAGGCCTGGAAGGAAAGGGATCTGCCCTGTTTTACAGACTGAGGTGTTGACCTAGAGGGGTTCTCTCCAGCCACATCTGCTGTGGGTGTCTGAGAATCATTTATTCATTCAACAAACTTTTCTTGAGCAGCTTTTATGTGCCGAGAGCTGTGCTAAGTATCAAATGCACGATGACAATGAGACATATTCCTTGAGGTGCTCCTAATCTTGTGAGTATATCGAACCGGACCAGGAAGACGGGAGAAGGGATTTCTAATGTGGGAGCTCTTACAAGCCTCCACATCCCAGCCCCCCAAGACAAACACAAAGGAATGAATCCATAATGGTGGAAATGTGAAACAAGCGGAGGGTAGTAGAGGAGGTATTTGAGCTCTTGAAAGTATGCTCGAGGAATGACTCAATCGCTATCCCCACTGCGCTCCAGTTTTGTACAGGAAAATAAACAAGCCACAGAGGCACTGAGTCAGGACACCAAGCTAGACCTCTACGGAGACGTCAGGGTCTTCGTGGCAAGTGAAGCTCAGAGGACTTGGCTTGGTAATAGGGGTTCACCCCAGTTCTCAGACAGAACTTTTGCGAGAGGATTCTCAAAACTCACCCACCCAAGGCAGGCTGATGGAGCTCACACGACGCACCACCATCCTCTACACCAACTGCAACTTGCCCCGAACCAGCTCCCAAGTCACTAATTGATGAAACCAAAGAAGGTTTATTAAGCAACAGACCCTGTTCCAGTCTTGCATTTTGGGGCTGGAATATGCTTACAAAGATAAAGGCCACCTGTGAACAGTAAGGGGCAGGTTGAAGTTTAAACGAATTATTTCAACCTGCTGTGATAAAATGAGGAAACTGAGGTGATTTACAATTTTTAGGAGGCACAGTAAGCTGTAGGATTCATCCTGAGAGGCCTTATGTATTAATCTGTTTTCGCACTGTTATAAAGAATACCCAAGACTGGGTAATTTATAAAGGAAAGAGGTTTAATAGACTCACAGTTCCACCTGGCTGGGGAGGCCTCAGGAAACTCACAATCGTGGTGGAAGGCGAAGGGGAAGCAGGCACCTTCTCCACAAGGCAGCAGGAGAGAGTGAGTGTGAGAAGGAGGAAGTGCCAGACTTTAAAACCATCAGCTCTCGTGAGAACTCACTATCACGAGAACAGTATTGGGGAAACCGCCCCCTTGATCTAATCACTTCCCTCCATCAACACGTGGGAATTACAGGTCCCTCCCTGTGTTTTAACTTCCCTCCAGGTGATTCTGATGCCCTCTGAAGATTAAGAACCTCTGATCAAGGAGGAAAAGTCCAGAGGAGCCTATAAATGTGTTTTTAACAAGCTACCCAGGCGATTTTGTATGACCCATGTGTCTGGAAACCATACTTCAGTTGAGGCCACCGATTTTTCTTTTCACCTTTTACATTGCCTATTTCTTCTTTATCTCAGAATGAATGTCTCATCTTCATTCTATAAGAATGTTTATTCTCATGAACAGTCACGTACCACACCAAAAAGCAAAGAGAACAGATGGTATCAACTAGAGAAATAGCAACCTGGGGCTATCCCAATTTTAGCACTAAACGTCTCAGGTCCCAGGAGATCCTTAAGTTCTGAGCAAACTGGGACAGTTGGTCACCCTACATGGATATTTATACATGGGCATTTACTGTGACCCAAAGAACAATCAACATAAAATGCTGAGAGTCTTGAATTATACTTTCCACAACATTTTCATGCCAGTCCTAATCCTAATTCACAACTTGAAATCTTCATCATCGTTATCTTTATGACTTACTATTTCTGATCTACTTTAATTAACAAAGCTTATAGGCAGAATGCTACACATTTCATTGTTCTGGCCATTTGACTTATGAATAACATTAAAACTTGACTGTGTAAATTGAAAATAAATATTCTGTGATTTAGCAATTGCACTCTTAAGTTTCTAGGAGAAACTTCTAGAGAAGTTAGGTAGAAGAGAGTTCTACCTGGCTACATTGTCTGCAGTCCTCTTGAAATATAGAAGCAACATAAATGATCAACAGGAGAATAGATGACTATATCGTGTTGTTTTGAAACAGGACAATGCTACATGGAACTGTAAAGTAAATGAACCGAAGCCACACGTATCCACATGGATATCTCAGAAACTTAGTCTTGTGTGCAGAAATCAAGTTACAGGAAGCTATATCTACCTTATTCATATGAAGTATAAATGACCGCAACTGTTGTATAAATCTTACAGATGCAGAATATGTAATAAAAATATATAAATAGATATGAAAATGATACAGTAACACACAGTATGATGGCTACCTCCAGAGGCAGGGAGGAATGGATGAAGAGAATAAGACCTAAAAGTCCATTTTAAGTGGATCTTAACTGTATATCTTATCTCTTAAGCTGAGACACATGAATAATCATTGGTTATTCTCCAAACTTTTGGTATGTCTCAAATATTTCATCATAAGTATTTTGCATACTTTATTCTTTGTGCAGGGATCCATGCTGTTTTTAACATATAAAGGCCCCATGACTTGCTAATATTTTAAAATTGCTAGTCTATCTAAGCTAAAATTGAGTTTCTTGTACTACACTAAGTTTGTATGTTAAGGAAACAGTCTGTATGTTTCTTGTTCATCACTGAATTCCCCATGTCTAACAAAGAAGTATTTACAAATGAATAAAATATTGACTAAAACATCTTCATTTTATAGACGAAGAAACTGAGACTCAGAAGTGACGTGGTTTGCCCCAAACCAGATACTGACATAGAGGGAGAGCCAGGGACTAGAACCCAAATATCCTAATCTTCCAGGCCACTGATTGTTCCAATGCACCAGTGGTTCTTGAAGGTTGGTCCCCTAGTCTGCTTGTTTCTGTCAAGCCCAACGGTATACCTTCACAGTTTTGCCTCAGGGCAATGCCAGTTCTCCTATTTTGTGCCAGAATATAGTCCACAGAAGTACTGAACTCTTGGCTCACTGCACTGAAAATATTACACTGATTGGCTCTGCTGAGCACTAGCAGAGTAGCTGGGTACTTAGATGCCCTAGTAACATTTGCAGATGAGAGGGTGGAAAATAAATCTCACAGAAATTCAGGAGCACACCTCCTCAGTGAAGTACCTGGGGCTCAATGCTATGAAGAGTGTCAAAATTTCTCCTCCAAGATGAAAGACAAGTTGCTGCATTTCACACCACCAAAAACCTAAAAAGAGACATGATGATCGGTAAGCCTTCTAGGTCCTGGAGGCAACATGGAATGCATCTGAGTGTGCAGTTTTGACCCATTGAGAGCGTTACCCATAAGGCTGCTAGATTTGAATAGAGTCAGAAACAGAAAAGGCTCTGCAGTAAGTTTAGGCTGCAGTAGAAGCTGCCCTATAACTTGGGCCTATAATCCAGACAACACAGTGACACAATAGTGGTTCCAGTGGATTGAAGATGAACCTATAACCTGGACATTTCGGACTCCTTATGCCACTGAACCAACATGAAAAAAGTGGGAGGGGTTAATTTATTGGCTGGAGCGATTGATGCTGATAACTAAGGGGAAATTGGGTTGTGATATGGCTTGGCTCTGTGTCCCCACCCAAATCTCATGTTGAATTGTAATCCTCCATGTTGGAGGTGGGGCCTGGTGGGAGGTGATTGGATTATGGGGGTGGTTTCTCATAGTTTAGCACCATCTCCCTAGCACTTGTTGTTTAAAAATGTGTAGCACCGGCCGGGCAGTGGCTCATGCCTGTACTCCCAGCACTTTGGGAGGCCAAGGCGGATGGATCACGAGGTCAGGAGATCAAGACCATCCTGGCCAACATGGTGAAACCCAGTCTCTACTAAAAATACAAAATAAAATATCTGGATGTGGTGGCATGCACCTGTAGTCCCAGCTACTCGGGAGGCTGAAGCAGGAGAATCGCTTGAACCTGGAAGGCGGAGGTTGCAGTGAGCCAAGATCGCACCACTGCACCCCAGCCTGGCGACAGAGCGAGAGTCTGTCTCAAAAAAAAAAAAAAAAAATATGTAGCATGTCCCCCTTCATTCTTTCTCCTTCTCCGGCCATGTAACACATGCCTCCTCCCTCTTCACTTTCCACCATGATTGTAAGTTTCCTGAGGCCTCCCCAGCCGTGCTTCCTGTACAGCCTGCAGAACTGTGAGTCAACTAAACCTCTTCTCTTTATAAATTACCCAGTCTCAGATAGTTCCTTCTAGCTATGTGAGAACAAACTAATGCAAGTTGCTTCAACACAGCAGAAGCAAGGAGGACTATGTCTAGAACTGGGGAATTCTCTGGATGCCTCTTAGTACTTCCATGCCAAACAGTAAAGGTTTAAAGGAAACTGCAGCAAGCAAAATATGTCAGGATGGTTCAGAACTCAGATCCTTCCGAAACAAAGGTTTTGGTCACTCCACCAACTAAAGAACCCCAACCAGTTGACATTCTGACTGAGAGTGGAGTAAATACAGATGAGTAGTAGGAGAAAGATGCCATAGATATCAATTATGACCTCATGACCATGATTATAGGAATGAAAATGTAATGTTGCATATTTTCTACCTGCTTGTGGTATGCATGTGTTTGTTTGTATACATCAACCGTATCCTTCTTTTTCTTTCTTCTAATTTTTATTTTACAGATAAGTGTTTAGAAGTTAACTTTACGATTTAGCCTTTAGGCTAAACAGGATATCAGTGGGGTTGGGACTAAATTTCAGGAATGGTTTATATACTCGATGACAGCTACAAAGACTCCTGAGACTGTGCATCTCCTCATTTTGGAGAAAAAGATGAGAACTTAACTTGCAGGAGGCATAGCTCTATCTTGTTATGTAGAAACATAAGATTGTTCTATTGTTGTCTATAAAATAAAAATGTGTGGAGTGCATATGAAAGCTAAGTAGTCAAAGGAAGGGACATTTTCAACGTATTACCTCTTGATTCCAAATTCATCCTTTTTGCCTTCTCTGTAAAAACGAATCTGGGCCTTTTAAATATTTTTCCCTTTACCAGATGGTCCAATATAAAGTTTGCCAATAGATGGCGCTGGAGAGACATTGTGGGATGAAAGGGGTTTGCTTTCCATGGCTGATGGGCAGCTCACTAGGTTTCTTTAGGGCTCCCCTAACGCCCTGTTCCTATAGCTCAAGAGGCTTCCCCAGCCCTGGCTCCTGCAGTGCATGGCAGCAGGTTGCATCCAGCAGCCTCCCCCAGCAATCCCCTTCACTCACCCACCTTCCAGCAGTTTTGTAGCAGAGTGCTTCCAGTAAGACACCTCCCAATAACAGCTTTCTCCAGCACCCTGGGGGTGGATTTCCAGAAAGTTCCACCAGCACAGTATCACAGCACCTCTCTGGCATCTGCTGAACCATGGCCATGCCTGTCCAATAAGGTCTGGATGTCAGCCCTGTTGGTGGAGGCTCAATCACGCCCTAGAGGTAGTAGCTTCCCCTTGTATTTGCTATTGCCATGTCTTTAAATTCTTCTTTACTTACTACATCCTCACTAATGTAAGGCGAGTAGGAATGGTCCTTGGGGAGGGGGCTTCTCAAAAGAACATCTCAGCCTGTCCTGCCCTCTCCTAACCCCTCCCTTGCTATCTTCCTTCCCTCCTTCTCTACTCCTCCCTCTCAGAGCCCCCCATCCTCTTCCTCTCCCCTCATTCTCCTTCTTGTTTCCTCTTTCTTCTCCTCTCCTCTGTCTCCTTTCTCCCTACCCCCTCCTCCTTCTTCTCTTCTGTCCCTCTCTCTTCCCCTCCTCCCCTCCTCCTCGCCTTCTCACCTCCTTCCTACCTCTTTTGAAAATAAACTGCACCACCTGCCCTGTACTTTATGCAAACATCAGATGCATTAGTGCTTGGCAGAGGGCTTCCTTCCTTCCCTCTGATGTCATGCAGGGAAAAGGTGGACAGAGGCACCAGGCAGACACAGCAGGCCGCTGGTGGTCACCTCCCCAGCCCGGCCACCTGCACAGCGCTGGCCTCCCTTCAAACACCTCTAGGCAATTGCATCTCCCAGACATGCTCCTGCACTCTGGCCCCAATCACTGCCTCTGCGTGTCCCCCGCTGGCCCGGATCACTCGCTCTGAGGGTCCTCCACTGGGTAGCCAAGGATCCACGGGAGGCCACAGGGAGGAGGCAGAGACTCAGGGCTTTTCCAGGCAGGGACACTCATGGAGGCTTTTCCCCAAGCTGAGGTGGCAACTCAGGGTTGATTTTGTAAGAGAAGGGTGTGTGTGTGTGTGTGTGTGTGTGTGTGTGTGTGTGTGTGTGTGTGTGTGTGTGTAAAAGAGAGAAGAGGAAGAAGGAGAAGAAGAAGGTGGAGGAGGAGGAAAGGAAGAGGAGGCGGCAAGACAGAGACAGAGAAGAAGAGAAAAAAGAGGAGGAGGAGGAGGAAGAAAACAGAAGAGAGAGGAGACAGCAAGACAGAGAAGAAGGAAGAGGAGGAGAGGGAGAAAAGAGAGACTGAGAGAACAGGAGACAGACAGAGAGGGCAGGGAGACAGAAAGATCAGAGAATGTAGGTTGAAAAATCTACCTGGAAAGGTCTAAAGAAAAGTCGAGGCCCACAGACAACATGCCACAAGGCGGGAAGGGGCTGAAAATTTCATTCTGGAGCCAGAACTCTCCCCAGAAGGGTGAGGAAGCCAGCGCCCCGTGCGATGTTCTGTGTACCACCCCCCACCCCCACCCCAGCCAGGTGTAGCGTCAGGAGATGAGGAGGTGAGCAGTTGCTACATGTGCGGTTGCAGCTGGTTTTTGAGAATTGTGGGATACGCTGTGCCTGCCCATTGGGAGGGCTGCTGGGTGGATTACAGCGGAGTCTTGCACACTGGAATGCAAGGTGTCCACCTGAAGAAGGAAAGGGATAGGTGTGTATGAGAATGGAAAATTGTCTATGATGTGCTGATGAAGAAAGAAAAGCAGTTTGTAAATGTATGTATGAACATGGACATTTTTCTTTTTTTGAGACAGTCTAGCTCTGTTGCCCAGGCTGGAGTGCAGTGGTGCGATTTCAGCTCACTGTAGCCTCAAACTCCCAGGGTCAAGCGATCCTCCCACCTCAGCCTCCCAAATATCTGGGGCTGCAGGCACATGCCACCATGCCCTGCTGATTGGTTTTGATTTTTAGTAGAGATAAGGCCTCACTATATTGCCCAACTCCTGGGCTCAAGCGATACTCCCACCTTGGCCTCCCAAAGTGCTGGGATTATAGGCGTGAGCTACTGTGCCCAGCCAAACATGGACAATTTTCATTAAAGCTGGAGGGATGAAGCATCACCTAGTGAACAACCATAGTCTCAAGAGAAAAGGAGAAGAGGAATGCAGAGATCCTCACTTTCAGCTTCATAGGCTTCCATAGCATTTGACTGTTCTACAATGTGCATACGTCACTTTGTGATAAAAGTGAGAAATTTCTCATTTGGAAAATGAATATATAAAATGCACAAACTGATGCAAGTCAAATCCCCTCTCTGGGCCTCAGTTTCCTTATCTCTAAAGCAGGGGTGACCTCCACTCCCTCCCAAGGTTTGATCTATTTAACGAAGTCTTACATAACACCTTTTCTGTGTTGGGTACCATTCCATGCACTTCACAAACATTCATTCACTCAATCTTTATGTCACGTCTACAAGGGCGGGACTATTAGTATGCCCGTTTTACAGATGAGGAAAACTGAGGCACGTAGAGATTGAGTAAACTTGCTCAAGCACACTTAGTCAAGAAGTGGCAGAACCAGGATTCAAACTCAAGCAGTCGGGCTCTGGAATCTGACTTTTTAGCTACTAGGCAACTTTGTAAAGTGTTGGTGAGAAAATGTATATAAGGTGGTTACCGTATAATACGTATCAGTAATTTTTGGTGGCAGGCGAGATGCTTCTCAGACTCTGCCTAAAAGTGTGTGCTCCCACAAACCCCTGGCATGGCCTCTGGCACACCAAAGCACCCGGGACCTGAATTAATGAATGCATGAATGAATGAAACCACAGCTATTTGAATTCCAGCCATAAGTTTCTTAGCTTTTATGCATCTCCAGCATCTAGCCCAGGACACAGCACACAGTAGGGCTAAGGGATGGAGACAGGGAGAGAGCTGAATGCCCATGTGGTGCACAGTAGGCCCTCAGGAAATGACTGACTCTTACAGCAGGATGGTTTTTTCTTCCTCCTGGAGCCCCATCCTGACTCTCCCACTAGACTGTGAGCACTAAGTGGACAAGGACCCCAGCACCCAGGCCAGGGCCTGGCACACAGTAGGGGCTCAATGAAGGCTGAAGAGCACACGGCTGAGCACCTGAGTGGGTGGGGCCTGAAGGAGAGGGCAGGCCAGGGCTGGGTGGGCTTCTGTCCTGGGAACTCAGACTGGGTGACCCCAAAGGGCCAGCACCCTTGCCTCTGAGTGCTCGAGGTGGCACCAGGCTGTGCCCTGGGCTGGGGGTGAGGGGTAGGGGGCAGCTGCATCTTCCTCTCTTAGGGGAAGAGAGTGGCGAGGCCATGGCAGGGAAGGGAAGGAAGCCTGCAGGCTGTCGATGGTGGGTCTGTGGCTAAGAAGCACTCCCTCCCCCCAGGTCTTTTTGGGGAACTCCTCCCTGTTTCCTCCAGGAAAAAGCATCCCAACCCTAAGGAAAAGGCTGTTTAAGGAAAGTATGTGCAGGCTTCTCCCAAAAGGCCTCCTCCTCTCTCTGTGTCACCCAGAGAAGCACCTGTGTCCACCCTGTGAGAAGTCCCATCCAGGCAGCTAGGCACGGTGGCTCACACCTGTAATCCCAGCACTTTTGGAGGCCGAGGCGGGCAGATCACGAGGTCAGGAGTTCAAGACCAGCCTGGTCAACATGGTGAAACCCCGTCTCTACTAAAAATACAAAAATTAGCTGGCCGTGGTGGCACGCACCTGTAATCCCAGCTACTCAGGAGGCTGAGGCAAGAGCATTGTTCGAACCCAGTAGGCAGAGGTTACAGTGAGCTGAGATCATGCCACCGCACTCCAGCCTGGGTGACACAGCAAGACTCCATCTCAAAAAAAAAAAAAAAAGTCCCACCCAGGAAGGCTCCCCCACCTGAGTAAAGCCCCATGGGTAGTGTTAAAAATCCTCTCTATTTTCCAGGCCCCCCCCCCCCCCGCCTAGCCCCGAAATGTGATCTGTTTCAGCCCCTTTCACCTGCTTCCCTGCTGCGGAAGAGACTCCCATCGGCCCTGGCCCAGGAGAAGGGCCCAGTCAACACCTATGCTATCCTCATTCAGGGAACATTTCCTGAGCACCTTCTCCAGGCAAGAGCCACACTGGGTGCTGGGCAGGCAGTGGGGAGCCTGGGAGTGATGGCTTAGGAGCTTCCAGTCGGGTGGACTGTGGAGCTTCCGGTGGGGTGGATCTATAATCAGATCAAGGCCATCCATGGTACTGTAGACTCTGCCTGGAGCCCAGAGAAGCCCCAGAGCCAGCATGGAAGGCTTCCTGGAGGAGGTGATGCCTGAGCAGAGAATGGGAGGAAGAGCTTGAGTGGAAAGAGTGAGGTTACAGATGGAGAAAGTGGCCTGAGTTAAGAGAAGGCCTGGTTTAGTGGAGGAATTGAGAGTCGCACCATACATCAGGTAGAGGAGTGGGTGTGTGCAGCCAGGATGGGGAGGGGAACCTGGCCAGGTTCATTCTGCCATCCGAGGGGGCAGAGGTGGGGACACTTGTTCCAGTCCCTCTGGTCCTCGTGCCTGCCTTTCCTGCAGGACTGGCCAATGCACTGAGGCTTGAATTTCTTCCCCTTTTGTCCTCATGCCTGACATGGGTTGAATTACGTCCCCTGAAAAAGACATGTTGAAGCCCTAACTCCCAGTACCTTCAAATGTGACTTTATTTGGAAATAGGGTCTTTGCAGATGGAATCAAGTGAAGATGAGGTTGCACCGGATTAGAGTGGGCCCTAAATTCAATGACCAGAGTCCTTACAGGGAGAAGGAGACTTAGAGACACAGACGTGCACAGAAGGAAGGTGGCCACGTGATGATGGGGGCAGAGACTGGAGTGATGCAGCTACAGGTAAGGAGCGCCAAGGTGCAGGAGCCACCGGGCTTTGGAAGAGGCACGAAGGATGCTCCCCTAGAGCCTTCGGAGGGAACACGGCCCTGCCAATGCCTCGGTTTCAAATTTCTAGGCTACAGGATAAATTTCTGTTGCTTTCAGCCACCTGGTTTGTGGCGATTTGTTGCCCAGCCCTTTGAGACTAACACACACCTCAAGAGCTACATGGGTCATTCCAGCTCTCATTGGCTGTTCTTTGGAAATCAGTACCTGGAGTTTGGCAGGACCAAAAAGGGTTAGGGACTGGCTGGGGATGATGGTTTCCGATGCCACAGTGTCAGTCACTTTTCTAGGGTTCTTGGCCCTCATAAAATAGCTAAGCTGGCCGGGGTGGCTCATGCCTGTAATCCCAGCACTTTGGGACGCCGAGGCGGGCAAATCACCTGAGGTCAGGAGTTCGAGACCAGCCTGACCAACATGGCGAAACCCTATCTCTACTAAAAATACAAAAATTAGCCAGGTGTGGTGGCACGTGCCTGTAATCCCAGCTACTCGGGAGGCTGAGGCAGCAGAATCGCTTGAACCGGGAGACAGAGGTTGCAGTGAGCCAAGATCGTGACATTGCACCCCAGCCTGGGCAACAAGAGCAAAACTCTGTCTCAAAAAAAAAAAAAATGTAAAAATCACTAAGCTGAGTTAGCCACTGAGCCTTCACTTTGCTGGGAATCTCATATCTGCCACACGACCTGTCAAGTTGAGTTGAATACAAAATACTTGAGCTCAACAGAAAGACACAGGGGTGGGGGCCTGGATGACCCCAAAATTTTTGTCTGCTTTCTTTTCTAAGCTTCTTCTGCAACCCCCTGTGCCCCTAGCAAGTCAAAATCTCTTCCTGAATTCAGAGCTACTGTGAATATTTTTTCCAGAAAGGAAATGTGTTTAAATGCCTTTGCTAAGTAAAAAGTAAAATACATTAGTTGTTTGTTTGTTTGGTTAGTTGGTTGGTTTTAATCAGAAAATACAAAGAAGAGCTAGGTGTGGTGGTTCACGCCTATAGTCTCGGCTACTGGGGAGACTGAGGCAGGAGGATCACATGAGCCGAGACCAGCCTGGACAACATAGTGAGACACCGGTCTCTAAAAAGGGAAAAAAGAAAATACAAAGAGGTAGTAAGGAAAATAATTCAGCTCTAATCCTACTCCACAGATAGAAAGAACAGGAATTTGCTGGTGTGTTTCCCTTTAGACATTTTCCTTATAACATATAGACATATATTTTTTCCTACTAAATATGCACAATATATCACAGTGCGTGTGCAATGGTATATATGCAACTTAAGAATATATTATTCCAGCTGGACTTGGTGGCTCACACCTGCAATCCCAGCATTTGGGGAGGCCAAAGTAGGAGAATCACTTGAGCCCAGAAGTTTGAGGCTGCAGCGAGCTATGATGGCACCAGTGCACTCCAGTCTGGACAACAGAGTGAAACCCTGTCGCTAATACACACACACACACACACACACACACACACACATATAAAAAATACACACACATATATATAAAATACGCACACACACACACACATATGTATACACATGCCCTAAGAGCTACATGGGTAATTATACACACATACACATATACACATATATTTATGTATGTATGCATGTGTATACATACATGTTATATGTACATATGTATATCTGTGCGTGTATATACATATATGTACATGTACATATAATTGGAATTATACATGCAGTTGCAACTGAGGCTGAACATTGCCAGATTTTTTTCATGCTCTAACTTTTCCTCTTTCCCAGAGACAACCACTCTCCTGACACTGGTGTCTATCATTCCCACGTAAGTTTTTATAGTTTTGCCTCATATACAAGTATCCAGAAGCTACATGTACTATTGTTTTGTGTGTTCTGAAATTTTACCCAAACCCTTGTTATTGAAATGCAGATTTTCTATTGCAATCTGTTCTCACTTAGCACCATGCTTTTAAAAATGTTGATGTCCATAGATCTAGTCCATACTTCTTGTGATGGTGTCTCTCTGAAGAATCCTAATACACCATTCAATAGGGTTTTTTTCAGGCTCTGAAATCGAGGCAATAATTAATAGCCTACTAACCAAAAAAAGTCTAGGATCAGACAGATTCACAGCCGAATTCTACCGGAGGTACAAGGAGGAGCTGGTACCATTCCTTCTGAAACTATTCCAATCAATAGAAAAAGAGAGAATCCTCCCTAACCCATTTTATGAGGTCAACATCATCCTGATATCAAAGCCTGGCAGAGACACAACAAAAAAAGAGAATTTTAGACCAATATCCCTGATGAACATCGATGCAAAAATCCTCATTAAAATACTGGAAAACCGAATCCAGCAGCACATCAAAAAGCTTATCCACCATGATCAAGTGGGCTTCATCCCTGGGATGCAAGGCTGGTTCAACATACGCAAATCAATAAACATAATCCAGCATATAAACAGAACCAAAGACAAAAATCACATGATTATTTCAATAGATGCAGAAAAGACCTTTGACAAAATTCAACAGCCCTTCATGCTAAAAACTCTCAGTAAGTTCGGTATTGATGGAATGTATCTCAAAATAATAAGAGCTATTTATGACAAACCCACAGCCAATATCATACTGAATGGGCAAAAACTGGAAGCATTCCCTTTGAAAACTGGCACAAGACAGGGATGCCCTCTCTCACCACTCCTATTTAACATAGTGTTGGAAGTTCTGGCTAGGGCAATCAGGCAAGAGAAAGAAATAAAGGGTATTCAGTCAGGAAAAGAAGAAGTCAAATTGTCCCTGTTTGCAGATGACATGATTGTATATTTAGAAAACCCCATTGTCTCAGCCCAAAATCTCCTTAAGCTGATAAGCAACTTCAGCAAAGTCTCAGGATACAAAATTAATGTGCAAAAATCACAAGCAATCTTATACACCAGTAACAGACAAACAGAGAGCCAAATCCTGAATGAACTTCCATTCACAATTGCTTCAAAGAGAATAAAATACCTAGGAATCCAACTTACAAGGGATGTAAAGGAGAACTACAAACCACTGCTCAGTGAAATAAAAGAGGATACAAACAAATGGAAGAACATATCATGCTCATGGATAGGAAGAATCAATATCGTGAAAATGGTCATGCTGCCCAAGGTAATTTATAGATTCAATGCCATTCCCATCAAGCTACCAATGACTTTCTTCACAGAATTGGAAAAAACTGCTTTAAAGTTCATATGGAACCAAAAAAGAGTCCACATTGCCAAGACAATCTTAAGTCAAAAGAACAAAGCTGGAGGCATCACACTACCTGACTTCAAACTATACTACAAGGCTACAGTAACCAAAACAGCATGGTACTGGTACCAAAACAGAGATATAGACCAATGGAACAGAACAGAGCCCTCAGAAATAATACCACACATCTACAGCCATCTGATCTTTGACAAACCTGAGAAAAACAAGAAATGGGGAAAGGATTCCCTATTTAATAAATGGTGCTGGGAAAATTGGCTAGCCATAAGTAGAAAGCAGAAATTGGATCCTTTCCTTACTCCTTATACAAAAATTAATTCAAGATGGATTAGAGACTTAAATGTTAGACCTAAAACCATAAAAACCCTAGAAGAAAACCTAGGTAATACCATTCAGGACATAGGCATGGGCAAGGACTTCATGTCTAAAACACCAAAAGCAACAGCAACAAAAGCCAAAATTGACAAATGGGATCTAATTAAACTAAAGAGCTTCTGCATAGCAAAAGAAACTACCATTAGAGTGAATAGGCAACCTACAGAATGGGAGAAAACTTTTGCAATCTACTCATCTGACAAAGGGCTAATATCCAGAACCTACAAAGAACTCAAACAAATTTACGAGAAAAAAAACAAACAACCCCATCAAAAAGTGGGCAAAGGATATGAACAGACATTTCTCAAAAGAAGACATGCATACAGCCAACAGATACATGAAAAAAATGCTCGTCATCACTGGCCATCAGAGAAATGCAAATCAAAACCACAACGTGATACCATCTCACAACAATTAGAATGGCAATCATTAAAAAGTCAGGAAACAACAGGTGCTGGAGAGGATGTGGAGAAATAGGAACACTTTTACACTGTTGGTGGGATTGTAAACTGGTTCAACCACTGTGGAAAACAGTATGGCGATTCCTCAAGGATCTGGAACTAGAAATACCATATGACCCAGCCATCCCATTACTGGGTATACACCCAAAGGATTATAAATCATGCTGCTATAAAGACACATGCACACGTATGTTTATTGCGGCACTATTCACAATAGCAAAGACTTGGAATCAACCCAAATGTCCACCAGTGACAGACTGGATTAAGAAAATGTGGCATATATACACCATGGAATACTATGCAGCTATAAAAAAGGATGAGTTCGTGTCCTTTGTAGGGACATGGATGCAGCTGGAAACCATCATTCTCAGCAAACTATCACAAGAACAGAAAACCAAACACTGCATGTTCTCACTCATAGGTGGGAATTGAACAATGAGATCACTTGGACTCTGGTAGGGGAACATCACACACCAGGGCCTATTATGGGGAGGGGGGAGGGGGAGGAATGGCATTGGGAGTTATACCTGATGTAAATGACGAGTTGATGGGTGCTGACGAGTTGATGGGTGCAGCACACCAACATGGCACAAGTATACGTATGTAACAAACCTGCACGTTGTGTACATGTACCCTAGAACTTAAAGTATAACAACAAAAAAAATAGGGTTTTTTTCTATTATGAATAATCCACAGTTTGTTTAACCACTCCCCTGCTGAAGGCAGTTGGGTTGTTCAGGATGACTGACATGTTGCAATGAGCATCCTTTTTACGTCTCTATAAAGGTTTCTTAGACAAGACCCCAAAAAGTGGGATTACCACACATCTCCCATGACCCATCTTTAGTGCAATTGAATACAGCAAAAATTACCCTTCAAAGAAATTAAGCCAATGTTACTCCCACTATTCTAAGAGATCCTGTTTGCCCACATTGTGGCCAACTCTTGAGGTTAGATTTTTGGTTTAGATTTTGCCAATAGGGTGAGAGTGAAATGATACCTCATTCTTTTTATATGACTTTCCTTAATGTGTGGCACGTCTTTTCATGTTGATGGACAGATCAGACTTCTTCCCCTGAATTGGCTATTTATAGCTTTTGCCTATTTTTCTACCAGGCTATTTTGTCTTTTTTCCTGCTGATTTTTATATATTCCTGAAACTGATTTTTAGTCTTTTCTGTGTGTTGCAAATATTTTCTCTGTAGCTGATCTTTTCACATTGGATGGAAAGTTTTTTTCTATGGAAGTTTTAAATTATGAGTTTGACTTCTTATGTTCTTTTTTTAAAGAGTCTCATTCCAACATCATAACAATATTCTGGCCAGGTGTGGTAGCTCCTGCCTGTAATCTCAGCACTTTGGGAGACTGAGGCAGGGAGATCGCTTGAGACCAAGAGTTTGAGACCAGCCTACTTAACATAGTGAGATCCTCATTGCTACGAAAAATACAAAAATTAGCTAAGGTTGGTGGTGCACACCTGTAGTCCCAGCTGTTTGGGAGGCTGAGGTGGGAGGCTTGCTTGAGGCTGGGAGGTTGAGGCTGCAGTGAGCTGTAATCACACCACTGCACTCCAACCAGGGTGACAGAAACCCTCAGAAACCCTTTCTAAAAAAATAAAATTTGTTTTCTTTTAACAGTTTTAAGGTTATGCTTTTCGTATATAGCTCTCACTCCTCTCAGACTACTGCAAGAGTGGCATTTTATCTTTTTTTTAACATATGGACAACCAATTTCCCAGCACCAATTATGTGTACCTACCTAGGTGTGGGACTGTCTGAACTCAGTTTTACTTTCCCATTGATTAGGACCACTGTTGTCATAAAACAGGCACACTGTGTGTCAGGCTCTGGGTTCTGGGCCATTGACCTATTTGTCTATTCCTGCACCAATGCCATATTGTCTTAGTAACTACAGTGTTATCATAAATTCCATATCCTGGTAGGATGAGTCCTTTCCTTTTTAGACTTCCCTTTCAAATTTTATCTTGCCTAGTCTTGACACCAATCTTCCAAAGAAATTTTGGAATCAGATTGATACGTTTCACATACACTGTCTCTCTGCTGCAATGTTTATTAGAAGTGTACTTAATTTTTTTTGTTTTTTTTTGAGATGGAGTCTCACTCTGTCTCCCAGGCTGGAGTGCAGTGGCCCGATCTCAGCTCACTACAACCTCCGCCTCCCGGGTTCAAGTGATTCTCCAGCCTCAGCCTCCCGAGTAGCTGGAACTACAGGCATGTGCCACCACTCCTGGCTAATTTTTGTATTTTTAGTAGAGACGGGGTTTCACCATATTGGCCAGGCTGGTCTCGAACTCCTGACCTTGTGATCCGCCTGCCTCAGCCTCCCAAAGTGCTGGGATTACAGGCTTGAGCCACCACCCCTGGCAAAGTGTACTTAATTTATAAAATAATTGGGAAGACTTGATCTTGTCATGGTATCAAGACTTCCTGGTGGTGGCCAGGTACAATGGCTCACACCTATAATCCCAGCACTTTGGGAGGCCAAGGTAGGTGGATCCCTTGAAGTCAGGAGTTTGAGACCAGCCTGGCCAACATGGTGAAACCTTGCCTCTACAAGAAATGCAAAAATTGGCCAGGCATGGTGGTGCATGTCTGTAGCCCCAGCTACTTGGAAGACTGAGGCAGGAGAATCACTTGAACCCAGGAGGCAGAGGTGACAGTGAGCTGAGATCCACGACTGCACTCCAGCCTGGGTAACAGAGTGAGACTCCATTTCAGAAAAAAAAAAAAAAAATGTCCTGTTGGTATTAGAAGAATCCTAACAGACAGACCCTGATATATCAATGGCTTAACACATTTGTTTCTTGCTCTCACAATGACCAGTGTCCATCAGTCATCTCTGCTCCATCTTGCAGTTTACAGCTTGAGAACACATGCCTTTCAGGGCACTCTGGCTGGGGAAGAGAGGACAATGAAAATGAAACCCATTCCTCCCACTTGCAACCCATTGGCCAGAACCGTCACATGGCCCCAACCTAGCTGCAAGGGAGCCTGGGAAATGGCACAGAGTACATGGAATATTCGTGAAGACAGTTCCTGTCACATGCTCTATCTCTGCATATTTTTAGGTCTTATTAAATTGCTATCAATTTTTCTTTGCTATTTTACGTACCTTTTTATTCATTGTGCTTTCTTATCATTTGTTGCTCATATACAGAGACTATTTTTTGTAATATAAATTTTTTAAGCAGCAAAATTACTGAACTCTTTTATTCTAATGATTTTTGTGTGAATTCCTTTGGAATTTCTATGTAAATGAAAAATTGTGAAAAACAATTTTTTTCTCCTTTTCAAATCCTCATTCCTTTGAAGTGACTCTGACTAAAACTACCAGTACAATGTTGAATAAAGACACTTGATTTTACATGTGACTTCAAAGGGTTTGCTTTTAACATTTTGCTAAATTACATAACCCTGCTGCGACTCACTAGTCCCATCTATAAAAGGAGGATTATCATAGCACCTTTTAAAGGGTTGTTTTGAAAATTAGGCTGGGCACGCCTGAAATCTTAGCACTTTGGGAGGCTGAGGCAGGCAGATCACCAGAGGTCAGGAGTTCAACACTAGCCTGGCCTACATGGTGAAACCCTGCCTCTACTAAAAATATTTTTTAAAAAATTAGTTAGGCATGGTAGTGGGTGCCTGTAATCGCAGCAACTCGGGAGGCTGAGTCAGGAGAATTGCTTGAACCCAGGAGGTGGAGGTTGCAGTGAGCTAAGATTGTGCCACTGCACTCCAGCCAGGGCCACAGAGTGAGACTCTGTCTCAAAAAAATAAAAAAATAAAAAAAGAAAGAAAGAAAGAAAAGAAAACTAAGTAATATATATGACATGTAGTTAGAACAATTATTATCATTGATACTGCTATTAGTGTTAATAATGTTTGCTATAAATAACAAGGTAGATGTTCTTTACCAGATTAAAGAGGTTCTCATCTCATAGTAGCTTGCTAAGAGGGTTATGTTTTAATCACAAATACTGTTGAATTTTATCATTGTTCATCTATTCTTTCATTTTTTAATAAAATTATTTGTAAAGACAGGGTCTCCCCATGTTGCTCAGGCTGGTCTTGAACTCCTGGGCTCAAGCGATCCTCCTGCCTCAGCCTCCCAAAGTGCTGTGATTACAGGCATGAGCCACCATGCCTGGCCAGTGCATCTATTCATATTGATAAAATAAATTACATTTGTAAATTACTTCAATGTTGCATCCTCCTTGTGATACTCAGTTGATGATGACACATTTATTTTTTAACACCATTCTGAATTATCTGGGTAAATATGTTATTTTGGATTTTTCCATCAGTGTTCTAAGTGAGGATAAGCCTACAATTCTCCTTTCCCTTGGAACTTTCCTCTTCATCTCTTCAACTTCTATGTGTTCTCCAACAAGGAAGTCTAGCCTCCTCTTTTCTCTGTTTGCACTCCCTCTCTGTGTGACTGCCCTGCAGCTTGAACTCAAATTTTATATTCCTCGGTGATTTACTGCTTTTGCTAAATATCATTTTTAATAGCTGGTCATGTTGATGAATCTAGCTGCAGTTCATTTATACTCCGAGTTAGATAATATTCCACTGCCTATAATGACCTCACAGTTCACTGTGGATGAACATTTCTAGTTGGAAGCTATTGTGAATAATAATGCTATGAACATGCTTAACAAGTCTCTTGGTCCATGAGTTTCATTTCTTATATCTCTAGGAGCTGAACTGCAGTTGTTTAGTATTTTAGTTCATCTTTGCTGTGTTAACAAACCACCCGGAAACATAATAGGCTAAAACAACAATAATTTTTCACAGTTCTATGGGTCAGCATTCTGGGAAGATCCAAAGAACTATGGGATCTTTGGCTGGGACATTTGATTCTCTTTCATGTGGTCTCTTCTGAACACTAGCCTGGAGTTTTCACATGGCTGTCTCAGGGCAGCAAGAGACTGAGAAAGGAAGCTACAAGGCTTTTGATGCCTGGCCTTGGAATGCTCACTATGTCACTTCACTGAATTTCACATGGGACCCACTGCTGGCTCAGACTGAAGAGTGAAGAAATAAACTCCACTTCTTGATGGGAAGAGCTAGAGAAATCACACTGCAAACCATAAAACATAGACTGGAAGAATTTGTGTACTCTTTTTGTAAGCCACCATATTCAACTTAAGTAGATATTTTTAAACTATTTTCCAAAACTGTTTTATTAACTTAGAAGTCTTTTTTTTGGAACTATTTTCATACCTCCTTAGGTGGCCTTAATATATATATATACCAGGCTAGTCTCAAACTCCTGACCTCAGGTGATCCGCCCACCTCGGCCTCCCAAAGTGCTGGGATTACAGGCATGGGCCACCACACCTGGCCAATATTTTGTATTTATACGTTCTTCTGTCTCCCAGATGCTCTATTTCGGGGGTCAGCAAGAGCCAGATAAAGCTTGCAGGCTATCTGGTCTCTGTCACAATGACTCAGTTCCACCATTGGAGTGAGAAAGCAGCCATGGAAAATTTATAAGTGATGACAAGTGGCTGTGTTCCAATAAAACTTTATTTGTAAAAACAAGTGATGGAAGAGGGCCTAGAAGTAGGTTCACCTAACTATAATCAAATGATCTTTGGCAAAGGAGCAAGTTTTCCTCTCAATTTTGCTGTGAAAGGCAATAGAATGGAGGAAAGATTGTCTTTTCAACAAACAGTCCTAGACATCCACATGCAAAAAAGGGAATTTAGACATAGATCTTACAGCCTTTGCAAAGTTAATTCAAAGTGGATCATACGCCTACATACAAAATGTGACACTACAAAACTTCTAGGAGATAACATAGGACCACACCAAGGTGACCTTGGGTACAGTGCTGACTTTGTGGATATAACACCAAAGACACAATCCATGAAAGGAGTAATTGATAAGCTGGATGTCATTAAAATTAAAAGCTTCTGCTCTGTGGAAAACACTCTCAAAAGAATGAGAAGACAAGCAGAGACTAGGAGAATATATTTGCCAAAGACACATCTGATAAAAGACTGTTAACATCTATTACACATCTGATAACAACATGTGTAAAGAACTCTTAAAACTCTTTAATAAGAAGGGCCAGGCACAGTGGCTCATGCCTGTAATCCCAGCACTTTAGGAGACTGAGGCGGACAGATCATGAGGTCAGGAGATCGAGACCATCCTGGCTAACATGGTGAAACCCCATCTCTACTACAAATACAAAACTTAGCCGGGCATGGTGGCGGGCGCCTGTAGTCCCAGCTACTCGGGAGGTTGAGGCAGGAGAATGGTGTGAACCCAGGAGGCGGAGCTTGCAGTGAGCTGAGATCATGCCACTGCACTCCAACCTGGGAGTTTTGTTTTTCTGAGACCCTGTCTCAGAAAAACAAAAACAAAAACAAAACAAAAAACCCTATAATAAGAAAACAACCTGTTTTTTTTTTTTTTCTTTCTTTTTTTTTTTTTTGCTGGGGGGACAGAGTCTCACTCTGTCACCCAGGCTGGAGTGCAGTGGCAAAATCTTGGCTCACTGCAACCTCCACCTCTCAGGTTCAAGTGATTCTCCTGCCTCGGCCTCCCTAGTAGCTAGGATTGTAGGAGCCCACCACCATGCCCAGCTAATTTTTGTGTTTTCAGTGGAGATGGGGTTTCACCATGTTGGCCAGGCTGGTCTCGAACTCCTGATCTCAAGTGATCCGCCCACCTCGGCCTCCCAAAGTGCTGGGATTACAGGCATGAACCACTGTGCCTGGCCCACAACATGATTTAAAAACAGGCCAAAACCCTTAACAGACACCTCACCACAGAAGATATACAGAAGGCAAATAAGCACATGAAAAGATGTCCCTCATCTATGTCATCAGGGAAATTCAAATTAAAACAATGAAACCACTACACACCTGTTAGAATGGCCCAAATCCAGAACACTGACAACATCAAATGCTGGCGAGAAGGTGAAGCAACAGGAACTCTCTCATTCACTGCTGATGGGAATGCAAAATGGCACAGCCACTTTGGAAGATAGTTTGGTGGTTTCTCACAAAACTAAACCTACTCTTACGATACCAGTCAGTAATCGCATTACTTGGAACTTACATAAAAGAGTTGAAAACATTTGGATGTTCATAGCTGCTGCACATGGATGTTTATAGCAGCTTTATTATAACTGCCAAAACACAGAAGCAACCTTGATGACCTTCAGTAGATACATGAATAAATAAATAGTGATCTTTCAGACAATTTAATATTATTCGCTGCTAAAAAGATATGCACTATATGTTAAATGCATATTACTAAGCAAAAAAAAAAAAAAAAAACCCGGTTTGAAAAGGTTACGTGCTATGCAATTCCAACTATATAACATTATAGAAAAGCCAAACTGTGGAAACAGTAAAAAGATCAGTGGTCACCAGGGATTAAGGGTAGGACAGAGGATTTTTAGACCAGTGAAACTACTCTGTATGATGCCACAGTGATGGATACATATCATTATGTATTGGTCCCTGTATTAGTCTGTTTTCACACTGCTATAAAGAACTGCCAGGGACTGGGTAATTTATAAAGGAAAGAGGTTGAATTGACTCACAGTTCAGCATGGCTGGGGAGGCCTCAGGAAACTTACAATCACGGCAGAAGGTGAAGGGGAAGCAAGGTACTTTCCTCACAAGGCGGAAGGAAGAAGTGCTGAGTGTAGGGGGAACAGCCTCTTATAAAACCATCAGATCTCATGAAAACTCAGTCTCACGAGAACAGCATGGGGGAAATTGCCCTCATGATTCAATTCCCTCCACCTGGTCTCTTAACATGTGGGGATTATGAGGATTATAATTCAAGATGAGATTTGGCTGGGGACACAAAGCCTAACCATATCAGTCCCAAACCCACAGAATGTACAACACCAAGTGTGAACCCTAATGTGAGCCATGGACTCTGGGTGATAATGACGTGTCCCTGCAGGTTCGTCAGCTGTAACAGACGTTCCACTCTGGTGCAGGATGTTGATTATGGGGGAGGCTGTGCATGTGGGGTGGGGGGCATATGAGAAATCTCTGTGTTTTCCTCTCAATTCTGCTGTGAACCTAAAACTGCTCTTAAAAAATAGAGTCTTTGGCCGGGCACGGTGGCTCAAGCCTGTAATCCCAGCACTTTGGGAGGCCGAGACGGGCGGATCACGAGGTCAGGAGATCGAGACCATCCTGGCTAACACGGTGAAACCCCGTCTCTACTAAAAAATACAAAAACCTAGCCGGGCGAGGTGGCGGGCTCCTGTAGTCCCAGCTACTCGGGAGGCTGAGGCAGGAGAATGGCGTAAACCCGGGAGGCGGAGCTTGCAGTGAGCTGAGATCCGGCCACTGCACTCCAGCCTGGGCCACAGAGCGAGACTCCGTCTCAAAAAAAAAAAAAAATAGAGTCTTTAAAAAACAAATAAAAAACAGATGGTAATCTGGACGTGGCCCACGGGCCATATTTGGCAACCCCTGTTCTATCTCATTAATTGTTCGTTCTGAGAGCTCTGCCCATGCTGTTGGGCTTCCTTAGATAAGGCATTTTATTTGCTAAAGCACAGGGGCTCAAGGAGGGTTGTGGAGCTTTCCTGTCAGGCAGGAATCTCTCGGCCTCACTGAGGCTCCAAGGATGTAAAGCTGTCTTGATCTTGCCCCCAGGTTGTGACTCTCTTCTCTAGATGCTGCCTGAATGTAGGAGAGAGAGCCACAAACTGGTCTGTCTGATGGATCCCAGATGACCCCAGGACTTGTTCACACACTTGTTCACAAACCACTGGACTCTAGCTATGAGCAGCTGTTTCAGTCCAGGAGAGACAAGTTACTTGGTGGTGTGAGTTGTGGGGAGGGAGCTATTTTGGGTGGACACCACCCAACATATTTGCCTGGATAAATGCACAGTATTTGCCTGGCTTATATTTTTCTGTCCTTGTTCCAGGATCCCCTGCTCTTCCCTCTTCCTCCTTGCATGAATGCCTGTGTGACTGCTGAGCCTTGCTTTTCGGTCTTGTTCATTACGTGATTAATTTTTGTAAATGCTTGAAGAAGATATGCAGTCTCTAATTATGGGGTTCTGTGCATGTCCATTAGATCTAGGTTGTTAATTGTGTCACTCTCATCATCCATGTTCTTATTTACCTTTTGTCTGCTTCAGCTCTCAATTACTGGGAGAAGCATGTTAAAATCTTCCACTGTAATTGTGGATTTGGGGTATGATGAGTGTATACAAGTTTAAAATTATTCTAGCTCCCTGTTAATTAAATCTTTTCACATGATGGTGTACGCTTCTTTATTTCTGACAGTGCTCTTTGCCCTAAAGGTTTTTCTGCCTGACAGCAATTTGGTCATACAAGCTTGTTCTCAGTATTTGCTTGGCTTATATTTTTCTGTCTTTGTACTTCTAATCTTTCCGAGTCTTTACTGTCTTAGCTGTTTCTTTTATAAACAATGTATAGCTGGTTGCTGTTTTTATTTTTGCTTTTAATCCCATAAGACGATGCTTTTTGTTGATATTACTGATATATTTAGATTTATTGTGACTGCTGATATATTTGAATCTATTTCTAGAGTCTTTTTTTATATCATTTATCATTCTTTCTCTGTGTATCATTTTTTTCCCTTTTCTACTTTCTACTAGATTGACTTAGTTTTCCTTATATCCCCTTTGGCCTTTCTGTGGGGTCAGAAACTGTACATTCTGGTCCTATGATTTTAGTGTCTACAATTAAATTTTTAATATATCCCCTTGACTTCAGGCTAATTGTGGATAATTGAGTTAATCAATGTTTATGCCTTCCTTTCTGGCAATAAGAAAACTTAGAATATTTTTATTCAGATTATCTTGTAGCAGTATGTATTTCCACATGGTTTTATGTCCTTGAAAACACTCATTGCTCTTGCTTTGTACAATTAGAGCATTTGGATTTACCCACATATTTGCCAGTTTTTTTTTTCACCATTTCGTCTCATATTTCACTGATTCCCCCTGGATTTGATTTCCTTTTCCCCAAGTACATGCACTGATAGTTATTTCAGCATGTCAGTCAATGATAAAAAGTTTACCTTGTGTTTATTTGAACATGACTATTGCAACTCTCATTCTTCAGTGATAGTTTCACTGGGTATAGAATTCTGGGTGGTCAATTACTGTTTTCTCAACACTTTGAAGATAGTTACTTTTATCTTCTGTCATTGCTGGTGAGAAGTTTGGTGTTAGGACTTTGTTGGTAATCTTTCCTTACCTTTCACTTGATTAAGATTTTTTCAATTGATTACAATACCTTTCTTTGGCTTTTATGTTCTGCAGTTGTATTATGACATGTATTTATTTTTTCTTATCCTGCTAGGATATTATTGGACATCTTGGATTTAAGGATTCATATCTTTTATTAATTATAAGAAAACATGTTTTGGACAATGCCTCTATTCAATGTTCTCTGCTCCCTCCTGCTAAAATTTCTATTACTTGCCTGTCAGACCTTCTCATTCTATCATCAAAGCTACTTAATCTCTTTTTTCATATTTTCTGTCACTTGGTCTCTTTATGTGGCATTCTGAATATTTCCTCACATTTGTCTTTTAGTTCGAAGTTATGATTGTTATTGTCTGCTGCTATATCTTGTTTTATGTATTAATGTAAAAGTTCATATTCAATAGTACAATAGAGAAATTATGGTTAATAATAATTTATTATATAATTCAAAATAACTAGAAGAGAAGAATTGTAGTGTTCCCAGCACGAAAAAAAGATAAATGTTTGAGGTTTTGGATACCTCAATTACCCTGATTTAATTATTACACATTGTGTATATCAAAACATCATGTGGCCCCAAAATATGTACAGCTATGTCAACTTTTAAAAAGGCTTAATATAAAAAAAGTTTATGTATTACTCTACCAGAATTTTTTTAAATACTTAAAGTGCTCGTAGTCTTAGCTACTTGGGAAACTGAGACAGGACAACCTCTTGAGCCCAGGAGTTGGTGTCCAGCTTGGGCAACATAAGGCGACCCCATCTCAAAAAATAAAAATAAAAATAAATTTACGTGATGGTGGAATACAGTTATTTGTTTCCTTCATCATTGTATTTAAAACATTTAAGAATATCATTCTGAGAGGGGATCCCTAAGCTTCCATAGACTGCCGTAAAGGTCATGGCACACAGAAAGTAGAGATTCTCATCTAAAAGGATGGGTTTTACATGTGATCCAAAATTTTTAGGTATTTTTTAAGCAGAAGTTTTTGGTTTGGTAGTTCACAGTGTTGCCTGAAAAAAAGCCACATCACTGTTGGAGATGCCCAGGTGCATCCCCAGCACTGCCCGGCCCTGACCTCATGGATGGGTCTGGCAGAATGGGGATTGGGGGCAGGAGTGCCCCAGGCTTAGTACTGAATGAGTCTGGCCTTCAATTAGGCCTCCTAGTTGAACAGGACATGAAGGTGAAGATAGCTGGCCTGACAGTAAAAAATACATTGACAGATACCCAAAGATAATTTCCTTTGGAAGGAAATTCTTCATGCTTGAGAGCTGAGAAAGGAAAAAGTAGGGGCTGAACCGCAGTTATGTGCCAGAGACTGGTCCAGGCATGGAGAGACAGGGATGTATTCATACAAGGTGTGGATCTCAACTCTGAGGAGTTCACAGTCCAATAAAGGAGAAGATCATTTATTTAAGGGGGAAACTGAGGCTCCCAATTGCCCACTAACTGTAATGGAAGGTAAAAGTGCAGATGTGCAAAATGCAGATATGTAAACATCTTCATAGTTTACAAACTATTTTCATTCCACAGAAGTCTAAAGAGCTTCCCTTTTAAAGATGGGGAAACTGAGGCTCAGAGGGCAAATCATGTCACTTCTCTGTGCCTCAGTTTCTTCATCTGTCAAATGGGGATAACAAGGGCACCAACCTGTTTGGGCTGATGTGAGAATTAAGTGAGTTGGTATACATGCAGTGTTTACAACCAAGTATAGGAGAGGCAGCACAAGTGTTATTGATTAGTTATTACTCACCCATCACCCAGAATCTAGCCCTCCTCACTGGCCCTAGACACTCCCTACTACAGAACCTTGTTCCGTTTTCTTTACAGCACTTATCCTTGTCTAAAATTATCCTTTCATTTACGTCTGTGCCTGATCATTATGAATCCTCCTAAAGATCACATGTACCTGGAGGACAGGGACCTCATCTGCAGCCCCAGCACCCTGGACGTGGTGGTGCTGGACAAATACTGCTTGTCTGCAAGGGACTAAGAAGCTGGTGGAGGTTGGATTTCAGGAAATCTTCAGTTAACCTCGAGCCACGGGCCAGCCTCCTGCTATGAACCACGGAAAATGGCCTGGGAAATGCCACACACCTGATCAGCCACAGTCATGACTGTCATCAGCGCCACCATATCCAGCCCTGTCTCCTCCAGTGGTGTCCTGATTCCTGTGCTCCTGATGCACTCGGCTTAGATTTCTATTTATAATACCTTTTGGCAATGATTGGTTTCCTGGACAGTCTGGGAAGATCCTTATAAGCAGGAACTAAACTACAGATGGACCGGACTTGCAACAGTTCAACTTTCAATTTTTCAACTCTACAATAGTGAAAAAGCAATACATGTTCAGCAGAAATGACTTCAAGGGTCCATACTACCATTCCGTTTTTGATTTCCAGTACAGTATTCAATAAATCCCATGAGACCAGATGCGGTGACTCATACTTGTAATCCTAGCTCTTTAGGAGGCCGAGGTGGGCAGATCACATGAGCCCAGGAGGTGGAAACCAACCTGGTCAACATGGTAACCCTGTCTCTGCAATTTACAAAAATTAGCCGGGCATGGTGGTATGCACCTGTGGTCCCAACCACTTGAGAGGTTGAGGTGGGAGGCTCACTTGAGCCCAGGAGGTCAAGGCTCCAGTGAGCTGTGATAACGACACTACACTACAGCCTGGGTGACAGAGCAAGACCCTGTCTCAAAAATCAATCAACAAATAAAAAAAAAATAAATTCCATGAGATATTCAGCACTATATTATAAAAGAGGCTTTGTGTTAGATGATTTTGCCCAGCTGTAGGCTAATGTAAGTGTCTAGAGCACATTTAAGGCAAGCTAGGCTAAGCTGTGATGCTCAGTAGGCTGAGTGTACTAAATAGATTTTTTACACAACAGTGTTTTCAACTTACAATGGGCTCATTGTTACATAACCCCATAGTAAGTCGAGGAGCATCTGTTATCTGTGAATCCCCAGCCAGTGCCGGGCATGTGGAAGGTGTTCGAATGAATGAATGAATGAATAATAGGTAACACCAGGATAGGGTTGCCAGATGCAAGACACCTAGTTAAACTTGAATTTCAGATAAATGATGAATGCTGTTTTACTATCAGTCTGTCCTAAATATGGCATGGTAAATACTTATACAAAATATATTTGTTTTCTGAAATTTAAATTTAACTGGACATCCTGTGTTTTTATTTACTATCGATAAATCTGGCAACCTTATACCACCTGCAGCAAGGGACAAGAAGGGGTGGCTAGACAGAAAGGTCCAAGTTAAATGTGAGCCTGGGCCTGCTGGGGAGGTGGGCGTGGCAGGCACCACAGCGGTCAGCGCAGTGGTTTCTGAAATGTGGCGTTGGAGGATCTGATCCAGGGAAAGTGGCCAAGAGTCTAGGGTCAACCCCTCTGCCTCTAACCTCACAGGGACAGTCAGTGAGGACAAGATGAAAGGCAATAAGACCAGGGCTCCGGCTAGTGGCTGCCAGAAGGGAGGAGAGAGGGAGGAAGATCACTCTGGGTAAGGGGAACACTCTTATTTCAGGTCTAGCACACAACAGGCCCTCAAGAAAGGTATCTTCACCTGCAAACACCACACACACACACACCCCCTGTGGCCGGCTCCATTCTGTCTTCCCCAGGCTAAGCACAGGCTTCAGAGACCAGCAGCAGCATGAAGTATTGTGTTTATCCTCAGGACTCGCCGCTACCTTCCAACATTGACAAACTGCTCCATACATTGCTACAGAATTTTATAGCTTTTTGCAATTTAACTTTTTTTTTTTTTTTGAGACAGAGTCTCCCTCTGTTGCCCAGGCTGGAGTGCAGTGGTGCAATCTCAGCTCACTGCAACCTCCACCTCCTAGGTTCAAGTGATCCTCTTGCCTCAGCCTCCCAAGTAGTTGGAACTACAGGTACGCACCACCATGCCCGGCTAATTCTTGTATTTTTAGTAGAGTCAGGTTTTTACCACATTGGCCAGGCTGGTCTCAAACTCCTGACCTCAACTGATCTGCCCATCTCAGTCTAGCAAAGTGCCGTAATGATTACAGGCATGAGCCACCATGTCTGGCCTCCTATTTAACACTTTATTATGGAAAATTTCAAGCATACAAAGGAGTAGAAAAAGGATAACAAGCCCCCGGGCCCTTAGCCCACATTTGAGGGCGGTTCTCCCACCCTTTGTATCTGTACTCTCCCTCCATCCCCTGCATCCACTCATGTCCTCTGTGCACATTTAAAGCAAAGCCCCAACATCACATCATTTTATCCAACTTCACAACTTTTAAGGGCTTTACAAACCCACCGAGCCCTCCCTGAGAGATGGGGATTGTCAGCCCATTTTACACATGTGGAAACTGAGGCTCAGAGAGGTGAGGTTCTTGTCCAAAGTTACAGCACTGCCGAGGGGGGATTTGGCGCCCAGCCGCCCAGCCTCCCCAGGCCCTGAGACCCCCATTCTGTCCACAAGGCCCCACGTCAAGCCCATCGGGGCACAGAGCTGAGCCAACTCTCCTCCTCTTCCCCAACCCAGGGTTCCAGACAGCTGGACTTTGATCCTTGCCAGGGCTGAATTCCAGATGGAGGGCTTCCCGGCTGCTCGGGCAATACAATTGATGGGGTGTTAATGATGTCAGGGCTATAGACAAACTCCAGCCTTGGCCGGGTGCAGAGGGCCAATTGTCAGTGGTGATCGGAGCCAGGCACTCCAGCCCCATCAGCTCATGGGCGGGGAAGACGTAGGGAAGGGGGCACGGGGACTTCTCGCAATGGAGCAGTTGACAGAATCAGAAATACCTGCCAGGTGAGAGCCGGAGGTGCCTGTGCCTTCAGGGTCTCAGGGTGGCTTCATGGTGAAGGGAGATAGGAGTGTAAAGGGGGCACTGAAACCCTCCATATGGGGTTCGTAGGAAGAGCACTGGATTCAAAGTCCAGCCACTGACTTGGCTGCTGAGAATGACCTTGGCTCCCTCCTTCCCTCTCTGGGCCTCAGTTCATGCATCAATAACAAAAAATGATTGTACAGTTGGACGAGATGAGAGGCCAGCAAAGTTTTTCTGCAACGGGCCAGATAGTAAATCCTGCAGACTTTGCAAACCACACTGTGGCAGGAAAGTAGCCATAGACAATACCCAAACCAGTGGGCATGGTGGTGTGCCAATAAAACTTTATTCACAAAAACAGGTGGCGGGCCGGGTTTGGCCCTCAGGCTGTAGTTTGCTGACTCTGGGTCACAAAAGTTTATCTGAGCTCCCCAAAATGTGGGAAACAGATATGTAGCTCTCTGTTAGGGTTCACAAACTCACACCTACAGGGACAGGGCAGGGAACGTGAATGAATAAAACAAACGTCAGTGCAAGGCATTAGGGCATGGTAAGGATTGCAGCAAACTGGCCAGTCTATGTCCAAACTAAAAAGGGATGGGCTGGGGGGTTCTACACTGCTCCAGACTCCAGTCAGTCACAACCAGGTGGAAATAAAGATCTTGCTCCCAGATATAAGTGATCGCTCAAGAGAAGGTAGAAATCTGTTTTTTTTCTTTTTTCTTTTTTTTTTTTTTTTAGAAAAAATAAAGTGAATTATCCTATTTTGAAATGTTGGCTACTTATTCAAACCTTTTACACTCTGCAGTCCAAATCCATCCTGCAGCGGCAGAGGCCATATTAGGCCCAAGGATCACCCATTTGTAAGCTCTGCCCTACGTTTAGAGGCCATGTTTGCCCTTCAGAAACCGCATTAGTAATTTTCAAAAGCACAGGGATGATTTAGGGTCTTGTGCCCAGTGGACAGTATTGCTGTTTTCCCCGACATTGTGGACGTCCACAGACGGACGGAAAGAAAGGTCAGGAATACAGATGAGGAAAGAGTTGATCTGGCCTCAGCTCAGAAGCCTTCACAAGGTACAGAGGCCTTACCAGAGAAATCTTCCTGCTTGCTCAGTTTTGCCACCGGCCTGGAACAAGTGACCTGTCAGGCTTCTATGCCTAGGACTCGAAGGGACATGGAGGCTTCTTTCCTTGGAAGGTGATAGGGTTTGGCTGTGTCGCCACCCAAATCTCATTTTGAATTGTAGCTCCCATAATTCCCACGTGTCATAGGTCGGACCCGGTGGGCGGTCATTGAATCGCGGGGGCGGGCCGTTCCCGTGCTGTTCTTGTGATGGTGAATAAGTCTCGCGAGATCTGATGGTTTTCTAAACAGGAGTTCCCCTGCACACTTGTACACTCTTGTCGTGACTTTGCTCCTCCTTTGCCTTCCGCCATGATTGTGAGGCCTCCCCAGCCATGTGGAACTGTGAGTCCACTAAGCTTCTTCCCTTTATAAATTACCCAGCCTCCGTAGGTCTTGATTAGCAGCGTGAGAACAGACTGATACAGAAGGGAGGAAAGCAAGACACCTCTCCAGCAACCCAGTCAAAAATCTCAGGACGGCTCAGGCCCCTGGAGGCTTTTACTGAGTCAAATCCTCAGGAAGGCCGGCACTGCTCTTGTAAATCACCGTCTTCCTGCCTGGCCAGGAAAGGGACTGGGAAGCCACCGTGCCCAGCGTGCCAGGGTTTCACTGCCAGCTGTCTTTAAGGCCACGTCCAACCGAGATGCCCAGTTCCAAAAATGTCCACAAGTCAGGAGGTAGAGTGGGACAGACTGTGGGGCTGGCCCAGGACAGGGATGTTTGTTTTTGTTTGGGGGCCTGTAGGCCTGGGAGCCATTAACAAATGCCTATTAATCTTCCCGTTGGTTTCAGGGGGCAAAATTCGAGCCAGAAACGAGTCTGGAGCTACAGGGACCTAGGGAGAAGATTTAAAAGCCCCGCCCCCGCGCACTGGGAAGGAAGAAAAGTCACCGTCCCCGCACCATTTTGGTGGGAAAACCAGTGTGGCGCCTCCTCAAACAACTAAAAACAGAACTACTCTAGGATCTAACAATTCCAAAATGTGTACGGCCGTGTCCATTTTAGCATTAGTCACGATACCCAAAAGGTGGGGGCAACCCAGTGTCCACTGACGCCCGAAGGGACCAACAAAATCTGGTGTATACACGCAGTGGAGTGTGGTTCCACCCGGAAAAGGGGGAAATTCCGGTACCTGCTACAACAGGGGTGAACTCGAAGACATTATGCCAAGTGAAATAAGCTGGTCACAAAAGGACAAATACTGTGTGATTCCATTCATAGGAGGTGCCTAGAGGAGTCAAGGTCACAGAGACAGAAAGAATAGTGGTGCCAGGGACTGGGGAGTTAGCGTTTGATGGACACGGGGTTTGTTCTGCAAGAGGAAGAAGTTCTGGAGATTGGTTGCACAGCACTGTGGAGCGGCTTAACCCTACCGAGTCATACACTTAAAAGTGGTTAAGGTGGTACATTTCACATTCTGTGTATTTTTACCACAGTTCAATTATTTTTTAAATGCGCCCATTTTAAATGGATAATTCCCTGTGCTTTGACAAATATAATACCTCCAACTGAAACAGAGATATTCCCCTCACTCTACAAAGTTCCCTCATGCCCTTTTGCAGTCTATATTATTTTTAAACATCGTATTGGATTAAAATTTAATTAAGTAGAAATGATATCTCCACTGCCCTGGGTCTGGTCCAAGCCTAAAATCTCTGAGGCTGCCAGGAGCCATTTCACAGGCATGTCCCTTTCTGCCCTCGGCCCAGCCTTTCCCAAGGTGTCTGTGGGGGTTTACAGGGGCAGGGAGGCACCACAGGAAGGATATTTGCTTTGGTTTCTTCAATTCTAATGAATGCCCAGGTATTGAATGTAACAACATTAAACCTCCTCCTCCTCTCACACACATACACACACACGTGCACGCACACACACGTGCATGCACACTCATGCACGCACACATGCACACACACATGTGCACGTGTGCACATACGTGTGCACACAAACACACACACCCCCTTGGCAGCTGCCAGCCTCTTAACCCAGTCTTCTATGCACTATACATTTGCCAAACCAGATTGCTCTTCTCAGCCACCCCTACACCTGGCACCTATGCCCAACCGGGAATCTGTGCCCTGGGGCTCTTCACCCAAATGAGGGCTGCCCTAGGAGAGTGGACTCAGACCAGGCCCAAATCCCTTGACGTTTGCCCACTAAGATTTGTCAGTGAACGTCGTCCCCTGGTGGAAAATCTAGGACATAACAAATATGTATCTGAGCTTCTGCGGTATTTCCTAGAATTCATTCATTCCAGAATATTTGCAGGGGGAAATAACTTTTCGGTAGAGAAACCCAGAAGACATAGCATTAACCAAGGGTTCAAAGTTAACATCACTTGTAACTGGACACGATGACATCTCAAACCCTCCCAACACCAATGCATTGGGAAGGACTGTCATTTCCATGGTGTTCTTGTCCCAAGATGTATAACCACAGTTTCGCCACTAGAAAATATCAGACTAACCCAAGCTGAGGAACCAAATAACTACAAAATAACTGACCAGTCAGTTTTGGGCGGTTCACCCAAATGAGAGCTCAAATGAGAACAGTTCTGTCAAAGTCACAAAACAGTAAGGAAAGGCGGAGGATCGGTCACAGATCAGAGGAGACGAAGGAGACATGATGAGTGAACGCCGTGTGGGGTCCCGGATTGGACCCTGGATCGGGAAAAGGACCTTGTGGGGAAACGTACAATCTGAGCAAAGGCTGAGGCTGAGTTTACGGTGATGCCCGAATGTCCATTTCTTAGTTCTCATTCTTGTCCTGTGACGATGCAAGATGTTAACGCCAGGGGGAGACGAGTGAAGGGTATACAGGAATCTCTGTGCTGCCTTTGCAACTTTTCTGTAAGTGCAAAATTATTTCAAAGTAAAACTTTTTTAAAAATTGCAGGCCGTTTTCCAAATATGGAAGGCCCCGGTCTACATGCTGGGAATACAGTTCCTGCTCTTATGGAACTTGCGTTCTAGTAGGAGAGACGGCACACAAACAGACTGAGTAGGTGCGTCTGCATTGAGTAATAACCCCTACAAAGCAAAGTGAGGGAGTGCCAGGGGCTGGGGGAGGCTGGGGGCTGGGAGGGAGTGGGTCAGGGACCAGCTCTCTATGGAGATGACTCTGGAGTAGGAGCCTGAGTAATGGAGGGTAGCCCCTGCCTCCAACCCAATTCATTCATGAATTCAGCAGCTACTGTTTGAAAGTCTGCCACATGCCAGGCACCTGGGGATACGGCAGTGAGCAACACGGACTCAAATCCCTACTGATGTCCTAGGGATGCTCACATTCTAAGAGGGGAGAGAAAGAAAAGTCACTAAGGAATGCAGCGTGTTCCATTGGGGAGGAGCTGGCAGCATGGAGGGTGGCCCTGTGCTTTTCAAACAGTGCGTGCTATTAACAGACCTTACAGAGTAAGCGACAGGGAACGCAGGCCTGGAGGAGCGGGCAGAGTGAGAAATTCCGGTGAAGGGAACAGGACGTGCAAAGGTCCAGAGGTGGGAGCATGTTTGGCAAACTCAGGCATGCCAGCGAAGCTGCAATGTGGCACAGAAGGGGGCCAGATGCAGCGGGCCTTGTGGGCTGCAGTTCGGATTTTATTCCTGCCCTCTGGTGGATTCTGGGTAGAGGAAGGACAGAGTGGCTCCATCCTTTGTTTGAGACTACCTGGGATGATCTGGCAGGCAGTGAACGTGCTTGGCACTGTAAACCAGTTCCCCCACCCTCCATCTTGGTTTCTAAATGGTGTCTGAAGAACATTCTGGGCAAAAGGCACTCTGTAAGGACAGGGTTTAGCCGGAGTTGGAAGCAGGTAAAGGTCTCTGCTCTTTCCCATGTGCCATCTCCCACCTTCCTTGGCTACAGGCTCTCCTTTGGCCTCCTGCTCTGCGAGATCCTTTTTCCGTCCTCGAAGACGTGAGATCTTCCCTCTTGTAGCTAAGCCCGAGGGCTACCTTGACACACTGTTCTGAGCTACAGGGAAACCCAGAAGAGGTCTTTTCCCAGCTGTGCGAGCAGGGCACTCACTCGCGGCCTCTGATTCCGCGTCCTCAAAGTGGTGTGGAGGGAACAGCAGGACTGAGAACTGCGCTCTCCATCCCCATCCTGGGGCAGGGAAGGTGTATTAGTCCGTTCTCAGGCTGCTATGAAGAAATACCTGAGGCTGGGTAATTCATAAGGAAAGAGGTTTAACCGACTCACAGTTCCATGTGACTGGGAGGCCTCAGGAAACTCACAATCATGGTGGAAGGCACCTCTCACAGCGCGGCAGGCAAGAGAATGGGTGCCCAGTGAAGGGGGAAGCCCCTTATGAAACCATCAGATCTCGTGAGAAATAACTCACTATCACAAGAACGGGGTGGGGGAAACCCGCTTCCATGCTCTAATTGTCTCCACCTGGCCCCTCCCACAACACATGGAGATTATGGGAACTACAATTATGATGAGATTTGGGTGGGGACACAGTCAAACCTTATCTGAAGGAAAAGCTGGTAACCGTGCAGAGAGGTGGGTACCGCTGTAAATTCGTAGTCTCAGGCCCGCTCGTTGTTCTCCTCGGTTCTCATCCCTGATCTGCACCAAGGCTACTGTACATCCTGAGGCCTACCTACCACTTCCATTTAACACGCCTTGGCATCCTCCTTCACAAGGAAGGGAACAAAGTCATCCACCAAGTCTCTCTCCGCCAAGCTTCCGGGTCCCTCCTCCTTGGACCCTTCCATCTGTCACTCACGTCCTTCCTTGTTCTGGCAATGACGTGTGCTCCAGGCCCCAGCAAATTAAAAAGCAAACCAACCAGCCCCCCGACACCTCCATGTCCTGCTCTGGCTACCTGCAGAATTTCTCTCTGCTTTGTTCCTGCATGCACTGCAAGTCTGGCCTCTGTCCCTGTCCTCCCCACTGAAATCGTTCTCAGCAAGGTCACCAGTGGCTGCCCTGTTCCCACAGCCATTTTGAGGACAGCTGTCCAACTGCTGAGGCCAGAAACCCCCCACGTCCACAACCCACTTCTGAAACCCCACACCCTACTTGGTCAGTAACCACTTTCTGTTGATTTTCAATGGCCCTCTCTCCCTCTTCACTGTCCATACCGGGGTGTGGCCCACTATTGTTCTAGCCTCCATTATTACCCGCTTCCGATAGCCGTAATAGTTGATCTCACTCTGTTGCCCAGGCTGGAGAGTAGTGGTGCAATCTTGGCTCACTGCAACCTCCACCTCTCGGGTTCAAGTGATTCTCGTGCCTCAGCCGAGAAGCTGGGACTACAGGCGCCCACCACCATACCCCTGCTAATTTTTGTATTTTTGGGTAGACACAAGGTTCATCATGTTGGCCAGGCTGGTCTTGAACTTCTGACCTCAGGTGATCCACCTGCCTTGGCCTCCCAAAGTGCTGGGATTACAGGCGTGGACCACCGCCCCCAGCCATGATAGCTCCTCTAAAGGGTCAATCCGATGATTAACTTGCTTAAAATGCCTTCGTGAGTCCTCATTTCTCTCAGACGTGTCTGATTGACCTGCAGGGGGCTCCTGTGGCCTCACATTTCTGTATATGCTGTATCCTCCACCTGGAACACTCCCCACTCCCACCTCTGACAGCTGCCTCCCTTTGGCTCTGCGGAGCTTCTGAAAATATCATTTTCCAGAAAGCTTTTCCCAGAGTGTAAGCACTCCGCCTTCACCCTATCCCAGATTCCCCACCAGGCTGCACCCGCTCTCACCAGGCTATGCGCTGCCCCAGGCCAGGGATGATGCCTGCCTTATTTCTTGTGGTTCCCCCATGCCTGGTTCCAGAGAAGACCTGATGACTTTTAGAATGGACAATCCGAGAATGACAAAACATGGGGATGAGGGGAGAAGAGGGAGAGACATTCAAGATGACACAGATTTCAGGGTTGATGAGCAGGAGGAGAAAGAAGAGTTTGAAGGAAGAGGTTCAGGGCTATGTCTGGAGTGACCCTGAGCTTCCAGGTCGAGGCATCTTGTAGGCAGATAGAGATCCTGAATCTACAGCTACAGATGTGGGAGTCATGGGGGGAAGGGCTGAGATTGTCTCTGGAAACTATAGGAGAACGGCCATGCTGAATTTTAACACAATGGCAGCCGGATGTCCTGTCTGCTTTACCACCTGCCTGCCTATCCACACTGTCCTAGCAGAAGTTAAGCTGACTTGGACAGATGTTTCTCAAAGTGTGGGCCACCACGTCCCGGATCCAAGTCACCTGGGGAGGGAGGGCATTAAAGGCAGATCTGTGGGCCCTGCCCCCACCAACTGGATCAGGACCTGGGGTAGCCTGGGAAGCTGAACACTAACCAGCTCCTGGAGATCAAGGATTGAGACTTTGCAAGAGAGATGCAGAATAAGCAATGGGTGAGGAATTAAAGGTGTCAGCAAGACAGTGGCTGAAATGGATGGCTTGGTTATGGTGACAGACTGGACATGGGAGGCGCGTGTCCTGTGATAGCAGTAGGCTGCTGGGGACATCCCAGAGGACGCGTAAGGCTCACACATCGCCCAGTGCTCGCATAGCTTTTTAGAGGCCAGTTCCTTGTGTCACAGATGCTGACCTCCTAGACTGATTTCCACCTTCAAGATAGGACTCGAGTGGGGGCTTCATGTATCTCTTTATCCCCTAGCTTGGGGCCTGGCACTTTAGGGGCACATAACCTGTTAGCAGAATCATCAAATTCTTTCTTCAAACATGTTACGTTTATGTGTAACAGCAGCTGGGGGTGCCTAATGGTAAGACAGTCCCTGAGTAACACTGACTTCCGCATTTGCTGGGGGAGAAGCCTGTGACCAAGGGAGTTGCCTAAAACTGAAGGGCAGTGTCCAAGGACAAGGATGAAGTAATTTGGCTCTGACTAGCAGGCGTTACCCTGTGGCCTAGGAAATGAACCCTACACAGTTTGAGTTCACAGCCATTAAATCCTGAGAGAATGAGAACGGGGTTGGAACGGGTGGATCCAAGGTGCTGTTTTTATTAGGATGGAACCTACGGAATAAGAAAAACATGGTGGATGTCTGTGGACTGTGTAAAGGTCATCACTAATGGAATTAGGTAATGGAGGTTTCTTTCCAAAACATGTTAAAAAAATAAAGGCAAATGGTAGAGTCCATACACAAAAAAGGCAAAACCAAAGAGTTAAAGGAAGCAAATAAATCTGTACGTGTATTTATAAAAATTGGCTGGCAAGTCAAAGTATAATATGGAACAGGAAGTGCAAAGGCAAAAATTACCCTATTCAAATAAAAATATCGTTCTCTTAGGAAATAAAATACAACAGCTTGTACGAAGTACACCTAACACAAAATGACAAAGGTTGAAACTAATCTTTGTCTGAGAAACTAATCTTTTAATTTTATGTAAGTCAAATTAATTTAAATTTAATTTAAAAACAAGCAGTGTATTTTTTCCGCTAAACCCCATTTTTTTTTTTTTTTTGCTAGAACTACATTTTTCTTTTAACCATTGAAAATGTAGTATCCAAATGTAGATGGGCTGTAAATGTTAACTACATACAGATTTCAAAGACTTATTGCAAAAATAAGAATGCCACATAGTTCACTGATAATTTTCATATTGATTTTAGGTTGAAATGGAATTAAGAATTTGGATATATTTGGTTAAATAAAGTATATTAAAATTAATTTCACCTGTTTATTTTTACTTTTTAAATGTGGCTTCTAGAAAATATTAAATTATATGTATGGTTCACGTTATATTTCTATTGGGCAACACTGCCCATGAAATAGGACACACCTTGTTTTGAAAATTTCAGAGAATGTTCACAAAAACGGATTACTAGATTATGTTGTAGTGTAAGAGAATATTACAGTGTGAGAGACTTTAAGAGAATGTTCCTTAACAAAAATGGATCAAAAAAGAAATAAAGAACCAAGAGTATAAAAATAAAAATGAAAACATTAAGCATCAAGACTTGTAGGATGTAATCAACTTAAATCTAGTGCCAGATTTTATCCCTTTTAGCGTTTGACATCTCAAATGATAAAAGCAATTTTATCTCTTTTAGCGTTTGACATCTCTGAGAATCTGATACAAAGACTGTCTCCCTAAAAAAAAAATGCACATAAAGAATTCTGCATATAATTTGAAGAGGGCCAACACATCCCGAAGCCTCCAGGCTATAATGCCTATATCATCAAAAGTGAAAATAAATTAAGCAGCCAATTAAAATTCAAGGAAAATGAAACATAACTCTCAAGGAAACTAGGAAAAAGAACAAGAAGACAAAGCCAGGATACGAACAGCAGAATTGTTAAGTCCATGAGCTGTTTCTTTGGAAAAACCAAACAAAAACTAAACAAAAATCAAACTGCTAGAAAAGTCAACCGAGGGGGAATAAAAGCATTAATATTGCTAGAAATGGAAACGTTTCAGAATTAAGGGGGTTTTCTGCACCATTGCATAGCAATACATTTGAAAAACTCATTTTTTCCTGTGAAAATCTAAGTTAACAAAATCGACAAAACAAATGGAAACCCCAAATCAATCAAAAAAAGGAAAAAAAAAAAAATTCCCGTGTTTTGTAAACCGCTTCCCCAAAAGGCATCAGGATCTGATGAATTCACTGGTAAATTATTTCAGATTTTTGAGGTGCAACTAACTACTCTTTCAACAGTATCAGTGTTCCACAAACATTTCATGAGTGCCTACTTCAGTCCTATATTCAGTCTCAGTCCAATATAAAGTTGGTGTCATGAAAGATAAACTCTTTGGGTTCAGGGAAAATGATGGGAAGTTCATTGGTTCATCTTGTGAAGCAAACGTGACCTTGACCCCTAGACCTAAGGAGAACCTCCCACGCTTTGTAGTAATACAAGAAATAGCAACAACAAAAAACATTGGTGTATATATAATTACAGAAACAGTGTCTTCTCTATGATTAAAAAAAATTACATACTTCAAAGGAAGCAGACAGGAAATTATATAAATAATGTATCTAAATTAGTAAGAATATCAAGACCTCGAAGTGAACAAACTAAGATTTAAGAGAAGCTAACAGGAAATGCTTACTGAAAAACGTTATAGCTTAAATTAAGACAATTACTATTTTACATGTTAAATTATTTAAATTGACATTCCCCCACAACGAGTACTTCCTTGTGTTAGGGATTTTTTTTTCCCCAGAGCTTCTGTTCTAAGCTCTGGGGTGGCCAATCTTACTGAATAGTGTCTAGTCTTATAAAACAGGTGGATTGAAGCATGCCTCACCCAACAGCAAGGCAAAAGAGGTATACACTAGGCAGCAAGAGCCAGAGAAATGCTCAGAGATGCTGCCAATTCCACCAATTTCAACGTGTCTGCATGCTGTGAGCACTGGGTGAACTCCAGGACAGACGTGGTTCGACCCATATGGGTAACAGCCCGGACAGTGCCATGTTAGCAGATTATTAAAACTGAACATGTGCTTTCCTCACTTCCCTGCTTGTCTGAAAGAAAACAAAGAAAAAGTGGGACTAACGGGAATGTCTGTCTTGGGGTCTTCCCGTCACCTGGGAACTTAAATTCATTGAGGAAATAACCTTAACAGAGAAAAATCAATCCTTTGGTTCTTCCTGGAGATTACACTTTCTTTCTCATCAACTTCTATTTCTTACCTGCTTCATGATGTAGCGTTCTAGCTAGAAGCTGTTAAGTGTCAAAAAATCTTTTTTAAACTTGACCCTGGAATTTTAAGCAAAGCGGAGGAAGACTGGTAAATCTGGTTCCAGGCAGAGCAGGATGCCCAGGGCAAACTTTACAACCCTCTAATTACCTGGCACGACAGAATTTTCTAGTGGTGTCTCATTAGGTATTAATAACATGAAATAATTACTGTTAAAGTGACCTTTTTGTCAAGGGGATATAAACAAGAGAATCATTTAACACCAAGATAACATGGTAATAAGTGAAAATTGCATCTTGATAGGATTTCGGCGTGCGGTGAATTCCAAAGCACGATTTCCTTTCTATACTGGCTTGACTGTAAATGACAAGAGGCAAAGACTGTTTTCAGTATGTGGCTTATGCTTCTGCAGTATATGTCTTATGAGAAGTTTGCTTTTAAAAACCCATAGACGAACTGCACTTTTATAAAGACTTTTAGTGGTTCTTCGATGCCCAGTTGGTAACAAATACCTTTGCTCATGACTTCCTGAATAGTAAAAACAAAACTACATAACCACATGGTTGGAGGGAGTGAACTGGTGTGAAGAGCAGAATCTGGGTGATACAAACTGCTGAAGGCTGATGGCTTATCTACATCTAACTTGCAAGATATTGAAATGCATTCAGTAATTAATTTATCCTACCTCAAAGAGATTTTGCTGCAGTTGCTGAATTGGTACAGATGGGGCAGTTAGGAAAATGACATTCCCACTATAAAGCCAACACTCGTCATTGAATATAGTACCACCCAATGTATGAGCTAAGCATTGAAGCTACTGAATGCTTGGAAAAGTACCTCCTAGTTCTGATTATTTAGTTGTTGCAGGACTACATGAAAGTTATATATGTAAGGCAGTAACTGGATGAGATCACTATTACCTTTTAACCAAAGAGTTGGCCTCACTTTTCTCAGCCTTTCTTCAACAGTGCAGCTGTAACATGGATACAAGCCGTTCAGTTTGCAAAGCATTTCTCATGGAATCATCCTCATCCCTCATTTGCAGATGAAATAACAGAAGGCTGAGTTGTCTCAATAGCTTTATCTTTGGATTCTGATAATGTTAGGTTCAGAACAACGTATATTTCTAAAATGATGAAGGGAGATTAAAAAGCAAGGCCTTTCCAATTATTCAAATGTTTATTGTAAGCTCTGCCAAGTCTTGGGGTTTAACCATTTTAATGAGAGATATTGCAAGGGCAGTATACAAAATATACCCTCGCAACTCTCGCTAGAACATGTGGCTTTTCCTAGCTGATGGACCCAAGAAGGGAACAGCATGGTAGATAGTGTGCAGCCAACAGGGACTTGTGTGTGGTGTATCAGATGCCAAACCCCCGTTACCAGCCTGCAAATCAGGAAAACAGCAAAGAGAGATGTATCTGTCATTTCTAAGTGACATCAAAAAGAAACTGGCTGAGGCTGTGAAGAGAAAGGCAGTGGAATATAAATATAGACTTGTCATTTGTGCTAGGATTGACCGCAATCTTACAGCTGAGAGACACCATTAGATCTCATCGACTCACAACAGTTGATTCAGTGTTGTGTGTGTGAGCATCTAAAAACTGATCCGGGAATGTACTTGTGCCCTGGAGTATAAGAATACAATTTCAGAACAGCTGTTGGGGGTGATCAGGACGGTAAAATTCTACATCCATTTCACTGACTGGAAGGTAGAGCCTGGCTATTAATCTAGGGCTATTCAATCTATATACCTCTTGAGCAGGTGTAGATAATTTTATACAAAGGCAGGAGGGGAAGGGAAAAAAGCCACTCAAAGTTTCAGTAATTCAATAATTTATTCCTCTAAAAAAGTGTGTAAAAGTATATAGCTCTCATCCACAAGGTATATATGAATGACATTTAAAATGGAGGCCTTTTATTATTGTTTCTTTTTATCAAAGTCTTTTAGTGTACTGTACCAGCGCTATACTGTAGTTATTTTTTTAAATGAACTTCACATATTTTTGTATTCTTTCAAATTGTTTGCTATATATAAAAGAAGCTCACTGCAAAATGCTTGAAGGAAAAAAGGAAACAAAAGAAATTCAGAACTTCCCAGAAATGTACAGCTTTTACATTTAAAAAAGGTTCTGAAATATACATACAAGCATGCTGGACAATCCCACCCTTCTCCCCTCCCCACTTCCCCTTTTTTTGTTCAAACCATGGTAAGAGTTCTGATTTCTGCAGAATTTCCAAAATTAAAAATAAAAAAAAATAAAATAACTTCTCACTCTGTAGCAAATCCAGGGCTTGTACATTTCAGATTAATTCAGTAAAAAACTCACAAGTAAAATAATGCATATTTAAGGGAAATATTATACAGACTTTTTCACACAGAAGTACATAAGATTTTTTAAAATCTATTGCCATTCATTTATTTTTGCACAAAAACGTATAAATATGTCACCAGCTTTTCTTAACTTAAAAAACTTAAATAAAAGACACCAGATGAAAACTACCCTTTGCTGCCATTTTTTTTTTAAGTTTTTTGTAGGGGTTTTTTATTTTTTATGTTTTTTTTCTTTTTCTGCTTAGAATTGGGTTTCTAGGGAAGAAAAGCCCCTGCATTAAAAACAGCCCATTTAAAAAAAAATTCAAAGTTCTGATGAATTCCGGGAAAAAAGCAACCCCAAAGTGGTAAAAGATTACAAATATCTACTTTACAATTTGTCTTCTCACCAAGATAATTTTATACAAGTTTACAATCTTCATCTTCTTATGCTCTTCAAAAGGCCTTGAGAATTTTCCTTTCTGATTAAGAAAAAATAGCACTGCAATATTTTTAAAGTCAATTTTACACTGTACACATTAGATACAAATGGTTTGATATATCAGATTTTTTATCCTATACATTGCGAAAGTCAACCCCCCTTCAACTGGTGGTACAGAGAAGAAAATTATCCATTTACAAGTTATTTCTCTGCTTTCACATTCCCACCACACAACTTTTTTTTTAATATAATGTTTTAAACTTTAGATTATTTCAAGAAAAATACTTTTACAAAATCATATCAATTATTACATTTTTCCTTTTTTGTTAATAACCAGGACATGGAAGTCTCTTGGAAGAACTTTTAAAATTTGCATGATTCTCTCCACAGATGACAAGAGCTCAAAGGCCTGGTCACAGTGGCTCCCGGGAGGCCAGTACACACCCACTGCCCTCAGACAGAAACACACAACACAAGGGTTAGAAACAGGGTTTCAAAGACAACCCTCTGGGCCAGGAATGAGGAGTCATAAAATACTTCAATTAGCCATTAATGCTTTAAAAAGGCATTTTTTAAAAAGTCCCACCACAAAGGCTCAACTTCAAGTACTAATTTAATGGTTAAGTTGTAATATTTCTTTGAAATAATATTCCTATGGTCCAGAAAAAATTCACCATATTTATAACTGATTTCATGAGCAAACACTTTCAATTGTTGTATGTACATAAGTCCCTTTTGATCTAATGAGAGGAGAGACCTGGCTTTCGGTAAGAATTCACTAGAAAATATATTTCCGTTGTGACTATATAAAACTAATTAAGGTACTTGCCTCCATGGCTCTGAGTTGAGCCTGACTGCCTTCTGTATAAAAATGTTATCCTTCATGAAATGCTGGCCACTTAACATGGCAGAACTTTTAAAACTCAGTTTGTTGTTAACAAAACCTACTGCTGGGTGGTTTTGAATATATTACTTTTAGGCATGATCTCCCCAATGTGTTTTTACTCCTTTTCCGGCTTCTAGGACAGAGGTATGTAGTCAAAGAATCCTATGGTGGATCTGAATTGGGTTTCAGCTACTGTACCTGGTCCTCGTGAATTAAAAAAACAAAGTCACAAAAACCATATGACAAAACAAATTAAAATAAATAAACAAAATGAAGCTGTCTCCAGACCTTCTGCATCCACACACAGGTGTGAAGTCAACCGAAGCACTCATGCCAATCTGGATGGGAGCACTAGGGAGACAGGAACCCCAGTATGAAACCATGTACTTGAGCTGGTTCTTATTTTTAAAAAGTCCCAGATTATGGAGTTCAGGTAACCCACAGGCCATACACCAGTAACTAGAGGATTTCATCCAAAGGGCTAGACTGCCCTCAATTGTATACAGAGGCTGAAAACACAGACTCTTGTGCAAAAGGACACTGCCTCTTCTGTTTCCCGCTGAAAAGCCACCAACCACCACCACTTCCTGGGACCAGTGGTTGGGGGCTACATACACCACCGCACTGGCTGAAAGTCACCACGTATGGAAGTTTCCAGGTCCATGAGAGAAGTGTCAAGGAGTCACTCTGGTAATGAACACTGCAGAATTGACATGTGCCTGCTGAGAAGGAATCACAGTGCAGGACTGTGGAGAGTGGTCTGAAGAAAAGGATGTGGGTTATTTGCAGAGTGTAGCAGGTTCCTTGGACTGAGGTTGCAGGGAGAAGGAACTGAGCCAGAGAGAACAAGTGCTTTTCCAATTAAAGTATATTCATGATGGCATTGTACAACTGAGTGAGCACCACAAAGTGGACGGGAAGGCAGGAAGTACGGTCCTGGGTGGCCGGATTGCACGTGAGCCAGGACAGAGCGTTGTACTGCTCCAAAACAAACCTGCCAAAGAGAACACACAGAGCAGGGGCATGAGCCTCAAGAGGGGCAGGCTGGTTCTCAGATTCTAACACATTCTGGATCTTAGCAGGAAGGAGGTCTCAAAGGCATCCTTTAACCTGCCCCAGGCTCTTTCCCTCATCCTTGTCTCATGTTCCTCCTTCCTTCTAGACATGGACCATCCAGTACAGTAGCCACCAGCCACGCATGGCCACTGAGCTCTGCCAGTGAGGCCAGTCAGAACTTGTGTGGACTGCAGGTAAAAGGAGGCACTGGAGCCCAAACACTTAGAGGCCAGGTGCAGTGGCTCACGCCTGTAATCCCAGCAACTTTGGGAGGCCGAGGTCGGTGGATCACCTGAGGTCAGGAGTTCAAGACCAGGTGGCCAACATGGTGAAACCCCGTCTTTATTAAAAATACAAAAATTAGTCAGGCGTGGTGGTGCGTGCCTGTAATCCCAGCTACTTGGGAGGCTGAGGCAGGAGAATCGCTTGAGCCTGTAGGCGGAGGTTGCAGTGAGATCATGCCACTGCACTCTAGCCTGGGTGACAGAACAGGACTCCATCTCCAAAAAAAAGAAAAAGAAAAAAAGAAAAGTATGTAAACATTTCATGAATATTTTTATATTGGTACATGTTGAAATAACACTTTGAATATATTGAGTTAAATAAAATATATTATTAAAATTCATCAGTTTCTTTTTACTATTTTAATGTGGCTAGTAGAAAAATTTTAATTAGATTTGAGGTTCACATTATATTTCTATTGGGCAGTGTTCCTCTAGGGCAGCAGTCTCCAACCTTTTTTGGCACCAGGGACCGGTTTTGTGGAAGACAATTTTTCCACGTGGTGGGGAATGGTTTGAGGATGAAACTATTCCACCTTAAATCATCAGGCATTAAGAGTCTCATAAGGAGTGCACAACCTAGATCCTTTGCATGTGCGGTTCACAATAGGGTTTGTGCCCCTATGAGAATCTAATGCCGTTGCCTGACAGGAGGCAGAGCACAGGTTGCAATGCTCGCTCGCCTACCACTTACCGCACGCTGTGCGGCCTGGTTCCTAACAAGGCATGGACAGGGGTTGGGGACCCTTGCTCTAGGGGGCCTGGAAGCCAAATTTATGTTGATCAGGTTATTTTTATCCATAACTATAATTATACATTAATCTATAATGTACAGTTTCTTATCATTTCCTAACCATTTAAGAGTTATAAAACATTAGAAAAGGCCTGTATCTTTTCTCAAGGTAGATGAAGAATGTCTGTGGTTTGATTAATACCCATTTCTGGGATGCATTTCCCTACTATGTCATTTATGTTCTAGTTCATTTAAAAAAAAAACATAATCGGTAGCTCACGTCTGTAATCCCAACACTTTGAGAGGCTGAGGTGGGTGGATCATGAGGTCAGCAGATCGAGACCATCCTGGCTAACACGGTGAAACCCTGTCTCTACTAAAAATACAAAAAAAAGCTGTCACCCAGGCTGAGGCAGGAGAATGGCATGAACCTGGAAGGCAGAGCTTGCAGTGAGCTGAGATCGCGCCACTGCACTCCAGCCTGGGTGACAGAGCGAGACTCCGTCTCAAAAAAAAAAAAAGAAAAGAAAAAAAAGAAAAAAGAAACAGGAAGCATAAAAAGTATTTTCAATGTGAGGTGCTTTAAAAGTTCCAGATACTGTCTTCTAACTATCCACCCCCGAGATCTGACCTCTCTTCATCACCGTGAAGTGCTTGCTCTGAACGGGAAGCAAAGGCAATTATAAATGCATATCACCGCCTAACTGAATCCAATGTGTCACACTCCCTGTCCCATGCAGCTATGGGGGACTGCAGCTCTCACTGACTCATCAGATAATGTTTCACTGCACAAATGGCAGCTTCTTTTCTATGAATACCACACTTAGATTAAAACACCTTGCAAAGACAACAGTAAAGGAATATCATTTCAAACTGCACTGCTATGATGCCTAGGTTGGTATCTACCTTAAAACATCAGACGTAGTTTTGGAGTCAAGAGGGTGTGGAACCCGCTGAGAATTCCTGGCAGGCAGAAGTTCGTCTGTCTGTGCTACTGAAATGTGGTGATGCAGCGAAGCCTGGTGAAAAAACAAAGGGAGTTACCTCTCTGGTCTAGACAATCACAGTGCAGAAGTGAGGGAGGCCATGTCTGCCAGAAGCAGATGCTCCCAAAAGTCCTTAGAAGTCAGAGTTTCTATGAGTCTATAAATTTTAACCTGCTCAGTAACCCCCAAGGTAATCCCAAGTAACTTCTCATCCTAGGGTTGGGGGGGGTGGGGAGGCAAACTTTTTGGGCTTTTTTGGTCTGCTGTATTTTGTTTCTTCAATGGAAATAGTCTAGCACACACAAAAATACTCTATTATAAGGTCCCATGAATTGATATCACCAAGATGTAACAATTATCAATATTCACCACTTTTTTGTTTTCATTCTTCTGAATTATTTTGAACAAAACACAAATATTACCATCTCTACAAAACATTTAAAAAAAAAATAGCTGGGCATGGTGGTTTGTGCCTGTAGTGCCAGCTACAAGGAAGGCTGAAGCTGGAAGATTGCTTGAGCAATCTGGGAGGATGAGGATGCAGTGAGTTGTGATTGCAACACTGCACTCCAGCCTGGGCAACAGAGCAAGACTCTGTCTCCAAAAAAAAAAAAAAAAAAAACAAAAAAACAAACCAAAACCCATAAAACAAATATTGTATCATTTTGCTTGTAAAAAGTCAGAGATATCTCACATAAGGACCTTTAAACATAACAGTAATTATCACACAATAAAAATTCACAATGATTCCTTAATATTATCACCCCAATCACCCCATCTGCAGGATAATAAGATAATGCTCCCTTATTATCTCAAAAATGTCTTTTTATATTTGGTTTACTAAAATCATGAGCCAACATGATCTGTACGTGACAAATGATTAAAGGCACGAAATGTCTACTGTCCCACCTGAAGTAACATGATTCATCACTGGGTTCAGGTGGTACCAGCGTACTACACCCATCATAAAATTCCTCATCAAGTTTTCACCCAATGGTTTTGGTATTACTTTATATGTAAACGAGAGGCAATATATAAATGCTTTCTCTTTATTTTTTATTTTCAGACTGAGTTGATGCTCTAGCAGTTAAAAATGACTGATTTTTTGTTTTCCAACACAATTATGAACCAAGGATTTGTTTCATTCTATCACTGTCATCATTTGTTTTAATGATCACACGGTCCCATCCTAGCCCTGGACAATCGAGCTGCCCTCTAAGATGGCTCCTGAGGCCCTGATGGACCATCATGATCTTTGGTAACTTTCTTGCTTTTAGGTGTGACAAGATGCCCTAGGTTCACTGGGAACATTTCCTGCTTCATACCTGGAATCAGTCATCTTCAAAGAACCATAGTACCTTTAAGTGACAACAGTGTGTAGGAACCACAATTGTGGCAACAGAGGTGTTTATTGCTGCTAAGCTTTTTCAGCAGACAGAGCTAAAAAAATGTGTAAACTTTTTTAGAGAGGAAAAATAAATCTACGCTCATACTGATAATTCTAATTCAAAATACAGAACACATGCATTTTTATAAACCTCCTTTGATTTTATAATAGTATGTTAAAGTCATTAGGAAAAGAACATTGCTTCACTAAGTTTTTGGTTTGATTTCCATCATTTGTTTTTGAAAATATAATCAGCTGTGTGTGTGTATATGTGTGTGAATACGCATATCTTATAGATTACTCCAAGGTAATCGCTACTCCACAGAATGATTACACAGAAATATTCTCCATTTTGTTGCAAATGATTAACATTTCACTGTCTGGATGTGCCACAGTTGATTCAATCAGTCCATCACTGATGACACTTAGGTTCTTTCTAGTCTTGGACATACGTCATTTTCTGTTTTGGCGAAGAACCTTTGGGCTCTTCCTTAGAGGTGGGAATGTTGCCCTAAAAGGGTAGTGTGTAGGGCTGTATTATTCAGCAATTCCACCAACACCAGGGCCTGCTCCCCACATCTGTGCCAACACAGTATGTTGCCAAATCTTTGTATTTTTGCCAATCTGTGGGCAAGAAATGGATTTCATTCTAGGTATTGCTGTTTTTAACACAAACTGCAAATAGGGGATCTTTTGTTTTGAACTTTAAAATTGGGATTAAAAGGTTCCAAGAAATATAAAGGAAGGAGGAAGTGCAAATGTGCGATGTTTTTAGCCGACTCTTACCCTGCTCTAATGAAGAATGAGAGGAGTCCATGGCAGGGGAGGAAGAGGACGGCTGGTTACTACACCCTCGACGCAAGCTTAACTTTACTGATAGTGACGCAATATAGACTTGGAGAAAGACCATTACACTGAACCCCATGTATCCACCCTAGATTTACCCTCTGGGCCCCACTGTCTCCTCCTTGGGCTACTGTGATTCATTTCTTTGTGACATGGTTTTGGGTCCTCCTAAATTCTACTCTCCACCTACAACTGTAAAATTTCCTCAGAGTGTAAGTAGATACAAGAGAAAAAAGGAACAGAATAAGATTATGATGCCTAAAACTGAAATTTCTAAGCAAAATTAAATTTAAGCATAAATCACTCATTCCTTGCAAACTTCTAATATGATACCAAACCAACCTTTAAGAAGAGAGGGCACTGGTTTTGAGCCTGGGGACACGATGACCAAAACCACTGGGGAAGATTCTCAGCTTTGGCAGTTGATACAAAATACCCAAGGGCCAGGGGCTGCTGCTTTAGTTCCTCTGGTGCTTCTCTAGAAAGAAGACGCTCACCCTGGCTCTGAAAAACAAAAATCCCAAAAGCATGATCAACATTTATCTGAAACCTTGAAAAACAAACTTTCGTCAGTTCACTCTGCACACTGCAGTGAGTGATCCCCTTTGTGGCAGCATCTCACAGAAAGCCACAGGTGGCTGAGAAAGGAAAGCAGGGCCGGCACTGTCTTTGCTGCACACATAGAGAAGATGCCAGCAAAGCTGACAGCCTCAGTCAACTAAGTACGGATTTATTTGCTTGGGTTTCTTTTCTATGGGATGGAAGATCAATTCCATGGCATCGTGATGTAACAAACTAAAATGGAAAGATTACAATCTCTGACAGCAGAAGTTTCTACCATACGCAGGTGCTCTTTCACCAGCAACCAACCACAGACACAAGAGCTCACCAGCTTGACCAGGACAATGTGACACCAGTACGTGCACAGCACAAATGTTCCTGAGCTGCCAGGAGTGCAAGATCTGCTCACAGAGAAGCCATGTTTTCATCTGCAGCATTCCCCTTAATAAGAGACTCCTGGAAGAGGCTATGTTTTGCTGCAACTGACATTTTTCTTACCTGTAATTCTTTTAGCTAGCTTCAACAACTGAAAATGTACCTTTCATGTAAGCAATAAGTAAGCCATTTGTTTTTAAAAGGCTCTGTTTAGGCTGGGTGTGGTGGCTCACACCTGTAATCCCAGCACTTTGGGAGGCTGAGGCGGGCAGATCACTTGAGGTCAGAATTTCGAGACCTGCCTGGTGAACACGGTGAAACCCCAACTCTACTAAAAATACAAAAATTAGCCAGGCATAGTAGTGCATGCCTGTAATCTCAGCTACTCAGGAGGCTGAGGAAGGAGAATCCCTTGAACCCAGGAGGCGGAGGTTGCAGTGAGCCAAGATCACGCCATTGCACTCTAGCTTGAGCAACAGAGTGAGACTCCATCTCAAAAAAAAAAAAAAAAAAGCCTTCTGTTTAGAAGGAAAAAATAATCTGCAGCTACTACATCAAACTGTATCAATTCTGAGTTGATTAAAAAATAAAAAATTTACTGCCACTTTGAAGGCATTCTTTTCCCTGCTATAATGTCTTAACTGGATATCAAAGAATGTTTAATGCTTCAGAAAAAGGAAATGCTTAAAGCCTCTTGGAGGTCACCTGGCTGCAGGTGCTCAGGATTGAAAAAGGCCACCTGGCTAGCTTCAGAACAGCACTGTCTAAATCATGACACTGAATTAAAGACTTTAGTGCTTAAGGCTCCAAAAAAAGGGAGAAACACAGCATACCTCTGTTTCTTACACAACTAACATTACACTTTAATGACCAATTCTTTGTTAATGCATAAACTGAATTACAAAAACAGGTACTGGGAGGTAGTTGCTATTATTCCACTTCACAGATAAGGTAACTCAGGCTAAAAGAGGTGAAGTTAGGTTGTCCAAGGTCACAAAGCCCGCAGGCCCAGACCTGCAATTCAGAATTGTCTTTAACAGACTGTGGGGCATGCATTCTTAGCTACTATGCTATTTGCCTACAGAATTCAAATTAAACCTAACTTTAAAAAAATAGGCAATGTAAAATTTGTGGTTTTTGTTCCTATCACAACCATTTCCCATGAACAAATTGTCATTAACTGGTAAGTAACTGCAAAGGAAACAGACTTAAAACCCCTTCCTTCCAGAAGAGGGTAACAGCGGCAGGTATAACATGGGAACACTCTGAGATGCCCTCCTCTGGTCTCACCTGCTCTGTGACTAATCTAACTTAGAAACCTCCTTTTTCTCCATCGTCTAATAAATTCAGTGCTGGGAATAAAAGTCCCCCCAGTGAAAACTTTAGTCCTTTATATCCATCTTTGTGTCTAAATAAATGAGTATGAGCAGGGTTGCTTATGCTTGTTCAGTCTAAGACACCAGACATAGCTATTTTTCTAAGTCTTAACCCCTCAATCTCGTAACATTTTAAATAAACAGTACAATACAGTGATGCAGCAGGAATCATCTAACTGAAGCAAAGTTACCACAAGCTGTGGCAGAACCCTCTAACTCTTAAATCTTCTGTTCATTCACCTCCAATATCCCTGAGATATTTAAAGATGAAACCAGTTGTAAGCTCTGGTTTTTTCCTTAATACTCTGGCATTAACCTGGACATATCTGTAAAATCAATCTCCTGGCGGCTCTTGCCATTCCTGTGGGTCAGCTAGAAAGGCGGCGGCTGCAAAATGACTAAGCCAGGACACGCAAAGAGCATGGCAGGCTCCTTTCAGAACAAGCCATCACCAACAACTTGTTCTTCAATCAGCACAGTTACTGTTGAATAAGTACGGTTGTTGTACTGATCTCTTAAAAGCCACTATTTTGGCAAAAAATAACATTGAAAAAAAAACAACTGGGAAGCAGCAAGCAACTAGAACTAATTTTTGCTAAGAAAACAATGCATAAAAAACCCTTGCATCTGTAACAGGACTAGTCTTCTGATAAAACTTATTCATCAGAAATGATAACACATTTATTTCAAATTCCTGCCTTGTATTCAAAATGGAACTACAGTCAGTTTCCCACACTTATTTCACTTGTACCAAGGACCCAGACCATCAAGAACTGTGCGTGTAGGAACAAGATGATCGGATGTCAAGCGAATTATCTTCCTGAAGGCTGTGGTTGTCTTAAACAATGTACTCCAAATCATCCTTACCCGACTATGCTGGAAGTGAGAGCCCACACCAATTCCAGAAGGAGAGCCTGGGGAGGGTACTGGGGAGGAGTTGGGAGAGGAATGGAGGTTCCCAGTCATTAATATGCCAATATCATTGTCCATATCATCTGGGAATGGAAGGTCAACAAACATATCATCTAGAGGGAAGAGGGGGGAAAAAAAGCACAAAAATTAAAAAGATAGTCCATATCAATTATCATAATAATCCAACTGAACCTATGTCATGTTTTGTTGGCATATGGCTATTCTGGACACACACATTAAGAACTGAGATGCAGGCTCTCCAATGATCTCCTTATGTAAAGTATTAACAGAATGCAATCAAGAATGTAACATAAAAACCAACACTCTACATAGCCTCCAAAGGCACATAAAAACATGGCTAAAGAGCTAAAGCAGCAATTTAATCATTAAAGTTGACACCATTCAAAAACACAGTAGACTCCATCAATGTATCCAATTAGCATCTAAAACACCAGAGGCTGAATGAATGCATGTTAATGGGCGTGAACTTGCCCTGAAAATGGAGACCTATTCCAAAAGCAAATCAAAGCACAATGTTTTTTCTCTCTCTCTCTCCCCTCTTTTTTTTTTTTTTTTTTTTTTGAGGTGGAGTCTCACTCTTTTGCCCAGGCTGGAGTGCAGCGGCACGATCTCAGCTCACTGCAACCTCCGCCTCCTGGGTTCAAGTGATTTCTGGCTAATTTTTGTATTTTTCATAGAGATGGGGTTTCACCATGTTGGCCAGGCTAGTCTCAAACTCCTGACCTCAAGTGATCCGCCTGCCTCAGCCTCCCAAAGTGCTAGGATTACAGGCATGGGGTGCACCTGGCTCAATGTTTTCATTAAGAAATCCTCCCCGACACTATAAAAGTAAGGTACATCCACAGCAGAAAATTTCTAAAGTATAAAAAGTAAAAACCATCACCTAGAACCCAATCACCATGACCTTTTTTTCTATGATTCTTTTATTTTCTCATATATTTGTTAATCCATTGTAATCATACCAGACATAAAATTTGGTATCCTTTTCCCCATCCCCTTTACCATAAGTAAACACTGGTAGGTGTTACAATTTCTTCAAAAACAATGCAAATGGATGCACAGTACTGAGCATTTTATAGTTTATAAATGATCATTTTTTAAAACAGATGCCTTAACAGATACTCAAAAATTTCCATTAAGAATAATCAAATAAGGAGTTTCTCTATAGCAAATTAGATTCCCATCAACTAGCTAAAGGAAGGTGCTCTCTTCATATTGCTTAGTACTTCAAACATTTCAAATCACATCTTCAAATATTTACTGAAAGAGTGGCACCCAAGTACAGAACACTGCCACACAGATATTATTTTTTGCCTTTAATGAAAAACAGAAGAGGCCGGGCGCGGTGGCTCAAGCCTGTAATCCCAGCACTTTGGGAGGCCGAGACGGGCGGATCACGAGGTCAGGAGATCGAGACCATCCTGGCTAACACAGTGAAACCCTGTCTCTACTAAAAATACAAGAAAATTAGCCGGGCGAGGTAGCGGGTGCCTGTAGTCCCAGCTACTCGGGAGGCTGAGGCAGGAGAATGGCGTGAACCGTGGGGGTGGAGCTTGCAGTGAGCCGAGATCGTGCCACTGCACTCCAGCCTGGGGCACAGAGCAAGACTCCGTCTCAAAAAAAAAAAAAAAAAAAAAAAAAGAAAAACAGAAGAAAGTCAATTGCCCAAAAGAGGAAAATATTTATTTGGTTTTGGTAATTGTGCAGATAAATTAAAGCTTTAAGACCAAAAAGATTCTCAAACCATCTATCCCCTCTTTATAGTTCCTGGGTTGTTTATTACAATACAGAAAAGCCATGTGGCAGGGCAGCCCAGTGATTCCATAATCCAGCTCTGCCCTGCACGAAGGTGAGCACTATCCATACAGGTCTTCTACTCACCATTGTTGGGGCTAAACCCATCTTCATTGGGGTAGTTGGCTGGAGCCACCTGGATGGTTGATGATGTTGGGAACACCAAGATGTGTGTACAAGAAGCATCTTGAGGGGTGTTGAGCTGAGATGACTGCATGTTCAGTGCAGTACTTCGGCCAAAAACAGAGCCCATTGTGACAGCATCTTTAAAGAAAAAAATAAAAAGAATTATATCAATCAATGATCTGGAGTGGTATGAGTCTGATGAAAATGCCATGATAAATACACACTCAAAGTTGAGTCCAATTGTTTAAATATCTTCAAAGAAACTGACTCAGAGCACATAGCTATCTATAATAACCCAAGTTTCATTTCACATTGAAAAGGTTAAGATAAAATTGGATCAAGTCCACTAAATGTTTTAATTACTTACATAAGAAGTATTTCTAAAAATAAACCCCCTACTTTCTTTCCTCCTCTGGTTGTTCACAATTTATAAAGTACTGTTCTAAATGGTTAACAATCCTATAGAAACAGTACCATAAAAATCAATATATGTTGTAACAGTTAACGAATGCTTACTACATGCCAGCATTTGTGCTAAACTCTTCATTCAAGTTATCGCATTTGATCACCATAGCATTTGAAGGTAGGAACTATGATCCCCATTTATAGATGAGGACAAAAGCACAAAGAAGTTACGTAACTGCCCAAGTGGTAGAGGCAACAGAGGTAACCTATGGTCTAATGAGGACATCTGTCTCTCACTGGATTGATGACAAGTAACCCCATTCTCACACCACAATACTATTGACTTTTATAAGGAATAAGTGGGGAAGGTCCCCCATTGGATTCAAGAAATATCTGGATGGTAAAGATAGGTTATAAAAGTATAAAATCGCTTAGTTGCTGGTTTTAAAAAACGAGCCAGATTCTTAAGAAATTCTGTGGTCACATGTTTTGGCCATCCACAAATGACACCTACATCTATTGAGAGCTTACTGTGTACCAGGTACTGTGCTATTGCCTTCCCATTCATCTTCAACCATATCAGAGAGACTACAGAAACATCCCTTCGAGGCTGTTGTGGGATTCTGCCAAATGCATGTCTTCAAAAGGATATTCAAATATGCATCATGCTGGGGTCTACTTTAGTAGTTCTTTGGAGGGTGATCTTCATATACTAACAACAAACTGGGGTCAGGTAACAGTCATTAGCCATGATTCTATGAGATCTCAATTATACTCAGAACTTAGTCTTTCTTCCGAGCTTTGGTCAACAAACATGTTAAATCACAAACCACTTCCCAAGGAAGGGATCGAACGTTTTCCATCTTTAAGCCCCAAATACAATCTTCTCTCATAGAAATATAATGAAGACAATTCTACGCTTGTCTGTGGACTTAAGTTTGAGTGGACTGAATTGATGTGATATGTAATTAATGACAATGACACGAAGAAATTTACCTGGCATCACTACAAAGGACCCCTGGGGCTCCATGGCAACCAGGCAGGCACTAAGGATAGAAGGAGAGTCTGCGGCAGAGATTCCACACATCCGGCACACATCCTTGAGCTTTTTGCTGATTGTCTGTAGTGAACATTCTCCAAGGAGGATACTCCAATCTGAAATCAAATATCACAGTCATACACAGTCTTTAGAAATTCATACTGATGGGAGATTTGAGCTTTTTAGCAGTTCTGCCCGGTAATTGAATTTCCAAGGTTGGGCCCTAAAGGGAATTATGGCTTTACAGAGGTTCCCCTCCTTGCTATAAAGAGAATGTTACTCGACTTCTATTACACTTCATTAACAAAGGAACAAAGGCCTACTATTCTGTAGGCTGATGTCATGTCTGAAATGACCTTTGAGAGTCCAGCACTAATCCAGTCTAATCTACCTAGACCAGATTTAGGCACTTAGAGTGCTTTTCCATGATGGCAGCAGTGTTAGCTGCCCTGTCCTTTCTCCTCCTTCTCAAGGTTCAATTCTTTGAGTACTCTGCTCTGGAGGAGAGCACTGGTGGTGGGTGGAGGTAAACCTGAGTTTTGGTTATTGCTGTAGGTTAGTTATTTCCATGAAAGGCAAGCAGCAGCAGAAATGAAGAGAAATAGTTCTTAGAACACCCAAAGAGCTCACAACGAGTGTGAGTAAAGTGCTTCAAACGATGCTGCACTAATAGCAGAGACTGAAAAGTTGGCATACATTTTCTTTCTAATGTTTACTGCCTCCAGACAAAAGCATTATACCTAACTGGAGCACTGTGGAGGATTATGTTACTCTGAGAAGTGGAAAGCACTTGGTCCCCTCTTCCTACCTCCCTTACACACATGAAGTATGTGCCATTCCTATGCATCGCCCCTGCTCTCGGATCCCATCTTGCTCATAAAATGCCACACCAGTGCAGGCTGCTCTACCTCCACACTCTTTTTTTCCCCCAAATAAGCTGCCATTTCTCCCCTTAAAGAGCAAGTGAATGGAGAACTGTTCCCATATTCCCAAAGAACCCAAAACTGAAGTGGCTGAAATAAGAGTGGCCAGGAACATGAAGAATGTGTGTTTTAAAACTATGGAAAATCACAGATGTGAGCTTCATATTTCAAACCAAGTAAGAAAGAAAAGGCAGTGTGTATTTCATCGTAAAGACTCTGGAGATAAGAAACAGAAATTCACAAAGCTGACTCTGAAACCTCAGTCTTCTGTCACACACTGTCCCATGGAGATGCAAAGTGGCACAGACCTTGGATCCCCAAAGGAAGGAGCTGTAGATTAGTAAACAGATTTCCTGTACACTAGGTTCTTCCCATGTTTTTATTCCTGAACATACATTTTCTTTCAATCTTTTGATGGGTTCCTCCAGTCACACATTCCTCTCCACTAAGAGATAAGGAAGAAGAATGTGCCCTTATAAAAATCATACAAGGGAAGGAGATGGCCTTAATAATTTTCCAAAATACCAAGTGACTAGACTATTACTCTGTATTTTTATCCTCCCTCTTCTTTCCTATTATAGTCTAACTTTCCCCAAGGGTTAAGAATAGCTCAAAGCCTTTAAGAAATAAGATTGACTGAAAAAGCAGACTGGGGAGGAAGACAGAAAATTCTGACAGAAATAAAATGATGAATCCCCTAACGTATTAGACCTCCAGGCACTTGATACAAGATTCATTATGATAGTCCTTTAAAAAATGAAAAGGGTCTATTAGTCTACAGTACAACTTATTACAAAAAAAAAAAAAAAAATGTAAATGCCAAAGAAAACATTTACTTAATACATATGATGTAATAGTTATATAAACTGCTGTTAAACCTTGAAAATTTGACACCAGATTTAACCAGCATTGTAGGAAGTGAGGTACACTTAAGCACTCCTACAGTGCAAGTTATATCTGTACCAGTGATTTTTGTTTAGGGAATCTACAAATACCTGATGTGAATTTCCTATAAAGAAATAACGTACATGGTCTAATGCAGGGGTCAGCAAACTATGATCCACAGGCCAAATCCTGCCTCCCGTTTGTTTTTGTAAATAAAGTTTTATTAAAACACAGCCGTCCACACTCATTTAGGTATTGTCTAGAGCCGCTTTGACGTTACAACGGCAGAACTAAATAGTCAGAACAGCAACCATCTGGCCTGCAAAGCTGAAAATATTTACTATCTGGCCATTTACGAAGAAACTTTGCTGACTCTGCTCTAATGTATTTGCACCCAGGAAGCCACTAAGCTAATTTGTGACATAAGTCTTTCTTTTGTGCAGATCTTAGGAAAAAACTTCTCCCATCTGAATGCATATATTGAACTTCTTATAAATGTGTCATTAATTAATAAGGCTTTAAAAATAATCTAAGCTTATTGATACTATTCACATAAACCTGTACAAGTAGCTACACTGGGATAGTAAATGAGCTGGGCTCAGTACCAAGCAAGGCAGCTGTTGGTGGTCAGTTGTGTTGTGTTACAGTTAAAGTGCTTCCTAACCGACTGTTACATTTATGAAAAAGAATATAAGCAGTGGTAGTTGGGGACTGAACTTCAAAAATCTGCTCTTTTAAGCTTCCAGGCTGAAGAACATCAGACAGTGGCAATGTGAATAAAGACTGCTTCTACTGACAACTACTTGTCCTCATGAAACAGGATTTCCTTGCTGTTGTGCCACCAAAAAAACTAAAGAAACACAAAACTCATCATCAACCACCAAACAAATTGAAGGCTGTTTTTATATGACTTCAACTGTCACCTACAATCACTGATATAAAATTTTTGTCTTAAAACTGACTGGTTCTTCTCATTGACTCAATATATAAATAAATGTTCGAAATGTGAATTTACTATCATTTATATATTAATAAAACTCTTTTTGTTTTATATCTTGGGGCTCAATATTTAAGATTTTATTTGGATAAATGATTTTGTTGCCAAAGAAGAGTTTAAAACTGGTTTATCCTGCACATATAAAAGAACCATAAAATAGAATCTGCTTAATTCTTACTACAAATTTAAACATTTCCTCCCTTAGTTCAGTTAATGACATCAGCTCAGCCCTTTTCCTCTGTTTTCTGCAAATACTTCTTCAAAAACTTCTCACCTTTAAGCTCCCCATGGCCAAGACGCCCAAGTCGCCCGATTACAACTCTCCAGGGTAGAGATGTCATTTGGACAATCCCTATGCACCATTCCCATAACTTCTGTAGTCCAATTTTACGTGCAGATACTTTACTCCTCCGTGACCTAACAAAGAAAGAAATGGGGAAAGGGAAGGGGTCCCTAGATAAATCAGAGTTATCACTTGTAAGACAAACACCAGAAATTCCAAAGAACCTATCCATGTGTACCCACTTCATTTACATAGAAAACAGGAAATATTCATATTTGAAGACTGGTACAGCATCAATTTACATGCACCATAAACATCAAGCCTTCTCACCTGCTTGGTAAAGCAATATTTACAACGCAGGTCTCCAATAATTCCCCATGGAGGTCAGTGCAGGAAGCCAAAAGCCAGCGCTGGTCATGAGATAGACAATAGCCCACGAAGAGCACATTGTATTTCTGGCTCGCCTCACCAAACGTCTCTCCCAGCTCTGTCTGCTTGTCTTTGATTGGGGCCAATATAAAGGGAGGGGAGTAAAGCTGGATTGGGCTGGGCCGCTGAAATCAAAACCAAAATCATTATCAGTACAAAGCCACACAACTTAATGATCACAACAAAATCCAGAACGACACTGAGGGAACCCACAAGGAGTAATGGTAATAAATCGTTTCTCTCTCTCTTTCTCTCCAGTACTAGATAAATAAATAGTATTGATGACACATAACGAAATGATTATTTAAATCATGTAAGCTGGGAAACTCAATTAAGCCAGTATTTCCTTATTAAAAGAAATTACTATTTTAGAAAGTACACTGGCCCAACTTCATTAGTTGTTAGGCAAGTGGGAAACTGAAACCACAATGAGATGATGCTACACAACCACCAGAATGTCGAAAATAAAAAAAGAGAAAATATTGGTGAGAATATGGAGCAACAAGAATTTTTATACATTGCTGCTTAAGCTGAACAAACATATACTCCCTTTGAACCAATAAAATGCACGTTTACCAAAAAACAGGTATAAGAATATTCACAAGAGTATTAATCACAATAGCTCCAAATAGAAAATAATCTGAATACTCATCAACAGTAAAAGAGATAATAAATTGTGATGTAGTTAACAGAATCAGAATATCAAACAGCAATGAGAATGAAAAAACTATAAGCAACAAAACAGATGAATCTCAACAATGAATAAAAGAAGCCGAATGTGAAAGAATATGAAGTAGATGATTCAATTTATATCAAGGTCAAAGACAGGCAAAACTACACTATTAGAAGTCAGAATAGTGACTATCTTTAAGGGATTGGAGAGGCCACAAGAGGGGCTCTGGATACCGATTATGCATTTGCTTCTTGTGCTTGTTAAATGGTATTTTTTTTAATTACTGAAAATTCATTAAGCAGTATACCTATGATTACTTTTCAGTACATATAGTTTAATATGTGTTTGTGTATGTAATTTTAGAAATCAAATCAACAGCTGTTACCAAATATAAATATTTTAGATTAACTGTGAAAATTTTTTAATTGTCATTTTTTTTACAGCTATCATACACATCTTACTATTTAATAAACTACAACAGGGGTCAGCTAACTTCTATAAAAAAGAAAACCAGAGAATAAAGTTTAGATTTTTATGGCTGTCACACATTCTCCTTTTTGTAAAAATGTACTCACTGGCTAAGTGTGTCGGCTCATGCCTGTAATCCTAACACTTTGGGAGGCTGGAGTGGGAGGATCACTGGAGCCCAGGAGTTCGAGGCCAGCCTGGCCAGCACAGTGAGACTCTCCCTCTACAAAAAGTAAAATAAAATTAGCCAGGCATGATGGTGCATGCCTGTAGTCCCAGGTACTTGAGATGCTGACTGCCTGAGCTTGGAAGGTCGAGGCTGCAGTGACCCATGTTCATGCCACTGCACTTCAGCCTGGGCGACAGAGTGAGACCCTGTCTCAAAAACACCAAAAAAGTAATAATCATTCTTACCTAGCTGGTCATTCAAGTACAAGCTGCAGGCCGGATTCAGCCCAAAGCCATAGTTGCTGACCCCTGAACTACACAGCATTAGGCACGGTAGTAACAGAATGACACTATTTTAAAGCTAAAAGAGACTTTGAAAATAATATAACCCAACTCATTCATTCATCACAGGGATTCAAAACTCAGGCTGAGAAATATTCAATGACTTGCTCAAAGTTGCAAAGCTAATCTAACACTAATCAATTCACTCTCCACGTGACCAGAAATTGCAATCTTAGGTATTTACCAAGAGAAATATTATGTCCACACAAAAACCTTGTACACAAATATTCACAGCAGCATTATTCACAAGTGCCAAAAAGTGGAAACAACCTAAATGTCCATTAACTAATGAATAAACAAAATGTGGTATAGCCATACAATGAAATATTATTTAGCCAGGAAAAGAAATGAAGTACTGGTACATGTTATGACACGGATGAATCTCAAAATCATTACGCTAAATGGAAGAAGCCAGACATAAAATATCACATATGGCCAGGTGAGGTGGTTCACGCTTGTTATCCCAGTACTTTGGGAGGCTGAGGCGGGCAGAATGCTTGAGCCAAGGAGCTCAAGACCAGCCTGGGCAACATGGCAAAACCCCATCTCTATCAAAAAATTACAAAACTTTAGCAAGGCACAGTGGCACATGCCTGTAGTCCCAGCTACTCCAGTGGCTCAGGCAGGAGGATCACTTGAGCCCAGGGAGGTTGAAGCTGCAAGTAACCGTGATCTTGCCACTGCACACCACCCTGGGCGACAGAGCAAGACCTTGTCTCAAAAATAAAAGTAAAAAAATTGGGGGAAGGACTGCTTGAGGCCAGGAGTTCAAGACCAGCCCAAGCAATATTAATGAGACCCTGTGTAAAAAAGAAAAAAAAAAAATCATATATTGTATGACTCCATCTACACGAAATGTCCAGAACAGGCAGCTGCATAGAGAGAGCAAGTAGACCAGTGGCTGCCAGGGACTGGAGTGGGGAATGAGTAGTGTGTGCTAATGAATACTGTGTTTCTTGGAGGGTTGATGAAAACGTGCCAAAATTAGATAGTAGTGATGACTGTACAACTCTGTGGAAATACTAAAAACCACTAAACTATACAATTTTTTTTCCTTTTTTTGGAAACAGAGTCTTACTCTGTCACCGAGACTGGAGTGCAGTGGCGTGATCTGTGCTTACTGCAACCTCCACCTCCTGGGTTCAAGCAATTCTTCTGCCTCAGCCTCCCAAGTAGCTGGGATTACAGGTGTCCGCCACCACACCCGGCTAACTTTTTTATTTTCAGTGGAAACGGGATTTTGCCATGTTGGCCAGGCTGGTCTTGAACTCCTGACCTCAGGTGATCTGCCTGCCTCGGCCTCCCAAAGTGTTGGGATTACAGGCAAGAGCCACCGCGCCCAGCCTAAACTGTGAAATTTTTAAAAAGAATTTCATGATATGTGAATTGTATCTCAATAAAGCTGTTACTAAAAAAAAGAAAAAGTCCAGCTGAGTTTGCCTGGAGTTTTTTACAAAACAAAAGGCTAAATGTGAAATATCTCAGATGTAATAGATAGCTTCTGAAACACTAAATAAAATATGATTCCCCAACTGTGTTGAGATGTGAGATATTCCATGAAAAACAAAAGATAACAGCAATTGTATTTGAAAATTTGCATATAAATACTATAAAGTAGATTCTTTCACATGTGACAACTTGTATAAAACTGTGCCACCCAGAGAATGAGAACTGCATGGAGGCAGGGGCCTGTTTTGTTCACCCCTGCATCCTCAGCACCTAAGAGAGCACCTGGCACACAGTAGATGCTCAACCATATTTACCAAACGAGAACACAGTGTTCTAGCTGCAGACTGAGGCAGAGGCAGAGGCAGCATTGACCAACTAACCATTACCTTAATGCAGATTAAAATGTATAAACTTCAGGCTGGGTGCAGTGGCTCACACCTGTAATCCCAGCACTTTGGGAGGCCGAGACGGGCGGATCACAAGGTCAGGAGATTGAGACCATCCTGGCTAACATGGTGAAACTAAAAATACAAAAAATTAGCCAGGCGTGGTGGTGGGCGCCTGTAGTCCCAGCTACTTGGGAGGCTGAGGCAGGAGAATGGTGTGAGCCCGGGAGGCGGAGCTTGCAGTGAGCCAAGATCGCACCACTGCACTCCAGCCTGGGTAACAGAGTGAGACTCTGTCTCAAAAAAAAAAAAAAAAAAAAAGTATAAACTTCAGCAAATATTTATAACATTTGGTTCTTTTGTTTCTAATAAAGTAAAATCGTTTCTCTCTTCCTCTTTCAAGCAAAATGGAGAAAAAGCATACTACTCGAAGTCTTTTTGCCATTTATTTTAACCTAAACCTCACTTTATCTTATGAGCTCCTGATGGCGCTCTGAGAATAATAACCTTTAGAAAGGCAATAATTCATAATTTCTGGAAACAAAATGAAAAATAAGTAGAGATGTTTATTTTTGAAATTCTAGAAAAATTTAATAGAGAAAACAGATGAACTGCTCATAGAAGTGAAAACTTTAAACTCAAAGAATAAACTAAACTAAAACTGCCTAAAATAGAAATTTTATATAACACTGGAGTGAATGTAGGTCATCGGCTGAGCAGCTTTTCTCCCTTGGGACTAAGCTGACCTGAACCAAGTTACAACAAACACAGTATTAACTACTTGCATCATTTTTCACTTCCAAGCATTTTACTTATAAAAGTGCAAGCATTTCATAGAGTTGTTCAGAACAACATTACCAACTAAAAATAGCAATTGGTGTTTTAAGAAGCTCTCTTATGGTAAAGAGGTATTTGCTGGCTTTTACTAATTGGGTATTTTTCATGCAATAAAATTGTGGGAACTGATTTTTGAAGGCTTTGAAAATTCTGAACATTGCCCTGTATACCTATCTTCAAGATAAGGTGATTAGAAAAACAAAGGAAATGTAAAACTTTTGTTTAAAACATGTTTAGCTTTGGTGCTGTAAAATTCCCTTTGAAATCCACACATATCTGTAGGAAGTAGGTTTAAAAAGATGGAGCGAAAATGCATTCATTTACATACCGAAGCACTGAGGCAAGGAAAGGAGAAATCAACTCCCTGTAAGTATGTGCATCAGAAAATGAGGGCCCCCTGCAGAGTAAACACAACTACAACTGCTGTCTCAGGATACAGACCAGAGCCAGAAAATGCAAAGGATTTCTGATCTAAGACACAGAGTAGCTTAGAAAAATAAAGAAAATAAATTTAGAAAATTCAAACATTAAGAACTAAAAGTGATACATATATTATTGCCTAAAGTCCTACATAAAAAAAAACAGTAAGAATTTGCTTGCCTCTTTTCTCAAAAATTCTTAAAAGTTCAGAGAAATATCTCCTCTATTTAAATCTAAGAGTTAAAGAAATCTGCCAACTCTTTTTCATTCCCCGCTTGAGACAGGGTCTTACTCTCCAGGCGGAAGTGGTTGTGTGATCACAGCTCACTGCCATCTCAAACGCCTGGGCTCAAGTGATCCTTCCGTCTCAGCCTCCCAAACAGCCAGGACTACTGGCACACATCATCACTGACACCTGGCTAATTTTTTTAAAAAAAATTTGTGGAGACGGGGTCTTGCTATGTTGCCCAGGGTGGTCTCAAACTCCTAGGCTTAAGTAATCCTCCCACCTCAGCCTCCCAAAGTGCTAAGACTACAGGCGTGAGCCACCACATCCAGCCTAGCAACTCTTATATCAAGGTAGAAGGCCAACTAAGCAACCAGCCAATCTCTAGGTTAGATAAAATACCTCTCCTAGCTTGCATTTTAGTATAAATTTTCTAAGTTTCTGTCCTGCCAATACCCACCTCAGGGTTCTTGAGGGTCATCTCAATGCTGGCTGCAGGCCCAAATCCCGTGAGGGATTTAATGTGGATCTGTGTAGGCAATGGTCGCCTGCACTGGCAGTACACTGAAAATGCCATGGACTTCAAGTATTGAATGTAGAAAACTTGCTCATCCTTCATTGTCTGCAGCATGTACTGGCAAGGCACAATCTAAAGACACAAATACAAAAAACAAAACAAAACCAAAAACCTAGAAACTGAGATCTAACACGCTAACAAGCAAGCTGAAAAAGGAAACGGCATGAATTCCTTACCACAATGGGGAGAGGTAACCTCAGCCCTAAAATATATCAGTGTCACACATAATATAATTAAATCCTAATTCCTTCCACTGACATAAAATTCTCTATCACCAGCAATTTCGAAAGATGTACGATTATATGGGTCAAGTTATACTGTCACTTAGAAACTACCATGTTCCCATTTTAGAGGTAAGATCTCAATTTATTACAGGTATTACCATGGCCCCCAAATTGTATTATATTTCTCCTTTTTATAATTACACAGTGTGTGTGGCATTTTTTGGAATTATTACCTAATCATTTAGGATACAGACTTCAAAACAATGGAAAACTATCAGCAATGTACTCTGATAACTTTAATTTCAATCTTTTAATTTTACAAGATAGCTTCAGTTAAAGTGACATTAAAATGAAACCCAAACATCCGAAGCACTGTTTTTCATCTATATAGAATTTTTAAAAAAATCATTACACTATAAAGCTGTCAAAGGTGCAGTGAAAATAAGCATACTCATTCACTGATGAAAGGAAAGTAAGTGTAATCTCTTTTGGAATGGAATTTGGCACTATGTGTCAGCATCTACATCTAAGAATCCATGTTAAAAAATGACCTGAAATGTGAAAAATAAGATTTATACATAAATGTGTACTATGGCTTTATTTATAACAGTAAAGAAGTGGAGATATAGGAATGGCTATGGAAAATATGCAGTCATTAAAAATGCTTGTAAGAATTTAAATAACATGAAAATGTATTCATGAATAACATTAGATAGAAAGTAAGTTATATTAAAAGTATGATCTCAACTGTGTAAACAAAAATAGAAAAACAAGCTAGAAAAACACCAAAATGGTAATGGTGGTTGAATGTAAAAGTCGGAATTATGATTATTTTTTCTTTTATACTTTCAGGTACAGGTTGAATATCCCTAATCAAAAAATCTGAAATCCAAAATGCGCCAAAACCCACAATTTTTGGAATGTCAATAAAACGCCACAAGTGGAAAATTCCGTATCAGACCTCATGTGATGTGCTGCAGTCAAATTTAATCAAAACTTTGTATAAAGCACAAAATTATTTAAAAAATTGTATAAAATTACCTTCAGGTTAAGTGTATAAGGTGTATATAAAACACAAATTTTATGTTTAGACTTGGGTTCACTGCCAAGGTCTCCCATTACATATATGCAAACATTCCAAAATCAGAAATCCAAAACACTCTGGTCCCTAGTATTTTGGTTAGGGGATAATTAACCTGTACTTCTATTTTTTAAGAAAAACCATAAGCCTGTATTTATTTTCACAACAACAAAAATATCAACATCAAAAGTAAATAATAAACTTGCAAACAGTAACCTGGAGAATGAAAGAACTTCTCATATGCTCAGGTAAATTATCCAGCATTTCTGTGTAGCAGCGCATCAAGCTCAACAGCCAAAAGTTCCCAGAAGTGGAGTCCTCCTCCGCAGCATAAGTGAATGGGTCTACCATGTAAATGACAACGGCTGGAGGGTGGGCATGGCTGTCTGCAGAGTCAGGCTCCGTGGGAATTCCTATTCTCTCCCTTTCTGTAACACTGGCAAGAGAGTCACTTGTGAGACACACAAAATAAACATAAATTACATGAGTATGAAAAACAAAAGTGCTCAATTCTAGAGCACACAGGCTCCCTAAAGAATATTTACAGACTAAATGTAAGAGTAACATGTATCACCTTACCAAAATACAGGCAAACCAAGCCAGAGAGCATTGAAAGCAGATGGAAAATGGCAATGTACTCCTCTAAAATGGGAGATATCTTTTTCAAACTCCCCTTTCTTTTCTGTGGTTATGTTGTACAAAGTTGTTATTAATTAAGTTGATAGTAAGTTTAATAATAAGGTTTATAAGTCATAATAATTTATAAGAAGTCTCAAAATTTTAACACTGCAGCTTTAGATTGACCATTACCCCTTTCTTTTGAGAAGAAGAGAAATAGAGCACTTCATAGGATTCAGAGAATCATGAGATCAAGGGAGAAAAGGTGCAGAAGAAGAGAGAAAGGGTCTGAGCTGAGGCCACTCGTCTCAATTAGTGAGTAACATACCTCTCTTGTCCATCCTGTGAGGGCTGAGAAGAGCTCTGCCCAGGGTCAGTGTCTCCGCCACAGCCTATGCTCCCTTGAGTTCTATCCGTAGAAATGCCCCCAGTGCTGGGGTTCTGCCCTCCAACACTACCACTGAATCCTGAAGAAGAGGTAGTGCTTATCTGGCTAATACCAGGAGCAGAGGCAGACGATGAGACCGGTGGCACAGAGGAACCAGATGCGGAACTACTTGCTGCAGGATTTGTAGTACTACTATTCGAGGTGGGGTTAAATGCACTGCCAGCTGGGGGAGCTGCTGATCCATTTGGAGCTAAGGGCCCAGCATTCCCAGGCGTAGCCTGTCCCTGTGCCGCTGCTGGTGGGGTCTGGTATTTAGGTGGTATCAACAGGCTGCTATCAAGCTGCAGAGTGGCTAAATAAGGTGCTGAAAGAATACATGCAAAGAGGTGACTTTAGTGATATTCTGCAGTGTCGACTAAACCAGAAATCTAGAATGGTCACTTGTAAAAAAATTATGCTTTCAAGCTGCAATACTCTGATTACAATACACAAAATACTATCTCCACACTCATGCTTATGTATTCTGCAAACATGGAAATGCACACGGAGCAACTTATAAATTCTACAGAAGAGGCCTGTTTGAAAAGAGAAAATCAATCACTTGTGATAGTCTCCTTTCAGACTGATTCCATATGCCTGCCCTGAAAAATGAGAAGCTATATATTCCACAGTCATCACGGGACATTATACTCCTAGGTTTACAAGCTTCTAAGATTCTCTTCAGAATATGGGTTAAAACTAAGCAGCTAACACCAAGTCATGCTGCTAAGTTTTCAAAATGTGGAGTAAATTAGACATGAGTAGGCAACTTTGAATAGTTTTTAAAAAATATATGTACATATAGAAATTAGCATTAAACTGCTCAGAACACCAAAATGGACCTTAACAAATACAGCATTACTTGAGGCAAAAGAAATACAATGTTGCATCTATAAAAGAAAGGATGGGAGGGATTTGCTATTTCACTTCTCCAGTTCTACTGTGCCAAATAGATTCCCATTTACCTAGGTGATGGCGGCAAACTTGCGCATAAAGTTTGAGTCTGGAATGATTGTCATTCTCCTCGCCGCTCCAAGGCTGGTTAAACCACTCACTCACAAGCTCATCTGTCAGCTTCTGTGCCACGGTTTTTCCCACGCGCATGATCCCGTCACGTAGCACTTTGCAGATGGGCTTGTGCTGCCCAAGCCTACACATCTGATATCATAGACGAGATCATTAGTTATAACAGGGGCCATTCCTTCATTCGGTACCAATGGTTAGCAAGGCAGATTCTTTAACATACAGATGGAAGCATTTCCCTTTTTCTTTTAGGGTTACTGCATGCAATCAAAGCAACATTATAAGTTGGTCCTTTCAGGTAATTGTAATGTACCCTTAAATTGCTATCTGTCTCTCTAAAACTTGGACTAGGCTCTCTAAAAAAAAAAACAAAGTTTCTTCACTCAAGCCAATTCCTCCTGTACAAGAGGAGGCTGCTGAACACTACCTGACTGCTAACGGACAAAGAATGAGCAGATTCCTGCCACAGCAGGCTGACTGAGACATATGTCCACTAAAATCTCCTAAGTAATCCCTACTCTTAATGTTTTCCCATAAGATAACATTAAAATTTTATGGGCCATCTGTTCTGTTACAGACATTTGGAGATCACCAATAGCAGGGGCCACTGAAGCAGTGAGTATGCTGATCACTTTTTTTTTTTTTTTTTAAAGTGAATAGGACAAGGAGATTCTGCTATTAATCTCCATGACGCTAAATGGGAGCTTATGGCAGGGAATATAATAAACCTGCAAAAAGTAAACTACCTGTTCACCAGCAGGAGAGCCCACATTATTATCCCTTATTGGAGTAGATGAAGTGAAGGCTTACTAAGCCCTGACAAAATCCTCTAGTATATACTCTTCTTAAGGAGGTATGAATCACTGCTGAATGAGCAACCCTAGTGGAGTCGTTACGAAAAATTTAAAGAGTGTCTGCACCCTCTTAAAAAGATCTGGCAGTGGTTTTTACATTTTGTAACTTAAGCTGAAGGTTCCATTCAAGGGAATGGCTGGGCTTTAAAACTGCTTACACAAATGTTCAGTTAATTATGATTTAATAGTGTGATATATCCCCTGACCAGACACTGTTCTGAAATGAATGTATTCAAGGGCTTCCTTCAGTGACTTGATTGATGTCATTACATCACGTTAGCATCTCATTTCTTTGTAGCAACACATAAATTTACTATTCCTTGCCTACTCATACATTTACAGATCATGAATGTCCTGTTTTGGAATATTTGGGAATTCAGCTTGGAATCTTACTTTAAAACCACTTTCATAATGTTTACGTGCCTATCATAGTTCTAAACACTTTACAGATATTAATTTCATTTTACCAAATACAAAGACATCAGATGTATCAGATACAAAGAACTTAGTGCATATATACTTTGGCATAAGAAATGCAGCACTTATTATTCAAAGACAGACAAGATTCTATTTGTTTAAAGCAATAGGAATTCATATACTAAAGATGTAAAATTATCTGCCTGGTTTTTACATTATTAGAGGCATTATATTTTTAATCAGTATCAAAGTTTCAGCATTAAGATGTCGTGTTAAAACACAACGGGGACATGATTCATTAAACTTATGTTTCAATTCAGAAATTTTCAAAAGAAACATTTTTATACTGTTGTCAGGAACTCTCACCACTCACCCTATCCCTCAATCCATCCAATAAATAAATAAAAAGAGTAGATGTGCTCTTTTTGTAAAGCTCATCTTCTACATTGCCACACTTTCCCCTGGTGAGCAATATTCTTCACCTTTTAGCACATAAATGGAGAAGAGAGAAGTGATGGGATTTTAAGACATATAGTAAGAATGGGAGAGGAATGTTTTCTAAATCTAACAAATATAAAGCCAAGATGGGAAAGCAATTTGCTTCCAGAAAAATTTGTCAATTCAATTCTCTTCCTCATCCTCCTGTTTGCGAATTTTCTTTGAGATTTACTTTCAAGACATTTGTCTTGAAATTTAGTCATCACTAGAAACAACCAGAGGATCCAAGTCATGAAAAGTGATTTTCACAGTAACTTCCTCACCTCGTATACAGCACTCAAGTCCCTGAAGAAAGTTTTGGCTCCTTCGAGCAAGGCCTCATTTTCTGGACACACCACAATATAGGCAACATCACGGTGGCCCCCATATGGGTCCAACAAGAGCCTCTCCCAAAATGGCAAGGAGAATGGCGAGATGGTGAGGAAATCCTTGTCATAGCCTACCAGCAGAGTGGGAATGGGCAACGGCTCAGGAGATTCTTCTGAACCTAAAATGACATTGTAGTTTAGGAAGGTGCTAGAGAGTTTTTCCCACAATCTGTACAATTTTGAAATTCCTGGTACACTGGTCTTAATTCTAGCATCTGAAATGTCACTCCATGTTGACAAGACATTCTTAAAAGTATTTTTCAAATCATCTAATTAAATGGTCACTGATGAGGACTCTTAATGAAGTCGGAATTTGCTTACAAAGTTCAGTAAGGTCAGAGGGCAGACTAGAACAAGTTAAAATTAACCTTCCAAGCAGCGCTACATCATTCCCTTCAAGATAAGCATTATGATCCTAACTATGATGAAGTACACAGAACTGGCCCAGAAGTCCATCCAGACGAAAATGCAGTGAGGATTGGGAAGATGAGGAGAATCTAATGCACTTTTTAGGGATTATCTTCCTCACTGACCTGGATTACGCCAAGGGTGTTAGGAAACTTAACTCTAAAATTAACTTTAGGAAAACAAAGAGATTATAAAACTTAATGGTCATGAAGAAAAAGACTCCCCTATTTTGTTAGTGAAGCAAGGACTTGACAGTAACGAAAGCTGCTCTTCACTGAACAGCACTGAAGTCAGAAGGAATTTTAAACAGGACAAAGACCCTACCGTAGGTTCCCCGTCCTGCCATCTTATGGAACTGCTGCCAAGTGAGTGGTCCCTGCACATGCTGGATGTTCTCCCAGGTCCTGCCCGTGCGCTTCTTTTGGATGGCATCTTGGAGAAAGGGCTGCAGGGACAACAGCATACGAACCACATCCTGGGAGGAGAGCATGCTGATGTCCAGCACTGGAAGAGAATTGAGAAGAGACAGAGAAGATAAGGGGGCTGGCACCCTCCTCTTCCTCGCCATCACCTCAAGCCTCAGTTAATAGTCCAGAACAACGGTATTAGCTGTAGTAGATTCTAAAATATTTGAAATAGGAGTCAGGACGAGAGATATTCTTCTACTAAATTAGAGAAAATAATTGATAATTTAGTATCAAAAATAATAAAAGGAGAAACGGATTACTCTCTATAAAAAAGTTTAATGGAGGAATTGTTTAAAAGTGGAAAAATGGATAGGTGCGACTTTTTAAAACCATGTAAAACTGTTTCCAAGGATTTTCACAAGACAGCTGCAAGTTTCTTAATTATTATATTACTTTTATTTGCAAATATCAATGTTTTGTTTATATGATGAGTGGGAAAAAATGGAACTTAAACAGAAGCTTTTAAAAACTCATTTTAAATGCTCTTAATTGTAAAAATATTTTCACAAAATACAGAATGCATAATAAAGAGAAAGCCAATCTTCAGTGCAGCCAGAGGCACGGGGAAACACAGCTGAAGTCCCTTGAAGACCAAAGCCCTCTGCAGGCATGGATGGGATTCACTGCCTTCTAAATGTAGATGACTTCAGTCCCAGCAGGAGCCCTGGGGAGGGATTTTTAACCTAAACTTTGAAAGTTGTCTGAACTCTATGCAAAACCATGCAAACACGTTTGGACATATGTATTGTTTTTTTCTCACGATGGAGGGTTCATCATGCTCATCAGATTCTTAACAAGGTCTGCCAAAAGAGCTAATTATGCTGTAGGTGATGTGGTGTGAATCTGCACAGCTGGATTCCTGAAGACTTTGCCTTCCTCTTACTCTTCTGGCTGATTAGGGAAAGGGCATGGAAAGAAATCTAAGATTTATCTGCCAACTAAAATTAAAACACAGGATGATTAAGGATTCTTTTTTTTTTTTTTTTTTTTTTTTTGAGACGGAGTCTCGCTCTGTCACCCAGGCTGGAGTGCAGTGGCCGGATCTCAGCTCACTGCAAGCTCCGCCTCCCAGGTTCATGCCATTCTCCTGCCTCAGCCTCCCTTTTTAGTAGAGACAGGGTTTCACCGTGTTAGCCAGGATGGTCTCGATCTCCTGACCTCGTGATCCGCCCGTCTCGGCCTCCCAAAGTGCTGGGATTACAGGCTTGAGCCACCGCGCCCGGCCATGATTAAGGATTCTTAAGACATTTTCAAATGTGTCCCTAAATCAGTAAAGCATAGGTTGCAAAGTGGTGGTCCATAGAATATTTTGTTAAACTGTGGAACAAATCACTCCAGGACATTTCATACACAAATCTAGATTGCCAGCTTCCCCTGAACTGAGAGATCCATATTCCTGCATAATCACCACTTGCTGGAGCTGAGGAGCAGCTGTCCCCTTCAGGCAGGTACCTCATGGCCCCCATCTTGCTGTCTGCCTGAGTCTGACGCAGTGTTCATTGCCTTTTATCTTCAGCCGGTGCTGCTTTTTACATATAGTAAGAACAACAGTGAATACTTCTTGTATTAATGGCTCTACCAAAAGTGGGAAATCACAGACCAAGAGAACCACAGATTTGAGGAAACTAAAAGCAAGCATGTTTCTTATGAACCCTATTCCTGTGCCTGCAAAAGAGAAAGTGAGTTTTGGAAAGACAGCTTAAGGCACTGCCTTTTGCAAATCTGTCTCCCATCTCATTCATTTACATTATCTGGTACTTTTAGGCATCTTAAAATTTGAAATCCAGACCTCCCCTGCAATAAAATGTCCTATTTTTCATCCTGAAAGACACCACCACTGATTCATGCACACAGACTGCTTTTCCATCTGAAGGCCTATCTAGTAAAAGGACTCACCCAAGCTGATCATCCACATTTTTCTTAGGTGAAAGGCTGCATTTTCTTCACTTCATAAATCCATTTACTAGAAACTGATTAAGGGCCTGCTTAAGTATAAGGCACTGTGCTTAAACCTAAGCAGTTATACAAATGAGTACAACCCTTTAATGCTTCCTTAGTCATCTCCACCTCCATGAACGCTTCCTTGATTGGCCTAGTCAGAAAATACCCATTACTCCCCATACTCTACTGACGACCTCTGGACATACCTTTTATTATTTCAGATTTCTAACTGTATTTAAGAATCTTATATAACTTTCTTCCCTGCAAGACTGAGAGTTGTTCAGAAACAGGGTTCCCACTTCATTCACACAACCCTTCCAGTCTGGCCTCTGCTCCCACCACTCTACAGAAACAGCTCTCACCACGGTCAGAAGACATGTTTAATCCTTACCTTAAAATCTTCACTTGTATTTTAATGCCTGTCGATCACTTCCTCTTTCTTGAAACACTGGCTACCCCTGGCTTCCAAGAGCCCAAGAGCCCCTCTATGGTTTTTCCTTCTCCACTTCCTTGATAGGCTCATGCTTCTCTGCCTCACCTATACCTGTCAGAATTTAGCTAAGCTCTACTAGGCCCTCTTCGCATTCTATACTTTTCTCCTCCTCCTCAATGAGCTCATCTGTGCCCCCTTAATTGAAGTTATCATCTATATGCCAACTACTCCCTCTCCCCTGAGCAAAAGGCCCAAGAGTCTATTTGATACCTCTACCTGGATGTATCAAAAGGGATCTTTAAAACTTCCAAACTTCCATAACTCAATTTATAAACTTTCTCTCCAGATATAGTCTTCCTCCAGTGTACTTATTTTTGAACACCACCGACTATCCAGGTATACTAGTAACAAATCTGGGGCTCCTCCTTAACATCTATCTTTCCCCTATCCCCAAAACTAAACCCATTATTGAGTCCTGCAATAATACTTCCTAAACCTCTCTTGAATGATTCCGCTTCTTCTCCATCTTCAAAAGGACACTAAGGCAAGCTATTGTTTCTTACTAGGTCTTCCTCAATAACCCCCTAGTCTCCCCAAATCCATTCCTGCCATTTTCTAATCCATACACAGAATTACAGCCAGTGCACACGGTTATTTTTCTTTTCTAACTACACAAATCTGACGTCAATGTTTCTTCTTAAAATCTTTCAATGACTTTTTATTGCTTTGAGCAGGAAGACCCAACCCCTAGCGTGCCTCTAAAGAGTCACTGTAATCTAGCCCCTGCTGGCTTCTAACCTCGCTTCAGCTTCTAAAGGCCCCAACCAAGGCCTTTCCCACTTGCAGCACCTTCCGTCTCGGACACATGCCTTGCTCCCCATTCTCCTTCCTCAGTTAATGTGTACTCATCATTGAGATTCTCCTTCCTCAGTTAATGTGTACTCATCATTGAGATCTCCAAACAAATGTTACTACTTCTTCAACAAAGTCTTCTCTGACCTTCAGCCTAGAGTGCCCCCTCTATCCCATGCTTTTATCACTTATAAAATGGGTTGTAATAATATGCGTACTTGTGCAATGATTTAATTAATGTCCACTTCCAGAATAGATCAGAAAGTCCATGAGGGCAAGTGCCTTGTTTCTTTCAGTAGCCATTTTATTCCCCATGATGCATTGCAGTTTAGGCAGTGAATGAATAAGAAAAGGAAATAGCAAGTTGCTTGGCACTCTTACAATCCAACTTCGAAAACGTTTGTCAACTGGAACTTTCAATAATACAACCAGTTATATGTCCCAGTAACCACAATGCAAAGTAAAATGTGATTTTGTTATAAGAGACGCAACAGAGGGGGGAACAGAGAAGGGAGAAGAGACTCTGCAAATGGGTAGAAGGAAGAGGTTCCTTGGAAACTTGATCTGGAAGAATGGTGGATTTAAGCGTGCTAGAGCGTGCAAATTATCCGTCTCTAAGCTCCTGACGACTCTGACACTCATCGGTCACAGGTTTCCAACAAGGACTGCTTACTTATGAGTTACAAGAGGAAAATTTCAGAAAACAATTACTCTTCTCCAAAGGTGTTTCAATATAAAACATTCTCCCAGTCCTTAAGTTGAGGATGAAATAAACATAGCTCTCACTTTAGGTTCTTTTTTTCCCCCTAAAGACATGAAATTAAATCTTTTTGTCAAATACAGTAAAGAAAGCTTTTAAGTTATGATCATACCAAGATACTCCTCAAAGTAAATTTGTGTTCTGGGACACCTACCATTGCTGTGAGGCCAAGAGTGCACAGTGGCACTTCTCACCAGAGCTTCGTCCACTTTTCCACCAGTGGGGTTATCCACATACTGCCGCCCCTGCTCCAACGCATTAAAGCATTCCGTCCAGTAATCGTTATTATCTGCTTGCACCCGGTCATAACTCCAGCTTACACAGGGAAGAGTTTGGCGATTGTTAGAGGAAATGTAGTCCAGGAAACTCAGTGAAGCAAAAGGTTGTGTGTGTTGATTCTGGAGGAGGAGGAGAAGGCTTATGGGTGGCTCCTGGGGTTTTCTGGTTCCTTCCACCTGAGGAAGGAAGGTGGACTGACACATCATTAGGCGCCTCTCTGCAGCCTGACCAATATCAGAATTCTTCCCAAAAATATCCAACTCATCTTCAAGGAAGAGTCCCGAATTGTAGCCAAGTTTGCGGTTCATAATCGCACTAAACCCACAGGTACAGCGGTACTGGTCCTCATTGGAAGAATCGGGGATGTAAAGCCCGACATCTGCCCCTTTGATGTTCATGTTGCAGGCACAGATGCAACAGCTGTCAAAGTTTCTGTCTTTAAAGATATTCATCACGGAATCAGAGAGAATCAGGGTAACATAGAGGCTGTGGGCTTCGGGAATTGGTTGCATGGTGGCGGGCTCCACAGAGTTGAGGGGCCGCGTAGTAGAGGGGGTGGAGGCTGGTGACCCTTGATCGGTGCTATCATACTTAACAGACCCTTGACCACTGGCAGTGCCCCCACCTCTGGGAGTTCTTGGGGTCCTGGGGGTTCGTGGTGTGGGGACAGAGAAGCGAGGGGTTGCTGGAGATGGTAGGACTCCTGCCCCACTATTGCTGGCTGGGGCAGCGCTGTTCAACGTCACAGGTGTGTTCATCTGTGGTGTGTTCAGATAGTCTGGATCTGCTAGGCTCCCAACACTAGGCACGTTACTACAAAAAGAGAAGGCACCAAGTAAGGAATGACAGCATGTCACAGATGTTGAAGTAGATACACAATCACCCCACCCATGTACTGCATGTTTCTCGTTTGTTTCTGCTATCACTGGTATACACTGGTATATTTAATTTTCTCTTAAAAGAAAAAAGATACAAATGTCAGTGCAGTGTGTAAAGAAGTAGTAAGGTATGAAGAATAATTCAACAAAGCACTTTCCTTCTACTTATTCCACATAGAAGCATCCTCATCCTAATCTCTTGAAGGAACTTTTACTATTTTTGTAAGAAAACATGGCACTGGGTTTGGTCAATGTCATTTGAAAAGTTGTAACTACTAAATGGAACTTCACCTATAAGTTCAGACACTAAATTAGCCAGAGGACCACAGGATGAAATTTCCATCTAATTTGCAATTACATTTTTGTCATTTTTTTTGAATCTGAAAGTCTGCCAGTGTACTCGTTCTCTGAGGCTATAATCTATATATACTATCAAAGTAGTTATAATCAAATACACATGAAAATTTAACATTTCTCTAATTTTCAAAATGCAGGCCTATCTAGGCTTACATTTTTATAGTAATGAGTGACCAGGAGGGAATTACATTTTAGGTAGCCCATTTACCAGTACTATACTACAACTGATAGGAATATTACATATGCGGCTAAGAGGCCTCAGTATTAATTAGGTGGTTGCACAGAAGTGTATCAGAGTTTCCAGCTTCCAACAGTTTTCTGTGGGGTGGTAAGCACTTCATTTTTCACTTTTCAATCTGTTATGCATTGCATACAGTGTAATTATTTTAGCTGCCCAAGACTGATTGGGCTATGGTATCTACTTTCTCATAAGCAGTGACTTCTTTTTGGAACAGCTAAACAGAAAACACTGACTGCAAGGTTCTGCTGTTTCATTATCATAAAACATTGTCTTGATATACAGTTGGCCCTCTCTACCCACAGGCTCCACATCTGTGGATTCAGCCATATACAGATGGGAAATCAAAATAAAAATACAACAATTAAAAAATACAAATCAAAACAGTAAAGTACAACATTTATATAGCATTTACATTGTATCAGGCATTACGAGTAATCCAGAGATGACTTAAGGTATACAGAAGGATTTGTGTAAATTATATGCAAATACTCTGCCATTTTATATAGGGGACTTGAGCATCTTCAGATTTTGGTATCCGAGGGGGTCCTGGAATCAATCCCCCAAGGATACCAAGGGACGACTGTACTTTCTTAGATGTGTATGTATATTAGCATATGAGTCCATTTTTTCTACTTAGAAGGTATCAAAAGAATAGAGATTTTAAAAAATTCTTAATATTCTTCTATATATATTAATACTGTACTTAAACCAATGCTCCTCCAATAAACTACATATTCAGTTACTTAAAATGTGAAAGAAGAATGTCATAAAGAAATGTCTCTTCAAATAATTTTCTTGTGATTTTTAATTAGTTATGTCTAAACTACCAGCCTAAAAGTCCAAATCAGGCACTGTAAAGAAATATTAAATCTGAGGCACAGTAGTATCTTTGAGTACAGATTAAAAAAAAAAAAAAAACTTGATTGGCAATCACTGCTCTCTTAGAGACCAAAATAGTAAGTGTGTAATAATGATCTTTAATTGGACTCCTTTCAAATTTTCCTGTTCAACAAAACCCTAAAATTATTATGCAGTTCAGATCAGAAAAGGAACTATGAGTACTAACTGAAAACCTGAAGAATTAAATTGCTCCCTGGGTAGTAAGAATGGTTTATCTTGTAATCTGATTTTTCCCATTTAATAAAAATGAACTGAGTAGCAACCCTACACTAGAAGCTGGAGAGTTGAAAGTGAAAAGGAGAAACAAAAGGTGGCTCATAAGCAAGCGATTGCAGGGGTATTGCGTGTGACAAAGGAGTCCACGGTGATGGCGAGCAGAGACCACAGCAGGATTACACATACTCTAGAAACATACTGTTCCAATAAGGTAGCCACCAGTCCCCATGTCCTAAATTTAAATTAATTAACATAAAACAATTCAGTCTTGGTCTCACTAGCCACATTTCAAGTGGTCAACACCTGCAGCAGGAAGCTGGTGACTGCCATAGTGGACAGTGCAGACAGGAATCACCTTCACGCCAGGTGCAGTAGCTCATGCCTATAATCCCAATACTTTAGGAGGCCAAGGCAGGAGGAGCACTTGAACCCAGGAGTTCAGGACCAGTGTAGGCAACATAGAGAGACACAAACTCTACAACAAAATTTCGTAAAAATTAGCTGGGTGTGGTGGCACGTGCCTAGAGTTCCAGCTGCTCAGGAGGCTGATGTGGGAGGACTGCTTGAGCCCAGGAGGTCAAGGCTGCATTGAGCTGCAACTGTGCCACTGTACTCCAGCCCGGGTGACACAGCGAGACCTTGTCTCCAAAAAAAAAAAAAAAAAAACCCCCAAAAAACAAAAACAAAAACAAAACCTTCATCACATAAGGTTGTACTAATAGAGCCAGTTAAGAACACAAAGAATCTTTGGGATGGCAAATGAAAGATGTAATAGATCTAAATAATGACCTAAATTATTTAAGCCATTATACAGCAAAAGCTTGCATGTGACCTTTTTGGGGAAACCTGTAGGCATGAAAGAGATTAAACTGTTGAATGGGTTCTTAAAACTGCTATGTCATTTATTAGCAACTGTATGTGCTAAGCTAACCCCTTATGCGTGCACCAAGGTGTTCCAGCTGTGTTGTGCCAGGATCTAGCTGAGTAAGCTAGAGTACGATTGGAGCACAGCAGCAGCACACCAGCCAAGTGCTCAGGGTGCCTTTCAGCACGCTCTTTATATTGCTGGTGCATTGTTATTTCCATGGTACTTCTACAATCACTAGTTGCTGAAGCACTGTGAAAGTCCTGTGTGGGAGGCAGAGCAGGATTACTTCATTTTAAAGGGAAGACCCATGTAAAATGGTCATTTAAGGTCATGCATATAATTTTTACAATGCAGGAATTTCAGTATTATAATACAGTAACTGTAGCTTCCTAAGTCTAGGATTCCTCTGTACTTTTCTGTCACAGTTTTTCTTTCTGACACTGACTTTATATACACAAGCAGGAAGCCTTGTTGTAACATTAAACTTAACTTCATCAGGATGATTTTACAGAAGGTCACAAACTTGCAGCCCACAGGCTGAGGTGGGACCACAAATTTGTATTATTAGTTCCTTAAGCTTAACTTTCTATTAGCTGACAACATTTTAAAGAAAGGAAAACGTACAAAAATCCAGATTTCAAGTGACCCTCAAAAACAGCAAGATCTGACCACAATGACCCCAGTCCTGCCTGACAACAACCCTCTGCACTTGAATAGCAAACATCCCTTTAAATGGGGTTTCACACTAGACTTCACTTGCTTCTCCTCCTGTCACCCACAATGGTGCTGAGCATCAGTAGTACCAACGCTTTTGCATTTACCCTGTCCACTTCATCTATATGCTGCTTACCTGACCACAGCAGAAATCTGAATTTGTGGTCTTTCATATCATTCGAATCACTTTATTTATTAAGAAATTATTTGTCACAGGGAAAACTGATTCCATCATAGTTTAGCCTATCTTTGTTTCTGTGATAGGGTCTCACTCGGTCGACCAGGCTGGAGTGCAGTAGTGCAATCTCAGCTCACTGCAACCTCCGCCTCGTGGGTTCAAGTGATTCTCCTGCCTCAGCCTCCCAAGTAGCTGGGACTATAGATACACGCCATCATGCCCAGCTAAATTTTTGTATTTTTTGTAGAGACAGGGTTTCGCCATTTGCCCAGGCTGGTCTCAAACTCCTGAGCTCAAGCAACCCATCTGCCTCGGCCTCCCAAGGTGTTGGGATTGCGGTATGAGCCACCACACCTGGTGCTAGCCTGTCTTCAACATATTCAGAACACTTACATTGGCCCACCATTGGGGAAATCATCTAACTCAAAGCCTGTTTTACAATCAAGTGCGGAGTATCTCGTGTAATTTATCAAATACGGTACTGAAAGTGAAAAACAGAATGGTTGTATGGGTTCTTGAAGTACAGCGTCTCCTGAATGTGTATTACTTTTACATCATCATAAAGTCAAAAACTCCTGAGTAAATCCATTGTAAGTCAGGGACTGTCTGTATACAAAATTTCATTTAGAAAATAATGCACATTTTCCAGCACAAAATAATTTGCACAAAAATATGAATGACCAATAAAGGAAGTTTCAAATGATAAGCTACTTGTCATCATTTTTTTTTCTTTCTGAGACAGAGTCTCACTCTGTCACCCAGGCTGGAGAGAAGTGGCGTGATCTTGGCTCACTGCAACCTCCACCACCTGGGTTCAAGCGATTCTCCTGCCTCAGCCTCCCGAGTAGGTAGGATTACAGATTCCCGCGACCAAGCCCAGCTAATTTTTTGTATTTTTAGTAGAGACAGGGTTTCATCATGTTGGCCAGGCTGGTCTCAAATTCCTGACCTCAAGTGATCTGCCCGCCTCGGCCTCCCAAAGTGCTGGGATTACAGGCATGAGCCACCATGCCTGGACCTTGTTATCATTTTTAACAAACACTTAGTTAAGATAAAAATTCCATCAAATATGGCAAGTAAATGACACAATGCCTATACATACTTGTAGCCATCTCTAATGAAAGTGGCTGCAGGGGGCATGGGCAGTTGTTCAATTTTAGGAGGAATTGCCCATGAAGGCCGAAACAGACAGGCATCAGGTATCTTCAGAGGTAGCAAACAATGGCTCGGCAACATCTTCAGTGGAGCAAACATGGAGGATCCCATAAAAGGTTGAAAGGATGGAACTTTGTGCACATATGAAAAGTCCTATGACAACAAAGTGGGGTCAGTGTTAATACTGGTAAACTCTGTAGAACACACTACAGTGGCATAGTGCTATCATAAAAACAGCAACCAAAATGATCGTTTTTCAGTATTTCTCTCCTTTGATCACTAGAAAATGCTAACACAGAAATGTTAAATCAATCAAAACACACTATTTAATATGCTCACTGGTGTGCCTCATGTTCTAATTAAAAGGGTTCTTAGGAACTTATGTATATATGGCACATAGATGATACGCCATTTTAAAGCAGATGTACATGAATCCACTTGGAAACTGCTCTGCCCTGGAAATGTTAATATACTGAATATTACCTTAATTTCCTCAGGCTTGGGACTTCCTAATCCATCCTCCACTTCCATTTTGAATTCTGTGAGTTGTGTTGAAACCATACTGACCATAGGGCTCTCCATCATGCCTAATGCTGTCACTGTCTCTGAGCTGATCCCATCTTTATAATTCATCACAGGAGAAAATGCAGGATGCTGTTCCAAAGATGGTGGAGTGGGAAACATCCTTTGCAAGTCTGCAACTGCTAAAAATAAGAAAATAAAAAAATTGTGTTTAATAGGAAGGGCTTCTAAAAAGTCCTAGTTTATAGGCAGGCACACTGTTTGGCACAAAAAATAGTGCTAATTAAATTATCACATCAGTTCACAAAAGAATATTAATAATGGAAGTCTCTAAGAAGAAGGCCATCAGCAGAGAATTACCTTTTTCTGGGTCTTGTTTCGCTTTGTTTCTTGAGACAAAGTATCACTGTATCGCCCAGGCTGGAATGCAGTGGTGTGATCTTGGCTCACTGTAACCTCTGCCTCCAGGGTTCAAGCAATTCTTGTGCCTCAGTCTCTCAAGTAGCTGGGACTATAGGCATGTGTCACCATGCCTGGCTAATTTTTGTATTTTTAGTAGAGACAGGGTTTTACCATGTTGCCTAGGCTGGTCTCGAACTCCTGGGCTCAAGTGACCCGCCTGCCTCGGACTCCCCAAGTGCTGGGATTACAGGTGTGAGCCACTGAGCCTGGACTTTTTTTTGGTCTTTATCACCAACTTCTTGATGTTTTATGGTCTGGCTTCACATTAATTCAGTGAACAGTCTACATAACTTACCTTTTTCTTCCAACAACTGACTCCCTGAAAAGTCTAAGTAGAGAAATTAAACAAAGTGGAGGCAATTAGATAGTTACCACTACTAAAGTTCTATCCCTGCTTTCAAGTATGCATAAAATATTACAAAAAATAAAAATTGTTTGGAGCCAGACTTGTGGTTTATATATAAGAGGATTACTCAGCTAGTTTGACAAATCCACTACACTTACAGCTGCTCTTTTGGTGAAACTCACAGCTGCTCTTTTGGGGAAACAGTTCCATATTTTTTCCAGACAGGTATTAAAATCAAACTTCACAGTTTCTTTTAAGAAACACTTAAAACAGCAATTCTGAACTCCTTTGTTAAAAAAAAAATTCCTTTAATACACCTGTAGTAAAAAATTATCACTACAGTAGCTCATTAAGGCACTGATTCTTAAAAAGGAGACCTAATGAAAAGCAAGTTGTAGTTGTAAAATTTGGCCACTAGGGGGTGGCCTATGCAGCAAATTTTGTAAGTTTGGAGCCACAGGTTTTTAAATCAGTGATTTAATGTACCAGTTTCCTATCCTATTGCTCTTTCCAACTTCAAGATTTAAACAGACCAATAATAACCACTGAATCGACTAAGATCTGACTCCTAGCTCCAAATCAGAAATTAACACTGAGCAACCGTACCATGCACATTATGTATGTAAATGTACATTAAATGTACCATGCTGTGCTCCGGGCTACACAGTCCAGGTGCTGGGGACACAGCTCTGCCGTGGTCAGGTCACTTCCTCCCTTGGGGCCTCGGTTCCTTCATCTAACAGGGAAGGCAGTGCTAGATGGCTGATTCTCAACGGGCCTACTTGCTTTGCTTCGTTTGTGGGGAGAGAGGAAAGCTTTCAAACATCTCAGCATATGGAGGCAGAAGAAAAGGTGAGAACTTCTGGATTACATAATCTTTACTGTGTTTCTAAGTGAAACAACTGTATAATCCTAAATCCTTTAGCCTCTCTTGGCCTGTGGAGCTATTTGCAAAATAAGGAGAGGGAGAGGCCAGACAGCAGGGTTGTTAATTCAAATATTCATTTCCATTAGCGATGCTCCACAGCTACTTATTTTCTGTAACAGGAATCTGTATCTGATTTCATTACACACAAAAAGTACCTGCTGCTTCCAAAAAAAAAGCAGAAGTAAAAACTCCAAAAATCCCAAGTTGATCTTCAAGGCACCTTAAAAATTTATAGAAGTAGAAACAGGAGCCAAGCCAAACAAGAAACTGGCAGAGAACTATCGGAGACCCTACATAACCGATACATTCTGAGGTGGAAAAACAGGACTTCAAATGTAGCAGGAACCAGATCAGTAAGTTTTCTTTAAAACAAAGTCAAGATCTTTAATATAAAGTTAGTCTACACTGGAGGCCAGGTGGGGTGGCTCACACCTATAATCCCAGCATTTTGGGAGGCCAAGGCAGGCAGATCATTTGAGGTCAGGAGTTCGAGACCGGTCTGGGCAATATGTCAAAACCTTGTCTCTTAAAAAATACAAAAATTAGCCAGGCATGCTGGCAGGAGGCTGAGGCACAAGAATCTCTTGAACTGAGGAGGCGGAAATCGCAGTGAGCCGAGATTTCGCCACCACAATTCAGCCTCGGTGAAAGAGCAAGACTCTGTCTCAAAAAAAAAAAAAGTTCATCTACACTTGAAATAAATCCATCACCTTTAACCTTTAGTCCCTATTCCTCCTCCCAAGCCGAAGAACAGCTACTACAAAACTGTAACATAATTTGTGTTATATTTTAAAACATTAATTCTGCTTCACAAAATCTTCAAAGTCACATTGCCATAAATCTTAATAGCCAATGTAGCTCTTTGTGAAGTAGAGAAATTGTATAAACTCTTTAAGTTAAAAGGGTGAGATTAAACATAGCCTTTTTTTTACTTACAAGTATCCTGATATGACACAAAATTTCGCAAAAAAAAAAAAAAAAATAGTTCTATTAAATTTGTTTTTACATTTCCTCTAAGAAACATAGTAAAAGCATTTCCACCGACTTAGGGTTAGCTGACTTCTTTGATCTTCCCGAATGCATGCATATATCTCAGTTTTCAAAGCCTCAGCCACCCTGTTAATTTTTACCAAAGGTAAACAGAAAACACACAAAAAAGCAGAGATGAAATTCTACCTCCGAGAGAGCCACTTTACAAAGTGGTCTTTATCGTTCTTACTATCAGATATTCTGAAGGAAGACTCTGTCTCGCTTCATTTTCCTAATCTGTAAAATGGGAAAAAAATCTACTTCATATTTTTTGAGCATATTAAATGAGATAATGTATGCTCAGAAGTGAACACTTTCCTGCGAACATCTAAACATTCAGTAAATGATGAAGTTAGTACAAATTAATTCTCCCTCCCAAACCTGGATTGGAAAAAGATGGAACTACTGTCAAGTTATGGGAATTTCTGAAAATATATGACCCTAAGATGATCAAAGGGAACTGGACTCAAAAGTGGGTAAAGCAGAAAGAACACTGAGACTCCAAGAAACACTTTGGTCCTCCAAAATAGAAACATGATTTGTCTGTTCAATTTTCTTCCCAGAAAATGGCTAAAGCAAGGGTGGAAACAGCCACCAGGACGGACTGCAGGTGAGCTGTGCCACCCACAGTGCTCTGCTTTCTCCCATCCTGCCGAGCCTGCAAGACCTCTGCACTTCAGCGGGAACTCATAAGACACCCACCTGCTCCTGCCCAGCACTTCATGTATTCATGCACAGGATGGAAGACCTCCAACAAAGCAGCATCACTGATTTCTTAGTGTTCTCCTCACCTCAGAGCATATGCCCAAGTCCCTTCCAAACAGTAAGGACTCTTGGAAAATAAACAAATGAACCAACCCCAAAATTCAACTCTTTCCTTTTGTCTATTCAAAGACTCATACTCTAAACTAATGTGCTTTCAAATACAAAAATTTGTAAGAAAGTGGTTAATAATAAAATCTAATAAAAACATGTTTTTACTATAACACAATACTACCTTAACATAAACTTCATACTAAAGTAAACCTATTTGTCACTGTTTGTTGCTGTCTTCAGCATTACATTCACAAATGAATAATTAGGAACCTATGCGTTCCAACACAATATCCACTGGCCACATGTGGCTACTGAGCACCCAAAATGGGGCTTGACCAAACAGAGATGGGTTGCATGTGTAAAACATACACTGTATTCCAAAGACTTCATACAAAAAAAAAAAAAGGTAAAATACGTACAACCATTACATATATTTTTATAAAAAAAGTGAAATGCTGCAATAATTTTATACTAATTACATGTAAAAATAATATTTTGAATCCTTAAATAAAATACTGTATATTATTAATTTTTTTAAATAGCCACTAGAAAATGTGAAATTGCACATGTGGCTCTCATTTGTGGCTGGCTTTGCATTTCTACTGGACAGTAGAATTAATGTCTAGAATTAATGTTCTAGACATTAATTTTGCTTTGTTTCTGTTTTGTGAGACGGAGTCTTGCTCTGTCGCCGAGGCTGGAGTGCAGTGGTGCGATCTCGGCTCACTGCAACCTCTGCCTCCTGGGTTCAAGCGATTCTCCTGCCTCAGCATTCCAAGTAGCTGGGATTACAGGAAAGACATTAACTTTTTTTTTTTTTTTGAGATGGAGTCTTGCTCAGTCACCCAGGCTGGAGTGCAGTGGCACGATCTCCGCTCACTGCAAGCTTCACCTCCCGGGTTCACCCCATTCTCCTGCCTCAGCCTCCTGAGTAGCTGGGACTACAGGTGCCCGCCGCCATGCCTGGCTAATTTTTTGTATTTTTAGTAGAGACGGGGTTTCACCGTGTTAGCCAGGATGGTCTCGATCTCCTGACCTCGTGATCCGCCTGCCTCGGCCTCCCAAAGTGCTGGGATTACAGGTGTGAGCCACCGCGGCCGGCCGACATTAACTTTTATGATACATTTGTCTTCCCACCTCAGTGCCCAAAAAGCTTTTGCTGAGATTAAAATATCTTGCCAGGCTATTTTCATTGTCATTTCTTGGGAGGAAATACTGTGTGTTCCCCTGACTCCCCCACCCCATCCCACAAATACATATGCTCTCACAAATACAAATTTATATATATGCTTTGTACACATTAAAACGATCCTCTGGATTCTTGCATATCTGGGTTTTCCTGGTGTTAATATTCTGTGCTACATTTCAAATTCATTCATTTTTATAACGTGTACTTTATCATAAAATTTTCAATTTTGAGTAGCTTCTTTTTGAAATAATTCTTTTTTGGATAGAAATGAGAAAAAGGATAGAGCACACAATATACTTCACTGCGCAATGCCGCTAACTAGCAGGATGTCTGTGAGTGTAAAGCCTTGGCTGAGTTACCAGACATTCTAACATTTCACATCGCTAGGTATCATGTCATGACAGAAAGAGTAAATGATCAATTGATTCAAAGAGGAAAAACATCTGACCTACACACACCTATTTTAATACTGTTTCTTTCAATCTGTGATGTTCCGTGTTTGTGAAATTCTGCAGTGCAGAGTAATAAAACAAGAAAAATGTTTAATTTAAAAAACTACAGCAACTGGCTGGCTATCATTATTCATTTTCACCCATGTCATGCTTGAGAAAGCTTTGCATATTTTAAAAAGCTATGGATCCACTAAAGCTGTCAAAATCCAATCTCTGTATACTTCCCACTTCTAGATTTGAGTAAATCAGCACTACATTTATAGGTTCATAAAGCTTTTTGAGTCATCCCTATGACATGGTGGTTTTTCCCCTCAATTTGTTCTCATTACCAGCTGAAGTTAATGAGAAGGTGTTAAAGAATGATTTGCAATGGAATTATGTTTCTGCTTCAGAGTATCCACATAAGCTACCCTGACTCTCTTTTCTCTTGTAGAATGATGTGGTTTCTTAGGGCAAAGAATATACTCGAAAAAAGGAGGTTCCTCTCTTTGTCAGCATATATAATAAAACTAGTTGATCTCAAAAGGAAACACAAAAACTTCAGTATGCATCTTGAAAAGGATGATTGAAATCAAATATCCAATATCCTTGAGTGAATTACATTTATAAAAACAGAAACATTTTACACAGTCTTATAATAGACTACCAGTTTGAAAAATCACTTGTGCAGCATTTATTCTACTAGGAAAGGACTATTAGAAAAACAAACCTGAAACGTGTTTTTCTACATTTTAAGTTATAAAAAGCTAATTCTTAATTGGAAAACAAAGGAAAGGAATTCAAATTAAGACGGTTTCTGTATATGATTAGCTGCCTGCCATCTCAGAACACCAATTTGTACAGGTTTTAATTCACAGTTAGAATTCTGCCAAAAGGAAGGGGAATTTCAGATAAAGATAAAGCACCACTGAGTATGAGCATATTATATCTAAGTTATATATAGGCAGCGAGCCACAATGGCTCGGTCAAGTTTCTCTACTTACTTGGTGGATAAGGAACAGCAGCTCTTCCATCCTTCCCAAGAGGTCGGTCTTCTGTCCCAACTGTAGGAATTTTTGATGGGCGCAGAGCAGGTGATACAGCCTAAGAACAGATGATGTTATTAAAACAGAGTGATGTGTATATAAGTATGGCAGCACTCAAGTATTTCCTAATGTATGTCTATTGGCAGATGCCTCTTGGTAGAAGCGTTTACCAGCTGAACTTCTGGAAATACCAACAGATAGTGAAACAAAGGAGATGGTTACAAGCTTATCAAGTGTAAGAAACAGTGAGTTGAATGGATCTTGTGAGGGCAGATTGTGCCACCAAAGGAGAGCTTGCAGACCTTAAACAATTCTTCCCTCCCAAGTCAATTTTCACAGACACAGTGTTACATTAGGGTGGTGCCTCCAGTAGTAACTGACAATTGGTCTGGTTTCCCTTATACTTGGAAGCAGGCAGCTAAAAGGCATAATCTCAAGCCCTCCAAATCTTTTTTTTTTTTTCATTTATCACAACAAACTATGTATCTTTTGTACCTAGTTACAAAAAGTAACTATCAAAATATCAAAATTGATCTTCACAAAAAAAACCTTATTTTGTAAAATTATTAAAATATTCAGAAGAGGTTTTTCTCTATTATTCAAAAACAAACCAAGTGCATTATTGTGCAAGATTATCTTTAACATTAAATGAATTGGTGATGAATTAAAATAAAATATAAAATAAAGCAAAAATGATTTTTACAAATAGAAGGCCTTTTATTTATTTAAACTTATACAATGTCACAACATTGAAACGTAAAATTAAAATTAAATTCAAAGACACTTGAGATGACAACTCAGCCAATAGCCTCCCAACTCCATTTACAAGTAGTAAGATGGATTAGCAATATATTCTAAGGTAAACTGCTCATGTGATTAAATGCCTGATTAAAAATCAGAGTAAAGCAAAAACACTCAGAGAAATGAAAATTTGATTGAAAATGTCCAATTCTCTCCTTTGTATGGTAGTATTACTACAAGTATATTCCCAACAGTTAAACATTTCCTCATTAAGCCTAACAGTAAATCATAATTTATACAAAGAATACGTTCAGTGGCCCAGAGCAGAAACAATTACCAGGACGGTGGCCATGAACAGATCAGGCAGGCCACTCCACAATGCTTGCTCTGTTCCATTTTTTCTCCTCCTTTGACTTGTACCTCCTTTTCTTTTCATATTTGATTCCCATCACCACTGCCAAAGCACCTATCCTAACCCTCTGGATCTTTAAAACCAAACCCAGGCAGCACTTGGCCTCTGGTGGATAGTCAAATTCAATGCCTGGATCAGCAATGAAGAAATGAGTCATTTCTTCTACCAGAGTTTTTCACATTGTCATGTCCTTTTCCTTCATGTAGCCACTGTATAAATTCAGATTCTAGTGTTCTAATCCAACAAAAGTTACCAGATTAGAGGATTCCTGCTTTCTGTAGATCAGACCCCCCTGCCAAAAAAAAAAAAACAGCCCTTCTGCCAGTTCAGTTCTATACTCAGTAGCCCTCAGAGGAATGCATATTGATAAAGTTTAAAATTCAAAACTTTCCTAGACCTATCAGTCTCTAACCATCATCAAAAAAACAGACCAATGGTCTGCTCCTTATCCCTGAGAGCTAATCTAGTTCATTTTTGTTGCTTAATCAAAGCTCATTCCACACTTAATGTCCCTCCCCCATTCCTCTCAATGACCCCAGTCTTTCCACATTTCAAGTACAACCCATTCTCCCAGGCCATTATGATCTCCTCATCCTCTAAGTACTTATAACAGTAATGGTGTATAATATCTGTTAGATACATTTTATTTTAAAGTTAGAATGGGCTTTAGAAATGTTTCCTACTTAACTTTCAAGCCTTAACTTAAACACTGTTCCCATCACTTCGTACCTGACTGTCCAGCAACTTCAGATTCAGGTCTATTACTGTACTCACAGCAATAAGTATACTACAACTCTATGTGCCATTTCTCCTTACGTCTGTGAGTCTCTCAAGTATAAGGGTGGTAATTTAATCATCTTTATAACCTCAATTATTAGCCTTAGTACCACCACAAAGGATTTAACCATCAATTAACAAATGTATGTAAAATGGATGAATATGGAGGTAGATAAGTGAATAAATGAAAGAAAAATAAACTAATAAGCTGAGCTTTTTGAAAACAGAGCCTATCTTATTCATCTCTAGGTCTCCCAGAAAAAACAGACACTTGTATTTGCCCAAAGGTACAGAGTTGGTTAGGAGGACGAGAACACACATTTCCTGACTCTTATTTCAGCTGATCTCCAAAGGATTATAATAATTATTCTTCTCTGTCATTTTAATCATACGCTGCCTTGAATTATTTAACTTCTATGTATATAAATTCTATTCCCCTATAATGATGCCATGATCTGAAAAAGTATAAATCATATTTGCATATCTAACCTCTGACTTATTAGATGAAAAAAAGTTATATGGGCATTACTTTAAAAATCAAACCTAAGGGACAACATAATACATTTCTAGTGGTCCTGTGATATTTAGAATAATTTATTAAAATAAATGTGAAAGATTTTAATATGTACAACTGGAATACACTAATGAAAAAGATCCTTCAATGAACAAAACTCTAGAGGTGGATAAACTACGCTAATAACCTTTACAATGTTTTCCAAGTATACAAACTTTTTTTTATACAGCGTGACTAGACTCCAGTATACAGACATTTAAAAAGAACATTCAGAACCCGAAATAAGAGCCCCCAAATTCAGGAGACCAAACTATAAGGAAATACTACAACACTGACATAAAGTCCTTTCACGTAGCAAAATTTTTGTGTATGTAGCTCTGGCAAACTCACCCCAAGTTCGTCGTCATCAGAATTATCAAAGATGTTGTCTAAGTCATGCAGGGAAGGTGCCAAATCTGTTACCTGCGTAAGGCTACTGGAGCCAGCTCTGCCAGCAGCGTTATCCTGCCGGACATCTGTAGGAAAGGAGGCAAAAGACACAGAATAAACAACTCCACCAAGCGCAAAGGAGTGGGGAGAGGACACGGATCTCAATGAACATGACCTGCCTGTGAGTTTTTCCCTACGGTTTTAGTTAAATTTAGAGATAATTATTTCCAAATATGTTTATCAGTTTTGAAAGGAACTGAAAAACAAACTATGAAAAATATATTAAAGATGAGAAGAAATTCTTATTACAATAAGAATAAAATTTTACATTGAGAAGCATCTCCTTTGCATTTTATTTTAGCAACAATCCAAGTGAGGCAAATAATCATTGTACACACCTGTTTTAGTAGCAGAACTGAAAATAGACATGGCATTTTTCCCATCAGGCACCGGCGTGGAATGACCTGGTGTAGTGACATCCTTGGTACCAAATCCATCCTCTGACTGTATAATAAATTCAGCCAAACAAAACACATGAACACCAACCCAAAGTGTGAAATATGAGGGAGAACACAAAGAATTAGAGGGTAGAATGGAACTTGTTATGAGCACAAGTATGATAAACCATGGTCTATGCAACCAAAGGAAATAAAAGATAGGTCCTTTCTCTCGAATTTCAACAGAACCATGAGATCCCCACTTTCCCCTCAATCCTATGGGGTATTCTGAGTGAATCGGTGTTTTATGTCTAAGCAGTACTGGTGGCAGTTGATTACAGACCTGCCATGGTGTTAGAAGCTGCCTTTAACAACATTTTAGATGCTAAATTATAGATTCAGCTGTCTGGATCTAGGGAGATCAGTATAAAACAATCTAAAAAGCATTCCCCTGAACCATACTGGCCTCTTATAATTGTCTTACTTCCTTGATTCTCAAGAATACCTATTTCAATGGCCCAGTATTTTAGAATGTCTGAAAATTTAAAATTAAAGACAGCAGACACAACCAGTACTCATTTTTATGATGATGAAACCAGTAAAATTAATACTGATAGTCTATGGGTAGAGTTGATATTAATCCAGAGAATACATAGGTATAGCGCTTGGCACAGTAAGGATAAGAAGCGCTCGATAAACTGTATATACATACTGTTACCAACATTTTTTCCTTTACATTTTGGGTACTTTTGAATAATATTTTAAAAGAAATAGGGAGCATAGGCCAACAAGAATTAGCATATGAGAGGAAACATGCACTGTACAAGCTATAGTCTGGAAAATATGAGGCTTCATTTATGTTCGGCTGACTTTTAAACAAAGGTGAGCCATGACATAAAAAGGAACAATACGCTGTTCAATACAATAGTACCAAGAGCATGAATATGGGGACAGAGCAATCAGGCAAGACTATCTCAAACGTTCTGCCTCCAAAGTCTTCCCACACATGTTGTACTGACATAGATAGAAACCCACACCATGCTGGACTCTCTCTCTGTTAAATGGTACCTTATTCTTTTTCAGGGAATCTTTCTCCGTCCCTTGTTTGCATTTCTTGTTGGCTGTAAAGATGTATTTTATGTCACCATCTTCGAAGGTATATGGGTCATTCACTTCTCCCAAACTGTCTCCAGGTTGTTGCGATAGAGGCAATGGGTCAAGGAAGTGGAGTGGCTGCATCTGGGGCTGTTTGTCTTGCCAGATTTTAAACCGTTTGTTAGGTTGTGCTAAGAGTCTAAAAGACAAAATGACAATTTAAACAAGATAAACAAGGTTAAATCAGTTTCTTTAAAAAAAAAAAAAAAAAAAAAAAAAAAAGCATTTATGACTTAAAGCATTTACAAAGCTTAAACTTTTTGTAAAAACAACTAAAAATTCACCGATATAGTTATTTGCTTTTACAGTTTATATTCATGATTAAATAAAAATTAGTATACTTTGTCAAGAATGTATGTTTTTGTCTCTGAGTCCATCGATTCCACTTAAGAGCACAGGTTCTCAGGACAGACTGCCTAAGTTCAAATTCCATGTGTATCATTTACTAACTGCATGGCCCTAGTTTCTCAGTTATAAAATTAATAGAATAATATGGTACAGTGAAGATTAAAAGAGATAATCTATGTAAAGTTTTAGAATGGGTGGCTCAAAAGAGCTATAAATATTATACTAGATACACGACACATACACCTGAATGCAGGCAAAACCTTCCTCAAAAATGTCAACATACAAAGAAGGCACTGATGGCAATATGGAAAGTCTCATAAAGCTGTATTATTTAATTAACAAACAGTAGGGCAAAAATGTATTAATATATTCGGAGTGTACTAAAATGGCATAAAGAGTTCTTTATATGCCCATGTGTTAAATCACATGTGTGCTCATCTGTATGTAGATCAAAGCATTTGACCATTAAACATTTTCCATATCCAGAGTCAAGAAGGACAAAGAAAAGCCTACTTCAATTTTGAACCTGAAAGTTTAGCAGGGAGAGATGGGGAGGGAGCCCCTGTCCTTCCAGAGGATGGGTGGGTGGTGCAGAGGGCTGTCTTACCTTTGCAATGCAGTGCTCTCTGAGTTTACCTCCATTTTGGCATCACATCTCTCACCCTGGAGCTCTGGAGGCCTGAACTCAGCATCATCACTGGGTGGGAGACGGTAACTATGCCACCACTTTTCTGATGACTCTGGGTTCGAGGGCCTAATCCCACAATATAAGGCTGTCTCGCTGACCTCTGCCATGAGAGGCAGTCTTTGGCCTACGAGGACAGTTCTGTCATCCAGAGTAGACAACTGCTGGAGTTCTAGTCCATTTCCATAGAGGGCTGGATTCACAGGGACAGACGGTGGGTCCAAACTCTCTGTTTCCTGACCTCGTGGCTGAGGGCTGAGTGTTGGCGGCAGAGGGGATATAGGGGAATGAGGTGAATCCATAGGATTCAGATTCATTTGCTTGCTTGTATTTCTGGAAGGCACGGCCATTTGCTTATCATACTTCCTACTGCTAGACACCTCTAAGGAGGAGTCAATCCCTGCCAACCCTAGTTTCTGTCCTGGCGCATCTTGCTCCATGCATAACTCTTCGGCCACGGAGGGCCTATGGTGAAACGGGATTAAGGGTCTCTTCTGCAGCTTGTCTCCTTTTTCCTGTCTTTCTGTTGTTTTGTGCTTAGAAGAAGCAGGAGGTGGTAAAGATGAAGATGATGATGGTCCTGCACTGAACCCTGGTTGAGACATTGTGGGAGGTCGATTGGGTCCTACTGCACAACGTTTTAAAAGCTTATGCCTAAAATGAGAGTAAATAATTACATCATTATAACATTAAGAAAAGAGATTCTCTGACAAAATTTTGCCTTTTAAAGCATACATTAGATGTACTGCATACATTAGATGTACTAACACATATAAAAGGGCTCTAGTTTTTATTATGTAACTAAAAAACAATACACCCCAATGAAAAATGAAGAATCAATCACATACAAGTTAAGCAGATAAGAAACGGGCATAACAAAAGATGTACATTGTTAACCCCTACAAATCACTGATTCAAAAAAACCCCAAATCTTTAGATTTGGTGAGGGCCTCAGATAACCTATTCACACCGTATCTTAAAACCATGAGAGTGGAGTCATGAGATTCTCTGCCAAGAAAAAACAAAGTTTCCAATTTCTATTTTATAACACTCTACTAACTGTAATATAGAATGGCTTATAATGGCTTGTAGTGCTGTAAATTGGGAATAAAATAACTATGCAACTAGTCTGCCTCAAAGTGTAGAACTAAAACAGTAAGTTCCAATCCTAAGAACATTTAATAGGATAAATATACTAGAAACTTTATGTGCCACTGTATCTAGGCAAGAAGGGATAAAAGACAACTTTGGATCTTACAGACACACGTTAAAATGATAGAACTTAACACCACACATACACAAATGCACCTGAACCATCTAAGCAGAAAAACCAAGTCGGCTCACATCCGAACACACTTCTTGGCAAGCATGGGTGTGAAAAATGGCTCCGTAAGAGCCCACTAGATGATGCCAAGGTTTAATCTGTACAACAAAGTTATACTGCAGGTCAGCCAGCACCTCCCAATATATAAATCATTCCCGGGGAAAAATGTGAGCTCTCCTGCCGGTGTAGTAGTAACTCTCTGAGGCCACTAGGGTGGCATTAAATTACTGCCGCATTGCACTAAATGATGCCCTAGTGAGCAGTAAAACGGATTTGTGGGGCATAATGGGATGGTTTAGTGGGACAGCAGGATGGCTGCCCTGCTCCATAAGGCCATTAAATAGTGGAAGGAGTGGTCTGTACCATAATGGGTTCAGTAATCCTACAGCAGATAATCTGAAAATACTCTTCCCAAAGTCTTTGCTACTCAAAGAAATAAAAACAAACACTCCTGAACTTCTTGTCTTTAAGCCCAACGAGCACGGTATCACAGTAACATGTGAATGTCTCCTCAGAAAGTATCTCAATATCTTATGAAGGTACTTATTTTAAAACCTAAAATTTTAGTCTTTTAGACTTTTTTTCTCAGAGAGCATTTACCCATACTAGTTCTTTGAGAGACACTTTACGATACCCTCTTCAAAGTAAAGATGTTTTGCAAAGTGGATAACCTAATCATAAAGTTAGCTTCTTCAACTGTATTTAATGATTCAGCTACATTGCAAAAAGGTTAGAATGAGGAATGCACAGTAGGTAGGAGCGAATCGCAGCGCATCTCAGCAGGAAAGGAACCTAGCACAGACAGTGGGGAAATCAGAGGAAGGCCGCACACTATACGCGTGACTGGTGGTAAGAAGAAACCTGAGACAGGGCCCAAACATGCAGAAATAGATCATGACTAAAAGAACAAGGAAAGGAGGACTACAATAGACATTTCAAAGGAAGTCAGTGTGAAATCCAGTGACAAATTAAATCTAAAAAGTCTGTACGCTGAGAAGAGAAAATTGTGATAAAAATGACCACAATAGGGTTCCAAGTTTGTGGGGAAGCATATATGGCAAAAATTAAGGATTTTTCTTTTTTTTTTTTTTTTTTTGAGATGGAGTCTCGCTCTGTTGCCCAGGTTGGAGTACAGTGGCATGATCTCGGCTCACTACCACCTCTGCCTCCCGGGTTCAAGCAATTCTCCTGCCTCAGCCTCATGAGCAACTGGGATTACAGGCACGCGCCACCATGGCTGGCTAATTTTTGTATTTTTTAAGCAGAAATGGGGTTTCACCATGTTGAGCAGGCTGGTCTCAAACTCTTGATCTTGTGATCCGCCTGCTTTGGCCTTCCAAAGTGCTGGGATTACAGGCGCGAACCACTGCACCCAGCCTAAGCATTTTTCTTAAAGGCATCCCCCAAAATACAAGACTCTCTGAAAGTCAGGTTGGTACAGAAGTTGGAAAGTCAATGGAATGGTGCCTTGGTATGCATATGGTTATAAAAAAAAAGACCTGAAGATATGTGCATTTGGCAAAGAAATACAGCAATAATTCCAGAAAACAAAAAGGAAAACATTATTTATTTACACTTAATGTGTTACAAAAATAATTCCAGGTAGCTAATAAAAACGTGTAAAAATCAGTAAATAGTTTATTTTTTTAAGTGAAAAAATCTGGGCTAAGGTAAGCGCAGGGAAAATAAGATGAAAGAAAAGTTAAATACACTACAATTTATATCCTATGTATGTGCTAAAGCTGGGCCTTAACTTGGCTGTGAACTGTCCATAAATCAAAGTTACTGGGAAAATACTTTTTGTCACACAATTCACAACAGCCTAGAGACAAGAGTAAAGTAGTATTCAGCTGTAGCATACCACACCTACTAACACCAGAGAGAGGCTCTCACATGCTCAGAGAGGGAACCCTTAGTGAGCAAACAACTTCTTCAAAAACATCCTCCCTGAAAAATCAATAATGAGATTCATTAGGCTTATCCTTACATCTCTCAACAAGAGGCTGCCAAGGCAGAGCTTGATAAAAGAATCACCTCAAGAGGCAGCGGAGAAGAGGAAAAGGTGTCAAAGCTGTTCCCTAAGTGTACACACGCAGCAGTTTGCATATATGCAGGGGGCATATGGACCACCTCCTCAGCGTGAAGCCAAGTCACTCATGCTACATTAAGAAGCCCTGATCTCACTAGAGACATGAATGGCCATCTTCTAAATATGCTTATCTCACCTGAACTTTTTATCCACATTGAATAGTATCAAATTTGAAAGTGTATATTTCAGAGGCAAGGCTACTCAAAATAGCCCAGTCTAGGTGAAAAATCACCACCACTTCTTCTAACTGTCAAATGAGCTGGGGGATTAAGACTTAAACGCCCACTTAAAGAATTTAAGAACCCTAATGAAAATCCATAACGATAAGATTCTTTACTACAACAAAGAGTGGTAAGTCAATGGAATATCCAAGAAGAATGCAAAAATTTTCTACAAAAAAGCAATCTGAGGCCATATCCAAAGAACTAAATGAATAAGCAACTAAGATACCATGACTGCAACAATTTTAGCTTTTAGCAGTTGTGACCAAATACCTGTCTCAATCAAAAAACACCACTGCTAGCAACAAAACAAATTATCTACAGAAAGTCTCTTTAATCCAAATTCTATTGACTTAAGTCAATCTGTTTTTAATGTGTATCTCTACTTTAAAATTAAGAGTAGTTAAATAGTCATTTAAAGGGCTAAGAATTGTCTTGTCAAACTGATGCCTTTAGTTTTTGAAGCTGCTAACCAGAAAAAAAGTTGTGGGAGCAATTTGTTAACAGGGCCGACTGTCTAACAAACTCTGAGTCCTGACGATAAAACTGTATCATCTGCATATAAGAAAAAAACTCTTTTTCTTCTGTACTGGAGGAGAATGGAGAATCAGGAAGAACTGATCTGTGAGGCCAGGAGAGGAATCAACAAGATGCGCCATCATTCGATCTTACTACTATTTTGCTTTTTTTATTACCTACCTGGAACAAGAACAGCTGACTCTTTGGGTTGGATCCACAAAATCCCAAGTAGCAGGATTGCTAGCAGGCTCTTCTTCAAGAGTTGGAGTTGACATTTGGCTCCTCCTAAAAGGGTTAAAAATGTGACTTATGTGTGAACGTAATACCCATACTCCTGGGGAGAAAAATGTTCAGGAGTTGAATACATTTCACTCACACAGTAATGGTATCCTGTTCAAAATGTTTCTATTTGGCTGGGCGCATGTGGTTCATACCTGTAATCCCAGCATTTTGGGAGGCTAAGGTGGGCGGATCGCTTGAGTCCAGGAATTTGAGACCATCCTGGGCAACATGGCGAAACCCCATACATACAAAAAAATACAAAAATTAGCCAGGCACAGTGGTGTTTGCCTGTAGTCCCAGATACTTGGGAGGCTGAGGTGACTGCTTATCTGTAGCATATAAATTCTGAGTCAGGAATGATGGTGATGCTGAACAACCACAGATTATCCACATGGGTGGCTGAGATAGACACCTTTGCTTACCGATGGTTCAATGTACACAAACTTTGTTCCATGCACAAAATTGTTTTAAGACATTGTATAAAATTAACCTTTAGGCTATGTACACATGAAACATAAAAAAACTTTGTGCTTAGACTTAAGACCCATCCCCAAGATATCTCACTAAGTATATGCAAATATTTCAAAATCTAAAAAAAAATCTGAACAAACACTTCTGGTCCCACGAACTTTGGATAAGATACTCATCCTGTAAAATATTTACTAGCATTTAAGAGCAACACTCCTAATGTGAAATAAAAAAACAGAAGTATCTCCTCCGTATCACTGATAATTGGTAGCAAAAAGCAGATACCTTTATTATACAATGAATTAACAATAAGGGGCAATATTTTTGGATTGTTGATTTTGCTACAGCAGATACTGCAAAGTGTTTCAACAGAGGCTCTATAGGGCGTTCTCCCACTTTCTGCCCTCCACTGCCCTCCTGGTTGTCTCGTCTCCCTGTTCTGTGCTGCTGAGAGAGTGACTATGATCTGTTAAGAGTTGTGGAGGTGTAAAGTTGATGGTGATTAAAAATCAAAGACGATAAATGAAAGGAAAAGAAAAAGCAAATGTTTACTTGGAAATAATCTAGGCATTGCAGATGGAAGTAAAAATATCTGCACCAATTATTCTAAAGGAAAGGATCATTTTAAAGTGACTAGAGATAGCTTTTTAATTCTAGAATGTGACATGATTTTCCACTACAATTATTTTACAGCTATCTACTACATCTTCAATGGCCTATTCTAGAATCAATTTATTGGCCAATAAATATTTAGTATGAACTTGCTAAAAGCTGGGTAAAAAAGGACAGGTTTTAAATATGTATCAAAACTTGGAATAGTAGTCACTTAAGAAACATTTCATTGGCTTCTACATGAAGGAAATTATTGGAAGTTACTGACACGCATGTCCATATTCATTCTGTTTCAGAGAATCAAGACTCATTTGTCTATTTTCATTAGTCAAGAAAGTAGACATCTACTCATATTAAAACAGATATGAAACTGTGCTGATTATGTTTACATAAATCTTGATAAGCGGAATAGCACTTATTGACTACTGTTTGTCATTATCGTTTAGGCAATAAAATAATCATCAGCAGTCTTCTCTAAAAAATCAATTCTCCCCTTTTTCCAAAAGTATGTTAGAGAAGAAAGGCAGGGAGATTGGAAAGGAAGGAAAGTTAGGTGGGGGAAGAAAAGAACATAATTTTCTCAAATCAACAAACAGTAGCACGGCAGATAATAAACACCCCTCCAACTGTCATCAGTCTAGTTCAAAATGTATTGTTAATTACAACTAAGGCCAGTACACAATAGTAAATCAGCAAGGAAGGTTCTTTCCCTTCATAATAGGGAAGCACTCATACACTGATATACAAGGAAAAACCAAACCCACTGGTTACTGTCCTGACACCCACAGTAAATCTCTGTGCCAGCTGTGCTACAAAATGTCAGGTCAACACCATGCCAATCTGTACAGTATCAGGAACTTCGAAAACTTCCTCGATAATGAAATCAAGTACAGTAAATGTCTTGATTTTAACATCTTTATTTCAAATTTTGTTCTATTAAATTCAAAAAGATGCAATACTAATCTGGTGACTTCTCAAATTTGGTCACACAATAGTGCAATGTGATTGACATTTTTCAGGTAGCAATCAAGGAGATGGTTACTAAACTATGATCTAGACATAATCGAGAAAACATACTTGGACTGGGTTCTGTTGAGGATGCATTCCTTCCAGACTCGATGGACCATATGATTGTGGAGTTTTGGAGGAATCTTCCCCGATCTCTTTGGACTGTGCATAGTTATCATCCCCCCATCTTGGGAAACTAGGTGACTGGCAGCACTCTGCATACCTCCACTCTCACCTGAAAAAAAAAAAGGCAATTTGGAACGTTAAGATTTTCTGAAAAGGTTTCCTACTTCATAGACTACTATCTTATTTAACATAAATATGCATTTTAATTGTTGAAAGTCACATACATGTCGCTTTTCCCCTATTCCCTGGCAATAACACTATCTGTAATTATGAGTAAAATTTGTGTCAGAATGGATTTTTTCCCTGAAACTTTGACCATATGATTTTGTTCTCTCCCTAAATCATCTAATCAGATGAACACTCACACACCCATAAGGGCACACACATAGAGAGGCACTCCTACTCCACATGTATTGGATACAACTCAGAAGGAAGGGTTCATACATCACAATATTAAAGATGCAAACTTCCACTGACTGTTTTAGATTTTTAAATCTTAACACAGTCAGTGAGTTTCGAGGCAAAAGGAAACAGTAGAGGGAGCTTTATACTCATGTAGCTAAATGGCTGTGGATCAGCAGCACACAGTGCGCTGGATAGGAAAAAGAAAAGTAATGGCACAAAGCTTTTAACAAGGTCAAATTTCAAATTTGTGTGTGGTACTGTTTGTCCTTATGCCTGACACCATGTATTTAAAACTTAGTACTAAAACACTGAGAGAGGTTGTCTTGACATTTTATGTCAGAGGACTAAAAATTCATTGGTTTCTCTCTAGTAACTCCACTTAGTTTTTCCAAATACAGTGGTTATGAATATAATCTATTTCTTTCAATTATGTTCATTATGATTGTTGACGATACTGGTTGTTGTTTACATTTTGAGTATTTTACTACTTCTATCTTATATAGGACAAATACTAAAGTCAATTTCCAGTATTAAATTCTGACTGAATCACTTTTATCTATTTGACTTAGTAAGTATATTATGGATTTTCTTCTCAATAGAACTATGCTGCAAAACATCTTAACGAAAGTCAAGATGAAAAAGAAAGAAGCAACCTTATAACAGAAACTCAGTATTCTTATTATCAGTGAAAGATGATGATAATATGAGCTAAATGATCAGGCTTACGTCTATTAAAAAAAAAAAAAAAGACCCAAATGCTTATATTCTAAGGAAATGAAGCACTCGTTTCCGATAAAAGTATTACCATATTACAAATGAGATAAGAAATTTGAACTTTCTTTGCTACCTTTTATTTTAAAAGTTCCCAACTTGGTTCATGATGCAAAAGAATTAATTTCAATTTTACAATTGCTTTCCAAACACCAATTATAAAACTAGGCAAACTGAAGAAACAAACAGAAGTAGATAACATAGACCTTCTCTCGGAAACATCCTACAATACAGCTAAAGAGATCATATGCCCATGGTATCATAAAGAAACAATTTATGACCAAGAAAAGAAACAGTAGGGAGAAACAAGCCACACAGACTCTTCTGACTAAAGCTAGGCTGAAGCTTTTCAATAGCACTTAAATGACTGAACTAAAATCTGAGTCGTATCTTAGATGGAATTAAATAAGACTTGTTACTCCAAGCTGTTAAAATGCATGTTGAATGCTGTTACTTGCAATTGCCTCTACATATCAGAGGCAAGTGGATATACCAATCCAGATAAGGTATGAGTAACATCACTAATACCATTTGGCCCTACTAAGCCCTTTGCTAATCCAGGAGAACCTTGGCGTTTTTTTATAGGACAAAGTAGCCCATTCTGTCCTATATCTAGAAAAACATGGCATTCAACTACAGAATGTCAAGGCTGACCAGGATACTCTCCAATACAGCATTAAGACTCCTAACCTGTAATTCAACACCCTATGATATGAAAATTTAGGCAAATTCATTTTACTGCAAGGATATTGGCAGCTTTTGTTCAGTTTCGTGTGTTTATTTTAAGGAATAAGGCGACGACATCAGGGGATTTATTTATCCAAGGCCTAACACAAGAGCATACAGAGTTAGGGGGGAAGGAATTTGAAGATCCATAGTTAATTATTCCACATTGAAATTCCCCATCAACAAAACCTCTTGTTTCTGAATTATGACTATTAAGACTTCTGAACCGACCAGAGGTCAAGCATCATGCACACAGCAGACCTTCAATTTTAAGTTGAATACAAATTTCACTAAGTACAAGGCAAAACAAAAACAGACAAACAAAAGTGGATAACTTAATAATGTAGTACAATTGTTAAAAATCCAAATTGTGATGTGACATTAAAAACTTTTCAAAATACTGATAATTCTAATTTTTATATCTATGATGATTACTACAAAAGACTGTGAAAGTTCTTTTTTAGTTGAATACAGTTGATTGATGACAAATCCTTTCAAGGAATCATCCAGATTCTCTGCTCTACCAAATGAAAGCTGGAAGTACTTTTTTATTTTTATGAGACAGGGTCCAGCTCTGTCGCCCATACTGGAGTGCACTGATGCTCTCTTGGCTCACGAAAACCACCTCCTGGGCTCAAGCCATCCTCCCACCTCAGCCTCCCAAGTAGCTGGAATTACAGGCATTTGTCACCACGCACAGCTAATTTTTGTGTTTTTTTGTAGAAACAGGATTCCACCATGTTGCCCAGGATGGTCTGAAACTCCTGAGCTCAAGCGATCCACCTGCCATGACCTTCCAAAATGCTGGGATTACAGGCATAAGCCACTATGCCTGGCCTTGGATGTACTTTTCTCTTTTTGTTTTGTTTTAAACCATCTCAGCAAATACATGGCTCTTAAAAACAGACATGTCCATTTCCATTCTCCCACAAAACATCTGAGTAATGTCCTCCAGATAATGTGTGCTAAACTTTGAGTTTTGAATATTGCTTTAAGTTATTGCTATCACTTGTATATGACTATTGTTTACCAAGCACTTGTATATATTACCTAATATGTACTACAATCCAATAAAGTACGTATTTATCAGAAAAAATAACTGAGATTCAGAAAAACTATGAGAATTAAATAAGGTCACTCACCTTGTGAATGATATAGCCAGGTTTTATAACTAGGTGTGTTCAGTCACAAAGTTTATGCTTTTCCCCAATATCTTCTTTAACTATAAACATTTATTTAATGCCCACTACTTGCCAAGAATTATGCTAGAAACTTTGAAATTTTGTCTTACTCTGGTAATTTTCATGAGGATTACGTATGTATCACGCTTGATAGTTTATTTTCAAAGTTTAGCAGCCAAGGCTTTATTTACTCTAATGTTCCTGCCAGCTTGGCCTACATTCAGTGCTTATAAATAAATAATCTCATTTCAGCTCAAGTATGATGAGTATCCTTTCCATACTGACCACATTTCTAATTAAAGTGAGGTCAACTACAACAACAACAAAGTTAACAGAGGAACTATACTACTCAACAAAGAAGACAAAAATACTCCCAATTTAAACAATTTCTGAATTTTTCCATGAAGACAGGCAGTTCCCACTGTCAAAATTGTCCCATATAATTAATATTTATTATTAATGCAGACACATTACTGACAGGAAAAAGTATTTATTTAGAGCTCCTAATCGCTAGTCTAACTTTACATCTAACAGGGAAAAGAGTTGCCCAAGGCCTGTCCCTGGCTGACAATGGTCACTGGGGCAGAGACTTCAGTCATTCTCTGATTTAGTATTCTTCAGTTGTTCAAAATTATTTTAAAAAACAACCTACATTTTATCTATATGTGAACACACACACGTAAAGGGGCAGACCTTAAAAGAATCTAAACTATTTAATAACAATAAAGACTAATATGGACAGAGTTAAAATTCTGAAGTATAGGAATTCTGTGTGTTGATAGTTTTCCTTCTCCATTTTGTAAAATCCTTACGTTACTCTACTACCTCCATCTCTTCCAAGAGGAATTTCTGTTTTCTCACCTGTTCCATGGCAGGTAGACTATACAATTGTCTGGGATCTCTTCCCCCCAGGACACTCCTGGATCCTACTCACCTAGGATGGCCTGTTCTGGAGAGGTGGGAGGGGTCAGAGGCATCCCACAGTTACTTGGGTCCTTCACACTACCAAGCCCTTGCTGCCCAACTGTAATGTGGCCTCCAGCACTGGCAACACTCTGAGGAACCGGGATGTCATTCTGAGAGATCAAAACAAATGCTGAAGGGTAAACCATCCGAACACCACCTATAAGCAAAGAGAACAAGGAAAGAACCAGGACTGAGAAAGACTTCACACAAGACTCCCAATTTTATGATTCTAGTGGTGAAAATGAGATGCTCATGAAGTACTGCCAAAAGTGATAGGCTCCATTCTCTCATAAGTTAATAGCTGTTAAACATGTGTTCCAACATGATGCATGTGGAATACAGGGACCAAGGGTGCTTCAGGCAAGATAACTACTCAGCATATACCATTGTGTCAAGAGAATTTCTTTAAAAAGATGGGAAAATTATGGAGATTATTTCTGATGAATCTAAATGATTATCTTTTTAAATTAAGGAAGAGGAAGAAGAACAAAGTTCTTCAGGCAAAATATTTTCTCTTACCAACAATTACTTCAACTGCCACAGGGAAATCATCATCATATCCCAACTCGTCTTCCTCTTTCGATTCCTCTTTCTTTTTTAGCACCATCGGGTAGAAATACTGCCATTCCTCAATCAACTTACGAGTGGCTGGGTCTGACATCTTGTATGCTTGGCCTGTTAGCGTCCCATTTAATCCATAAGGACTTACCAGTACTATAGAGGGGAGGAGAAACACATGCTAAACATTAGAGAAATAATTCCTACTTAAGTGCAACACTACATATGTGGTAATTTTAGATTACAGTATCACTGAATGTACATTGCTCTTTATTTCCTAACTCTATTTAAAGTATGATTTAAAACAAATTTTTTAAAAAATTATTTTTGTAGAGACTGGGTCTCACTATGTTGCTCAGGCTGGTCTTGAACTCCTAGGGTCAAGTGATGCTCCCGCTTTAGCCACAAAAGTATGATATTTTGAAGTCTCTTATTTTAAAATTTCTTATTATTTATACACCTCTCACTTCTCACAATTTTTAAAGGAAATAAAATATGGATAGTCCAATGTTATCAGACAGCTATGCTTTGAAGCATATACATATGTTTAATAGTAGCTTGTACAACATAAACACTGAATCTTCCAAAACAGAAGAAAATCATTCAACACATATACCCCAAACGCTGCCTAAAACTTGAATACTCTGTGGTTCCTGAGACTCCCTAAACATCTGTGGTAATCAAAGAATAACATATAAATAAAATTTCTAACAGTAGGAAAGTCTTAATATAAAAAAGCTTGAAGCATAATAGTTATCATTTCTGTTTTGACTGTTTTAGAAGTCTGTTGATAAAACTCTAAGTAAAATTTATTTAACTCAACGTAAAGGACCCAAAATCCATCTTCTTTCAGTATTTGACCTTGATGTCATTTTCACTGAGTCTGACACAAAAATATAGTTAACATAGTACTGTGAATTACCCAGCCAGTTCACAGCCTTGGAGTGAGTACTTCAATCTTCCAAATAATACTTTCCTAAAGATAAAGACTACTTTTTCTTAATTCTAATTTTTTACAAAAACTCAGCATGGTCATTAAACGGAATGTCTTCTTTTTTTAATTTTTTAAAGAGCTAGATCGTATGTCACATCAATCAAGAGAGAGATAGCTATAGGCATTACATGTATCGTGGAGTCTTTCTGCTGTTCCTCAATGATCCAAATGGGATAAAAATACTGACTCCAACACACACAATTAATCAAATGTAATTTTTTTGCAATAATGCTTCCAGGAAATTCCCACATCAATTGGGATAATTATGCTCATCATAATTATCCATAAGGACAGCAACTGCCTTAGTATGGTCTTCCTCCACACCAATCATGGAAAATAAGCAGAAGAATGCTCCACAAAAGTATTCTAAGACTTCCATCAGTGACAAAAATCAGAAAAACTAAAAGTGGTCTATAGGGACCTGGTATTCCTAACATTATTGTTCCCAACTTTGAAGATTAGAAAGTAAGTTCTCTTCCCTCATGACTAGTTATTCCTACTGTTATTACCATAACTAAATGCTTTTATCTGAGTGATAAAATGTTGGATGAAGTCAGATGGTCCTGAGCACTTTTACACTCAAGAAAACAGTATTTTAAAAATTCTGACAAGCCACAATTTGCAAATACTGTACAATTTGTACTACACGGTTTAAGAATTGGGTTTTGAATATTCTAGTAGTTCATACACTAAACACCTAACTTTACACAGCTTAAAATTTATTGCAGTAGGGGAGTTGGAGTTAAAAATTAGGACACAGTTAAATGTGGATTCAATGTTCTTTCTTATCTCAAAAAAAAAAAAGTTTTATTATCTTTGGGGCAAGAAACAGATGCTTTCATTGAATTAAATCAGAATAGTTTATAGAAAACAAAAAATAAACACAATGGAGGCTAAATGCTCATGACAGGCTGTTACAACAATTAAAATATTTTAGTCAAGTCTGTTAAAATATCAGTGTTTTTTAAAATTATATTGTGTGATATGCTAAGACCATTTCAACCAGACATCTCTAATAATGACATATGACTGAACCAAAAAAAGATGGTCTCCATATGGTTCAATCTAATATAACATTTAAAAGCTGTTACTCACAGAAAATTCTGAATTCCAAAGACAAAACAAAGATTTGTAATGCTCAGATCAAAAGGACATGAAGTTATTTTGGTGATATCTAGGTGGTAAAGCTGAGAATTAATGAAAATATGAATGTATGAGTTAAATTACAACTAAATACCTATTACCAATGGAGTTTAAAATTAAAACAAAACAAAGGAACATCGCTAAAGAAACTATACACTGTATAATTCTAGAACTTTGATTCTGATTGAAATTTCAAATACTAAGTATAATGGTAATCTTCTATAAACCATTACATTCCTAAAACCTTGTTAATAAACACAACAATGAAAACCTTTAATTTGTGACTTTGGTCAATTACTCATTGAATTATATTTTTCAAGTATTTACTGATTTTCTTTTGTTCTGAAGGAAATTCTACATTTTATTCTTACAAAAGAATATACATAAGACCATCTTATATATGCGAGAAGCTTCAGCAAAAAACTAACACACTATTACTACTGAATTATGAAATGGTAGTCTTTTCTTCTTTCTTCAAAATCTGACCCTTATGCTTAGTTTTACAATGTCCATTTAAGATAATGTCTCACCCTGCAAAACTTTACTGGGCAAGATGGTTATCCACTGGGTGGTGGATAGGGGTGGAGAGCAGGAACATCCACACTTACCTTGAAATGGTGCAGGTGAAGACTGAGCCATGTGTATATGCTCCTCATTGATCAAATAAATTGGCTGGTGCTGGGCAATCTCCACACTTGTGCATACATTACTTTCTCCATGTAGAAAAAATGTGAAAGCACAGGACAAATGCTCACTACAAAAGAGAGAATGAGAAACTCAACTTTATATTTTGGTAGGAAATGGGTACTAGAAACAGGAACTACAGGTAAGATACAACTCTACTTTATCAACCGTCCAGTAAGGCTGACTTCTAATTATGGGCAAAACAGAAACTTCTAATTCATTATTGACAAACTAAGCCATCAGAAAAATCTGGAAATACGAATATACTGCAATGAGAACTTCTGTAAGTTACTGTACAAAATGTTTCCAGTTTCATTTGCACAAAATCTCTTAATGCCAACTATAAATACCTAAGAACAGAGAATTGAAATAGTTTTCTATTGTCCCAGTGTCCAGCACATGACAAGCCAGTGGTCACTGGGCCACTTTAAAAAGTAAGTATTTTAAGTGTTTATTCATTTATTTAAATGAATAAACACTTAAAATACTTACTTTTTAAAGTGGCCCAGTGACCCAGCATAACAGCTCACACCTGTAATTCCAATGTTTTGAGAGGCTGAGGCAGGAGGATAACTTGAGCCCAGAATTCAAAACCAGCATGGACAGCATAAGATCTCATCTCCACCAAAAATAAATAAATGAATTAGCCAGGCACAGTGGTGTGTGCCTGTAGTCCTAGCTCCTGAGGAGGCTGAGGTGGGGGGATTGCTTGAGCCCAAGGGTTCGAGGCTGCAGTGAACTGTGATCACGCCACTGAACTCCACCATGGACAACAGAGCAAGACCCCTGTATCAAAAAGAGTGGCTTACGAACAAGATCAGAAACCAACCCCTCAGCACACTTTTTCAAAATTGTAACTCTGGCCCTAAGATAGCCATACGTATCTCCATTTCTCAAAACATCTCATAAGAACATTTGCCTGACGAAACAAAATCACTTTTACTAAATAAAGCCAAGCAACCACAATTTTTAAAAGTCATCTCAAAGATGCTGCTTCTTTCCAAAACTTCTCTAAAATATTATAAAAAGTACATTTGGAGTATGACTCAAAAAAAAAATGTTGTTTCAAGTGCAAAATTATAATGCTTGAAAGGAAAAAAATGAAATAAAATTAAAATGTTTCTCTATCACACAGTGACATATATATATTCTTCTTTGACCAGTATGTTTAGATAACATTTTTTGTTTTACCAAAATATGACATTTCACCAAAGGAAACACCCAGTCTTGGTATCTGGGTATTTAGCATGACAGAGTAAATTCAAGATAGTGACTACAATTTTAAAAGAACTTTGAAAAAAGTTTTAAAAACCCTTGATACCATACTTCTAAGTTTATAAAGTTCACAAAAGCAAAAATGTACATAATTTGCACATCTATAGGTATAAAATAATATAAATAGTAAAAACACTCTGTCCTTTATGAAAATGACACTAGCAACACACCATCTTCTACATACATTATACCTGGCACATTAAATAGGACCAAAATATAGTTTTACTGATTGTGGATTGGCTTATTTTTCAACTGTAAATTTCGGCTAAGGGAGTTTGAGCTGACTTATCCCTATTCATGCCCACTATCCCATGTAGTTACTAGCTTATTTATAAGAAGCTGGTGGGAGAAATAAATGTAGGCCATAGCCACAGAACATGTTCTCTATTCCACCAAGTCCCAACTGTGCATGAGAACAAATACAACCAACATTTATCTAAGAACGGTGCAAGGAGTCTGAAGTGACACTGAAGAAAACACAGTCCTTGCCCTCAAGGAGCATATTCACCAGCAAGAGACTGATATGAAAGCACACAAATAAAATAAAGCCAGGCACAAACATACAAATAATAATAAAATGCCATAGAAAGGCTAAGGAGTAGTGATTTCTTCAATTAAGAATATACGAATGCTTTAAGAAGAACAAATGAAAATTTGAGAAATGTCCATTCAGGTATTTTGCCCAGCTTTTAATCTGGTTGGTTTCTGCTACTGACTTGAGTTCCTTAGATATTCCACATATTAATCCCCTGTCAGATATATAGTTTGCAAATATTTTCTCCTATTCTGTGGGTTACCCTTTCACTCTGTTGGTCAATTCCTTTGCTGTGCAGAAACTTTTCAGTTTTATATAATCCCATTTTCTATATTTGCTTTCATTACCTGGACCTTTGAGGTTTTATTTTTAAAATCCTTGCCCAGATCAACGAATGTGAAGAAGGATTTCTCCTATGGTTTCTTCTAGTAGTTTCATACTTTTTAATTTTTTTGAATTGGTTTTGTATGTGGTGAGAAATAGGGGTCTAGTTTCATTTCTCTGCATGTAGAAATTCAATTTTCCTAGCATCATTTTTTGAAGACATTATTCTTTCCTCCAGTATGTGCTCTTGGCACCTTTTAAATCAAGTATCTGTTGATAAGTGAATTTATTTCTGGGTTCTCTACTCTGTTCCATTGATTTATGTGTCTGTTTTTATGCCAGTGTCATGCCATTTTGATCACTATAGCTTTATAGTATATTTTCAAGTCAGGTAGTGTGATGTATCCCCCCACCACCGCTTTGTTCTGAAAATAAAACATGCAAACGGCTAACAGGTATATAGAAAAAATGTTCACATGAGTAATCAGGGAAATGCAAATCAAAACCACAGTAAGATATCCCTTCACTTCAATTAAAATGGATATCATCAAAAAGATAACAGATAACAAGTGTTGGCAAGGATGTGAAGAAAAGAGGACATTTATACATTGTTGGTGGAAATGCAAATTAAGACAGCAATTATGAAAAACAGTATAAAGATTCCTCAAAATGTTAGAAATACAACTACCATATGATTCAGTAATCCCACCACTGGGGATATACACAAAGGAAATGAACTCAGTATGTCGAAGAGTTATCTGCACTCCCATGCTTATTCATTATTATTCACAATAGTTAAGATATGGAATCAACCTAAGTGTCCATCAACGGATGAATGAATAAAGAAAATGTGGTATATAATACACAACGGAATACTATTAAGTTATAGAATGAAATCCTGTCATTTGAGACAACATGGATGAACCTGGAGGACATTATGTTAAGTGAAATAGGTCAGACACAAAAAGACAAATACCACATGAATCTAAAAAAGCTGATCTCATATAAGTAGAGAGCAGAATTGTGATTATTAGAGGCAGGGGAGTGGAAGGGAAAAGATGGAGGAGGTTAGCCAACAGTTACAGTTAGGAACAATACGTTCTAGTATTCTAATGCACAGTTGGGTAACTAGTCAACAGTAATGCATTGTATATCTCAAAATAGGTAAAACAGAGAATGTTCTTACCACAGAGAAATGATAAATGTTTGAGGTTATGGATTTGTTACTTACCCTGATTTGATCGTTACATACTATATACTGGTATCCAAGCATCACTTTGTAGCTCATAAATACATACAATTATTATGTGTCAATTTAAAATAAAATAGAACTAAAAAAAAAAAAAGAAAGAAAATAGGGTTTAATAGTAGAAAGAAAAGAAAAAGTAAGAGAAACCATGAGGCAAAGAACAGATGTGGTTACAAGAAGGATGTTGTTTGGAAACTCTTAACAGAGGAATGGTGGGATGTGACTGGAAAGGAGTCAAAAAAAGGATGTTGGAGGCCATCCCTTGAGACATCGAAAGACTCGTATATGCAAAATAACAGGGAGTTAATTTTAAGGATTGGTTTTAGAAAGTTTAAAGAATTCTTATAAAAATTTCAAAATAGTTTTCATTTGAATTTGCCATGTCCCAAAACACAAACAGTGAGAAGCATAAATTAAAAAAAAATCAAAATCAAAATCAAATCAAGTATCTTTTATATAGATAACTTAAAAAAAGCAAAATGTCCTTTTAAAAGAGACACTGAAAACAAGAAAAATAGAAGTTATAGTGGAGCAGGGCGTGGTGGCTCATGCCTGTAATCCCAGCACTTTGGGAGGCTGAGATGGGCAGATCACGAGGTCAGGAGATCGAGACCATCCTGGCTAACATGGTGAAACCCCGTCTCTACTAAAAATACAAAAAATTAGCCGGGTGCGGCGGCGGGCACCTGCAGTCCCAGCTACACGGGAGGCTGAGGCAGGAGAATGGCGTGAACCCGGGAGGCGGAGCTTGCAGTGAGCCGAGATCGTGCCATCGCACTCCAGCCTGGGGGACAGAGTGAGACTCCATTACAAAAAAAAAAAAAAAGAAAGTTATAATGGAGATATAACAGAAGGCACCAGTAATTATACAATTTTTGGTAGGTTATTTCATCACTCTGATCGGTTTCCATATATGTAAAAGCACCTGTCAGTGCAGACTGCTGGGCCCCTGAGGCTCTGATTCAGGAGGTTTAGGGTGGGCCCCATAAATCTGCATTTTTAACAAGTTTCCCATGTGATGCTGCTGCTGCTCCTGGCTCAAAGGCCACACTCTGAGAATCACTGGATTTGATAAAGCCTAAAATCCCAACTATTAAATTCTATTTTTTCTAAGATCATGTAAAACAAGGACAGGAATGACAGCACTGACACTAGAAAGTTGAATCCCCTGTGACCTAACAACAGCACTTCTAAGAATTTATCCTACATATAAAACTATGGTACTGAGTAGTTATAGATTATAGCACTGCTTGTAATAAAGTCTGAAAAACACTAAAATGTCATCAGTAGAGAACCTGTTAACTAAACCGTGGTATATAAGCTACAAAGTAATGCCCTGCAGCCACGTAAAAGGAAATGATCACACTGATATGGAAACACCTCCAACAAGGACTGTTATGAGAAAAAAGGAACAAGGTACAAAACAGTATAAATAATATACATCCAGTTACATAAAATGGGAAAGTGGGGAGAAAAATATTTCCACACACAATTTGCTTACATTGGCATAACATTTTTCTGAAAATATCATTCAAAAAACCTAATAATGGCTGGGCAAGGTGGCTTATGCCTGTAATCCCAGCACTTTGGGAGGCAGAGTTGGGCAGATCGCTGAGCTCAGGAGTTCAAGACTAGCCTGTGCAACATGGCCAAAACCCCATCTCTACAAAAAATACAAAAATTAGCTGGGTGTGTTGGCACTGCCTGTAGTCCCAGCTACTCAGGAGGCTGAGGTGGTAGGAGGACTGCTTGAGCCTTTGAGGTTGAGGCTGCAGAGAGCCCAGATCAGGCCACTGCACTCCAGCCTGGGTGACAGAGAGACTCTGTCTCAAAACAAATGATTCCTAATAACTTTGGTTCCCTCAGGGAATGAAATGGCATGACTAAAGGAGAAAGAGATAATTCACAATATTCTTTTATACTTGTTGACATGTGGGGTCATGTGCCACACAGAAAGCAATGTGAAGGCAAGATCTGAGGAAGCCCTTGCCTCCTATCCTTATGCAGCGCTGCTTGTTCGGCCAACCAGGGGAGTGCTCTAGAGGAAGCCGCGGTGCTTCCGTTTGGCATACTTGGCGCTTAGTCAAAGCCTGCTGAGACCCTGATTTTATAATCCAACATACTGGTTACTTGATTAGCAAGCCATCAATATCTTTATCCAAAGCAATGCTAAAAATGGTGAAATAAAAACTGCACTGAGAACCGAATCCTGTGTCATCTCATCAGATAACTCCAAGTTACAAATTCAACAGTAAGTTGTCACTCATTCTGCTCTAAAGAGAATAACCAAAAAGGTTATGTCAAATGTCTTAATAAAATATGGACACATAACTATCGTATTTCTCTGATCTAAAAATCTGCCTGTAAGTAAAACCCAGGTGTTTTCATACAAACTCCAACCTCCCTCATTTCACAGATCAAATTTGAAATTGTTAAAATGAGATCAGATTTGAGAATGAACACTGAAGGGGTTCTACAAATAAAAAGTATAGATATGTTAGGGTATATGAGAAGTGGGAGGTAAATCTTTATTACAAGCTCTATACCATGTTCTTTCTTCTTGTCACTTATTACTCACTTTCACCTGAACCTTTACTCACCCCATTTCTCACCCCATTTATTTCATATACTTTCATTAAAAATTTTAAGAGACTATGGAGATCATTAAAGTCAACCTCTTTCTGATTTGGAGGAAGGCAAGACTGCGCCCAAAGTTACACAGCAAGTTCAGAGCCCAGTTGGAATAAAAACCTGGTCCTTCTTAACATAGCGTATAGTACATCCAAGATTTTCTACCTTCGATCAATGCTGCCTTCACCCCTGTTCAACATCAACATAAATCAGGCACAATGTAACTTAAACTAGTCCCTGCATCAATTCTACTATCTCCCTTACTGCTATAGGCTAGAAGATACTATCAAATGAATACACAGAACCAAAAACATGGCAAGGTCAAAGGAAAATTGGAGCTTCACCCCTGTTCTCTTGGGGGCACATCACTTGACAAGTATTCCACGCCTTCTCAACTCTGTTTATTCTCCACTCCACTCAGTAAATCAGGTCTGATTAAACTAATTCCTTGTTTAACCTCTTTCTCACCTTAAAAATCTCTGCAGTTAAACTTCACTCACCCTTCCCTAGAGATTCCTTTCTTTCTGTGAAGGCACTCCTATACTTACTCTCTTCCATCACAAATAATCTTTATTTCTCCCTCAATTTGCTTCAGGTAACCCAACCCTGAAGCACCTCCTCTTGATCATGCTACCCTTTTTTTCACCCTCTACCAACTAATATCAAGTAACTAACATATAAATAAAATTATAAAAAATGGAGACATTCATACTAGTATCATCACTAAATAATCTACACAGAAATGAGACAAATAACTTTTCTAAGTATTATAAAAGAAATAAATAAGGAACTAAGAAGATAATGCGAGTTGGGGTCTATTCTAAAAAGGGATTGGTCAGAGGAAAGCTTCTCTGAAAAAAGAAAAAAGCAGGGGAAGGAAGCATTTAAATTGAAGTTTGAATCATAAGAAAAAGCAAAGTGGTAAAAAACTATTACAAAAAAATTGAAAATTATATGTGCAAAGGTATGGAGTTGAAAGGTTTGCCATTTACAAAGACATTTTTAAAAGGCAATGTGGCTACATCACTGAGAAAATGAAAAAAACTAGTGTAATTAAACCTACTGGAAAGACAAAGATTATCAGAGTAGCTAAAATAAAATAAATCCATCTACATATTGCACAAAAGGCATGCAAAGTAAAATTACACCAAAAGTTAAAAAAAAGTGTAGAAAATCATATGCCAGATGAATTCTAACAAGAATAAACCTGGTATAGGAATAACAATAAATAAAACAATGAAATATTTTAAAACTTAAGTTCATCAATAAATATATAAAGAGAAATTCAAGAAGAAAAGTAATCAACCATAAACATGTACACAGCCACAATGGCATGCTATATTGCTCAGAAATACATACAGAAAAAATCAGAATAAGGAGAAACCGACAAGTCTAAAATTAATAAATATTTTAACATGTCTTCTAGTGAATATCATGGCTTTCCAGAAAGAAAGAACGTATAATCTTTCCATGAATACATGGAAGAGCTACAAAAATTATGTAACAAGACACAAGACAAGTATTACATTTCAAAGAAATGATGATACACACAGTCGACATACTCTTATTGGTTGGGTTTTTTTTTTTTTTGGAGACAGAATCTCACTCTGTCACCCAGGTTGCAGGGCAGCGGCATGATCTCAGCTCACTGCAACCTCCACCTCCCAGATCAAGCGATTTTCATGCCTCAGCCTTCTAAGGAGCTGGGATTACAGATGTGCCCACTACGCCCTGCTAATTTTTGTATTTTTCGTGGAGACAGGGCTTCACCATTTTGGCTAAGCTGGTCTCAAATTCCCAACCTCAGGTGACCCACCCACCTCGGCCTCCCAAAGTCAGTATACGTATTCTTTAACAACAGTGCAATTTAGTTAGAAATCAACAGTTTTGTTTTTTTTAAAGGTTAAAATAAAATACTTTTGTTTGAAAATTTAAACGTGTACTTCCTAATAAATCATGGGTTACAGAAGAAATCACAATGGAAATCACAAAATACTTAAAACTGAATGACAACAAAAGTAATACATGTCAAAAATCTACCAGAAACAGTACTTACACAGTAATTTATATCCTTATAGGCCTAGAAGTCTTAAAAGAAATGAAGAAAGCAAAGAGTAAACACAATAAAACAGAAGGAAGAAAGTAATGACAAAAATATGTATTATTAATAAAATAGGAAAAAGCAATAGAAAGGATTAACAAGATAAAACTTCTTTTTTGAGCAGACTAATACATGACAAAAATACTAGGTATGACTGATTTAAGGAGAGGGATGAAAGATGTATGTGCAGGGAGTGAAGTGCTCTAATAAACAATCCTGGGAACAAAAAGAGGAAATAACTACAAACAAAGAATGAACACTTTTAACAATAAACACACTATAAATACAGTAACTTTATGCCGATAAATCAGATAAATATGATATAAGTAATTTTCTATAAAAATAAAATAATTTGAAAACAGTAAGTAAAAAAACCCATCCACCCACTTCAATACCATCTTAGAAGGATTTACCGAATTTCCAAGGCTCGACCCATTTCTCTTATTCAAACTGCTTCAACAAATGATGTGATGAATTAACATCAGCAAATCTATGAAACTACTACAATGCATTAACAGATGAATGAGAAAAATCAAAGAATCCATCTCAATACCTACGAAAGAGCATGTTAAATTTCAGGAAAAAAAATTCAATAATTATTATTTCTAAAACTCTTCGGGAACTCTGGGAATCAAAAGGAATTGACCGAAACAGATAAAGCAATTGTCTTGCTTCATGTCAAAACTTTACAAGAATCCCTTTTAAAAAATGGAGCAAAACAAAGATAAGTGCTTTTCCACAAAACACTGCCCTAGATATCCAAGTCAATGCAATAAGACAAGAAAAGAAAAAAGGTGGTATAAAAATTAGAAAGGGGCCAGGTGCGATGGCTCACGCCTGTAATCCCAGCAGTTTGGGATGCTGAAGTGGGCGGATCACGAGGTCAGGAGATCAAGACCATCCTGGCTAACACAGTGAAACCCGTCTTTACTTAATTTAAAAAAAAAAAAAAAAAAAAAATTAGCCAGGAGTGGTGGTGGGCGCCTGTGTTCCCAGCTACTCGGGAGGCTGAGGCAGGAGAATGGCATGAACACAGGAGGCGGAGCTTGCAGTAAGCCGAGATCAGGCCACCGCACTCTAGCCTGGTCAACAGAGTGGGGGGGGGGGGGGGGGGGAGAAAAAGAAAGGAAGTGGCGATGCTATTCTTATTTGCCGATGGATATAATTTTCTTGGATTTCCTATGTAGACAATATATAAACTAAGAGAACTAACAAAAGAGATCAAGAAAGTAGATAAGGTTGGTAGACACAAGTTCAATAATAGTTGTATTCCTACAAAAAACTTAGAAAATATAATGGGAAAAATATATCCTATTAGCAATAGCAATAAAAACTGTAAGGTACCCAGAAAATAAACCAACAAAAGACAGCTTAGGTTTCTTGGAGAAATTTATAGAATAGTCTGTTTCAAGAATATAAAAGAATATATAAAGTCTTTTAAAAGATGTATCATATTCCTGGATATAATAAATACCATAAAGATTATAATTTCCCCAAAATGACCTAAAAATTCCATGTAATTCTAATCAATAGCCTAAGTTTTTGACAAGCTGATTTTAAAATTTATATAGAACACAGAGTCAAGAATAGCTAACCCGATTTTAAAGAAAGAAAGAAAAAAAGTGAGAGACAACCTGCTAGTATCACTATTTATAATTAAACCATGGTGACTGTAACAGGATAACAATGACTCAAGGACAAATAGGCCAATGGAACAGAACAGGAAACTCAGAAATCAACCCTCCAATGGCCCAGTAATCCCCAACATCCAGCCCCAGTTACCCTTCTAACCAAATTGCCTATTGCTCTTTCCCCTTTCTTCTCTGCATTCCAGCCTAATAAGCTTTCTATTATTCAAACAAAACAATTACAATTTGAAATTACTGTTCCCTGTAGCTACAACTCTCTTCCTTTCAGATATCAACATGGCTCCTCTCTTTACCTCTTACAAGTTTTCCTTAAGTGCCAAGACCTCATCAAGACTGTTCTTCCCCACAAAATTTAAAGTTATACTCCCCATGGGTCTCTTCCCTATTTTTTTTTTCCAATAGCACTCATCACACAGATACACTAACCACAATGCTCAGAGGCTCTGTGGACCTAAAAACAATTTGCAAACTATAAGGCTCTCAATATATTATGTTCTTTCTATAGATACTGGAAACAAAGGGAGATGAGGGTGAGAGTGACAGGAAAGAGGAGAGGAGACAAGGAGAAAGGAAAAGAAGATGGATAGGGAGAGGAAATGATGGTAGAGCAGAGAAGGAGAAGAATATAGGAAATGGTAGTGGGGATAAGGAAGTAAAGAAGAAGAAGAGAGGGAGAAGATGATGGGGTAGAAAAAAGGTTTCTGGGATCTACTTGGGACTGTGGTGTATGAGTTTGATTAGGTTTTTTTTTTTTTTTTTTAAATCACATTCAAGAATATAATTACAGCACTGGAAAGCATTCTTATTAAGGACTTTATAGAGGTTTGTTCCATAGCTTTACACTTGCCACCTTTTTTATTTTTAAAAATTAAAGTGTAAATTTTGAGGAATAAAAGTAAAACAAATGCTAGAATACTTATGACTAATAAACACCTGGGCTTACACCTGAAATTTGTTCACAAGAACATCATTTTAAGTGCCCTATCAAACACTATTGATAAGAGAGGAAACCACTATAAAAATCATAAAACTATTTTCAAAATAAAAAATTCTTACTTCAAGTACACTACATGACTTAGGGAAGTTTATTCAAGCTAAAAACCCTTTTCACTGGGTGCCTTATTTTCATATTTCACATGTGTTACAAGTATGTCTCCAAATATTTCACCAGATGTTTCTCTTTATTCCAAGCTTCAAAGATCCATTTTTTCCAGAATTAAAGTTAGAAAAAGACCATCAAAATAAATTGTTTTAAAGTACTTCTGGGTAAATATGGTCATGTCAGTTTGTGAGTAGTACAAGACCCTCACTCCTCCACTTCACCCTGGAGCTTCCCTAGACATCAGAATTTTAAAAAACATATTTTTGGCTCTCTAAAGTATGACTCATGAGTGTGTGTGTGTATGTGTGTACATATATGCCTTTTAAAAACATATAAAAGGAAACTGTGTTAGAGAAAGCCCATCTACTGCTTAAGTGCTAAATAGCTAAACACAACATAAACTTATTCCCTCCTGGCAATTAGTGTAAAAAGGAAACATTCAATATTAGCACTTCTATACAATCACTCCATGAGCTACTTCTCCAGCCTCACTCAGTCAAACTACTTCAAGACGGAATGCTCTCTGTGAGTGCCACTCTGGTTCACACCTCTATGGTTTTGCTTGTGTTGGTGTTTTGCTTAGAATAAACTTCTCCTATTGTTCATCTAACCCCTATTTATCTTTTCCATGAAATTACCTTTAAAGCCCCAGAGCAGACTAAAATGCTCCTATACATCTCTGTGTATAACTTAATCACACCACTTCGATTTTTATAAGTTTATGTTTAGCCCATCTCCCTAAATTTTGTGAGGACAGGAATCATATTTTACCTATCACTTTGGACCCCAGAACTTAGTATGGTGCTTGCCATTGGTAGATGCTACATTAGCGTTTCTGACACATTATAACATTCCCCTAAAATTTTCTGGCATTTTACTAGAAGACGCAGAAATAAAGCCTAGAATTCTGAGTCATTAGGTGCGGAAGAACACAAATGTAAAGCTCTGATAGTCCAGCGAGGAATATACCAGGGCATACACATCGTTAGCCTTGAGAATTTCTGATAATCTCTCTAAGCATTCTTCTGAAGGGAGCCTGCATGAGGCATATTCCTGACAGTTATGGAGAATAATAGTGTTGACTCTCTTTGTAGCCCAAGGTAGCCTACATTCTCTGGGCTAGAAAGGCAACTAGCATAGCAGTCCAACATCTCTTCCACTTTCTCCATCGAGTCTTCTCATCTTAGCTCTTCCCACGGAGATCTCTTTCTTCTCTGCTACCAACAGTACTCACCTCTCACTGGGCACCCATACTATCAGAGAAACTCAGGCTGGGTCACGCCCGTAATCCCAGCACTTTGGGAGGCCAAGTGGGCCTGAGGTTGGGAGCTCAAGACCAGTCTGGCCAACACGGTGAAACCCCGTCTCTACTAAAAATACAAAAATTAGCCAGGCATGGTGGTGCAGCCTGCAATCCCAGCTACTCGGGAGACTTAAGCAGAAGAATCGCTTGAACCCGGGAGGTGGAGGCTGCAGTGAGCCGAGATTGCGCCACTGCACTCCAGCCTGAACGAAAAAGCTAGACTGTCTCAAAAACAAAAACAAAACAAAACAAAAAAAGCAGAGAAACTCACTGAACATTCACTAAGCACACCTATCTTTGTGCCAGACACTGTACTAAATTTAGGGATGTATACATAAATAAGAGCAGATAGCCCTTGGGTATTTTAGTTTCCTGAGCAAACTACATAAAAACCTTCAAAAGGAACAAAAATATACAAGCATGGAACTATGGTACTCACTGGCATGCACAGCAAGAGCCCAAAGACTTTAAAAGATGCAGAAATATAAACGTGGAAAAATTCTGGTAGGACACCTCCGGCAAAATTTTGTACTTTAATATCAAATCATTAAAAACAACAACAACAAATCCCTCAACATATAATTATAATGCTGTATCTTACACTGGTTTTTACCCTACGCAATCTTGACAGTTTCTATAAAGAATGGCTGCAACTCATGGAGCAAGGCAAGAGGTAGCAGGATACATTTTCCTATCAATTATAAAGTACTATGTAACTCACTTAAGCTATATAATATAGTCTGTAATGGCCAAAATTCTATATCCTCGAGGTCCAGTAAGTAAAACTAAAACTATATTCTTATTAATTAATTTATTTAGAGACAGGTTTTCCTTCTGTCACTCAGGCTGGAATGCAGTGGCGTGATCATGACTCACTGTAGCCTCGACTTCCCAAGATCCAGCGAATCTCCCACCTAGGCTTCCCGAGTAGCTGGGACCCCAGGCACACGCCACCATGCCAGGCTAATTTTCATATTTTTGGTACAGACTGTGTTTCGCTACATTGCCCAGGATCGTCTCGAAGGATCCACCCACCTCAGCCTCCCAAAGTGCTAGGATTACAGACATGAGCCACCACACCCAGCCAAAAACTATGTTCTAATAGGGAAAGAAATTTGCTTTCACTCTATCCTTCTAACTTCATCTCTCACTGCTTTAATTTATATGTCCGATGCTTCCACCATTGCACAGTTTGCTTCCTTCACAGGGCTTGTCAAAATTTACAACTATTAATATTTCATTTATTTTGATGGTCTCCCTCACCATAATGTGAGCCCCATGAGGGGAGAAACCATGTCTGTCCCCTGCCCTCTGTATCCCCAGCAACTAGCATACTGCATGGCACACAAAACCTAATATTCACCGGATAGATGAATGCAGTTTCAGTCACAACCAAAGATTAAATTACTTTTCTTTAGAAAGTTCCATCATGAGAAAAAGAAGAACGATTGACATACACAGTGAAGATTTTTAAAGCTGGAAGAAGTTTAATTATTAATAGGAGAAAATAATATGTCTAGCTATTTAAAAAAGTATCTTTTAAGACTTTTTACTTAAGAAACACAAGGGATTGGTGTGGGTTACAACTGGGGTAGTTGGGAAAGGACTTGTATAAATGCAAAAGAAAGGACTAGTGTTCCAGATCATTTTATTCTCTTACAATATTCTAAAGCCTCTAAAAAGATATTTTTACTTCTCATGTTGAGTTTTAGAATGCAACTATTACATGTGCTTTCAAAATTTATTATGATTATTAATAAACTCCTGTTCTTTTCATGGTGTATAAGTGTTCTGATAACAGACTCTTAACGCAAAATGCATTCAGATAATTGTATCTAAATGCTTTCTGTGGTATGAACTTATCATATTAAAATTTTCAAAGTTGCCATTAATCAAGCCTCTTGCCAGAAGCAATTTGCTTCACTATATAGATCCTTATTTGGGAATATTTTGCTAGTATTACTTTACCACTTACTCTCCTTAAAAATATAGTTGACTTTGGCACCACTCACAAAGACTGCGTTGAGGTTCTTTGCTTGCAGGTATACTGAGCTTTCTCTTATCGGACAGGCCTTAACTTTTACCTCCATTTCAAAAGGCGGTGGCATTATAGTATCCACATAACGAGACTTGATGAAATTATTTTGTGAAGCTCTGAGGTGCTCTTACTATTTCATATATCTCCTCTTTCAATTATAAGTTAAACCTGATTACAAGGCAATGAAAATGTCCAGGAAAGTTAATTGCACATAATTTTCTAAAATGAGGCATAGTACTTGTATTGTAACTACTAAATTACCATTACAGTTCTATGAATAATCACCCTTCTGAGAAAAAGTTACCAAGTACATTATTACAATACAAAAGCGCCTCATGGAACATTTTACCTACACCTACAACTACACAAACACATATTGAGCATCCCTAATCCAAAAATCAGAAATGTTCCAAAATTCAAAAATTTTTGAGTGCCTACATGACACCACAAGAAAACTCCACACATGACCTCATGTGACAGGTCACAGCCAAAATGCAGTCAAAACTTTGTTTTATGCACGTAAAAATTTTTTAAATACTGTATAAAATAACCTTCAGGCTGTATGTACAAGGTATATATGAAACAAACGAACTGCAAATTTAGACTTGGATTCCATCCCCAAGATAACTCATTTTGTATATTCAGATATTCCGAAATCCAAGGAAATCTGAAATCCAAAACATTCTGCTCCCAAGCATTTCAGATATGGGATACTCAATCTGTATAAGAGAAAAGTTAGCAAGCCCCATGATTGCTGTTTTCTACCCTTCTATCCTCAATTCTGAGTTGTTCTCTGGCAGTAAGTTTGGCACTTGGGTAGTGCATTATAAATTCTTCCAGATTGTGGGGTACCATTCCTGGCACCATAGTGGTATCAGAGAAGCAGCATACTTTGTGTTAATGAAAAAATGGTGCTACTGGCCTACAGGATGTAATCCTCCCTGGGTACATCACTTACTAAGAGCAAGTGACAGTGAAGAGGCTGTGACTCAGTATGTCCTCAATTCAAAGCCTGGAAGAGTCTGAGGGGTCCCACTCCAGTAGTAAAAACTAATACAATTTTCAAGATGCCAAAATAGATACAAGAGCTGTTCTAGTCAGTGATGCATGCTTGAATAACCAGAAGCCAACATATGTAAGATTTCAGGATTCTGAAAGTCATCTTACTAAAATATCTCCTGAGGTTACTACACTAGCTAGATTATCTAGTCACAGTCTCTGGACAGCACTTTGAGAATTCAATGGGGAGTGAGTTTGATAGGACACACAGATTAAAGTGGTATTTATATTAGGTAAACTGTAACCACCAAAGTATTTTTATTGCTTACTTTAAGACATGTTTGGAATTCTTTTTTTTTTTTTTTTTTTTTTTTTAAATATAAAACCTTTAGTCCGTTTTGGAGGTTACTTTAAAGATAGGGACAAGCAAGGTGTAAGACATGGGGGATGATGAGGAACCATATAAATTTTTCTACTGTTTTTCTCATTAAATACTAAGGCATTATATATCACTACGAACAATCAAGGATCAACTGACACTGAAATACTGACAAGACTGCCAAGACTGCACATATCCTATTGACTCCCTGCCTAACCCCATAGCTCCCTATTGCTAAGCTGAAATGGTGTACCTTCCCAAATTACAAAATATGTCTTATTGTACACCTTAAAATCATGAATGTTTATGTTTTACAAAAACATCCAACCATTATGACAGATTCTGACACCGATGGGCGAGCAAGTGGCAGTCACAGTGGAATTCTGGCCAGCTTGAAAGAAACATTGGGACAGACCTCTGACATCTGCCCAGATTCTCAAGCCTGGCTCACAGTGGGAGAAATGACCTACCAAAAGAGTGTAAAACAGATGGAAATTCCAACATGCTGCCCTTCATCAGGCGAACAGCAGCAAGCAGGACTTTACCTATGCGGTCAAATGGCCAAAACGAAAAAAAAAAAAAGGAAAACCTGCTAATGAGTACTGGTGCTAGGTATGCAGCGTTTCTTATAGAATGTTATTTCTGCATAATCTACTATTGCATTTTCCATTCATCCTTATTTTTTTCCGCAATCGTTATTTCCTCATCTATTTTTTTCCTGCCTCGTTAAATTTATTATATGTAAGCTACCTTAACTACTACTTTAACGAGATGAGGCAGGAAAAAAAGGAGGGAAGGACCCATGTTCGTATTCTTCCCCCCACACTCTAATTCTATCTAAAAACCTGAAAAAGCTATAATATTTATTTAAAGGAAGCTAGTATATAACAACTGTATAACATAAAATTATTTTCTGTGTCTATTCACTGTAATGGTTCCAGTTATATTTTTAAAGGCATTGCCTAGCACAAATATAGCACAAAAGAAATCTACCTTTTGAGATCACTATTTCAGAGCTAGCAGCTGGCACTCACTGTGGCTGGGCATCTTCTTTAAAGGCCTTCCAACATTTGGCATTAGCCTTCCAGAGACCAGGACCTTTCATACTCAGCACCGCTGCAAAATGTCTTGCTCACTAGTACTTAAAGAAGGTCCCAATTTCCCAGCAAAAGAGAAATAAAACTGGAGCTTACGCTTATTTGATAGAATGCAGTTATCAGCAAATATTTGTCTTCCATACTCTTCCCATGCCACAGAGCTACACCAGAGGCAGGTTTTCTTTTTCTTTCATCAAAACACAGGATGGCCTTCAACCATCTGCACTGCTCATGATCCCAAATCCTCTATCCCTAACATAAGTCTGATAATTCTAAATACATAGATAAGCCCCTAGAGGATTTAAGGTAAGGCAATTACCATGGTCTCATTTATATTTTGAGAAGATCACTTTAGCTGCAATTCATTATGAAGGAGTTAAAAGGAGAGGCAGAGATGGCAGCTAGAAGGCTATGATGGCAGCCCAGGTGAGAGAAAAGCTTGGCTTTTATGAGGTGGTAGCAGTGAAGATGAAAAAAGCATGAGTTCAAGATGTGTTTTAGAAACAGGGCTGACATGACACTCAAGCAGAGACACCATGAAGGCGGTAAGACACATTAGTTAGTATGGAACTGAGGAAAGAAGTCAGGGCAATATATCAACATTTTGGAGATGTCCCTTACAGATGGTATTTAAAGGCAATGGGGTGAGTAAGGGCACCCAGGTGTGAGTCTGAGAGACTGCAGACGCACAGAAAGTGACGTGGCTCAACCAGTGCCCTATCGCCGTCAGCTTCTTTAAGGGGGATGGGAGAAAACAAATGCCACAACGTTTTCTGTAGCTAGTACATGACGCATTATCTCTCAGTGATACGTCTTCCAACAATAGGGAAAGAGAAAAAAGAAAACTGTGGTGTTTTTTTCCTTAATTTTTGTTTATTTTAGTAACAGAAGCTTCCCCTTCAACCTCATGCATACATACACTTACAACGGCAGCTGAATGAGTTTATTAGCTGAATCAAACTAATCCATTCATATTTTCTCCTTTTAAAAAGTTAGAATTCACTTAGTAAGAAAATTCACTGAAAACAAATAATGAAGTTAAAAGATACTATTTGAATCAAATTATCAGTTGAATACAGAATTTCCTAATTAGTAATCACACCTACAAAATCTGATTAATATCACAACCTCAATAGTAACTAACAATAAAGTACATTTCTACTTTAAGTTTCTCCTTTCCTAATGCTAATAAAAGTAGCATAGGAATTCAGTAGTCATTGCTTTTCTTTGGATCAGCCAGGTCATTTACTCCAACAGATCTATCACTTTCCCACTGAATGACTCAGACTGACTTATTTCCTGATTTTAAACTCATATCAGAACTGGAAACAACTCAAACTCCCATCGATCCATGCTACAATGGATAAATTAGGGTACAGTCACACAGTGGAATAGTATATAGCACATAGAGTTGGCCTAAAATTCCACTATAACTTGTATATGTTTAGGAATCCTCAAAAAAAAACAAGGAAAGGGGGTTTTAACTGATAACAGGAGGCAACTACATGTGATTGGCAAATCAAGCAAAGGTACCTGTATGATGCATCAATTGACCTAGATGTAGAGAATCTACAGAATTAGTACTGGAGGGACAGTAATGAGAACCCCATGGGAAAGTCCTTCTCAAGCCCATTTCCCCTAAAAACCATAGGTGCAGGAAGCATACGTGTTACTAATGAATATGTGCTCCATACATTAGACAGGCTGGGGCAGAAAATGCTAAAATCACTAATTAAAAATAAGGGACCGGATATGGTTTAGCTCTGTGTCCCCACCCAAATCTCATCTCTAATTATAATCCTCATGTGTTGAGGGAGGGGCCAGGTAGCAGGTGACTGGGTCTTGGGGGTGGACATCCCTGTTGCTGTTCTCATGATAGAGTTAGTTCTCAGGAGATCTGGCTGTTTGATGAGTATGTGGCTCTCTCCCCCTGCTTTGCAGTGGAAAGATGTGCCCCGCTTCCCTTTCACCTTCTACCACGATTGTAAGTTTCCTGAGGACTCCTCTGTCATGCTGAACCGTGAGTCAACTAAACCTATTTTCTTTATAAATTACCAAGTCTCAGGTAGATCTTTATAACAGTGTGAAAACGGACTAATACAGGCCCTAAGAGATCTGTTCTACTCCAGCTCTGTGCTAACTGGACCATGCTTGGAATGTTCAGTTTAATTCTGAATACCACAGTTGAAAAGGACGATACAAAGTAAAACATGCAGGCTCGGGCATGGTGGCTCACACCTGTAATCCCAGCACTTTGGGAGGCAAAGGAGGGTGGATCATAAGGTCAGGAGATCAAGACCATCCTGGCTAACGCGGTGAAATCCCATCTCTACTAAACATACCAAAAATTAGCTGGGTGTGGTGGTGGGCACCTGTAGTCCCAGCTACTCGGGAGCCTCAGCCAGGAGAATCGCCTGAACCCAGGAGGCAGAGGTTGCAGTGAGCCAAGATCGTACCACTGCACTCCAACCTGGGCAACAGAGCAAGACTCCGTCTCAAAACAAACAAACAAACCATATTCAAAGGAGAGGGACCAAACGAACTTAAAACCACCCAACATGACAACTGAAAGAAATGGAAAAAATTTAGCCGAGAGATGAGACAACTCAGGAAAGAGATAAAAACGATTTTTCAGTGCACAATTTATACTCAAGTACACCATGCCATGAAACCTATTTTACTCAGCATTGTATTTTAAAACTATTGTGAGAATAGTAATTGGCCTCCTCCAATTATGGTAAATATAAATTTTAAAAATTGATCAAAATGTGACAACAGACTGGTCAATACTTCATAGTATACCAGAGAGCTCAGGCACACCAGCCAAGTACCACTGATGCAGACACTGCAGAAAACAGATTTCAACTCAACATAAAGACTAGCTTTCTAACTGGGTTATTTAAAGAATGAACAGGCATACAAGAAAGGTACCATCTTTGCTATCCCTGAAAGTGTAATGAAGGAAACTTAAGAATGTTGGAAGGGATGAGGGGCAGGAAGCCTTTAACGGCACCTTCAGTCCTATGATTCTAATGATTCTGTACCTCGATTCTCAGATAAGCTGTGCCTGTTTTAAAATATCCCATACAGACTGATTACTCAGAAGCAGATAGAATAATGGAAGGCAAGGCACATCAAATTATAAGGGGAAGATGTGGCGAGACAAGGTAAAGAGAAATATCTTGAAGATACCATTCTAAAACTTGAAATTTATATTGCTAGTAAAGCCACATACACATGAATTCTTAAATCAGCCCCCTGAATCAAACTTTTCTGCTGTTTTATTACCAGGAGTACTATTTGAGAGCAGAAATTACATGATTTACATTTTGTTTATAAAAGCAGCAATATAATAGAGGTGAATAAACAAACATTTCTTCTCCCTGGAAAGGACAGATGAGGCTGATAGCTTAAAAAAAAACAAAACAAAACAAAACAAAAAAACCCACCATCCTGTCTGACTGAATGAAGTATTAGCCTATGAGGTGGAATGAGAAAAATCAATATTGTTTGAACAGAAATAATTATAAAAAGAAGGAAATTTTATCTGGGTGTGGTACCATTACACTGTTTACCCACAAGAGCTATAAAGTCTCAGTTCAATTCTTTCAAGGATAAAGGGCTGTATTTACCCATTGTTAGCCAATGTTCATGTTGAACAAAGCCCTCACAGAACATAAACTTATAATTTTTTTTATTTAGTAAAATTTAACTTCTTTCTGTGCCTGGGGTCATCACTGGTAAGAGTTCTAAGAAATATTCATTCTTTGGAGATACATTCAGCTATCCTGGAAGAAGAACTGCACCATCTTAAACCTCAAATGATTTTTGAGGTTTAATGGTTCTATCCCTCTCTCCCATTTAATCACGATACTCTGAATCCCTTCTGCATCAATTAAGCATACAATACAGTACAGTACATAAAACTACAATAAGCAATACAGAAAAAAAGGATTAAAGCCATGAAAAATGTATTAATTTATTCTATGCAATGCACTTGTAATTCTTCAACTTTCAGTCAAGATCACAGTACAGTTTAATAGTCTGGTTCAGGGACCAATTAATCCTTTTATATTTAAATCAATCACTGACTCCTCTCCGAATAATTTAGCTTCTACATGCTGCCTCCCATTTGATGTCTTTGGGGGAAAGAGCACAGTTAACACTATGTGGTACATTAAGCATGTTTAGTAACAGAAAAAGAAATGTATTATCAGAGAAATCTAATACAAAAAGTAAAACATGCTCTAAAACATGTTAGCATAATCACTACGTGTGTCACATTTTTCTTAATAAAAACAGGCAGGTTAAACCGGGAACCAAGAGTATACACTTCACCTGGCTTTTCATAGTATGTGTGCATGCATGTATCTATTTATTTTGACTATGTACAAATAGATATCCAGGAATAAAGTCACTCAGCTCAATCCATACCCCTACGCACTGGCAGATTCTTCTCTATCCCAACCTAAAGCAAATGACTTGATGATGCTCAAACAGCGGGGAAGGGGAAAAGTAATAGAAAGGCATGTATTTTATTCAAACTGGCATGTGTTTGGCACTTTGCCACAAAGCTGAGTCCTTTTCCTAGAACAACTCAGAAGCCTAATTAATAGGGTTAATTCAATGCAATATTCATGTGTACTCTAAAGATTCTTACCACTGCATATAAAGCAGATGTCCATGTTTTAAGAATATTTTCTCTAAACAAATGTGTCAAGAAAGCATTAAGAGTTCATGTGACTAAGAATAATGCCATTGTACTATATGCTAGCTCTTATTTTAACCAACAGCAAAAGAAGGAGGTCCTCTTTTTTGTTCCTGGATCTTAATCACCACAAGAATAAATCAACTTTGTATTCTAGTGCCCATCCCATGGATTACAAATGCAGGATTTAGTTTCAGAAATTTCAAAGCCAACATAAGCACTTTTCAAATGTTCCATAAGTAAGTGTTTTCAAAAAATTTAACCAATTAAGTTTCTAAGTAGATCCAGCACTGAAAAAAGTGAAGTCTGTATCTTGGCATAACCCGCATGTATTGCTGACTCAGGAGCTCTGCCAGTTCAAACAAATGCACACGAAAGAAAGCGCAAGTGAATGTTAGCTCTGTGTTCACTTCACTCTGACACAGAGAAATCAAATGGTCAAAGTTTAAGACCAGCTCTATGGTACTAGTGGGAAGAAGAGCAAAAAAAGAGGCCACACTACAGGTGGTAATCCTAACTCCCAAGAACACACGACAGCATCCAAAGACAGATTCAAAAGCCTGGCTAGATTATCTCACTGAAGGAATATTTCTCCGACCATGTGAGCTGAGACGACCTTTGAGAATTTGGTAGACAACTATGATCCGTAAATAATCAACAGGTAGAAAAATATTAAGTGTCATCCTCACTAATCCTCAGAAAAGTCATATCAAAGAAACATTTGGAAAGAACCCAAGTCTTCTGTTTCTTTTTTAAGCCTCAGAATAGAACAGAACACCACTAATCAAGATTAAACAAGAGAACTTTCATCAACTAATCAAGATTAAACAAGTGAATTTTCATCATCAAAAATCATCTCATCCCTAAAATATGAAGTCATATCAGCTAACAAGCTACTATCAACAGAAGAGTCTTATGTCATTTTCATGGTGGCTGAGTAAATTTGGGTGGATCCATTCACACTCCTCTGTCTAGTTATGTCTTCGTAATTATCTGTCAAATGGTATGCAAAGTATACATGTAAAAAAGGGCGTAGTAAGAGACCCTACAGATAACTACAAAACACACACAAATCTAAGGAGTTAAATGCAAGGAAAAGAGGGGACCCCTCCTTCTATATTTATTTGTTTGGGTAAAATGCACCCTTTATATTTCAGTGACTTTCTCAGTTAGTAAATCCAAAGATGGAAAATATTACATGTTCTTTCTGGAATCAGTATAGAATAATGTTCAAAACAAGATCATAAAATGCCTAAAATCCTTTTGAACACTGGTGTTCCTTTCCTTTCTCTGCTTTTCATCTAGTCATCCCAATCCTGGGCCTACATAGTACTGACTCTCCCTGGCTGAGACAACAAATGAAAGCCTCAGCACATCCACAAACTGCCCTTCTCTCATGCTTAGCTCCCATCTGAGCTGCTCTAAACAATTCCCTCCCATCCTCTTGCTGGCAGAGGCTGTACTCAGCTTCTAGACAGGGGTCTTTGGTGCTTCTTAACTGCCTCTGATTTGGTAGGAGCTCTTCCTTTACTAGCCCCTGTGGACTTGTAACTAATTCTTTTTATCTATGGACAGTCAGTACTGAAAACTATGGTATGACATAAAATATGAGTCACAGTATATTTGGTAATAGTATATATGTGGTGAAAAATGCTCTGCTGTAAACCTCACATTTAACATAATTTGACCAACATTAAGATACCAAATTTTCAAGTAAATAACATCATAAACATTATGATTACCAAACAGCATCCAATGCAGAGTTACTATTGTATCAGCAGCAGTCTTTACACAGGTTACAAGTAAAATGGGAAAAGAAAAATATGAATGCAATAAAAATTAATAACTCACAAAAAATGTTTAACCAGCCTTTCAAAATCACCAAAAACAAGACATATTTTAGGTAGATAAATATGTGTATTTATATAATAAAGTATTTCTTTTACTACCAACTACCTAATAAAGTAGTAGGTAATCAATAAAAATTACATGCATGAAGTGACATTTCTAAGTCAATATATAAAACCAACTCTGGAGAAAGACATGCTGAAAAAGGAAAAAGCAGGCTTAGCATTTTATTTGTAAAGCCAATATCAAAATGCAGTCTTATCATTCTCTAACTACTCTTTAACATACCATGTCTATGTCAAAATATGGTAGGCTGGTTCATAGTCACTCACACACATAAAAGAATGTTCTGGTATCTGTGAAACCGGAGTTCTGTTTGATGAGTGCTGAGTTTTTCATTTTCAAAAGCTGAATCAGCTAATTTTGAACAGTGTGAAAAACAAAAACATAAAGATGTTTATCAACATAAATAATATGAAGACACCCATCCACTGAAACATTTTTTTAAAAAATCACAAAAGAAAAAGTTAATGCTCTGATACAAAATCCAAAGCCAAATGGATGTAAATAATTCCTCATCCCAAAATAACAGGAGAAATGGCTATTTAAAAGAAATGTTAAATATTTAATGGCTTTATCTTTTGTTACTTCTTTGTTACTCACTCAGCATAACTCCAACTTCACATACATCAGAACATTTTAACAATATATGCAGTAAAACATAAAAAGATATTTACTTCAATTTGTAAGGGAAATTTCTTGTAGTGCAATTTTAGTAGCAGGTGAAATCAGTGTAATATTTCATTCTCACTTCTATCTGTTTATGAGTAATTAAAAATGCTTTTTAAAAGAAAGAAAAAAGAAAATGCCTTCCTTTACTTGATAGCCAAGTAGGCTCTTCACCCAAGTTAGGCATCTCACAGGAATATAAAAGATGGCCAGGTGCAGTGGCTCACGCCTGTAATCCCAGCACTTCGGGACACCAAAGTGGGGAGATGGCTTGAGTCCAGGCGTTTGGGGCCAGACTGAGCAAAAGAGCAAGACCCTATCTCTACAAAAAGAAAAATAAAAAATTGGCCAGGCCTGGTAGCGCATGCTTGTAGCCCTAGCTACTTGGGAGGCTGAGGTAACAGCATCACTTGAATCCAAAAGAGCCACGACTGCCACTGGATCCCAGCCTGGGTGACAGAGAAGAGCCTGTCTTCAAAAAAATAAATAAACAACAACAACAAAAAATAAAGACAAAAAGATCAAGCTAGCTGTTTTACAGATTTATTGAAGAACTTTGTTGAGAGCAAGAAAACACCATTTCTTTAATTTATAAGTGGGTTTTCTTTACCCAATATGCATACATCAGCTACACGATTACAAGTGACATGTTCTTGATAGTAAATAAAATTTCAGCTAAAATAATGCTAGTAATAAGAAACGGAAAATTAAAGAAAATAGATTAAGATAACAGGGAAATAAAAATAGAGGCTGATGATAACGGTGTCAGGAAACAGGCCCCAAATAAATTCTCCAGGGTCTTCTGACAGATCTAAGGTGTTTACCTAACGGTTTCTGTCCCATCATCCCTCTTCGCCCTCGTACAAAATCCTCCTGACTAAATCCCAGTCCTCACTCACTACCAGAAGTTTTGTCCATGTTCCACTGCCACATAACAAGTATATTTCATCTGAGGCATTTAGAAGTTGAGGTAAGTTTCCAGTACAGCCTTCCCGCTCGTTTTCTCTTTCAATAGTATGGAAAGGATAGATGGAGTTAAGAAAAAGAGTAAGGGAAGCTTGACCACAAAACATTTATTGAATGTGTTTTTATTCACGTTACTTTTCATCTGGTGTTGGGAAAAATCAGGTGAGAGTTATACCTGCAAACATCAAAGATATATTTTTTTGAGACAAGTTGAAAAGCTTGTATGTTGAACTACAGCATGCCCAGCAAAGTTATTTTTAATTGTTACTTCTAAAAACCCATTTACTACTCTCTGAACAACTTGGAAACTAAAATTTGAAGGAGAATAAATAAATCTGTGCCTATCACTAGTCACAAAGGGGAATGAAGTAGGTAATAGTCCCCACTCTAGGAACTGAAAAAGGAATCAGTCACTGGGGCAGTGCTTCAGAAGACACTGTATATTACAGTGGGCTGAACTGGGACAGGAAGAGGGGATAATCAGGACTTAAAACTGGGGAAAAAAGAGACTACACCTATCAGAACCTGCCAACCTGTACACTATCACATCAAGGAAGAGCCAGGGTAAAGGCAGGAGTAGTAAGATACAGGGCAAGGAGGGGGTAGTCAAAACATTAGGCTAGTGCAATAGCTCAGAATGAAGTGATAGAAACTTAGAATGTGACAGTGAACATGGAAAAGAAACCAAAAAACCAAGAAGTATACTTTGTGATACCATATGGGCACCTTTTTCAGTTGATAATGCTTAAGAAATAAACATCTATAAATCAGAATGAAATTTTTGTTTTTTTAATATCCAGAAAAACTCTTTGGGGCTGGAGGTTAAGGGCAGAAAAATTGACTAATAAGTTATCAATATTTTACTTGCTACTTTTTCTTTCACCTTTCAACTGGAAAGTGAGGCAATGCCTAAGTTACAGACAGCCATTACCATTATTGATTTCTATTTTTAAAATCAGTGTCTTTAATATTACTTTAAGGAGAGACAATGATATTCTAATATTCTTGTACTGTCTCTACTTAAACCTTGTTCCCAAGGAAACAGCTAATGTCTCAATATCAGACCCTGAATAATTATGACTACAAAGGAAGTATGCTACAATGAGACATTTGCACTTTTAGCAGAATGAAAATGACCAGCTTCTTTTGCCTTCGTAGCAAACAAAAGTCTCTGATTTTCATACAGAGGCCAGCCCTTTCTACTAGACATATGCTGACAGGAACAGGTTACAGTATTAACATGATCTCATGTACAGAATGTTACTATTTTCAGTGGCATTCTGTTCCAGATGAAAACAAAGACACAACTGAAATCACCTTTATTTTTAGGCATTACTGACTGCCTCTTTCGGAAGAGGTTCAGTTTTGAAGTCAGTCTTGTTAAAGCATAAGTGGAGATAACTGCTCATAAACCATTAAGGATGAACATATTTCCCAAAGCCAAAAGGCTTGAAATTAAAATGACTTAAATAAAAACAATTTTACAGATTTTTATTAGCTAAAAACCCTCACAACAAATAAGCACGGATCTTCTTAAATGTATCACATAATTTTTTTAATACTGAGTACACTTCTTCCACCTTTTATAACCAGTCCTTTTTCCAGACGAAGCACTTAAAATATTGGCATGGCAAAAGAAAAAGGTGATATATGAACCATTTGCAGTTAGGAAAAAATAGACAAAGTATGGAAAGACTTTCTTTTCATAATTAGTGGCAAAACCTCTAATTTACACTTCTAAAGAAATGCTTTTTGTTAAGAATTTACAAACATTCAAACCAGACAGTTCATGCATGGACATTTTATCTTGCCCAAAATATTCAAAAACTTATCTTGCCCGAAATATTCAAATAATTTAGGAAGGTGGACCAACTGAACACTTAGCCTCATATACCACTATAGTTGAAGAAAATGAAGTAAACACTAATTATAAAAACATTTGAGGACTAAAATTCTAAGAGTTTTTCAAATGGCAGGAATCATAAAATCAATTTAATAGATTTCAACCAAGATTTATTAATTAAATAGAGTAGAATTGAAAATGTGAATAAAATTTCAGACTTATATTTTAAGAAATGAGAGACAAAAACATGTATGTATTACGCTGCAATGTAAGATCTATTCCTTTGAATGTAGTCAAAAAAACTGGAAAGTTCTTGAAAGGATCAAATATTGTGCTAAGCCTCAATTTAACAATCCAAAAACATGAGGATTTTTCATTATACTGGCCTGTTAAATGTTCTGTTAAGCCCGAAACCGTAATTCATAACTAGATTGTTCTAGGGTGCAACTCCATGGAAGTTAAAATGATGACTCTAAGAGTTGAATTAACTCCTTAGTGGAACAAAATATAGCACAGCTTTCCCAATAATGGTAACCTAGCAGATCAGGATAGTATATACATTTAGAAAATATGTGAGAAGGCACACAAAATGTTAAAATTGAAATGACAACTTCACCAAAACTTTACTGGACATGTCTGCATGCAATAAAATTTTTCTGTGTACACATGGAACAGGTACCATCAATACTAAAACTCTAGAAATAAAATGTATCTACTGAATGTGAAACTACGAATGAACACCACTGAGACATTCTAATAACCAGTGGCAAGAAGCCAAGTTTGGCTAATAGAAAAGTTGTAAAATTAACTAAAGACTTCTCCCCCTGAATAAAAAGTATGCCCTACTTAGAAGATGGTAATTCTTTTTTTTTTTTAATTAAATGGTTACACAAGCTCTACTTATAGGTATCGAGAGTCTCTAATTTAAGTGTATAAGGGAATTTACATCCTTTCGCCAGGCTCAGAGGATCACACTTGTAATCCCAGCACTTTGGGAGGCCAGGGAGGGTGGATCGCCCGAGATCAGGAGTAAGCGATCAGCCTAGCCAACATGGTGAAACCCTGTCTCTACTAAAAATACAAAAAAATCAGCCAGGCGTGGTGGCACATGCCTGTAATCCCAGCTGTTCAGGAGGTTGAGGTAGGAGAATTGCTTGAACCTGGGAGGTGGAGGTGGCAGTGAGCCAAGATCATGTCACTGCACTCCAGCCTGGGCAACAGAGTGAGACTCCATCGCAAGAAAAACAAAAACAACACAACAACAACAACAACAAAAAACAGAAATTTACATTCTTCAAATACAAATGCTCATTTTTCAAACATTTAACAATGTATCTTTAAATGTATAAAATTGTATGCATAATACGGAAAAATACCTAAATTAGGAAGCCCAAATTTTACAAGTCAAATCCTAAGAAAATGGGTTGTTTATAGATTCTCGTACATCATAAGCAATTTCCACAGCATTAAAATGTTAAAGAATATTACATAACATTTTAATATAGCATTTTTCTAAGATAAAAATAATAGAAACGAATAGGCCACACATGGTGGCTCATGCCAAGATCCCACCACTGCATTTCAGCCTGGACGACAGAGCGAGACTTTGTCTCAAAATATTAATAACAATAGAAATGAATTAATATTTAACTTTGATAATTTTAAAACTAGAAATACAGTTTTATTCTCTCCATAAGGGGAGGAAATAGCCTCTGCAGTTTCCTTTTAAATCACAATTTTAAAATTCTAATTAGCCTAGACATAAACTCTGAGGAGTAAACATTGGCAACAGATCATATGCAAACAGCAATGATAAATGGCAAGCAAGTACAGGCTGAATATCCCTTATTCAAAATGCTTGGAACCAGAAGAATATCGGATTTCAAATTTCTTTCAATTTTGGAATATCTGCATACACATAATAAGATATATTGGGAATAAGACCCAAGTCTGAATATGAAATTCATTTATGTACATTTATATTACATATACACCTTAAGCACACAAATCCTGAAGGTAATTTTACAAAACATTTTAAATAATTTTGTCTGTGGAACAAAGTTTTGACGGTGACCCATCTCATGGAGTCAAGCATGGAATTTTCCACTTATGACATCATGTGCAAACTCAAAAAGTTACAACTTTGCAGTATTTCAGATTTTGGACTGACAGAGATAGTCACTGAGGAGCCAAGCTGACTGATATGAAGGCAAGGAATAAGATGAAACATAGCCAAATTTCTAGCATTTAAAGACATGTATGTTAAGAAAACAGTTGCCAAAGAGCCACAATCAAATTCTAGTTTGCCCTTCATTTCTAACAGCAGCAGTGGTAGCCAACCAGTTTTGTTTTTGAAATTTAATGTTTATTATGTACTTACCTGCACACATACACACACACATATAAAACTATATAAGAACATTCTATACAGCTAAGAAGCAGAAAAACAGTTTCTTAGTGTTAAATGACTTGGATAATGCAAAGGCGTCATTCAGAGGCAAGGATTCGAATTCAAAGCCAGGAGTGACCCACCTTTTGTTAGCTCAAAGACATGACCTCACACACAGGATAGAGAAACAGAAAGGTCAGACTAAAAGGATGATTAAAGTCATTAGAAAATACAAAGGATGTGAGGGAGTGCTGTTGAGTCCTATATTACTGGAAGTCGGTCTCTCACTAGGTCAAAATTTCAATTTTGCCTCTAGAATTTATTTGGTTCTGCAGCAGATAGAACCTAAAAGCATTAACTTACGAGAAAATTGCTCTAATATTTTACTCAACTATTCTGTAGAAATTAATTTTTCATAAGCCATTGAGAAAAGTGTCTTGGTGTCATCCTAAAAAGGTGTTAAATCCATTGTGATCTTTGTGTGGGAAAAGTTGGAAAGCATCATTCACTCTTAAATGTCAGCCAGTTAAGAACAAAAATCACTAATCATGTGTTAGATTCTGGTTTGCATTACAGCATTTTGACAAATTAACCATTCCAATTTTGCTTTGCTTAGGCTAATAGTGCAACCTACTTATATATGCAGTCTCTGAGACACACCCAGAGACTGGGAAGAGGAAGCAGGGCAACAGGGTGCTGGGTGCCTGGAAGATGCTAACCAGGCACGAAAAATTAACAAGGAAGAATTTACAAGAATAATCCATACATTAATTATGGAGTGTTTAATGTATTTTCATTAAATGAGAAAGTCAAATGCATTTCGGTAAAACTGATGGGCAATGTATTAATAGTAAGTCATGTAAGGCAAGCATCACATTAACGTCTTACAAAAGCACTGAATAAGCTTAAGACATAGTCTAGAAGATAAAATATATAATCCATTATTCCATTTATTATGCAAATATCTGACTTTCTGAAAGATTTACAGAAAACATTTTCTCCATGTGTCACGCACTATGTAAGAAATCAAGAAAACCACAGCACTAATTATAGTTTCTTATTAAAAAGTAAAAATTCCTTTTTATTGAATGACTTCTAAATTATTGCACAGATACAAGTGATTAGAGTTAAAAACATGAGTAAAACATAAAACATAATCCCTATCCTTAAGGAATTTATACTCTTCTCGAAGAAAAAGTAAAATATGACCATAAATAAGTATAATCGAAGGTATACATAAATACCAGAAGAAAAGCTTAGGTCTGTAAAATTTAGGAAGACATTATTCTGGCTGACACAATCAAGAGGCTTTGGGGAGGAGTTAGAACTAAAGTTGGGCCTGAAGGACTTTTACAATTCAGATAATATGAGACTAGATGCTTAGAAAGGCAGGCTATCCAGGAAATGAAATACTAAGAGTAACTAATATTTGAGTGTTTACTTTGCCGGGCACTATTCTAAGTGTTTTAAATATATCCTTAAATTCTCACAACAACTCTGAGGTAGGCATTATATTATTACCCCTACTTTGAAGCAGAAAGGAGGAAGGGGAAAGCCTTACTTTCAAGCATAATCAGAAAAGAATAGCTTTCATGTAAACATTAATAACTAGAAACTTAACAGCAATGATTTCCACTGTCCATCTGAAATCCTTTTAACAGATACAATCATCAGTAAAAAGCTCAAGGGCACCAGAATGATTAAAAGAAAAGACAATTCTAAATGCGGACAAGGACAAACAACAACTTTCATATACGGCTGGTGAGAATCTAAGTTGGTACAGCCACTTTGGAAAATTGCTTGGCAGTATCTATTAAAGCTGAACATGTGCCTGCTACTCTCTGTTTCAATATTCCACTCCTAGGTATATACCCAATAGAAAATACGTGCCAGAATGTTCTCAGTAGGATTATTCATAATAGCCCCAAAGTAATAATAAATCAATGTCAACCAATAGTAGAATACACAAATTAATTGTGGTGTATTAACATGCAAGCGATTAAACAAAAATAAAAACAAACTGCAACTATACATAACATGAATAGATTTCAGAAATTTAACACTGAACGAAAGATACAAAACTCATGATAAACTATATGATATTACCTAAATAAAGTTTAAAACTATGTAAAACTCATCTACAGTGGTATTGAAATAGTGATTCCTTTGAGAGGGCAATGACTAAAAAGAGGCATAAGGGGTGCTTCTAAGAAGTTGATAATATTCTGTTTCTTGACCTGAATGCTAGAAATAAGGAGGTATACACCTTATAAAAGTTGATAAAGCTAAACACTTATGATATACAAACATCTTAAATGTGCATTTCAATTAAAAGATTTTAAAATAATTCCAACAGAATGAGTGTTTTCAGAAAGTCCACTGTAAATAGGATAATTAAAATAGGCGCAACTCAGAAGAAAAAGCATATTAACATGTAAACTTTCGATCCCTACTTTCAGAGACACAGAGGAGTCAAAGCACATTCACAAGAGAAGTTAGTTCTTTAAACGGTACACAATCCCTCCCATGAAGACCAAGATTTCAACAATGGTTTCAACCAGCCTTTCCAATAAAGAGTTACAGAACTAAGACATTTCATAGCTGGGAAGGCCTTTAGAAAATGCCATGACCGGCCAGGTGCAGTGACTCACACCTGTAATCCCAGCACGCTGGGGGGCCAAGGTGGGCGGATCACCTGAGGTCGGGAGTTCAACACCAGCCTGGCCAACATAGTGAAACCCTGTCTCTATAAAAATACAAAAATTATCCAGGCTTGATGGTGGGTGCCTGTAATCCCAGCTACTGGGGAGGCTGAGGCACGAGAATCGCTTGAGCCCAGGAGGCAGAGGTTGCAGTGAGCCAAGATTGTGCCATTGGACTCCAGCCTGGGTGACAGTGAGACTCCATTGGATGGGACGGGAAGGGAAGGGACGGGAAGGGACGGGACGGGACGGGACAGGGAAAGGGAAGGGACAGGGAAAGGGAAGGGGACGGGAAAGGGAAGGGGACGGGGAAGGGAAGGGGACGGGGACCGGGACGGGGACGGGGACCGGGACGGGGACGGGGACCGGGACGGGGACGGGGACGGGGACGGGGACGGGGACGGGGACGAGGACGGGAAGGGAAGGGAAGGGAAGGGAAGGGAAGGGAAGGGAAGGGAAGGGAAGGGAAGGGAAGGGAAGGGAAGGGAAGGGAAGGGAAGAAAGAGCGAGCCGGGCCGGGGGCGGGGGCGGGGGCGGGGACGGGGACGGGACGGGGACAGGGAAGGGAAGGGAAGGGAAGAAAGAGCGAGCCGGGGCGGGGGCGGGGGCGGGGGCGGGGGCGGGGGCGGGGACGGGGACGGGGACGGGGACGGGGACGGGGAAGGGGAAGGGGAAGGGGAAGGGAAGGGAAGAAAGAGCGAGCCATGACCACACCAAAATGAGCTTATTTACTGATTCACTAAACACCCAGAATGATATCCATAAGCTCCACGAACAGACAACCACAGTACATAAGCAGAAGAGGATTAAAAGCCAAGATTTCATGGGTGGTTTAGTAAGCTGCTGGCAGCCCAAAGGTAAGTTTGTTAGGGTAGGACCCTCATCACCACAACACAGCAACAAACTACAGCGATTACAAGCAAGAGTGTACAACCTAGTTTTAGTACACCACAGCGACTAAAATGTTTGTCCTAATAATGTATGCATTTTCTAATGATTTATAAAGAAAGTTTCTTTTCTTGTTTTTGTTTGTTTGTTTTTGAGACACGGTCTTACTCTTTCAGTCAGGCTGGAGTGCAGTGGCACAATCACAGCTCACTGCAGCCTCAACCTCCTGGGCTCAGGTGATTCTCAGCCTCCAGGTAGCTGGGACTACAGGCACAGGGTTTTGTCACGTTGCGCAAGCTGATCTTGAACTCCTGGGCTCAAGCAATCTGTCCAGTTCGGAATTAGCAAAGTGCTGGGATTACAGGTATGAGCCACTGTGCCTATCCTGATTTATACATAAAATTTCTTTATTCATAATACCTGTCTACATTTGTAGGACCTCAGCTAAGACATGATTAAGTATGAGAACTAGTTCCAACTGCTGCTGGTGATAAACTCACAATCTACCTTCACTTGTTTTCTCTTAATTCTCCAAGAAGTAATCAGATGAATAAAGAATCATCATCAGATAATAATCTCCAAGATTCTTTAAGAAATTAATTTTTATCTAATTTTAAATGATTGCATGATTATAGGATAGAAATTACTATCTTGGGCTCTCTAATTCAAATTGCTCTTAATGATCCTAGAGAGAAATGAACTACTAGAGATAAAAGATAAATTGTATTTTGGTTTGTGATCTTTATTTCTTTCCTTAAAACTTAACAGATCTCTTTAATTTGTCTAACTCAAAAGATTTACTAAAATATGGAATATACTTCAGTTACTTAACATATACTTGGTTATTGTATTTTCTCCAAACTGACGTAAAGATCCTAAATCATTCTGGTAAAAGAATAAAAATGGTCTCTTTCTCTCGTAAGATTTAAATGTATCACTACGTGAGACAAGGTTAAATCAGAAGCAGAATCCCTGAAGAAAGCTAGCAGAGGCATTTAACAGAAAATGAAGTTGGCTAACACCTGAAGGAATAATTGTAGTAGAGTATTCCAAGTCGCTCGAACACAAGCCCATAAAATAAAGTCCTATGAGGCAGACAGGATTCCCAAAGAAATTGCAATAAATAATCCTCCTGGAACAGCAGAAGCACATTTCACATGAAATGGTAGAAAAAGGATAACAAAAAGAGCAGCAGTAAGCCTGAGCGAATATGTCAAATTTCCAGCAACCAAACTGCAAAACTGTATCTAAAATATTAGTTATTTTCTTCAGGGGTAGAGCTAATTAATTAGCTGCACTATGGATGGTTCAGTATCCTTACGACATCCACAGTTGGGTACCCTCTGACTGACTGATGGCAGAATGTTCTGTCATCAGCACTTAGGTTCCAGAGAGAACTTTCTAGGCAGTGGTCTAATAAATAAAGACGTAATGTTTTGTTTATGAGATGCTGTGACTCAACGCCTACTAGATAATCTTAATCTACCCCAAACTTAGACTAATGGTCATTATTATGGTCTCTGAAACAGTTCATACATGGAGATAGACAGCCCTAAAGTCTATTTCCATACCCTTACTTCCATCTGGCAAAATTTGATGGTTTCCTTCACTTACTAAAGTTGACTCTCAGAGGTCAAAAAATATGTTCAGGTTTTCAAAAACTTGGTATTCAAAATGCCTAAATTTGGTAAAGAGACCTAGAATTACTATTATTATTTTTTTTTAGTTACGGTGCTTACAAAATAAAGTCTTATTTTAAATCATTGAGCTATCTAGTAAATTTCTAAATAGAATTCAGGTGGTTCAAAATACATTATTTCATTTAAAATTTTAGGATCCAATGTGTTATGTACTAAGCTAGCTTTATTATATAGTCAAGGATTAAATCACGAAAAATTCATTTACTTATTTCTGGCAAGATGTATAACAGAAAACTCTTTAAATCTTTTAAATTACTAGAAGGATTCAACTATAAACAATCAAAAGAAATAAAACGTATTTTCTTCCTGATGAAGAAAAGGAATCTGGTAGCAAACTTAACAGTGAAAAGTGACCATGATTTACTGTTTAACAAGTTCTAAATGAAATGCATCAGACTGAAAATCAGGATAAGGTCTGCCATTCCTTTTAAGGCACACATCCTTCTCAGCTCATGTGATTTCCTACTTTATGTAGTAAAGAAGGACACAAAAAAATATGCTTCCATTTGTTTTTTTCAACCTAAGCAATATTCAACTTCAAAAACTCAAAAATACTGTTTTCCCCATATATATGCTGAAGGTGCCTTTGTAATTACTGTACTGATGAGTCTGTAGACATACAAAACTTAAAATAAATGTTGAGATTTGAAGTATAAAATAGCTTACACTATAGCATAAACTGGCAATAAAACCTGTCATTTTGTAATCTCTATCTTTATCCATAATGGAAAAGAAACAAACAAATCTATCACCTTCTTAACCATTTATATGACCTCCCACAATACGTTTTTGAAGATCATCAAAAGATGCAATGAGAAACCTTTCTTGCAGATTAAGTTGCTAATCTAAGTAAGTGTTCCCAGAAAGAGAATACCAGTCAATGGAGAAAGTTGAATTAAAAATAGTCTAGCCAACTGTAAAATAACAACAGCATAATAGAGTAGATGGTGGTTTATGGACTTTTATATTTAGCATTATATTATCATATTCTCCAACCCCACTCACGTAGTAGTCTAAAATATTAGTGTTTCATGCCTTAAGCAGACTGACTCATGACTACATATATAAAATATGAATACATTAATTAGAGGTCAAAATATGGTACAAGTATATGTATGCTTTACTAATAAAGCAATAAGGTAATGTGCTTATGAAAAACACATAAAATAATGGTTTCCATTTATAAATTGATATGCAATAGATTTAATGGAATGAAAGTTTACAATTTGTACATCAAGTCTGCTTAAACACATTTTCCTTTTTTTGTTAAGACAGGGTCTCACTCTGTCACCCAGGCTGGCGTGCAGTCATGCAATCATGGCTCACTGCAGCCTCAACTTCCCAGAGTCAACTCATCCTCCCACCGCTCAGGCTCACTCCCAAGTGTTTGAGACTACAGACATGTGCCAACACACCCAGCTAATTTTTTGTAGAGATGGGGTCTCGCTGTGTTGCTCAGGCTGGTCTTGAACTCCTGGGCTCAAGTCATCCTCCTGTCTAGGCCTCCCAGAGTTTTGAGATTACAGGCATGAGCCACCATGCCTGGCCTGCTTAAACAAGCTTGATTTCACTGTCAATAATCCTCCAGTAAAAATTATACTCTACTTTTTTTTTTTTTTGGTGAGAAGGAGTTTCACTCTTATCACCTTAGTAGGAGTGCAATGGCTGCGATCTTGGCTCACTGCAACCTCCGTCTACCAGGTTCAAGTGATTCTCCTGTGTCAGCCTCCCAAGTAGCTGGGATTACAGACACCTGCCACCACACCCAGCTAATTTTTGTATTTTTAGTAGAGACAGGGTTTTACCATGCTGGCCAGGCTGGTCTCGAACTCCTGACCTCAGGTGATCTACCTGCCTCAGCCTCCCGAAGTGCTGAGATTACAGGTGTGAGCCACCACGCCCAGCCTAAACAATTCTTTTACACTATAAAAGTATTTCATACTTTTAAGTATACTTTTAAATACATATGCTTTTAGATAAATTATTAAATTTAATTAATATTTGAAGAATAATGGAAAAGAAAAATGGATTAAGAGTAGAATCCATAAAGGAGGCACGGAGAAAAGGCTTTAAATTATTATTTAAATCTGATTTGTACACTATTACTTTTTACATAATACAAACAGAAATATACAAGAAACAAAACATAAATCATTGTGATATAGAACCCCTTAATGCTTGGAAAATCTTTGTCTTTTCTACACTGCAGCGCAAAAACCCCTCTAATACTAGAGACGCAGTATGCATTTTCACTGCTGAACTGTGTATACTGTGAGAGGAATGCAAACTAAGTGCAAGATTGCTCCTGGAGGCACCACAAAACACTGCCCAGGACGCTCTCAGCATTCTGTGAACCTGGAGCATTCTCTGGATTACTAAATCTGTCTGAAGTAGTTGCCACTCTATTTGAATTAGACACATTTCTAATAAGCCTCAAATTTAAAGAAAAAAAGGTAATTTTGAAAAATTCACAAAAACAGCACAGGCATAGTAACTCACGCCTGTAATACTATCACTTTGCGAGGCTGAGGCAGGCAGATCAATAGAGGTCAGGAGTTTGAGACCATCCTGGGCAACATGGTGAAATGCTGTCTCCATTAACATACAAAAAAATTAGCCGTGCACTGTGGCAGGTGCCTACACAGTCCCAGCGACTCGGGAGGCTGAGGCAGAAGAATTGCTTGAACCCAAGAGGTGGAGCTTGTAGTGAGCCGAGATCAGGCCACTGAAATCCAGCCTGGGTGACACAGTGAGACTCCAAAAAACAAAAAAAAATTAAAAATTTGCAAAAACAATATAAAGACAATGACTGTGTACATTTTTTTCACATCACAATTAAGTGAAAGTACTACTTTGGGTTAAAAACACTTAGTATTAAAAATTGGAGAAATATTTTAAGGTCTGAGATGTTAAGAGCAACAGTATGTACGCCAATAAATTAACCACAGATTAAAATTATTAAGACTGTATTGTGGAAGGGAATTTTAGCTTCAACTATTATCTTAAGTACACACACACACACACACACACACACACACACACACACGATACTTGCTTTATGGAGCTTTGACTTTTGCCAAATTAATTCACTAAAGATAAATGGAAGTGAAAGCAACGAGATGAGAAGGAAGATATGACACATACATGGCGTCATCTTTAAAACGAGAAATTGAAAGCTCAAGATGGTGGCATAAGGGCATTTGTGTCTTCTTTTATTCTCTATCTCCTGCCTTCTTCTCCTTCCATCTCTGAGACTCCATTCACACCAATAAGCGAGCTGATCATTAAGTTAAAGCCTTCTATATGAGGTCTCAGGAAACTAACTTAATAAGACTATAGATTACTTTTCTGATCTTTAACTTAGAACATTCTAAGTTATTTTAAAGCAACTGGGTGGGTACAGAACAAGATTTAACTTTCTTTTTTAAGTCATGGGACTCGTTTATTTTCAAAGCTAAACACTCATTAACTGTTTTTTATAATTCCATATTATAAAATCGTTGTATTTAAATCCAGATGCATTTTTATTTTTAAATACAGTTGCAAATAACATGTATCTCTTTATTGTTAAGGTATACAATAAATTCTCAATTTCTCAACACTAGGAAAGGCGATCTCAGAGAGTTATACAATTAGGCAGAACGGAGTTCACATCTTACCTATTATAAGCTGCCTTAAGTCAATTAACCTCTCAGTATTTCAGTTTTCAATGCTACAAAGTAAGATAATAATGCCTACCTCATAGATATATAAACATAAAATAAGATAAAATAAGTGATAACACTCAGGACGTGATCGTTACTAAAATTAATTACAGTCTCCACCACAAATCAGAATGAAATCATTCCCTCATCAATGAGCATCCCAAATTACCTAATGTGAGTTTGGGAACAGATTTTAAATTTTACAGTTTAAATAAGCAAGTTACAAAACATATTAGAAAGGAAAATTCAAGGCCAGGCGCGGTGGCTCACGCCTGTAATCCCAGCACTTTGGGAGGCCAAGGCGGGTGGATCACGAGGTCAGGAAATCGAGACCATCCTGGCTAACATGGTGAAACCCCGTCTCTACAAAACAATACAAAAAATTAGCCAGGCCTGGTGGCGGGCACCTGTAATCCCAGCTACTTGGGAGGCTGAGGCAGGAGAATGGCATGAACCCAGGAGGCGGAGCTTGCAGTGAGCAGAGATCGCACCCCTGCACCCTAGCCTGGGAGACAGAGCGAGACTCCGTCTCAAAAATAAAATAAAATAAAATAAAATAAACGAAAATTCAATCCAAAATCCAAATAACTATTACAGTCACATGTTAACATTAATACCTTGAATCAATTCTGTTCTATTGATTTTCTTTTTTCTGGATGTGGTGGCGCATGCCTGTAGTGCATGTAGTGCCTGGAGTGCAGTTTTTTGTTTTTCTGAGACGGGGTTTCGCTCTGACACTCAGGCTGGAATGCAGTGGAGCTATCTCAGCCCACTGCAACCTCTACCTCCCAGGCTCAAGTGATCCTTCCACCTCAGCCTACAGAGTAGCTGGGACCATAGGCATGAACCACCAAGACTAGCTAATATTTTGTATTTTTGGTGGAGACAGTGTTTCACCATGTTGGCCAGGCTTGTCTTGAACTCCCCAGCTCAAGCAATCTGCCCACCTCAACCTCCCAAAGTGCTGGGATTACAGGCATGAGCCTGGCCCCTTCTATTGAACAATATTACCTTCAGAGGAAATTCTATACAGTGTCTGTCTGTCTCTCTCTCTCTCTCTCTCTCTCTCTCTGTGTGTGTGTGTGTGTGTGTGTGCGTGTGTGTGTTTTGAGATGGAGACTCACTCTGTCACCAGGCTGGAGTGCAGTGGCGCCATCTTGGCTCACCGCAACATCCACTTCCCGGGTTCAAGAGATTCTCCTGTCTTCAGTCTCCTGAGTAGCTGGCACTACAGGCGTGTGCCACCACACCAAACTAATTTATGTATTTTTAGTAGAGACAGGGTTTTGCCATGTTGGCCAGGATGGTCTCGATCTCTTGACCTTGTGATCCGCCCACCTTGGCCTCCCAAAGTGCTGAGATTACAGGCATGTGCCACTGCACCCGGTCTCAATATATTTTTAAAACAGAGGGGGGAAAAAACAAAGTGGCCCAGGTTGGAGTGAAAGCTTTTTTCACTGAGATGGCCTCACAGACTAGCACATAACATGGAGTCCCAGAGGTCTTCAGACCCTGGCTAAAAGCTGCTTTCTCTATGCCAATCCAATCTGTAGAGTGCAAGATGTCCCGTACCCAAGCTGAAGATCACTCCTGGAGGCTTCCACAAAGCCCAAAACAATCTTACTCTGCAATGCCCACCCAGGCCCTTAGCACAGCAGCTGGCTATTTGATATCCAATTTAGGACATTTCTGTCTTCTTTCCCCACCCAGTCTCATCCATAATAGCAAGGTCTGTGTTAGCCCCTGGGCAGCCCAGAAGACCACTTTTTTGTATTGATAGTAGATAATACTTACATAACCGGATTGAGGGAGGAAAAAAATTAAGCACTGTTTTAGGCCAGTGCAGAAGATCCCTTAAACTCAGGAGTCCAAGACCAGCCTGGGCAACATAGTGAGCCCTCGTCTCCACTAAAAATAAAAATAATTAGCTGGGCATAGTAGCCTGTGCCTCTAGTCCCAGCCACTTGGGTGGCTGAGGTGGGAGGATTGCTTGAACTCAGGAGATTCAGGTTGCAGTGAGCTATGATCGTGCCACTGCACTTCAGCCTGTGCAACAGAACAAGACCCTGTTTCAAACAAACAAACAAATAAAACAAATCAGAAAGCATTGTTTGGATATCTAAGCCACTGTTTCCTTTGAGTATTAATAATCTAATTTTATGTACCTCCAAAACCGATTCTCACTGACCTCGATAAACGGTTATTATAAGCCCTAAGACTAATCAGGCAAAAATGTTTTTAAACCACCACAACCTCCAAGGAAAAAAAAAACCTGTTTATCAAAATACACACCTTGTTTTCTAATACTTAGTATCATTAACTATGGTATTGTTGTGACATTACTAACACAAAAATATAAACAGTGGTACAGTCATCCCATTGTATCTATGGGGGACTGGTTCTAGGGCCCCCCATGGATACCAAAATCCAGACGCTTCAGTGCCTTATATAAAATGGTCTGCACTGGGCACAGTGGTTCATGCCTATAATCCCAGCACTTTGAGATGGTGAGGTGGCCAGATTGCTTGACTCTAGGAGTTGGAGACCAGCCTGGGCAATGTGGCAAAACCACATCTTTATAAAAAAATTAAAAAAAAAAATTAGTCAGGTGTGGTGGCACATGCCTGTAGTCCCAGCTACTTAGGAGGCTGAGGTAGGAGGATCACTTGAACCTTGAGGTTGAGTCTGCAGTGAGCCATGAATGTGCCACTGCACTCCAGCCTGGATGACACAGCAAGACCCCATCTCTAAAAAAAAAGTCTAGTATTTGCATATGACCTACACATATTCCCCTGCATACTTCAAATCATCTCTAAATTACTCACAATACTGAATACAATGTAAATGCTATGTAAATAGACTGTATTATTTGGGGAATAATTACAAGAAAAAAGTCTGTACATACTCAGACACAGCCAGTCAAGTATGTACAGAGTACTTTTTAAAAATATTTTCAATCTGTGGTTGGTTGAATCCTTGGGTGCAGAACCCACAGATACGGAGGGCCAGCTGTACTTATTTCTTATGAAAAGAGGTCAATTTGATTAAGCTTCTGTGTTCCTAAAAAATTTAGAATCTGGGGCTCCAGATGCTTGGGGAAGAAAGCATGGCCGGGAAGGCAAGAAGCTTTGACAACAGCTTACTTGATGTCTCAGCTGGAGAAGGGACTCCCCAGGGTCTCACTAATACTCAGCAAGTCTAACAGTGAACTACTTTGGTGACGGCAGACAAGGAAAATTGCTTAAACACACAACAAAGCAACTGAGCCTTCTATGGTACTATACTGCCAAAGAGCAGATTCTTCTCCTTACAGCTCTTCCATCTGACACTGGTACAGCACTGAGACTCATCACACCATTTATGCACCTGATCTCCACATTGAAGAGCACTACTCAACTATAAATGGTGTGAGGACAAGGGCCCCAATTTTGTCCACTGTTACATCCCCAGCATCCAGCACAATGTGTACCATATACAGTAGGCTTTAAAATAAATATATGTGTCTATATGTATATACAGACAAGCAACAATGAAAGTACCTTTTAAGAAAAGCATCACTAGGTGATTCCACTGCTGTACAAATGGAGTGTACCTAGACAAACCTAGATGGTATATATTTTATTCATATAAAAATTTTATAGGTAAAATCAAATGTCCCAGCACCATTATTAAATATTAATCATTTCTCTTACTTGATCTGCAATGCCAGTATCAAGTGCCATACATCAGGTTTCTACATATGCTCCATCATAATCTTTTGGGACTACTGTCATATATGCAGTCCATAGTAGGCTGAGGTGTCATTATGCAGTGCGTACGTGTGTGTATATGTGTCTGAAAATACTATTTACATGTATGGTATGCTCTTAAGAACTGGGAAGATGGCAAAATACACACACACACACGCATATATACGCTGAGTATAATAAATAGATGGCAAAAATAAAGAAAAGTATCTTACCACTTCACTTTCACCATCACAGTGTCATACTGATTTTTCACAATATGATCTGAAGATAATTTGAAGAAATTATGTTAAATATGAGGTATCACATTAGTAAATTTCCCTCCAAGGCAAGATTACATGTAGACCATTTAATATTCCTTCCGACCAGATGTGAGCTTTATTTATAAACAGTATGTAAGATTCTGAAGAAAATATGATTGCAATACAGTAAGATCTCCTTCTGTATTCTGGCAGCACATCAAAAGACATGTCCCAAGAGGCCTAATACTGCACGGTCAGCGAAGAGGAAAAGTGAAAGAAGTCTTCTACTTTGCTGTTTCTCTGAAAAGGGAATCATATTAGGCCATTAAGTAGTCACATACATTATTTTATTGCTTGCAAAACCCTTGGGTAATAAAGAATTAGTACAAATTGCCACAGGCAGTTTTGGAAGAAAAACAGAACTGTGCAAAACAATGACAGCTGCTCTACTGCAGCAGTGGACAAATGCAGTAAAGAAAACAGTACATCAGTTGTTGTTTTCCTGCTTAAGTAGAGCGCTCTCCCATGTGTAAGCAGCTATAGAAGCACGTAACTCTGCAGAATCTGTGTGTAAATGCACAAGTAGGACAAGGGTGATAGATTGTAAATGGATTTGTAAAAGCTATCAAGTCATATTCAGTCTTTGACTCTTTCTCTCTCTCATACACACACACACACACACACACACACACACAACCACACACACACAGAGTTCCATTTTCTTCTAAATAATAAGACTGAGGAGCAGCTACAGTGAAAAGCCTGTGCACTCTGGACACACAAAAGTAAAAAAGGTCAACAGTTTTCATTGAGAGGAACATTAATATTTTTCAACGAGGATGCTTGCTAAGACAAAAATAAAGAGTGATATTTCTTTAATGTGGCCTATGAGCGAAGAAAACAACTTACTTTCTATGCAAGAAAACTCATTTGTATCACACCTTGTACAGGTAAACAGCAAGAATGAGTGATTCATTTTCACGGGATTAAGAGAATGAAACTGGACTCATATTTTTAGCCTTGCTTGAAAAATGCTGTTAAATGTCATATGTTCTTCTAAAGATTACCCAAAGTTCATTATTGTGCTACTTTAAGGTATTATGTGAGAATTTTATTTACTTTCAATGTCAAGAACCACAACTACTTTTGCACCAATCTAATATATACTTCTATAGTGTTAAATTTTTCAAAGTATGAGAATCCTGTAAAACTATGATTATAAACAATGTGAGAACTTTACATTTAATTACAGAATCTCATAAGAGCTTTTTATCTGTAACAAAAAACAGAGGACCCCTAACTTGTGAATTTTCAACTTTCAAAATTGTATAATAAAGAAAGAAAAACCTCTAGAGCAAAAGCACATCACTCTACCAGCTACCAACAGATGGCGAAAGCAGTCACAGGCAGCCATTCCAACACCACCTGCTACTTCACCTTCTACCGTTGGACAGGTTCATGCTTAGTTTCATGAAGTTTTAAATAACTGACTCTATTAAGTTTAACAAACAAAAGCATTACAAATAAGAAACGTATAACCAACCACAACAAAGTAAGAGATTTTAACAACTGAAGGTGATGAGAAAATGATGAATGTTTTTGCAAGTGGAAACAATTGTGGAGGACAAACTGAACCATGCAACACTGGAAATACACTGACACACATTCAAAAACAATCAACAAGAGATGAAAAAAAGCTCTAAGAGAATTATAAACAGAGAAAATGAAACCTGTGAAAACTATTTTATTAAACACTCCTATCAATTAAAAAACACATCCATAATATTTGTATATTTGTTTCTGTAATTTTCTATGTGTACCTCTGTATTTCATTCAATCTAAGAAATACATCAACTATTAGAGCCAATGAAGTATGGTATTTGACTGATGTATTATATATGTTATAAAGCATATACAACATTGGAATTTTCAAAGGAAACAAACAAGAGACACAGGGATTCTAATATTCTTCTCCCTGCACTTTAAGAGACCTTTTGCACAACAGTTTTGGGATCCTCAATCAGAATATAGGATGAAATAAGTACAATGGTATATGTTAGATCTCAATATAATGCTACTGAAAAGCAGATGCCTCATCTCCCCTATTACATTTATTATATATTGGATATCAACATCTGTGATAAACCTGACAAAACAAGCAAAAAAGCATGAAACAAATATTTCTTATAAAGTATTCCCACAAAGTTATTCATTAGAGTAATGATGCTATAGGAGTGAAAGGCATAGATTTTAGAGTCAGACCAACTTGGACTTGTAGCATGGTTATCTATGCCAGTCACTATTAAACACCAGACACTTGCGTATTCTCATCTATAAAATAAACATAACAATCCTTACTTCACAGAATGAAAATAAGGATGAACTGTGAGTAAGTGCATATACACAGCTTGTAGCAAATGTTCAGAACCCAACAAGACTCAATAAAGGACAACAAAGAGATTATTCATGGCAACTTACTTCATCTGTTTAATCACATTAGATTATCCAAAGTGCTAGCCAGAAAGATGGTATGTGAAAGGGTTTGACTTTAACCAGTCTAATTCACTTAAGTCACTTTTAGGTACCACAATTTCTGACAGAGAGTATGAACCCTCAGACCAAAGCCCATTTTTGCTTATAGATTTGAGTAAAGATAAATACAGGGAACGCACCAACAATGAGCAAACATACTGGCCTCTTTATCCAACCTAAGGTTCAGGGTACAGGGGCTCTTCATTAATCTAGCACTGGAAAGTTCTATGTGCCTGCTGTAATCAGCCTCAGATGCATCTGACAGCTGACAGTACCAATGGAACAACAAAGCACACTGTGAACAACACAGGCCAGAAGAATCTCCACAACAGCAAGGCTGATTTCAACAGGACAGTTTTCTTAATAAGTGCTTTTAAAACAAATACCAATTAAATACAAATTTACTGATAATATGATCTGTAAGGCTACATATTTTGCTAACTATCATTTATCAAGCACTACCACTTCTTTCTTAAACACAAACACTCCTGATACATTGTTTAAGATTTCCAAAATGATCAACTAAAGGATTATTGGGCACAAACCAAAGTATGGATGGCAAAAATCTTGACACCACTTGTGGGAAACAGGACAGTAGAATAACTGGCCTATGTATGTGTTTTCTGACCTCTGCTGCCTCTGTTTATTGCCCTAGGATTGGCAACAGCTACGCTCAGAATAAGAAATCTGAATTCCATCTACTAACTTGAATTGACTTTCTACACGTGCTTTTCAGAATGTCAGTGTTTTAAATTTGAACTCTTAATATACATTTTAAGGACTCCAGTCTGTACTCTCCCTGAAACTGTCAAGATTCTAACCTGAAATAATACCTGTCTGTTCTTGTTGTGTACTACCATACACTACCACTGGCATCGCTTTTAATGTGCTCATGGTGGTTCACATGAAAAGAATGTATGTTTCCAAACTATAAGCATTTAATTTGGGGGGCTGGATGTGTGTCCCTAACTTAAAGTTCAAAACTTGAGAACTCTGGTTATAACCTGGGGAATGAACTGGATACAAGAGTGAAAGTAGTCAAGAGAATGCAGCACTAATGTCATTACTGAGTGCCATGAGAATGAAAAAGACACTGCCTCCCTTTAAATGTCTGGGAAAACTCATGCCCCAAGAAACGCAGAGCCTCTGTCTCATTCAATGTGGACATCTTCTCCCCACAACAGCCCATAAAAGCAAAGTCTACATGCCAGAAACAAGAATAGAAATGGAAGATAATGCCAAAAGAATCCTGAGCAGCCCTATTAAAGATGATACGTGGAACCGAGACTCATTGGCTGGCTGAACTCACTTCCCATTAAGAATAACTCTAACTTTTGTCCATCTCCCTAGTAGATGCTGCTTAGCCAACTCCCTTCACGTGTCACTGTTCAGGAAGATGAGATTTAGTGACATGTATTAACAATGGGTAAGCATGTAGGCAACTTTAAGTATCACCAACCGTTGGTTTTCTCATTTTATTTATTTTTGCTTCATTAATAAAGTTTATTTGTACTTCCCATTTGTTTTCCTTTGCACTTCTTTTAAGTATTAGGCAGATGAATGCTTTTCTAATAAAGTTTCTTGTAAAGACTGGTTGAAACTGAGTCGTCTTTGGTACTGATGGTTTAGCTATCAATTACTTGCACAGAAGATTAGGGTCTAATGAATGTGTTCATTTGTAGTATTTTGTGAATATAGTATTTGATATATTTACCATGACCAATCTATTGCTTTTCTCTTTAGTGCATTCCAAATTCAAAATGGTCCAAAATCCAAAACTTTGTGAGCACCAACATAATACCATGAATGAAAAATTCCACACTTGCTGTCACATAATGGGTCATTACCAAAACAGCTGAAACTGTTTCATGCACAAAAATCACTAAAAATATTGTATAAAACTACCTCCAGGATACGTGCATAAGATGTATAGGAAACGCAAATGAATTTCATGTTTAGACTTGGGTCACATTCCCAAGATACCTCATTATATATCTGCAAATATTTCAAAATCCAAAAAAATCCAAAATTTGAAACACTCCTGGTCCCAAGCATTTTGGATAAAGAGTACTCAATTTGTACTGCTGGTTTTCGAGTACTTCTTAAAAATTTTTAATGGAACCACCAAAATGCAGTTATAATTACATTCAAGTTTTATAAAGTGTAAGTATCTCTCACTCTTGGCATGATTCATTAAGGGCTAAAAGAGATAAAGTAACTGCCAGGGGTCATGTCCAAGGGCAGGAGCTATTATAAGACAGGCAACTAACTGTAATCCCAACACACATTTTGGAGTCCGAAAGTCCAGAATTTAAATCCCAAATCCACATTAATAGCTATCTGACCTTTTAGCAAGTCACATAATCTCTCTGAGCTTTACTTTTAACATCTGTAAAATGGGAATGCTATCATTTACCTCTCAAGGCTGTTAGGAGGATTAAGTGAGGTATTTAATTAGCAGATACACATGAACGAGGTCAAGGCACTCTCCTAAGCACTTTTTAATATTAACTCATTTCATCTCCATAATCCTAAATTTTCTCTTTTACAGATGAACTAAAACAGAGAGGTTAAATAACTTTTACTTCTCTAAGGTACAAAGCAGCAAAGTCAAGATATGAATCCAGGCAGTCTGGCCTCAAAGTTCAGGCTCTTTAGCACCACACTAAGATGCTTCTCATAGGATCTAAAACACTTGCCTGGCACCTAACATAATGATGAGAATGATGAGAAACCACACAACGCCAAAAATAATATATAAGCATACCGCACCCTAGAGGCCCTTAAAGATGGTCTTGACTGAGACAGCATATAAAGTATATAAGTACATCTAGATTAAATTTACATGGCACAGAAATCTTTAAAGATACAAATTAATGCCAGCACTTTAGGAATTTAGAAGAAATCATCAATATTCCAAGTTCAAAAATCACTGTTTTCCCAGCATGAGTGCCTAGATTTTCTCTTGACATTGTTAAGTGAATGTTACCAATAATTGGCAGCTAATATTTTGGTCCTCTCAATATGTAGCACTCAATTTCAATTACAAACTACTGATATTAATTTTTGAAAGAAAATAGTCAAGTGTACTTTAATATAAAGATTCAGAAGAGAATAAAATTTACTAATTTCTTTTCAAAAAATCAGTATTTTTTAATAAAGTAATAAATGTTCATTGAAGACACTGAAATATACCAGGATACAGAGAAGACAACATCACCACCAGCAGTTCAGTATCAGCTTTACTTTTCAACGCAGTTTGAGACATTAAATTTTACAAATAAATGACTTCTTTATTTTAATTTTGGAAATAGATGAAATTTCATGAACCGAAATAATCAGTCAAGGAGTTTCAAAAAAGAAATGTGATTCAAACAGGTGAAACATTAACTCCACATAAAATTGTTTTAAAATAATAAATAATTTTCTCCACTTGCTTTTATTGTTGTTGGTTTGGTTTTGAGACAGTTTTGCTCTTGTTGCCCAGGCTGGAGTGCAATGGTGCAATTTCGGCTCACCACAACCTCCGCCTCCCGGGTTCAAGTGATTCTCCTGTCTCAGCCCCCCGAGTAGCTGGGATTACAGGCATGCACCACCATGCCTGGCTAATTTTGTATTTTTAGTAGAGACAGGGTTTCTCCGCGTTGGTCAGGCTGGTCCCAAACTCCAGACCTCAGGTGATCCGCCCACCTCGGCCTCCCAAAGTGCAGGGATTACAGGTACGAGCCACCGCACCCACTCCACTTCTTATGCTTAACGTAAACTAAGTTCAGTCAGATGATGTTTGACTGAATTCAAATTAAATGTTTTTTAAAATTTCAACTTTATAAAATGAGTCATATGTTTACAAACTGATTACTAATTAATGACAAAACTTGGAATTAAAGTTCATTCTCTTCCACAGTACAGATAAGGCCAAATCACTCAATAGGCATTACCCAAGCATAACATGTTTTAGCTTCTAAATATGGAACACTCTTATGAAAACAGACTTTCAGGGAGAACCAATACTATTTATATTAACACCTATTTACATTAGCACCTATTTACATTAACACCTATTTAGAAGACCTCTATGCTTTCAACACCTTATATCAGCATTCCTTTTGCCCCTGTTCCCGAAGGCCAATCTCAAAATCTAAGCCGAGCATCAGCCAATAAAAGGCAAGGAAAATACAAAGTAATCAAGTAAATTGCCCCTTTCTCTCTTCCCCTCAAGCCCTGTTCAATTGGCAAACACTGATAGTATTATAAACTCTTTCTAGGTCCTACCATCGAAACTAAAGGCGGATTTAATACTGTTTTACTCTAATTTATAGGGCAGATAAGGCTATTTCTGCACCTTTCAATGTTCTAACTAGTAACAATTAACACTTAATGTTTCAAATGATCCTTTAAACATCTTTTATTGTCATTTTCAATCATGAGTGAGCTCAAATCAATCAGATTAGTAAAAAGCACTCCAATACGGTGGTAACTCAAGAGTTCAGAATCAGTCTGGAGAAATAGCTCCTTATATCTCAGGCAATTTAACTTGAAAAAGTTCAGCTTCTACACTTTATTTGATTTAATGTTAATCAAGCTGGAACTAGTTTTTATTATATGCTTAAATGGTTTTCTAAGCAAGTGTTTTTATTTGCCATCTAAAGAACAAGCAGGCTTCTCATTCTACAGATACTCTTGTTAAAGACCCTTTATGCACTACATTCAACTACAGTGACAAGCCTCAAGGAATATTTTCATCATATTATGTGATTAGTGATTAAACAAAACAAGCATTACTTAAGAGGAATTTTATAAAACCATGGAGTTTCCAGAAACATTACATATGTATATGTGCCAAAACTGATTAGCATACTAAATTACATTTTATGTCAAGGTGATGTGCAGAGTCAGACCCAGTCTGGGCCAGTAAACATTATTTTATATGGGCCATGCTCTAACTCCTTAAAACTACTATTACAACACCAACACCACTACTTAAATTCCCTTTCTGCTCCATATCCCCATTTCCAGCCATACTACCCTGGTATAAGTACTACAGGCTCATAAATTAGCTCACTGAAGGATACAGAAGTTGTGATCTGATTTGAAATGCATGGGATTAGATTTTTATTCACACTGGATGTTGCCTAAACAATCCCGGCTCCATTTTGCAACTTCCCGCATTTGTAAAACTTCCCTTTAACTGTAACAAGCAACTGGAGAAAAGGATTAATAGGAAACCTGGCACTGTAGTTTACCAAATAACGCAGTACACAAGTAGACACAGGCCTGTAGGGAAATACAATCAGGACCAGCCACTGAACGCAATTGTTTTTTGAGTCTAAAGATAAAACAGTTTGATTCTTGGATTGTCTGATGACAGCATGAAACTAAAAATCACAGGCATTTATTGTGGGAAGGTCCTTTAAAATGAAATGGTCCAAACCCCTTGTTTTCTTGATGAACAATGGAAAAGGATTAGACTAATTTCAATCCAAATATTCACGTGCCTGCTATGTGCTGTGTATTAGTTCACAAACTGAATTTTGTAAAGAGACTTATTTAGTATACATATGAAACATGCCTGTTTACAATACACAGTTTTTTTGTTTTTTTGGCGGGGGGGCAGATGGAGTCTCGCACTGCCACACAGGTTGGAGTGCAGTGGCGTGATCTCGGCTCACTGCAACATCCGCCTCCCAGGTTCAAGCAATTCTCCTGCCTCAACCTCCTGAGTAGCTGGGATCATAGGCACCTGCCACCACGCCCAGCTAATTTTTGTATTTTTAGTAGGGACAGGGTTTCACCATGTTGGCCAGGCTGGTCTCGAACTTCTTGTAAGCCACCATGCCAGACCCACAAGTTCACTTTTAAGTCTATAAAATTAACTAAGAGGCAGTACAGATTTGTGGGAAGAACAGAAATCCAAGCGCTGGAATCACTTAGTAAATTAAATACTGTGGTGCTTTATGCAAATCATTCAACTTCTTTCTTATTATAGATGGGCAATCTTACGTCACAAGTCCTTCCAACACCAGTAACAAAACAAATTAGGTTCATTTGTTAAAAAAATAGCATTGAGTCATTTGAAAGTCCACACTTGGATACTAGGAATTTGAATTAAAATTAAAAGTATTTAAGTCTGCTTAATATTATGGTAGATTATGAGTAAAATTACTTGTATATGGATAAAATAGAAGAATATTCTGAAAGAATATATTAGAGACCATTCATTGTGAGTATGTCTGGTGAAAAGGGGAAACAGAAGGTAAAGAATGGGACTTCTGTTTCTCAACGTGCAGTCTCTTACACTGCCTAATTCTTTCATGGGTATGTATTATTTTTATAATTTTTCAACTCTAATTTTTTTTTTAAAAAGTACTTAAATCATGGAAGGCAATGCAATATAGCAGAAAGTTCTTTCTACTGGACTAGAAAAGGAGAGAAAAGACTTCTAGTCTGGCTCAGTTAGCTCTGTAAGCTTGGGACATCTATATAAGCTTGGGAAGTCTATACAAGTTCCAACATTCTCTCTTATGAAAACAAGAATGAAACTACACTGCTGTCACCATCCCACTGGACTCGATGTTATATTAATTGGTCTTAGGTTACTATTCTCTCATTCAATTGTTCAGTGCATTCATCAAACACTAAAAGAAGAACAAGAACTAAATGAATGTAAGAGTGTAGAAATTAATTTCTCTATAATCAAAATAATTTATAGTAAAAAAAAAACTATCAGAGTTCTGGAAATGTTTAATTTGCGAAAGGAGAGAAGAAATAAAAGATAAACTTGGTGAAAATCCAAAATCTATTATTGAGGAAGGTAAATAAACATATGTTCAGCCCTTGACCTGAGGTGATTTTATCAGAATGCTTTCCAAACATATGTCAGTAATTAAATTTTTGAAATCTTCTAAATCACATAAATTACACCTCTGGTAGGGATTATGAGATGATACTATCTTCTGTTTCCTAATTGAGTGATGGATCATACCTTCTTTTTCTAAATACTAATTCAATTACTTATCTCCCTAATGATGGATCTGAATGCATGAAATTACTCTTTTCCACTTAAGATTCATTCATCCTGTATCAGAGAAGAATAAGATGCATGATTGCATTTTTCTTCACAGCTTTATGTGACTGCTAACAGGGTCATGTGGTTATCAAAGCCACTTTCTTGCGATTTATTATTAATATGTATTTATTGCAGTTTTCTCCCCAATCACATACCTTAAATAAAACATACTGTTAAACATTAAAACTTGAAGTCTGGCTGGGAGCAGTGACTCATGCCTGTAATCCCAGCACTTTGGGAAGCCAAGGTGAGGAGATCAGTTGAGGTCAGGAGTTCAAGACCAACCTGGCCAACATGGCAAAACCCCGTCTCTACTAAAAATACAAAAATTAGCCGGGCGTGGTGGTGCAAGTCTATAGTCCCAGCCACTCAGGAGGCCAAGGCAGGAGAACTGCTTGAACCCAGGAAGCAGATGTTGCAGTGAGCCAAGATCTTGCCACTGCACTCCAGCCTGGATGACAGCGTGAGACTCTGCCTCAAAACAACAACAAAAAACTCAAAGTCTTCTTTAACATTTAAAATATGCCCAATTTTTAAGTTTTAAAAGAATACTTTTTCTTTTATGTCACCTAATAGACAAAATGAATAAAGGAGGGGGGAAAAAATGACACCTTTTTTCTTCCATAACTCTAAGTTTGGCTAAATGTTACAAAAAAAGTATCTGTCCTCCAAAAAATTGTATCTTCTAATTTACTATTAAGCACCAGTCACTGAATATCTAGGCAAACGTTCAAGAGGCAGACAGAAAGCCTAACCACTCCATACTCCTGTTCTCTATTCTTTTGACCCTAAGATTCAAATTGATTGGAGACACCTGACTATACTAAAAATTTTCACTTTGGCAGCTCTAAAGGAAGGCACAGACCATGTGACTACCACAAGGGAGCCCTTGACAGAATAGCATCCAGCTTAGCCTCTTAGAGCAAGTATGCAGACCACTGCATATAAATTCGGAGAATGTGTAAGGATGGAAACCATTTTCTTCTTCCTAAATATGTATTTAAGTACCCTGCTTGAAGCTTTACTGTGCAAGCAAGGTTCATTTAAAGCAAAAACAGAATTAGGAATCTTCTTCAAAGTCTAGAAGGCTCTACAGTGTCTGGTCTCCACAAATAGTTTGTCCATTGTTTGCCATTAAACTTTCTAACCCAGAGGCTAAAAAAATGAATGACCACTGTTTTTTGTTTCTTCTTTAATATTTCACACTTAACATTAAACCACTGTATCTTACCTTTTTCATTTTTGGGGGGAAATGAGGTATTTATTATTTCTTTGCTAAGATTAAGTGCAAGAAGAAACTTGGAATCAGACTGTTCTAGCAGTTGCCCCTTTGCAGTGTGACCTTGGTCAAGTTATTTATCCCCGTGTATCTCAATTCCTTTAACTAAAATTAGGAGTATCACTACTACTACCACTTAATCTCACAAGGCTACTGTGGGGGCTAACAACACATAAAGACTGTACAAGTAGTTTGCATAAACATCCTGCCTTTCTCCTTTAAAATGTGCTCTCAGCACTTTCTAGATCTGTGTAATATGATTCCCTAGGACTCCATTTCCTCAGCTGTAAAACCAAAGAAAATAACACAAAGTACCAGGTATGCAGTGAACACTGGAAATAATTTATGTAAACCATTTATCAGCATAGTATCTCAAAAAATGCTAGTCCTAACTTACAAATAATAGATCCTTTTCCTTCCAACTTGAAGCTGTGCTACTGAACATCTTCACGTTGTAGTTTTTGATCCTGCCATTTCAATTTGTCTTGTGGGTACACATCTAGACCTGCAAGCTCCAGGAAATAGACTTCCTTTCTGCTAACCCCTTCCCTTAAAGTTTGAAGAAGATGCCAAGTGATTGAATCCATCCAGAGAAGCTACAGTGGCACCAGATAATACCATAAAGAATATGCTATAATAGGTTTCAGGTGTTTCTCAACTGCAGTAGTGTGAGATACGCTCCAGCCTCAAAAAAATAACATGAGCCATAGGAGACGGAAGATTTTAAGTGCTAAAATCCTTGGCAGGAGACAAAATAAAGTAATACAAAAGACACTTAATGGAGGCCAAGCATGGTGGCTCATGCCTGTAATCCCAGCATACTGGGAAGCTGAGGACAGAGGACTGCTTGAGACCAGGAATTCAACACTGGCCTAGACAACATAGTAGGACTCTATCTCTACAGTAAATACACAAATTAGCTGGGCACAGTGGCACACACCTGCAGTCTGTTACTCAGGAGGCTGAGGCAGGAGGACTGCTTGAGCCCAGTAGTTGGAGGCTGCAGTGAGCTATCATCACACTACTGCACTCCAGCCTGGGTGACAGAGCAAGGTTTTGTCTTACAAACAAAACAAAACCCAAAAACTACAAAATGCACTCACTAAAAACAGTCCCAGGGCACATTAATGAATTCTGCAAAAGCAAGGGGTCAAGAGCAGTTGGAAGAAGTTATATATGAATCACCATAATACTGTAACAAGTTTGAACTAAGCCCTCAAAAGAAGGCTTGTTTTTGAGGGTTTTTTAACGCTTTTTTTTTAATCTTTAAGTATCAAGACCATGTTTATCTGTAACCCTGGAATCACACAATTTTAACAAGCAACTATCCCAATTTTTCAGTCATTACTGCCAATTCTCGAAAGCAATTCACCATCTTTTATACATCTTGAGCCCAAAGGGCAGAGCACAAATGGACATAAAATAATATCTCTGCTACTCTCTGGGTCTCAGGAGTCCTATTTTCAGGGCAACCTCTTCATATCTTCCAAAGCTGCTAAGCATGCATTTTCCTCTCCAGTCAGTGCAGTCTTTCCTTGAGACACCACAGTGACATGTGTCTTCTTACTGCTGCTTCCCTCCTCTTGATTCCAACCCAAGCCATCTAAACCTTACAGGCTTGTCAAAATCAACTTTAACTTCATAAATATCTCTTCTTTACTAGAGCCCATATCAGTATCTACCTGTTTTCACCTTCTTACCATCTATTTAACAGATCAAGATACTAATTATAACAGTGTCTTGCCTCTAATGGCTTTAAATGCTTATGTCTTATCTTCATAATACTGAGTTCCTTGGCAGGACTTCATAAAGTTATTTTACTCATGCCCACTAATGGCCAAAGCAAGATCATTTTTCTTTGTGAAAAACTACTGTTAGAAGAGCTACTCACAGAATATAGATAACAAAACACATATATTAGGAAATTAGTAAATAAGGTAGAACAAGTATTTAGAGTAAATATAAAGTATCTTCTTGCTTTCAGTTGACAGTCATATATGCATATGCTCGGACTGAATGTCATAACTATTAAGTAAAAATAAAGGAATGGAACAATGGGCAGAGTATGTATACCACTGGATATACTATCTGTATAAGAAAGGGAATATATACATACACATTTGTGTACATACGCACAGACTAATCTCTGAAAGGATGGAAATGAACTGGCAATAGGGTTTAACACTAAGAAAACTGGGTGGCCAGGCAGTGGATATAGACGACTTACTTTCTCACCCTATACCATTTTATGCTGCTAAATTTTGTACCATATACATGTATTTTCAATTCCAAATGATAAACAGAATAAAATAGCTTATTTATTGAAAGGAAAACATTTTTTACATATACATATTTTAGTAAATTAATTAAATAATTGGCCGGGTGCTGTGGCTCACGCCTGTAATCCCAACACTTTGGGAGGCTGAGGCGGGGGGATCACTTGAGGTCAGGAGTTCAAGACCAGCGTGGCCAAGATGGTAAAACCCCGTCTCTACTAAAAATACAAAACATTAGCCACACATGGTGGCACCTAACTGTAGTCCCAGCTACTCGGGAGGCTGAGGCATAAGAGTTGCTTGAACCCGGGAGCTGGCAGTTGCAGTGAGCTGAGATCGCACCACTGCACTCCAGCCTGGCGACAGAGTAAGACTTTGTCTCAAAAAAAAAAAAAAAAGAAAACAAAAATTAAAATGCTCTTCTGTGCATAGGATTTATTATGATAAAGACTCAAACATTCAATCATTTCTTGGGCAATTATAAATGCCAGCCTCTATGCAATTTTGTAGAGATGAATTATTTTAACACTTTATAATTCATAATCATTTTTACATATAATTTATAAACATTATTAGTGAAAGCAGAATAAATAACTGTGAAAAAATAGTGCTAATGAAACTAGAAAGGCCTGAATTTAAATCCAGGATCCTAGACTTTGTAGATGGGGCATGGTTCTCAGCTAATTACTTAATTTGTCTTAACGCTAATATCCCTCTTAAGAGCAGAGTTCAGCAAACTATAACCCCAAAGCAAATTACATCCTGCCACCCATTTCTTGTAAATAAAGCTTTACTGGAACAATCCATGCGTATTTGCTTACATATCATCTATGGCTGCTTTCTCAGTACAATGGGAGACTTGACTAGTTTTGATAGAGCCCATGTACCCCATAAAGCCAAAAATACTAATTATCTGGTCCTTTATTACAATAAAAGTTCACCCGCCCCTCCTAAAAGTAAAATGCATACAAACCACATCTACTTTGAAATTGTCTAAGAATATAAAATCTCAGGATATGTATCCTAGAGCAAAGAAAAAGAAAAAAAAAAAAAAAAAAGAATAAAAAAGACTAAAAGTTTAAAAAAGACTATAAAATGCCACTCCAAGTAGGAAGCAGGTCAAAACTATTTCAGAATGACATCAAGACATTATTAATCTTTTTCACTCCTCCTCCAAGTGTACAGTGGAGTTTTCCAGAGGCTACATGGAATTGTGATGGCAAAAGACTACAACACAGCTGTATTCACTTAAGCCAGATATTAAAGAAGTCTGCAAAAACAGTGCCATTATTCTTACCACATTTTGTTTCAAAACATAGTTATTTTAGTTAAAATATAGTCATTTATGTTAACATGTAGTGGGTTTATTATTATTATTATTATTATTTTAAAAGTCAGACATAACTTTTCTCAGTTTTATTTGTGTTGTTGGTGGCGGTGGTGGGTTTTTTTGAGACGGTCTCGCTCTGTCACCCAGACTGGCAGCGGTGTAATTACAGCTCACGGTAGCCTCAAATCTCCCAGGCTCAAGCAGTCCTCCCACCTCAGCCTCCCAAGTAGCTGGGACTACAGGCACACACCACCATGCCCAGCTAACTTTTTTTAAACCTTTTGTGGAGATGGGGGGGCCCATTATATTGCTCAGGCTGGTCTCGAACTCCTAGGATCAAGGGTAGGATCAAGGGATCCTCATGCCTTGGCCTTCCAAAGGGCTCAGATTACGAGCATGAGTTGCTGCACCCAGTCTTTTTCTTCATTTTATTATTATTATTTATTTTATTTTTTTGCAGCAGGATCTCTGTCACCCAGGCTGGAGCGCAGTGGCAGGATCACGGCTTATTGCAGCCTTGACCTCATGGGCTCAAGTGATCCTCCTGCCTCAGCTCCCCAAGTAGCTGGAACTTCAAGCATGTACCATCATGGCTAACACTAGTATTTTTTTTGTAGAGACAGGGTTTTACCATGTTGCCTAGGCTGGTCTCGAATTCCTGGGCTCAAGCGATCCACAAGGACATTCTAAATTTTTTAGGAAAACAAAGTAACATCTGTCAGAGAACATGCAAACTACTAGCTCAAGTTCACAGTTTCAATATTAGACTGTATTAATTTACCTTCAATAAAGTCAAATATTTGTGAAACTGGTTTTTCGGTGGTAGCTGTGATACAAAGTAAAATCAATGCAGACAGAAAACAAGAGTAGTGATTTCCAGCCTGATTCTTTGGTTTGAGTTGTGCAGTGCTCAACAGGCATACACATCCTGTTAACAAGCAACTGCAGCTATTTAAGAATAAATTTTATTGTTTTATTGCAGTATGTGCATTATTTGCTTAAACAGTACATAAATACTTATTATTTGGACTTAGTAACTAGGACTGTTAAGTATTTCTTTTGGCCTAGGAATACCATGAAAGGTATTCCTAGGGCACTATAAAAACAATCAAGTTTAGGAACTTCTGGTTTAAGGGAACATACTTTGCACAATCCACATTTCACTGTTCTTTAAAGGTCACAAATTTAGTGAGGTTTTACATTAACTTGTAGATTTGTGGCCAGCAGGAACAGTTTCTGTCCTGACAAACAGAGCGCGCCCATTATGGCTTGCAGTCCTCAGGACATTAACCACTTTTGTAACTAACTCAGCAATCTTATCCATATTTTTCCTTTTTTTTTTCTTGAGACGGAGTCTCACTCTGTCTCCCAGGCTGGAGTGCAGTGGCGCGATCTCGGCTCACTGCAAGCTCCGCCTCCCAGGTTCATGCCATTCTCCTGCCTCAGCCTCCGGAGTAACTGGGACTACAGGTGCCCGCCACAGCGCCCGGGTAATTTTTTGTATTTTTAGTAGAGATGGGGTTTCACCATGTTAGCCAGGATGGTCTCAATCTCCTGACCTCATGATCCACCCACCTCGGCCTCCCAAAGTGCTGGGATTAGAGGCTTAAGCCACCGCACCTGGCCTATCCTTATATTCTTTTATAAATTTTCTATAAAGTCCTAACTAGTCTAATGCTCCTTAAACTGCTTCTAACATCATACCTGTTCCCTCACTAATTAATGAGTTATAAAAATGTTTGGCAATTATGTTTTATATTTGCATTAGGATGCTAATTTTGTCCTTTTGTAAACTGTACTTTAGAATGCTGAAGTCCTTTTCTAGTATATCTAGAAATAACTATTTTTAAAAGCCAAAATTTTAAAATTTCACTAATTACCAAGTACTTTGGAGGAATGTATATATAAGAAAATACAAAGTATGGCATAAAAAAAGATTCTATACATACTCCTGTATTTAAATAGTGGATATATCTATATGTTAGAATATAATCCAACTATCTTGTAAGTCTATATGGTTTTCTATATTTTCTACCATTTAATAAATATATTCAGGCTGGGCACAGTGGCACACACCTGTAATCCCAGCACTCTGGAAGGCCAAGGCACTTGAGTTCGAGACCCGTCTAGGAAACATGAGACCCTGTCTCTACAAAAAATACAAAAATTAGCCAGGCATGGTGGCATGCGCCTACAGTCCCAGCTACTAAGGTGACTGAGGTGGGAGGATCACCTGAGCCCAGGAAGTTGAGACTGCAGTGAGCTGCCATCCTGCCACTGCACTCCAGCCTGGGCAGCAGAATGAAACTCTGTCTCAAAAAAATAATAAATATATTCGATCCTTTTATAATCAGAAAAATACACAATAGACTTGTTTAAATGTTTGGGATGATCTATGAACACATTCTTTTTTAAAAAGTGCTATTAATGCAAGTTTTAAAAAAAGAATGAGGGAGTGATATAGAATTAAATTCCCTCCAAAGAAACATTTTAGTACTATTCATTAAATAGAGGGCTAAGGACAAAAGAATAAATGGCAATATTTGTATAATTAGTTACTTCCAATGACAGACTATGCCAGTAAACTAAATATAGAGATAACAACTTATTTTACTCTCAATTTTCCACTTATTCTTTCTAATTTTTTTTTACTTCATGTCAAACATTCTTATCTAGATCACTCTTTTCATTTGAAGCTACAGAAGTGACAAATGTGCCTAACAAGGGAGAAGAAGGGGAAAAACTTTCACTTTGGGGGTATACTTATGAGGAACAGGTGAGGAGGGAGCAAAGTAAAAAGCAAATGAGTAAATATGTCTCTATATGTACTGAATCATGTCCATCCAAATGAGAAAAAAAATCTAGAAGTGTTGGTGGTTTGTAAGGAACTTGCTTCTTTCCACATCTGATAACTGACTCTGGATCCACTTCTTTCTGGGTCGCTTTTCACCTAGGCTGCCTCCTTTATTACCCAGAGTTGCTCTCTCATCTTATTAAAGATACTTGGCTCAGCACTACTTAGAACTTCCTCTTGTTCGCTTCAGAAGCATATACACGAAAATTGGAACCATACAGAGAAGATCAACATGGCCCCTGCACAACGATGACATGCAAATTCATGAAGCAATCCACATTTTTAAAACTATAAAAAGAAAAAAATAAAGAGAACTGCATATCATGCATGAAATACTGAAAATGGACTACCACACTTGTAGTGGGTCTAATAGTCAAAAGGCCTCTTTACAACTACATGTGAATGTAAGACCAAAGTCAAACCTCTGAAAACATTTGGTCTAAAGGAGGGAATGTTATGGAAGTTCCACCATCTGCTTTCAATGAATGATTTATAGAACAAAAGACCTGAATATATGTAAACAACATCAAATGATTTGAAAAAGGATTAATAAAATGTTACACACTACTATCCGTAAATTAGGATCATTTCATTTTGTCAAGTTGATAGGTCTGACTCATAAAACTGCATAAGGTACTATGAGAACCAAGAAAAATTTATGAAACAGGCTTTCAAAGAGTTATCTAGTCATTCATTCAGTTATTTACATCTATTATCTCATTTAATCTTGTGCAGGCCAGGCGTGGTGGCTCGTATCTGTAATCCCAGCACTTTGGGAGGCCGAGGTGGGTGGATCACTTGAGGCCAGGAGTTCGAGACCAGCGTGGCCATCTGGTGAAACTGTTTGTCTACTAAAAATACAAAAATTAGCCAGGCATGGTGGTACATGCCTATAATCCCAGCTACTTGGGAGGCTGAGGCACAAGGATCATTTGAACCCGGTATGGAGGCTGCAGTGAGTCAAAATCGCATCACTGCACTTCAGTCTGGAAGACAGAGCGAGACTATGCCTCAAGGAAGAGAAAAAACAAACAAATCTGCACAACAAACGTCTGCCATTTATTTTCAGAGGAGCAGGCTATTGGTTGGCAAATTCAGGTCCACCAGGAAAACTCGTAATAATGCATACGTTCATCACATCCTGAAAATGCTGCATGTACAAAAAGTCATAATTCTTGAGTTAAAAATGTAGAATTCTGAGTATTTATCGTGTGGATCAGGACAACTGGCCCGTTCCTCTGCCTCCCTGTACCTGGCATCACCCTAGCCTCAGTTACAACTTGGTCCCTCAGTACCTTCAACTGCTTCTGAAAATGCCTGACATGTTTAAAGGAGTTACAGGTGGTACTGCACCCCTCCTTAAAGGAGATCAAATATACAGGATGCCAATGTCTCAAATGAAGACTACACAATGATGTACCCAGAAGAATTAAAAGAGCTCTGAAACATGTAATGCTTGAATTTTACAGCAAGTCAAAGCACAAATACAGAACTCTTGGTTCGGCATCATCTACAGAGCATACCTTGTATTGTACTTCAAACACTGAGCCATGTTCAAACTTACCAGTGTAATATTCCTCAAAGGAAGAATCCTCTAGTTTGAAATGTACTTAATGATTTTATCAATTTTTTACTGGGTAATTTTAGCACCATGTGGTTCTTCGGGTTGGGGAAAAGGGTGAGCCTTTCCACTATTAAAGTGTCCTTTGGTAACTTACCTTTTTGAACCCACAAAACATGCTTGAAATCATCAAGGAATAATGCACGACGGTACATATTCATTCTACTACTTGAGCACACTCACGTGTTCAAGTCAGTAGTATATGCTTTCAGAGAAGGGGTAAGGGCTGCAGGTAAAGTTGAAAACGTAAAAGTATATACAATCCCAATTTTTCTGTTTTCACATATTGTTAAGAGAAATCATAATGTCTTGTTTCTTTCACTAAAGAATTCTAGTTGAGTGTGATTTTTTTCAATAGTGAAATTAAAGCCCAGAAATACTATTTATTCAAGAACAAAACAAATCATTAGCAGAAAAAAAGTTATGTGGAAGAGGTAAACTATTTTCTGATATAAAGCTTAAATCCTAAAATATAAAAATTAGCCGGGCGTGGTGGCATGCACCTGTAATCCCAGCTACTCAGGAGGCTGAAGCAGGACAATTGATTGAACCCAAGAGGTGGAGGTTGCAGTGAGCCGCCAGCCTCCAGCCTGGGTGACAGAGCAGCACTCTGTCGCCAAAAAAAAAAAAAAAAAGAAGAAGAAATAAAGGTGGGGAGATGACATGCTACACTGAAATTGATGTTTTAAATCACAGGGACAAATACCAAAATTTACCAGCCAACAGCCCAATTTTCTTTTAGTGAAAAGTACCCCCTATATAGCTAGTCATTTTTTTAAAATCTCAGTTAACATGGAAATACTTTTAGCCAACTGTTTTCAATTACATATACTGTGATGTCCCTTTATTTTTCTACATTCTCAATACCAGTTAACACTAAATAAACAATACTACTCAATTTCAGGAGTACATAATTATCCCTCAAATGTTGCCTAACAATGTTCCCTCTAGGGTCCTCTGTGTGCAAATTCCTACTTTATATATGAAGCACGTTTAAGATCTCAAAATGTGTTGAGGCTATTTCTACTACAAGAATCGCAATTCACAATCCAGCATGACAGGGGACAAAGTCCAACAGTACTGTAGGCTTCCTATTAAAAAATACTCATACTAAAATAAGGGTCACAAACAGCCCAATTGCTCAAACCACTCAATAATGAATAACACTGACAAATAACCACACGAAACCAATTATTATAAGAATCAAAAGATCTTAACCCAACTATAAAATGTAGTTTAAAAGATCATCTTTTAACATCAAGAATGGTGAAGACACTATTTCTATTTTAATGACATAACTCAATTTTTGTTTTGTTAGATTACTTTTCAAACCTCATTTACCACTTTGATCCTAAAGCATATGAAACAGATTTACAAAGGAAAAGCATGTACTATTCAGTTCAACCCAACCTATCATACCTTTTGTGCTGGGAATTATAGATCTTGACTAGAAAAAAAGGTAAAATTATGATGTATACTGGAAACTAAAATAAATGATTCTATATTAAAGATTCAATTTAGGAGTAATGTAGGAATGGGGAAAGGAGAAAGACTAAATTCTCATCTTCTATAGTATGAATTCAAGAGAAGACTAAAATCTCACACACACACACACACACACACACACACACACACACACACGACATTAAGAACAGCAGAATAAACATGCTATTAATAAATTTAGATGTAAAATGCCACAACAAACAGTTAGAAATGTTATTTCAGGGGAGCAACTCAAGAAGAGAGATGGAATTTAACTTGAATTGCCAGGGAAGACAGAGTGAGTGGGAGAGAGAGAATATGAGCAAAGAGAAAATGAGTTTAGACTAAGCTAGAATTGTGAAGGGCAACTCTGGCTGGATAAAATGGCTTCTGCTGGGGAGCAAAAACGCTAGACAATGCTTGGGCGATCCCTACACAACTGACACACATTATGTTCTTCTGTTGGACAGTGCTTCACCAAAAGTAGTCTAACCAAAGTATATACAAGGGCAGAGTGATCTGAGACAAAAGAAACTATAAGTCAAGAGACGCAGGTAGAAGACAACAACAGACCTGACATTCTATCAAGGAGGCAGCTCCACCGTTTCCATAATATTTAGTATTTTAATTTAGCACTCAGTTTTCCATGATATTTTTTTTTCTTTTCTTTTTTTTTTTTTGAGATGGAGTTTCGCTCTTGTTGCCCAGGCTGGAGTGCAACGGTGCGATCTTGGCTCACTGCAACCTCCGCCTCCCGGGTTCAAGCGATTCTTCTGCCTCAGCCTCCTAGGTAGCTAGGATTACAGGCATGCACCACCATACCCAGCTAATTTTGTATTTTTAGTAGAGATGGAGTTTCTCCATGTTGGTCAGGCTGGTCTCAAACTCCCGACCTCAAGTGATCTGCCTGTCTCGGCCTCCCAAAGTGCTAGGATTACTGGCATGAGCCACTGTGCCCAGCCCATGATATTCTTTAACCATAAACATCAAGCTGTTATACTTCAATCTTATACAACTGTTAATAAAATCCTAAATGAAGCATGCAGCCACACTTAATAGACAGGTTCTGAGAGATAGATCTAATAATTTCTACAAACCATACTTAAAAGCTTTATTTTTATAATATCCTTTAACACTCCACAACAAATAGTTATACTGTTATAATATACATTACACATTTTCAAAAATTTTTCCTTTCACTCCATAAAAGGATAGCAACAGAACCACAATGCTAGTAAATACCATATTTTCAAATTCATACCAAAATCATGGTGATTTCAAACATTTGGCAAGACTACTTCTTTAAAATTAGAAAATAGCTGATGTCATTATTTTAGCGGTAAAATCAGTATACGATATGACATTTCTTATACTGCCCTTATGTAGAAAGATTTATAGTAGAAATACCTACCTTATTTAATGTAAACTGTGTAAATAAAAACTGATTCATAAATATTTGGCAAGCTTCCTCTAATACAAGAAATTACCAAAATCATAAAAAAATCCTTATTTTTTTCTAAATATTACTACCACCAGTTTCACTAATAATGGCAAATAGCTACCATTACACAACAACCAGATGTTAGGTTCTGTATTAGCTACTTCATTTATGCTATCTTATTCAATCCCACAAGATTCATCTACAAAAAAGGCAAGCTTAAGGTGAGTAATTTTAAGTTTAACAGAATTTATGCATATAATCTTTTTAATTAACATTTTAAATTGCTTCCTTAAACTAATGAGGAAAAAAATGTTAGAAAAAAATATGTAAAGTCAACCAAAAGCAACAGTATGAAACTGTATTCTTAAGCATCTTTTCAGAAATGAATATTCTTGTTGAAAGAGAAATGTTCTGAAATCTAACTCTAATCTGTAATGCTTTCCCCCTGGTGCCAAGTTGCTACGCAGATGCCACAGTCAGAAAATTTTACCAAGCGTGATCACACTTTTCAAAGAAAGGACCCCATTTACTAACAGCACACTACGAACCACACAGGCAGCCGTCCCTCAATCGCCTCCATTCCCCTTACAATCATATCATCTGCCTTTCAGCCTTGTTTGCTCACCTCCCAGACCCTTCTTCCTCTTACTGGTCTGTCTCATTTCTCATCATCCTACCTCATTCTGCAAAAAAAGTTCATAAGGGCTGTTAAGAAACATTTGTATAGAACACTAAAAGTGCATCAGGAAAAGGTTTTATATAAATGTTAACTCAAAATATATAATAAAGATCTTTTATGTCTATACATTTTTTAAAAGATGATACCCTCCTTGACAAAGGATGGTACGCAAAGTTTTACATCCTAAAATACATATCAGGTTCCCCTCCCAGTAGTACAAACTAGTTCCTTCCACTCCAACACGACACTCCCTTTAAAAAAATAACCATAAATTCTGAAGAAGATATTTAAAACTGCAAAAACCTGAGATACGAAATGCAGGCAGATCCTGGGGGAGGGGCAAGAGTTTACCACCAGAAGGAGGAAATGGCACTGAATCAATCATCCTCATTCTCATGATAGTGTCCACCTACCCCTGCACCCTCCTTTTTAAACAGTTTGTAGCATAGGGCAGACTGAACCACAATAGCTAAAACTGACAGAAACCCCACCTTGAGTCTTAATGGCAAAGAACCAGAGGACTGAGTTAAAGAGCCCACCGCTGCTAGAACAGAAATTCTGGAAGGAAGAGAATCAGAGACACAAACTGCCCAAATCTCTGGCCAACTCCTAAATTAGTGCATGGTGCAGGCTCTCAACAGCCTGGGAAGGCTAAAACAGTGGTTTTCAACCAGGGGTGACTTGCCCTCCCAAGGAACATCTGGAACTATCTGGAGACATTTTGGGTTGTCACGACTGAGGGAGAAGGGTGTGACTGGCATCCGGTAGGGAGAGATCAGGGATGCTGCTGAACACTATACAATGCACAGGACAGCTCTCACCACAATTATCCAGCCCATGAATCAACAGTGCCAAGGCTGAGAAACCCTAGGATAAAAGAAGCCCACCACAAATGAGACAATAGTCTGGAGTCTGAATTCAGCCAAAGTTAACTCCTTGCTTAAAAAAGAAAAAAAAAGAAAAGGCCAAATTAACAATGTTCAAACATAACAGAATCCAGAGTCTCGACACTATATCAGTGTTCAGAATATAATTCAAAATTATTCAACATATGAAAAAAAACAAGAAAAATCTAACCCATATTCAAGAGAAAACAAAACCAATGGAGAAAATCCAGATTTTTTTAGTAGCAAAAATCTGTAAGCAATTATTGTAAGTAGCTTAAGGACATAAAGGAAAAGTGCTCACAATGAATAAACAAATACAAAATGACAGCTGAGAAATGGAATGATAAAAAAGGTCCAATGGAAATTATGGAACTGAAAATGACAATATCGAAAATAAAATATACACTTTCCAGTTATTTAAATCTTCTTTCAAAATCTGCCTTCTTTTATGTCCACACCACAGTAATGTTCACTAAATTCTATTCTATAAAGATGGTATTCTCACTGTGTTGCCCAGGCTGGACTTGAACTCCTGAACTCCTGGACTCAAGCAATCCTCCCGCTTCAGTCTCTATGGCATATGCATATAGCTAGGACTATACGCATATGCCACAGCACCCGGCGATTTTCACTAAATCTTGACTATAATTATATAAACCAGAAACTAAATGGAAATGAAAAGGATGATATCATCTAAACAACCATTTGATATTATTAAACCAATGGGTTCAGTCTGAAAACATACCATAAGTATCCTTTTAGGATTAATAATACAGGTGGCAGAAATATATGGTAGACTATAACAGGAATTCATAAGTAATAATAAGCCACACTGGAAAATTAATTTATACTTACTACAGCTGAAATTTTCCAAATTAAAATTAAGACAACATTCCCCTCTCGCCTACACAGATGAACTGTTTTCTCATTTTGTAAATACAAAATAAATGTGGAAATGAAAAAATATAGTAACAGCAAAAAATAGGAGCAGTCATTTCCCTCAGACAAGTCTGTTTTTAACTTGCCATAAAATTCCCCCCATGTTACTGAGATGCCATGAAAAAGGAATGGAAACAACCTTCCAGGCATATTCATTTTTACACTTTCTCTAAATTCTAAGATACTTCAGCGAAGTATGCTGAATTTAGCTACATTTACAAAGCAGAGGATAAAACATTCCTTTTTAAAATGTAGTCAACTTCTAGAGTAATCCATTTCATTAATCTGTAAGAATGATCTAGTTGATATACTGCAATATCATTCTATGGTACTTAGGCTCAGTCTATTATTTGGTCAGAAAAACATACCAGGAACAACATCCTAAATGAGGCTGAGATATGAGTAAACTGAACAGTACTTCCCTCATGCTACTAAAAGGTTAAACTTTGAACCTTTATTCATACATGCTCTGAAGCTTCAACTGACTTTCTTTCCAACAGGGTAAGTGGCTTTTGGCTAAAACATCCTAAGCAAAGGTGAAAAGGTGGTCACCTCTGTAATAAAAACTGAAATTAACACCTCAACTCCCATTTGGTACCTACAATTTCCCCTTCCATTTCTTAATCTGACTATGAATATCGTTACTCGAGTTAACACAATCCTTCCCTCTCTACAAACATGTTCTTTTAAAATTTTCCAACTTTTGGGAAGAATGGAATCAAACCTCCCGCATTGATGAATACAGGAGTTACTTTCTGCTTATAGCAGAAGTAAATACCACGAAGGCAACACGCCCTAAGTGGTAGAGAAAAAAAGAATGAAAGATCTGGATATATACAGAGACATACATGGATAAGACATGTCCAGACTTCACCAAATTCACTTCACTTAGAGAATCAGAGAATCTGAAAGCTAAAGGACAATTTAGAAATAAATGCTAAAATTGAAGTCCCAAGGGATTCGCTAAGTCCCACAAGGTCAAATAGTTAATGGAAAATCATCTATATTTCTGGATGAATGGTCTACTGAACAAGGAGAGATTTGTTTCGGGCTTGGTTTCAGTTATCTAGCCGGAATATAAAAAGGAATTACAATAATGGTATTCTCTCAATCTCTCCAGTATATTAAAAAACAAGGTATAGGTCAGGTGTCATGGCTGACGCCTGTAACCCCAACACTTTGGGAAGCCGAGGCAGGTGGATCACCTGAGGTCAGGAGTTCGAGACCAGCCTAGCCAACAAGGTGAAATCCCATCTCTACTGAAAATACAAAATTAGCCAGGCGTGGTGGTGCATGCCTGTGATCTCAGCTACTTGGAAGGCTGAGGCAGGAGAACTGCTTGAACCTGGGGGACGTTGCAGTGAGCTGACATCGCACCACTGCACTCCAGTCTAGGCGACAGAGTGGAACTCTGTCTCAAAAAAAAAAAAAAAAATTTAATTTAATTTAAAAACAAGGTATATCTTTTACTATAAAAAAGAATTTAAAAACCAGGTAAATCTTCTACTATAAAAAAGAATTTTAAAAACAAGGTATATCTTTTACTATAAGGTATTTTCAATCATTCTTGAAAATAGCATATATTTAAATATATTTTACTTTAAAGTGTAAAAATCAGTAATTAATGTTGACATATACTGTTTAGACCACTAATAGCACAAATGAAAAATAAAAACTAACAGTCATAACTTCTTTTAAGGTATTAAGAAAAAAAGAAAAAACTAGAAGAGTTAGCTAGAAAGCAAATACTGTATTTAACTATCATCGCCTCTGGTTGAAGTGGTCTTTCAATTTAACATTCCCCTATATATGTTTATGAAACTACAGAGCAAAGTACCTGGTACACGGAAAATACTTTAAAAAATTATAGCTACTACTATTAAGCTTTATCACAAGCCCTTATTAAGTGTTTGTCTGCTTCCTTCCTGAATCAACAGTTTTGTGTTTTGCAGCTACTTGTAAAAAATATGGCAAGAGCTCTACATTCAGTATCTTCACTTCAACTACCATTTATAATGCAAGCTGCTGCAATCAGAATTTCACCACTTGAAACTGCCCATGTTATAGTCACCATGACTACATAATTGCCAAATCTAATAGTCTTTACAGTACATGTTTTACATGCCTCTATGGCAGACACAGCTGATCAATCTTGAAACTTTAAAATTCCATGGTTCTGGTAACACCAGTCTCTCTTGGTTCTCATTTCCAGTTGACTCTTCAGTCTCCTTTATGTATTCTTGTTTTTCTACCCATTTTAAAAACGCTGATGATCGCCAAGACTCTAACTTCACCCTCTTCTCACTTTTCACACAATCCCCAAATATATTCAAATGGCAGAATACTGTAACTCCCTAGATAGACTCGCAGAAAATGACTAAATATTTTACAGAGCTATAAGAAAAAAAGCTGTAAAACTATTATGCATGATTACATAAGTCCAAACTGTCCCATTAATATTTATCTATGGATTTCCCATCAGCAAGCCCTTGTTAACAGATAGGCACCACATGTGCAAAGTAAATTTATGAGGAATAGAGAAAAAATTACAAATAGCTACTGTTCTCATTTTTCTAGACACTAGAAAGAGGCTTGTTTTACCGTTCACATTTGAAGTGTCTGCTCACCTTCTAGACTAGGGAACCATTCACTGCCTTCTTATCTGGGCACCTCTACAAGCTAAATAACACAGATGACTGGGCTATAATAGAGTTTGGGGAGAAAGAGGAGGATGGAGAGAAGGCGTACCACTCAAGAGCAGGGCAGGTTTGCCCGTGAGTCAGTGATAGCAAATTAATTCAGAAAATGGAGTACCAGGTTGTTATCTGTGAGGAGATAAAGGGGAGGATAAGAAAGGAAAGGAAATGAAAGTTTCAAAATGCTAAATATGGTTCTCCTACATCAAAACATTTCTGGTATGAGCTAATAATGTATTGCTACACAAAATACATGCTTTGCTATTAAATCAAAAAATGTATTTACATTTCTTAAATATGTATGTTAGGTAATGTAAGAAAATAAAAAAGAAGTTTTAAAAAGTCCAGAGTTAGGAGAAAAGACAAAAACCATAAAGTAATATACTTTCAGTGTGTATGGGTGTATGTGTGGTGGGGGTGTATGTGCACGTGTGCTATCAGCACATACAAAAGTAATTAGAATATTTGAAAACATGTGATGCTCTCTGGAGTTATCACCCAAGAGCAGAGTAGGTTTGCCCAAGAGTCAGTGACAGCAAACTAACCCAGAAAAATGAATTAGCAAGTTAACTTAGCTTCTGTATACCTGATACCAAAAAAGATCAAAGGCCCACTGTTATTGAGGGCAATAAACTATTTGCTAAAAATGACATTCAAAGACTAAAGTATATAGATTTCAAAATCTCCAGTAATAAAATGTGGATTGAAATTAAATTAGAAAACAAATGCCTTCCCAACAGAGAGAACCTGCATGATTGGAATAATTTCCAAATGATTTTAAAAGAATTTATTTTTCACTGGTTTGTTTTAGAACATATTCTGAATGCAAAAACTTTTTTCCAAGTTCAACACAGACCTCAGAAAACAGAAATTTTGTACGTTTGATTTTAGTTCGTCACCACTCTTGAGGGCAAATCCAAAGTTGTCTTTTCTACTTAATCTTTTCCCAAGGATATGAATAACAAAAGATGTCAATACAGAGAAAAAATTATATTGAATGAATTTCTATGTTTCTAAAACTACCTAATCAAATACATATATTTAATATATAATATATAAATAATCTATTTTAGAATTCTCATGAACATCAACTCATATCAAACATTAAGAACTCTTTTAGGAGTCCATTAGTAAATGAAATCATAGCACAAGAACTTTAAAGGAGTACAGAAAGAAATTATAGCACAAAAAATCATATGCTATTATTCCAACAGGAAGAACTCATTCATCAGTATTTTTTTCACCATGATTAGAATATCTAAAATATGCAGTATGACAAATCAGTAATATTAATAATCAGTAATGCTAGTAATCCTAGCAAATAGATAGTATATCTACATAGCATATATATCTATATAGCATATATATCATATACACTATATGCTAGGATTATAGGTATTATATATAGATACTATATGCTAGTATTACACTATACTTAGAAATAAGAGCTTTTCTAAAATATAAATTGGTACATTTAATTTGTTTAGCACTGGGCAACAGGTTTTCCTCTCCATTAGTCACTAAACAGATCTGTTCCAATGTACCAAAAAAGACACAATTAAACTTAAGAAAAATTAATTTAATTCATTTCTACTTTCTCTCAACTAAATTATAAACTGCCACATAAATTATCTAATTTAATCTTCACTATAACCCTCTTAAGACATTATGATTTTCAACTCAATAACAATCAAAGTTCAGCTGAGATAAAGTTTGTCCAAAATCTAACTTGCAAGTGGAAGAATAAGATGTGAACCCAATTCTCTTCTAATGCTAAATGCTCTGCTCCACAGCATGACTGTCCCATTTAAAACTGTCCATCTCAGACATGACTACTGAGATCCTATTTCAACATCTACCAAGAGGCTCTATTTTCCACTCAGAGAATAAAAGGAGGAAAAGGTCATCATACCTAATAAAGTTTTATTAAAGCAAATGCCAATTTTTAAATTCATCTTTGGTTTAAATTTTCTAATTGTTAAGCTTTTCTGAAATACTATTTCAAAATAATTTACATTTCTGCACTGTAGGAAAACAAAGTCCCATATTCAATCATGAATATAAAGTCTAAAATTCATTCAATCACAGTGCTCAGATATCAGCAGCCTCCCACTTATATTGAATCAAATTCCCGAATACATTACATGTATTATTTACATCAGGCTTGCTAAAGTTATGAAGATTTTTGGAGCCTAAATGAGTGGAAAGATATACAAACTCCATATAAAATTGGCTGATAACTATATTTGACTTTTTAACATTATTTTTTACTATTAACATATGAACTGATACTCCTTCAATCCCTATTTTGTAGCTACATTTCCTCTTCATCCCCAGTGGCTGTCAAATCATCCTGTATTTTATGATCTAAAGATATTTTATGACTAGCTCAGTTAACTCACCAGTGACACAATCCATGCTAGGCATGGACAGATGCACTCAGAATGATAAAGAAGGTCACTGGACTAAAGCACTCCATATTTAACTCCGCAGAGTCTTAAACACCTCAGAAAAATTTAAATTTAAGTCCTCTGTAAATTTAAGGAGAATGCTAAGATTAAAACTAAAAACCAAAGGCTCACACTTATAATCCCCAGAACTTTGGGAGGCCAAGGTGGGCGGACTGCTTTGAGCTCAGGAGTTCAAGACCACCCTGGCCAACATGGCAAAACCCTGTCTTTACAAAAAATTTTAAAATGAGCTGGGTGTGGTGGTGTGGGCCTACAGTCCCAGCTACTTGGGAGGCTGAGGTGGGAGGATCACTTGAACCCAGGAGACAGAGGTTGCAGTGAGCTGAGATCACGCCACTGGCACTCCTGCCTGGGTAACAAAGCAAGACCTTGTCTCAAAAAAAAAAAAAAGACGTAAAAATAAATAAAAGTAAAAACCCATGAAACACATTAGTTAAGCCGAATCAATATACATATATATATGGAAAAAAAATCCCATTTCATCAGTCAAAATATCTGTAAACAGAATCAAACTTTTACACATCCATACACATTGCTACTTCTTAAAGGATTTTGAATGTACTGAAAAGCGAAAATGCTTCAAAAAAGTTTATGGTGATTTGACAAAGAAAACTTCCGGTCCCTAATTTATCTGCTTTGAAAATTTTCATAAATCATGTTTGGTTAATGAGAAGATTCCATAACCATTTCATTAAAGATTTAAGGCAGACAGGTTGAGTGAGAAGACTACTAATTAAGTCTCTGCTAGAAACTAGGAAAGTTAAGCAAGCAAAGGTTCCTAATGAGGCAGGAGTTTCCAGATGAAATTTTGCAACCAAAAGAAAAGGCCTAATCTTAAAACTACTATGTAAGGCTTACGGGCTCTAATCTGCACCCAGTACCTGGGACACTTAGGGCAAGTACACTGATAATAAAACAGAATCTAAATTGAATACCATGCTCATCAATAATGAATATTCACCATCAACTTATGATTCCAACTATGTGTATGCTACATTCAGAGGTAGCCAAAGTAAATTTTAAATTTTGAGGGTTCTGTTTTCAGCTTCTGATGTGACTGATCTAAAATTCCATGTCTGTATAGTATCAAGGACTGCATTTAAACACACACACACGATGGCTACAAGTTTAGGATTGTTTAGGAAAGTAATTCACAGTTCTGGTTTTACAATCGTCAAGGATGTGTTGATCTTCTTTAAGGGGCACCAACGAATTCCACAAAAATTGTCACCATGTCTTTATTGTATTTAAACTTATGCCATATAACACTTTTAAAAAATTAATGATGAGGCCAGGCGCAATGGCTCGCACCTATAATCCCAGCAGTTTGGGAGGCCAAGGCGGGCGGATGGCTTGAGCTCAGGAGTTAGAGCTCAGCCTGGGCAACACAGCAAAATCCCATCTCTACCAAAAATACAAAAAATTAGCCAGGTGTGGTGGCACACACCTGTGGTCCTAGCTACTTGGGAGGTTGAGGTGGGAGGATCACCTGAGCCTGAGAAGTTGAGGCCGCAGTGAGCAAGATGGTGCCACTGTACTCCAGCCTGGGTGACAGAGTAAGACCTGGCCTCAAAAAAAAAAAGTCAAAGATGAGGAAGGAAAATGGAAAATAACAAAACAGATTATTTCAATTCCAAATAGTATAGTAATATGTGTTTGAACATGAGTATATTGGCAATCACCTTTCTAATCAATCTTTAATATTGAATATAAATTTAATAATATAGTATTTAAGAACACTGTGATCCAGGAATCTATTTGAATATATCTAAACTACTAACATTATTAGGAAATAAATAAAATCAATAAGCTGTTCTCCCACCCACAAGGCCAAAGAAACCAAAAAGCCAAGAGCATTCTAAAGGCTCACCTTTTGTTGACTGGCTTTTCATCCTTTTCGTAGGGTCGGACAAACCATTTCCCAATCCTAACGAAGTTCTTATCCATTAGGCACCTAAAATAATGACATCAAGAATTACTTTTATAGTATCAACAACAAATTAGTAAGTCGCTGAAGCAATACACCAGATGAGATACATCACCAAAAATAAAAACACCACCAATTAAACTATCAAAATCTTTTATCACTTAAAAGTTTTACGTTATACTTCCCAAAAGAACTCTCGGACACTGGGCATAGAATCTTATGCCCACGTAAAACGGAAAATGTAAATGCAAGTAAGCAAAATAAATTGATTGATGTATTTCTAAAACATCTTACGCTTCAGAATTACTTCAAATAAAATCACACTTCTGCATAATTTCAATTCTTGCATCATCAAGAATGTTAGGAATATAGCATTTCTTAAGAGAACTTCAGAGATACTCGTCCAAGCCACTGACACCCATCTTCCAAGTGGTTTTTTGTTGTTGTTGTTGTTGTTTTTTTAATGAGACAGAGTCTCTGTTGCCTAGACTGGAGGGCAGTGGTGCAATCTTGGCTCACTGCAGCCGCCACCTCCCAGGTTCAAGTAATTCTCCTGTCTCAATCTCCCAGGTAGCTGGGATTATGGGTGTGCACGACCATGCCTGGCTAATTTTTGTACTTTTAATAGAGACGGGGTCTCTCTTAAATGTTGAGCCAGGCTGGTCTCGTACTCCTGGCCTTAAGTGATCCACCCACCTCGGCCTCCCAAAGTGCTGGGATTACAGGTGTGAGCCACCGTGCCCAGCCCATCTTGCAAGTTTTAATGCAGGTTTTTTTTATTTTTTGGCTTGGCATGTGATAGGCAATGCTTTTTATGTGACAAGGATCTCAGTGACAAAAATACAGCACAGCTTTATCTTACGTATTTTCTTTTTGTAGGCACAATAAAGTACTTGATTATGGCTTTGCGAGAAACAAGGAATTGCAATTGTGTCTTCTATAATGAATATCTGCTTTACTCATATACAAGCTATGGCCCACTTCTGTATGTCATTTTAACATCAAATCACAAGGTATTCTAACATGTATTTTTGAAGACATGTTAAATGGCAAGTGAACCCAATTCTTGTAACAACAATAATACACACAATTCAGCTGAACTGACAACAATACAGAGAGTTATGACCAAGTTCACTCATGTACAGGCAAATAACAACTATATGTTAACTGTCACCTGGCCAACGGTGGATGTCATGGATTGTAAGGAGTATAACTGATTTTAAAAACATAAAAATGAGGCTGGGTGTGGTGGCTCATGCTTGTAATCCCAGCACTTTGGGAAGCCGAGGCGGGCAGATCACCTGAGGTCAGGAGTTAGAGACCAACCTGGCTAACATAGTGAAACCTCATTTCTGCTAAAAATGCAAAAAATTAGCTGGGCGTGGTTGTGCACACCTATAATCCCAGCTACTCGGGAGGCTGAGGCAGGAGAATCACTTGAACCCAGGAGGCAGAGGTTGCAGTGATCTGAGATCGCACCATTGCACTCCAGCCTGGGCAACAAAAGAGAAACTCCATCTCCAAAAAAATAAATAAATATAAAAATATAAATATAAAAATGTGGGGGGACATGGGGGAAATGTGTACACTTGGAACTAGTGAAATACAGTTATCTCTAACAGTATTCAATGAAATTCTACATATTTTGTAAGAAAAGATATCAGAAGATATCAGAAGACTGAATGATTCTTCTATACAAGGTTCTACCTACCAGCAAAAGAGTTATATAGCAATTCTTTACTCCATATTGAGGCAATTCTGCACATGGCTTTTGCCTCTGTAATTTCCATACCATCAAGGAGGATGGAAACAATTCAAGCCCTCACCCAACTCATTACAGGTTAGATAGGTTAGTAAATGGTAATAGTTTCTGATGACCACAATGGAACTCCTTTTGGGTACAGTCAATTTGGAGAATCAATGTACCAAAAAGTCACTGGGCTCAACTGGTTTTACTTTGAAAATAAATTTCTACTGCAATCTTCATTGTTCACAATGAAGAAAATCATTTTCAGAGTAACCAAATATGTTTTCCTAAGGTTGTAAGTTAAAAAAAAAAAAATGCTTTTTAGGGGTAAAGAATGTGACTCCATTAAATTTAGAATAGGAAATATGGCACACCCACCCAAGGAGGAAGTACTCAAGAAGCAAAACTGAAGAAGTATCTCCAGTTTATTCACTAGCTAACAGACTTAATTATATTTTTTATTAGAGTACATATAAACATATTTCCACTAGAACTCTAGTGTTTGACACCAAGTTTCTGCAATAATATTATCAATAACTGCTACCAGAATCACTATACCACCACTACCTGGTTGATTACCAGGCACAGTACCTCATTCAATTCTCGTAATAGTAATAAAAGATGGGTGTTACAACAGCAATTTTTATAGATGAAGAAGCTGAGGCACAGTGAGAATGTCATCCAGATAATAAACAGCAGAGTTGCACACAAGCCCAGGTATACCTGATCACAGAGCCAGGACATCTAATAATTAGCATACACCAACTCTCATGCTGTCACATTTTCCCAATTCTTTCCTTATTTCTTAAGTCCAAATGTACCTTGTAAATTACAGGTCTATTTAATGTGATAATGTTTCTTTATTCTCCAAAAGCCATTGTTAAATTGAAGGTGTATCTTAAAATTGATAATGCTAAGAATAAAAGCAATAGGGCACGTAACAGGTATGGCATCACATCAAACATTGAACAGTCTTCCAGTAACACACATCCTCACTTAGAAAATACTGTTTTTAAAAATATTTATTTCCTCATATTATGTCTTGAAGGTCAGAATTCAAAAGAACCATTTATCCAATAACAAATCATAAATTTACAGTGTACAGAAAGAAAAATCCAAGGCTATAGACAGTATAATATGAAATAAAAGCAGATAAAATATCTGTGACTAAAGAGGACAATGTGTGAAAGTTTATCTGCTCTTCTATCAAATAAGTCACAAATTCTATATGCTGACTTCATTCCAGAAAAAACAACCAAGGTCTGGAGGGTGGAAGAGCAGTGCACAGTCAAGACCACTTAAGGACAAAAGCAAAAGGCAAAAAGGCTGATGAAAACGCTGTCAGAGAGTCCAACACTGTGTGAATAGATCTCCTTGAGTTTCCACTGCAGGTCACATTTCTTCATCAGGCAATGTCAACAAAAGGTTGTTATACACAAAACAGCCATGGAAAATACTAATGCTTCAATCTGAAAACCATGTGTTTCCAAATGAGAGTCACAGATAACTTACATGATTTTTCATTTGCTAATGAGATTCCCTGTGATCGATGATTTCCCACACAATGAAAGGAAAACATGACAGCAGAGAATTGCATGAAGTAGTGTTTTCACTCAGTTTTTTAAGTATTGTGGCAGAGATGGGAGATACACACAGAGTCCCTCCAAGATTAGGCAGTATAGAAAGTATTTCCACACGGTTATAGGAAGAGATGAGAGAGAAGGTGTGCCTTTGCTAAGGAAGACCTAACTGATACATGGGAATATGTTGACTCAACAGTAGCCTATATAGAGGCACAAAGTCCTTGGTTCTCAAACGTTTTTGGGTCATGGATCTACAGTTTTTTAAAAAATTGGCGGGGCACGGTGGCTCACCCCTGTAATCTCAGCACTTTGGGAGGCCGAGACGGGTGGATCACCTGAGGTCAGGAGTTTGAGACCAGCCTGGCCAACATAGTGAAACCCCGTGTCTACTAAAAATACAAAAATTACCTGGGTGTTGTGCTGGGCACCTGTAATCCCAGCTACTCGGGAGGCTGGAGCAAGAGAATCGCTTGAACCCAGGAGGTAGAGACAGCAGTGAACCAAGATCACACCACTGCACTCTGGCCTGTGTGAAGAGGGAGACTCCGTCTCAAAAAAAAAAAAAAAAAAAAAAAAAAATTAATGCGCTAGGCATGGTGGCTCAGGCCCGTAATCCCAGCACTCTGGGGGGCCAAAGTGGAAGAACAGCTTGAGGCCAGGAGTTTGACACCAGACTGGGCAACACAGTGGAACCCTGTATCTACAAAAAACAAAAATTAGCTGGGTGTGGTCACGTACACCTGTAGTCCCAGCTACTCAGGATTCAGGGATCTGAAGTGGACAGATCACTGGAGCCCAGGAGGTCGAGGCTGCAATGAGCTGTGATGGCACCCTTGCACCCCCGCCAGGGTGACAGAGCGAGATCCTGCCTCAAAAACAAAACAACAACAAAAATTAATGAAAGTCATTTTAAATTCTTTCCTCAGAAAAACGTGTGGAATAGCAAAACATCGTTCACAATTACATAGGGTTGGTAAACTATGAAGCATGTCCTTGGCTCTGAATTTCTATATTAAATACTACCACTAATGTCTATTAACCCTGCTTTGGCCTGAAATCTCTTTCTTCTCCCTTCTCCTCTAATTTGAATTCTATTCATTCTTTCTGTCCCGAATCAAGCCTGCACACTACTCTAACATCTACAAATCAGCACTTTCACCACTGAGTTGTAATGATTAAGTTCTACAGCTTAAAACTATCAGATAAAACTGATAGTTTTGTCAGGGAATAAAGTACAGACAGTGTCTGTCTTATTCACTGACAATATTCAACAAATATTTAACTACCCATTATGTAACATGCTTAAATGTATGCTCTATATTGGGAGGTGCTCAATAAATATATGAGAAATGAATGCCATATACCAAGGAGTATTTTCCTATTCATGTAATGCTGGTATTTTTCTTGTTTATAATCAGTAATCATGGGTAGTCTTGTACAGTTAGTTGAATTTTCTTATGTGTATGTATTCTCACTAATGCAACATTGGTGTTTGAGGGGAAAAAAATCTACGAACTTCACTTCTTTATAGCCCATCATATCCCACTGAAGATTAAAATCATAGCAGATTCATAGACACTAAAAAATGTTTAGTATGACCAGCACTGCTGCCCAAATGCTTTAATGATATTTTAAAGAATATAATTTGCAAATCTTTTAATGAAAGATAATTCTAAGATATAAAAGTTACATCAGAAATATAATTTCCCATTTTTAAACTCTATCAATCTTTGAGGGTCAAAATTTATACTTAACTTCAAAAATAAATAAGTCAAGCAGACACACTCCATCTGCCAAAAATTGTTTCAAATCAATATCATCATAAATAGTGCTAAGACTATGTATCAATTAACCCTGGTTCTCTACTCAGTAAGTAATCCCAGTCATTATTATTGAGATTTTCTGAATGACTTCACTTTCCAAATATGATATAATGCTGTAAAGTAGTATAATATTATCTGGCAAGATCATTGTGATGCCAGATTTACAAAATGGTCTTTAAGCAATAGGAAATTATTTCTGTTCCCAATCCCCGCCACTTCCCCAAAATCACTGTTTCAAAAAGAAAAGAGCTGCTGAAAAATGAAAATGAAATCAGGCTGTGTGTATGTGTGTACCTAATGTTTCTGTGTCATGCCATATGGCTCTGAATAATTAAGCACAAATGCAGCCTGATTCCGAAGTTGGCACCCCCAAACTCTAATCCCAAAGCCACAGGCAGATCTGACGTAAGATTACAAATGTCACCAGAGCAGCCACAGCCTAGCTCAGGAAGCCATTTCCCAGATGAGACAGTTGGGAGGTACAGAAGGCAGCCCACCACTAGCTCTGTTCTTTTCTGGGCCCTTCAAATTATTTAAGTATGACAGTTTTGATAGATTTCACTATCATAACTGCAACAAAATTATATCTTCTGTTAACCATGGAGTTACAGGGCAGTTCATATAGAATAATTTTACATTACTTCATACTAGAATATCTCCACCAGCATCAAAGCCTTTTGCTCACCATTCCAATCCAAATCAAACATATATGCAAAGAAGTCTCCTTCCTAGAAACTACAATGCTCCCAAATCCTAAGCAAATAAAATAAACCTACATAATCAAGTGGCTGAAGAAACTTTTCCCAAGTGATCCCTATATTTTCATTTTCTTTTTCTATTGAGACAGAGTCTGGCTCTGTCACCCAGCCTGGAGTGTAGGGGTGTGATCTCGGCTCACTGCAACCTCTGCCTCCCAGGTTCAAGCGATTCTCCTGCCTCAGCCTCCTGAATAGCTGGGATTACAGACACGACCCCCCACGCCTGGCCTATTTTTGTATTTTTAGTAGAGATGGGGTTTCACCATGTTGGTCAGGCTGGTCTTGAACTCCTGACCTCATGATCCACCTGCCTCAGCCTCCCAAAGTGCTAGGAGTAAAGGCATGAGCCACCGCGCCAGGCGATCCCTATATTTTCATTACTTTAGGCTACTACTGTGCCCTAGTGGATATAATCTCCTCTCGCCAGGCAAGCCCTATTAATCCCATCCTCTCTAACATGCCTGTCCGGTTAGCTTCTTTCACAGGCCTAGCCTCACCTGAAATGTCCATTCTAATGTAATTTCAAAAACTTTATCTCTCCTCTAGTTTTATATTTTTAGTGTCCAATCTCATTCTCCAACTACCAAATTATGTACTTATTTATTTATGTTTAGAGACAGAGTCTCACTCTGTTGCCCAGGGTGGAGTGCTGTGGCAGATCAGAGCTCACTACAGCCTCAAACTCCTGGGCTCAAGCCATCCTCCTGCCTTGGCCCCGCAAAGAGCTGGGACTACAAGTGCACATGTCACCACAATCAGCTAATTTTTATTTTTTATTTCTTTACTTTTAATTTATTTTTATTTAGAGATGGGGGTCTCACTTTGTCGCCCAGGCTGGTCTCAAACTCCTGGCCTCAAGCAATCCTCCTGACTCAGCCTCCTGAGTAGCTAGGCTTAGAAAGGCAAAAGCCGCTGCTCCCAGATCAATTTTGTTTTTTTTAATTTAAAGTCTTAATTCCTTCCCTTGACCAAAAAATATCCAATAAATATCTGATTAGTCTCAGGTTGAATGTTTCTTTCTAGACATTTACAAACAGACATGTGCTTTCAGTCACTTGTGTCTACGGTATTTGTACTGTCTCTTTCATTAAAGTATATGCTCCTTAAGTCTAAAGACTCATTCTCCTACTTTCTTTAGAGAAATAAACACTGTTATTTCAATAAAGTTGGTATTTATTGATTACTGATTTCTTGCTCCTGTTATCACATTATACCCAAGGACTCTCAATGTTACAGTATTATCTCACGATTTCTTCAACTAGGGTGGTACATCCCACCCTGCTCCAGTGAATATGTAATTCTGAAATCCCTTCACCACCACATCCAAGGCCATTGTTCATTTGCTTTTTTTTTTTTTTTTTTTTTTTTTGAGATGGAGTTTCACTCTTGTCACCCAGGTTGGAGTGCAATGGCACAATCTCGGCTCACTGCAACCTCCGCCTCCCGGGTTCAAGTGATTCTCCTGCCTCAGCCTCCTGAGTAGCTGGGATTACAGGCATGCGCCACCACACCTAATTTTGCATTTTTAGTAGAGACAGAGTTTCATCACGTTGGTCAGGCTGGTCTCAAACTCCTGACCTCAGGTGATCCACCTGTCTCGGCCTCCCAAAGTGCTGGGACTACAGGCATGAGCCACGTGCCCGGCCTCATTTGCCCCTTGATAATCACCTCTATTGCATCACCTGCATTACAATAACACAACATATTGAAAGATAGGAAGAGACAAATATAATGCTATTGTTATCATAATTGTAATTCCAATTTTCCCCACATTATTTTCACTGTATTTTCCACGTAAAATATCTTAACTCTAAACACTGAATCTTGGCAAATAGAGCAGCTTTGGGCCAAAGGCAATTTTACAGCTGTGTTATAAACTATCATGGGGTAAATACACTAACAACCCATTAGTACAGCAGCAGCAGCTGACTGCTCTTAAGAGCCGTTATGTTTTACAAATATCAGATACCCACAGATTAAAGTCTCCCTAAGTAAGTATGGACATGATAAAGCATAACAACTTCAAAAGACCCAAGTAATCTTCTCTTGTATACAAAGCAATCATTTGCATTTTAGAGGGAAAAAAAATGAGCTTTCTATTGAAATTAACATATATTTTATTCTAAAAAGTTAAGAAAATTTAAAGTATACTACTGCACATAATGCCAATTTGACAGCACCGTGTCAGACCTTTTAAATATTTCTACATAGCTAGAAAAGCAAGACTTTCCTAAGTCCCATATGTGGTACAAATCACTGAAGCACTAAGAAAAACTCTTCAGAAGTTTTTGAACTGCACATATTTTCTGGCTTTTTAAAACCTTTTACCTCCAATATTTTATTTTGATAGAGTTAGGTGAAAAGGATATGGTATATTATGAAAACTTATACTAACTATCCTAACAAAATAACAGCCATTAGGTCTGCAATACTAAAAATGCCAAATGAAGAAACCCTTGAAAAATGACCGCAGATTTTTTCTTCCCAACATCTACTGATAGCCAAAGTACTTTCCCCTAAGGAGTGTGAGGCAATCTGAACTTAAAATATAAAGTGTAACCTTTGAGAAGTTCATCATAAATACCTAACAAAATTTCCCTAAATTGAAGACTGATGAAGAACAGTCTGAACTGGTGCATTATTAGAAAGGGGGGAAGGATAGAAAGAAGTAGACGGGACTAGCAGAGACTCTACATAAGTAAAAACTACATTAATGGTATTTTATCATTCTGGGCATTTTTCAAACAAAAAAAAGATAAGTGATCATTAAGAAAATAGGAAGCACATTTACTTTCTCAAAAGAGAGGAAAAACAAGCGTAATTGCATGATCTAAAACTATAAAATTCAGAATGTCTAAATACTCTCAGATACTGAAATTCTGACAAATTACAAATTAAAAAATGACAAAAAGAAGTCAGTAAGACTCAAAGTTTTAAAAACCAGGTATAAATATAGCCATAGGTATGTTTCAGAAACGTATCTGTTTCAGTAACATAACTGGCCAGCTGTCTGGAAGACAGATTACAGTAACAGAAGGCGAAGATAACTCAATTAAGAGGTATGGTAGATATATTCTTTTCCCAAACGTACACTATCCCAATGTATATACTATATAAATAAATGCTATCCCTTTCTGTCCCACTGATATCAAGCCTGGCCATGTACTTTCGGTATCTTCCTACTGAAAGATGATACCTTGCCATGCATTAGATTTTAAGCTTGGTGCTGAATGTCTCGGCCAATGAAATGTGAGCAGAAATGGGACATACCATTTCCAAGCAAAAGCATTAATGGGCGACTATGTGCTCCGCCACTGCTCTGTGCTCTCTACCATGGACCCACCAAGTCCTACTCAGGAGGGTGCCCTGTCAACATGAGTTGCGGAGGGAAGAGGATATAGTACTATAATCAATTACTCACAATGAACACGAAATAAACCTCTATCGGATGAGCTAGTAAGATCTTTCAGGTCTTCTGTTACTACTGCATAACTGAGCCTAACCTGACTGAATAAGTCATAAAACATTTATGGTATCCTGAAGCAGGCCAAAATGAAGAGAATGTGACCAATTGGATGGACATCTGGAAGGCAGGCAAGAAAAGGCGAGGAATTCAACATTATATATTAAGAACCACAAACAGAAAAAGAAAAATTCAGGAGGGTCGAGATATCAAAAAGGCCATCACATGGATGCAGAACTGGTTGCGTTATAAATGATCCCAAAGAACAGAGTTAACAAAGAAATGAAAGTTAGAGGAAGACGGACTTCTGCTCAGTGTAAGACTTTCTAATATTAAGTACTCTTTAAAGATAAAAAGAACTCTTTGGGAAACTGTGCTTAACAAAAAGTATATATCCAGTAAAAAAGATATAACGCCGGGTGCAGTGGCTCACGCCTATAGTCCCAGCAGTGTGGGAGGCCGAGGTGGGCAAATCACTTGAGGTCAGGAATTCAAGGCCAGCCTGGCCAACATGGTGATACCCCATCTCTACTAAAAATACAAAAATTAGCCAGGTGTGGTGGTGGGTACCTGTAATCCCAGCTACTGGGGAGGATGAGGCAGGAGAATCGCTTGAAACCGGGAGGCAGAGGTTGCAGTTAGCCAAGATCGCGCCACTGGACTCCAGCCCAGGGAACAGAGCGAGACTATGTCTCAAAAAAAAGAGGGAAAAAAAAAAGATACTATAGAAAGGGATTCCAGAATTACTTGGGCAAATGGGATTCCAGAATTAGCTGGGTAAATGGACTATGTGACTTTTAATGTTTGTCTCCAACTCTGAAAAGGTAGTATCAACACTTCTGTTAGCTAGTATCAACAGCAGTTAACCATTTATTGAGCTCTTAAAATGAGAAAGGTACTGTGCTGAGCCAAAGAACCCCTCCATCACCATGTTACTGGTGAAGGAACACAAGCTCAGCAGGCTTTAGTCACTGGCATGTGTCACACACTTAACTGGCAGAACTGAGACCCAAAATATCTCTTATCTCTGAAGGAAGTGAAGAAAAGGACTTAAACAAACATGTACCCCGAAAAAGAGACATAAAATTAAAGCTAACTATGTTCTCTTCTGTCTGATATCTTTATGGAAAATGCTCTTGAGTAAGTAGCAGTGACCTTTTCGGTGTTTTTAATGGACTGATGACCCTAGCTAGATATATACAATATAGTTTCAACAAACACTGAAGAGTTACAGGAGAACTAAGTGAAAGATGAAAATATTTGAAGTCACATTACTGTAGAATTTAAAATATTCTACACAGCATCAATATAAAATTAGCTCAGCACCAATCAATAGCAATGACAAATGAAATTGTATTATTCTGTGAGAAATTTCCTTAATTTCTATAGTAAAATTATTTTTCAATAACTCACTTCAGCGACATTATTCTGTATACAATAGAAATTGCAGCCTTTTGTAAAGAAGGTCAATTTATATGGCTCCTGCTTAGCTGTGAGAGATTCTCAAGGTAGTAAATGAAATTCCCTTTTAATTAAACCTATCTTAGGCTTAAAAAATAAAAAGCAGAAATAATAGATCACAATACAAACTTTGTTAACATGCGAACTAAGGAAAAAACGGCTGGGGATCCACAAACACTCTCCAAGTGATAAAGTCCTTGATGATCTGTTTTAATAACCTCAGTTCGGCTGGGCGCCGTGGCTAATGCCTATAATCCCAGCACTTTGGGGGGCCAAGGAGGGAGGATCACAAGGTCAGGAGTTCGAGACCAGCCTAGCCAATATGGTAAAATCCCATCTATACTAAAAATACAAAAATTAGCTGGGCATGGTGGCACGCACCTGTAGTCCCAGCTGCTCAGGAGGCTGAGGCAGGAGAATTGCTTGAACCTGGGAGGCAGAGGTTGCAGTGAGCCGAGATCATGCCACTGCACTCCAGTCTGGGCAACAGAGTGAGACTCCGTCTCAAAACAAACAAACAAACAAACAAAAACCCTCAGTTGTAGCTTTCAAGCCAGAAACTCTCAATATCCACATCTTATCTGAATAGAAATGAAAAGACATAACATAAAATTGCCAGGAATTAGATAGTAAACTGTATCTCGATAAATTCATATTATACACAGATTTTTCAAAGACTACAATAAACGGTTGTACAGATATCCAATATTTTGGCTTCCCTGGGTCTCACTGGAAGAACTGTTGTGGGCCACACATAAAATATATTCTACCACTAACACTAACAATAGCTGAGCTTTTATATAAAAAAAAAGGGGGGGGGGGCGCGGAAGCCATGCATAATTTTCATGATATCCACCACCACAGATAAGCAAGCATATATTAGTCCTTCCAACTTCTATTGACAATGAATAAACGGAGCCAACAACAATTATTTAAATTTGCTTTCCTATCTCATAAGCAGGGTAATTTTCATTCACAGAACAAAGCTACACTAAGTTTGATAAGAGAAAATTATCTTAAAGAACAACAGGATTAGTACCATTTTTCAGAAGAATCTGAAGTCATCCATACAAACTGTACAAAGATGGTTTGTTTGATCATTATTTTCTAAAAGAAAAGATGTTTTATTTGTTTCAAAATTAACTCCTGTAGGAGGGTTCAAATAGAGCATTCTGGAACTACTTTAATGAAATTTGAAAGAATACAAATCAAAGTATGTAAAATAATAAATTTACAGTGAAAATAGTTACTGGCATTAACAGTATGGGAGGCATTATGTGGCACACATGATATATATTTATTATCCAGCAAAAGCTCACAGTACATGGTGTCCTGTACTTAATTATTATATGTTAACTAAGGCTTAGTGAGATTAGGGTAACTGTCCAAGAAACAGACCCTGAAATAAAGCCAAGGAATACTAAAATTCTTTAGAACTATCCCAAACTTTATATGTCATAATTAATTTCCTGTCTTTGTTTGTTTGTTTGTTTGACACAGGGTCTCACTCTGTTACCCAGGCTAGAGTGTGGTGGAATGAACACAGCTCACTGCAGCCTCAACCTCCTGGGCTCAAGCAATCTTCCCACCTCAACCTCACAAGCAGCTGGGACCAGAGGCGCACACCATCATGCTTGGCTAACTTTTAAAATTTTTGTAGAGACATGGTCTCACCATGTTGCCCAGGCCGACAATTTTCTTATAAATAATAAAGTTTAATTTGACCTGACTTCAATTTCCAACAAAAATTCTGAATTCATGAGCTAAAAATAAATGAATTACCTGCATTTCCCCTCCCTCCCAGTTTTTCTGCTCTTCTAATTGTCTTTCAACAAAGAAACATGCTACCATTGCCAGTACAAAACTTAAAAGAATATAATTCATCTTCGCATTTGTTCGTATGCTTCTGAAAGGAATAAATCTTGATATTTAAAAAAACACACAGTGAGCTACAATTTTAAAATATACTTTGTTCCACATACCTTATAACTTTGTATAAAAAGAATTGTGCTTAAAGGTGTGTTAATTATTGCAGAGATATCAAGAGTTTTATTCTGGTACAGGATTATGGCAACAGTAAGTTTTCTACATTTTCTTGGATAGAGTTTGTGTGTACTTTTTTTGTTCTACAGTGGGAGACAGAATTACCAACTATTTCGAATACTTAAGAGTACTCAACTCTTAAATCAATGGTTCCACATTCATACTATGCCTTAGTAACAGATGATTTCTACGTCTACTCCAAATCACAGATTTGGAGGAGTACTCAGAGAAGCTATAGTTGAGAATGAGAAATAGAGGAATCTTCGGTGAGAAAAGTCTTTCTGAGCAACTGAAATAACATATCAACTGTAGCTCAAGTATCCTAAGCAGTTATATTATAGCGGTAACCACCCTAGCAAACAGCTTGGATAAGAAACTGGAAAGTCCTTTCAGCTTTGATTACCTAAAAGTACTACATATAGATTCAGGAAGAGAAGTAAAAAGTTTTTCTCATACAAGCTCTTAATGAACCCATTCTTTGTCAGCTACTTCTCCCCTCAAAATACTATTCAGAGCCTGGAACATATCCTTATGCCAGAAAGTAAGGGGATGCTCCAAGGATGGGATCGTGTCAAAAGGACATAGGAGTGAGCCATGACAAAGAGGCTTCCTCTGACCAAACCTGGAAGAATTTAAGCACCAAAATAAATGATGGTAAAAATCAACTATAATCCATTGAATAAAATAACAACCCATGGGTTCCAATTTACATAGCAAGATAAATAAATAGGGAAATAAAATGGAAGAAAATGAAAAAGTTCTTCCTTACAACAGGATGCTGACTAATAAAAGTAGAAAGAGTGGTGGCATTTGAAAATTAACATTACAACCATAACGGTAATAAATGATTTAAGCAAGGACCACCAATATAGGCTAAAACAAATAAATGAAAATTTGATGAGAAATAGAATAATTACACAATCTCATTGTATCTGGCCACAAATTACTTATTAATTACAAATAACAAAATTGACAAAAATAATAGTTAACAAAATACTAGTTTATAGCGGAGAAACTTGACAGAACATTACCTCAGTCAAGTGACAGAACATGTTAACATCACTAATAATGGGACACTGATGATATGAGCCTACTGAAAATACAACATCACTTCTATGGTATTCCTACTACTAATAAAAAGCATAACCTGAATTTAAGCATGAGAAAACTATCTACAACTGAAAATCAATATAAGGTTTGAACTCATCAAAAATATCGATGTCAAGAAAGAAAAAAAAGGCTAAGGAACTGTTCTGGATTTAAAGAGACATGAAAACTAAATATAATGTATGATCAAGGATTGAATCTTAGGGGGTTAAGCTATAATGGATGTACCTGGGACAACTGATGACATCTGAATTGAACTAGGGGTTAGATAATGGCATTTTATCAATGTTAAATTTCCTAATTTTTATTATCATACTGTACTAACATACCTTTGTCCTTAGGAAATATACACCAAATACTTAACGGTAAAAAAGAACATCAAGCTTGAGCTTACAAATATACAAATGGTTTAGGGAATACATTTTGAAAATAAAAAGTACCGTTAAAGGGCAGGGAATATGGGAGTTCTTTGTACCATTCCCAAAACTTCTCTAAATTTCAAATTATATCAATAGAAAGAGAAACTAAAGATTTATATAATTTAATTTTCATACTAGTAATAAATCACTGCAAGTGAAAAGTTTTTGAAAATTACAGGAAACTGTCAGTATCTAGCAATATACTTGGTTGTCTGCAAACCACTGTCTGCTGTTCCTTCTCTTACCTTTCTAACAGATTGTGGATCGCTTTGAAGAGCAGCGTCCTACATTCATAGGAAAGGCCATTTTCCCAGAGTCCTTCTTCCACAACTGAAAAAAATAAAGAAAAAAGAAAAAAACAAAACAGTAAAAAGGACATCCAAATAAAAAGAAACTTTTGAAACATTTTTCTAAAGCAAAGTTCATGAGTTAATTTAAATGACTTAAATAATCTCACACTGAAACAGAGAGTGGAATTTAAGTATTTGCCCAAAGTTATAAAATACTTATGTACAAAAAAGAGTAATGTGTCTTGGTTTTAAAGTCTGAAATATGAGGCATGGTGCAACACTCCTCCCATAAATGTCTTTACAATCTGCTTCTTGAAAGTTTAAAATCATTCAAAATTCTCAAATTAATCTACTTAAGAGTATCACAAAGACTAATTTTGTTAAAGTTCTATTTAAAGGTAAAAAAGAATGTTACAAATTAATAGTAAAGTTATAAAATGTTTTATAGAGGGAAAATCAAAAGGAAAAAATTCCAGAAGTGTCAGATTGACACAAATGTCTTTACATGTTTTGAAGGTCTAAAGGACATGATTTTAGAGACTGTCAGGAAATCACATCTTCCCAGAATATCAAATTTATTTCCTAAATTTATAATTTTGTTATTGTTTGACATTTTGTGAAGTATCTTGTTTGCCTCTGAAATTTCAACACTGAGCAACAAGTAACTCCAACACCAAAAGAATCCAACGTCTTAACAATGCCCCATGCATTCCTAAAATTACTTTTATTTTCATAAATATAAAAAGATACAAAATGTCCTAGAAGACAATTAATTTCCTTTTAAATTACACCAGTTCAATGCAAGATAGCAAAAAATTGGAAGGATGAAAACATTTACAGAAGAAAAATTTCCTCTCTTTACTTGTTATCTTGACAAAAGCACTCAGAGGAGAAAATTCTGACAGAATTAAAACACACATTATATCCACAAGGCATATTTAATGCTTTTACCACACCAGCAGACATACCAAAATGCATCTCCATATTCTCAAATCAGACAGCATTTGAAAAACTACATTCGGCCTTTTATCTATTAGACTTTCTGAAAATTACAAAGCTGAATTTTTTTTTCTTGGTTATGTCAAATAACTTTTTGTCTTCCTGCCTATGTGGCTAATCCTGATTTACCAAATTTTCCCAAAGCAATCTCTGTCTAAAACAGTTATGTTATTTATAGCAAGAGAAATAAAGTACAGCAAAGAGAAAAACATTCCTGCTAACAACTGGGAGTCTTTGCTCAAGACAAAACATTCCGAAATTTCCAACAATGCTCTGCAGGTATCATGAATCTATGTTCCCTCTGACACATTTATCCTTTGGGTAGAACTTTTCTGGGTTTGAAAGAGAGTTACTATCTCAATAAAAAGAACACCCCACATTAATTTGCTTTTCTTTCCGAATGTATTTCACTGACCCTGAGGCACCATCAAGTTTAAGATACACCATTATTTTGCAAACCACCAGGAGAAGAGGGGAAGGTGACAAACTATAACATCATTCCTAACACTTACAATTTTCACTTTCCAATTATTCAAAGAGCTCCTTTAAACTTATTGAGTCCTATTCATCATATTCCACTATTATGCATACATAAAACAGATCATATAAGCAAAATAAATTAGTTAAAAATTCCTAAAACTACATCAATATTCCAAGTCTACCTCTTCTGAATCACTCTTCAACCCAGTCACTGGTGCAGTATTTTCCTACATAATCATTCTCTGTGCCATAAAGAGTGCTGGTGATGCAGCATTTGTGAAGAGTGTGCCACTTTTATTTCCAGAGTTTTCTTCCACTGGTGACACCTATTCAGCCCACTGTTTTAAACTTCTGATATTAAAATCTTCAAATATACTTTAAAATAGAGGGCTGGATGTGGTGGCTCACAACTGTAATCCCAACATTCTGCGAGGCCGAGGCAGAAGGATTGCTTGAGCTCAGGAGATCAAGACCAGCCTGGGCAATACAGCCAATTCCTGCCTCTACAAAAAAAAACTAAAAATTGGCCAGGTGTACTGGTGCACACCTGTTGTCCCAAGTACTCTGCAGGCTGAGGTGGGAGGATTGCTTGAGCCCAGCAGGGTCAAGGCTGCAATGAGCCATGATCATGCCACCACTGCACTCCAGCCTGCGTGACAGAGTGAAAGACTGTCTCAAAAAAAAATAAATAAAAAGGAAGGAGGGAGGGAGAAAGAGAGTGGGGGAGGAAGGGGGGAACAGGGAGAGGGGAGTGGGGGGGGAGAGGGGAGGGGAAGAGGGAGAGAGAAGGGGGGAGAGAAAGAAGGGAGATAAAAATAGAATAACTAGTCCCAATAAATCCCTAAGCCAAATTATCAACATTATGTCTCCTGCTACAACCACCCTTTTTGATTATTTTGATATACTTTATGGCAAATCCCACTCTTAAATACTTCAGTGTGCATCAAATCATATTCTAAGCAAGGTCTGCCAATTATCTCTTAAGTCTTCTTTGATCAAGTACTGCCCATTTCCTTTTTTTTAAAACATGCAGTTGACTTGGTGAAGAAACCAGATTACTTGTCTTAATATCTCATATTCACATCTAATTCCTTCCTCATGATATCATCATTTTGCAAGTTTTAATGTTGGTGTTACCTTGACCTTGTCAGAGGATGTCAAAGGAAAGTTTACCAACAGCAAACTCTCTGAAATCATTCTCAAATACTTTGTCAAATGAAATACTGAGGTGTTACAGCTCTCCAGGCATGCACTGTGGAACACTGAACAATGAGCATGCACAGGCAATGTCAACTTTATCACAATTGCTGTATGGCTGACACGATTTTAATATATCATTAAAATTTAATCCTGATTTCTACAATTTTAAAATAGAACCTAGAATAGACTTATTTCTTCAAAAAAAGAACAACAACAACCAAAAAAACACTTAAGAGAGTAATTAACCAAAACCTACAATTAACATCATACTTAGTGGCAAAAGACTGAATGAACGGTAAGGATATCTGCTCTCATTATTCCTATTCCACATTATACTTGAATTTCATCCAATACAATAGGGCAAGAAAAAGAAACAACAGGCATACAGATTGGAACGGAAGAAATAATTGTCTCTATTTACATATGACATGACTGTCTATTAGAAAATCCTAAAGAATCAACAGAAAAAATCTACTAGAACTAAAACAGAGTTTAGCCAAATCACTGAATACAAGGTCAATAGACAAAAAACAATCACATTTCTATATTTAGGAATCAGTAATTAGAAACTGAAATTTTTTAAAGTACCATTTACAGTAGCACCAAAACCCATAAAATCTTTGGGTATAAATCTTACAAAATATGCTGAAACTACAACACTAACAAAAGAAATAAAAAAGATAAATTGACCACAAACTAGAAAAATTCTTGATGCCAATTCTTCTCAAACCAATCTATAGAACCAACTCAATTCCAATAAAAAATCCCTGCAGAATGTTTTATAGAAATAGACTAGCTAAGTCTATATATTTATATGAAAAGATAAAGGAACTAGAATCACCAGAACAATGTGGTAAAAGAAAAATACAGAAGTCCTTACATCAATCCAGTTCTAGGTTTATTATGAATTAGGATGGAGTAAGCAAGCCAGCACAGTACTGTAGAAAGGATATACATCAATAGAACTGAGTTCAGGAATTGAGCCACAAATTCATTTTTTTAATTCAACAAAGGTGCCAAGGCAATTCAGTCAATTCAGTAAAGGAAGAAATGAAAAAGAACCTCAAATTACACAGAGAAAGTAACTCAAAATGAGATCACAGACCTGAGCACAAAACCTAAATCTGATATTTCTAAAATACATAGGAGATAAATTTTGGGAGCTTAGGGTAGACAAAAATTTATTAGATATGACACCAAAAGCATGATCCATAAAAGAAAAACTGATAAACAGAGTTTCATCAAAATGAAGAACTTCGGCTCTTCAAAAAATATGGGAAAGTTATGTTAAGCTATGGAAAAGACATGCCACAGATGGGGAATAAACAGTTACAAATCACATATCTGACAAGGACTTGTATTCAGAATACGTTACTTTTTTTTTTTAATCTCAAAACTTAACTACCAAAAAAAACCACAATTTTTAAATGGGCAAAAGATTTGAACAGACGGTTCACCAAATAAGACACCAGATGAATGGCAAATAAGTATATGAAAAAGTGCTCAACACCTCATTAGTCATTAAGGAAATGTAAATTAAAATCACAATGTGATATCATTATCCATTAAAATGGCTTAAAAGAAAAACTGACAATTCTACGTGCTGATTAACATATAGAATACAGTAGCCAGAACTGTCATATTCTGCTGGTTGGAATGCAAAAACAGCACAGCCACTTTGGAAAAGGTGCCTTTGGCAATATTTTGTAAAGTTAAACATACACTTACCATACAACCCAGCAATATCCCTTTGTAATATTGTGAAATATATATTTGGTCCTGTTTCCTGACATATAGCTCCTAAAATCCTTGAAACCTCTAGAGTGCTAAGAATGTTTTTTGTACACTAGTGGCTAAAGAAATGACAGGGGGCCTAGCTAGCCTCAGGATGAGGGCTGATTATCAGGGAAATAATCATGTGACCAGAGGGTTAGAACTTTCTATCTCAGCTCCCTATTCCCCAACCCCCACCCTGACCTCTAGGGAAAAGGCTGAAAGTTCAGTTGATCACTAATGGACAATTAACAATGATTTAATGAATCAAGCCTACATGATTATATAATGAAGCTTTCATAAAAACCCAAAAAGGCTGAGTTCTGACAGCTTCAAAATAACTGGTCACATGGAGGTTCTTGGAGGGTGGCGCACTCAGAGAAGGCATGGAAGCTCCTGCCCCTCCCTACATACCCTGCCCTATGCGTCTCTTCCATTTGGCTGTTTTCTGTACCCTGTGTAATAAACCAGTAAACTTAAGGAAAATTTTCCCCTGAGTTCTGTGAGCCATTCTAGCAAATTAACAGAACCCAAGGAGGGGGTTGTAGGAACCCCAGATTTACAGTCAATTGGTCAGAATCTTTGGAAGTCCAGACTTACTCCTGGCATCTGAAGTCCCACAGTCCTGTGGGACTAAGCCCTCAACCCGTAAGATGGGATGCTATCTCCAGGTAGACAGTGTCAGAATTGAATTGAATTAGAGGACACCCAGGTAGTGCCCCCTGCAGAACTGATTGATTACCTGATGCAGGGGAAACCCCTGGCTCTCCACCTCTGCAACATTTGGTCACAGAAGTGTTTTGTGTTGTGCGAGTACAGTAGGAGAAAAAGAGGTTGTTTTTCCCTAGAACCTTACATCCTTCTAGGTATATACTCAAGTTTGGAGGATGTAAGGTTATAGGAAAAAACAAACTCTTTCTCCTACTGTACTCTCACAACACAAAACACTTAAACTACAGCAAATGTTTATAGTAGTTGTATTTGCAAATGCCAAAACCTGGAAACCATCCAAATGTCTCTCAACAGGGGGAAAAACAATGAAATATCTATACAATGGGCTACTACCCAGAAATAAAAAGGAACTTCCAATAAAAGAAAAAATATGCATGAATCTCATTATTCTAAGTAAAAAGAAGCCATACTCAAAAGACTATATGTTGTTTGATTCATTCATACAACATTCTCGCAAAAGGCAAATTTAAGGTACTGTAAACTTTTCAATGGTTTCCAGGGATGGAGGTGGTGAGACAGGTTGATACCAAAGGGACACTGGAAATTTCAGGGGTGATAGAACCACTCTGTATCTTGATTATAGCGGTAGTTACACACCTGCATACATTTGTGCAAACTTGCAGAAATATTATTTACTAAATCATGTATTATTTACTAAATATGGTAAACTTTACTCACAATCTTTTACTGTTCTAAATTATGAAAACTCATTTTACTATTGGGCCAAGTTTCTAGACTTAAACCATCATGAATATGCTAATATTGACCTCTTTGTTTTCTTAGTGTTGAAAATGAGAACAGCATGTAATCAAAAGGACTCCTACTCTAAATTTATATATAAAAAGCATTTTTTTTTATCCAAAAGACTTGGTATTTCTGTGATTAACCTGCATTCATAAAGTATTAAAAGCAAAAAAAAAAAAAAAAAAAAAAAAAGGTTGAGCAATTAACAAGGAAATTCAGACTGAAGTAACTGTTCCTAGAGCCCAACGTACCACAGTTACATTCTTTACTTCATATCAAATACTGTATATGATGCAAATGTAACAAAATATAAACACCTTAAGGCAATTTTTTAATTTTTTGAGACAGGGTCTCGGTCTTTCACCCAGGCTAGAGTGCAGTTATATGGTAACAGCTCACTGAAGCCTCGACCTCCCAGCCTCAAGCAATCCTCCTACCTCAGTCTCCCAACTTGCTGGGAGTTACATAGGCCACCATGTCCAGTTACTTTTTTATTTTTTTGTAGAGATGGGGTCTTACCATGTTGCCCAGGCCCAGACTGCTCTTGAACCCCTGAGCTCAAGTGATACTTCTACCTCAGACTCCCAAAGTGCTGGGATTACAGGTGTGAGCCACTGCACCCAGTCAAAATTTTTATTTTTTAAATGCTAAAAATTATTTTGAAAAATAATTTTACGGTCAGTCTCATCTGTTCCTTTATATTCTATAAATATATAACATATAAATTAACACAAAGTTTGGCCACTAAGTTAATATAAAATAGGAAAGTAGTAACACAAAATAAAACAAATCATACTACATTAAGCCCTTTCTAGGGAAAGTATACTAAAGCTTAGAAAACAATAGAAAATTATAAATTATAAGTTAACAAAATTTAAATATAAATCAGTAGAGATAATTTTAAAAGTATACAGTGTTTGGATTTAAATTTCCTATGTCTTATATACGGTACTCAAAATTACATACTAAAGATTCAAGAGTAATCAATTGATTATAAACAAAATTATCATAAGCCAATAACCACTCTAATAAATACTATCAATTTAGGCTATGAAATTAAGGATAATGCATTAATTTGCTGCCTCTTTCAATCTACTATCACTAACAAACACATTTGTCAAACAGAATGTAAATCAGACCATCCCTTTTTTTCTCATGATCAGAGTTTCCAAAAATATAGGAGCAGCATTATATGTTTCAATAAATCTCTAAAATTTCAAAATAAGGTAAATCTGCAAAGACATGCTTGGAATCTAGTAACAGATAATTTGATCAACATTAACTAGACAACAGTTCTTGACCGTGTTACGTGTCAAGCACCAGGCTAGGAACCAGGAATGCTCTCAAAAAGCTAATACATGTACGTGCAAACCACTGGGAGGCAAAAACTATTCTGAATACTTTGCAGAACAGTTACTAAGCATAAAATGTCTTATATTTTAAATTAACAATTAAATAACATATAATCAAGGTTGGTTTTCTATCCAGAAAACAATCGTTCTTATTTTATTTTATGTGCCAAGCTTTGAATTAGGCACTACATATAAATGGGGAGGAGGGGGAGACTACTCACCACAACACTGTGAGACAAAGTAAGAGACATCCGGCACACTTTTGTCACTCAGTGTTGGGCTTCTTCCTTATCACTATCATTAAGAGTCCTGGTTGGGATCAAATATAATCACCCCTAACGGAAACTAAAAATACTGATTCTCTCTTTTCCATCATCTCCTACAGTGTAGACAAGGACATATTATTCTAACCCCTACCAGATGCTCCTGGTCCACACCTTTGACTCTGAATCCAGGGACAAAAAGGAAGTCGATGGAGATATCCTTCTGACAGCTCTAGAAACAGAGGCTTCCAGATGAAGTTCCTGGTACTGAAGTGCTTGGTGGTAGCTAACAGTAGCTTTTTTATTGAACCAGTTCTGTAGCGCTAATCGTAAAAGGGCCAGTTTGAAGCTAAGAACTCTGATGAATACAGTTGATTCTAATCTCCATTTTATAAACGAGAAAACTAACAATCTTAAGAAGGCACAGTGCCTTACACCTGTAATCCTACCACTTTGGAAGATCAAGTGGTAGGACTGCAAGACTCCAGCTCTAAAAAAAAACTTTAAAAACTTAGCTGGATGTGGTGGCACGGGCCTGTAGTCTTAGCTTCCTGGGAGGCTGAGGCAGAAGGCTCACTTGAGTCAAAGAGTTTGAGGCTGCAGTAAGCTATGATAGCAAGCCACTGTACTCCAGCCTAGGCAAGAGAAAGACCCCATATCTTAAAAAAAAAAATATATATATATATATAAAAATAAAATGAAACTTGTCCAAAGTCACATAACTAATAAGTCTTAAGAATCTGTAGTCAAACTGAGCTACAGTCATCAGCATAAAGGGATCAAATGCTTTTATATCTACTACTACAAATAATAAATATATTAATTATTCCATTCACTGAATTCCTCAAGGGGAAGCAATTTATTTTCATAGCTGCTGTGGCTAGAACTTCTCGGATATTCATAAACATGCATAGAGTTGACTTGATTATGTATATTTTAAAATGTCATTGAAATTAGCACCAATCTAAAATTTCCTCACATCTACTTAAAGAGGATTAGTGGTACAGATGGGATTCAAATCCAAATGTTCTGACTCTGACACCCATGCTCTTTCCACTATACAACACTTAGTGTTAAGCAAATCCACTCACTCAACCCTTCTTTAACCATTCTTTTATTCTTAGCACTGGATAGAAAGGCAATGTTAACACTGAAGTTAAATTCTCCTTTGGTTCCAAAATTTGAACCTAAAATTAATGTGTTCTAGTTACATGTAACTTTTTCAAAGGCTAAGTCAGACAAAACCACATTTTGGCTTTTTAAAATAATTTCTCTCTCTCTCTCATACACACACACACACACACACACACACACACACACACACAGAGAGAGAGAGAGAGAGAGAGAGAGAATGTTCTTCAGGGGAAAATACATAAAGAGGGACAAAGTAGTTAGCCTACGTTTCTACAAATGAAATGCATTCTCCCTTTCAAGGCAGCCTGAGAGAAAAACGACTACCAAAAAGTCTATAAGAAGGTCCTATCTTTATGAAACCTACAATCTCTCCACAGCATGCTGTCTCCATTCCAAAAGAAAAAATAAATAAATAAAAAAAAGGAAAAAAAAGCCTTTCTAATTCCTTTGATCTTTCCAGTTTCAAGTTAAATGCTTATAATACCTTAAGGATATAAAGTAGCAATAAGACTATCTCTATAGACTATGTTTATAAGTCTAATTATGTATAATGGGAGAATTTTCCTAAAATTTTGTTGGTCTCAAAAGATAAAGAACCAAGAGATCTAAAATGCATGTAAATAAATGTGTGACAACAGTCAATCAAAACGAGGAATTTCTAAATTAAAATATTCTCCTGCTGTTATTTTGTCTATTACAGTCAGATTAAAAACTAAAACTAAGTACTACTACAGCTGCCTATTTACGAAGAAAAACCATTTTGGCACTAAAGTTATCTCACTTAAATTTAAAAAGCTATAATAAGAATATGTTTACATTGCTGTTACTCAACGTCTTTTACTATAGTTATCCTCATAATCAAATATTTAAACTGCAAAAGTAGCATATAAATTTTTTTAACAGAAAAGACAGTGTTTATAAAGGACAAATTTTAAATGGTAGTAATTTAATGCTTAGTGCCCAAATAATTTTTCAAAATCTTCGTCAATTGTCATATAACTTCTTACGTATGTCTCCTTACAGAATTAATAAGCTTATTTGAAAGAAAAATACACATAAAAGGTTCAGGGGGAAAAAAGTCAATATGGCAAAATATCAAAGCAGCATATACTTCAATGATTTTGTGTTTCCCAGCAGAGATCTTGGAAAGATATCCCTTCCAATTCCATAAATGAAACTGACATACTTTACTTGAAGTGGAAAAAAACGAGAGGAGGGAGAATGGAATAGGGTAGGGAGGAGCATAAAGATTGTGAAACCTTGAAGAAAATCAAGCTCATGCTTTTAGAATTCAGGTCACCCAGCCTTACACAGTTTAAAAGTAGAATTACTTTCAAAGAATACATATTTCCTCTGAGCTATGATACATATTTCCTTTTAATAAATCATATTGCAGCAACAGCTGAAATGAACGTCTAGACATCAAAAACACTTCTTACTCCCACCTACTGCTTTTTTACCTCAGGCATCAAAACTAATGAAACCTATTATCCAGAACATTGAGTTCAGCAACCGCATTGGCCACTGCAAATATTGGAGGGGGGGAGGGGCACTTTCAGGGATGGCACTCCTTATTCAGCCATTACAATTATTGAAAATCAAATTTCATTCAAAACTCCAGAAATACAAGTAAAGGAAGGCACACGAAACAAGGACATTGTTTCCTAGTTAGATTTCAGTAACTAACAGCTAAAGACAGCATAGCTCTGAATCCAAGGTTTATCATTTGCCCACTGCCTTTGTTTTCAATTTCTACCTTAAACATATAAAACGCACTGTAGTGTTAAAAAAAAATCTTCTGAATTATTAAATCTACTTCCAAAAACTACACTAACCAGATATTACAACAAGAAAACATGTATCCACTTAATCTAACTGCAGCAAATGAAGGATACCAAGATAAATAAACGATTTTGAAGTATCTGCTTTCTTAAAAACTGACTTACCAAAGAAATTGAGTAAAAGGAGCACAGTGCTACATTAATTGTGAAATATAGCACTTCACACAAAAAAAAATCCAATGACTTGCAACACTACACTACCATGACTGATCAATTTATGCTGCCATCAGTGGCCTGGTAGAATCTATATTTGAGGTCATTAATAACTAAATGGATGTATTACTTATATCAACTTCAATCAATTTAGAGCTCTGATTTCTTGAATTGCTCATGAGTGTAAAATATTCAGTATCACTTAACAAATCTATGTTGGAAACGGATTGTAACCTTCCCGATGTCAATTCATCAAACAAATAAGAATCATGGATAGAAAATACATACTAAAATGCTCCATTTATTTCAACCTATTTGCAACCTTAAATGATTACAAATATTGATACTATTTGGCAGACAGAAGCACAACTGCAATTCAAAATTGTAACAGTATAATATATTCCTAAGGAATCAGCATGGGTTCTCTGCCAGTTGCAGGATAACCAGAATTTTAATGACAGTTTCTACACAGCATTGTAGCAGTTGAGACACCACCCAAGTTAGCATTTCAATGGATCACAAGACTCCCTGTAAAGCCAGCAAACTTTAAATTGAAGGAAACCATAAAACTAAATTTCGAGATAAACTGTACAAGGCCTTCAAAAGACAACTGCTACAGAAAACAGGCTGCAATGTTACTTTAATAGCTGCACATTGAAAAAGAAATCCTGCACAATGGCTGTTACTGACTTCTCAAAACCAAATTTGTCCCCATTTGGTACTTCTTTCAAATATTTTAAAACATGATTACCATTTTTAATCTTTAAAACTATTAACATGCTCTTAATATGCTCTAGAATGTATAAGCAAGCGTCTAGAAGGATTAAAATTAACAGTTATCTCTGCTAGAATAATGATTGTTTTCTCCTTTACCTCTTTGAGTATTTTCCAGATTTCATGACAGGCATTACTTTTATAAGCCTACATCACATTTGAAATAAATTTTTAAAATAAGGCTACTATATTAAACAAGGCTGTATGTTCAGAAATTACAAGGAAGACCAGTATTTTTAAAACAGGAATCATCACAAGATAAATTTTGAGATGGAAAAGCAGACATGTGATTCAGTTAGAACATATACATTTAAATTCATCAATGCTACAAATAAACATTTTATAAGCTTCCTCTAGGACAATGATTTTAATAAAGATGACTCAACTATTGATTTCAACACTGGCACAATTGAGCAGTAAAAATTTAAAATATCTCCTTCCACTCTTCAGACACAAACTAATTTGAATAAAAAACACACGCACATGCACACACACGTGCACACAGAAGCTTGCTACTAAAATTCTGACAGGGCAAGTCCCCAAATTGCCTTTTACACTAAAGCTCAAACAGTTGTCTGTCAATGCTATTACTATGAGTAATCCTTGCAGCTGTAACTGTTTGAAATGCAGCTGTCTCGCTGGCATTCTCTCCCCACCCCCAGTCATCCAGCATTTCTGTTCTTGCTACAATAATCTTAAAGAGCATTTTACAGGAGGCTTAGCCCTCGCTGAGGGCACTCTACGGCGTGACCGAGAGAACATGGAAACACGATTCATTAGACACGCCTGGAGTGATAACAATGGTGCTGCTTCTTACTGCCTTTCATTTCGTACATCAGGCTGAGACTAATGCATTCTCGTTACACAACAAGCACATTTATAGACAGGGGAAAACTGTAATCACCTTTGATTAAGAGACAGCATATTTTTCCTATATAAGCCGCCAGCCATACTGACATAGTAATTATTTTTTAACTGACAGGTTAAAATAGCAAATGTAGCAAAAATAACATCTGCAGAGAGAGAGAGAGAGAGAGAGAGAAAAGCTGACTACTGTGAAGACTTGGTGCACAAAGGTTTCTTTAGACTAAACTCAGTGCCATCTCCTTGAGACCTGATAGGCACTTTGACTTTTATTTCAGTTTGACGGTCTACGGCAAATATTACAGAAGAGACTCACGGAAATTCATTCTATAAATCCAATTCTTTGGAGGCAGAAATTACCAAGTTATTTTTGTCACTGAAACTGTAATGACTATTGATCTATCTTCTTTCCACTTCTTTCACCATAGGACTTGAAAATTCAACAGTAGCATCCTTTTTTTCTATTATCTTACAACAAAATAATTTTTTTCTCTTCACTTTGTTATCTACTTTTACTAGATAATGTTTTTCTTTATATAAAATGCTACTCCAAGTGAGAAAAAAAACCTTTCTACTATACCACAGTTTTTAAAATGTAACTTTGATTAAAAACAAGAATGTAGAATCAGTAGATCAGTCTATCATTTCACTTAACGCCCATCAATCACTGTACCTGGTGAAGGTTTTAACTGTAAATATAAAGGGCCTAATTTAAATTAGAAAAAAGTCATAAGCCACATTACACTGACAACATATAAAGTCAATTTTCTTAAGGAATTTCAAAACGTGAACCACCTTTCCACACACACAAAGGCAATCTTTTGTTGGTTTACACATGTGTGTTGCTGGGTTGTAGTTTATACAGAGTTTGCTAGTTGACAGGAAAAAAATATTTGTCATGAATTGAAAGATCATAGTCAAACCAAAATATTGGAAAATAATTTTTCATAGTTACCAAAGTCTGTATAATTAAGCAATTAAAAATAGTCTCTTTTTTAAGCTTTCTATAACACTATTAATTTTTACACTAAGAATGTGCTACAAAAAACAATTTGCACATGTGAAAATCTGTTAAGACAGTAAAGAAACAAAAATAAGCAAATAACAGAAAAAGTTAAGTCTGGTTCACAAAACTTTGACATCTGAAATAGCTTTTTCAAAAAATAATTACGTAGCCAGACAATGTGGCAGGAGTCCATATTCCCAGCTATTCAGGCTGCTGAGGCGGGAAGACACATGAGCCCGGAAATTCAAGGCCAGCCGGGGCACTATAGTGTGATCCCATTTCCATTAATCAATCAATCAATCAATCAATCAATGCAAATAGTCATGTACATACAACAAACAAATTTTTGTAAAACAGCAAAATGCTTTAACAAATTTAAACAGTAGGATTTTAGAGTTTTCTGACCTGTGCTACCACAGCAGGTTAGAAACTAGAAAATGTGTAGCCTAACTCTAATATGTCTATAAATGGATCACTGAACTCTGATGTGCACTTAAACACAGTGTATTTTGAAGAGAAGTTTTTATATGTCCCGCACAATTTTAGAATTACACAAGCTTAAAATTTTCATCATCTGAAATCAAACAATGAGCCTTATTACAGAAGATAGCATCTATACAATTTCTACTGTCAGTGCCCAATCCATGTCTTTCTCTCTTACTTTGGTTTTCTGTACTGTGTAAAGTCATGACTCCCCCAAAATTAATCAACTTACTTCTGCATATTTTCCCTGCTTGTTTTCTTTTTGGAAAAGACAAAGTTAATCATCAATATAAAACATGTCACCACACATTAAAAATTTTTATTTTAAAAACATTTCAGTTTAAATATATTCTTAGTAATCAGAACATTTTACTTTCATAAACAGCTATGGTTTACATATGAATTTCCATTACAATTGTCTGGCTCTTAATAGAATCACAAATTATTATTCTCAACTTTTAAAAGACAATGTACAATTCTCACTTCATGGCTTCAAAATTAATTTGTTTATGAATGCAAAAACAACCTATTGGAAAGCAATAAAAGTTTCTCAAAACTTTAAGTTAAAATATATTCAGGAAAAAGTTGTCATTATCCAAAACTTCAGCCAGGAAGTTTCCAACTCATAAGCAAAAAAATTTATAAATGACCTAAATACACCAACACTGCCAATATTTTTACTTCATGTTTGTGTTTCAACACTACAAGATTCCTTGCATTAACGAGTCGATACGAAAACTGCAAGTCCTTTAGGAAATAAAGGTCAGTTATTTACACAGTCACAGTGGCGTGAATGAGTTCAATCCTATGTTCTTTCCAACATTGGCTAGAATGGCATTATTGATTAGAAAGTTAAGTGACACCGCTGTTTTGGATAGGGCACAGTCTGGAGCGGGGCAGGCCTGGGCGGCTCCCATAACACAAGGTGCAGTGGTTTCTTCCTGTGGTCCTTGGTGCACTAGTCCTGTGGAAGGGCCCCAGTTGAGTCCCTCTGGCCCTTTCCATCTCCATTCTCAAGGACAGCTGCGGTTTTATCCAATTGTAGTTTTAGCCATTATAACTTAGGAAGTTCTATAGAGAGTTCACTTGAAAAGCTATTATAAATAAACACAAAGAGTTTACCAAGAGGATAGTATTTGTAAATTACCAGAAAAGTTGAAAGAATCAAACTAAAAACCCAAAAAGCCTGAGCCACTGGGCAGTGGCTTCACTGGCTCTGTTGCTTCTTTTGCAGTTATCTTTACTTTCTTTGAGATTCTTTCCCGCTCAAATTGCGTAATTCTGACCAACTGCACTAGAATGTGGGAATGCCTTCCAAGATAGATTCTGAGGATTTTAAATGTTTATAAAGTGAAGTCCTAACCAATCTACCCCTTCTAGTTACAAAACCCAGGACCCAAACCAACACTAGTTAAGCATTACAGACTAAATCAGTTTTGATAGGCCTTACAATCTATCCACCATTCAGAATATATTTTTCATAGGTTAAAAAAAATGTATTTTCCAAATAATTAACTTATAAATTATCCTTTGAAACACAGGCTATCAATACTTTGTCAACTGATGCTTGATTATATTAATTCTTCTTTCCATAGTTTAAATACCAGTTATTAAAAAGTATAACAATAAAAGTTAATTTATCACTTAAAAAGACAGAGTTTTGATAGTGATGGAGTTCTCAAAGATTTTTGGTTGCCGGGTGCGGTGGCTCAAGCCTGTAATCCCAGCACTTTGGGAGGCCGAGACGGGCGGATCACGAGGTCAGGAGATCGAGACCATCCTGGCTAACACGGTGAAACCCCGTCTCTACTAAAAAATACAAAAAACTAGCCGGGTGAGGTGGCGGGCGCCTGTAGTCCCAGCTACCGGGAGGCTGAGGCAGGAGAATGGCGTGAACCCGGGAGGCGGAGCTTGCAGTGAGCTGAGATCTGGCCACTGCACTCCAGCCTGGGCGGCAGAGCGAGACTCCGTCTCAAAAAAAAAAAAAAAAAAGATTTTTGGTTGCCTGTAATATTTCTTGGAAACTATATTAGATCTGCTATATAATAATTCATTTCTTTTGTATGAAATTTTGTTTGTTATAACTCACTATTTAAAAACTTTTTTCAACTCCAGTTCAAAAACAAAAAATACATATGGGATAATAGTTTAAAAGTTCAACGGTATATATACCATGATCTCAACTTTTAAGATGCATGCTTAAATATCTGTAATGGAATAAACAAAAATTATAATTACTATAAATCTTTACCCAAACTTTTTATACTAAATTTTAAATATAAGTACCCCTATATAATCCGTTAAACAGTTACTACTCTAAAAAATACATATATTCAAAGGCAGTATCATCCACTAAGAATGACTCAGCAGTTCAGGTGATAAAGAAAATAGCCTAAAGAAACGCAGTAAACATAAACAGATGTTGTTTGGACAGAAGATATACTAACACTTTGTAAAGTACAGAAATTGTCATCCCATTTCTTTTATAATCCAGCTTTATCAAGAAGCAAAGCTTTTTAGTCTCCCTGCATTCACTCAAAGCACCTGAAGTCTATTCTTCATGAGAGCCAAAGTAATCTTTTTCAAACCTTTAGTTTACTATACTAACTAAAGCTAACTTTAGTTAGCTTCACATAGTAGCATCCTGCCTCTTAAAGCCTTATTTTAATGGCTTCTCATGGAATTAATAATCTAGTTAATAAGTTCCTTACCATGGCCTACAAGGCTCCACCTGATCTCACCTCTGTCTACCTCTTCCATCTCCCTCTGTGTACCCATTTCAACAGCACTGGCCTTCTTCTTTCCGACAAAGTGAGCTCAAGACATCTGACTTCCTTTTCCTGTACCTGGCTCTCTCCTCCAAGAGGCATTCCCTACCTGACCCTCTAATGTAAAGTAGTCCTGTCCCAGTCAGTCACTTTCTCATTTATTGCTTTGTAGCAGACAACTGTAAGAAATTACTCATTTACTACTTGTCTTCTTACCCACAAAGAAGAATGTCAGCACGATATGTACAAGGGCAATGTCAATCCTTGTGTGCTCACTATACTGCAAAGAACCTTCCACTGAGAAAAACATTGTGACACTGAGAAAAACATTGTGACCCTGAGAAAAACATTCAAAGTGGAGCAAAATGCAACCTAATATGATTCTAAGGATTTTTATACTATGCAAAATAGCCAAACAGACACGTTTATAAAAGACTTAGCTTTTCTTCCTACTGACAATTGAAGGCTCTTACTTGAATCCTTGATAATCAACAAGATTAGAATGACTAATGAAGGGTATTCTTGAGGGAAAAAAAAATTAAAAAAAAATTAAAATACCACAATAAACTCACAACTTAAAGTAGTTGCTGTCATGAAGTGGGTCTCCTAAGAGGTTAATGTTTTAAAATCAGGCAACTTTAAATTATAAAACTTCTATCCCAATAAGAAACATTTAGAAATGGAATTAACTCTTTATTCTCTTTCCTATGTATAATTCATTCTACTTATCAATGCTATAGGCTATTATTATAGATGACGGCTCTTAATCACTATAAATTTACAACTCCTATCGGTCGTGTTCATTATATCTGAAATAACAAAATAAAGTTACATAATTATGGGGTGATATTAAATTAAATTCGTATTACATATTGATGTAAGTGCATGTAAACAAGAATACGGCATATGTGTTCCATGTTCCATTCTATTAGGTACAATGAGCTAAGGTCCCTATAGTATTTATCATAAGCCACATCTACAAAGGTTGAGGAATCTTTTATTTTCCCTTGGAGAATGAGGGGGAACATAATGCAAAAAAGTAGAAAAATGCTGTAGAAGCATTTTTGTGGACGTTTTAGTAATTTTATATTTTATATTATTTTCTTCCTGGAAAATCAGCTTCCATATAATAATTCTCAAGTATCTCCGGCTTATTCATACACCACATTTTTGTGATTCTTTCTCACCAATTTTTAAAACAGAATTGTTTTTAATAAAGTATAACTCAAAGCTGGGCATGGTGGCTCGCGCCTATAATCCCAGCACCATGGGACGCCGAGGCAGGTGGATCACAAGATCAGGAATTCAACACCAGCCTGGCCAACACGGTGAAACCCCGTCTCTACCAAAAGTACAAAAATTAGTTGGGTATGGTGGCACCTGCCTGTAGTCCCAGCTACTCGGGAAGCTGAGACAGGAGAATTGCTGGAACCTAGGAGGCGGAGATTGCAGTGAGCCAAAGCCTGCGCCATTGCACTACAGCCTGGGCAACAGAGACTCCGTCTCAGTCAATCAACCAACCAATAAAGTATAACTTAGACATACGTACATCCGTTGTACATTCTCAATTTAAAAGAAAACAATGAAAATATTTATTTCATCTATTTGAGGATAACCCAAATATTATACTCTGAGATAGATTACTAAAAATCCCATTTTCAGGAGAGTTATTAAAATGAAGGTGAAGAGAGAAGAAACTGAAATACAATGGCTCTTTTAAATCAGCTAGACAACTATTCACTATTCATATTCATTTTGTATCCTTCAGCCTGGAAAAAGCAAGGCCCTTTTTAACTTTCAATTAGTCATACACTGTCCTGTTTATTTTTTCTCTAACCACTTTGCCCCTTTGGAGGTGAACGTAAATTAAATCAAAGACATATAATAGACAGACAGCAATTTGGGAGTGGATTTTTGCCTACCCAAACCAGACATTATGCCTTGCCAAGGGAGCAACTCTGTATAAATAAGACTATTCACAAGATAGAAGTGATCAGCATAGGCCGGGCACGGTGGCTCACGCCTGTAATCCCAACACTTTGGGAGGCCAAGGTGGGCGGATCACCTGAGGTCAGGAGTTCGAGACCAGCCTGGCCAACATAGTAAAACCCCATCTCTGCTAAAAATACAGAAAATAGCTGGACATGGTGCTCTGGAGGCTGAGGCAGGAGAATCACTTGAAACCGGGAGGCAGAGGTTGTAGTGAGCTGAGATTTGTGCCACAGCGCTCCAGCCTGGGCAACAGAGCGAAGCTCTTTCTCAAAAAAAAAGAAAAAGAAAAAGAAGAAAAAAAAAAAAAGGAAAGAAAGAAATGATCAGCACACACCCATTTACCTCAAGGGTAGTCACCAAAACTTCAAAGTGCCATTAAGAACAGAATCAATGCTTTTGTCTAAAAGATCTCAGAGGCTCTATAACAGACCCTTGAGATCATAAACATTCATGACTTTCCAGGAAACCAATAGGTTTCTTAAACTCACAAAAAACTGCCTAAACATTTTTGATTAACTATGAAAATCACACTCTCCTTCTTTGAAAGTGATCATACTTGTATAAATTTAAGAAAAAAAATCTTGGCCACACTGGAATGACATAAAAATGTTTTATACTTGCTTTACTTTAGTTAAGGTTAAGAACAACTATTTTAAAAATAAAACTCTCCAGATTGTGCAGTTTCAATTTTCCACTGCTCATTTTCTATGACAATCTGACCAAGAATTCCCCACAGCCACCCGCCAGGAGGGGGAAAGAAAAGCTGATACCCTAAAACCTCATTCTCAGAAAAATAAGTATCTCTGATAACGCGTCTAGTTTTTCCAAAAATATTAATGAAAAGGTAATGGTATCATAAACTGAAAGGCTGTTTTAGAAATGAGCAAGTCAAGCTTGTCAAAAGGCCAGAAAGGACTTTCTGGAAAGAATGATAAGCATCTTGGAATCTCACTTCTCTCACACACTGAGCTCCAATCTGCAGCCTTTTCCCTCCGAGCCAATGCACTTGATGGGTGTGATAACAGATGGATCATTGTATCTGCCAACTTCCTGTGATGTACTGTATGAGGACTGATAATTTAGTGACTACAGAAGTTCTACAACAGACAATGCAAGCAATACTGGCATTCGGTAAGTAGCTGCATGCAGTCCTGTAACAGCCTGTAGGTGCTGAATAGACGTGGATTATTGCACAATATAAGCTCTGAACAAGTATCTAAGGCATTAAAAAAAAAAAAACTTAAAACTGGGCAAGCTAAGAACTAATTAGAAAAATAAACAGGAAGGAACAAGTATATCTTATATTCAAAGTGACATTTTCACTTAAACATACATGAAAAACCTTTGAATAAAAAATGTTTTATTAAAGTTTTATAAGCAGGTTAACATAGAAAAATGCATGCATATTTTAAAAATATATATTGTGGGCTTTGTTTTCAGGCTTCACAATCTGAAGTTATAAAAACCAAAAAATGTCTCCAACCATTGCCAAATGTCCTCTGGGGGAGGGAAGTCTCTCCTGTTGAGAACCGCTGAAGAAGACAGACTAAAGTTCCACTAGTTCAATTCTAATGCTTATTTTAGAGGGAAGGGAGGGATTATAAGGAAAGGAGATTGTTTATTTATGGAAATTATACACAAAATAATCAAACATAATCCATATTGTATGTGCCAGCTAAGCACATATTATAATACTAAACAGAAGAAAGGCTATATAAAGATTCAGCATGCAAACTGTTCACCAGGTTGCACAGCAAATTGGAAAGGCAACTTCCATTAACCAGCATAAGAAGTATGCTTACTTCTCTTTGCAAAACAGGAAAAAATTCACAGCTCTGCCACAACACTGTGTACAAATTATACTAAAGGTACTTTCTTCACAAATGCTCATCAAATAAACTCTGCATTATGCTGGGCACAATGTACAGAACTGTCATCTTTAACAGATGCTATGATGAAACTCTCTAGGTTTTAGGTTCTGGTTAAAAAAGAACCTTCACATTTATGTATACACATATGTGTTTGTGTGCATGTATCATTCAAAACCCCACTGCAATCACATTTTAGAAATAGCAGTACCAAGGTTGGGCACGGTGGCTCACACCTGTAATCCCAGCATTTTGGGAGGTTGAGCTAAGGAGCTCAAGACCAGCCTGGGCAACATGGCAAAACCTCGTCTCTACCAGAAACACAAAAAAATAAGGCGGGAGTGGTGGCACACCCCTGTAGTCTCAGCTACTCAGGAGGCTGAGGTGGAAGAATCACTTGAGTCTGGGTGGCCGAAAGTTGCAGTGAGCTGAGATCGCATCACTGCACTCCAACCTGGGTGGCAGAGTGCAATCCCCTCTCAAAAAAAAAAAAGAAAAGAAAAATGCCGGGCGCAGTGGCTCATGCCTGTAATCCCAGCACTGTGGGAGGCCAAGGCAGGCGGATCACCTGAGGTCAGGAGTTTGAGATCAGCCTGGCCAACATAGTGAAACTCCGTCTCTACTAAAGGACAAAAAAAATTAGCCGGGCATGATGGCGGGTACCTGTAATCCCAGCTACTCGGGAGGCCGAGGCAGAAGAATCACTTGAACCTGAGAGGCAGGGATTGCAGTGAGCCGAGATTGTGGCATTATACTCCAGCCTGGGCAAGACAGCAAGACTCGGTCTCCAAAAAAAAAAAAAAATCAGTATCAAATTAACTACTACCGGCCGGACACGGTGGCTCACGCCTGTAATCCCAGCACTTTGGGAGGCCGAGACGGGCGGATCACGAGGTCAGGAGATTGAGACCATCCTGGCTAACACGGTGAAACCCCGTCTCTACTAAAAAATACAAAAAACTAGCCGGGTGAGGTGGCGGGCGCCTGTAGTCCCAGCTACTCGGGAGGCTGAGGCAAGAGAATGGCATAAAACCCGGGAGGCGGAGCTTGCAGTGAGCTGAGATCCGGCCACTGCACTCCAGCCTGGGCAACAGAGCGAGGCTCCGTCTCAAAAAAAAAAAAAAAAAAAATTAAATACTACCACATTATTTTACTGGCACATCTCTGGAACCTGCCACACGTACTCAAATTATTGGGCAGAGAATTAGTTTGTCATTTTTGCAGCAACTCTACCGTAATACCATTCTCTAAGTCTAAAGTACAAAATCTCTTTTAAAATATTATTATTGGATACTACAAAACAGTAGCATTTGGAGTAAATGTCCTACACTCAAACTAAGTACACTATTTCCATATGGAAATGTGATTTTCTTCTCTTTCCTGCTTGCTTTTTTTTTTTTCTTTTCCTTGCAATTTCACTATATGCTAATCCTGAGCTACAAGGTGATAAGAAAGGGAAGAAACAGGTCGGGTGTGGTGGCTCACGCCTGTAATCCCAACACTTTGGGAGGCCGAGGTGGGTAGATCTTTGAGGTCAGGAATTCGAGACCAGCCTGGTCAACATGGCAAAATCCCGTCTCTACTAAAAATACAAAAATTAGCCGGGTGTGGTGGTGTGTGCCTGTAATCCCAGTTACTCCAGAGGCTGAGGCAGGAGAATCACTAGAACCCTGGAGGCAGAGGCTGCAGTGAGCCAACACTGCATTACAGCCTGGGCGACAAAGCGAGATTCTGTCTCAAAAAAAAAGGGTGGGGGGGTAAGGGGAGGAAAGGAAGAAAGAGGAAAAACAGACTAACTGCAGGGAATGAAACAGTATCACTTGCTGCACAGCTGCAATTCTCTTTTTAGGAAAAATTAAAACTAATAATATTTGAAAACTATAAGTCTGATTTACTACTGATAACACCAGGCATAAAGAGAAGAATCTTTGATCACTCGATAGAAGGAAAATGAGTGAAGGGGCACAATTATCTTCAACTAGAAAAAGCCAACAGCACTGTTCAAAAAAAAAAGAGAACCAATTTCACCAGAGTTTGTTTTCTTTTTACTATGTGAGCAGGCTTGACTTTAAAATTTCCGAACTGTACCCACAAAACAGAGTACTTTATCTTGCAACACTTTCCCTGCTAGTCAACATTGCCTAAAACTCCAATATTGAGTTTTCTTCTACCTGTAGGACTGTTAACGTAAGTAAGAGGAGAAACAGGAATTGCTAACAATCTGGAAACTGCCTGTGCCTGAAGAAGAGCTCAATCCAGCATGAAGGTAGACCAGGCTGGTACTGTAACTCTTGGTTCTGCTCAGAAGCTGGTCTTAACAGGCTCTAGGACCATGGTAACTCATGTGAGGCCTCCAGATACAGGCAGACAGGCCCCTGAGGCCACAGTTCACCCCGTCTGACAAACAATATTTTCCAAAGACAGCTCACAATAGATCCCATATTACATGCCTTTTCTTACAGTGCAACACTATCAGTCTTCCTATCAAGTGGTAGGATCAATATTCCCTCCCCTGGATCTGGGTAGCTCTTTGTAACTGCCTCAACAAACAAAATATGGACGAAGTGACTGTACGTTAGTCTCCAAGTCCAGAGTATAAGAAACTGATAGTTCTCCACATCTGCACTCAGGAAGATCACTTTTGGAGTGCAACCACCCTGCTGTGAGGAAACCAAGTCCACACGGAGCAGCCCCGTGTGGTTCTTCTGGCCAACTGTCTCAGCTGACATCCCAGCCAAAAACCAGCATCAACCAGCAGCTATGCGAATAAAAACACCTTCCGAGGCAATCAGGCCCAAGTCTGATCGAAAGACTGCAGTCTTGGAGTCTTTCCAGTGGAGTCCTCAGACATCCTAGAGCAAAAACTATTGGTCCCTACTATGCCCTAAGTTCTGACCCCCACAGTCCATAGGCATAATAAAATAAACTGTTTTTTGCTACTGAGTTTTGATATTAGATGATACACACCCAGTGCAACCACTGTCCCAGGCAGAATAGATTCATAACTCATTCACAAAAACAAAATTATAGTATTTCACACTAGTTCTGCAGTAACATAATCTGGATGATTATTGTTGGATGATAAATCATTAAGGTAGAAGTAGTATACTGAGACATGAACTAAATTTCAAAGGTACCCAACTTCATTTTAGTAAGCACATTATGAACAAAGATACAGATTCAGTGAAATGAAATGCTGAATTTATAATTTATATTACATATTAATAAGAACATTTTTATGAGAACCCTTGTGATATAATAGGGTATTAGGATGGTCTCAGCGCTGAAGCAAACTGGCTATGTGGCTAAATTTTAATTCACGTATCTATTCATTCAGCAAGTGAATGGATATGATATCTTAGGCACTATTCTAGGGGCTGAAAATTCAGCAGTGAACAGATTTTTCATAAAACTTTCATTTTAGTTGAGAGAGGCAGAGAGTAGTAGTTTTACTTATATAAAATTATTCAAACCCATGTTAAATGCAAACTAAGTCTTTTATCTTATTTACCTAAAAGACAACATGTCTTTTAACCCATGTTAAAAGACAATAAGACACGATGGAAGGAAGGTCAATGAAAGTAGGATTCATATGCTACTTACGATGATACGGCAGTTTTAAAACAAGACCCCAAGTGTCTGACACTCCTCCCATTGAGAGGTAGGGCCTATATTTCTTTCCTTTAAAAAATGAGATTTATGGTTGCTTCAAGGGAAGAGTAGGATGAAAGTGACACCATGTGGCCGGGCGCAGTGGCTCACACCTGTAATCCCAGCACTTTGGGAGGTTGAGGCGGGCGGATCACAAGGTCAGGAGATGGAGACCATCCTGGCTAACATGGTGAAACCCCGTCTCTACTAAAAATACAAAAAATTATCCGGGCATGGTGGCACGTGCCTGTAGTCCCAGCTACTCCGGAGGCTGAGATAGGAGAATCACTTGAGCCCGAGAGGTGGAGGTTGCAGTGAGCTGAGATGGTGCCACTGTACTCCAGCCTAGGCAACAGAGCGAGACCCCATCTCAAACAAACAAAAAAGCAAGTGACAACACAGTTTCTGTGAGTAGGTTAGAAAAGCCATGCAAGCTTCCACCTCACTCGGTGGAACACTCACTTTGAAAGTCCTGAGGTAATAAATCTAACTCCTCTGAGCCACTATGCTGAAAGGAAGCCTAAGTTACATGGAAAGGTTACTTGTAGGGACTCCAGTCAACAATCCCAGCTCATCCCTGCCTTCACATGAGTCAGATATGTGAATAAAAAGGCCTCCAGATGATCTTGGCACCCAGCCTTTCAATTATACTAGTTTTGCCAGCTGAAGGTCAAGACATAAGAGTGCTGAAACAAACCATATCTATTATGCTCTTTCCAAATTCTTGCCCTAAAGAACCTGTGAACATAATGAAATGGTTGCCATTTTATGCCACCAAATTTGGGGTGGTTTGTTACACAGCAATGGAAAACTGGAGCAAATCGTAAGATCACACTATAATATAAGGAAGTAGTATTGTTCTGAGACCTAATGCTATCAAAGAGCCAGGCTCATGAGATGAAGGAATAGCTATTCAAACAGGGAGAGGAGCAAGTACACGTCCCTAAAGCAGGAAGGAGCTTTGTGGTATAAGTCAATTAGATACATAAGGCTAGCTGATCAGTTTTGTGACACTTGATGAGTTATCCAGAATTTATGTTCAGTATACACAGAAGCCACTGTGCTGCTTCAAGTGGGGCTGTTTTTCAAAGATTTTTTTTTTTTTTTTTTTTTTGAGACACACTCTCACTCTGTCGCCCAGGCTGGAGGGTAGTGGCACAATCTCGGCTCACTGCAACCTCCGCCTCTGGGTTCAAGCAATTCTTTACCTCAGCCTCCTGAGTAGCTGGGTTTACAGGCCCCACCACTATGTCTGGCTAATTTTTATATTTTATTAGGGATGGGGTTTTACCATCTTGGCCAAGCTGGTCTTGAATTCCTGACCTCGTGATCCACCTGCCTCAGCCTCCCAAAGCGCGGGGATTATAGGCGTGAGCCACTGCACCCGGCCTCAAAGATTCTTTTGGCTGTTGTGTGTCTCTTGATGTTTAATGAGGAAACTGAATTAAGTGCTATGGTCCCTTCATATCTACCATGCAAGTAAGTGTTTCTCAAATTTGGGCTGTAGAAAATCCTTAAGATTAAAATTAATGCTTAATTGTGCTCATCAGAATGATCTTTTCATAACTGAGTATCACTACACAATCTCAATGCCTGTGTGTGTATGTATAGTTCCCACTCAAAGGCTAATGAGAAAAGAACACAGACCAAAAAATATGTGTGTATGAGAGAGAGGGAGAGAGAGAGAAAGAATGATGCATTCGCACCAAATGAAGCTACAGTAAGTTATGCTAAAGTGTTACAGCATTTCAAACAGGAGGAAACGGTGGAAGACTTGAGTCATCACACCATCCACAGAACAGGCAAGCCAAAATTAAACAGATTTGTTTCTAAGAAGACAGTACCAAATTTTTGCTATGAACAGAAACCTGCATTCAAGTAAACATCAGGTGGCATTTAATATTATATTAATCTGTATTTTTATCAGTTATGCAGTTTTGATTGTATTTAACCTATAAAACGGTTTCATTATTATAATCATATAATAGCTAGAAGCACAGTGGTATCCAAAAGCCTCTAAAGTCATAATATAATCAAGTGTTTACATTAATAAGAGTGAACATAAATTGGTGACCTTCGCAACATAGTAACACATATTACAAGCACATTTTCATGAACATTTGATTTTCCTGAATAAACTTGAGATCCTAGCTGAACCACACCAATTATTTAAAGTTAACATAAACAGAAGACAATTGAGGTAAATCATCAGTAAACATTTAAAAACCAAAAATAAGTTATTTTGAAATAATTCTGTGTTGGAATAGTCTTCTCCTTCTAACTTTGTCTTTACATGGCTAAATCTTTTTCATTCTTCATTCCCTGTATGAACATCTCAGGCCACTGCAGCCCAAATTTTCAGCATCTCTAAACTCCCAGATACTGTCTATGCCATTCCTACACCTGCTGCTTGACACTGTTAGCTATTTTATGCATCCTTTTTGTTGCCAAGATGAATGATGATGTGATGATAATGGAAGTAGTGGCGGTGGCATGATAAAGATGAGGACAACAATGGCAGCAGCTATCAATTACTCAGTGATAATTTATGTCCCAACCACATAATTCTCTTATGAGGTAGATAAATATAATCTCCACTTTACAGATATAGAAATCAAGTAACACGAATTATGTAATTTTCTCAAGGCCAAAAAGATAACAAATGAATGAGCTAGAAATAGAAAACTCTGGTCTCTTTTCTAACACTAGTATTTTAAAAAAGTATGGGCCTTTGAAATCGTAGGGGGTTTCAGAATCACAGAGGGTGTGAAGGCTGGATAAAAATTATAAGGTACTCCAAATGACATTAAAATCCCAGGGAAACAGGCTTTGGAATTTATTAACAAGCTTTCCAAGTATATTCTTATATTGAAGATTAAGCAGTAGACTGCACCCAGTGTTATTTTGCCAGCATCTAGACTATGGCATTTCTGAGAACACAGACAACTTGTATAAACTTGTCTAAAAAATACGGTATTGTACGTTCGAAACAGTAAGAGCTCAATAAATGCTTGTTATTTTTATACCTTTACACTGACTTGGTTTTTTTTTTTTTTTTTTTTGAGATGGAGTTTCACTCTTGTTGCCCAGGCTGGAGTGCAATGGTGCGATCTCAGGTCACTACAACCTCCGCCCCCCGGGATCAAGCAATTCTCCTGCCTCAGCCTCCCAAGTAGCTGGGATTACAGGCGCCTGCTACCACACCTGGCTAATTTTGTATTTTTAGTAGAGATGGGGTTTCACCATGTTGGCCAGGTGGGTCTTGAACTCCTGAACTCAGGCAATCTGCCCGCCTCGGCCTCCCAAAGTGCTGGGATTGCAGGCATGAGCCACCTCGCCCGGCCTGATATAAATTTTTAAAACCCATTATTTAAATTATATATTTGTTAAAATCTAGCAGGATCTAAATATTCTACAAAATAAATTTTATAAAACATAGCACTATTCTTTAGGTATTTAAAGCCTAGACTTAGGAGAAAAAAAATTGTAATTTCAATAATTTTCAAGGACTTTTTACATATCAGGGTTTGTGGCTGTTAGGTACAGAGACTGGAGTACACGACAGGGAAGGGTGGTAGTAACATTGAAGCTGTAAAGAAAGTGAAAAAACTGAAAACCTCTTGGGTGGTCCCTGGAATTCTCTCAAATGTTCTTTTCTGCAAGCGAAGCAGAGGCCAAGCTGGAATGCTCACAAAGCTACAGCGTCTTTTTATGGGTTCCATCTAGCTCTAGAGTTTTATGATTCAGTAAGGTGGGTGGTAAATTAAGCTACTGCTGTCTTCCCACAGAGTTGTTTGTGGCCATCAGGACAAATCTGGGGAAGCTCAATTAACACATGTCTGACCTTGGTCAAGTCATAATTCCTCAAAAAACATCTGCAATATTGTGACCTACCAGAAAATTCTAAGCAAATGTTGGTCATTGACAGTGAAAGGTGTGAACACTTTATTCTGCAGCATTTTTTGTTTCATTTTGTTTAACCAATCATTCTAAGCCAGTAAAGTTCAAGGTGTTTTAAGATAACTAATATCTCTGATTTAGGATGTTCTCTTTAGTATTTAAGAAGAAAGGAAGAAAACAGTGATTTCAAATCAAACCACCCTTAAGTGCCTATTTGACTAGTAACTGCTGAAATTCAGGGTGATTCGCACATTTGGTTAATGAAGGACACCACAAAACCTAACATGGTTGAGACAGATTTCTCGAATTTCTGAATCCACAATGATTACCACCTTTGTTTTAATAAAAGTGGTCAAGAAGAGACTGAACTGTAGATGAGACACTGAGCTTTCACCAGAAAAACATAAATGCACTTATATGCCAGGCCCTCACACTGCTAAGCTAAGACCCCCTGAATCAAGAATATCACAGAGCATGCTTCTCAAATCTTAACTATGCCAACATTTCAAGGTTTGAAAAAAGTAAACTTTATACATTATCCTATATGTTACTGTTGCATAAACTAAAAGATAAAACACATGGCAATTCAATGATGATTGATGAAAACTTTGAAGGTTTGCTAAATTACACTCACCAGGACAACAATGCATTATAATGCAGATTCTTCTTTTTTCAAAGAAGGGTATCACATTCTCTAGAGAAAATATTGCCTTTCAGAGGGGTCAGTATTATAACCCCACCAAGTGATCCTATTTCAAAATTGAAAAGTTTTGTCACCTAACATCAAACCTTTAAAAATGTTTTGTTACACATACTTTCATTTAAGAAAAAGGATAAATGACCCTCTTACAGTTACCATAAAATATTATTTTTAAAAATATCTTCACAATCTGATTTTAAACTCCTTAAGGGTAGAGAATATGTCTTTTATCTCGTTTCATATAGTACCTAGCAACAGGTATTAACAATATGCTTGCTGAGTGTGCTTTAAATATTTGCTGGATAGGCCGCACATGGTTGCTCATGCCTGTAATGCCACTACTTTGGGAGACCAAGGCAGGTGGATCACCTGAGGTCAGGAGTTCGAATTAGTCCGGCCAATACAGTGAAACCCCATCTCTACTAAAAATACAAAACTTAGCCAGGCGTGGCGGCGCACACCTATAATCCCAGCTTCTCAGGAGGCTGAGGCTGGAGAATCGCTTCAACCAGGGAGGCAAAGGTCGCAGTGAGCTGAGATTGTGCCACTGCACTCCAGCCTGGGCAACAAAACAAAACCTCCAACTCAAAAAGAAAAAAAAAAAAAATTGCTGAATAGATGAATGCCAACTAATACAGTTTCCAAAGGCAGACAGGACCTTTAAAACAATTTTAAGAATATACTTTCTTTTTATAACTCACCTAGGAACAAAATTATCACAATGAAAAATTTGCATAAAGTGAGCAAAAACATACTCCCTCCCCTTTCCCAGTGTGCTCTATTCTCATTATCCTGTTTTATTTTCTTCCAGAGCATTTACCACCATCTAACATACTTAATATTTACGGGTGATTATTGTCTATCTCCTCACCCCATCCCCAATTAGAGTGTAAGCTTAATGAAAGTAAAGATTTGCCTGTTTTGTTTCAAGGTTATATCCTAAGTACACAAAATGTGTGTCCTGGGATACATTAAACATTCAATGACTATTGAATCTATCTTCAGGATTCTTTACCAGTGTTACTGTTTGTTCTAAAAGTATTTTTAGAGCTCTAGTTACACAGTGACAAATGAGGATGTTTTACAGACATGTACATATTATGTGTACACACACACACATACAGATACAAACAAAAATTATTTCATCTCTCATGAAATGTTGCTATCTCTAAGGTGTAATAAGGTGTAAACAGAGCAGCTACCAGGAAAGGAACATGTTAGAGAAAGCAAATCACATCCAAGTCTAACCATAAAAAGGACGCAGAAAAGTAGATAATTACTAAAACTGGTTTAAAAACAAAACTTTCAACAACAATCAGTCATCCCTAAAGTTAAATCTCTCTGGAGCAGAAACTGATTCAGCATCGACTTACAAATCACCGCATTGCTAACATCAGATCTTGCAACAACTGAAGTTATCTTAGGGAGGCTTCCAACTAAAGTCCATCCTATTCTGTAGGAAAAGTGGCTGAAATGATAGTCATCACATTTAATCTCATTAATTTTTAAATACTTAACTGCTTTGTTAGACTATAAATTCCTTGTCCAAAGGGGCAGCTATATCTGTTGTGCTGTTTGTTTCCTTCAACTGCTAATTATTTCATTATTTGTTTAAATGTGTGGATTTTAAAAAATCTGTCTCTAATCATGAGAGCAGAGAGACACACAGTGCTGAGCACAACAAATAAATATGTGTTGAACTGAATTCAACACAGAGATCAAGATGCCAATAAAATTAACCTTCAATCCACAACCTTATGGCAAGGCAATTCAGTTATCATATTAAATATCCATACAAGGTACCTAATATGAAGGCAATTAGATAAGCAACAATTAATCTGTTAGCATTCTGTATTCAAACCAATATTAAAGCTATGTATAACTAGTTATTGTAATTACATAAATGAAGGGCTACAAACATTAGGTGGCAGCAGCAGTACACTGTATCATCATCCTGAAACTGATTTTTTTCATATATAGAAATCTGACCCAGAAATAGGGTTACACAAATAGCTTCACATATAAAATATACAAAAGGAACTGAAAACACAGTAACAAAATATGCAAATACAATTATTCTTTACATCCAGATTTTTAAATTATTATTTCTATAAATAAGATAATTGAGCAGTGTAAGTGTTGGCAGTTTTCTATATATGTATTGAAATTTCTGCTTTATCCTAACTCTCTGACAGTCTACATCCAAGTTGCCAGCTCCACCTTCGAAATGGTATCTAGAACGTGAGTACTTCTCACCACCCTCACCACAGGGACTCTGGTGGAAGCCGTCCCCATCATCAACCTGGATCATGACAATAGACTCCTGTGGGATCTCTGCTTCTGTGCTGGCTCTCCCCAACCCAGTGTCTTCTCCATGTGGAAGCTAGAGGAATCCTTTAAAATGGTTAAGTTAGCTCACTCGTGAGCTAACTGGGTCTGCTCAGAAGCCTTCAGTGGCTTCTCAACTCCAAGAGAGTTCTACTCTGGCACCCTTCATAAATTGTCCCCCACACCCTACCCCAGCTTCATGCCCACTACTCTTCCCCTTGCTCATACCACGTGAGCCACACTGGTCCTTCATCAGACCAATTACACTCAACCCGATGACCTTTGTATTTGCTGTTCTCTCTCCCTGAAGTGCTCTTCTGACAGATATCCATCCCCATACCTCTTTTAGGTCTCACCTCATATGCCACCCAGTCAGACTTTCTCTGACCACCCTACTTAAAATAGCAACCATCCTCCTTCACTGCTTCATTTTTCTCCATGTCACTAATCAGCATCGGGTATATTCTGTGTGTTTACTTCTTTACTATCTTCTCTACCAAAGCTAAAAATCCACAGGAACCAAGATTTTAGTCTGTTTTCTTCACTATTTTATTCTCAAAGCCTTAAACAGTGCCTGGTAAACAGTAGCACACAAATACTTGTGAACAAATAATTTCTCTCATCAAATAAGCATATAGCAATAGTTCTATAGCTGTTCCCTGTTTTGACATTAAAAGCCAGACTTAGTGGCTCACACCTCTAATCCTAGCACTTTGGGAGGCCAAAGCGGGTGGATCACCTGAGGACAGGAGTTCGAGACCAGCCTGGCCAACACAGTGAAACCCCATCTCTACTAAAAATACAAAACTTAGCTGGGCATAGTGGTGCATACCTGTAATCCCAGCTACTCAGGAGGCTGAAGCAGGAGAATCACTTGAACCAGGGTGGCAGAGGTTGCAGCAGGCCAATATTGTGCCACTGCACTCCAGCCTGGGCGACACAGTGAGACCCAGTCTCCAAAGAAAAAAAAAAAGTTCACTTTATTTATTACTAAGTTCAAGTATGCACAATTGATGTATGTGTGCATAAAAATAAAGTGACTTTTATATTACATACAATTTAAAAGCAATGTTAAGTCAGATTTGTTAAATTGACCATTATAATATGATGGAACTATATGTTTAAAATTTAAAACTATTCTTACAGTGTACTTAATTATTAGACACCAAGCAACCAAGCTCTTCCTTATATTCAAATCAAATAGGTGAACTCAAAATTGACTTTTATCTTATCTACTGACAAGATTTGTGGGCTCAGGCTCTGTTGGCTTCAGAAAGAAAGAATTACAGGTTTGCTCTCAGCCAAATGACTCTATAATTGGTGTTGATTGCTTAATTCTGAACTACATCAGTAGCTAACCACTGATTATGAAATGCCCAGATTTGGTTTATTTACTTTACTGTTTACATACTGTAGAATAAACATTTGGGCAGAAATAGACACAAAGGACCTCAAGAAATTTTCAAAATATAGTACATCTGCCAGGCACAGTGGCTCAGGTCTGTAATCCCAGCACTCAGGGAGGCCAAGGCAGGTGGGGGTGAATCACTTGAGCCCAGGGGACACAGTAACACCTTGTATCAAAAAAAAAAAAAAAAAAAAAAAAGGAGAGGGAGAGTGAGAAAAAGAAAGAAAGAATAAATGACTACCAGAGCCACAGAAATTTAGCATGCTCCTGCTTCTTGAAAGTCTACTTAGAAAAATCCCAATTTATAATGGGTGTGTTCCGAAGATTCACTTGTAAGTCAACGATTTGAAATCCAGAAAGTTGTTCTCCCACAGGAACAACAGTAAGTACATTAGCTATGTTCCCGGCTTGTCCACAGCAGCTGATATCACATTAATTTATACTTCCTCTCAGAGCTGACTCATTTCCATTATTCTCTGGGACTCCCTTCTAAAATGTTTCCATCAAATTTTTCATTACTTAACTTTTGTGGCCTAACCGATATAAACAACGATCCTACTTGCTACACGTCACTATGAAAACAAACTAACGGCAGGGCAAGGCAAGAAAGGAAGAATAATTGAGATTACTTATAGCTCTAAAGAGGGATGGACCTCACTAGGTTGTTCATATTCACAGACAGCATATTAAAGTTACAAATCCTGAACCATCCAAAATGAATATACAAAAACTATTTCCATGTAAGAAAATCAGAGCAACTTGCACCTTAAAGGTTATGGATTGGCTAAAAGAGACCACACACTGGTTCACCTCCTTTAAATCCCCAATTATTTCACCAATGCTACAGAACTTAATAGAAGCCAGGTGATTACCCAGAGCCACAGAATAGGCACACAGGCAGCTTCTCTTTGCTTGGTCTTTCCTTTGCCCCTGTGTTCCACACACAGCACACAACGAAGGATTCTGACTGAGCTGAGAAATTCCTGCTATTTCACTGCCCCAACAGCTTAATTCACAGCCCTGAAATACTCACACCATTAACTCATGTGATTCCATTTAAAAGAATGGTTCACAAAACCTTTCCTCATTACTAAATGAAACTCAGCCATCACCGATAAAAGTCCACACCCTCACTTTGGATGAGAGGGTAAGGGTGGTGCCCAACTACTCCTCAAATTTCCCCCATCTCTTGTCCTTCACTGTCCCAAAGAGCCCAGCTCAAAACAGTTCAATCATGATAGTGAACTGAGATCTCATTTCTGAAATTCTGGGTGATTCCAAAACTGAGTTTGGTCTGAGAATCTTTGTCCCAAATCTATTTCCTCACAAAAAAAATTCCCTAAGGAAAGAGCATACCCCAAAACTTAAAATCTTTGCTCAAAGCACGCTCAATGTAAGTTCTCCATGTTTGTGGTTAATCAATGTGGCTAATACAACTAATAGCTGACCTACTGTAGTTTCTACTATGAATTCAGAATACATTTTCTCAAACTCCAACTACTTTATGCAAACATTTTTAAAGATTAACTGAGATAACATGTAAAGGTGCTTAAAATAGTGTCTCTGGCAGAGAATATGTTCCATAAAAGTGAGTGGGTTTTGTTTACCCAAAAGGTAAGTCGTCTGGGCACTGAATCTGATATGCAATTAGCAACATGAAATAACCTCTCTCTGACTGCTGTAGGTTAACATATCTAAGGAATTTAACTTATTTGCTATCTAATAATCAAAATGTATGCTACAACATAGCTTCAAGTTGCATTTCACTGCATCACTGTACTGTTTCTGTCCCATGGTTGCTCCACTTAATTCATCCCATACCACTTAAAAGGTAATTACATTTATCTGTGCATCTCACAAAATAGGAACATACTCTGTTGTCAGTACACTGACTTCACATTACGATCCTATTTTCTTCATATGGCCATTTAGGTAAAACTGGCTTATCCAACATCATCTCCTTCAGAACAACAAATTAATTATCTGCCTCATACCAAATACGATGGCCAAACTTCTACCTACTATCTATTGTTTGATAAGGCAATGCCAGTGTCAACCAAACCAATAATAGTCCTAAACGGCAGATGGAAATCTGTAACAAGGAATCCTGATACTCAATCTCTATGCACATCACTATATATCCTTAAGAAAAGGACTCCATGGTGTGCATACAAAGATTTCTTCATCACAGGCTGAAAAACAACCTAGAACAAATGCTCTGGAACCACATCCAGGGGAGGGGGATGCCTGGCCTAGCTCATCTAAAAAGTTCCTTCCAGTACTAAAATCCTAGGCTTTCCTGCTTCTATACAGTTGTTAAAATAAATGGCATACAGTTCCTCAGCAGTTGCTTCAAGTACTTTTTTTTCTGTTCTCTTTGAGACAAGGTCTCATTCTGTTACTAAGGTTGGAGTGCAGTGGGACAATCATAGCTCACTACAGCCTCAAACTCCTAGGCTCAAGTGATCCTCCCACCTCAGCCTCCAAGTAGCTAGGACTACAGGCACATGCCACCACACTCAACTTGTTTTTTTTTTTTTTTTTTTCTTTTTTGTAGAGTCTTGCTAAGTTGCCTTGGCTGGTCTTGAACTCCTGGCCTCAAGCAATTCTCTGCCTTGGTCTCCCCAAGTGCTGGGACTAAATCTAGGTGAGAGCCACTGTGCCTGGCCTCAAGTACATTTTTAGTCTAAGCCTGACAAAGTTTAAAAAAAAAAAAAAAAAAAATCCCCACATATAGAGGCATGTTTTAATAATATGTTCCAGGTTCTCTGCAATAAATAAACCAAATGAGGAAAATGTAATTCTTTTCTATTTGTGACCCCCAAAAAGATTTTTAAATTCACTAGCAAATAGACTTTAAATCAAGCTTGTCCAACCCATAGCCCGTGGGCTGTATGAGGCCCAGAACGGCTTTGAATATAGCCCAACACAAATTTGTAAACTTTCTTAAAACATTATGAGCTTTTTTGAGATTTTTTTGTTTTTGCTTCTGTTGGTTTTTTTGAGATGGAATCTCGCTCTGTCACCAGGCTGGAGAGCAGTGGCGTAATCTCAGCTCACTGCAACCTCCGCCTCCTGGGTTCAAGTGATTCTCCTGCCTCAGTCTCCCAAGTAGCTAGAACTACAGGCATGTGCCACCATGCCCAGCGAATTTTTCTATTTTTAGTAGAGACAGGGTTTCACCATGGTGGCCAAGATGGTCTCGATCTCCTGACCTTGTGATCTGCCGGCCTCGGCCTCCCAAAGTGCTGGCATTACAGACGTGAGCCAACGCGCCTGGTCGAGTTTTTTTTTTTTTTTAAGCTCATCAGTTATCCTTAGTGTTCGTGTATGTTATATGTGGCTCAAGACACATATAACACATACGTGGCTTCTTCCAGTATGGCCTACGGAAACCAAAAAATTGGACACCCCTGCTTTAAATCTTGATTAAATTCCCTAAATAGCCGACCATGGTGACTCACGCCTGCAATCCCAGCACTTTGGGAGACCAAGGCAGGGAGATTGCTTGAGGCCAGGAATTCGGACCAGCCTGGCCAACACGACGAAACCCCATCTCTACTAAAAAAATACAAAACTTAGGTGAGCATGGTGGCCCACACCTATAATCCCAGTTCCCTGGGAGGCTGAGGCACAAAAATTGCTTGAACCCAGGAAGTGGAAGTTGCAGTGAGCCAAGATCGCACCACTGCACTCCAGCCTGGACAACAGAGCACATATACACATATACACAGACATTTACTTATTAGTTCAGAAGATTAATAAAATTCAAGTATTTCCTGAATTTCTAATTAAGTGTGCAGATAACTCAACCCTCTCCCCTACAATTATATTTTGCTTTTAAAAAAGAGCCAATATTAAATACATTTGTGTGGAACTACACAAAGCCATACATTAAAATTATTTACATAATTGTTGATGGTGAACCTTATAAATGGGATTATACTTCTCTCCTACAAAATGAGGAGTGCTACTGCAAGTGCCTCAAAAAGGAAAAAGAGAAAAATTAAGTTTGAAAAACTTTCATGTCAATGATAAAGAAGTGTTTTATATAGTAACCAGCTAAAGAAAAAGTGACGTCAAGTTGACAATCCATACTAAAAACTTCTTTGCTTGTTTTATATATATCTCTACATACGTATCTCTATGTCTATATCTATATCTATCTATAGATATAAGTAGTTTATCTTGCTTTTGTTATTTTGGGAAAGAGGAACGTAAAAGAAAGGAGAAATAACTGGAATTTAGGTTATCTCCGAAGAAAGGAGGCTTTGCTTTAAGAAGACGGGGAATGTAATACTCTCTATTCGTCTAACCAATCAATAACCACACTTCGAATCTTTTTTTTTTTTGAGACGGAGTCTCGCTCTGTTGCACAGGTTGGAGTACAGTGGCGCCATCTTGGCTCACTGCAACCTCCTCCTCCTGGGCTCACGCCATTCTCCTGCCTCAGCCTCCCGAGCAGCTGGGACTACAGGCACCAGCCACCACACCCGGTTAATTTTTTTGTAGTTTTAGTAGAGACGGGGTTTCAACGTGTTCACCAGGATGGTCTAGATCTCCTGACCTCGTGATCTACCCACCTCGCCGTCCCAAAGTGCTGGGATTACAGGCATGAGCTACCGCGCCCAGCCTGAATCTTTCACTTGTCTTCCAATAGCCACGTAGATCTGTTCCTCAGTACTGCCTCTGATCCATTCTTCTCACCAATTTCCAAGTCACCTTACTAAAGCATGGCTCTGATCATGTTTTTAAACTCACTAACTAAAAATAGTCTAATGATCTTATAACTGTACTATTTTTGTCCCACCTATTTGTTCAGTTTTCTCTGTATACTTCCTTCTATTTCCTAGCCACTATCAACTCATTATTGGAGATACTTTGATCACATCCGGTATTCACACCTTTGCTCATGCACCGTACCATGTGCCCAGAATAGGTTACCCTGCTCCCATCTCTGCTTATTACTATGCCATGTTTTCCATAAGACTTTCCTCATATCCCTCCAACTAGACTAACTTCCCTCTTTCCTGACTTAAGGCATTCTTGATTATGTTTGTATTCTAGAACTTCTCGTACTTTGTCATATATTATAGTTAGCCATATACAGTTAAGTCTCACACCCCACTAGATTAAAGGCTTATCAGAAGGAATTGTCTAGAGCTCAGCTGTCATGACCTATCGTTAAACATATTCCCCCAATAACCTAGAAAGGAATTCTGCATGGTTTAGATAATATGTTTGATTGATTCACCTCATCTTCTATCTGTGAAGCATGCTTCCCACATTTTTCAATTCTCATTTGACAAAGAAGGCTGGCTTTAAAAAGAACAGCTCAGGCTATGTCCAAAAAGTCAAATGATTACTAACTTTAAAAACAGTATCCGGTATTTGTGAAAGAAGAATTTTACAATTCACCTAAGTACCAAATCTCCCAATAATATTACATCAGTCCTTAAAGGGTGGGTAACATTTAGAATAAGTAAACAGGGAGATTAAGGAAAGATGGTGAATACAGATGACCTAAGAGAAGAAACGACATGAACAAAAACAAAGAAAATAAGAGTTAGGCATTGAGAATGGTTTGGTTAGAGATGAGTAAGTGGACATTAAGTTCCTTTCAATATGCCCCCATAGTGCCTGCAGCTTAGCTGGCAATAAAAAAATGTTTAATGAATGAATGATAAAATAACATATTTTTAATGGGCTGAGGAAGAAATGGAAGACAGAAAAAGAAAGGTGTGTGATATTTCTTTCACTTTGCCCTCTGATAGTTACATCTTTTAAATGTATCCATTTTAATGAATGAATAAATTCATTTCCCTTGAAGTGGATCAAATACAAAATTAGACCCAAGTACACATTTAATAAATGCACACATGGACAGATTTAGTTGTCAAAAGAATGGCTCTAAAAGGAAGAATCTCTGTAAAGACCTAATTGGAATCAGAGCTGACGCTGAGATCACTGCGATACCAGCATGGCCCTAAGCCAAATCTCTTTTCTGGCTGACCATGCAGGCTGTGTCACTGGACATTAACTTCACACAACATGTAACAAGCCACCAAGTGTCTAGTTCTCTTGTGTCCGCCTAAGGCCAGAGCCTACCTTCCCTTACCGTAGTGCCAGCTTATCAACGTACTCAAATTTTATTACAACAAAGTCTTGGAAAGCAAATCTAAGGCGGCAAAAAAAAGTCATTTCTACTCTTCTTGTTAACATCTAGATCTTGTCATAATTTAGTAAACCAAACTTCTATAATCAATGACGTGGGTAAGACTCAGTGCCCCAGGCTGGCATTCTAAACCTCCTACAACTATGTCTGAGCTTCAATTCTGGTCTCGTGTTCCACTACTCCTCCACTACACCTCTGCCACTCAACTTCACTAAGTGTTCCTATACAAGATCCTCTAACACTCAGGATAATCTGTTTCTCTGACCTCTCACAGAATTCAGGCACACCACTCTCACATCTGGCATTTCCTCATTCTTATTATCTGTTTGTACAGCTCTAAGCCAGAAAATAGTGAAAACTTATTTTTATTTATGGGCAACCTAAAATTACAGAAAGATACAAGCTTTGAAATTGGTTTAGTCTAGATTTGAAACCCACATATGCTACTTCCTGGGTGTGTGGCCTTAGGTAGGTCGTGTAACTTTCTCAATCTCAGTTTCTTCTTTTGTAAATGCAATCTAGAACTAGAGCTGTGGTATGTAAAGCACCTAGCACTACACTAGGCCCACAGTAGGGACTTGTGTGGATGCCACTACTACCGTTCAACTTTGTCTCCCACTCCAACCCACTCCCCAGAGGTCTATCACAAGATCTTATGACTAAAAAATGGGAAAACTTCAGAGGACCGGAAGATTAAGGGGGGGATGGGATGAGAAAACTACAGAGAATAAAACTAGTCCCATAAATGTCATCGTAACTAGGCTTACAGCAAGTAAAATCTCTTGGGAGTGGGGAGAGGAGATATTTAGTTATGAATTTCTGTTATTGAAAATAAATGTGTATAAGAGGTCTTCATAAAGAAGTCAATTTTCATATATAATTGGTTGAGATCAAAGATGTCTTAAGTTACTATAGAAATGCCAGAACTGTTAAATGCTTTAAGTGAAAATGTTTCTTCACATCCTACCTTCAAATTGCCTCCTCAATGAAAAAGAAAATTATTTCAAAAGGTATCATGAAGAAACTCCATTAGCAAGGGGTTACGACAGAGATTTAACAATAAACACATATAATAAAACTCCTTTGTTACAGTGATTTTAGAATAAAACACAGCACAAACTATTATTACATATGGCCTTTAGAAAAATGCGGCTCCTACAGAGTGGTTGAAATTGAGCAGTAAGAAGTCACATTACAATGGACCTAAAGGCAGGAATAAATCTACAGCAAGTTTTGGAAAATCAAAATTAGCCATAATGTGCAAAAACAAAATGATGCCATCTGCCTATAGCAGCTATGGGAACGATACAGACTAATGAGTGCCTTATTTTTAACCTTCCTAAGGGTGAAAGTCAACAAGTGAAAGAACAGAGACAGAGGGGCAAAAGGTAAAATAGGTCTTTTAGAAATACATTTTCTAAATCTAAGGACATTCAGATACATCAACTCTCAACTTCTACTCCCTATCCTTTCTCACCTTTATACTTCTGTATGTTTTCTCTGGTTTGTCCAAGATTCTCAAATGCAAATTTCTGAATGCCAAATCCTACTTATCTGGACCCCTCAAATACAACCTCTTTCTTTACCACTATACATTCAATGAAAAGTCGTCCCTCTCCATTCATAATCTCCTAAGCATTTTCACTGATCCTGTCTTTTAGTATTTGCAGACTCTATCCTATATGGAAATACATTTGTTTCATACAGGTTCTCTCTCCCCTGCTGGATTATAAACTCCTTGTGGATACAATCTCCATATAAATCCCCAAAGGGCTGTGAAAATAGAGTAAATACTCAGTAAATGCCTGCCAAATCAAAGAGGAACAAAAAGTAGTTTTTCCAAAGTCTGAAATTATTTTCAGCATAATTTTATTATACCATAATTATATTACTGTTTCCATTTCTAAATAATCTTTAACAGCAGCAAATGGTTCATATCCTGCTAACAAGAGGTAATAAGATATTGTTTGCGGTTTTTTGTTTTGCTTGGAGATAGGTGATTAAAGTGTCAAGTTTTGTCTGCAGCTAAGTTTCTTCAACTTCAAGAATATGTCTACCATGCAAAGAATGCAAGCCACAGTCTGGTACATTTCGTATCATCCTTGGGGGATTTCCTACTCACTTGCGGTCTGCCACCTTCCCTGCACTGTCAGAAGACCAGAGGGGCATAGAGGTCAAGATTTGGAAACACGGGACTCCATCTTTACCCCACACCCAATGGTGTGGGACTCCATCTTCACCCCACACCCAATGGTGTGGGGGGAAAAGCAACCAAGGATAGGACTGTTCAATGTTGGAAAACAAATTTAGGAGAAATAATTAAATGAAACCTGAGTATTATAGTATGGTTAATAAGAAAATGTCCTTTTTTAAAAAGATGCATACTGAAGTATATGTTATGGTTTATGAGACTTGCTCTAAAACTTTCAAGAAAAAGTAGACAGAGTAAATCTTACAAAATATTAACTAGTATTAAATATAGGTGAAATGTAAATGGGAGTTCAGCACAATATCTAGAGTTTCATATATTTGACATTTTTCATAATAGAAGTTAAAAAGAGCAGGAAAAAAATTCTGAGTCTGTGAGATCTTAAGTCCAGTCCCAGGTAGGACACGCACCAGGTAGGACATGTAAGAGCAGAGATAAGTTACTAAACCTCTCCGAGTCATGTTCTTCATCCATTGAACGATGACAGTAATACGAGGCTCAGAATTCTCCAATAATTAAATTAGTGTGTAACATAATGAGGGCAATGACATCATATGTAACAATACAATAAATGTTAGCTATTATTACTATCCACATTCCTGCTGAAAGGTGGAATGACCTGATTAAAGAGTCTTTGTCACTATACACAGAACTTACTGAGGGGAGGGAAGTGTTTAACTGGAAGAAAAGATTGCTCACCTTTCTCAGTCTATTTCCCAAGAGATTACGGTAGCAGCTAAAAGCCAAAAATTGGAACAAAAGAAGGAAGCCAGAGTGCCACCTTCATTCGCAAGCGAAGGCAGAGTGTACATTCTGATAGCTACCACAAATCCCCATCCCACCACCACAAATAACTGCAGAGAAGAGAACAGGAAGCAATCAATTTCTGTAATAGCAATAACCAGATATATGTCATTAACAAAAAAAATCAGTTTTAACCACATGCAATACAGAATTAAAGTTAAGTGTTGTGCCCCCTTAAAGGCCAAAAGCAAGTTAAATACACTCTCCTGGAAGAAACAGCCAGTATTCCTATGGCAACTCCTCACAGGAAGTAAATGATTCCTGTTGAAAGACACAGACTAGACACAAATATATACACACTTGCTTCTATTTTAACCCATTCCTCCTTACTGCAGGAAATTTTGAAACCAAACAGGAAATCTTTCTAACTTTAATATGCAAATAGTATATCTGGTTTAATGCTCCCTTTGTGCTGAGAATATATTTTCCTATAAGCACACGGAAGACTTATTGACACCATGGCCTCACAAGTTCTTCTCATCCCCAAACTGACAACATTCAGATAAAAAGAACAAATAACTCCTTCATTAAAAACAGAAATGGCCTTAACGCATATACACAAATCAATGTCGGTGAAAGGAAAACTACTCAATAGGAGGTATAACAACAACAAAAATCACAGCTGCCTGGAGCACTGCTCTTGTAGCAATAGCAGAAATAGTGACAACATTAACAACAGTTTATACTTACTGAATTTTCTATGAGTCAAATGCTGTGCTAAGTGTTAACTCACGTAATCCTCACACTCAATGAAGTATTGTGACTCTTAATTCCCCACTTTGCAAATGAAGAAAATGAAATGTGGTGGTTTGCCAAAACAAAAGTCAAACAGTAAGTATCCAGGAGACAGAGAGGATTTTAACCCACACCTGACTCCAAAAGCCCATCCTATTAATTGCTGAACTACATTGCTTCTCTGGAATGGATCCTCACTCACACCTGCAATAAGCCTGGAATTTGGAACTCTGTTGTTACCAAGAGCAATTGGTGGCACTAACAATGAAAACCTAGATTCAACTTTCCACCACCCAATAAACAATTAAGTTATTTCTAGTCAGCATACTTTTAAGAAAGGAAAACTCTACTTTTTAAAAGAAATAATTCCACGCAAACTATTTGTTTTTCCCATGTTGTGAGATCAAATTCACCTTCTCCAGGAAACTGTTCAGAATGACATTCTCTGAGGGTTCCAGATAATTAAGTATTACTTAAGAATGAAAAATTTGTGACAATAGTGCGTAAGAGACACATCAGTAACTCAATTAAATGTCAAGTACCAACATAACATAAAAGACACATATTCTTAACTTTTGACTTTTTAAAATCTATGAAAAATTAGGTATTAAATCCAACCACAGAAAATAAGTATTGAACTTTTTAAAGCAATATTTTTGGATAAAGATATTCTTTTTGTGTGTTGGTGGTAGTGGGTGGTAGTGGTGTTTTTGTTTCTATTTTTGAAAAAGAGTCTCACTCTGTCACCCAGGCTGGAGTACAGTTGGCACAATCTCGGCTCACTGCAATCTCCGCCTCCTGAGTTTAAGCAATTCTCCTGCCTCAGTCTCCCAAGCAGCTGGGACTTCAGGCATGCACCACTACACCTGGCTAATTTTTGTATTTTTAGTAGAGATGGGGTTTCACCATGTTGGTCAGTCTGGTCTCGAACTCTTGACCTCGAGTGACCCACTTGCCTTGACCTCCGTGTTGGGATTACAGGTGTGAGCCACCATGCCTGGCCAAGATATTCTCTTATGGCCAGGCACCGCGGCTCATGCCAGTAATCACAGCACTTTGGGAGGCCAAGGTGGGAGGATTACTTGAGTCCAGGAGTTCAAGATCAGCCTAGGCAACATAGAGAAACTCTGTCTCTACAAAAAATTTAAAAATTAGCCAGGTGTGGGTGGTACACACCCAAAGTCCCAGCTACTTGGGAAACTGAGGTGGGAGGACTGCTTGAGCCCAGAGGTTCCAGATTGCAGTGAACCACGATCATGCCACTGTACTCCAACCTGAGTGACAGAGCAAGACCCTGTCTCAAAAAAAAAAAAGATAATCTCTTTAATGTTCTGAATACTTCCAAATGCCAAATTTCTTTTAAATCAATTAAATTTAATGATAAAAGGTCAACAGTCTTGATAGAGCAAACATACCACAGTTCAGTCACACAATACGTATTTGAGGTTTTCTCATGGAAACGTTTACAACACTAAAATAGTACCTTTTGATCCAAGCCTGTTAGAGCTGTGGGCAGTGCTAGAGTTCATTTCACTGCTGAAGTTACATTTTGCCACACAAAGTCTTCAACAAAGAGTGTATGGTTCTCACTTTTCTATAACCAAGATTTAAAGGAAACAAAACCTTGAAACTGTTAATATATTAAGTATTCTTTGCTGTTGCTATTCATAAAAATTGTGTCTGTTCTTCAAAACACAAAAACCTAAATATATTGATTCTAGGTCCTAAGTATTTATTCACTCTTCCATTTTAATAAAATAATCAGATACATAATTATAGAACCAATATGTATTTTGATATTAGAAATACTACGGTGGTGGGTAGAAAATATCATTTCCATTATTGTGTATATAAATTTATACTCTATTTTTCTTATTCCACTCAATAAAGGAAAAATTTCTGCACAATTACTTTCATGTTTCTATAGGCAATTCACTCTAGAATGGTTTTTCTTAAACCTTTGACTTTACTTCATGCTATTATCATAAATAACTATCATGTTTTTATTTGTACAAAAACATGAAATTCTTTAACTTTATAATATTATTAGCAGTATGTTAAGGTTCAACTTCATCAATTTTTTTTAATTTTTGCATTGGTATAAATATCTTTCCAACTATATGATGAATGTCTCCAGCAAAAGAAGTTATAACTTGCAACTTTCCACTGAAGCATATATCATACATAAGATATGAGTACATCCATTAGGATTCCATTTTTAACTCCAAATTAACAAATGAAGGAATACTGAATTGCAGGCAGCACAGTATAAATGTAAAGCCTCCAATTTCTTTAGGAAAAAAAAAAAAAAAAAAAAACCCTTTTATAGTCCAAAATGAAATTCAATACATCTGATGGGGACGCAGGGGTATTCATTTCAAAGTTTAGCATCAGTGGCAAGTTAAGGAAAAGATGTTGCACGCTGCAGGCCAAGTTTCCAAGTACCAACCTCTTCCTTACACACAAGTATCAATGAATTAAAGGTATAAACTACTAAGCAAAGTTTTAAAAGAAAATGTTTAAGTTCAGAAGAGGTTTTGTGTACCTTATTTTGTAAGAATATTTAAGCTCAGAGTTCTGAAAATGCAATATATTTTATCTGAAGTGTTCCCTCAAATTAGAGGATATATAACTAGCAAGTACTGACTTCTTATCAGCCCTCCCTCCTAAAGTAGGGGTGGCCATTATGCCTAACTCATAAACTGCAGAGTAGAGCAAAAGTAATATCCCCTCCATTGGCCTATCTCCCTTTGCCTTTTTCTGTGATGTGGACACGCAATGTGGCTCCAATGCTGGAATACAAGACAGAAGCTGCACATTGAGGATGAAAGAGCAACTAGACAGAAGGAGGCCAGATTCTTGACACCATGGTAAAACTACCATAATAGTCCTGGGCTTTTGCTCTCAGGATATTGAGAGAGACAGTGAGAAAGAGAGAGAGAAACTAGTATCCACTGCTGTTATTTTAGGTCTTGTACTATAACAGTCAAGCTGTATCCTAAAAATCCAGATTGCACAGCCTCAACACTTGCCACCAAAACATAAATCAAAAAACTTTTTCATCTTTATTGTCATATTTCCCATACTTAAATGTTCTTCCCTTCATTAACCACCGTGTTACGCCTTTCGTAATATTCACAGTATAGTGACTAACTATAGTATACTAACTAGTATTTACTTAATATACTTATCCCTCAAGTATAGTTCACTATACTAGAATTTACTTGATTTACTTATTATACTTATCTCCCAAAAAATAAACTGTCTGAGGACAGGGACCATGTCTCTCTTCACAGCTGTATCCCCACCACCAGCACAGTGCCTACTGTATATCTGAAAAACAGAACAAATTACACAAATCCTTCAGCACTCCAGCCTTTGTTAATCTCTCTCTTTCCTAAACTCCTAAAGGATCTATGCTTTATGCCATATACAAGTCTATCAGTAGTACACTACTCCTTTCTTTGGCAAATGTTTTGTCTAATCCTCCTCTTCTCAACATAACTGAACTACTTGAGTGCAAGAGCACTATGCATCCTACTACCTCTCTGTTTTACAGTAAGCACACAAATGCCTGTTGAATGGTGAAGTTGTTTCTCACAAAGGTGAATACGCCAACATTCCCCCACAATATTTAGTCTTATAATGCAAACATTACATTATGGTGCTTTTGTGGTTCTCACAAAGACAAACTTCTATTCTCTTTAAACTTTAAACTGTACTTCTGGAGAAAGGGGTGAAAATCCCAGTGTGTTTTGAAAGATACACGATCAACACTGAGCCCTTAGTGCCCAAGCATAAAGTCAATGTGAGGCAAGCCCCTTGCACCAGCAACAGTAGGAGCAGAGAGGCAATTATTATACATAAGATGGAGGTGAGAGCTGGCAGGATCAGAATACTGGTTGTCACAGCCCACTGATATTTTCTGAATAGAAGACAGTCCAGAGTAAAAACAAAACAATTAAACTGGATATTGAAAGGTAAGCAGTAGATGGGGAGTCCTGGGATGCAAGCTGCAAGGATCCAGAAACCAAACAGGAAACAGATGAACGCAGGTCAGAGGAGAAATTCAAGGGAAAAAAAAAAAAAAAAATCCGGAAACAGACTGTGGTCATCTCTTATTCTATATACTGTAAGACAAGGCAAGAGCTTATCTCAAAACCTAGGATGACTTCAACTGGAAATAAAGGGGAAGGTGAAAGGAACAGAGGATGGGACATTTCGGGCATTTGAAATCCAGTTTGACATTATCAGTAATGAACTAACTATTAGAATTCTGGATGAAGATTGCTTCTTCAGAATTAGTATTCAAAGAAAGTATCCTATTTCAAAAATCCAACTATTTAAATTCAGAGCCAATCTCAGCACGGTCCTATTTGCTGCTAGTGACAGTAGTGGAATATATGTGTACGTCTGTAGAAGCAATGGGCAAAGATAAGTCTGATTTGGTGATATTTAAACAATACATGATATTAACTCCAACAATCTGAAAGAAGAGAAAAATTGAGTATATGATGCACTCCAGTGAGATTATATTCATAAAAGATTTAGTATCTGCAAATAAATCTACCAACAAAGTAACAGACAAAAATTAGGGATAAAATGAAATAAGGAAAAGAGGCAATGAGGAATCAAAATTAATGCTCATGTGACTAGCACTGTGGTAATGTTGATAATTTTCAAATAGTGGAATTTACTATGTCAGTCACTTTAAATATATTATCTCACTTAATTTCTGTAACCTTAATATCGCCCATTCTACAGATGATAGTAATGCACAGAAAGCTAAAGTAACCTCACATGGCTAGTGAGCAGTTCAACTGTATTTAGATATTTTTCTATTCTGTAACAAACCCAGAAATTTAAAAAGAAATGGCTCATGTCAACAATCAACCAATAGTTCTTAACACATCTTATTTCTCTAGGGAAACTGAAAAATATGTTCAATCCTACCTTCCTTCAACAACAACAACTTCAACAAACAAAAAATCACCACCACAACTTTCTAGGAAAGGATTTTCTGAGTTTGTCTAAGTTTTAAAACAAGGGCAACATTAAGAGTTAAAGATCAACAGTATTCCATTTATTTAGAAGCCTCTTAAAATAAATAAATGAATTCTCTATTTTGTGCCACTGAATACTACAGGATCAAAGTAAAGCTTCTGAGATTATTATGTCCAACAAATAAAGGTCGCAATCTCAGAGTTTATGTAGACATCACAAAAACTGTCTCAAAAGAAGTGGTTATTTTAGAACTGGCTGTCTGCCCAGAGAATGCCAGAATACATTTTCACCAAGTGGTCAGAAAAAGAAGCAGATGGATTTGAATTCTATTTTATATCGACTAAAGTCTAAATAACACCAGAATACAATTTCCTCTCATTACTTTTATATATAATTAGACTTAGAAAGGTGAGCAGGTAATTAAAAGAAAAATGTATAATTCACTTTTTATCACTCTAACTTACAGTTCACCACATTCCCATATACTTTCAACTTAATTTTAATTTTAGAGATTTTAAGAAAAAAGTATTCAAGTATCATTACTGATACCTTGTTTTGAAAGCTAACATTTGTCAAAATGATTTAATATTTAAAAGATATGAAAGGTATATTTAAATGTATGGAATTAAAAAGGTGGTACTGTGTGTGTGAATACAGTTATTTACAGACCATATCAGCCACATCTACATATTTAATTCCCTAACAGCTTCTCTTGCTTTTTAAATTAAATCTTCAATTTTACAATAACTGATTCTCAAGAGAAAGGGATTATAAATGTACCATATCCTGCTCTTTATTTAAAAGCAGCCGCACAAAATAATAAAGAGCTAACTAATGTGGTCCCAATGATTACTGTACATTTCATTAAAATTTCATCTCTCTGTCCCATTTAAGGACTCACTACACGCTTCTGGCCTACATGGAATTTGTAACGCAGACCCTGTGGTTTCTACTCCCTGAAGATTACTTCACTACTTGCACAGGAACAAAATAATATAAACTAAAAAATAATTTATACCATATTTACAGCTGAGTTTTCCAACAATTCTGCTACAATTCAAACTATCAACATATCGTCAGGTTAAATTCCATTACAACGAAAGAGACAGATATTTAAATTTTTTCACAAAGGAATTTAAAGTCCCAAATAACTGTTCATTCAATTAACTAATAGTTTTAAAACAGTAACTAATTCTTAAGCAATAAGGTCTTTTAACTGCTACGGTTTTTTTGGTTTGTTTTTCTTTTTTTGGCAACACACATTTCAACACTACTGAATAAACAAACTTAGTCCAAACAAAACCATTTAGGTGAGCCACCATTCATCATGATAGTGGCCAACTCTGGAGAGCCCTGCAATAGTCACCCGAGAAGGAGCACGATGTAGCAGGAAACCTAGATCTGCCTCTACTATGAAAACTGGACAAGTCATATGAAACTGAACAAGTCATAAGGAACTGGACAAAACACTTAGCTCCTTTGGGCCTTGGCTCTAATCTGTAGGAAGAGGCTGGACTGGATCCAAATTTAAAAAAAAAAAAAAAAAAGCGTCTCACCCTGTCACCAGGCTTGAGTGCAGTGGGCATGATCAGGGCTCCCTGTAGCCTCGAACTCCTGGGCTCAAGCCATTTCATTTCTCCTACCTCAGCCTCCTGAGTAGCAGGACTGCAGGCACACATAAGCACACCCAGCCTTTTTTTTTTTTTTTTTTTTTTTGTAGAGACAGGGTCTCAATATATTGCCTAGGCTGGTCTCAAACCCTTGGGCTCAAGTGATCCTCCTGCCTCAGCCTCCCAAAGTGCTGAGATTATAGGCGTGAGTCACCTTGCCTGGCCTGCAAACTTTCTAAAAAGAATTCTGGCTATAGTAAAGCCTCCAGTATAAATGGGCAAAAGTAGGTGTCTTAATTTATTTTATGCTGCTATAACAGAATATCTGAGACTGGATAATTTATGAAGAAAAGAAACATACTTCTTACAGTTCTGGCTGAGAAGTCCAAGAACGTGAGGCCTGCATCTGATAAGGGTCTTCATTTTACATCATCCCAGGGCAGAGGGCAGAAGAGCAAGAGACGGTGCACACTCCTTTATAACTAACCCACTCCCAAATAAAGACAGTAATCCATTCATAGGGGCAGACTCCTCATGACCTAATCACCTAATAGGCCCCAACTCCCAACACTGCTGCACCAGGGATTAAATTTCTAACACACGAACTTTGGAGGACACATTCAAACCACATCAGTGGACCTGCACTGACCTCCTTCTCCCACAGCAGCTCCTAAAACAGTTCTGGAAGTGGCTAAGTACTCAGGGAACAAAGTCTGAAAATCTAAAGAGCTTGGAAATATATGTGTGTATATATATATAAGTGTGTGTGTATATATATATATATATACACACACACACACTTCCCAACCACCTTCCAGTATTAACCCCCAAATTCTTTTTACTTTGATTAAATTAACATGAAGACCTCCCACAACACTGCTGCTCCCAAAAATATCAATAAGAAATCAGATAAAGCAATTACATGTAACAAATATTTACTATTTACTAGGTGCTAGATCCTGAGAATTAATATGAGTAGAACAAAGCCTCTCCCCCTAAAAGAGAGCCCACAAGCTACAGGAGACAGATCTAAGCAACTACAGCGCAAACAAGCAAAAGTTACTGTGGATTTAGCAAAGTGTGCCAGGTAAAACACACAGGAGGAGCTGCTTTCTCAAACCAGAGGTCAGGAAAGGCTTCCCAGAAAAAATTACGTCTACGCTAACAAAACAAATACATCTGCCTTGAATATAAGATGACAGTGTTTTAACCTGCATAAATTCACTTGTGTTTCTAACCTAACCACTCCCCTCATCAAGATTCTTCACTATTTATCCATATGCTCTCTATCCCCTTTACTCACTATATCTTTTTTTTAGAAAGAAAGAAAGAAAAGAAAAGAAAGAAAGAAAGAGAAAGAGAGAGAGAAAGGAAGGAAGGAAGGAAGGAAGGAAGGAAGGAAGGAAGGAAGGAAGGAAGGAAGGAAGGAAGGAAGGAAGGGAGGGAGGGAGGGAGGGAGGGAGGGAGGGAGGGAGGGAGGGAGGGAGGGAGGGAGGTCGGTCTAACAAGTTCTTAGGCGATGGGAGGAAAAAGAAAAGAAACACAATCTTGTATAACTGACAATGGCTACATCCATGTGAATACCCCATATGAGAATAATAACTTTTCAAGTGTTAACAAAATGGAGTCACTCGTGCCAAATGCCATATAATCAAACTGCAACTGTAAGAAAGCAGATAGATTCCAAAACAGATGAGTTTTTCCTAAAAACAGGAGATTCTAGCCTGAGTCAGAATAAGAAAGTCCCCTCTGCTTTAACCCTTATAAAAAAAAGTAAACTGAAGTCGTCTATTGTTAACTAATCAGCTTCTTTTTCCTACTCTTCCGTTTCCTCATTCCCACCTCATAAAACCCAATAGTCTGCCATTGCCCAGTGGAAGCTCTGATCCTATTAGAATGGAGGCTGCACCGATTCATGAATCGAGAATAAAAGCCAATTAGATACATAACTAAATGAGTTTTAATTTTGTCTTCTGATGCAAGAGTAAAAGTGGATATGGAAATATCCATGTGAGTGTGGATTAATACAAGAGGGTTAACGATTGCTAAGCCTGCATGGTTTAACTCCATCCATGGATTTCATATTGAGGGAAACGGCATAATCTTTCAGGCCCAAAGACATTTTAAATTTTTTAATGTTATCACATGTTCCCAACTCAACCTAGAAATCATTTAATCAATGTTTTGAGAAGAATTAAGTACTTACTTAGTATTACTTCAGAAACAAAATTCGTATTACTTCAGAAACAATAAAATTCATATATCTCCAAATAAACCTATTTGGAAAATAATATAATATGATCTTATCTTGACCATTAATCTGTACATACAATTCCTCATGTTATACTTTTATGTCAAGTGACTTTTTCTATTTTTCTCTTTTGCTATATCTTAACATTTTAATTGGTAAAAATTCAAGTTGAACTGATCATTAAAGTCTTATTAAATCAAGACTTTTAAAAATAATAAAAAATAAAGAAAGAGACAAGGTCTTGCTATATTGTCTAGGCTGAACTAGATTCAAACTCCTGGGCTCAAGAGTTCCTCCGACCTCAGTCTTCAGAGTAGTTGGGACTACAACTCAGGTCACCATGCCGAGTTTAAATCAAGACATTTTTAATGCAAAATACAATTATTTCAGAATTTTTTATGACTTGGGACAATGGCAAGACTGAAGTTTACTTTTGCTTAAACTATTTCTTCTCAAATAGTTACAAAATACAAACAAAACTGCCTAATATATTCGTGAAACAAAACAAAGGTTTAGGTATGACAGAAGACACCAGAGGCAGGTATTTACAAATCAGTAAGCTAACTGCACTATCATCCTTATTAACTAAAAAGCCCTATCAAGTCTATGACATTGAATATATCTCTTTATACAATAAAAATTCATGAATAATTGCACTGTTTATAAGGTGAAGAATTTTCTTTTTTTTTTAAGACGGAGTCTTGCTCTGTCACCCAGGCTGGAGGGCAATGGCGCAATCTCGGCTCACTGCAAACTTTGCCTCCCGGATTCAAGTGATTCTCCTGCCTCAGCCTCCTGAGTAGCTGGGATTACAGGTGTGCACCACCACACCCAGCTAATTTTTGTATTTTTAGTAGAGACAGGGTTTCACCATGTTGGTCAGGCTGGTCTCGAACTCCTGACCTCATGATCCACCTGCCTCAGCCTCCCAAAGTGCTGGGATTACACCACACCCTGCCAAAGTGAAGAATTTTTAAGTGTATTGAAAAGGGTATTTACAAAAATTCATAGTAAAGCTCTTCTAAATAGAGAAGTACACATATCATACGTAATAACTGCTTAGAGGTGAATTAAGCTGAAATTGCATTTTTGAATTTTTTATAAAGGAGACTATTTCCTAATATAAACCAAGCTCCCGGTAATATCTTCAAATTGCTAAGCCTATACTAAAGAAATCAAATTCACAATAATGGTATACTTCAATGCCATAATATCAAATGAATAAAGCAGTAATTTTCTTCATTCACTGAAGGCAGCACAGGACAAAAGAAGTAAAACTGAAAATGTTCTTCTTGGGAGAAAAAGGGAAATATTTTAAGTTCAATGGTAAGAGGTGACCTATGTAAAATTCATCAGAATATTTATCAGAAATTCTTACACACTTAAAAAGAAACAGGTCCATTCACAAGTTCACAAGCTATGACTGGGTTCAATGCTTGCTGCTCTTCGAGCACAGTACTTGATCATATCCATTTCATTTCCCATCAGCACTATGCACCAAGACACATCAAAGTGCACATCAAATAAAAAAACTGAATAGTTTCTTACCACAAAGCTTCATTTTTGTTATTTCACAGATAGATATAAAAATGTATTTAAACAATCTCAAATCATTCACTCATGAGATGACCCCCCATCAACAATTCAACTTCCTCAGCCAAAACCCTGTAAGTATGAAAAAAAAAAAAAACCCAACAACAAAAAAGGAGACTTAGGAACATAATAATACAAAAAAGAAACATATTTTGTTTATTTTTTTAACTGAAACAGAGGCTGCTGCAGCTGCAGGAGCCTTTTCTGACTGATGTGACATGAGTTGCTACATTTAAAACCAGACGCTTTAAACAGATGGCTATTCAGTTAAAGGCTTCAGGCATTATCTCCCACACTTGGTCACAGTTGCCAAGGAAGAGGGCACTAGTTTTCCACTACAGCTTCAGTATAATTGCACACAGGACCACAGATTGACCACTGACAATTACATACATGACATCACAGATTTGGTGAATGTGACTGCTAACCGATGTCACACTGTCTTTTAAGAGTATTGCTAGTTACAAAGAAAGCACCAAGAAACAGACATTAAAGCCTAGGTATAGAATGAATTTTAGCCTGAAATGTAGGCTATAGCAAACATACAATTCAAGAACCACTCTATACTAATAAATATTTCAAGTTATGTTTACTTTCAGTCTTTTGTTCATGTCTGAATTTTCACTGCCACAGCAATAATGAGCAACAAGTGTAGCTGGAGTATAAACCAATTAAAGATCACCTTGTACTCATATAAGTTTTTTGAATCAGCTTCCAAAAGCATATCTGCAATACATGCTTAAGAATATTATAGTCTTCATGTACCTACTTTTGGATTATGAGTCAATATTAATCATCCAAAGAAGTACAGCAGTCTTCAGCACTAGTGCTACAGTAGTAAAACTTTGGAAGAACTGACATTCAGACTTCTGATACAAAAACATGATAGAATCTGTCCTCAAGAAATCTGATAGAAACTGCCCCTCTGAAGTTCTGTCCAAGACAGAAAGGGCTTAAGGCAATGAACAAGGCACCCCCCGCCCCTTTTTTTTTTTGGACTACTAGACAAACTTTCTGACTAGAATGCCTTTGTCCACCTTTTTTTTTTTTTGAGACAAGAGTCTCGCTCTGTCACCCAGGCTGGAGTGCAGTGGCATGATCTTAGCTCACTGCAACCTCCGCCCCCCAGGTTCACACCATTCTCCTGCCTCAGCCTGCTGAGTAGCTGGGACTATAGGCGCTCGCCACCAAGCTTGGCTAATTTTTTTGTATTTTCAGTAGAGACAGGGTTTCACTGTGTTAGCCAGATGGTCTCGATCTCCTGACCTTGTGATCCATCTGCCTCGGCCTCCCAAAGTGCTGGGATTACAGGCATGAGCCACCACACCTGGCCTGCCTATGTCCACTTTTGGCATGCACCTCTGCCACCTTGCACATTGTAAACTAACAGAGTTTCACCATTTCTGTCTCATTTCCCAACCATTCACCTTCCTCAAGACCCCACCTTCAATTTCTGTTTAAAATATGTAACTTGGATTCTCTTTGTCTTTTTAAGATAAAGACCCAAATCCTTATCACTGCCTGAAGGCCCTTCTGTGGCTACACTATGCCTAGTCTATCCCTATCTGCCCTCAGGTGGGCCTCATCTGATCGCATGCTCTCAGGTATTCTCTCCACTACAGCTACATTGGTCTTTCATTCCTGGAATACAATATGCCACCTGCCACCAAGGGCTGCTGTCCTTTCTGCAATAAAATATTGTCATTCCTCTCCTCATCTACTTCAAGTATATTCTACTTTCAGATCTCAGTTCAAATGCCCCCTTATCAGGTAAACCACCTTTCTGGTCAGGCGCAGTGGCTCATGCCTGTAATTCTAGCACTTTGGGAGGCTGAGGCAGGAGGATCACTTGAGGCCAGGAGGTGAAGAACAGCCTGGGCAACATGGTAAAACCTCAGTGTGATGGCTAATACTGAGTGTCGACTTGATTGGATTGAGGGACACAAAGTATCAATCCTGGGTGTGTCTGTGCAGGTGTTGCCAAAAGAGATTAACATTTGAGTCAGTGGGCTGAGAAAAGCACATCCACCCTTAATGTGGTGGGCACAATCTTATCAGCTTCCAGCAAATATAAGGCAGGCAGAAGTTCTGTCCCTCTAAGAAAAACCGGACTAATACACCCATCTCTACTAAAAATACAAAAATTAGCCAGGCGCTGGCCCGTGTAGTCCCAACTACTCGGGAGGCTAAGGCATGAGAATCGCTTAAGCCTGGGAGGCAGAGGTTGCAGTGAGCTAAGATTGCAATGCTGCATTCCAGCCTGGGCAACAGAGCGAGACAATGTCATTCATTCATTCATTAACGAACCATTTTTCTGGCCTCTTATTAGGTCTAATCACCATATTATCTATACAGCACCATACTGCTCATAATCGTACTTATCTTCATTGCAGTTTTATTTGTGTTATCTTATTAATACCTGCCCCCTACCCAGCCAATAACCTAAATCCAAAGATTGCACACACCAAGTTTGTTTTTACTCCCCAGTGCTTTACTACAGTGGCTGGCACAAACTAAGCACTTAAGAAATATTTGTTGAATGAATAAGTACAGAGAAGGATTTAAAAAATTAATATGCATCATTCAATAGAAAAATTTAGTATCACATTTTTCAATCGCAGTCCTACCATTCTTTATTGAAATAAAAAAAATTGTGAAAAGAACTCTTTAAGGATCAAATTTCTCATCCTTTGACTTCAAGTATGAAGATAAAATTCTTCATACATGACCCCATAAATTTATGCCACGAAACTCTATGCTCAAAACTAAAATCTTTAAAAACCAGACTGTGCTTTAAAGAAACAAAAAATTAAAGATGAGTTTGTAAAGACAGAAAAATGGATTAAAAAGAAATCTCAGGCAGAAAAGAAACTCTTCAAAAGAGCATAAATGTTCTATAGAGAAGAATGTATTTTATTGTTACAATACAAAGATACTAGGGTATGGAGTTGTTGGTGAGATTAATATTATGTTTACAAATGAAAAGGATCCCTCAAATACAAGCAGTTTAAACAACCGTTTGATCAAAAGATATGGGGTGCAAAAGATTTGATGCCAGGCTATTAAGTAGACAATGCTCTATTTTAAAAAATGCAACAATGGACAGGCCAGTAGCTACTGTGTAACATTCATTTTTCCCCTTTAGAGCTATGTTGACTTACAGATTTGGAGGTTTAACGTTTCCCCACAATATTTACACTTTAAAAATATCTTGTTCTTTCAGTAAGGGCCATCACTTATAAGTATTTATTTTTTGTGGAGATCACTTTGAGGTGTCAAAAAACTCAATTCATCATATTCTGTGGACTATACTCCATTAGGACATGAGTGCTGTGGAGAGACCTAACTATAATTCTCAAATGGTAACCATGTAAGTTTAGCTACCCTAAGACAGACTGCTACTGCCATGTAGATATTCCACTGTAGTCTTTCTTCACCTAGATTTTTATTTTCTTGACTTTTTCATTATTGCTTAATTGCTAACAATTCCTTTTGACATATATTGATCATGCTAATAGCTATAACATGGCCTTTTGTGCCTAAAATTGATGGACTATATTTAATACAAATCTATATGTATTGACAAACAAGTTTATTTAATGATGTTTATTCAAAGGAATGACATTTTCTAGACAGCACTTTTCACATTTGAAATATTGAAGATAAAATGCTAGCTTTAAAAAAAATAAAAATCATTTTAACACTTATATATTGATTCGCCACACACAATTTTCCTAAACACGTTATTTTCATAGATAGCTAAGCCACATGTACCAATCCTACCACCATCGCCTACTGAACCAGTCTAACCCTGTGTACTACAGACTACCAGAAGTATGAAACAAAGAGTCACATGAATATACCTTTCAAGGTTCAAAAAAAAGAAATTTTTATTTATAAATATAAACACTGTATGTTACAAAGACTTAACTAAATTAATAATGAGAACAAATAAGAGCATTAAACAGAAGTAACATGCCTTTTATTTAACTCCACAAACAGTGTCTTGTGCTTAATAAACATTTTTCTGGCCAAAAAAAAAAAAAAAAAAAAAAAGGTACAAGGTGACGAGAAGCTATTAACTGTCAAACAAAAACAACACTAGATAATAGAGAGAGGTATCACAGAAATTTACTACTGTGAAGCAGAGATACACTAACAGGCCTTCTTATAACCTGAGTAAAAGCTTCTGGAAATAGAGCTGATTCCTCTGATCCTGTATTCACCAAGCAACGTTTTGACTCCTAGCTTAGCTTCTCGGGTACCAAGACACCATGAAAAAGAGGTATTAGAAAGTAATGACTATTCTAATCAATGAAAAAATACAACTACCCCACTGTCAATTAACAAGCATCGTGGATACAAATCAACTTCTTTCTGAATATGATAACTGGTTCAGGTCCCCAGAGCTGGATCAAACCAGGGCAAATGGATGAAACTACAAAGTTGAAGGCGCTAGCCTAAAGAAGTGATCTCAAACTCCTTGGTTTTAGGGTCCCTTCATAACTCTTAAAAATTATAGAGGACTCCAAAAAGTGTGTGTTCACATGGGTTTACTTACCAGTATTTATTATATTGGAAATTAAAACTAATAAAAAATTTAATATCTACTTATTCATTCATTTAAACACACTAATAAGCCCATTCACAGCAATATAAATAACATTTTCAGGAAGGCAAAGCACCAGGCCTACTGCAGGAGTGTGAAGGAGGCCACAAATTCTGTTTCAAGATAGCTCTGAGCCCACAGAGTACACATTATGAGCAAAGCTCACCCTCTCAAGTCCAAAACATTACACACAGGAAGTTACTGAGACTAAATGATAGCAGATATGTCCAAGGAATATTGTGAGGATTTGATCCATTTAGGAATTTTGTGATGGATGTGTGGAGATGGCAACTAGTGGACAACGCAACAGTAATGGAATGGTGGTAATATAGGCAAATAGTAACATCATATTAGAAGCCTAGGAATGAGGATAAATAATGGCTACTCAGCAGAAAAATCCATGTTCCCTCTCAAAGCGATCTGTTCTACTATGAGGCAAAAATCAGGTCATGTACATTTTCATATTAAATTTTTTGTTAAACAAACTTCTGTAATCATCAAACGATTTTTGGAAATACGACTAACATATAAATTTAGTGAGAAGAGGTACACTGATTTTCTTTTTCACAAATCTATTTTACATCTGCTTTAACAGAAGACAATCATATTATCATATCTACTTCTGTATTCAATATATTACAATGTGTTGCTTTGGTTGAAGTATACAAAGAAAATCTGGCATCACACAAACATGTAGTTGGAGAAGGGAGGTGCACATTAATAACCTTTTCAGTTAGTTGGAGATATCTTTCTCTAACACTATACCAAAACTAAATAAATGGTATTTGCTAAAAGGTTAGTTGAAGTACAAAACCTAAAACTATCAAGCCGGGTGTGTTGGCCCAGGCTTGTAATTTCAGTGCTTTGGGAAGCCAAGGCAGGAGGATCACTTAAGGCCAGAAGTTCAAGATCTGCCTGGGCAAAATACGGCGACTCCATCTCTACAAAAATCTTTTTTCCAAAAATCACCAGGGTGTGTGGCACGCACCAGTACTCCCAGCTACTTGGGAGGCTAAGCTGGAAAGATTACTTGAGCCCAACAGTTTGAAGCTGCGGTGGGCTACGATCACGCCACTGCACTCCTGCCTGAGCAGCAGAGTGAGACCCCGTCTCATAAATAAATAAATAAACAAAAAATCATATCAATGAACTTTCGATATTCCGCTACATTAAAACCCAACAATCTATCATACACTTTGATTATCAAGCATTGGTCATTTGGAAAATACTGGTTAACTGAGTTACACACAGATTCTATATGTTGACACATTTTACCAAACACTATCAAAAAATAACAATTATTAATGCCACCAATAATCTCAGCAGAAAAATCTTTAAGTATTGAGAAGTTATCAGCTCACAGTGGCCAATGCAAGTCTCCCAAAACTCTCATTTTTGCATGAAATCACAAATTTTATCATAAGCAACAAATACTGTCAGCTCATAATCTTTATATGGAGTTAAATACTTCACCTATAACTTACATCTTCTTCTTATGGAATAACATGAAATAAATTCCTGCCTACAGTGGAAACTATTTTACAGGTCTCCAAAAACCCAGCACTATTTTTCCTCTCTAGGCTAAACAAATCCAGTTGTTTAAACCATTCCCCATTTACAGAATCCGCTAATTTAGCCCCATCCCAACCACCTTCCTCTTGTAATGGCTCCAGTTTTTTAAGTCCTTCTTAAAACAAAGCTTTCTAAAATGAGCACAACACTCCAGATATCTCTGATGAAGATAAAGGGAACTGAAACCATTAATTTTCCTGATCTGGGTACAATCCTTCTCTAACATAGCCTTGGTATCATGTTAGCTTTATTAGTCACATACCAAAACATTCAGCTCTTTTCCACTCACAGTACTGAGAAGCCCTATTTCCCCCTTCAGTATCTACCAATCATTTTTTTAAAAAACCTCAATGCAGAGCTTTACACCCATTCCTATTAAATTTTGCCCAGTTTCTGACATACACAAACTAATGATAATCTTTTGGAAATGTGGGTCTACCACAAATACTCACTGTACCTCTCAGCTTTATTTTTTTAATCAACTTCATGAAGATTTTATAAATGACTTCTTTCTCGTTATCTAAGACTTTTGTTACTGTTTCTAATCAGCAAGTATTGAATAAGATAAAACCACAGGGAGAGCCCAGTGACCTAAAACTGCAGCTCATCATTCTGGTTCAAACAACTCAATGAAGATCCACTTAGGTATATAATTCCCTAACACACACCTTATATAACACACTCCTATTTCACAGAAGTCAAAATTCTACATAACTGCTTACTTCTAATCAATGAGTCTAAAAAAGAACCCAAGAGTTCTTTCGTAAAATGAAAGAATCACATTTCCGGATGTAAAAAATTCAACCAGATGAGAACACCAGCATATGATTCACCCCAGCCAGCTACACTGAGAAAGGCCATGTCAAATTGCCACTGCATTATTCCAGGTAGCCTGCTATGTCACTGCCGCAGAGATTTTTTTGGCTATATAGCCTAGACTATCTGAAGGGACTGCCTCTTCCAGGTTTCACTCTCTAGAAATGAGAAACTTCCTGTTTTCTGTAAATGGTTACAGAAAATGTAAGTATACTTTATACAATTTAAGTCTCTTTCTATTCCACATTAGTTACTTCATCGGGAATGCTAAAAGCATATAACTCCAGGCAAGACAGCATAGTAGAAAGCTTTGAAGGCAAAAGTCCTAGAGTTCTAGCTTCTTCACCACTTAAAAATGAGTGACCTTACACTTTCACTTTGCATCTACGTGACTTAGAATCTGTAAATGTGATGGAATCGCGACAGACTCAGAAAATTGCATATATCATAGCATTACTGGGAAGAATAATCGAGATTATATATATATGAAAATAACCTCATAACCTGTTTGGTACAAGCGAAGTCCTCAATACACATTAGTTTCCATCCTTCCTGCCACAGAGTCTTGCAAGGAATAAGCACTCCCACATTGAAGCATTATGCTCCCTTCCAATCCATTTAAGACAAAAAAAAAAAAAAAAAAAAAAAAAAAAAACAGGTACTATTCCATGTTCTACGACAGATAAAAGTTGTCACTCCCAGTACAGGAGCTAAGATAAGCAGAAGATATTACATACTGTGAAGTAACAGATCAGAAAATACACCTTGCTTATTTTAGGATACAAGTGCATGGCACACTAGAAGAACTCAGGAAGAAAAAAAAAAAAAAAGTCTGCCAAATTGGTGATTCTATATCATCCACCTAAAGAAACTATCACTCATGGAAAAAAGACATAAAGTATAGGTTTAGGAATAAAATATTTACAATCAAAAACTCCTTTCTCATGTTTAAAAAATGGCATTATGACTTTAAAATAAAAACTTCAATGGCTAAATATAACTTGACCAAATACAGCATTATAGGTTTTCTTCAACTGAAACTATCACATGTATCAATAAAACCACTACAGACAGAGACAAACTCAAGAAACTATGTTGCAGTGATCCAGAGACAAAGGTAAGGCCATAGATAGGACTTAGTATATTTTAATAAGTCACAGGACTGTCTTATTTTAAGATGGTAGTATATAAATCAATAAAACAGGCACTTTATAGCATAAGAAAAATGGGTTATAATGAAAACTAATTATACATTTTTGTTTTATAGTTCTATTAAACTTGTCTCCTTCTTTCCTTACAACAGTGGTAAAAGCATTTCAAACCGAGATGTTTAACATACTGCAATTCGTTTGCTCAACTGCCTTACAGAGCATGCATTTGCTGGGTAACAAAACGAGAAACATGAGATGCATGATTATTTTCTAAAAATTCATGCAACAACTGATAAAATATCATCTATTCAACCAACTGTGCTTTCATTTGCACCTCACCAAATTAATAAAATTCCCTATCACACTGTACTATCACACAGGTTGCCTTAATTTATAAGGAATCAGGAGGACAAAGGACTATCCATACAAAGAGTCGACTGGGTAAATATTCTCACGTTACACCATATAGGAGAAACAGAAGAATGGAAAAGCCAGGATACCCCAGAGCAAACACGTATATTAAATCTGAGCTTTGGGAGGCCAGGGCGAGAGGACTCCTTGAGGCCAGGAGTTTGAGACCAGCCTAGGCAACATAACAAGACACCCATCTCTACAAAAAATTAAAAATTAGCCCAGTGTGGTAGCACTGTAGTCCCAACTACTTGGAAGGCAGACGCAGGAGGACTGCTTGAATCCAAGAGCCCAAGTCTGCAATGAGCTATGATCATGCCACTGCACTCTAGTCTGAGTTACAGAACAAGACCCTGTGTCTATCAATCAATAAAAACAAAAACTCAAAAACTTAACCCCAAATTTTCAGGCAAAAGTTAACAGAAGTACTACACATTTTAAAAGGCAGTAACCGGCCGGGCGCAGTGGCTCAAGCCTGTAATCCCAGCACTTTGGGAGGCCGAGACGGGTGGATCACGAGGTCAGGAGATCGAGACCATCCTGGTTAACACAGAGAAACCCCGTCTCTACTAAAAAAAATACAAAAAACCAGCCGGGCGAGGTGGCGGACGCCTGTAGTCCCAGCTTACTCGGGAGGCTGAGGCAGGAGAATGATGGGAACCCGGGAGGTGGAGCTTGCAGTGAGCTGACCCAGTGGCGCAGAGCAAGACTCCGTCTCAAAAAAAAACTTAATTCCGACTAACAAAGAATATTTAGGTAGAGGTAACAACAAAAACTAAGAGAGTGAAGTATCTGAATATACAACAAAGAGAAAAATTTAAACAGCACACTGAGCAGTTTCTACTTTTCTAAATAAAATGGGGCATAACTGTTTCTGAACCCAGGAGTATTGAGACCTTAACTTTTAAGAAACGTTAGCTCTTCAGGTTACCTGAAAGATGCAGACTAGAGATAGAAAAGGCTAAAAAACAAGGAGACAAGTTAGGATGTCCTCGATGAGGACCCAGAAAAGCAGGTATGAGAAGAAAACAGAGCAGTATACTAAATACATCAGAGAAGGAGAACTGGCAGAACTTTAGTGACTACAATTATAAGTGAAGAAAGAAGGAGGAATTCAAACACGGGTAAATAACTGAGAAATGATGCCATTAAACCTTGACAGGAAACACAGTAATGTGTAATAATAATAGGAGGGTCGTTAATAAATGCAGATGATTAACAAAATCACGTCAAATATGAGATGGTGAAAAATTCATACGGAAGAGTCCAACGTAACACCGAAAATATCAGAATGGAACTCAAGAAAACAGTCTGGCTAGAGATGGTATCAAAAGTCTCAACCCCAGAAAGGCAACCAGGGAAGCTATGGGAGTGGAAGAGACTATTGAAAAATCAAGTGGAGTAAGAGGAGAAAAAAGCAGATCAGGAACAAAACCGGACAAGGACTCACTACCTGTGTAACAGAAAGCAAGCTAGACTACCTGGAAAGAAATCCCAGACCTACCACTTAACCTGTGTGAACTCGGACAAGTTCCTTAAGCTTTTTGTGCTTCGGTTTTTTCACGTGTAGAACGTGTAGAACAGGGATAACAGCGGACCATCCTTTGTACTGTTGTTGAATTAAGTCATTTTGTCTTCATGTAACCCACACGTAAAACATTACAGAAACCAAGGTTCATATGTAAAGTACATATAACAGTGTCTGACTTACATTAAGGCCCAATAAATATGAGCTCCCATCATCATCATCATCATCATCATCATCACCAAAAAAGAACAGTAAAAGGTAGAGAAACAGAAGAGTACCAAAGCAAAAGGGTGAACAACAAGAGGATATGAAGAATGTAAGCTGAATTCGATGAAGGCTAAGAACTGGCCTTGGACAGGGTCTTTGACTGTAGTCTCAGTAGGTTAGCAAGGAAAAAAGCGAGATTGCCAAGGGTTGAGGATAAGCAGAGGCAACAACAAAAGTTACCTTTGGAGAATTTTGAAAAACAAATGGAAAAATGATAGAGCCTTAAGGAGCAAAGGCAAAGAAAAAAATTCAGCTGAAGGACCAAAAGGGTGTGGATCAAGAGTAGGAAGCCACTGGGCAAGGAAAATAGAAAACAGATGAAACCAAGTCATGAAGGAGTTGAGAAAAGACAAGGGAGAGGAAGGGGAGGGAACCAGTTAACTCAATGGCTCTGACTTGTGGTACATACGCAGAATTGAGAACTCAGCCAAAAAAAAAAAAAAAAAAAAAAAAAAAAGGTAAATTTCTTGCATTTGTTTATGTGCCCGGAGTATAAGACAACCATTCCATATACACTCTCATCCTCGAGTTCTTAAATACTGCACTAACTTGGTTAAATTAGCTTCTATTGCATTTTTGTTAATTGGGTAAATGTTTATCTAAGTATCCAAAAACACACATACAAAAAAAAGTACAGGTATGTTAAGGGTACAGTTCAATTAATTTTCACAAAGTAAACATACCTGTGTAACGAGTACCCCCTCCCCCACCCACCAACACCGAAATACTGGAACAAAATCAACTTCCTAGAACCCTAAGTCACCTCCCTCATGACCCCTCCCATGCACTACTCCACAGTAACTGTACACATGATCCTGATTTCTGTTATCATAAGTTAGCTTTGTCTGTGTCTAAACTTTATACAAAAGAAATCAGAATACCACTTGTGAAGAAGCAGTTCTCAAGACCATCATAGCAATTCAAAATCCTTCCAAAGCTAAGCATTCAGTCTCTGTCTCAGAAATATTCTTGGATAAAAACAAATTTCACATAAATTATGTCCATTTTGACCATTACTCATCTGTGTCTCCCCAATGAAATACTTTTCTCTGTCCCTAAGTAAACCAACAAACATCACTTTGCCTTAAATCTCCGTCATTTCACATGAAAGTTTCTCAAATAATAATGCTATTTATATAACTTTAAAATTACACTTTATATTAAAGTTATATAAATAGCATTATTATTTGAGATGCTTTCTAAAGTGTAATTTTATTTACTTGGTGCCTAATCATACTATTCTTACTGTTTTTAAGATAGGCCTCTTTCATTAATGATTATCTACCTGAATAGTTTAATTCTGTTATTAAAAATATACAAAAAGGTAAATCTGACCTATGAGGAAAAAGGTAACACATTAAAAGAGTTCACTGTAATACTCAGAAAAAAGTCAGTGTAAGGAAAAGTATTTAATAACAACAATCTTAAATCTGTTATATCAATTCCTTCTTTGGAATTCCCAAGAAACAATTGTTTTTTTTAAAAGACAGAATCTCACTCTGTTGCCGAGGTTGGAGTGTACAGTGGCACAATCACGGCTCACTGCAGCCTCAACATCCCGGCCTCAGGTGATGCTCCCCTGTCAGCCTCTCAGGTAGCTGGGACTATAGGTGCACATCACCATACCCTGCTTTTTTGTTTGTTTGTTTTGGTAGAGACTGAGTTTCACCATGTTGCCCAGGCTGCTCTCGAACCCATGGGCTCAAGCAATTTGACTGCCTCAGCCTCCCAAAGAGTGCTGAGATTAAACCACGCCTGGCCTCCCAGTCACAACTGTTAACAGAGGTCACAGAATTTTCAGCATCAGTTCCATAGATATGTATTATGTATATGATGGTCAGCTATTACAGTACTCTTTGATACTCCACCAAAGACTGGTAAAAGTATTTTTTATATTGAAATATTTGCAGAAATCTGTCTGTACTCTTTGGCAAATAATTTCAATTTTTTTCATAATTTGGAGGAGCCAGAGTCCTAAGGACTTGCGGAGCAAACTCTTCTTTGAATTGAACTGCAAAGCTATGTACCAGACAATTCTGAAAATTAAAGTCAATTTTGGAGCTTAGTTCAACTGCATAACTATGAAAAGCTATGCATAATCATTTAAAATGAAAAACAGCAATTTCCCTACTCATGTTAAAAAGTATCCAACATACAAACAGAAGAACATGAATATATCTTTGTTAGCAGCAAAATGAACACTCTAATCCTGTGATACTTTTACACTGTTCTTACAACCCACTTACCTTGTCTTCACCTCATAGTAAAGAATTAAGTCTGTCTTTATTTTCCTCCCACTAGCCTCCCGACAAAGGACAGTGTCTTAAGCAGTATCCAGCACATATGAGGAATTCCAAAATATTTTTGCTTAATTGAACTGAATATTCACTTCTAAAATATGGTGACTGCTTAGAGTTTGCAAGACAGTCTGACATGAGAAATTAATCTAACATCTTTTTAAGCACACTCTGAATATAAAGACTGTATTAAAGATTATATAGTTACACTGTTAGCAAAATCAAAGTGTATTAGAATGAATTTGTGCCATGAATTCATGTTTCCCCTACCCATTTTGAATCGTGTATTCTCATTTTCTCTACTGAAGCTGCATTTTGAAAATATATTCACAAATATAACTTCTGTATAAAACAAAAGTAAATAGGAAACAGTGAAAGAAGAATACAGTTATTCAACCTGGAAAGGTACTGGATAACTCTGGTTATACTTCTTAATGAATTAAATCCAAAGTTTTAAGTTAAGAACTTCTTACCACAAAAGAATTTAAAATTCGACAATTTACCTGTGTGTGTGTATGTACACAATTTTTTTAAAGAAGAATATTTTGGTGTCAATAAATACAAGAGATTATATTTTTCTTCCTTAACTTATGTTATAATATAGAATCTGGGCCAGGCACAGTAGCTCACGTCTGTAACCCCAGAACTTTTGGAGGCCCAGGCAGGAGGATCACTTAAGCTCAAGAGTTTGAGACCAGCCTGGGCAACATCGTGACACCTCATCTCTACTAAAAATCAAAACAATTATCAGGCATGGTGGTGCACACCTGTAGTCTGTAGTCCCAGCTACTTGGGAGGCTGAGGCTGAAGCAGCACTTAAACCGAGAAAATAGAGACTGCAGTGAGCTATGATCATGCCACTGCATTCCAGCCTGGGCGACATGCAAGACTCTGTCTCCAAAAACAAACACTCTATGAAGGCATTTCAAAGCCAAACAGTGGTGTCAGATAATGGGGACATTCAGGTACCTGAGCAGTGAATAACCTTTTTTTTTTTTAAAGGTTACAAGAGAGGAGAATGGAAGAAAGAAAAAAAAAAGAGAAGGGAGGAGAACCAAAGAGATGAGGCGAAAGCCTTACATACAACCCTACATGGATGGATATGGCCATTCTCCATGGGAAAGTGCCTCATTAGATAATTAGTAGTTGTTTGCCCAAATACAATCAGCTATATTCTGAGTCTGTCACCATGTCTATTAAAAGAAGTGTAAGTAACTACCCAAAAGAACTGTAAAAAATTCCAATGACATACAAATAACACCGGTAAGATGCTGGTCACATCTCATAAATTTGAATTTCCTTTATTTGAGAATCTCTACAATCCAAGTGACTTACTTTGTGGTGTTTTGCATTTCAAAATTGTTGCAATTAATTAAGCTAAGAGGAAAAGGTAGAAAGATTTCACCTTAATCACTGTGGCTCAGCAGCACTGCCTTGGTACTGTTGGCATCCAATGGCAGGGGCCAGAGATGCTGCTGAACACCCTACAATACACAGGACAGACAGCTCCACAAACAACATCCAGCCCAAATGTCAATACAGGTTGAGCATTCCTAACACAAAAATGTGAAATCCAAAGTGCTCCAAAACCCAAAACTTTTTGAGTGCCACCATGATACCACAAGCAAAAAATTCCACAACTGACCTCCTATGACAGGTTGCAGTAGTCAAAACTGTTTCATGCATACAATTATTTAAGATGCTGCATAAAATTAACTTCAGGTTGTATGTACAAGGTGTATATGAAACATAAATAAATTTCATGTTCTGACTTGAGTTCTATCCCCCAAGATACCTCATTATGTATATGCAAATATTCCAAAATCTGAAAAAATCCAAAGTCTCAAACACTTCTGGTCCCAAGCTTTTCAAATAGGGGACACTTAACTTGTAGTGCCAAAATTAAGAAACTGTGGCAGAGATGAGGTATGCACGCTCTTAAGTCCCTCCAGATCTACACGAGATCCCGCCCCCTTCAACTACTAAAAGACAAAGTTCCTGCAATTCTAACTGCTCACTACTGCATCTACTTGCCTACAAAAAAGGCAGAATCTTGATTAAGCGGTTTCAATAGATTTTTAAAGTGATATATATTGTAAGATATCTAAAGTATCAATTAAATCTAAAGGGCTAGTCAAAGTTGTAACAGTTCTTCCTTACTATATAATTACATTGTTTATATGTGATAGAAATTTCTGAGGAACCTGAAAATGAGTTATTTCTTTTTTTTTTTTTTTTTTTTTTCTTTTTTCTTTTTTTGAGATGGAGTCTTGCTCTGTCACCCAGGTTGGAGTGCAGTGGCACAATCTCGGCTCACTGCAACCTCTGACTCCCAGGTTCAAGCAATTCTCCTGCTTCAGCCTCCTGAGTACCTGGGATTACAAGCACACGCCCACCACGCCAGGCTACATTTTGTATTTTCAGTAGAGACGGGGTTTCATCATGTTGGTCAGGCTGGTCTCGAACTCCTGACCTGGTGATCCGCCCACCTCGGCCTCCCAAAGTGCTGAGATTACAGGCATGAGGCATCATACCCAGCAAAAATGAGTTATTTCTTAAACAGAAAACAGTCCCCTCAAAATCTAACCTGTACACATCATTTATAAATCATCTTTTAAAAAAAAGTGGGCAATCCAAGTTTTAAAAAAGAAACAATTATCATTCATTTAATCTTCTGTTCAAGAACACACAGGTCATCACCAAACCTACATTTCCTTTGCATATCAGCCAACTGGAATCTGGTAGTGGCAAGTTACACAACAGGAATACATAACACTCTTTACTATTATCCCAATAATTTCTTTAAAGTGAATCAAAGTTTGTTTTTTTGTTTTTGTTTTTTGTTTTTGTTTTGTTTTTCTGAGACGGTGTTTCGTCTTGTTGCCCAGGCTGGAGTGCAACGGCGCGATCTTGGCTCACGGCAACCTCCGCCTCCCGGGTTTAAGCAATTCTCTGATCTCAGCCTCCTGTGCAGCTGGGATTACTACAGGCGCATGCCACCACATCCGGCTAATTTTTGGGGGTTTTTTTTGCAGTTTTAGTAGAGACGGGGTTTCATCATATTGGTTAGGCTGGTTTCGAACTCCTGACCTCAGGTGATCTGCCCACCTCAGCCTCCCAAAGTCATGGGATTACAGGCCTGAGCCACCGCACCTGGCCATAAATCAAAGTTTTAACTAATGATTGTGAGTTGGAACAAAATGAGAAAAACCTTAAGACATTTCTTCAATTTATGATTTTGTTTAAAATTGGAGCCCTACAAGAATCTCACAACAAAATTTTCTTTTGATTGCTTGCTTAAACATACTCCAACTTCCAATGCTGAGACCTGAAACCATATTGCAAACTGCTGTTTCCATAGTGAGGTTTGCGCAACTGGAAAACTCCACAGGTCCAACCACCTTTCACTATTCTCCACTTGCCTCATGCCTTCTCCCTCTTTCAGTTGGATTGCCAGTCATTATAATCACTCCTGTGCACATGTCCCCACCTCCCTTGACCCTCTCTCATCTAAATCCGACTCACAAACCTAATCTATGCCTGAACCTGTGCTGTTGAATATGGTTAGAAAAAACCCAAACCCATTCATACTGGTCTTACTTTAATTAATAACCACAACTCAAGTGGGCTCTTGACATTGTGCAGAAATCAAATCACACTTCCCTAAGCCCTTCCCTTAGCCACTCTCCTCCATGACTAACCATTTTCTTAGGCATTCTCCACAAACCTCTGACACTTCTCCTATTTTTGGTCTCAACTGATGAACTTCCTTCCTTTTTCACTGACATAAACCACTGAAAGAGAAATTCCACATTCCACATCTACCACTTATCAGCCTCCGTACTCCATACTCTCTCCTTTCTCTTATTCTAGAGAAAATATATCCTGTGCTCTTACCTGTTGCCAATCCCCTACACTTCTGTACTTTTTCCCATTTCCTACAGCTTACTGAAGAACACTGCTCCAGCAATTCTACTCTCTCTCACTCTCTCTCTTTCTCTCTGACATGTCAATTTCTCACTCACTACTATATCAATCCCAACAGAAAGCAAGTGAAAAGTAGAAGGGTGACAAACTTGGAGACCCAAAAAACACAAATTGGAAACTAATGCACTCTAACATATATTACATGTTTACTCTCCTCACCCCAAAATCCTAGCCACAATTCAAGAATGCCCCCCACCCAAGTCTTCCCTCCCACCTCCCACCTGAAGTTCCTGTGGGCACTTTCAGAGCACTCTGATCACCCTGCTAACATGCTGCTCTTCATGTACTACACAAAGGTATGCAGCTTATCTCCCCTCTTGAGATTTTAAGCTACTTGAGGTTAAAGACTGTTTTAGTAACCACACAGCAGACAGGCAGTGAATGTTAATCAAAAGAAAGAATGAATGTATTTTTGCATGTATTTCTTAAGAGTTTACAAATTTGAAAAAAAAAAAAAAAAGACCAAAAATTGTGGAGACAAGCTGATTTAAATGTACCGAAGCCAAATTTTAAAAGGATCGGAGAGAAATTTGAAAACAACAGGAGTCCAGAACTGACAGCAGTTTATAACAACATCTTACCTGGGTTGAAAATACTGGGAAATAAATTCACAGTGGTTAAAGCTACTCTGCAGATTATATGTGTGCCAAAACTTGAGTTTTACACAAACCATGCTGTGGCCAAATAATACAGTTTTCAATTGGAATATCACCTATGAGCAACTTCTTCAGTTCAGTGATACTCAAATATCAGACTCATCAGCTACACTGTAAAAGGCAAATTTACAATGTCAATCTGTAAAACTGAGTTAAGGTATGAAATAGCATTATAAAACATATCAAAGTAAAATGACTAGTATTACCAAGAATGACGTCTGATTTTGAAATACCAAATTTCTGAATATCTCCTTATAAAATCCTAAACTGACAATTCTTAGCAACTATAAACAAACATGTGTTTTGATACTAAGACCATTAAATCAACTTTGTATCACAAGCAAAACCCCCTTTAAGGTGAAACGTCATTTTTCAAAGACAAACATTTCAATATGCTCACAATATCTGTTTATTTTTAAAATTTTACAGAATTCAATGAAATTAGGTAGCACTGCATTTTTAGAGGCAAAGGGGGAAAAAATCAACATCAGATTATTTCCCTAAGTGAGTCATAAATTCTTGCATAGAAAAAATGGTGTGTGGGTAAAATGAGATTTTAAAAATGTGTGTGTGTGTGTGTGTGTGTGTGTGTGTGTGTGTGTATATATATATATATGGGCTTCCTTGACAAAAAGATGACTGTCTTTCAGATAACCAGGTTATGATGAAATTCTGAGGTTCGTACATTACACTTAGTGGAAGCCAGCAAAGCTCCAAATACAGTTTTACAAACCACTATGCCAACTCCCCTTAATCCTCATTTAAGAAGGATTACCACTTACAATCTAACCTCACTGTGCCACTGTTTCAGTGGTGAATCCAATGAACTGATTTTAAACAAACATGGGGTTTCAACAAATGTACTATTCATTAGCTACAGAGAACACAATGAAGAAGGCTACTTCAGAAAGGCAGAACCCCTCTGGTAAATTTGCCACAATCTTTAGTTAAGCCTTCAACTTTTAGGATAATTGCAATCAATCTGCAGTAAATTCAGTGGATGATATTCTATTACAATATTAAATAAAGAAAGCAGAAGTAAACTAACAGTTACAAAATACGGATAGTAGCCAAAATAAAGTTTTTTAAAGTGAATAAATGGAGACTATACTTTCAGGAAATGTGGGGTTTGTACAACAATGAAGAGAGGGATGTCTTTAGCTAAGTGGCAACCAGCCAATGTCTCACTTTGAATCAAATCTGTCACTGAAATGAGGTTTTCCAGGAAACAATAAGAATAAAAAAACTTTAGGCTTGTTCAAAGAAATATAGCTTAAGAAAAAATTTCGTGGCAAATCCATAAAATGCCAGTAAGGTAACAATAAACCATTTATCCAACCTGGAACGCGAACAGTTTTCGGAGATGTCAATTATACCAGACCTCTAAGTTGCAGGTCTGAACTACTTTTCTGATGTCAAATATTCATCACACTTAAAAAAAAAAAAAAAAAATTAATAAAAGCCATTATTTTGATTTAAATCACATATCTAAAAACCATTAATTATTTATCACTTGTATTGGCATTCTCAGTTTTACAAGAGAACCAAAAGTCATTTCTATTAAAGTTTCAATATAGTGTATGGCTTATTTGACAATCACTACCAAATATTTTATGACCTATGCCTGTTGGAGATAGTATTGTGTATGGTGGTGGAATTTTTCACAAGGACCCAGTGTTTGGATTTCAAAAGAATACATTTAGAAATATATTCACAGGAAGTGTCTATGTCAATGAATCATAGAAGTTCTAAGAAAATCCAACAATCTAAAATATTTGTTTCATATAGCAGCAGACAGCAAACCACATAAATTATATCCAAAATGTACACCAAGAAATTTTAACAAACATCTTTATCCTCAAAGTGCCTCATTTGATAAAAATTCATAAAATCAGGGTTTATTTAATCAAGGTATGAAAGACTACAAAATCTTTACTACCTACGAAGTGGTCAGTAGAAAGCAATATGATTGGATAACCAAAGGAAACCAAAAAGAAACACCTTATTTTCTTATTAGAATATGAATAACAAGACTTACTTGATCACTATAACACAGGTTCATTCTTTTTTTTTAATCTACATTTCAGAGGAGAGAGGACATAGATTCATTCTTGAAGTATAATTTCCAACACAAAATTTTACAAGACTCTAAAGATCTTTGTAATATGACTGTTAACTGCTATTAGGTAATACCTGATGAAAATCAACAGGACTGCTGACCATGACACTAATAACACGCAGATTCCAAAATTCCTTAGTATACTACTCAAAGCCCTCAGTAATCTGGTCTCATTTTACCTTATTGATCTATTTCCTGTTACTCCTGGTAAGGCACATTTAATTTATTAGAAAAATATCAATTTTTTTCATCATATGCTTTTTTTTTTTTTTTTTTTCTGAGATGGAGTCTCGCTCTGTCACCCAGGCTGGAGTGCAGTGGCGCAATCTAGGCTCACTGCAACTTCCGCCTCCCAGGTTCAAGCGATTCTCCTGCCTCAGCCTCCTGAATAGCTGGGATTACAAGCACACGCCACCATGCCCAGCTAAATTTTTTGTATTTTTAGTAAACTCAGGGCTTCACCATGTTGCTCAGGCTGGTCTTGAACTCCTGACCTCGTGATCTGCCCACTTCAGCCTCCCAAAGTGCTGGGATTATAGGCTTGAGCCACGGTGCCCAGCCCATCATATGCTTTTCTTTTTCCATGCTTTTATTCACTCTATTCCCTTCTCCTGAAACAAATACTCTACCTCTTCCTTTCTGCATTTCATCATACACTTCTTTCAAACCTCAGCATTTTGAAATACTACCTCCTCCTCAAAGTCTTCTCATTTCCCCAAAGCAGCAATAATTGCTGAATTAACATAGCATAGCTATAATTATTTCATAAAACATTTTATATATAACATTTTACTTAGTTGTATATCTTTATGTTTTCTCTCTCCTACTTGACTGGAAACTCTGCGAACCGATCACACCTGCTGAATGAAAATAATCAACTGATTGAACCTAAAGTCAGAAGAGATTAGACATCAGATTTACAGAAAGAAGCAAAGACTTCCTACACACACCACTGGGGGAGGGAGGGTGACAAAACACCTCAAGTTCTATACCTGCTTTTTTATTCCTGTTTATGGGCTTTATTACACAGCAAACTTTTTTTTCCCAGGAATAATTTATTTAGATCCAGTAAGTTAGAAGACTTGAAATATCATATTTAATTGTCACAGAAATCCTGAGGTAGACATGTGACACTAAGTCCACTATACAGCCAAGGAAATTAAATCCCAACTGGTTAAGTAACCCATACAACATCTTTACAGTGAGGAAAATGGAAAAGCTGGTACTAAAGTCCAAGCTTTGTGATACTTGGTTTACCGTTTTTGTTTCACTACACCACCCTGTCTCTGGACAACCAAGAGCAAAAGGTCAAAACCTAAAATACAAAAAAGGGTAGACACATACACACTAAAGAGCACAGATCCAATAATAACCTTTATAATCTCCTCTAGTTCTAAAAGTCCATATTTAATGTACCACTGTTGTTCCTTTCAACAGCAACCTAGAAAATGTGTTCCCAAGTCCACACTCTTCCATTCAAAATTCTTTCTCTTAACTAATCAAACCCATCTTTTCTACTGCTCTCCCAAACAAACCTTCAACTCCAAACAGCTGCTTCCTGCTATGCCGCACACAGCATGTTTATTAATACCCAATGCTTTGTACTCAGGCAGCTAGCACTTTCCTACCCACACTTGCCCCGTGTTGTTTTTGCTGAACTGCCTTAATGACTCCAGCTCACCAATTCCAGGCTATTACCTATAAAGTGAAATTTTGCATTCTATTACAGCTATAATGTGGTCTATTTTCTCTACGGAAGTCAATACAAAATAGTGGTTAAGACCAAGGACTATGGAGCCAGAGCCCCTCCTCTCTCACTTACGTGTTCTTTGGTTTGAGAGATTACTTGACCTCTCTATGCTTCAGTTTCCTGTCAATCAGCAGGAAATCATAGTATAGTCCCTACCTCACAGTAATGATAAAATGAGTTCATACATAAAAAGTGCTTTCAACAAAGCCTGACACACAAATAATGCTCCTATATCAGTGTCTATCATTGTCATTTCTTCCAGTATCATGGTTTTAATAGATTGCCTCAGAAGTATAAACTATCCCACAATGCTGGACACATATTGTTTTATGTAGAAGCTATATATTAGTCATATGCTTTTAAGTCTTTCCCCGCAAAAATTCAATTTATCAGGTTTTCTCTAACATACTTATTTTATAATGCACAAGAGTATATCCTAAAATTATATTTCTATAATATAGAAGATGTAACTACGCTAATCATAGGGGATGTCTAGAAGTGAATATCTGCTCCATTAAATCTGGAATCTGTACTGACCCAACTGTTCCATTTAATCAAACACCATGCAAACTATTAAGAGCTCCCTCTGACTTTAACAGCCAATTTCCCAGAGAAAGAGCGACTCACTACTAAAAGATCTTAATAATACACAAGGCCTAGAGAGTATTGCCTTTTTTCTTTTTCTTTTTTAAGTTAAAAAAAAAAAAAAAAAAGACTTTTCCTGTCAACAGAAATCAATGAAAAGCCTCTTGAACACAGCAAGAAGGTAGGCTTGATTTTAGCCACAATGTAAGTCCCTGCAGAATTTCAGAGTGCCAACAATAGTGTCACTTTTCTCACTCATTCATTGGATTCGTTTGTGTTTTTTCAGGACTACAATAATCTGTGCAACATTACTGGCTCCTCACCAGCACTACATTTTACATTACATAATTAACAAATTATTTAAAAAAAAAATCACTGTCCTGTCACAGCTGCTATTAATCCTGAAAAGAAATTATAAACATAAAGGAATAATTATATTACGGCTAACAAGACCAATTTTACATTTCTAAAACCGTGTTTTTGAATACTTTGAGCATAAGTATTCATGTAAAAAAAGTACAGGGAAAGAAATCTACACCAAAATTAAAGGATCCATTGTTCAAAGATGCTCAATTTTCAACAACTTACAAAGAATGGAAACAGTCATAGAAACAGATAGTGATCTCAGTTCAAATTTTATATACCCAGCAATATATACGAATGCCAAGAAGCTAGGTAAAATAGCAAATGAGTCCCTAGCTAGTAAGGGGAAAAGTAATTCACTTATATTAATTGCCAATTAAGTTTTAGTTTGTGTGAGATAATCACAGATCCACATGCAACTGTCAGAAATAATAGCAAAAGATTCAGTGTACCCTTAACCCGGTTTTCCCAATGCTAACTCTTGCAAAACCATAGTACAATATCACAACCAGCATATTGACACTGATACAGTCAAGACACAGACCATTTCCATCACAAGGATGCCTCATGTTCCCCTTTTATAGTTTCACCAACTTTCCTCCCACTTCCACCCCTCCTAAACCCCAACAACTACTAATTTTGCTGTATCTTTGTCATTTCAAGAACGTTACATAAATGGAATCATACACTATATACATTATATACACTATATAACCTTTGGGATTTTATTTTCCACTCAGCATCGTTTTCTGCAGATTTATCCAGGTTACTGTATATCAAGATTTTGTTCCTTTTGTCATGCAGTAGTATTATATTGCATGGATATACAGTTTGTTTAACCTTTCATCTGCTGAAGGAGACCTGGGCTATTTCCAATTTAGGCTTTTACAAATAAAGCTGCTATAAACATTATGTATAGGTTTCTGTGCAAACATACATTTTCACTTCTCTGGGATAAATATCCAGGAGTACAACTGCTAAATCGTAGTTGGCATGTTTTGTTTTTTAAGAAACTCCAAACTGTTTTTGTAGACCCTCCAGAAACATCCTCTCCAGCATTTGGTGTTGTCACTAATTTTTCATTTTAGTCATTCTGTCAAGTGTGTAATGATAGTTCATTGTAGTTTTAAATGGCATTTTGGTAAAAACTAATGATGCTGAACATCTTTGTATGTGCTTACTTGCCATGTGTACGTATCTCTTCATGTCTTTTGCCCATCTTCTAATTGTACTATTTGGATTTTTTTTTTTTTAAATACTGTGTGTTGAGAAATCTCTATCTATTCAAGTACTAGCTCTCTGTCAGGCATGTGGTCTGCAAATATTTTTTCCCACTCTGTAGCCTATCTTTTCATCCTCCCACAGGGGTTTCTTGCACCACAAAAGCTTTAATTTTTGATAAAGTCCAATTTATCTTTTTACCGACCATACTTTTGGTATCAAAGAACTATAATCCTAGATCCCAAAGATTTTTTTTTTCCCCAAAAGTTGTATAGTTTACTTATTCCATTCAGTCTGTGAACTGTTTTGAATAAACTTTTGCATAAAGTTTGGGACAGGTCAGGAGACATTTTTTGGACTATGGATGTGCAACCACTCCAATAGCAATGGTTGAAAAGCTGTATGTAGTTTTTAGAGTTGTCAGATTTAAACCTAAGCAGTTTTTTGAGCAATTTGAAATGGTACTGTATTTTTAATTTTTGTGTACACATGGTCATTGCTAGTATATAGAAATTAAACTGATTTTTGTGTGTTTATTTTGTTGTACCCTGTGACCTTGCTGAACTCACTCATTAGTTCTAGGTGTTTTTTTGAGGGGAGGGGAGAAGTTTAAATAGATTCCTTGGGATTTTCCAGGTAAACAGTCATGTTATCTGGAAATTGGGACAGTTTTCTTTCTTTCTGATCTGTATGTCGTTTATTTCTTTTTCATGCCTTATTGCACTGGCTAGAACTTTGGTATTACATTGAATAAAAATGGCAATAGTGGACATTCTTGTCCTGTTCCTGATCTTAGGGAGGAAATTATTCAGTTTTTCACCATTAAGAATAATCTTAGCTATAGAATTTCTGTAGATGCTCTTTATCAAGTTTCATAGATACAATTTTATCAAGTTCTCCCACTACAATTTTTCTGACATTTTTAAAATCATGAATGGATGCTTATGTTTGATAATCATCAATGGATTATTGTGTTTGATGGATTGTTATGGATTATTATGTTTGATGTTTGAACCTGACTTTTTCAAAATTTGCAAAGGAAATTAATGAAGTATTGCTTTGAAACAGTTTTCAATTAGGTTCATTCTTGTTAAGTATGGAGCTTCTGAATATAGAAAAATTGTTCACTACATCAAATCTGAATTAAAACACATTCCTCCTTATTATGCAACATATGCCTTACATCAACAGCTTCAAGCCCTATTTTTTTCAGGAAGCAATCCAAAACACTATCATTTAGGCAACTTGTCAAACAATCTCATACGTTTGGTTAAATCAATGAATCAAAACTAAGTACTCCTTCGCATTTCACGCTTTTAAAGGTTTACTTGTTTTAGTTACCGCATAAATTGTGATGTACAAGTACTTTGTAAAAAACATGTGAAAACAATACAATTTGACCTTGTCAATGCAAGTATGAGACTTTCCTATCCTGGGATGTTTCTGTTGCTTACCTTGAAGATTAGGGCTGGGCACAGGGGCTCACACCTGTAATCCCAGCACCATGGGAGGCCGAGGCCGGTGGATCACCTGAGGTCAGGAGTTCCAGACCAGTCTGAGCAATATGGTGAAACCCCATCTCTACTAAAAATACAAAAATCAGTCGGGCGTAGTGGTGCGCACCTATAGTCCCAGCTACTCGTGACGATGAGACAGAAGAAGTGCTTGAACCCAGGAGGTGGAGGTTGCAGTGAGCTGAGATCACACCACTGCACTCCAGCCCGGGCAAAAGAATGAGACTCTGTCTCCAAAAAAAAAAAAAAAAAGAAACAAAAAAGAAAAATCACTGCTTGGTTCAGTCAAGAAACAGTAATTTCCAAATACCTCAGTATTTGGAATGTAACAGTAACGTCAAATACTTCAAACAAAATTCTACCCTCTAACTACTATTTATTTACAGTTTATTAAGTACATTGGTGCTCTCAAGTATCAGTACTGGGTAACAACAGTCAAACTTTGAATTTAAACATGCATCTATTGTTGGTGTTTTTTGTTTTTGTTTTTGAGGCAAAGTCTCACTCTGTCACCCAGGCTGGAGTGAAGCGGCACCATCTTGGCTTACTGCAACCTCTAGCCCCTGGGTTCAAGCAATTCTCCTGCCTCAGCCTACCTAGTAGCTGGGATTACAGGCGCCCGCCACCACGCCCAGGTAATTTTTGTATTTTAGTAGAGATGGGGTTTCACCATGTTGGCCAGGCTGGACTCAAACTCCTGACCTCAAGCAATCCACCCGCCTCGGCCTCCTAAAGTGTTGGGATTACAGGCATGAGCCATAGCACCCAGCCACATGTATCTCGTTTTAACTATCAAATTAAAAAATCAGAATTTTTTTAAGGGCATAGAAATACGCATTTTGCCAGGCACAGTGGCTCACTGTGGGAGGATCACTTGAGCCCAGGAGTTTGAGACCAGCCTGGGCAACATAGTGGGACTCCATCCCTAATTCATTAATTAATTAATTTAAAAATCTACATTTAATTAAAAAGTACTATAGCATCAAAAGTAAAAAAGGCAAATTATTTTCAATCACCGAGGAACTATCAAAGGGAAGGCAAAGAAGAGAATACACACAAACTATTAATAATCTTTATTCTACCTAAAACGATATTAATTTTCTTAGTTAATAATGACCATAGATAGAATGTAATTAAAATGAGTGTGCTAAAATATTACTATCCAAATGCTAGGAAAGCAGATGATAGTTAAATTTTTTAAAGATGTAACGCCCACTAAAACAATTAGAGCAATAAAATGAACTTCCAGGGCTACGGAAGGGTGGTGGCTTTTGCCTTTGTACAACCAGTGCCCTGGATCCACATCTCCCTTTCCACGAACAGACCCCATCCCTTATGTAGCCAAGCATTCTCTTGCCTCCCGAATGTCACGGAATGTATGTCAACATTTGAAAACTGCCAACACAGTTAGAGAAAATTTAACTGTCTAGTATCTGTTATATTTGTTTTGAAGAAAAATGTAACAAGATTTCTACCTGCTTAATCTAAGACATAAACAAAGGAGAAAATATGAATATAAATGCAAAAACAAAACTAATAACAAATGAAAATTAAAATCTCATTTAAACACATTTAATAGGAGGGAAATAAAATCTCAGTTAACAAAATACACTTTATTAGTATAAAGGTTTTATTCTCTGTAACATCATAGGACTTATTCTAGGGATGCAGTGCATCCTTAAGTCACATTAGATATACCGGAAACATAAATACATCAAAGTGTTTTATACCAACCTACTCAGGAAGCTGGACAGTTCAAGACTCTTCCATTTCCAGGACAATAACAAGAACAATTTAAGGAATAAAAAAAAAAAAAAAAAAAAAAATCCTGACCCATATTTCTAATATTCCAATAATCCCACCACTTTGGGAGGCCAAAGCAGGAAGACTGCTTTAGTTCAGGAGTTCAAGACCAGCCTGGGCAACACAGACAGACCCTGTCTCTACAAAAAATTTAAAAATTAGGCAGGCATGGGCCAGGTGCAGTGGCTCACGCCTGTAATCCCAGCACTTTGGGAGGCTGAGGCAGGCGGATCACGACGTCAGGAAATCAAGACCATCCTGGCTAACACGGTGAAACCACGTCTCTACTAAAAATAGTAGCCAGGCGTGGCGGAATGCACCTGTAGTCCCAGCTACTCAGAAGGCTGACGGAGGAAAATCGCTTGAACTGGGGAGGCGGAGGTCGCAGTGAGCCGAGATCGTGTCACTGCACTCCAGTCTGGGCAACAGAGCAAGACTCCATCTCAAAAAGAAAAAAAAAAACAAAAATTAGGCAGGCAAGCTAGGGCACTCCTGTAATCACAGCTACTTGGGAGGCTGAAGTGGGAGGATGGCTTGAGCCCAGGAGTTTGCAACTGCAGGGAGCTGCGATCGTGCCACTGCACTACAGCTTGGACAACAAAGCAAAATCCTGTCTTCAATAACTTTAAGTTTTTAACCGGAAGCTTATTTTAGAAATAATCAAAAAATATTTTTCAATGTAATAAAAGTATTATATTGTCCACGCTTTGTCTTAAAAACAAAAAATTTAAACTTTAAACTCAAGCACAAATATCAACCGAGAATAGGTCTACATACTAACTTACTGTTTTAGAAGTAACTTGAAATGCGAGTCATCTAATTATTTTTCAGTATTTCCAAAAAAAAATTCAAGTAGTTTATCTAAATGCATTGTCAAATCTAGTCAAGACGAAGATTTAGTGTGAAGTAGAAATCTCTCAGAAAAAAAAAAAAAAACTCCTAATAATCACCAACACCTCCCTTTCTTTGTTAAAAAGAAAAAAAGGTAAGAATTTCTAATTACTAATCATCAGAGTTCCCAAAATTAAAGGAAAAAGCACAAAGAAACGAAAACCACATATCTGCTTCTCAAGAGAAAGGAAATCATCATGGGAATAGTAGGAGTGACAATCAAGAATCGCACCCAGTCCAGAGGAGGAATGCAACTCACAAGTAAACTGATCACTGGACATCAATCTCCTAAGAAATACCTTTATGAATGAACTCAATGAGAAGCTAGTCAAAGGTTAAAGCTGATCAGAGTAATTAGCAAAAAGACATTAACATAGTTCAATTTCACTATTAAAAAGCTCCAATTAACTTTCCAGCCTTTCAATAATTTATAAAACTTTACCAGAACCTAAATAAGATAACTCAATCAGAATCTTTCCTATCTCCATTTTTAAAAGAGATAGATGTAAATGAAAAAAGAAGGGAAGATGACAGAAGGGTATTAAAACAAAAAAAAAAAAGAAAAAGAAAAAAGAAACACTGTCTATACCCACTCCCCTACTTTTTGTTGTTGTTGAGATAGAGTTTCGCTCTTTTTGCCCAACCTGGAGTGCAATGGTGCAATCTCCACTCACTGCAACCTCTACCTCCTGGCTTTAAGCAATTCTCCTGCCTCAGTCTCCTGGGATACAGGTATGCACCACCATGCCCCGCTAATTTTGTATTTTTAGTAGAGACAGGGTTTCTCCATCTTGGTCAGGCTGGTCTCAAACTCCCAACCTCAGGTAATCCACCCGCCTCAGCCTCCCAAACTGCTGGGATTACAGGCGTGAGCCACTGCTCCCAGCCACCCCTGCTTCTTTTTATGTACAGGGCATTTTAGCAGGTGTGGTGGGCTCACGCCTGTAATCCCAGTACTTTGGGAGGCCGAAGTGGGCAGATCACGAAGTCAAGAGATCAAGACCATCCCTGCCAACATGACAAAACCCCGTCTCTACTAAAAATACAAAAAATTAGCTGGGCGTGGTGGCGTGTGCCTGTAGTCCCAGCTAATCAGGAGGATGAGGCAGGAGAATGGCGTGAACCCAGGAGGCAGAGCTTGCAGTGAGCCAAGATCGTGCCACTGCACTCCAGCCTGGGCAACAGAGCGAGACTCCGTCTCAAAAAAATAAATAAGTACAGGGTATTTCCTAATCATAGTAAAAATCATTCAGGACTACTTTATCTACAAATCCTCAATCCATCTGATCAAATTCACCTTAACCACATTCAAAAGCATCACAAAAATATTAAGCCTATAATGCTAAATAAACTCTGGCTGAACTGCATAAAGGGAAACATTTCTATGTTCTAGAGAATATGAAAAGATTCACAAGATTGTTTAAAAAATCAAAAGCTTGTTAAAAATAAAGTATGATGGAAATATAATAAGCTAGCAATATTTTTTTAATTTACTTGAACTTCCAATCAAGATGGCATCATAAATTGCTTTGAAAACCCACCCTGTTTCAAATACAAAGCAATGACAGATAAAATCCAGGAGAATAAATTTTAAAGACATACCTAACTTAAAAAAGACCAGCATCACCATGAAACAGAAATACGTAACAGAGAGGGGGCAGAACGTATAGGGCTGCTAGGCTCTGGTTTCAGAAGGATACCAGTGGAGGCCTAGGTTTCAGATCCTATAGAAACAGGAATAAAAGTGGCCCACCTAAGATAAGGGACTGAGGTTGAAATTAGGCTGAAAATAAACTGCTACTAACAGCTGCCTGGGGGTAAGTAAGCTGTGTGGGCTTTCAGGAAGCATGTCTTCTCAGAAACTGAGTGCCTAGGAAAGTGAGGATACTAGGGCTTCAGCCACACTATCCCACTGCCTGGCCAACTGGAACAAAGATGCAGGTGTATCTACCATCAGTGGGAGACAAGTGCCCTCTGCTGCCAATCTAAGACCTTGGTGGGGGCGGGGGCAACAGGGAGAAGCAGTTAAGAAAAACTACTAGAAGGGACTGTGGGGAGCAGGGGGACTTCCCAGTCAAAGCTGTACCGTGACATAAAGAAAACGAATAAAAACACAGCAACTGAAATACAAAATCCTTTCAAACAAAATAGAAACAGAAAAGCCTGAAAAATACCTGAAAATAGTATGCTTAAAATTTCTTTTTTTGAGATGGAGTCTGGCTCTGTCACCCAGGCTACAGTAGCACAATCTCGGCACACTGCAACCTCCGCCTCCCAGGTTCAAGCGATTCTCCTGCCTCAGCTTCCCAAGTAGCTGAGACTACAGGTGTGTACTACCACACCCGCTAATTTTTATATTTTTAGTACAGACAGAATTTTGCCATGTTGGCCAGGCTGGTCTTGAACTCCTGACCTCAAGCGATTCACCCACCTCATCCTCCCAAAGTGCTGGGATTACAGGCGTGAGCCACTCTTTTACTCTTATAAAAGAGTAAAATTTCTTTTATAAAGGGAAAAGAATCACAAAACAAGCAGAAGTGAAACAAAGCTAGGTGGAAATGAGAAAGAATTTAAAAGCTAAAGAATGAATATTTTAACTTAAAGGAAGTTTTAAATAATTTCAAAATAAGCAATGGAAATGAAAAACTGAATAACAGATAAAGTGTAAACAGTAAAAATTCAAAAGGAGTTAATAAACTAGAAAATAACGAAGAATTTAACTAGAAAGTTGCAGATGCAAAGAAGTTTTAAAGATATATTATGGAGGCCAGAAAACAAGATTTGACGATATATGTAACAGCAGTTTCAGAACAAGCAAAGCAGCCATGGGAAGAGAAAAGAAAAAATTACACTGAATCATATATTATCCAGATCAACAACATAACAAAGAAAATTATAACCTAATGGAAAATCTAACTTTCAAGTAGCAAGAAAAAAAAAATTACCAGTTTAATTCATCCAGCCTAATTTTTAAATTATATTTTTTACTGGTGACCTCACTTTCGAGGGCCAAATTGTGTACAGAATACATGCTACCCAAGAACACCACAAAGGTCCTCTGGGTATTTCCACAGAGCAAAACTGAAAAACAAGGCCAATAAATAAGGTGCAATTAACAACAACAACAACAACAACAAAAGTCTGACTGGCCCAGTCTTCGGCTGCAACTTAACAGTCCTTTAAATTCAGTTTCTAACACCCAGAGAAATGAGGCATGAGATAAGAGTGTGGCTGAAGCCCTAATATTCTCACTTTCCTAGGCACTCAGTTTCTGAGAAGACAGCTTTCCAAAACTGTGGCAATAAAACTTGTGACTGGGGTAGAGGAGTACTAGAATAGTAGATTACAGAATTGAGTAACAGGATTTCTTGTTAACTAAAACCAAATATACAAACAAAAAGCAAACCTAGCGCCATCAACACAATTTACTCAATCAAAAGTATCTCTTAACCTTTCTCTCCAAATTTAAAATAGTCAGAAAAGTAGTAAGGCTGATAAATTTAGGCTGAATTTACATTATAAAATTTTAACTCTCTTTTTGGTGGTCCAGCTGTGCCTACATAGCTTAAGAATCTGATGGTTTTATCTAAACTAGTTAAAATGTACAACTGGTTAAAGTTTTGTGTATTTTAGGGGCACTATCAGATTAATAAAAGTACATTAATTTTAGTATTATGCAGACATGTCTTCAAAATTTGAAGGCATTTATATCTAGTTATCTACTTAGTAATTTTTTTGCTGGGAATACCTAGCAATGGGAATCTTTCAAAGATATATAGTAATTTGAACAGTAACCATATTAAGTCTGAAAACACAAACTATAAGACAGAACATCATTTCAGCATCTCTCTCTCAAGACAAAGCATACTCTTTGCTGGTGATAAACAGCACATTCACTTTACTTTAGTCTAAGCCTCCACCCACATAATCCTTAAAATTATATTGAGCTTCGGTGGATGAAAATACAGCAGCAGTCCTGCAGCCTAACTGCAAAAATGAAACCATGTACCCAGCGGAAGGGCTGGTCTCCCTAACTAGCACAGTTCAGTCAGCATCTATCTGACAGCACAAGAAACACACCACATGCTTTCTTTAGTTATCTGTAAATGTCAGTAGGACTCTGGCCCACTGCCATAAAGAATCTCTATCTCTGTTCTCTGCTTTATCTCTTTGCCCATTCTTCAGCCATTTAGCACAACCACTACTCTATTTTCATCAGTAAGATGTTCTTCTGGGACACAAATGGGAGCCCCAATTGCTTCAAAAGCAGTTACTTGGCCAGGCGCGGTGGCTCACGCCTGTAATCCCAACACTCTGGGAGGCCAAGAGTTCAAGACCAGCCTGACCAACATGGAGAAAGTCCATCTCTACTAAAAATACAAAATTAGCCAGGCATGGTAGCACATGCCTGTAATTCCAGCTACTTGGAAGGCTGAGGCAGGAGAATCACTGAACTGGGGATTCGGAGGTTGCGGTGAGCAGAGATCGCGCCATTGCACACCAGCCTGGGCAAAAAGAGCGAAACTCCGTCTCAAAAAAAGAAAAAGAAGAAAAAAAAAAAGCAGTTACCACTGCTAGCTAAAAATTATGAAAATTAGAAAGCAACACTTTACAATTTTTTAATCAACAGAGTGTAACATTTTAAATTGGCATTTATCACCCAGCAATCCATTTCTTTTATAGAAAGCCAAAAGAATTTTAACATGTTCATATAAAAGCAAGAATTTCCATTGAAAAGAAATTTTTACAGAGGAGAACACTTACTTAGCAAACACCTACGAATGCACAAACTCATTAAGAAACACCAACAATAGTGTTTATGTATGGCAGATAACCAAAACATGGTATGTTACTTTCCTTCCACACACCAAGAACCCAATAATTTTTACTGCATATATATATATATATATATATATATATTTTTTTTTAAGTACCAGAGAACTACAACGTTTAAAAAAAAAAAAAAAACATTCTTTTTAAAGTATTTCATCTTTTCCTCCTGCTTAGGTCTCAACCGTACCATCGATCTTATATCAGAAGCTGTCCTCAACCTACCTTTTTCTCCCCTGCTGACACAAAATTCTATTTCAAGTGACCCAAGGGTATTCAACATATCCCACACACATATCACATACTTTAAAAAAAAAAAAAAAATTCATGCCTTTCTTGTGTTTTCTGCTTAGAGTACCTTTCCTTCCTTCTTTCCTGATGGAATCTAACTCTTCTTTAAAGGCAGAAGTGCCATCTACATTTGCAATATTTTCATCAATCCCAAACAGAGTAAATTGCTTTCTCTTCTCTGACTCCCTACAGAAGTTCAGACATGTCTCTTCACTGAGAGTTGTCTGACAACTCCACTCATGGGGTCAAAGGAGTACAGTGTTTCTCCTGGGAAGCACGGCATCCTATCAGTTAATGTTGCCGCAACTTACAGTTTTATAATTACATCTTTCTTAGTGTCCATCGTCCTGCCTCTAACACCTCCCCTAGACTAAGAGTGCAGTAAAGAAAGGGATCCAAGAAATTCCTCTTACAGTCAAAGATCTTATGACTTGCCCTCCACATAATAAGCATGCAAAACCTATTTGATGAATAATAACAACACTGAATGGACACATTTGAGGAGAAATAGTAAAATGAATTACAGCTGCAGCTTTGGAAAAAGATACAGATGCTAAGGAACCTAAGTCATTAAGTCTTAGTATATCAGAGTACAATTACAGAAAGTTAATGTCTCCTACTGCCTCTCTTTAAGGCCTGATTCCCAACCTCTCTGCCCCTAGGAACCACTGAAGTTTCTATGTCTACAGGTGGGCACACTGATTAGGGACTATCAAGTAAAAGTTACTGTCTGATCCATTTAGAGAAAAAGTTACCATTTTCTTACTTGCTTGTTCTTTCTCCTTGCTCTGGGAATCTAATACTGGCCACACCTCTACGATTCCCTTTCCATTCTGGCCCCTTTTTTTTCTCTCGTCTCTTCCATCTTTTGTCCGATATCAGCTTTTGCATGAGAGAGCTGGTCTACTTTATACAGTACTAGTCAGTCAGAGAAACACATTTTTATTCTATGCAGTAAATCAAGCTTTGATTTTAACAGACTTTGTAAATCCAATCTCGGCCATTTCTGCTTAAGAAAATCAAGAGGAGAGTTTACACAAAAGTGATACAGCACACTTCACGCACACTTTATTTTTAGGTCAAATAGCTTCCTATTGCAAGATCCTCATCTGCAAGAAACACTAAGTCCCTATTTAGGAATACTAAATTGTGTCACCCTTGAGGCTTATGCAAGCTTATCATCTGATGACTTTTAAACATTTTCTATCTCTTAGAAAATACTCTGATCAAATGCCTAAGTTTCTACTTTCAATAAGCATGTAAAAGCATTAGCACTGATTGCCCTACAGCACTTTCAGGAAAACAGTTCCCATTTGGTTAAACAGTCATCAAATTTTAAGACCAGGAAGCCACACTTTTTAAATACTACTTTTTTTTTTTTTTTTTTTTTTAAATTCAAACCTACACCAGGGGAAATCATTTTTTGGTCCAGTATCAAAATCTAATCTCCACCCCTCAAGAAATAAAGAAATCTATCTGCCTTACCATCATACTTCCAACATTTAAAGAAGCCAATCAATTACAACTAATACCTTTATACACCAAAGAGCGTCAATCAAAAGGACAAATTTTCTCAGGAAAATAATTTCGAGTTCAAGGTTATATGAGCATTTTGAACTGTTTTCTAGGAAACATAATTTAAATCAGCAGAGAGCCAAAAAACATTGTCATGGATGAATAAAAGGAGGAAAAGGCAGGGCGCCATGGCTCATGCCTGTAATCCCAGCACTTTGGGTGGCCAAGACAGGAGCATGCTTTTCCAAAAAAAAAAAAAAAAAAAAAAAAAGGAGGAGGAGGAAAAAGCAAACATATTTTAAATAGCCTATTTTTTAAAAAATTACATGACTAAATTATCTTAGCAACATAAGATTTCTTTAATAAAGTGCCACCAATCCTCTGCCTTTTTTTTAGTTACTGCATTTCCTTATTACACCAGGAAAAAAGTAATAATGGCCACAATGCAGTCATTCAACACTTCCAAAGCACTTTTGTACTCTGTACAATGTTTACAATCTAGTGTATTCACCTTTCTCATCACACATTGTAAGACATTAATTATATTCACAATAAATTTTCACACTTACTAGTAAAATACCATTTGTAGTTCAAAATAATTTGAAACTTCAAGAAAAACAGGTGAAGAAAAATAACCTTTTCTGTCAGGTCTAATTTGTGAAACTTTCTGAATTCATTCAATTAGCAATTGTTCAACTATTGTTGAATTACTGGACAGGGACTATGTTAAAAGTGCTAACAGAACAATATATACGTAAACTGTCCTCAATGAGCCTATAGCCCACAAGGAGAAAAAGAACACAATAAGCAAAGCGTTCTGGTGCATGAAACCTGCAGTAGCACACACTGAGTCTATACTAAGCACACTTCAAAGACTCACCGTGCCTCAATTTATATTTTAATCAATAAATCTGAATTTTTTAATGATTAAAAATAGTTTATAAAATAAAAACACTACTCAGCAAGTTAAATTTTGTTAATACAGGGCTAGAGAGGTACAGAATGTCATAATTCCTATGACATAGATCAGATAGCTATTGTCATTGTAACTTAAAACAAGAGGGATGGTGTGAGCAAAAGGGCACATCTTCTGGGTTAAAACAGATACAGATCACATCTGGAGAGAGAAGGTTACAAAAGAAGAACAGTCATCCTCAAGATTACTTAGTAAATACCCATGCTGGCCTTGAAACTGTAGGCATAATTCCAGATTGTAAAAGAAAACTGACTGTACATAGACTAGGATCAAATGAATATAAAAATACATATCCACCAATTAAAAAAAAAAAAAAAAGCCCCCATGGGTTGTCACATGAGAGTATCTATCTCTACCAAAGTCTTAATTTTCTTTAAAGTCCTCTATCCCAAATTGAAAATATTATTTGAAAATGTCACACGAAGTAGTATAGAGGAAAAGTCTTCTACAAGATTAGATCAGGTAAGCCTATGTACTATAATACCATATAAATTTTGGTCATTAATTCATCCAAATAAGGGTTGTAATAACAAATGAAGAAACCCTGAAATGGATAAATTTCCTTAACTAAGAAAGAAATTACAAGGATGAAAGAAAAAGAATAAAAATAGACATTAACCCCAAGAAATAAAAATGATACATGTAGATCAACATCATAAAACATTTGATTTTAAAAATGATGATCCAAATATTCAACAAATCTATAAGCTGTGTCTAAAGAAAGGTAATTTATGTGCACAGTCAGCAGCATTATTAATGCATTTAATAGCACATGTGAAGCAACGGACATCAAGGAGGCAGCAGGCTTCAGAGGGATCTGTACAGGTGAGCTTTACCTCCCACAATTGTACAGAGTTTTAGGAGCACGTGTATGGGTGCTTTTTCTCTAGGAGACCATCCAAAGCTTTCTGCACATCTTCAAATGGGTGAATGACCTGAAAAACCTAAGAGCCATCCATATAAGACTATAAAGTTTCCAACATTACAATATGTCTTTTCCTTGAAAATGTGCAATATAATACAGTAAGAAAATAAATTCTGAAAAGAATTAGGTTAAAAGCAAGGTTAAAACAAGCTATCATCAAAATTCCATGAAAGTCTTTTTATGGCATTAAAGAAATATACTTCCTTCTCTTTGTAAGGTGTAAATTTGAAAATTTAAAGTTTTAGGAAACTAAACTAGCTTTACAAAACAGATGTTGCCGCCTATGCCATTTAATCAATTCAAGTCACATTCCTAGAAGACAATATAGCCATCTGATGAGTTCAGCGTCAATGGAATGAGCCAAATCCACACAACAGCATTTTACAAAAATAATCAGCGGTTTAAAGCAGGGCATGTGCAAAATTCCTGAAATAACACATACATAATTCACTGCCAAACTCAGATCAATTCAGAATCTGCAGAGGCAAGAAGCATTATTATGGCTCTGAAATCCATATTCAGTAAGGCTGTGTTCAGAAAGTTTCATTTCAATTTCAAGAAAATAAATGACTAGAGAAGCTCAATAATGATTTTGGCAGATATAAGTACCCTTCGTTCAAAGCAGAATCTTTTACAGAGCTTAAGATTTTTTAAAAAGATAAAGAAAAACACCAATTTATAACACCTAAGTCTTGAATTTAAGGATGAAATGTCATCAACTTGAGAAATATAACACTATATCTACTCAAATATTATAGCTATCCAGACAACAGTTAACAGCAAAAGAGTACAATGGAAATGGTTGAAAAAACACAGGCTTATTAGAGATCAGTTAGAATTGCAATTCTAACTGCACCACCACAAAGCGGTATGACACTGAGCAAGTTACTTCATTGCCCCATGCCTCAGTTTACGCATTTTTAAATCTCCTGTGGCTGTGATGCACAAGGAACTCCCCTCTCTCTAAAATCCACCAACCCTTAACCTTCTTCCCCTGCCAGCCTCTGGGGTTCTTCACGGTCAGCATCTCCCCACAGATTCACTCAAGTCCTCCTATTCAGTAAGGCTTCAGAAAAATTAAAAACTGCTTCTCGCAAAAGGCTTAGGAGAAAATGCAAAGTCAGAAGAATCTCAAAAACGTAAGAAAATCTGGCAAATGAAGAATATAAGAGAAATCACAAAGTTTTACAAAAGCACTCCTGTTCTTACCAGGACTCAATACCTGGAAGGCAGATGAATGGGCTTTGCTAAAACTTTTCAGATTTATTTTATGCTTGCTTGCCACAGAAACCAACACAGGACCTTTTAGTCTGAGTTTCCTCTTCTACAAAAACAGCGGGACCAAATTAAATCAGAGTTCTTCAAACTGTATTCCTCCGAACTCTCGAGTTTCGTGAAGGTACCTCAGAGACCTCAGGACAAATGCCTCCATACCATCTTCAGGCAGGAATGTTAACAGTTTTCTATATTGAGGGTTCCAAGTAAGATTTGGTTTTACAAGTTTTGCTTATAAAAGGCTTGCAAATATTTACAAAATAAATAGGCCTTAAACTTGTAACATTCTGTACACGTAATATCATCACTTTGTGGTGGTGTTTATTTTTCTCTACTTGATGCTAGAAACACAGTAACTTTTCTGAAGGTTTGTTTTAAAAGATGTTTTGGTTTTTTGGGGGTTTTTTTTTTTTGAAATAAACATAAAAATTTAAAAAAAAACACAGTCCAGTGCTAGAGCTGTTGGCAAAAGTGAAGACATATAAGGAAAGACTAATGTTACCCCAAAAGACAAGGGTGAGGCTGGGCGCAGTGGCTCACATCTGTAATGTCAACACTTTGGGAGGCCAAGGTGGGCGAATCACCTGAGGTCAGGAGTTCGAGACAAGCCTGGCCAACATGGCGAAACCCCATCTCTACTAAAAATACAAAAATTATCCGGGCATGGTGGCAGGCACCTGTAGTCCCAGCTACTCAGGAGACTGACGCAGGGGTAACTGCTTGCACCCGGGAGGCAGAGGTTGCAGTAAGCCGAGATCGTGCCACTGTACTCCAGCCTGGGCAACAGAGTGAGACTCCATCTCACAAAAAAAAAAAAAAAAAAAAAGACAAGGGTGAAAAGTCATTGAGGAATCACTCAGAGTTACGAATTGAACCAGTTAACCATATGCTTAGTAAGAAACAATAAAAACCTACTGCGCAAATATTTCTGGTGAATAGGCCAGCCAGAGCAAAAATTTTATTTTATGGAAGAAAATTACATGTTGTAATGGTATCTGCAAAAGTGGGGCTTTCAGAAGGCTTCAAGTGGCATGTCTTTGAAATGCCAGTGGTGGGCATATCACAATATCTACTGATCTGCTTCCAAAAGTCAACCTAACTCCAAGTTTCTGCACACGAACGGATTAAGGTTTTACAGACCACAATCTATAGCAATCTTTCTACTTTGAGAGAGACCAAAATTTAACAGAACCTAGCCTACCATAAAACTCCAGTGATTTAGACCAGCTGCTCAGGAGTCAGGAGCTGCCAGATGTGAACTGAACTGCTGTATTCCATGACTGCTATCAGCTAGGAATAGCTACTGCCCAGGAACAACTTGTAAGAACTTTCCTGGCTAGAAAAAGACTGCTGTCTCAGTACCCATGTTGTAGGCAGTTCATGGCAATTCTTCCAACAATCCTATTTTTCAGTGTAGACGGATGTTCTAATTCCTGAATTATAAAGCTTTCACCAACTGCCTTTCTTCTAGTATGTGTTCTGGTGTTCGCTGCCATGACTTTGAATACAATGCCCCACTATAGGCTCCTCTAGTTGCTATGTGGTCATTCTTGGTCTCACTCTCCATTGTATGCGTCTTCCTTTGGTGTACCCCTATCTTCTTCTGACCCACTGTATTCCCTAGACCTGGCTCCTGCCCTTTATCCTAAACCTTCCTTGTCCTGTCTGCAGATCCCTAACTGTAGATATAGAGATACTTAGGTATTATTATTATCTTATTTTCTTAAGCTAACCTGGCCAGAGTTTTCAGAATTGGCAAATAATAAGATGTGTTCCCTTTCAGAATTTATAAAATGGCTAATATAAAAGAATAGAAGAATAATATCGCTGCCAAGAAAAAGCAGCAGTGTAGTGTCAGTGGTGATCACAGTTGGCACAAATACTGCTTCTTTGCTGTCTCCTCTGGTGGCTACCTAGAACACTATAAACCCTTTCTTCCAACTGTACCTGGCCTCCTACTTACTCAACTACTCATGTGGTTTGCCTTCTGGGACACAAAAATTCATCTTCATATTGCTGCCAAATCCTAACCAGAATTCAGAAAATGGTGAACAAAAACGGTGCCTATTAAAGAGAAAGGGAAGTCAGATTTCATCCTCATCCATTTGCTCTAGGAGCTCTGATGGCAAAAGCACTTCAAAACACCAGTTAACTATGTATTCCAACAATACAGGATAAATGAGACGGCACTTCAAAAAGAGGTACTGTAATACAAATTTTTTTCAAGTCATGTTTTTTTAAACGTTTTTCCTAGTTTTTTTACACTCAATGAGACTCAAACAGAACTAGTCCTCTTCTCATCAGCTACTTGGGAACAAAGACGTAAGTTCTAATTAGAAGATTCCTTCCCTCGCCACCCCATAAAAGCACAATGGTCCACTCCCTACAATAATCACCTTCTCAACTGTTCTACCATTAAAAAAAAAAAAGAAAAAAGGAAAGTCTTTTAAAAAGAACAGCTAAGTCCTTTTCCTCCCTACTGTTTTTGGCCAGAGGGAGGGAGAAACTCCGAGCTACCAGTCCATTCAGAAGAAAATGGGTTACAAACAGAATGATAAAAACAGGTATACTTTGGTAAATGGCCACCAATCTAATCCATTTGAATGATTCCAATTATTTTCCTACCTTATCCTTTCATTCAAATCTATCTTCTGCTATTCCTGGAGCTTGAGAAAGCAATAACACTTCCTGCTCTGAGGAAATGAAAGCCTCCTCACCACTGAGATAATCATAACCATACATATTAACTCCTTCATTAAAATATATTTATTACAAATACAGCAGTTTCTGCTTTGAAAAATTTACAATGTACTGCATAACTAAACACTTTTTTTGTTTTTTTTTTGCTTCCTTTGTATAAAGAAAACAAAGTGGCAATGATAAATTGGACAGAACTAAGAAACCTACCAAACTTTTGGGGACTAACTTTAGCAGATATAGAGACACTTACGTATTAATTTTTTTTTTTTTTTGAGATGGAGTCTTGCTCTGTCACCCACGCTGGAGTGCAGTGGCGTGATCGTGGCTCACTGCAACCTCCACCTGGGTTCAAGCAATTCTCCTGCCTCGGCCTCCTGAGTAGCCGGGACTACAGGCATGCACCACCACATCCGGCTAATTTTTGTATTTTTAGTAGAGACGGGGTTTCACTGTGTTGGCCAGGCTGGTCTTGAACTCCTGACCTCAGGCGATCCACTTAGGTACTATTATATTACAGAAGTTGTCAAACCAAAGGAACATCTAAAACCTTACCTTAAGCACAAGCTAATGAAGCCAAACTGTTACTAATTCCTTCTGGTGAAGGAATGATGCTTCTTCAAATGTGAGACAGAAGTAAAGTTATTTACACCAATACATTTAAGAACCATCAGTTTCATGAATTAACATCTATCAGTGAAGAAGGATAAAGAAAAGTTACAGACAGTGGGAAAAAAAAGGTAACAATATACAAAATTAGTAAGCCAAAGGGCTGTTGGGGAAAAATAGCAAGTAGCCTCTCTTTTTTTTTTTTTTTTTAAACAACTGCCCTCCTCTTATTATTAAATCTGGGGATTCGGAGCATTAAAAAGTTACCAAAGCACTAATTTACAACTGAGTATCTGTTTCTATTTAAACATCCTGAAAGAAGACAAAACGCTAAAATAAATCTGCATTCTCTACAGAGTTCACTATTTACAAGTTAAATAAGAAAACATTAAACTTCTTTATGCCTTGTTTTGTAGATTTGACTTTGGAACCACATTTCATAACTACAAAACGATTAAATTTTTTTTACATATCCCCCCAAAAATGAGATGAAACAAAAGCACCTCACTGTGTAACTAGTTGGTGACAAAAACCACAGAGAGGAATTATTCTGAGTGACTTTAAAGCACAGTAAAGGCACATTCATAATGAAATATACACTAAGAACAAAGAAAATCTGTAAGTATACAAATACAGTCATATGCCACATGATGACGTTTCAGTCATGATGCACCACACAGATGATGGTGATCCTATAAGACAATAAAACTGAATTTTTACTGCACCTTTTTTTTTTTTTGGTAAGATTTTTTGTAGAGATAGGGTCTCCCCATGTTGCCCAGATTGGTCTCAAACTCCTGGGCTCAAACAATTCTTCTGCCTTACCCTCCCGCAAAGTGCTGGAATTACACATGTGAGCCACCGCTCCTTGCTTTTTCTAAGTTTAGGTATATTCAGAAACACAAATACTTACCATTGTGTTACACTTGCCTACAGAATTCAGTGCAGTCACATGCTGTAGCCTGTGAGCTACATAAAGCCCAGATGTATATAGTAGGCTATACTGTTTTTGTGTAAGCAAACTCTGTTGTTCACACAATGACATCACCTAAAGAGGCATTTCTCAGAGGCATTAAGTGACACATTGTTGCATTTCAATAACAGACGACAACAAAAAAAGAGTTAGCATTTCTAGTAATATTGATGGCAGTGTTGTTATTCTAAGAGTGCTGTATTTATAGCACGGGACAAAGCAAATAAAAAATTATGTTGAGAACCAGCAGTTTGGGCATGAGAAAAAGAAGATACAGATAGATATAAGAATGATATTAAGTAAAAATTTTATAGACCTGAACTTGAATTGCCAGGTATCAGTATGAATTACTATGTAATTTATGTTTTAAAAAAAGAGAAAAAAAAAAAAAAAGGCATGTGTCTAGGTCTGTTCACTGAAAAGGCCTAAAAAGAATGACTAAGTTAGTAGCAACAGGAATCCTCAGTGCTCAGACTGTGGTCTCTAAATACCATGCCCCAATTAAAGGAACCATAATTCCTTAGCAAAATGGCTAATTCCAAAACTGGAGCATAAAATGTTTAAGATAAGCGTGGAACATGCTGTCATACCAAAAAGCAAGGAAGGTATCAGTGACTAGTTAGAGTCGTGTCAAAACTACTCGGAGGTCACCTTCAACAGGTTTCCACTGGACAAAGACAGGAAAATTTAAACATCAAGAAGGATAACAGGCTGGACGCGGTGGCTCACCCCTGTAATCCCAGCACTTTGGGAGGCCGAGACAGGCGAATCACCTGAGTTCAGGAGTTTGAGACCAGCCTGGCTAACATGGTGAAACCCAGTTTCTACTAAAAATACAAAAAAATTAGCTGGGCATAGTGATGGGCGCCTGTAATCCCAGTTACTCTGGAGGCTGAGGCAGGAGAATCACTTGAACTTGGGAGGTGGAGGTTGCAGTGAGCCAAGATCGTGCCATTGCACTCCAGCTTGGGCAACAAGAGCAAAACTCCGTCTCAAAAAAAAAAAAAAAAGGGGGATAACAATAAACTGAAACACAGTTTGTTTTAATCCATGAGTTCATGATAATATTCAAAAATAGGAACTCACGGGTCATCTTTGGAGCAACAGTTAACTATCACCCCATAGAGGAAAGTTAATGTAGATACATCTCTCTGAAAACCCTTCTTCAAATGCTATTCAAATCATGCCTGTCATTTCAATAATTCAAGTAAGATTCAACTGTTCGACTCACAGCAGAAAGAGGATAAAAACTAATTCAAATATTCTATATAAAGAAAAAAGCATCTGGCTGGGTAAAGTGGTTCATGTCTATAATCCCAACGCTTTGGGGGGCTGAGGCATTGCTTGAGGCTGGGAGTTCAAAACCAGCCTTGGCAACATAGCAAGATCCTGTCTCTACCAAAAAAACATTTTTTTAATTAGGCATGCATGGTGGTGCGCACCTGTGGCCCTAGCTACTTCAGAGGCTGAGATGTGAGGATCACTTGAGCCCCAGAGTTTGAGGGGTCACAGTAAGCTATGACGACTGTGCCACTGTACTCCAGCCTGGGTGACAGAGCAAGACCCTGTCTCTAAGGAAAAATAAAGCATCAGGAAAAAAAAAGGAAATAGTATTACCTGATTCAAAGTATGAGGTAAAAAATGGAAACAGTAAAGCCCCCCGACCAAGTCTTCATTTGTATTTTATGCATTCCAATTAATGTATCTTCATAAATATATTTTGATGAAATAAAATGCACCTATGCAAAAATCATCAATGGTTATGAGGCATGCTCAGAGCCTAATGGTTTTTTAAATCGCCAACAGTTTAGGTACCATTATCTGCGGACTTGAAATGTTGCATGTACATTACAGAGAGAGTTCGCTATGACATTTGATTCCTAAGGAAAAACTACAAACCAAGGAGGTGTACCTCAGTATTCAACATCCTTAAATAATTTCCACTTTAGATTAAATGAGACCCCTAAAGCCACAGTGAGGAAACATTTTAAAATTATATCCAGAAAAATCCCATGTGCTAGAACATATATCCCTTCATGCCTTTGTTTTTTTAAATAGATGACTATTACAACTATGCCACATTCTCAATCTCTGGCCCTTTCTGATGCCTTGACCCAGTAACCATTACCATCCCACACTTCTCTGAAGCAGTGCCTCGAAAATCATGGCTCTTCACTCAGTATACATATTCTAATCCATCTATCCTCTTCTATGCTTTCCTTCCTAAGTATTTTCTTTATTATTCCTTATTGCTTCCTACCAAATGCTGAGGGAGTGGTCAGATAACTATTAGAGCCCAACCTTCTACCACAGTGAGATCTGTTTCAGAACTACTTGAAAGTCCCAAGGCAAAAATAAACCAAGATGATACTTTCTCAAATGATACAGAGCCCTCAAACTTTGGTAAAGCCCAGAAGACTTCCAAGTGGTCCTACTGTACTCTGTCTTACCCTATTCTTCCAAGTGGTCCTAACCTAGAATGTTAGGATTCAAGATTTAATCATGGCTTAACCAAAATTGGGCTTCTTCCTGAAATACTCTTCTAAAAGTTCTAAGAGAGTTAACCATTTCTCCCCTAAATTTTTCTAATGTTTTGGGCAGTCAATTCCCACAAACTAGACTAAGCCCATTTAAGGGAAAACAATTCAAGACCAAATCAGCTGCCCTCCCTTCCCACTGCAACTTACATAAGACATGAGATACAACATTGTGGGAAAGGGGCAGGCAGGACTATTCAAAAAAATCTTAATGGTTATATTCAGTTAGCAGAGGTACCCTGAAATGATTTCTAATCACTACAATAGTACACAGATATTCTCTAAACTATATTCAGAGGATCTGAATCTTCAGTGAAATCACTGCAGGACAGAGTATAAACTGGACTGTACATCTGGATCTGCAGCTACATTCAAGCAAAGTCAACTGCTTTGAAATGCTGCCACAATTACATTCTTAAAGGAAATCAGAAAAACCACTAAGCAAATGGTATGCATAATATTGCTACTTCTCTCAAACCTCTGAGAGCATTTAATAAATGTTTGTTGAATGAATCACCTTATTTCATGGAATACATATGTTATCTCCTAAGCATTCTGTTTAACACCTCCCTAAAATTTGAAAGAAAAAAAACCAGCCCAAAAGCAACCTTTGAACGTAACCAATATATACATATATTTCTATATAGTGGTATCAGAGAGCCCTAAAATCCAACCACATGCCTTCGGGGAAAATGCGTATGATCTGTACAGCACCTAACATTAATCCTACAAATACACTACACAAAAGCAGTCAAGAACTCCAAAATTCAAAACTAGTACAATTAATCTATCACTCTTATTTTAGCACACAAGCAGAAATGTGCCAAAATAAGGCTGCCTGAGTTTAGGGAAAATTTAAGTAGTAAACTGGCACGATAATGAATAAAGAAACTTCGAAATAAAGCTAATGAAAGTGGAGCAGCATTTATAAATGAAAGCTCACCAGGAGACACTGAAAAGCACTCTCGTGGTTTACCACCTGAAGCTATCAACTTGAAAAGTCTGCAAAAATCAACAAAAGCTAGTTTCCAACCACAATGAATAAATTCATCACCATGTCAAAAAAGGAAGAAAGGAGATGAAGAGAGGGAGGAAAGGACTACGAAGAGATCTACGGAAACTTCGTGACACTCTAATTATGCCACTAGCCAGAAGAAAACTTCCCACTGCACTTCTGCTCAATGATTTTCTGTTAGAAGACCTTTAGTCCCTGTCCTTAAGATGGTGCCCAAAATGGCTTTTCGGACCTTTCCAACCATTGCTGAAACCCAGACCAGCACTGTCCAACAAGGCAGCCTCTAGCCAGATGTAGCTACTGAGCACCTGAAATGTGTTCTGACACCAGGGATCTGAATTTTTCATTTTATTTAATTTTAATTAACTTAAATAGCCACATGTGATAAGTGGCTACCATACTGAATACTGCAACTTGAGAGTCAAAGTCCCTGATATTTTATTACTGAAGGCAGTTTTGCTGGCAAAAAAAAAAAAAAAATGTACCTTTAAGACAGAAAGGTGGCTGATTCTGCCTTAGAGAAGCATGAACTCAAGAGAAAATAAAACAACGCAAACCTTTCTTCAAGGGCATTTCTAAACTAAGTGTCGGCCTACGAGGCTCCTAAATACTAGAAGATATATCCTGAAACTTCCTGATTTATACTTTAGAGCAGCTGAATTTGGAAGTTAGAAAGAATGTTTATAATATGCAAGATAAATGTAAGTGACAAAAGAACAGGATGGAAAAATAAACCTAGTCAGTTCAAAGATTTTGCTTAAATTTCCTTACAAATAAAAGCAACTACTCATCACAAGTCCCAAACACCTCTCTCTACATTTATAAAGCTGTCCACTTCTCAAGTATACTCCTGCCTGTATCATTTTAATCTTTGACTCCAATCCATTTAACACTTTTGTTAGCTATGTCTCTGCTGGGTAGCACTTTCTAATAGCATTGTGACATATTACTAAGGCTGTAAAGCAACATGAGAGTAGGTATATAATACTGTAGTTTAATAAATAACTATTAAAATAAGTTGAAATAATGAAAAAAATTTTGAAAGTTATTAAGCTACATATCACATTTTTTTCTGAGAAAACCAAATTCACCAAATAATCATATTACAGTAAGTCCTCACTTAATACTGTTGATACGTTTTTGAAAACTGCAACTTTAAGTGAAATAACATATAACAAAACCAGGTTTTTTTCCTCATCAATGTTACAACAAAATAACATTGAAGGAAAGGACATTATTCAAGGACCTGCTATATGTCATTTCACTTAAAGTCACAGTTTCACTGTATACCCTTGTAACTAAAATTTTAAGTTAGCGTATAGTATCCTCTTAGAAACAAACCCATGAGATTAAGTTGTTAACTATTAAATAATGATAATTAATTTTCATAAATGGTAAGGTTGATAGTATTATTATTTTCCTATTTGAATAAAAGTAACTCAAGAATAAAAGCCTCGCTCACATGAAATCAATAAATCTTCTGAGCATCAGAAAATTCAATCCCACAATTTTATTTTCCGCTGAGTATACTATGGCACTATCTTATAAACAACCCTTTCTACTAGAAAGATTTTTTCAGCCCAATTACAGATAGTTAAAATTATTCCATAAATACAGCACATATGGAGCAAGTTAAATAAAATATGCTTTTCCAACCTAATATGGTATTAAAAGTTAATCTCCTGCAGCTCACATAACAAAACTTTAACCTACATTCTGAGTGAAAAACATGTATAGAAAACAAAATCAAGTATGTTCACCCTTAATAATCAAATCATACAAAACAGGCTTAAAATACTATCAGGAATCTCAAGTGATTCCTAAATATACATAGTCCTTACTGACAAAACTACAATAGAAATGACACAGAGAGAATTACAACATCCATTATCATCCTTCTTCTGAAACTAAAAAGAAAGTGGAGAGTTATGCTCAAGGCAACTCCCTGACACGCTGCCATTAGATCAGGCAGATTATCTCGTGTGATGCTGCTATGCAATCAGATGGCTAGCCTAAAAAGAAAAAAAACTACTCCTGTCAATTACAGTCTCAATACTAGCATCTAAAAAGTCTTATGCTCAAAGAAAAGCCACTTATAAACGAAGCATAAAGCCTACTGCTCCCAATTTGCATGGCTTGATGAACTTTTACAATTTAAACTTCATCTTCCACACTCTTCCAATAAACCAAGGTTTCCCTCTCCACCAATTCCCTTTCACAGGGAGGGAGGGAGGGAGTGGGAAGGAGTGGGGAGACAAGGTGGACAAGAAAGAGGGGAGGGAAGGAAAACAAGAAGGAAGGAGGGATCTTCCAGCTACATAAAAACACACCAGAAATTTTCACCTTTGAACTGCTTGCACATCAAAGACAAAAGCAAGCATGGAGGGCCAAATGTTTTGAAGTAAAAAATACTACTACTAAAATTATTTGCAAGTTTCTTCTGAGTACAAAAGCTTTTTTTTTTTTTTTTTTTGAGACGGAGTTTCACTCTTGTTGCCCAGACTGGAGTGCAATGGCGCAATCTCAGCTAACTGCAACCTCTGCCTCCAGATTCAAGCAATTCTCCTGCCTCTGCCTCCCAAGTAGCTGGGATCGCAATCAGCATGTGCCACCACACCTGTCTTAATTTTGTATTTTTAGTAGAGACGGGGTTTCACCATGTTGGCCAGGCTGGTCTCAAACTCCTGACCTTAGGTGATCCACCCACCTCGGACTCCCAAAGTGCTGGGATTACAGGTGTGAGCCACCGCACCCAGCAAAAGTTCTTTTTTATTTTTACCACTTTGTAATTTATGATCCCAAATTCCTAAATCTGAGGCTTCTAATTTACCTACATATACTGATCACTACCAAATATGGAATCCTTTTATTTCAAGGGGTATAATATCCTTATAGAGAATTATTCAGCCACCAGTTAGAAAAAGCTGAGAAATACTTTCTGAAATCTTTGCTCATCAGCCCAGAATTTGAAGTTCATACCTAGCAAACAGTGTTACATCCATCTTGTATAGATTTCCCTTAAAACACATACAAACACACACACACCCCTTGAAAAACTGTGAAGAATCTTTAAAAGTACAATTTAAGTCACAGCTACTCTGCCTATGGGGTAGCCCTGCTGTCTATGCTGCAGTCATTTTCCTGTACTCTGCTGCTCTAATAAACTTGCTTTGCTTTCACTTAAAAAAAACAAAAGTCACAGTAAATAAGTGTAGGATTCCTTAGTAATATAAATAAATCCACTGGATACAAAGTTCTAAAACTCACTTTTTAATTGATAACTTGGGTTAAACAATAACTATAAAATATAATATTCGTCTACCAATATGTTGTAGTCATGGCAACAAAAACTACTTCTTGGACCATCTGATTCATCTTGTTATGTAGTAACTGAGTTCTTGAAGTCAAGAGCCATTTAGTGAAACTGGAATTCTTTTGTAAGAAACCTTCTCTCTTCTCTTAGACAAAACGGTTAAAAATTTTAAAAGCTTCAGAACACCTATTTCAAAGGCTGAAATAGGTGAGGCTGAATCAAACATTTTCATAATATAAACCAAGAACTTAATCAAACACAAAATCAAAATTTTAATACTATATTTATATATTCATCCCAAATCTGGATGAAATATATGTAATACCAAAATTTCCCACTATTCGCCAGTAATGTCTAAGGAAAATATAGTTTTTCAATAATAGCTTTTTTTCTCTTGATCTCCTTTAAACAACTCAGACAGGAGTAAGAATGACTGGCTCAAAATCACTTCACTCAACATGCTCAGAAGCAAAAAACAGTACAGTTCACATTGTACCTAAAAACCTTCTACCTAAACTCACTGCAATTTCTATCATATGGTCAATAAACGTATTTGGTTAGTTCTGCACTATTTTATCGCCAACAAAAAAAAAAATTCTCAAACATAATAATCTTTGTTGCCTCACAGACATGCACTTTTATCGGACTGATAAATTCAGGTCACTCTATTTAAGAATGTAAGTCTATCAATCTGGTCTCACATAACTACTATCAACTAATATACCCTAATGTTCAGGGCACCCTTAAATTTACAAATTATCAAAATCTGCATTAAAATTCCAAAGGATATCATTATATATGCATAAATTAAACTAGCAGTAGGTTAATTCCTTTTAAATGTTCCAATAAAGAGGTTTGTTTTTTGGAAGTGACAGTCTAAAATATCTTATTTTTGCTTTAGTTACTATCAATAATCCAATATAACATAATATCTTTGTGCTTTTTCACCTACAAATGAAGTAGTCTAAATGACAATCAGTACTTCCTCTATTCCTCTAAGTGAACATTCCTTGTTTCCTTCGCAAGTGACAAAACCATATTACATCCTATTTTTCTCAGAAGTCTTGGAGAAATCTGTTACCACATATTCCATAGAACATTCAAAGGCTTTGTCCATTGTCTAAGGAATTAAGCCAAAGAAGTGTTACACAGTGTGGTTCCTATCTATCTTTCCAGCATCAAACATCCTCTTAACCTGCCTCTCTTATAGCTGATATCCTATAAGCTCTGAACACAAGGAGTTACTAAAATTCCAATTCAATATCTCCTATTGTGCTAAAATACAAAAAAAAAACTAAAATGCTGGGATCATATCTTCCTTACTTCTACATCCATAATGTCTGGCACAGCATCCAGGAAAGAGTAATTGTTCAATGTACGTTTAACAGATAAAATGAAGCCAAGCCCCTTTCCCTACACTGAAGTGGATTATTTTAATACCACTAAATTAAAGCTCTTTCACACAAAAGTGCAATATTTAAGGATCAAAACACCAGATGTGATTAAAAATACACAAAACACCAATTTAATGGTCCTCACTGCATCTTCCCAAGAATGAGGAACCACCTCTTAATACTCTCGTTACCATCAATGTCCCAGCCCCAATTTATTTAACATATTGTAGCCCAGATTAATCCTCCCAACTGTTCACCTAACTCTCTTCTCAAGACTCTCAAGAGATCCGCTAATGGTCTACTGAATGGTCGTAATGTATTAACCCAGTATACAAGGTCTCCCATGATCTGATTTAAATTACCTTTTCAAACTGTTTTCTTCCTCTACTCTTTATTACAACCTCTCAACAGACAAGCTGAAATTCTAGCTATGACCTATACTTGTCCACTGCGTCTCTGCTCTTGTGACACTTTTACTAAGCTATCTTTCCTCTCATCTGCCCCTGAAACCCACATGTCCTAATTTACTCTCTGAAGCTTTATTTATTTATTTAGATACAGGGTCCCACTGTGTTGCCCAGGCTGGTCTCAAACTACTGGGCTCAACTGATCCTCCAGCCTTGGCCTCCCAGAGTGCTGGGATTATAGGCATGAGCCACCACACCCGGCCTGAAGCATTATTTTTACTGCTACACCCTCCATAAGACTTGCTTAATCCTGGTATCCAGAGGTCACCTCTACTCTTCCCAATTCCCAGAGGACTTTATCTGTAGCTCTATTACCATGCCTACTACAAGTGTAGTACATCCTGTTTCTGATAGTCATCACTCCTACTAGCATCTAAAACTTCAAGAATCAATGCTTGGCTCAAGAAAGAAGGGGACAGAGATGCTTCTGGAAGAAAGGTATACAAAGGTCCAATAGTGGTTGGAAAAAGTGAAAACCACAGTGACGGCTGCTCACAGAGCACATCAAGTTTAGTTTAAACATGTACTGACTGCTGGGGCGGAAACTGTGAAAGGTCACTTTACTGATCAATGTAAGAAGCATAAAGTCATGCGGGGTATTAAATCCACTTTCTGGTGTACCATATTCACAAACATTCTATTCAATATAGGGGATTCAGTGCCTCACGAGAAATCTGGTGGTTTGAAAACTAGTTACTGTAGCAAAGACTAATATATTACTATATTTGATTTGACACTGAAAATCTCCAACAAAGATGTATCTAACCAGCAAGAAAATCCCATATCAATGCATAAAAATACCCCACAGTAATACATGGCAGCAAAGTTACTAAGGACAGAAAACTTTAAGCAAAAATCTACTGTTGTCCTCAAGAAAGAAAAAGTTTTAATACTTTGACTTTTTTCATGTTCTGCTGAATACTTTGACTTTTTTATGCTTTGGTGATAATTTGGGAAGTCTTTTCCTTTATCTTGATAGAATATTAACTGAAGACCCTAACTCAATCGTGCTGGAACATGCGCTCTCTGCTGTGACAGTTATCTCTGCCCAGGAAAGACAAGCAGCATGATACATGAGCATGACCAAGACGGTGCTTGAGCACCCACCCAACTTGATGAAGATAACAACCTATGAGGGAATGAAACAGGAGCCCAATGTTAGCAAAGTCAAGTTTTTTATAAGCAGCTATCTAGGGGTATTCAAGGGTGCAACACGGCAAATCTTAATCCTGGGAAGCTGGTAGAGAAAAATGACTAAGCACATTTTTTTTAAAAAACTGTATTTCAGACCTGCAAATTTGGCTGTCTTGAGACATAACTACATCCCTTTAAGTTTCAAACAAGATTAGTAAAAGTCCTATCCGCCTCCTCCCATACCCACAAAAACAGTTCATGTCTGGCCCATCTTTGTATCATCCCAAAATGATGACATCTTATAAAAGTCAAAAAAATTGGCTAGGCCGGGCGCGGTGGCTCAAGCCTGTAATCCCAGCTCTTTGGGAGGCCGAGACGGGCGGATCACGAGGTCAGAAGATCGAGACCATCCTGGCTAACACGGTGAAACCTCGTCTCTACTAAAAAATACAAAAAACTAGCCGGGCGAGGTGGCAGGCGCCTGTAGTCCCAGCTACTCGGGAGGCTGAGGCAGGAGAATGGTGTAAACCCAGGAGGCGGAGCTTGCAGTGAGCTGAGATCGAGCCACTGCACTCCAGCCTGGGTGACAGAGCGAGACTCCGTCTCAAAAAAAAAAAAAAAAAAAAAAAAAAAAATTGGCTAAACATTTTAAACAAGAAACAAACTGCTGATGTTGCAGCAGGAACAAGAACTTGGAAGAGGCAAAAACATGAACAGAGGAGAAGTACTTACTTCCCCTATCACAGCATTTATCACACTGTACTGTACCTTCCTGCTTACTTCTCTAATTGTCCCATTAAAGGATAAACTCCGAGATGAAGAACCGAATGACACAGTCCAACAGTGAATGCCCAATACCTAACACATTATCAGGCCCTTATTTGAAGTGCAATAATATCTGATGATTAAATAAACAAAAACACACAACAAGAGTAAAGAGAACCCACTAAAACCTCATAAGCATCCCGAGAACTATACCAAAATAAGGTGCCTTAAATTCAAAATGCATTAATTAAGTTTCCGGAAAAAATGAGCAACCAGTTATATACCTCAGTCTCCTGGAAGTAATTAACCATGTCTTTCCCAGCACACTTCATAGTTGTTTAGCACTCAACACATGCTTGTTGAATTGAATTTTACACTTCCCCTCCTCCTCCAAGTATAAGAGATTCGATAACATAACAAGATTCAATAGCATAACTATCGAATCAGCCTTTCTCTAATTAAACTTTTGTCAAGTCATTTTCCAAAGTATGTAATTTTTTTTAATCCAGAGGCATTCAATGATCAAGTTTACTTCATATAATACTTTCTGCAAAAGCCAAAACATAGAACAAAAGATAATTAATAAAATGGGATTTTTTATAGCTCTCAAGAATATCCAATAACCTTCAAATCTAATATTTAACACACTGGCAATTATTGCCCACTCCTTCTAAATATAGCAAAGTCAAGGTCAGTTTTTAACTCTGTTCAAAACAACAGACACTCAAAGATTCCTGCAATGCCAACAATTATAATTATGTCAATCAGCCAACATTTACAACAAAAACATACTTTTTATATCTAACATCCCTTCACCCTACCTCTGAGACTCACAGTTCAGTACTCTATGTACTTTTTGGCATCTTCCAGAAATTCAGTCTTCAGGGAAAAGTTTTTTTTTTCTTTTTGACACTAACACCAAACTTTTCAGAAAAAGATAAAGAACCCAACACAAAATCTGTAATTTAATAGGAGGGCTTATCAGCACTAAGCAAAGCAGTAAATTTTTTTTTTTTTTTTGGAGACAGGGTTTTGCTCTGTTGCCCAGGCCGGAGTGCAGCGGTGCAATCTCAGCTCACTGCAGCCTCTGCCTCCTGGTCTCTAGTGATCCTTCAACCTGAGCCACCTCAGCAGCTGGAATTACAGGCATGTGCCACCACATCTGGTTAATTTTTTTTTGTATTTTTTGTAGAGACAGGATTTTGCCATATTGCCCAGGCTGGTCTCAAACTCCTGACCTCAAGTAATCCACCCACCTTGGCTTCCACGCCCGGCCTATACTGAAATTCTTACAAGTTAGAATGAAAAGTGTCAAGGTAAAAAAGCCAATTACATACATCATTCTAGTCAGGTCCAAAAATTTTGGAAGCTGATAGAATGTCAATAATAAAGAGACAAGCTTTTTAAATTTTTTCTGTACATAACTGGACTTAACTTACATAGTGAACTTTATGAACATCTAATCAAGGGAAGTGAAATAAAGAGGAATACTCATAAACATAAAGAATTTAAATTATATTCATGTTATCAGTATGTATTTCCACATTTTAAAAAATCTAATTAGCATACTGTTAAAGGTAAAAATAGGCAGATGCCTATTTACACCAATGTTCTAGTATTTTAACTAAAGCTAGATCAGCCTTACAAATATAAAAATAAATAAATTTATTTCTGAAGAAAATGAAGACATCTATACTCAATTCATTCATTTTATTAATCTTAAGTGATTTTTAAGATTTCTTTACAAAGAGATGTGAATATAAAGATTAATTCATTGTTTATGTCCACAATGTAGACATTAAAATCCCTGGATAACCATCAAACCTAATGCTCAGAAGCATTCATTTATTGTATACATATTAAATGTTTGGAATTTAAAATATACAGCATTTCCAAACCATATTATTTTGAGAGTAAAATGTCAAAATTGAACCAAAGTCCTATTTAGAAAGTATTCAAGCTTTTAATGCCAAAAGTCATATTTAAAGAAGTTCTTACCAAATTAAGTTCAACTGCCAGTTTTTTTGTTTTGTTTTTTGAGATGGAGTCTTGCTCTTTCGCCCAGGCTGGAGTGCAGTGGCGTGATCTCAGCTCACTGCAGACTCCGCCTCCCAGGTTCGAGCAGTTCTCTGCCTCAGCCTCCCAAGTAGCTGGGACAGGTGCGCACCACCACGCCCAGCCAGTTTTTGTATTTTTGGTAGAAACAGGGTTTCACCATCTTGGCCAGGCTGGTCGTGAACTCCTGACCTCGCGATCCACTCGCCTCAGCTTCCCAAAGTGCTGGGATTACAGTTGTGAGTCACCGTGCTCCGCCTACCAGTTTTTAAAATGAAATAGCAAAACTATCTGTAAAACTACTTAAATGAACTAAAGTTATAACAGACTAACTTAAGCTGTTAATGCCGTTATAAACTCATCTTTTCACAAAACACATCAAATAATCATGGGATCAATTAAAATCTCCACAAAATAATAATCTTAATTACTATTTAAATTAATATTTACTTCTTCTAAACTCTATTGCCTCTTACTCAGAGATTTCCAAGAGAAAACTACTATTTACATAGCCAACTTCCAGATTCCCACTTCTCTTAGACCATCAAAATACACATACTGGATTTTAAAAGAGGACACAGGGCCAGATGTGGTGGTTCACACCTATAATCCCAACAGTTTGGGTGGCCAAGGCGGGCAGATCACTTGAGGTCAGAAGTTTAAGACTAGCCTGGCCATCATGGTGAAACCTCATCTCCACTAAAAATACAAAAATTTGCCAGTCATGGTGGTGCGCATTTGTAATCCCAGCTACTTGGGAGGCTGAGGGAGGAGAACTGCTCGATCCCGGGAGGCGGAGACTGCAGTGGGTCAAGATTGTGCCACTGCACTCCAGCCTGGGCAACAGAGCGAGACTCTGTCTCAAAGCAAAGGGACCATAAACAAAAGTTTTTTGCTTTGCTCTACCTATATTGGCAGAGGTTACATTTTATATATGGTCTACTAACCTGAGAATTAATTAACCAAATAAGTTGCCAGGTAAAATTTTAGGCGTAATACTTAGTCTTATGAAAACCACACAATTGGAGTAAAAAACTGTGTGGTTCTGCATTTTTAAACAAAGCTTCTCAACTAATATACTACTGAACTCAAATTTCAGTGATTAGTTTGCAGTCCTTCTAGTGTTCAACTAGGTTAAATTAACAATGGTTAATTTGTTAACCATTATGGTATGGTAAAAGCTGCCACTTATTTGATAACTACTAACTCTATCCTACATATTAAATAAAAATGAGTTTAATAAACACAAAAGTATAAAAACAAATTAGCAGCCGGGAGTGGTGGCTCATGCCTGTAATCCCAACACTTTGGGAGGCTGAGGCGGGCGGATAGTTTGAGCCCAGGAGTTCAAGATCAACCTGGACAACATAGTGAAACCCCACCTCTATAAAAAATACAAAAATTAGCCATGTATGGTGGTACATGCCTATAGTCCCAGCTACCCAGGAGGCTGAGGTGAGAGGCTCACCTAAGCCAGGAAGTCTAGGCTGCAGTGAGCCGTGATCGCGCCACTGCACTCCAGCTTGGGTGACAGGGTAAGATCCTGTCTTTAAAAAAAAAAAAAAAATCAGTAGTATCGAAAATTTCCCTGTAAATCATTCAAGTTAATATTCAAAAAGAATAAATCCAAAACTACTTTACACTGCAAGACTGATCACCAAGCACCTACCACAATGCCTAGTACATATGAACTAACCATAAATATTTGATTATTTTCCGGTTCCCAATTTTCAATATATAATTATTTTGAACCTTCATTCATTCCTAGTTTATTGGTACTATAAAATTAGGCACAACAAGCACAAATAAAAATTATTCTACAAACAAAAAATCAAATGTGGAAAAGGAAATAAGCTTATTATATATCACACAGCATGAATCTGGAAAAATAATCTTTGTTAATCAAATACTCTTGCTTATTCTGTTTATGTGATACTAATAAAAAGTTTAAAAACACTCTGATCAACTGATAATTAAGAGACATCAAACTAATTTTCAAGGGATTAGATCACAATCTCTATTTAAAACAATACGAAAAAGTATTCTTTATTCAAATCCCCATAAGGAGCAAGGGCATAAATATCATAATCATTCTTGCACAGCCAAAGACAGAAAGTAGTTACAAAAGACCACATTTTAAAATGTCCAATGCCCATATATAATTTAATTAAGACTATAATGACAATGCTAGGTGGAAAACAACTCAAATTGTATACAAGTAGAAAGTATAGCCAAAACTATGAAAAGCAAAATTATATTCTTATTTAGCATCTAAAATCATGACGATTTTAATATTTTGACAGTAGAGTTCATTTAAAAATATATGGCTATAAAATGCATTTACACAACAGTTAAATCTAGCTGCTTTTCACACTCACTTCATGTTGTACCATAAAATAAAGACGTAATTTCCATAGTATAGACAAGAATGAAGACAAGCAAATGTAAATGTCTTGTCTGCAATGACATGTCACAGGAAGTGGCATTGTATGAACACTCCATTTCTTATTTTTACTTTCTACACTCAATCCTATGACCTCTACCTCTCCATAGGCGAAGGATAACAAAAGAATGATAGATTTATTTCTTCCCAGCCTCTGTTCCATTTTGGATATGTGAGGGTGAACAGAAGGGAGTAATCCAAAATCCATAACCTATATTGCAATGCCAGCTGAGCTATGTTCACAAACTGAAAAGAGAATAAGAGATGGCTCCTGGCCAAGAAAGTCTGACTCACTAATGATACAAGTACTCTTTGAGCATCTTCCGGGAAACATGGCGGCATTTCAGGTGTTGCCAAACCAAAATTTCAAGTAATATATGGAATTCAAGCAACTCCAGGTATGTGTGTGAGTGTGTTTGCAAGCATCGTTGGAGGAGATATATCTTGTTTAACATGTACCTTGTTAATAATCTTTGAAATATGCCACTTTAAAATCATACAACTTGCAATGTACTAACTTGCTATCTTAAATATTTATAAAGGAGATGCAACCCAAAGGCTGTTTTGATAAACAACTCAGCAAAATATGTACACTGTCACTATAAACTATTAAAGACTTCATTGAAAATGTTTGCCTAAATCGTACAATCTCATTTTATCATGTAGTCTGTTGCCATGACACTTACAGAAGCTAGTAATTAACTCAGGATTCCAGAGTGAAAGATAGAAAACTCAATGAAAGCCACTGTCAATTTGATTCTATGGTGAAACATTCAGGACTTTCTCAGAGAAAGCCTCAGCTAAGCAATATTACTCGTCATTGCCATGCAGCAAATATCAACTCCAGTGTTGGAATGGCAATTTATAACTTACGTAAGACAGTCAATGTCATTCAACCCATGATGTATTTATAAGTTAATGTATTTATAAGGATTCTGACACATAAATATTATTAAGCATTTTAACCTAACAAATAGTGCTCTTCCATAGCCATCTGTTCTATGGGACAATTACAAAATATGATTTTGTTCAAATGCTCAAACTACTTGCTATCTACAATACTAATAAAAATAACATATGGAGAATTATTCAATTTAAAAAAAAAAACTTTTTAAATTTCCATTTAAAAAATTCAACTACAGACTATAAAATAAGATACTGCAGGCCTGGCATGATGGCTTACGCCTGTAATCCCAGCACTTTGGGAGGCCAGGTTGGGCAGATCACCTTGAGGTCAGGAGTTCAGAACCAGCCAAACACGGCAAAACTCAGTCTTTACTAAAAATACAAAATTAGCTGGGCATGGTGGTACGTGCCTGTAGTCCTAGCAGCTCAGGAGGCTGAGGCAGGATAATCACCTGAACCCGGGAGGCAGAGGTTGCAGTGAGCAGAGATCACACCATTGCACTCCAGCCTGGGCGACAAGAGCAAAACTCCATCTCAAAAATAAAATAAAAAATAAGATACTACAAAAAGAGAAGGAAAGTACATCACTGTTTTTTCAAAATGCAGTTAATAAAGAATTCAATGCATCAAGAAAATATTTCAAATGTGGCCACATCCTGTCCTTAAAACAGTATCCTATAACAACATCATGTCATCATGTTTTCCTATGTGTTACAGGATACCAGGGAGTCTTCCTAGCATGCAATGGTGCTAGACTCATCATCTTTACACAAACTTCTATTACATTCATTAAATCTGCTCACTGGCTTATTCAACCAATATGTACCAGGCACTACATTCCAATTTTAGTATATGTGCTGCCAAAGCAGGCACATGTACCAGGCATTACGATGGTCCTGGAATTACAATGATGGGCAAAAGTCAGATGCAGTTCCTACCCCCATACAGTTTATAAACTACTGGGAGCTTCTATCTAAGTCCTATTCAAAAACCCTCTAAGATCCCAACTACCTATGAAGCCCAAACTGCTTGGCCTAGTGTTTAAGCTCCAACAGGCCCAAATGTTCATTTTCAATCAATTTCTCATGTTTAAATTCCCTACTCTAGATCCTTGAATGTGCAGTTACACACACATGCTTGCCCTGACATAGCCACATATCCAAATTCTATCTACCCTTTAAGGATATTGTACTCAAAAATCAACTCTTCAAGGCTCAGCCTCTTACATAAAACTCCAGGAATACCATGGGCCCCACATAGGAAACTTTACTTTCTACCCTTTAACAATGCTCTGTGTGTATATGCTATCTCTTCTACTAGGTTCTCGGCTCCTGAAATGTAAAAATGTTTCCGGTTCATTTCTGTATTTTACATAGCACCTAACATAATATAGGCTCAAATAAATGGTGGTAATTTTAAATATAAGAGATCATTTAACAATGGTAACACCTTACCATTTGGGGTTTGTTGTTGTTATTGTTTTGTGTTGTTTTGTTTTTGAGACAGTGTCTCAATCTGTCACCCAGGCTGGAGTGCAGTGGCAAAATCTTGGCTCACTGTAGCCTTGACCTCCCAAGCCTAGCTGATCCTCCCACATCAGCCTCCCAAGTAGGTGGGACTGCAGGCACACACCACCATGCCCAGCTAATTTTTTCATTTTTTGTAGACACGAGGCTTTGCCATGTTGCCCAGGCTGGTCTCCAATACCTGGGATCAAGTGATCCTCTGGCCTCAAGCAATCCTCCCACCTCAGCCTCCGAAAGCGCTGGGATTACAGGCATGAGCCACCAAGCCCAGCACACCTTACATATATAAAGCTTGAAAAGTACTTTTTAAAACATCCTCTCATACACCATTTGACTGTTACGACATAATACTATAATTCTAAATGTGTGGGCAACTGAACTGAATCAGTACTGACCCCAGGACATCCTATTAAAGTGTTTTTGCTATGTGCTAAGCTAGCACATTGTCTCAACCATACTGGGAATCAAAGAGATATCTGTGTATATTGGGACTAATCACTGATATTGCTATATTTAAGTCATTTAATCTTTTTTTTTTTTTTACAAAATGGTATGTGATTACTGGGGATGAGGGGGTACTTTTAAATTTGTTTCAGGGCTCCAACTGAGTTCTAGCCTTTACCATAGGGATGAGGATAACTGCTCCCAGCCACCTCTGTTACCCAAATCAAGTGCCCCTCTTTGTTATACTCTTCGTGAAACCAATAAATGGCATGACAAATGTTTCCAAAATAGGAGTTATTGTCAACAAATGCTATTTCCTCCCTAAACAATTAGAGTTGTATGTAGTCTGCCCAAGGATGCCAAGGCAGGCAATCTTTTTATTATAAATATCTACTGGGCTACTTTTAAGATAAGCTAAAAAATACAGTGCCTGAAATTTAACTCAGAATATCTAAATTTTTCTCCTTTAGACTAAATATATTTCAAAGTGAATAACATGCCTTATTAAAAATAGCCAACAGCAAAGCAGTTTACATTTAAACAAGTTCAAGATTACCTGTGAAAAATAAAAAACAAACTTAATGAAGAAACCTCATGCTGAATAGGTTCACACTTCCCTTATTCAAGCGGTCTTTCCACAAATATTTGCTTTTTTTCTCTTGTGTCAGAAAGCCTTCAAGATTAGCAAAAGTCTTACTTAAGTCCCCCAAGTGCTAGCAAAGTCAAAAATAAAATTTTTAAAAAGGAAAATATTTTGCAAGACATTATATAAATATGAGGAAAAGACTAACAACGACAGATTTGTGAACACTCTAACCTTCCTTTTACCATCATATACATACAATCTTTTTCAACACAAAGCCACTTCATCTTTATCTAATTTTTATCTTATTCTTTTTTTTTTTTTTTTTTAAATCAAGCCAGTTCTGCTGCGTGATTAACTACAAACTGCAGGGTATTATTCTACCACAATACCCTGGCAACCAGCTCATATTCAGTTACACTATCACAGCACAAAAAAAGGAGAGGGAGAGAGAGAACTAATTGTATGATCATGTGGATATTGTAGAAGCCCTTTAGTTCAATCCTAGATGGGCCTCAAGAGGATAATGCTTATTCTGTTGAACTCACTGCCAAATCCCAATATGAAAGTGCCAGGATCAAAACAAGACCCAATTATACAAAGAGTGCATTTTATCAACGTCGGGTTTATAAGAAATAGGTATGTGGCCCTCTACTTGTGGAAAATTGTTCAAAAATATTTACACAGATGGAGCTTAAAGAAAATTATGGAACACTTGCTAGCCATAATGATATTCAATGAGAATCTCTTCAGGTAGCATCCGGACAGCAGCTCAGTCATGAAATGCTTAAAACAACAGTATCCAATTTCACGATGTTCTAGTACTTAAAACAGATTTCGGCCAGGAGCGGTGGCTCACGCCTATAACCTCAGCACTCAGGGAGGCCCAGGAGGGCAGATCACTTGAGGTCAGGAGTTTGAGACCAGCCTGGCCAACATGGTGAAACCCCCATTTCTACTAAAAATACAAAAATTAGCCGGGCATGGTGGCATGCATCTTTAATCCCAGCTACTTGGGAGGCTGAGGCAGGGGAATGGCTTGAACTCCAGAGGCAGAGGTTGCAGTGAGCAGAGATTGTACCACCACACCCCAGCCTGGGAAACAGAGTGAGACTCCATCTCAAAAAAAAACCAACAACAGATGTCTACAGTATCTGGATTTTTTAAGAGGAAAAAAATATTTGTTATTTCTACCATTAATTTTTTTTAGCCTTGGGCCTAAAGATACTTATGGCTGAGTATATCAACTTTTAATTTCCATTTGCTCAGCCACCGTAAAACAATACCAAGTAGAAACCATCTGTAATTACGTTTTCAAACAATTATTCACAGAAAGTTAAGCACAGAGATCTATATATCAGTTTAGTCTATTATACTTTAAGCAGATCCAGAGACCATAAAACAACTCAAAGGTAGCCTCCTGCTTCACCAATAGTTTTCCCATTCTTTTGCTATGTATCTCTGATTTTTCAGTATCTGGGCTATGACAACAGATATCTACAAAGAAAAAATAACGGGGAAAGATAGCAGGTATGTAATTCCAGCTTATCAACTACCTCAGTAAGATACAGGAATATCTCATTTCATTGCGCTTCACATTATTTCGCTTCACAGATGGTGCACTTTTTACAAATGTAAGGTGTGTAGCAACCCTGTGGTGAGCAAGCCTATCGGCGCCATTTTTCAAAAAGCATGTGCTCAATTCTTGTGTCTCTGACACATTTTGGTAATTCTTGCAATATTTCAAACATTTTCATTATTATAACATCTGTTATGGTGGATCTGTGATCAGTGATCTTTGATATTACTATTATATTGTTCAGGGGCACCACAAACCACACCCGTATAAAACAGCGAACTGAACCAATTGATCACTATTGTATATGTTCTGACTGCTCCAGGACTGGCTCTTTCCCATCTCTCTTATTCTTCTCAAGCCTATTTGCTAGAAACAATATTAAAATTAGGCCAATTAATAACCCTACAACGGTCACTAAATGTTCAAGGGAAAAGGAAGAACTGCCCATCTCTTACTTTATATCAAAAGTGAGAAATGATTAAGCTTAGTGAAGAAGTCATGTCGAAAGCCAAGATAGGCTGAAAGCTAGTGCTTTTGTGCCAAGAAGCCAAGCTGTGAATGGGGAAAAAAAAAAACCTTGAAGGAAATTACAAGTGCTACTCCAGCGAACACATGAATGATAAGAAAGTGAAACAGGCTTATTGTTGATATGGAGAAAGTCTGGATGATCTGAAAGATCACACCAGCCACAATATTCCCTTAATTGTCAAAGCCTAATCCAGAACAAGGCACAAACTCTCTTCGATTCTACCAAGACTGAGAGAGGTGAGGAAGCAAACCTGGGAGCTAGCAGAAGTTGGTTCATGAGGATTAAGGAAAGATTCCATTTCCATGACATAAAGGCACAAGGAGAAGCAGCAAATGCTGATGGAGAAGCTGCAGCTTCTCCATGCAGAATATCTTGCTAAGATCATTAATGAGGTGAGTACAATAAACAACAAGTTTTCTTTATTTTTTTCTTTTCTAGAGACAGGCTCTTACTACTGTGTCACTCAGGTCGGACTGCAGTGGCACTATCACAGCTCACTGTAACCCTGAACTCTTGGGCTCAAGTAATCCTCCTGCCTTAGCCTCCCAAGTAGCTGGAACTACAAGGCGAACAACAACCATGCCCAACTACTGTTTTTCTTTTCTGCAGAGACAGGGTCCCACTGCAGAAGAGGACACTCGTTCATGACCACCAAGATCCATTCCCCACTTCCTCCTTCCTAAGAAAACCCTAGTTTTATTTTAGGGAATTTTTATTTCATCCCCTATATAAAATAATGTGAACAGTACGACCAACCTAATGCCATTTATACACGTCAACAGTGAATTTGTTCATAAGCAGAAGGTGTTATTCTCTATAAATGTGTAGCTGTACTCCACTGAATTTTAATGTTCTAAAATGTAACTCTTTCTTGAATTATTTAGGCCCTAAATAATTAGGCCCTAAATATTCTACCAATATTTAAACCTTTTCTTCGATCTTCCACATTCAGATTCTTACCTCACCTTCCCTAAGAAATAAAACTAAGAAAATATTTTACTAAGAAAAAAAAACACCCTTTACCTGTATCACTACGCCATCTTAATGTTCAACAATCTCTTTTTTTTAATTTTTTTTTTTTTTAACAGAGATGGGATCTCACTATGTTTCCCAGGCTGGTCTCAAAGTTCTGGACTCAAGTGATCCTCCCTCCTCAGCCTCCCAAAGTGCTGGGATTACAGGCATGAGCCATCGCACCAGGCCACAACAACCTCTTCTAAATCTTAAGGTTTTCTAAGAAAGTACAAGCTTTTGAAATAAAATATACACAAATGGTGAGGGGGGGATCAAACATGGCTACACTTAAAAATGTTAGACTAAACACTTACCTACAAGACACGATGTATTAATCATAAAAATTACATTTCGAAAAAGAATATAATATACCAAATAACAGTTAATCTAGTGTTAAGACAATTTTCAACCGTATTTGTTCCAATGGTGACTCTAACACCTCATTTAAGGGGATTTTACTCAGGTTTACTTTATATAAGTAGGTGATTTCATATCAACACAAAACGTTAGGTAGATCATAATAACTATACTTCCCAACGAACTGAAAATTATAATTTTTCTTACCAATTGCTTAATTTTCACATCATTAGAACATAAGCCCTTTACGTGCTATTTCACCACAATCTCAGTATAAATGTCTCATTTTTCATAGAAAAAAACTAATTACATGGTTCAGTAAGTTGCCTGTGGTAACACATCGATTTTACTTACACTCAAAAGTTAGACTTAGCTTGTTCTCTCAATTTCAAGCATATTTACCTTAATAATTTTATCTAATTCACTAGATCTTTTTCAATTCTTTGTCTGAAAGAACTGAGATTATCTTACTATAATTCTACAATATGAATGTATTATTTACCAAAGTCTTAATGAGTATGCTATTTTTTCTTTAAAGTATATAATTACATATTAAGTCTAACATTTAATAAGTAGGCACTAGAACCATTCAGATAACCATCACACAATGAAAAACTTAGGACTTTATAGCTTTGGCAAACTCATTCTTTCAAATACAACAGAAAAACAGAACAGTAATATAATTATTATAAGAATCAGGAAATTTACATCAAAACTTGAATAATTCAGATCCAAGAAAAATAAAAGTATACTTTATAAACTACTTAGACCTAGCTACCATTTACCACTGGATATGTGTTTGTCCTGAAAGTACTTGTTGCTCATGAAATACAAATATGTTTTTCACTATTATCCACAAAATAATGACAAATATGAAAGGTAAAGTAGCTGAGGATGATGGCTCACACCTGTAATCCCAGCACTTTGGGAGGCCAAGGCAGGAGGATCACTTGAGGTCAGGAGTTCAAGACCAGCCTGGCCAACATGCAGCCCTACTCAAAAAAAAATACAAAAAATTAGCTGTGCATGGTGACAAGCACCTATAGTCCCAGCTACTTGGGAGGCTGAGGCAGGAGAATCACTTGAACCAGGGAGGCGGAGGCTGCCATGAGCCGAGATAACACCACTGCACTCCAGCCTGGGCAACAAAGTGAGGCTCCATCTCAACAACAACAACAAAGTAAAGTGAAACTTACTTTTCAGCTGCACTGTGATACCAATCTAAAATACTACAAATCTACAATGCTGTTGTAAAATGGTATCATTCCTGTTATCAAAATCACCAGAATTCTACACTTGAAAAATAAATAAATCAAAGTACTATTAATATGACTCCTTTCCAATTCAGTCAGTGATTAATTTCAATGACTCACAAATTCAACACCATTAAAGAAAAAAGATATAAAAACAGAGTGAAAATGAGTCAAAGATCAGATTTTCTCCTTGAAAGAAATTTTCAAAATGAATGACATTTTACCAAGAGATAATTTCATTCCTGTCAATTTTATATCTAAAATAGTCATTATTTTTACAGAAAGCAACTTTTTAATTTCAACTGATAAATTCATATATAATATTGATGAAATTATTTTTACCATTTAGTTAAGGATAACCAGAAACCATCAAAAATCAATTGAAAGTTCACAGACTCTAAGATACACAGTAATATATTCCTACATACTTTATTGTCTATGATTTTGGAAAATTCAATGTCAACACTTCTCTTTTTAGGTATGCTAAGCGACAGGGGCTATTCATTTTCAGAGCGTGACACTGCCATTATAATTTGCCTTTGGCATACCTTCAATATTTTTATTCTCTTCTCCTCTTGAACTCTGCTGTGACTTAAGAATGCAGTCTTCATCTGATTTCAACTGATTTTCTAAAAGCAGGTGATTCCGGAAGTTTTCAGTTGGTTTAAACAGGCTCAAAATTAGGCTCTTTTGAGGAAAGAGATATTCACACAATCTCCAAGTTTCATCCCAAATTTACTTAACAATTACAAAAGGAAAGGATATCTTTACACTGGAGAAATCTGGCAGACACTACCTTAATCAAGTGATCAAGCTCAGTACCATCAATATTGAGACAAACTGACATGACATGTTTCTGATGTGATGCCATGGAAAGTACACATCATCTACTCAATATTCTTGCCAAAAATGTTTATCCTGACTCTAACTGTAAGAAAACAATTAGACAAATTCAAAATGTGGAATATTTTACAGGACAACTAAACTGCTCCCTTCAAACAACATCAGTATCACTGATTCCCAAGACAACTTCAGGAATATTCTAAATGAGAGGCCATCTAAAAATGTGTGATCCTGATTGTATTCTGCATCAAAGAGAGAAAACTATAAAAGGTATTGCTGGGACAACTGGGGAATTTGAATAGGGACTGAATATTAGATAATTTAATTATATTGACATTAAATTTATTGAGCACGACAAAAGTGCTCTGGTTATGTAAGAAAGTGTTTCACTTCAATGCTGAAGTATTTAGGGGCAAAGGTCCATGAAGTCTGAAAACTACCTTCAAATAGTTTATGTGGCAAAACAGGCATATGCATATAAGTGTGCAAATATATTTATTTAAAAATAAAAAGCTAGGAGGAGTGGAGAAGTTAGGTTCTTGCTTGGAGTTATCTAAACAAAGGTTTTATCAATCCCACCATTTGGAATTGTAGACTGTAATCTATAGATACAGATTATAAAACTAAAAAAATTCAGCCTTCCCACACTCCTACAAAATGCCCAGTTGCAATCAGTTCAATAAACAATAGTACTAGTACCTTAAATTATCTTACGCCGTGGTCACTGTCAGAAAACAGATCCATTTTTCCAGGCTCTCTTATGTCTAATGTTTTTACAATCGCCCACACCTCCTGGCATAGGTGGCAGCACTCTCAAAAACAGAAAAAGCTATATTTATGTCTCTAAATTCACAGCAAAGGGTAATAACTGCCAATCTACCCATGCACTGACAATAAAACCAATTGAGAAGACTTCTGATACTGTTATAGGGATGATCATTTTTAGAGTTGTACAGATGTATTCTTAATTTATATTTGTCTAATAATCAAAAATAGAGACAACACAAATTTTAAAATTGTAGACAGTCTATATTTAGTGCTAAATATTTTTGGTAGAAAATATACCCAAAAAATTGGCTATTTCTACCCCCTTGGGAATTAAAACCAGAAATAATATGCCTTATTTTAACTAGGCTTCAATATCCTCACATTATCAAATCATTAAAAATTTTCACAATTTGATTATAAGTCAATCTTCTGGAAGTGCAATACTGCACTACATTAGAACCTCATAAAATAGGTTTCATTAACTGATTCAACAAACATTCTGAAGCACATACTAGGCCGAATCTGATACTTCTCCTTCTGGAACAGAGATCTGTAATGCTTTGGGGCAAGCAATCAGCAGTTCTGTGCTTGCTCTCTGTACTATTTTGGGTTTTCCAGATTGCATGTGTTTCCCACCACTAACTAACAGGCAGTGAATTGGCCAGAATATTGTGTTTATTTAAAAAGTATTTGTTGCCAGGTGCGGTGGCTCACACCTGTAATCCCAGCACTTTGGGAGGCTGAGGCGGGCGGATCGCTTGCGGTCAGGAGTTTGAGATGCCTGGCCAACATGGTGAAACTCCATCTCTACTAAAAGTAAAAAATTATCCGGGCGTGGTGGCACACACCTGCAATCTCAGCTACTCAGGAGGTTGAGGCAGGAGAATTGCTTGAACCTGGGAGGCAGAGGTTGCAGTGAGCCAAGATTGCACACTGCACTCCAGCCTGGGCAACAGAGCAAGACTCCGTCTAAAGAAATAAAAAAAAAAAAGGGTAAGAAGTATTTGTTTGGTAGATGAGGAGAAGTCCATTCAGCACACTGTATTAATCCCTAAAACTTAAATTAAAATATAGAATTTAGTCAAGCCAAAACAGCAAAGGTATAATAAAAGTGTTAAAGACTATTAATATGAATTACAGTATATAATCATTAGTATTTTTAATTTAAATAAATCTGTATCCTGAACAGAATATTTAAGTTTATATTCTAATTTAGAATTTTAAAATCACAATATTATGGTTTCCCTGTACACATTAATCCTGCATATTACTAAATTAATCTTCCTAATTGTATCTCTTTCCTGATCAGAAACCTTTAACTCCTCAAAATCTATCAAATTAAGTCCAGATTTCTTATCCTTGGTTCTGTGTACTCCACACTATGACCAACGTACTCAGCCTTTTAGAGGGGAGACTATTTCACTCCTACCCTAAGACCCAGGTAACCTGTTCTTGCCACAATTCATTCGCAGCCTGTAGGTCTTTGCACAGTAGCAGTAGCAATAGTTACAATTATAGATTAACTGCTATATATGCTGCTCTAAGTACTTTTAATTTTTCTTAACCTCATAACCTAATTCACAGTGGGAAAACTGAGGCACAGTTTAAGTTAAATAATTAGATTAAGAATACACAGCTAGTGATCATGCAAGCATTCAAACCCAAGCAATCCGGAGTCCATGCTCTGAATCACTACACCATACATATTAGCAATTCCCCAGACAAGAGCGCAAAAGTGTTTATTCAAGTGACAAGGACAGACTATAAATGTGTTATAGTCTTCTCTCAGACTATTTCACAGATATTTCAAGCAATTAAACAAAAAGTATATCATAAAACTAACTTGTGTGTGTACCCTGTAGGATTATTCTCATTTTATGGGATACTTTATACATTTAAATGCAAGATGGTTGCTTTGGTATTATATCTCACTGTGAGGTTTCTTGGTAGGACACTTCTTGGAATACACTATGAAGACAAAGGGAAATGCCAAATAACATAACTAAAAAGCAATTTAAGAAACAGTAAAATGTCCCTATTTTAAAAAGTTACAAATAACGGTAATGCCATGCTTAATTTAAGCTGGCTAACAGGATTCTGCTACTATTTATTTATTTATTTATTTATTGAGATGGAGTCTTGCTGTGTTGCCTAGCATGAGTGCTGTGGCATGATCTCAGCTCACCGTAACCTCTGCCTCCCGGTTTCCAGCGATTGTCCTGTCTCAGCCTCCCAGTAGCTGGGATTACAGGCACCCACCGCCATGCCCAGATAATTTTTGTTTATTTTTACTAGAGAGAGGGTTTCACTATGTTGGCCAGGCTGGTCTCCAACTCCTGAACTCAGGTGATCCTCCTGCCTAGGCCTCCCAAAGTGCAGGAATTACAGGCATGAGCCACCGTGACCAGCCAGAAAATGCCAAATAACATAACTAAGAAGCAATGTAAGAAACGTAAAATGTCCCAATTTAAAAAATGTTACAAATAATAGTAATTTCATGCTTAACACTGAAGCCTGCTAGCAGGATTCTGCTACTATTTATTTATTCTATTTTTTTGAGACAGGGTCTCACTGTTGCCCAGGATGGAGTACAGCGGCATGATCTCTGCTCACTGCAACCTTGGGCTCCTGGGTTTAAGTGATCCTCCAGCCTCACTCACCCGAGTAGCTGGGATTACAGGCGCAGGTCACCGTACCTGGCTAATTTTTTTTTGTATTTTTTGTAAACAAAGGGTTTCACCATGTTAGTCAGGCTGGTCTCGAATTCCTGGCCTCAAGCAATCGGGCCCCCTCAACCTCCCAAAGTGTTGGGATAACCAGCATGAGCCACCATGCCCAGCCTGTAATTTATTTTACCCAAAATAAAATGACTCAACTATATTAGAGAATGAAATAGATTCTAAAATATCCCCACTTTGTATGGCTACCAATTAAAATATTCTCTTTGTATCCTTCAGTTTTTCATGACTGCTATCACATTTCCCCTTATTTGAAACAAAGTTGTCTTTATGACACTTATTTTTCTAATTAAGGCTAGATATGTTCTGTTATTAGGTTGAACCATGTATTACCTTCTTCAACTACTTTTACCTACAAAAATGGACATTTCATATAAATGGATCTAAAAACTTGCTCAAAATTCATATTAAAAAGAGCAGACACAGTCAATGAAGTTATAAGTATTCCATTACTGTAATACTTTCCCAGTAGAATACAAAATATAAACAGCTTATACCACTTTCAAACTTAAAAGTAATCATTCTCAAGAGAAAATGTTCACAATACTACATTAGAAAATTAGAAAAAGTGTATGGTACCAATTTCATTTACACATAAAACATCTAAAACTCTCTCAGACTTCAGTATTTTTATTTCTTTGTTCTCTCCATATGATGATTCTATGTTTTCCTAATTTTCTAATTTAAATGTAGCGCTTCTGGAATTTTTAAAAAATCTAAAAATAATTCAATCTTTGCTTAACTCTTTATCAAAAAATACTGAAGATATTAATCTACACATGCAATCTAAAGCAACTATACCAAAATTTAAATGCCCTATCCCTTTGTTAACTCAGTAACAAAGCCCATGAAAAATAACAATAATTTCATAAGCTATTTCTAAGAACACTGACAATTTTCTTTGTTGGCATACATAAATAATTTTATTCTATGGTATCAATTAAATAAGCCTAATTAGCAGTTGGGTTTGGTTTCCTCATCATTGCAAAATGACATGTACCACACTAACAAAGAGCAGACCAAAAAAGCTAAAATGTAAGAGATTAATACAGAGAAACAGAAGATGACAGTCAGAAACAATCATGAAAAATAAGAAAGACACTTTTTTAAAAAGCTCTACGTCTCTACTACAAGGGAAAAAGTTAAAAATATGTTTCCATATTTTAATGGACAAACAAAAATGTTGTGATTATCTTCTAGGCGACATCTTATTTTTAAAATTCTGATAAAACAGAATCCAGATGTTCTGAAACTCTAATTTTACCTAAGTTAACTGCTAACTACATAAAACAGGCTTTGGGATGAACATTAAGTTCTGGGATTTTGCTGATTACCCAGCTAAGCAAGCAATGTCACCTAGAATGGGTTCTTATATTTATAAACCAAATACCCTAAAAAACACCAGAATAAAGGTCTGAGCTGAACAGACAAATGGACCATAAAGTAAACAGCTCAATTAGTCCATTGTGGTTTACCGCCCTCTGGCTGCTGTGGCAGGAGATATCACAGAAAAAAAATAGTTGCCAAGAAAAACCAGCAAGGTGTCAAGCAAAAGTTGGCAGGAAATCCTTTAGGCAAATGTAAAAGCTTTAGAACAGAGCCTCGAAAATACATTAAAGTTAGCTTTACTCCTTCCTTTAAAAAAAAAAAAAAATTAAAAACATCAAGTAACAGAACATTTCAAACACGATCTGAAATTTTTCAGCCACAGATTAACACAATATAGTTTGGAGATAATAAAAGTTGGCTCTAGGAGGCTAAGTCAAAAAGAGTTAATACACTAACTGAAGATTAGAATTAGTCTTGCTTTAGAAAATCCCTTGGCATACTAAATAGAAACACGTAGAAAGGTAAAAATTTTTACCAGAAATTCAAAGACAACTGATAAAATTTCCTGCTTATAAAACTGTGGTAAATATATAAAGCAGCTTAGAAAAATGAAATTCTTATATTAATTCAGTTTCCAGATATCAGATGCAATCTGAAGCTAAAAATCAGGCAACACTGGAGCCAATGTTTCCTGGAATCACCAAATTACATGAAAAGCAGAAATAAAAACAAGAGAAAATTTGCTACACCAAATTCAGACCAGATCGCATATATTCATCTTTCCTCAAAATACTATTCAATGTAATCTCACAATTTTGTCCAATTAGGCTCAAAACTAAATTTCTGTATCTCTCCAATTTTCCACCGAACAGTTCAGCTGGCAATGAACCATAACAACCACAGTACAAGGAAAAAAGCAGTAACTGTTCAATTCACTGTTTTGTTAGTTACTCACAATTCACTATCATTTAAAAACAGTGGATCTTAGCCTGGTTTCCACCCCACCACACCCAGGAGACACAATACTCTCATTTAATTTAAGCAGTGGTTCACAAGGTTCTGATTCTCAGCATAACTGGAAAAGGACAAGAGTTAGGGAAAAAAAACAGGGATAAGAGGAAGAGGGGTGAGAATGTTCCTTTTGAGAGAGATATCCATGAAACACTTAAAATCTTGCTTTTAGACAAGTCTTAATAATCTGTTTGAAATTTACCAATGTTCAAAAAAATATGATGCAAATAATTTTTAAGAAAAAAACAGAAACCTTACCCTGCAGTTCATGATGGATTACACCCACTAGGTTGGGTTCATCTCCCCACCAGAATATCCATAACTCTTTGCAATCTGGTTTGACATCACGACGCCATACACAAAGCAGGTTAGCTTGCAGACAGCGGATGAAACTTAACAGAATTGGATCATCTTGGGCTGGGGCTGAAATTATGGGTCCACAGTCCCCATGCCCTCCAAAATTGTACCTACGCCATTTGATTCCCGTGAGTTCAGCCTGGAAAAAGACAAAAAATTGTAATCGTTTTCTCTTTTTACTTACAGACCACCAAAAACAGTCTTCCATACAGAAAAGCAATTGTGCTAAAATAAATATTTACATGAAACTTCATAAGATTCCTCCCAGTGAAGAACGTATGTCAAATCTTCTCAAATTTTAAGGTGGGAGAAAGTTAATTTCTATCAAGATTTCTACATCGTTCTTTACATTAAATACTAACATAAAACAAGCTGATAATCACTATTTCCTGTTGAATCATTTGTCTAAACATTTACTAAAAAGTCCCTATATAGAAAACTACTCTCTATGTTATCATTCAATACTCAACTCACAAATTATATTTAGAAATCAAGTAAGATTTTAAAAATAAGTTTGTATAAATGAAATGATTTCTTTCAAATAATTTCTTCCCATCCACAAGCTACAGTTTCAATCCTTTTTTAATTAGGGAAGCAGTTAGCATGAAGCATGAGAGTGTTTCATCATGAACACCAAGTCTACTTAGGTAGAAGCAATTAAGAAAACTGATGCAAAGTTATCAGAAATTTATTCGTGTTTTTTAACATGTAGCAAACAGAAAAGCTTTGCTTCTGTAACAATTCCCTAATGTAGTTTGGTCTTTTATTTTTTACACACATTGCAACCAGCAGAGAACAGATACTGTATCTTTGTTCTATTACATATGTTTACATTTCAAGATTTCTTAAATCTTTAAGAGCTAAACTTCAAAGAGTGAACACAAGCGAAAGCGAAATAGTTAAAAAGTACAACTATATATTGAAAACTACTAGTAAAACAGATTCGCAATTTAATTCTGTACCAAACAGCCCAGGAGGTCCTTGCATTGAATCCTTACTCATGCATCTCCTTCCTCACAAGGTCAATTATTTTTGTTAGCAAGTTGTTTACAAAAAAAACAAGTACCACTCAGTAGAAAACAGCCATATCTTCTACTAACATAACTGAAACATACTAAAAGTGCTAAAGCAATCAATCACTATAATGACCACATTTAAGAAAAGGAAAAATCACCTTTCATTTAATCCAAATTAAAAAGGTTTTGCTTCAGGTCGAGCACAGTGGTTCATGCCTGTAATCCCAGCACTTTGGGAGGCCTAGGCGGGCAGATCACAAGGTCAGGAGTTTGAGACCAGCCTGACCAACATGGTGAAACCCCGTCTCTACTAAAAATACCAAAATTAGCCGGGCATGGTGGCGCATGCCTGTAATCCCAGCTACTCAGGAGGCTGAGGCACGAGAATCGCCTGAACTCGGGAGGTGGAGGTTGCAGTGAGCTGAGATCGCGCCACAGCACTCCAGCCTGGGTGACAGAGCGAGACTCTGTTTCAAAAATAAAACAAACAAAAAAAGATTTTGCTTCAAAAAAGTTACAAAAATATACAAACTAAAAATACCTAAAATTCAGTAACTTATATTTTACACTGAGATATGCAAATCTAAATTTTTAATGAATATGTTTAAGTAAAAAGCCGGCACTGGCATCGTTTAGGGTTTCCCTGTATGTTAGTTTCCTCTAAATATAAAAGCACTACATGGCCAATGTAAGAAGTTCAGAAGTAATACATCATAATCACGTTATAATAATCATTAGCATCCTACTGTATATGTCCTTCCTCTTTTTCTGTACATATATGCTTTAAAGTTGGAACCATATTGGATGATTTATATCTTATTTTTTCACTTATTTTTATATATTACTATTCTTCAAAACACACTTTTAATGTTTGCATAATATTCTATTCATTGTAAAAAATATAATTTAACCATTCCATAACAACTGGACAATCTTCCATTTTATTTCCACTATTGTAATTACTATAATTGGTTAACATCCTTGAACACTGTTATTTTCCTGATTATTTCCTTTAAAGAGATTGCTTAATACTGAATTACCAAAGAATATGAATATATCAAGACTCATGATGAATGCCACCACATTACTATTCAGTTAACAGTCTCCCCAATACAAACAGCCACCTCCCAAATTGCATGTCTTTTAAAATATCTGCCAATTGAATAGAAGGGTATGTACTTCTATTAACAGGTAGCCCTTGTTCTGCTAGGAGGAAATCAGTATGTGGTATCACATCTTTGATCAGATGGGGCCACCCTTCCTGGGTTTGGGTCCCAGCTCTGTACTAATTGATTGGTTCAATGAGTCAGTATACATATGAAGCACTTAAGACAGTGTCTGGGACATAGCAAAAACTGTAAATGATATTTTCATTATACCAGTAGTAGTAGTACTATTTCTTTCACTTTGAGTTGTCTGTTCATACACTTTGTCTTTTTCTATCTTACAAGTTCCTTTTTTTTTTTTTTTTTTTTTGAGATGGAGCCTCGCTGTATCACCCAGGCTGGAGTACAGTAGCACGATCTCGGCCTCCCGGGTTCAAACAATTCTCGTGCCTCAGCCTCCTGAGTAGCTGGGATTACAGGCGTGCACCACCACACCCAGCTAATTTTTGTATTTTTAGTAGAAACGGGGTTTCACCGTGTTGGCCAGGCTGGTCTCGAACTCCTGACCTCAAGCAATCTACCCTCCTCGGCCTCCCAAAGTGCTGGGATTATACAGGCGTGAGCCACTGTGCCTGGCCAAGTTCCTTTGTTTCTTCAAATAAAAGCAATGTGTGTATTTTAATCAGAAACCCTAACATCAATCTTTAAACATCAAAGAAGGAAACAAAAATAAAAAGTTGAAATCCAAGAAGGTAAGCCGAAGACTAACTTCTTTTATCACCTAAGCTAAAGAGTATTCTGTGCCTAAGAGCCTTGTGGATGAGGCTGCGCCAACAGGCCAGGCGCAGTGGCTCATGCCTGTAATCCCAGCATTTTGGGAGGCCAAGGCAGGCGGATCAAAGGTCAAGAGACGGAGACCATCCTGGCCAACATGGTGAAATCCTGTCTCTACTAAACATACAAAAATTAGCGGGGTGTGGTGGTGCACGCCTGTAGTTCCAGCTATTTGGGAGGCTGAGCCAGGATAATCGCTTGAACCCAGGAGACGGAGGTTGCAGTGAGCCGAAATCAAGCTACTGCACTCCAGCCCAGCAACAGAGTGAGGCTGCATCACAAAAGAAAATAAATAAATAAATAAATATGAATCACTAATAACCTTATTTAAAGGGTTAGAAAATTAGTATCAGAGTTTTAAACATCAGATAAGTCAGTCCCCATGAAAATCTATGCACAGTAATTTACTCACTACAACACTTTCACCTGTAATATCCGGCAGTAGAGCAGACAAAATATTTAACATTGTTTTAGGAGAATGGTTTCCTAATCCTAGTGCTTCCACTAACTGCCTATCAGTACATCTATGCTATCAGTGGCAAAGGGAAGCTGCTACCACCTGCTCTATTTTTACAAAGTTGTTCTAGCAAGTGATTACAAATGCAAGTGACACAACAGCAATGCTACAAACTTAAACACCTCCTAATTCAGCTAAAACAGTTCCTTTAAAGTTAAAACTAAATATCATTATACTGGTCTTCATGGAAAAATGTAACAATAATCAAGCCTAAAAGAGGTAACTAAGTATAAAATCAGCGTTCGAAGATTTAGCTTTAAATTTTGAATTAATGTTTGGTAAAAAACAGCTTAATGATATTGAAACAGTTTGTCCAAGAAAAAAAAAAATCCCATCATGGATGTTTATTCAATTAAGAGTAAAACGTCTTCACAGACCATGATCATATTTATAGTTAAAAAATCAAGTGCACTCCAAGTTCTATTTTTTTTTGTTTGTTTGGTTTCTGGGTTTTTTGTTGTTGTTGTTGTTGTTTTTTTGAGATGGAGTCTTGCTCTGTCTCCCAGGCTGGAGAGAAGGGGTGTGATCTTGGCTCAATGCAACCTCCCCCTCCCGGGTTCGGGTTCAAGTCATTGTCCTGCCTCAGCCTCCCGAACAGCTGGGATTACAGGTGCCCACCACCACACCCAGCTAATTTTTCTATTTTTAGTAGAGACGGGGTTTCACCATGTTGGCCAGGCTAGGTTCAAACTCCCGACCTCAGGTGATACACTCGCCTTAGCCTCCCAAAGTGCTGGGATTACAGGCGTGAGCCACGGCGCCCAGCCATACTGTCTCAATTTCTGACTAATGTTTATCTCTAAAACACAAAATTCTTTACCTAATGATTTCAAAATTTTAAAGCAAATCTTTAAAATAATTCTAGATTCAAAATTATCCCCAAACACAACTATTTCTCACTGTCAAAAAACAATCCTTAATTATATCTAAGTATTAAACTACATGGTTTCTAAAATATAGAACCAAAACGATGAAATCAAAATATACAAAGAAGGAAACCCATATGCACATTACGTATAATAACCACCATCATTATTTACCAAGCATCTACTTAACACCAGGGACCATACGAGTTTTCATATATTATTTCTAATACCAAGCACCATACTAGTGACTTCCTATATAATTTATAAACTTCACAACAGACAGCTAAAGAAATTAGGACTCAGAAAGGTTGAATAATTCTCCCAGTGCCACACAGGTAGCAAATGGCAGATCCCAAATAAAACTAGACTTAAGCTGTAACTGAATTTAAAGTATAAATTCTCTCCATTCTGCCATGCTACTTCGTAAGGCAAATGGTAAAAATTAGCCCTAGAGGATTATAAAATAGTACAAAGAAACTGTCATCAACTCAATTTAGCAATGACTAGAACTCATGGACATACTTTCTAATTTAAGAAAGTTCATGGGCCGGGCGCGGTGGCTCAAGCCTGTAATCCCAGCACTTTGGGAGGCCGAGACGGGCGGATCATGAGGTCAGGAGATCGAGACCATCCTGGCTAATACGGTGAAACCCCGTCTCTACTAAAAAATACAAAAAAAAAAAACTAGCCGGGCGAAGTGGTGGGTGCCTGTAGTCCCAGCTACTCGGGAGGCTGAGGCAGGAGAATGGCGTGAACCCGGGAGCCGGAGCTTGCAGTGAGCTGAGATCCGGCCACTGCACTCCAGCCTGGGTGACAGAGCAAGACTCCGTCTCAAAAAAAAAAAAAAAAAAAAGAAAGTTCATGAATCTTTCTTTAGTCTTCCTGAGGTATTAAGAAAACTGGTATAAGAGTGCCCACATATCATCCCATGAATAGAATAAACTTTTATTTCACTCAGATAATTATATGCCTTCTTTTACAAGTTACCACTATAAGATGGTATCTACATAAACTAATTCTTAGATAATATGTATAACGAACCAACAAAATCATTATTCTGATAGCAAGGGAGGCTGGAAGGAAATCTGCTCAGCAATGGCTGGCATGTAATATAGGGGTAGTCACTGTTCTCAGAAAATTGAACTTAACCCATTTACGTGGGAGGATGTAAATTTTTTTGTGAAAAATCAGACTTTGGCGATGACCTTGAGCAGTAGGATATAAATAACTCCCACAAGTTTAGTGTTCCAATAATGGAACACTAGGTGTAAATAGGTTAAGTGGCAGATACTCCCCTGGCCTAACCAAAAGACCACTACAATCAGTTCCGAACAGTTCTAATTAAATAGATTACAACAAAACAGGGATAAAGCACTTCCTAACTGACATAAATGTGATTCAAAGAAAATTTATATTGATTCTTAGTGTCCTATTCTTCACACACAATATGTAGGAAATGAGATCATTTATTTACAGTGACCCATAGCAACTAGATCCCTTGTGACCAACAGCATATACTTGCAATATGGCTCCTCAGAGTTAAAACCACATTCAGTGATTAATGAACACAGTAAAATCGAGACATTGATTAGAATGAACCCATGGTGTAGTATCATGGAAAGAACACTGGCTGGAAATCAGGAGGTCTAGGTTCTAAGGCCTGGTTTTTCAACCGTTAACCTGAGCGATGTTAGAAATCTACTCTACCTCAAGACACCTCAGATTCAGGACCAAAAAGTGACAGGGTTGACCTAGATACTACAAATGAGTTTAAGTCTCCTGGCCCAAGCTAATTACATCCCACTCATAAAGGCAACTTGTAAATGAGATGGAACCCTTACTACCATCAAGAACAGAAAAGCTGCCAGAAGATAGTCAACACTTCAGGAAACTATTCAAAGATTCCTCAAAGTATAAACCAATTAGTTTAACGTATCAATCCTGGGCAGGATTCTAGGCTGCCGTGTAGAAAAGGCAGCTGTGATCATTTGAGGCTGACAAGCATGCACTAGGAAATTCCAAGTGGGCCCCACCTCATCTCCTCCTATGATTGGGTTACTACTCCAGTAGAGCAGGTCAATACAGTAAACATATTAAGTCACCTCTCAACTCAGAGGAAGGAAAAAAGTCACATGTAACAGAAACTTCTGTTAAAACATAACTAATCAACTCCAGGTAAAGACAGCAAAATAAACATACACATCTGCTTTTGCTCTCTCCTAAACCCCTGTAAGACACCAAGAACTTAAACATTTGTTTCATTGTTTTATTTCATTAAATGACATAATTACAATGGCAGGTGGAACAAGAGAGGATACAGCATCAAAATTTTGAAGGCTAGGTTAGCAGATGCTCTGATAAGGAGATTTACAATACCTAAGAAAACTGAATCCTAAACATGAAGAAAGAGATACAACCCAATTGACACAGAATCCCCTCAGCCTCAGGAATTAAATACAGATTCCTTTTGGAAGTAGGGTTGAAAGGCAGAGAGGAGATTAAACAAGGAAAATTGGTTAAAAGCCTGCTTAAAAGGTGTTCAGCTGGGCACAGTGGCTCACGCCTGTAATTTCAACATTTTGGCAGGCCCACCGCAGGAGGATCACTTTAGCACAGAAGTTCTAGACCAGCCTAAGCAACACAGTGAGACCTCAACTCTACAAAAAATTTAAAAATAAGCCAGGCATGGGGCTGCTTGCCTGCAGTCCCAGCTACTAGGGAGGCTAAAGTGAGCGGGTCTCTTGAGCCTGGCAGGCTGAGGCTGCAGTGAGCTATGATCACACCACTGTACTCCAGCCTGGGCAACAGAGTGAGACCCAATCTCAAAATAAAATTAAAATTAAAAAAAAAGAAAAGAAAAAGGCACTCAGATGCCCAGGTACTCTCCCTACTGCACAGAGCTGAACAACTGCCCCTTCTTCACCCCAGAAAATGAATGCAAATGTATAAATTATCTGGAGACAGTAAACAGAGGGTACCTGGACTGGAGGACACAGGCAAACTGAAAGCAGGGAACCAGAGTGAAAACAGGGCACTAGGTGAAATATATAGAATGAAGGCCAAGGACCACCCCTCCCTACCATTGCCCTCTAAGCACCCAGAAAACTAGCAGCCAGTCTTCACTCCTCAGAAAGGAATTTGGAAAAGTCTTCTCTGGGAAATCTTAGCTCCACAGAAAAGACCTCAAGATACCGAGATCAGAGATTCCCCAACTAAAGAGCCCACTCAGATCAGTGAAGTGCACAGTTAAGCAAATGTCTGTCACATGCTCAGAAATTCCAAGCAGATTCTTAGTCCACCGTTCCTAAACATGAACATACAACCGAGAATTGCTAAATAATTGAAGAAAACCACTGAGGAATTACAGAAACAAAAACAAATCAAAAAGCAACTAGAAGGAAAGACAACATTGGGAGAAGAAAACTTTAAAAACACCAACAATTAATATTCTCAAAAAAATAAAATGGTGCAACCATTTAAAAATAACAGGATGCTGGCCGGGCGCGGTGGCTCAAGCCTGTAATCCCAGCACTTTGGGAGACCGAGACGGGCGGATCACGAGGTCAGGAGTTCGAGACCATCCTGGCTAACACGGTGAAACCCCGTCTCTACTAAAAAATGCAAAAAACTAGCCGGGCGAGGTGGCGGGCGCCTGTAGTCCCGGCTACTCGGGAGGCTGAGGCAGGAGAATGGCGTAAAAACCCGGGAGGCAGAGCTTGCAGTGAGCTGAGATCCGGCCACTGCACTCCAGCCTGGGCGACACAGCGAGACTCCGTCTCAAAAAAAAAAAAAAAAAAAAAACAGGATGCTATTTCAGCAGAGAATTTTTTAAAAGCTCTTGGAAATTTTTAAATAATGATTCCAGAAATGATAGAACTTAGTAAAATGTTTAGAAGATACAGTTTAGGAAATCTCCTAGAAAGTGAAGCAAATAAACAAAAATGAAACATGGGGGAAAGCTGAAAATCCAAATACAAGGAAGCTGAAATCCAAATACAAGAGCTTTCAGAAAGAGAAAATACACAAAATAAAGAGGAAATGACCAATAAAACAATTCACAACAATTTCCCAGAAAAACAGAATGTGAATTTCTAGATTGAAAGAGCTCTCTGCGTGCTCAGAACAATGGATTAAGAGAGACTCGCGGAAGGCATATCACTGTAAACTTTCAGCACACTGCAGACTAACAGAAGATCCTCCAAGTTTCCATATAGTAAAAAGAGGTCACATATCCGAAATCAGGATTTCTAACTGCTCAACAGCAATACCACAAGCAAGAAGGCAAAGGTGCAGTAACTCCAAAATTCTAAAGAATTATTTCCAAACTAAATATTAAATGGCTACACCAGCCTAAACTATCTATCAAATATATGATAATAAATGCATTTTTAAACATGAGGAAAAAAAAAAAAGCAGCAGCACAATTTCTCAGGCAGCTACTGGGTATGTACTTACCAAAAGGAGGGAATAAACCAAGAAGTCATAAGATTCAGGAAACAGACCTAACATGAGAGGGAACAAAATAAATTCCTAAAATCACAGCAAATGATGACTCCAGGTTGCCAACTACACACCAGTGCAGAGGGCAACCGATCAAGACTATGACAGGTCCGTAAAGACTTCTTCAGGAAGGTGAAACTAATAAAACACCTGATACATCTGAGAGTCTTAAAGGGCTTTCAGACAATAGGCAAAAACTTTGGGGATGAGTTAAGTTATAGAAAAGTTACCAGCCTGGGACCTGTGGCTCATGTCTGTAATGCCAGCACTTTAGGAGGCCAAGGCAGAAGGATGACTTGACCTAGGAGTTTGAGACCAGTCTGGGCAACACAGCAAGACCTTGTCTCTACATACAGACTGACAGACATAGCTGAAGCATTGTGGCACACATATGTAGTCCCAGCTACTCAGGAGGCTCAAGCAGAAGGATCACCTGAGCTAAGGAGTCAGAGGTGGTGGTGGGCTGGGGGCAGAGGTGGGGAGGGGAGGGGAGAGAAAGGAAGGGGAAGGGGACAGGGACGGGGAAGGGAGGGACGGGGAAGGGAGGGACGGGGAAGGGAGGGAGGGAAATTTTTAGAAGAGCATCTGCTTTGTAGGAGGCAGAAAGAATGAATTAAATCCTCTTCGATAGTGGAAGATCTAGAACTGAAAAATCTAAAAGTAACTATCACCTCAGTATTTAGAAACATTTAAGAAAGAACCAAGATAATCAACAAAAGAGGGTCATGTTTGCCTCTAAAGAAGGTAAAACAGGGGCAGGAGCAGAATATTGTTCTTATAAACCTTGCAGAACTACCTGATTCTTTAATTGAATTGTGTAAGAGTATATAAATCTGCTTAAAAAAAGGAAATTTAAACAAAAATTAATCAAAATGGGGTAATAAAATATAAAGCTACTAATATTGAGAACTCACATTACTTCATAGACTTATTCTAGACAAATTCCTAAACTGAAGAACAATTTAATATCCCATAAATTGTGCTGCAAAAGCCAAAAGGTTATTTAACCATGTGTTAAAATAATGTGGTGTTGTTGACTGTTTCTTTTCTCCATTTTAGACTATTAAAACCCAGCTGGACCGAGACATCTTTCCAGCTGCATACTCCATCCCATCTGGCTCTGCTCAAATTCTTCTCAGCCATAGCTATGCTGCTGGCCAAGGATTCCCTGTGTAGATGGGCTGCTGACGAGACAATGGGCCTCCCATCTGACTGGTTATTTCCATGTTGCGAGAAATACGATGTGGTATTCCTCCATACAATGAGGTCATATATAAAAGATGCTTTCTAACAAATATATACACACACATATGCATATGTACTGATTCATAATAACTGTTTTCCTCAAGTGTCATTTTATTTTCACTGCTCAGTTTACCAATATTAACCAAAAAGTATAAAAATTTTTTCAAGTTGGTTTATAGCAAAGGTATGAGTGCAAGGGCTTAGAGATTTTATTTGACAATAAGTTTACTACAATTAAACAATGTGAAGTTGATATTTAAAAAGTAACTGCCACCTTAAGCTACATTAATAAAAGTAGAAAATCTTGATCCTATTCAACAGATCTAAATTATCAGTCATTATTCAGTACTGCTTTCAGCTCCTAGCTCCATACTTTAAGAAGAATCGAGGTAAAATGCAACAAATGAAGAGATGAAAGACTAGGCTGGTGAGGAAATCTAAACATGTCATATGGCTAGAGGCTATCTAGCCCCACATTCAATCCTTTCAAGCAAATTAACACAGCAACAAGAATAAAATAGAAGAATAAAGCCATGTGATAAAAATAACATAGCTGAATGAACTTAATACTCAGTTAAAATGATTCTGAACTTGTTTAGTCTTCTATTATATGGAAGGCTGATATGTAGAAGATTAATTACATTTGCTCAGCACAGTCCCAAGCGGTAGCAACAGAACCAAATGGAAAAACTGATGATTAAAGCAACAACAACAGTGAGAGCTCCCTCAAGAAATAAATCCCTGACTGAGAGTTAATCATAGATATGGGGGGTTAAGGAGAAGCTGGTCAATACCAGATTAGGACACTGTAGAGTGGCTTCAAATATCAAAGGGCTAATTGAACAATGTGACTTAAACGGTTCCTTTCACACCTGAAATAAGAGTCTCAAGGATTCCATCCAACAATAAGATTTCATAATTCTAATATCATTTGTATTTCAGTCAACTAACTCAGGGGCTAGCAAACAGTGGTCTGGGGCTAACCACCTGTTTTTGTAAATAAAGTTTTATCAGTACACAACTATCCCATTTATTTTGCATATTGTCTGTGGCTGCTTTCAAACTACAACCACAGAGTTGCAAGTGGGGCTACAGGGCCCAGAGCCTGAAATAATTACTCTGGTTCTATAAGAAAAAGTCTGCTGATACCTGAGCTAGGATAACATACACAGACAAATGTGACATTTAAAATATAAATAAGAAGCACCAATTGTTCTCCCACTATAAACAACCAGAAAACTAGACAGAATATGCAAAATTTCAGACACTATTCAACAGGCAGTACAGAGCTAGACTCCCTGAGAGAAGGCATACAATGAGGTTGGCCCTACAAAGGCCAAGACAGCTGGGATTTGTGGAGGCAGATTACCATAAAGAAGAATATTCAGGAAAAAAGCTCCAAAGATCTGATAGCGGTTCTTTTGCAACTGTTCCTAAGCACTAAGCTGCACATTCAAACAGTAAAATTCAACAAGGTCAGGCAGAGAACTACTGGGAGCTATCATTCCAAGAGTTCACCTAAAGCTGGGAGGCAGTCAAGTTCTGAACAGCCAGAGAGAAAAAACATTGTTAAACACCTTGGGCACTGAATAGAGACCATAAAATGACCATACCTCATAAGGAGGAAACCAGTGCTAGCATAAAGTCTATTCTAACCCACACTAATAATCAAGCCTCAGGAAAAAAGTATACTAATAATAATAGGCTGATCTTATTAACTGCCAGTAACTTAACTACCAGCCAATACAAAATTCAACTCTTTAAAGGAAGGAAATAAAATCCAGACTTTCAACAACATTCACAATGTCCAGCAACCAATAAAAAATACCAGACATTCAAGAAGTAGAAAAATGGGACTCATGACTGTAAGAAGTCACTTAACAGAAACAGACATAGAAATGAAAGTAATGATGAAATTAACAGACAAGGCAATTAAAACAGCCATTATAAATATGAATTTAAAGAAAAACACAAACATAAGGACATAAATGGGAGACTTTTTTTTAACTAAGTAAAATTTCTACAGTTCAAATACGCGAAATATAAAATGAAAAATTCGCTGTGAGTTTAACAGCAGATTAAGCACTACCCACAAAAAAAAAGGGGGGGGGGTCAGGGCTTTAAAACACACAATATTAACTATCAAAGCTGAAAAACAAATAATGTGTATAACAAAACATAATAAACAAGCCAAAGTGACTTCTGCAGTCAGCACAGTATCAGGCAATCTAACATACATGCCATTAGTGTCTCAGAATGTGGGAGAGAATGGGAACAAAAATTATTTCAGAATAAGGACCACACTGTCTCCGAGTTTCATGAAATCAATAAACCTGTGATCTAAAGAGTTCAGTGAACCCTAATGCAGCATAAACTAAAAAAAAAAAAAAAACTCACACAAAAATACAACAAAATAAAATTTGTAACAACCAGTGATAAAAAGGAAAATATTAAAAGTGGGCAGAGGAAAAAAAGATACATTACACAAGAAAAAACAATGATAATATTAACTACAGACTTCTCAGCTGAAAATATGCAGGCCAAAAACAATGGAAAAATATGCTAAAAGAAAAAAATAGTTCCCAAATCTAGAATTTTAGATCAAAGATGAATATCCCTCAAAAATTAAGGTAAAATACAGACTTATTTTTAGATGAACATAAGCCAACAGACCTGCAGTAAAATTAATGTAACTAGAATACTTTTCACAAAAGAAGAACAATTACCAGGAATAGGTAACATATAAATAAATATAAAATATTTGTTTTTTCATCTTTAAATTTCTTTAAAGGCTTATTAACTGTTTACAGCAAAATGATAATGCCTTGTGGACTACATGTCAGATATAGAAAGAAAAAAAAAGTATGACAACAATAGCACAAAGGCCAGAAGGAGAAAATGGGAGGTTTTTACATTATAAATAAAGAAGTTTAATATTATTTGAAGGTAAATTGTGGTAAGTAAAAGATGCACATTATAAACCCTTGATCAACCCCTAAAAAGTAAAACAAAGAGGTATATCTAATAAGCCAATTATTCAATAAATGATAATGGAGCCATAAAAAATACTCAAAATAATCCAAAGTAAGTTAAAAAAAGAAAAAAAAAGCAGAGAATGAAAGGAACTAAAACAGACAGGACCAGTAGGGAGAAAAACAAGACAGTGTACTTAAACCCAAGTAAATCAACATAATTATATTAAATATAAATTCTCTAAGTATTACAATTAGAAGGCAGAGATTCTCATCATGGATCTTTTTTTTAAAAGTAAGGCCCAACTGGCCGGGCGCGGTGGCTCACGCCTGTAATCCCAGCACTTTGGGAGGCCGAGGCAGGCAGATCACGAGCTCAGGAGAAAGAGACCATCCTGGCCAACACGGTGAAACTCCATCTCTACTAAAAAAAATACAAAAAATTAGTCAGCGTGGTGGTGGGCGCCTGTAGTCCCAGCTACTCCAGAGGCTGAGGCAGGAGAATCGTGTGAACCCAGGAGGCGGAACTTGCAGTGAGCCGAGATCGCGCCACTGCACTCCAGCTCTGGGCGACAGAGCGAGACTCCGTCTCAAAAAAAAAAAAGTAAGGCCCAGTTACATGTTACCTACAAGAAATACACCTTACATATAAAGACACATTTGGGTTAAGAGTGAAATGACAGAAAAAAGATATACTGTGCAAATTATGAGAGAGCTAAAGGGGCAACATTAATATCAAAGTTGACACCAAGAGAAGTACTATTACTAGGAATAAGGAAAATAAATTGTAACGATAAAAATGTCAATTCTTCAAAAAACATAAAAAATCTCAAATGCATAGGCACCTAATAACACAGCTTCAAAATACATAAAGGAAAAAAATCTGAAAAAGAAAAACAGAAATTCTAAATTATAATTGGAAACTTCAACAGGCCTCCTCTCAGCCATAGAACAAGTAGACATAAAATTAATAAGGATAAAAAAAAACATGAACAACACTATCAACCAAAATAACCAAATTGACATTTATAAAACATTACATCAACAGTAGCAAAATACTTTTTCTTCAAATGCACATGGAACATTCACCGAGAAAAATCATATGCTAGTCCATAAAACAGTGTTCAAGGAGAAATCTGTGGCTCTAAATATTTATATTAGATAGGCAAAAATCCAACATGGGCAACATGACAAAACTTTGTCTCTACTAAAAAAAAAAGAAAAAAAAAAAATAGCCAGGTGTGGTGGCATATGCCTGTGGTCCCAGCTACTCAGGTGTCTGAGGTGAGAGGATCATTTGAGCCCAGGACACTGAGGTTGCAGTGAGCTGTGATTTCTCCACTGCACACCAGCCTGGGTGACAGAGTGACAATGTGTCTCAAAAAATAATAATCATAAAAGGGCATAATATCAGTGATCTAAGCATCTACCCTCAGAAGCTATGAAAGGAAGAAGAAATTAAACCAAAAGTAAATAGAAGAAAGGAAATAATGTGGAAAAAAGAAGAAATATTAATAGATAAGATATAAAACAAATTTGACAATACAGAAAAAAAGAAAACAAAAAACTGGTTCTTTAAAAAGATTAGTAAAATTAATAAATGCTCATTAGACTAATCAAGAGGGAACGAACAGACACACTACCAGTATCAGGAACAGAAGGGGAAGCATTACCACACATTCTAAAAACAGTAAAATGATAGGGGAATTATTACAACTTTTGTGCAATAAAACTCAGGTTAAATGAACAAAATTCCTTTACCAAATTAACAAAGAAACAGAAAACCTGAACAACTCTATATCTATTAAAGACATGGAGGGCCAGGCGTGATAGCTCACACCTGTAACCTCAGCACTTTTGGAGGCCGAGGCGGGTGGATCACCTGAGGTCAGGAGTCCAAGACCAGGCTGGCCAACATGGCAAAACCCCATCTCTACTAAAAATACAAAAACTAGCCAGATGTGTTGACGCGCACCTGTAATCCCAGCTACTTGGGAAGCTGAGGCAGGAGAATATCTGGAACCCAGGCCGTGGGGGGAGGGGTACAGAGGCTGCACTGAGCCGAGATGGCGCCACTGCACTCCAGCCAGGGCAATAACAGCGAAACTCGGTCTCAAAAAAATTTTAAAAAGACATGGAATTCATGGTTTCAAACCTTCCCACAAGAAAATCTCCAAGGCAATATAGCTTCACTGGTGAATTCTATGGAACATCTAAGGAAAATATATCACTAGCCCTGCACAAATTCTTTCAGAAAACAAAGGACAGACTATTTCCAAAACTATTTTGTGACACCAGCATTACCCATGATACCAAAACCGAGATTTTAAAAAATGTACATGCCAATATCCCTCATAAACACAGATGAAAAAGCCATTAACAAAATATAAGCAAATCAAATCTAATAACACATAAAATAATACACCATGAGCTTAAGTAAGGTTTGTCATGGAATTCAAGCTTAGTCCAACATTTAGAAACCCATCAGTATAATTCACCATATTAAAAGAACAAAACCTATGATCATCTCAATAGATGCAGAAAAAAACATTTAACAAAAATCAACACCCACCTTCATGGATTTTTTTTTTTTTTTTTGAGACAGTCTCACTCTGTCACCCAGGCTGGAGTGCAGTGGCGTGATACTCGCTAGCTGCAACCTTCACCTCCCGGATTCAAGAGATTCTCGTGCCGCAGCCTCCTGAGTAGCTGAGATTACAGGCGTGTGCCACCATGCCAGACTAATTTTTTGTATTTTTAGTAGAGACGGAGTTTCGCCACGTTGGCCAGGCTGGTCTCGAACCCCTGACCTCAAGTGATCCACCCACCTCGGCCTCCCGAATTGCTGGGATTACAGGTGTGAGCCCAGTGGCTTTCACAGTATTTTAAAAACTAAGAATTAAAGAGAACTTTCTCAACCTTACGGGGATATCAGAACATTCAAAGCTAATGTCAACGATGAGAAGAGTGAATATTTTCTGCCTAAGAATAGGAACAAGACAAGGATGTATACTCTGACTACTTCTATTCAATACTGCCCTGCAGGTCCTAATCAATACAATGAAGCAAGAAAAAGCAGTAAAATACAAATTACAAAGAAAGATATAAACCCATCTGTATTTGCAGAAAACACCATCAGGTACATTTTTAAAACTCCAAGGACTTACAAAAAAAGCTACTACAACTAACAAAGCTTAGGAAAGTTGCAGTATACAGAATCAACATCCAAAAATTAATGGCATTTCTATATACTAACAGTAAACATGTCAAAAAATACTCTCAAATGGCCGGGTGCAGTGGCTCACACCTGTAAACCTAGCACTTTGGGTAGCCAAGGCAGGCAGATCACTTGAGGTCAGGAGTTCAAGACCAACCTGGCCAACATGGTGAAACTGTCTCTACTAAAAATACAAAGAAATTAGCCAGGCATGGCGGCACACACCTGTAATCCCAGCTACTGGGATTCTCCTGGCTGAGGCAGGAGAATTGCTTGAACTGGAGAGGCAGAGGTTGCAGTCAGCTGAGATTGCACCACTGCACTCCAGCCTGGGTGACAGAGTGAGACTCTGTGTCCAAAGGAGGTGGGGGGTAATACTCTAAAATAATAGCCATCAAAACAGCATTGAAAAACACAACCTACTTAGGAATATATATGATAAAAATATGTTCCAGATCTATATACCAAGAACTACAGAACAACGTTGAGAGAAATTAAGTATCTAGAGGAATGAAGAGCCAGATCATGTTCATGAACTGAAAGATTTAAAATCATTAAAATGTCCATTTTCCCAATTTGATCTACAGATTCAATACAATCACAAATAAATCCCCATAGAAAAAAAAAATTTAATTGACAGGCTGATCCTAAAACTTACATTGAAATGCAAAACACCCAGAAGAACCAAAACAATTTTTAAAAAGAACAAAGTCAGATAATTTATCCTAACTAATTTCAAGACATATTATAAAATTTCAGTAATCATCACAGTGTTGTACTAGCACAACAGACATGTAGATCAAAGGAACAGAATGCAGAGCCCAGAAAAAAACAAGGCACACACACATTCCGTTAATTTTTAACAAAGATTCGAAGGTCATTCAACAGGAAAAGTCTTCAACAAATGATGTTTAAATAATTTGCCATACATATGCAAAACAAAACCAGAACGTCAATCCTTACCTCACACCATATAAATTAACTCAAAATTAGTTACTGGATTGCAAGCGTAAACCTAATTAACTAACGCTGTAAAACTTCTGAAGAAATCATAAGAAAAAAACTTTCCTACTTTGGGATGGCAAAGATGTTTTAGGACATGAAAAGAATAGACTATTTTTAAAAAGTAATATTGGACTTAATGAAAATTTAAAACTTTTGTTCTTCAAAGAACACAGTGAGAAAATGAAAAGGCACACCACAAATTAGAATACATTTGTAATAAATCTATCTGCCAATGAACTTGTATCCAGGATATTCCAAGAATTATTCCAAATCAAATAAGAAAACAACCTGATTTTTAAATTGGGCAAAAGATGTGAAGAGACATTTCCCAAAAGACATAGCACATGCAATGATGTTAAACTTCATTTGTTATCAAAGAATTACAAACTGAAATAAGTTACTACATACTGCACATCCCTAATTCAAAAATCCAAAATGCTCCAAAATCAAAACTTTTCACATGCCAACATGACACTCAAAGGAAATTCCAAATTTTAGATTTTCAGAGTAGGGATGCTCAACCAGTGTAATGCAAATATGCCCAAATCTGAAAAAATCCAAAATCCAAAACACCTCTGGTTCCAAGAGTTTTAGATAAATGATTCACAACGTGTACCACACACCACAAGGATGGCTGAAATTTTTAAAAATTCATTGTACTACATGTCGCAAGAATGCAGAGCAATCAGAACTCCCATACTAACTGGTGGGATATTAAATGATACAACCATTTTTTGCAAGTTTGGCAGTTCTTTATAAAGTGAAACTCCTAGTTATTTACAAAAATAAAAATATATGTTCCACACAAAAAGCAGTACATTAATTTTCACAGCCAACAGCAAATTGTGGCATATCCAGAAAAGAGACTATTATTTAGGGGGAAAAAAAAAAAAAAGCTACCTAAGCAATAACATGAAACCAGAACTAAGGATTACATACTATATGATTCCATTTATTAAAAATTCTACAAAGGGCAAAATGATTCTATAGTAACAGCAGATTAGCAGCTGCCTGGAGGGGAGGAAGGCTGAGGGGCAAGGGGGAGACCCTGACTGCAAAAGGACATGTATGAACTTTTCTGCATCGTAAAAATGTTCTCTACTTTGATTTCAGTGGTTTCACAGACGTATACATTTGTCAAAATTCTGAAACCATATACTTAACATGAGTATCTTTTATTGTATGTAAAGTATGTCTCAATAAATATAATAAAAAATGTACGTATTAATGGAAGAATCCATGTAAACAATCTCTCAAAGGAAAGAAACTACTCTTTTTTTTTTTTTTGAGATGGAGTCTTGCTCTGTCGCCAGGCTGCAGTGCAGTGGATTGATCTCAGCTCACTGCAACCTCCGCCTCCCGGGTTCAAGCGATTCTCCTGCCTCAGCCTCCAGAGTAGCTGGGACTACAGACATGAGCCACCTCCCCCAGCTGATTTTTGTATTTTTAGTAGAGATGGGGTTTCACCATGTTGGCCAAGATGGTCTCAATCTCTTGACCACCCACCTCAGCCTCCCGAAGTGCTGGGATTACAGGCGTCAGCCACTGTGCCCAGCCCAAAACAAACTACTTTTAATAAAACCAAAGTATCATCTTGCGCATCTCCTAGGTAAGTGTAAATCTTGTAGAAAGTATACACAATATTTTCAAATAAATTATTTTCATGTCTGACTATTCCAAGACACTGGTTAAATGATCTGTATATGTTAGCCTTAACTAAAAGAGAATTCTTGTGAAATTTCTGGGAACTGAACTCTCTTTTTAATAAAGTTTATTAGTGACATTAAGATGGTTCGCTTCCCAGCTGCAGCAACAGACTATAAACAGAAACGTATATTATTTATGAGGCAGGCACTGTCTACACAAATATGAATGGCTCCTTCACCAATAGTAACATACACTTTACACTGCTGTGGATAACAACATGCCCACTTAAAGAACTACATCTCCCAGCCTCCTTCAAGTTAAGTAAGGCCTTGAAGTATCGCCAGAAGTGCTGTAGGGAACTTGCTGGAGGTTTCCTTAAAGGACAATGTGTCCTTCCCACAGTTCCACCTCCTTCTAACCTAGAATGCAACCTTGATGACTGGAGTCTGAACAGCCATCTTGAACTATATGCTACTAATGGCATAAACTAAGAACAGTGTAGTAACAAGACAGAAAGAATCCAGATCCCCTGATAACCAAATCAGTTGTAAAATGCATGCCTCCAAGCTGCCTGCAAAGAAAAAGAGATTTCTTTTTAAGCTGTCTATTTTTAAATAAGCATATGATGTGATACTAAATCTTTTTGATATTATAATAACTGGCTTATTTTTTAAAAAACTAAAAGGCTTTTATCAAGGTGATCGTTTTTATTTTTTAGATCACATGGTTATGTAGGTTTAACCCTGCCCCACTCATCAATCAAAACAATAAACTATCTTTCTAATTTTTCATTTTCCAAATGATTCCTCAATTTGGAACAGTGTAAGAGAAAAAAAAAAATCTATTTCCCTATCTCTGGGAAGAAATTTTAGGCTGTATATTACTCCATTAATCTCTGATGAAACTTTAAAAAAACGTAAACTGTATTATCACTCCATTAATCTCAGGCAAATCTATATGCTCCAGTGATTTCTACCTTAGCACTTGTACTAAATTATATGGTCTACACTGTTAATTTTTAAAAGGCTCAGAAAAGAAAGAGACCAATAATGTTTGGAATAGCTAGGAGGAGCTTCACTGAAGTCCTAAAAGAATTTACATAGAAGAAAAACATAAAATACAAATGTACTCCTGGTTAAAAGTTCAGGCTCTGAATCAAGAGACTCAGCTCCTGTGTGACCTTGGACAAACTACTTAAATTTCTTGCTTCAGTGTTCTTATCTGAAAAATGAGAATAGTAGAACTTACCTCAAAAGGACCTTGTGAGCATGAGAAAATGCATGTAGCTGGTAGTTAAGCAATGCCAAGCCTGCAGCAAGCACTCTTCACAAACAGCAAAAGCTCTGAGGTAAGAACATGTAAAGGCCTGACTTGAAATACAGATTCCTTTTAGTGAGTGGCTGGAAATTTTATTATAAAAAGAAAAAGAACGGCCGGACGCAGTAGCTCACACCTGTAATCCCAGCACTTTGGGAAGCCAAGGTGGGCGGATCACCTCAGGTCAGGAGTTCAAGACCAGCCTGGCCAACATTGTAAAACCCTGTCTCTACTAAAAATACAAAAATTAGCCTGGCGTGGTGGCACGTGCATGTAGTCCCAGCTACTCGGGAGGCTGAGGCAGGAGAATCACTAGAACCCAGGAGGCAAAGGTTGCACTGAGCGAGATCACACCACTGCACTCCATCCTGGGTGACAGAGCGAGACTCTATCTCAGAACAAAAAAAAAAAAAAAAAAAAAAAAAAAAGGAAGAAAAAGAAAACAAAAGGCTTTTTAGAGATTAAACACTTGAAAAATAAACTCACAGAAGAAATCTGGATACCCATATAGATGAAAAGATGCTCATAATCTCACTAGAAATCCAAAAATTGAAAATTTAAATATTGAGGGTTTTTTGTTTGTTTGTTTCGTTTTGTTTTTTGTAGAGGCAGAAGTTAAAATGAGTAAGTTCCATTACAGGCAGGGACAGAAAAAGATGGGCATTATATATTGTCCATAGAAATGTAAACTGACACATCTTTTGAAACTGTTTATGGCTATAGCTTTCCAATTTTAATGCATAACTGTACTGCACTGCAAAAAATTGAAAGAATCTTAACGTTTCTCATAGTTGATGGTTAAACAAACAACAGTACATCCATCTTATGAAACAGGATACAACTGTTCAAAAATGTAATAAAAATGAGTAAACTATATATAAATTTACTGACATAAAAATACTTTAACACAATGTTAAGCGGAAAAAGCACGTTGCAGGAAAAGGTGGAGAATTATTTCTTATCTGTAATTTTTTTAAGTACAAATCTGTCCATCACCAACAGAATGCATAAACTGTGATATGAGAACTACAACTGTAGAACTGTGGGAATATAACATTAAAGGCAGTTTGCGAAAGAATATGATTCAATATTAAAAATTCAAAAACATGTAAAACTATAAATACATATGTAATTAAAGCTTTAAAAATTAAAGAATGAACACATGAAATTGAAGTAAGAGTTACTTTTGAAGGGAGAGAAAAGAGAATGGGAGAGGAAGAGCACAGACAGGACTCCATAAATGGTGAAAAGTTCTTTCTCTCAAACTGGGTATTAGGTACATGGGTGTTCACTGTATCATGAATCTTTCTACTTTATGTGTGATTTGCACATGCTCTTTTTAACTACTGAATATCTAATAAAACAATTTTGACACATGCGAAAGCAAGAAAAAAACTTGGAATAACACAAATTACCTCTGGAAGTTACCTTCCTGAAGGTGATCCTTCATGTTTTATGTTAGACACTTTCATATTGTTTGAATCTGACACTAATTACGTAAAATTGTATTAAATTTTTAAAAGAAATTACTTTTCCACTAAAATTGTAATTATGAAAATTATAAGCACATGGGAAATATGTTAGTGAGTACAGTGAATAAAGAATTCTATTTGCACTGTGATCATATCTATGTACAAAAATGTGCACGTTAACAAAAACAGAAGAATTGGGGTAAATCTGATCTAATGGAGTGGCTGGAACATGGGCAAATGTTTTACAGTTTTCATTTCTTGGAAGTTGTATTTCTTGGAAATATTTTGTATTTCATTAGTACTACCTCACTTGCAGAGAAAGTAAAAAAAAATGACAACTGCAGGAAAGCCAACTCTTTACCTTCAGGGTAGCCAAGTGAAAAATCTCCCCACATAGGAAGGCTGAATTAATTTACACTGATCTACAACAGACAGTACACACCATGCCAATAAGTGCCCTCAGAACAACTGGAAAGGGCCCCCATCACACCAAGGAGATTACATCAAAAGGTTCTGAAGTGCATATGTCCATTTTAGCGCTTAAGTGAGCACTGCTGATGCACATAAAAGCCCAACAGTTGGGGTTGCACTCCTGAACACAAGGAGCCCAGGAATGTGCTGAAAAAAGGAAAAGGGGGTATGGAGAGAGAGGCATGGAATGAGGAAGGAAAAATTTCTCCAACATGTGAGGCAAAAATACAACATGGCATAGTAATTACACACTCAATAACAACAACAAAAAAAATGTACACTCAGAAAGCTAAGTGCCAAGGAAACAAAGAATAGAATGATAGGAACAAAAATTTGAAGGAAACCAAAATCAATATAAGGAATAGGTACCAATGATAAACATTGGTTTGTGGTCTCTACAAATGCCCCCGCTATCCTATCCACTGGTTCCCCAAATCTGGCCATTTCCACAAAGGCATGAAGCAAAACAGGCGGAATGTCTATTTCACCCTCTTACCAAAAATATCACTGATTTGAAATTAATATAAACAAAACCTTCATGGAAAAAATTAAACAAGAATATCCCAAAGCAGATCTGCAGGAGGAAAATGCATCTGCTTTCTGAGCTTACCACTACTAAAAGTAGACGCTCTAGGTAACAAAGGCTGATACAGAGCCAACTGCTGTGAGGTTACCCTTTTCTTTCTTCCTATTAGGACTTTTCCATGCCCATTTCTTACAACCAAACTTTCATGAATCTTCCCCTACCAAAATTCACACCTCCAATCACCACCGTCTCCACCCACGACCTGTCAAAGGCCCCACTCTACTCATCTCACAAGACTTGCCTTCTCCTTTCTTCCCCACCTTTTTTCTCTGCCCCTCCCTTCCCTTATAAAACCTACTCTTATTGCCTCAAATATTTTCTGGAGGCCGGGCATGGTGGCTCATGCCTGTCATCCCAGCACTTTGGGAGGCCGAGGCAAGTGGATCACTTGAGGTCAAGAGTTCAAGACCAGCCTGGGCAACACAGTGAAATCCTGTGTCTCTACAAAAATACAAACATTAGCCGGGCATGGTCATGGGTGCCTGTAGTCCCAGCTACTCAGGAGGCTGAGGCGGAAGAATCACTTGAACCTGAGAGGCAGAGGTTGCAGTGAGCCGAGACTGTGCCACTGTACTCCAGTCTGGGCAACACAGAGAGACTCTGTCTCAAAAAACAAAAAAAAAAAAAAAAAAACTCTGGAAACAGGCAGATTATAAATACTAACGTTTGACGTTTGTTTTCACTTTCTTTTCACTACTCCCTGCTTTAAAACTGTGATTTCTGTAGGGTTTAACAGCAAGAACCCAGGCTCAGTGAATACTTTCCTATAGACACATTTGTGATCAAAGCTTAAGTCTACTGCTTAACAATTTCAGCAGATAGATGTTGCCAACTGTTCCTCCGTTTTGCATACACAAGAATGCAAATGCCATAAAACCAAGAACATCTGTTTATCATTTGATTCCTGTTCTATGGCATATTTATAATTGATCACCAAAGCCTGTCAACTCTACCTCCAAAATATTACTCGATCCATTTCCTTCTCTCCATTCCTACACCGGCCCTGCATTATTTCTCACACACAGACTGTTCTAAGAGCTTCTTCCTGCCTTTGGTTTTTCCCCTATGACAATCCATACTCCACAGGGCCCACATGGGTTTTCTCTCTAAAACATAAATCTGATCATGCCATTATCCTCTCTAAAACACTTCAGGCATTCCTCTGTGCATACAGAATTAACTCCCAACTCCTTCATGTCCTTCATTCTGGCCATCAATCATCACATTATCTTCTACCTATTAAAAAATAGGTATTAAAGGAAAGGTAAATTTAATAAAAGAGAATATTTGCAATGATGTCCAAAAATGTTGTATGATCTATTATTGTATTATTTACATAATTATTTATATAACTAAAAAATTCATTCGCCTCCATCATACAATATTATCACCAAATTCAAACTTTTACAAAATGGCTAAAGAGTTATGTTCATGTAACATATTAAAACTAGACTGGGCTGTTTATTTCTATTTTCAATTCCAAAATTAAAATATAAGGTAGATTACAAGGAATCTAAATCAATAGATATTTTCTAAAATGGGTGTTAACATATATAACTAAATTTCTCACAGCTTTCTGGAAATTGTTAAAGTCAGCTCTGTGGGTTCTTAACAGCATATCACACCTACCATATGAGAAAGTTTGGCAACAAAATCAAAGTTACTTTAGAAGATAAACGCCTACCTTAGTGATTCCCACTTGTTTTTCCATCTGGAATATTCCTTGAGTTTACCATGTAAACCACTAACACAAGCTATTCATCTCAACATTCATTAGAAAAGTTTCCTAAAATAGGTAATTCTTCTACTTCAAATCAAATTTACACAATTTACTAAAGCCAGCTTATTAGCTTATATATAACAAACTATGGATTCTCATGAGAATCATTTCACTGTTTAATTAAATGTTATAGGATCTTGCAGATTCAAGAATAGCACCATCTGTCTCGGTTGCAAAGCTCAGTTTCACAACCTTATCACCAAATAGCAACAAAATATCATTTTCATACATATCTCTCTCAAGTAATTTATAGACAACTAATGAATGTAGTCTATTTGGGATCATGAAACCTGATTCAATCTGTGCAGATGATTACACTTTGTAGATTAAAGAGACATACTTTGAAAACTGTGTTTTTAGTAACTGAAATGTTAGTTAAGAACTTGTATCTCAGGAGGCAAATATTTGCACTCTTTAGTTTCTAAGATGAAGATCCATGCTCTGATATAAATTCTAAATGCTAACGGCTCAGGTGTCATAAATCTGCAAATTTTTAAAGTACCTTTTCTTATCTGTTTAGAGTAACTATTATGTAGCTAAATTTTCCTAAAATATCTATAGCTCTAGGATTACACAACAACACTTTCTGACAGGATTTCCATTCTCTTTTATTATGTAAAAAAACTTTAAAAAAATTATAAATTAAACTATCTATGTAATCTGAAGACCAAAAAAAGTAAAACTGACTGAGGAAAGGTCTAAAAATCTCATTATATTTCTGAAGTGAAAAACAGAAATAATACTTGCCACTGCAACCTGTAATCTAAACAACTAGCAGAGACATCCCTACTACAGGTAAAGGGTCCTCTGCACCTCCTCCCACACCAACTACTCAGGCAAACTACTACAAAGTATAATTCTAAATTCTATTGTGCTCATCTCCAACTGTGGAAGAAACTACTGAGACAACATGTATGGGCTAGCTACTAGCTAGCTTACTAGGCAGTCTCCAATGAATAAAGCAACACCAAGTGGTCAAAGGTAAGAAGTTGGATATCATACAAACCAAACTTCAGTTTAAACCGTAAGAGATTATCTCAACAGGATACATTTATTTATCCCAAGACTCTAAAATGAGCCTCAATTTGATGCCTGACTCTTGCTAGTCAGACAGAAGACACAACATAGAATTCTACTCTACCCTTAGGATAATTTGCCTTGATCCTCAAAAAGCAAAAATACCACTACCACTTAATTGGTCCCAATATCCTGTCTTGCCAATCAATAGATTGCTAAACCCACTTCCACTGAAGCTGTATGAAAACAAAGTACACTGAACCACTAGACTCAGAACCTGAGAAGGCAGAGATTCAAGCAAAGCTGGAATTCCTGGCATACATTCACAATGTATGTACGCCAATATACCCAAAATGGAGCTTTCCCTGGGCTTTCACTCATCAGCAGCAAGGCCCCCATCAGAAGGGTACTAAACTGTTAACTCTTAGGCAGCAGTTTAGCGCAAAAAGCAGAACTAAAACAATAAACTGCAAAGAGAAAAGACACTGACTAAAGAGGTAAACTTTAAAATAAGATTTTCTGGGGTAGTCAGCTCAACTGTCTCTAAAAGCAATTCCAAAGGAAAAGGACCAAAAAACTATTATAAACAATGGCAACATTATTTGATCCATTTCAAGGGGGCCTACTTTGAACAATCCTTCTCATTTCAGCAGATCCGTGTTAGTTCTGATATTTCTAGTTCAAAATCAGTTTTATACTTGTGAAGTTGTAAAACTCTTTAAAACCTTTAAAGGAAACTAACAAAAATAAAATGATTGCTGCAATCAACTTGCAATATTTTGCAAAACAAAATGGAAAATTTCTAGCTAAAATTTTAAAAACTGATTTTTATTTGGGCTCAAGCTCACTACTTTTAATCCTTGAACTCAAAAAACACTCAAGTTATAAGACCGAGATTGTTTCCCACTTCCTTCACTTACTCCTTTCTTAGATCATCACATCTTGTATTTCTAAGAGGTGTCTTAAATCTTTTCTAGTACTAACACTATCGACTGGGTTTTTGATAACCATCCTCCAGCCAGGCTTGTTTTATCAACTTTTCTTGTATCTTACATCTTTCCTTCTGTCTTTCCACTATTGTTGCTCCAAAGTCAACAAACACAAATCTACCTTTCAGGCTCTTACCCTCCCCTACTCCCCAATTCCTGCTTGCTTCACAATCAACCTCTGAATCAAACTTAAAAGTAAGCTGCACACAATGGTGCACGCCTGAAATTCCAGCTACTCCAGAGGCTGAGGCAAGAGTTCAAGTCCAGCCTGCGTAACACAGCAAGACCCCACTGCCCATCTAACCCCCATCTCTAGACAGATTAGATAGACAGACAGAACTGCAGTGTCTGTACTGGCTTATCTTGCTATTCATTCATTCCTCAACCCACTTATCCGAGATTCTACCCTCAACAGTCAAATAGAATTATTTGAACTACCGAGCTGCCCAAATAGCAAACTTCCCATCTCTCACTCCTTACACCTCTCCCCTTCAAGGTTCACCACGATTGTCTTTGAAAATCACTGTTATTTCATTTCTTTACTTTTATGTCAGAGAAAGCAAATCAGATTGTCTATTTAAAGCACATATAACCTATATCTTCACAACTTAAAAGCCTAGGCTTCACGAGAAGTAACCCTGAACCAAAATCGAATTTGTTTTCAATGCACAGAATTTAAACTATGAAGGGTTACACAGTTCAACAATTCTAATTTGTCTGTTTAAGAGAGCAGTCCTAGAAAGGCTTTTAAACACATTATTAAATGTAATACCATTTAACACACTTGTTTTTCCTCAATTCACTTCTCATAATAGTTTCTATATCGTCTTGGATTATCTCCCATTTTAGTTTCATATCCCATCTGCTCATTTAAGATTCACGTCTGTCCAGTTTCTGAAATATTTGTCACTTTAGTCGTTAGCATTTTGCGTAATATAGCACTTTTTCAAAGTTCAGAACTGAATTATTTTAGAAAACTGAAAATTATTTTAACATCACTTCTTAATCTAAATTGGCCTGCCCACACTTCAAATTTTCCACCTAATAAAAATTCAATTTCAGTAAGTCTTTGTACTGTTTTTTAAAAGAAAGCCAAGAACTAGGACCATAAATTAGAAGTGTTCTCCTACATATCACCTCAATAAAGATCCTCAAGAATAAAGACTAGGAATTGTCAAGCTTCCAAAGAATGCCCTTCCCCTTCTTCTCTAGCAAGCCACATCCATCCATTCCTTCAACATCCAGTTTTAAAACTCCCCTTTTGGGTTTCTCTGGCTACAAGGTATTATCAGATATTATGCGGTCCATGTCACTCTCCCTCTGCAGAAACTAAATAGTGCGTGTAGATCTTTTTTCCGCATATCAGTCTAGCCCTTTTGTTAACCCAAGCTAGATTTTAATAATTTCTGATGTACATTATTCCAAAATACATGTCTCAAATTTATCTAACATAGCATATAATACATTAACATTTCTAAGTATTTGTTTCCTGGCTACCCCATCCAATCTCAGCCCTAATTTCCTTTTCATCTCATTGGATCTCAGAAGTCCTCATTTAGCAAACATAATAACCAGCAGAAAGCTTGTTTCCAGGGCTGAGTGAAGGAGAGGAAAGAGAAAGGAAGTGCTAAAAGGCAAAGAAATACACAGTCTTTTCCTGATGACATCACAGAACCTGCCACTAGTATCAGCAAAGAGAAAGCAGCAGTGGGTGCCTGCAAGCAGGGAAAGGAAAACCTGCCTTAAAAACTGCTGCTCTTCCCACAGGGAGCCATCCTCACCTCTCCACACTCTTCAAGCCTTTTTCACACAGCAATCCTCTCCCTGGCCTAGAAGAGGGGCTATAGCTCCCGCTGCCTGCAGCAGAGAAGTGTCTGCTCTGACTGCCAGGACTATAAGTCAGAGAAAAGGTGCTCCTGACACTCTACATGAGAACACTAAGTGTAAGTTCATTCCCATAAAAAACGGCTGCCATAAATAGCATTTGAGTTTTATAACGCACCTAATTAAGTACAATATACAAGGTAAATAGACTAACCATCATTTGTAGCAACAGAAGGGAGTTTTGTGAAAACAAACTTACAAATTAACTTTTTCTAATATTTTAGAACACAGGAGACAACCTACATGTAAAATTCTAAACCTCTAGATACAACTTAAGACACTATTCATACTCAACATGACTAATACAAACGCTACAGATTTGTGGGAGGGCTTTCCCTCCTTCAACAAGGCTAAACAATATTTTTAGATACTGCCACATTATTAAACAGAAAATAGAAATTAGCCAGTAGCTGCGTTCTCTCTATTCAAAACACAGTAAGGGTTGTGACATGCGTGTCAAACTAAAACATGATTTAGTCTTTAAGAAGAAAAATATATTTATTAAGTACTATTCCTGACATTCCCTGAGACAAATCTCAAAATGTTAATAGAACTGCTATTTAAAGTTCAAAGAGCACTCCAGAGCTGCCAAGGAATTAATAGCTTAAACTACCAAATAAGAGCCACAGTTCAATTCCCAATCTCAGCCAGCTACAGCTCAGAGTTGGTATAGCAATATCACCCAGCGCATTAAAGGCACACCATGCAACTGTGAATCATATATGGTTGTAACGAAAAACTGTTAAAAACTAAAGATAAATTTCAAGTTTTTCTTCTCAATCTTGGCTTATTTATGAGGAAAGACACAAGAACAATTTAATCCTCTGCTCCCTAGAAAAAAATACAAACTCACACATAAATGCTATACTTAAAACAAGTCATTTTACCATTCCAACTTCCTGGTTAACTGCCTCGGGCTACTCTGTAACTTTAGTTGTAATTTACGAAAGGTCTCTTCCTATTAAAGAACATTATGTAGTCATCCAAAGTGCCTTCCTTAAAAGGTACTCAAAATGATTTTTCACACCTCCTGCCCTCCAAATTAACAGCGAGTTTACAGGAGAAACTGAGGCACAGAACTATTATGTGATTAAGCTGGCGAGTCACTAGTAAAAATGTTTAATACAACTCAAGTTTCCCTATTACCAGTTCATTTCCCATTTTACTGGGCTCACAGAAAATAATCTTTTAAACGCTGAACAAAAGCCCTGCTTAAAGAATGAAAGTAAGGGAATTCTGGATCAAGCCCCCAAACAAAATCCCCAGAAGGCTCAAAAATCTATAGGTTGCCTACTATGCTACAGAAAATATAAATACTAAATGAATTCCTATTCCTTTGAGGAGTAAGAACATGTCCCATGATCAGTTGGAATTGTCTTTAATAAGGAATTTCTAGACTTCATCTAAAACATTACCAAGCCACAGTACATACAGTCTAGATAAAATATATTCAGAACACAGAGTTAATCATCAAAATAAGCTGAAATAAAAACAGCACGCTTGTGATCAAGACCCAAATCATCAATAAGAGCTCCCTTGAGGAATGGAGAATAGCTGTCCAGGAATTCATTCACTTAACAGATAGTTAACGAGCACCTAGCAAAGATGATTCCGACAGGGTCATTCTTCTGCAGAAGCTCATCTGATTATCAGAGGTACACAGAGAGAGGTACACAGAGGGAGGTACACATCAGGTGCCAGGGTAACTAGTTCTGCCTGTGGTAGTCAGAGGAGGTAACATTTGAACTTCTTCATAAGTAGGACTGTGCCAGGCTTATATGCAGGCACAAATACTAGGAGCTAGTTCCAGAGTTAGATATATGTATGTTTTTCCTTATTTCTCTTTAGGACATGAAAATTCAATAGTTAGAATTGTCAACATAAAATGTTTTGTCAAACCAATTATACTATTTTAAATACCTTATTAGCTCTCATATTAAGTTCACATAGGTTTAATCATCCTTCTTAATAAAATAATAATGAACTATGAAGAAGCCTCCTGTATTATACTCAAAAATACTTCCTCATACTCACACCTGTAATCCCAGTACTTTGGGAGGCCAAAGGGAAGGATCATTTGAGGCCAGGAGTTTGAAACCAGCCTAAGCAACATAGTGAGACCCTATCTCCCCTCATCCCCCCCTGCCCCGCAAAGGAAAAAAAAAAAAAAAAAAACTTCCTCATAAATTTGTCAATGTTCTTTAAGGGAGAAAAAAAGAGCACAATAATTATTCAGTTTAATATCCTTTTAGATTACCAATTTTTGAAATTTCTACTCAATATCATAAAACTTGTTTACAATAACATTTTATTTGAAATAAGTCTGCTACTCAAATTTAATTTTAATATCAAATGTCTTAAATACATTCAACTCAGTGACAATACAAATTAAGACTTATTAAGTAAAAAGATCTAATGAAGACTTAAAAGGAAATATTTTCCTGCTTTACCTTCTCCTATCAATTTTTTCCCCCATCAACTTTTATTTTAAGTTCTGGGGTACATTTGCAGGTTTTGTTACATAGGTAAATGTGTGCCATGGTGATTTGCTGCACAGATTTCCCATCACCTAGGTTTTTTGTTGTTGTTTTTTTGTTTTGTTTTGTTTTGTTTTGAGATGGAGTCTCGTTCTGTCGCCAGGCTGCAGTGCAGTGGTGCGATCTCGGCTCACCGCAACCTCCACTAACTCCCTGGTTCAAGCGATTCTCCTGTCTCAGCCTCCCAAGTGGCTGGGATTACAGGCACATGCCACCACACCCAGCTACTTTTTGTATTTTGAGTAGAGACGGGGTTTCACCATGTTGGCCACAATGGTCTCGATCTCCTGACCTCTTGATCCGCCAGCCTTGGCCTCCCAAAGTGCTGGAATTACAGGCCTGAGCACTGCACCCGGCCTATCACCTAGGTATTAAGCCCAGCATCCATTAACTATTCTTCCTGATGCTCTCCCTCCTCCCCACCCCCCCAATCTACTTTTAAAGTTAAAGCCACAAATTTAAACCATGCAAAAAAAAAGACACAAATGAAATTTTGATGCAATCAACTCAAGGGGATCCTTTAACAGTAATGGAGGCAGAGAACAGTGGCTCACACCTATAATCCCAACATTTTGGGAGGCTGAGGTGGGAGGACTGCTTGAGGCCACTGCACTCCAGCTGGAGTGACACAGGGAGACTATCTCAAAAACAAAAAAGAAAAACAGCAATGGAATTTTACTATACTGAAAAACAGTACAAAATGTAGAAAGCTGTCAGCCAAGGCTCTGTGCTATTTCAAAGTAGTAGAATTACAGTTTTGATAAGATTCTACACCACAATTCATCTAGAATGAGAAATAAACATTCAGAAACATACATAGTAAACCAGAGTATGGAAATGCCAATGAAATAACATTTTCCCTTAGACACAACTGATTCTCCTGTCATCTATAAAGAGGTCAACGAAAAAATAAAAGGTATTTTTCTTTTTTTTACCAAACTAAAATCAAAATATATTCTAAAAAACACTTTATTAACTTAAAAAAAGGAGGACAACTCTACTCCAACAAAGATAACTACAACATGCTAATATAAAAGCAAGAAAAACAAAGAGTTCCTAAAGGAGGATTATTACAGCCACCTGATGAGGATAAAATATATTCTATACTACAGATAATCTGGTTTTTTTTTTTTTTTTTTTTGAGACAGAGTCTCGCTCTGTCGCCAGGCTGGAGTGTAGAAGCGCCATCTCAACTCACTGAAACGTCTGCCTCCTGGTTCAAGCGATTCCCCTGTCTCAGCCTCCCAAGTAGCTGGGACTACAGGTGCGCACCACCACACCCAGCTAATTTTTTTCTATTTTTAGTAGAGACAGGGTTTCACCATGTTGGCCACAATGGTCTCGATCTCCTGACCTCGTGATCCACCCGCCTTGGCCTCCCAAAGTGCTGGGATTACAGGTTTGAGCCACCATGCCCAGCCAGATAATCTTAAAGTTCAGTAATACAACAATGGAGTAAGGAACAAGAATTTAAAACTACTTTTTTTTTTTTTTTTTTTTTTTTGAGACGGAGTCTCGCTCTGTCGCCCAGGCTGGAGTGCTGTGGCCGGATCTCAGCTCACTGCAAGCTCCGCCTCCCGGGTTCACGCCATTCTCCTGCCTCAGCCTCCTGAGTAGCTGGGACTACAGGCGCCCGCCACCTCGCCCGGCTAGTTTTTTGTATTTTTTAGTAGAGACGGGGTTTCACCGTGTTAGCCAGGATGGTCTCGATCTCCTGACCTCGTGATCCGCCCGTCTCGGCCTCCCAAAGTGCTGGGATTACAGGCTTGAGCCACCGCGCCCGGCCTAAAACTATTTTTCTATCAACTAAAGCAAAGACAGAAAACGCTGATGTACATAAGTGACTTCATACTTAAAAATTGGACAGGCATACATATTTCATTCATGCAAATAAGTCTGAATTCAGAATTCCTCGTTTATGTTAATATTTACTAAGATTAATGAAATATCATCTCCCTTATGTAACGAAGTGAATTCCCCCAACAGAACAAAGCTAACACCTTTAAATCTTTCAAATAAACAATGAAAGCATATACTATAAAAGAAAATTATCAGCCGGGCGAGGTGGCTCGCGCCTGTAATCCCAGCACTTCGGGAGGCCGAGGCGGGCGGATCACAAGGTCAAAAGATACAGACCATGCTGGCCAACATGGTGAAACCCCGTGTCTTCTAAAAAATACAAAAACTAGCTGGGCATATAAGTGGCATGAGCCTGTAGTCCCAGCTACCCGGGAAGCTGAGGCAGGAAAAACGCTTGAACCCGGGAGGCAGAGGTTGCAGTGAGGCAACTTCACACTACTGTACTCCAGCCCAGAAACACAGCAAGACTCCGTTTTGAAAATAAAGAAAAGAAAGGAGGAGGAGGAGAGGGAGGGAGGGAGGGAAGGGAGGGAGGGAGGGAAGGGAGGGAGGGAGGGAGGGAGGCAGGGATAGCTGAACAAGCTCAGAAAGAAGTTAAATGACTCAGGAGAGGGGAAAATGTCCTAAATTCCAAGAACACATACAAATACTGATTCGCTAATTCTGAAACTCTAAGCGAGTCCTATGAAACAAGTATGTGTTGTGTGTGCGCATGCGCACGCACACGCTACCATACTATACAGACACCTTTTTAGGCTACCTAACTACCTCACTTTGAAATACATTAAATGTAATTTCTTAAAATCAAAATTTTATGACAGGCCAGGTGCGGTGGCTCACGCCTGTAATCCCAGTACTTTGGGAGGCCGAGGTGGGCGATCACGAGGTCAGGAAATGGAGACCATCCTAGCTAACAGGGTGAAACCCCATCTCTACTAAAAATAGAAAAAAATTAGCAGGGAATGGTGGCAGGCGCCTGTAGTCCCAGCTACTGGGGATGCTGAGGCAGGAGAATGGTGTGAACCCGGGAGGCGGAGCTTGCAGTGAGCCGACACTGCGCCACCGCACTCCAGCCTGGGTGACAGAGCAAGACTTCGTCTCAAAAAAAATAAAAATAAAAATAAAAAAGAAATGTTATGACAAAACAAATTCTGGTGGCCAACATCACAAAACAGTTTGTAAAGCAGATTTGCACACAATACATCTGAAATAAATGACACTAATAACAACGCTGCATATATATTTTTCTTCATTTCTACGGCTGCAATGCGCAGTTCAACAATAATAGTAATACCTAATACTCAACCATACAACTAATTCTCATAAAGTTTGTCTGATCTCACTCACTGGTTAGGTCCTGTGAAATAAAACGAAATAAACTTTCAGTACTCCGACTACTAGCTTAAAGGAGGGGAACACTATTATTGTTATTTTCTTCAATCAAAAATAAGTCAAATGTTTCAAAGAAAAATCTATCTTTGATTCAAAGTTTTGAGAAACAGCTGAAATAACTGTTCATAAAAAATAAACAATTTTTCTGTTGTCTTTAACAGTTTCTCTTTACTATTTACATATTTACATTGAGATAAGAGTTTCATCTCAATTTTAAATTATTAGGCAAAAATAATTATAGAACAAACTTAGCTTAGTTACCACAATTTACAGCACTAGTACAAACTGGTGAGAGAGCATCTTCTTTATTAAACTCGAGTGGAAGAGATACCTGAAAGTGTTTAAAGAATACAATTTAAAACTAGGCTGGCCACATGCACTGGCTCATGCCTATAATCCCAGCACTTTGGGAAGCCAAGACAGGCGGATCACGAGGTCAGGAGTTCAAGACCAACCTGGCCAACATGGTGAAACCCCGTCTCTACTAAAAATACAAAACTCAGCTGGGCATGGTGGCGCATGCCTGTAATCCCAGCTACTCAGGAGGCTGAGGCAGGAGAATTGCTTGATCTGGGACCCGGAGGTGGAGGTTGCAGTGAGCCGAGATTGCGCCACTGCACTCCAGCCTGGGCTACACAGCGAGACTCCATCGCAAAAAAAAAAAAAAAACCAGCTAAAGTAGTCAGTGAACAAAAAAGATCAATTTCTCCATAATAAATTAATATAATACACAACCAAAACTTAATGTTATTTAAAGGAATGCCTTAAGAGGTAGGTTTTTTCCCCAAATAAATACCTAATATGTTCATTAATAACCAGAACATTCCAAAGAAAATGATAAGCTAGGCTCATCACACCTGTAATCCTAGCACTTCGGGAGGCCGAGGAGGGTGGATCGCCTGAGGTCAGGAGTTCCAGACCAGCCCGACCAACATGGCGAAACCCCATTTCTACTAAAAACACAAATAAATTAGATGGGCATGGTGGCAGGCGCCTGTAATCCCAGCTGCTGGGGAGGCAAAGGCAAGAGAATCACTTGAGCCAGGGAGTCGAAGTTTGCAGTGAGCCAAGACTGCGCCACTGCACTCCAGCCTGGGTGAGAGTGGGACTCCGGTCTCAAAAAAAAAAAACCAAAACAAACAAAAAAAAAAGCAAATGATAAGCTATATAAGCACCTGGCATAAACTCAATAAATACATACTATCCTAAACGCACCCCCCTGCCCATTCTTCTCACAAAGAATAGGCCCTACCTTCTTCCCAATGAGCACTTCAAGCAACATCCACAGCAAAATATTTGTAGCATACAGGCCTAAGGTACATTATTGTCTCTTTAAAATTATGAACTCATCACACGTACAAATGGCTCTTTAAAACGGTCCAGTAAACTGCTACACTATGCCTTAAATTGCTGTCTATTATGTACTTAAAAATATTTACTAGCAATTGGAGGTTAATATGGCAACTATTACCGGGTGGCAATTATTGCTATTAAAAATATATAAATACTGTAACACCATGTGCTACTAACAACAAAATGCTAAACCAAAAACATACATTAACAAACTGTAAATATTTTCATTACAGAAAATGACGGCTGGGTGCAGTGGCTCATGCCTGTAAACCCAGCACTTTGGGAGGCTAAAGCGGGTGGATCACCTGAGGTCGGGAGTTCAAGACCAGCCTGATCAACATGGAGAAATCCCGTCTCTACTAAAAATACAAAATTAGCCGGGCGTGGTAGCACATGCCTATAATCCCAGGTATTCGGGAGGCTGAGGTAGGAGAATCGCTTGAACCTGGGAGGCAGAAGTTGCGGTAAACTGAGATCGCGCCTTTGCACTCCAGCCTGAGCAACAAGGAGAAACTCCATCTTGAAAAAATAAAAAATAAAAGGAAAGAAAATGAACCATCATAGGAAAAAAATGCTTTAAACATAAATTATAAAATCACAATGAACTTGTACAAAAAAATACCTTGTGTATTTTAGCACTTTGAAAATTAGAGAAACCATTCCCTTTTCCTAGTTTGCCTTTTATAGTCCACCCTATTCTAGCTCAAAAAAAAAAAAAACAGATTTCGAAGTTTCTACATTTGCAACTGTCTTCCCTTTCTGGGGGAAAAAAAAAAAAAACGCTTAAGACAAAAAGAAATTAGGTCAACAATAGATTACCTTAAAAGCTTCAAATATAGAATTAATAGTCTTCAATAGGAATTATGGACTAATGGGTGTGCGAGTGTCTCAATCCAGCAAGAATTTGAGATTATCACCCAATTATCCATAGTCAGGAAGATTCTAAGCAAATAAGACATGAAAGTGGAGGATACATATCTAAGAATTAGAGATCACTCCCTCGTATCAAAGAACACATACTTAAGTCTAGTTAAAGGGCACAAAATCACTTTCTCCGTATTAACTCAATAGAGAAAAATACATACTTAACATCCAGAAACCAGGTCTTCTCGCAAGAATGAGTTCACATACCACAGGATGCCCCGTTACACTTTTCAAAAAGGCAGATTTAACACACTTTGAACGATTAACTGAGTGAATATATGAAAAGTCACCCAGAAATGTGATGGACAGCATAAGAGAATAGTTTTGCGTCAGACAGGCAGAGCCAGGCATGCACTTAATGCAGCAGCTACAAATCTCACGGTTAGAATAAGAAACACATACAATCACCCATATCGTATATACACAAGGGCATTTTTCACACGTTAGGAAAAGGGAATGGATGTTGAAAAATTAATTTAGGAAATTTGATTCCATGCAATAAAAAATCAGAAAATTAAGTAAAAGACTAGCAGAAATCTTAAGGTGTCTGATTGACTGCGCAATCAACTTTTGGTAAGCCATAATGAACACCTCAAGGTAATGGAAACTGGGTGTTATTACCATGGTACAGAACTTTAATTTCTTATTTCAATCTAAGTAATGAGAGTATTTAGGTAAATTCTTTATAAATACTTTTCTCTGCTTTAAAAAAAAAAGAAAAAAAAAATCTGCAGGCCAAGAGAAAAAAATGCAAGCTATGATTAAACCATAAAGCATTCTTATAAAAAATATGCTTTATTTTGAACAAGGGATTAGATCTCCTTCAGAAATAACTATTATATACAATGTACTTTAGGCAACATACTTTTAATATTCCAGGTTGCTGCTTCTGTATAGCATTTTCAAAAAAAATATCAATTTGGAATCAGAAAAATGTACAAGTCAGCAGTTTAGATTTCTTTAATAGCACCTTATCCACACTCCATGTACAAGACAATGAAGACATTCTACATTCCTTTCAAAAAAAAAAAATCAACTAAGCATTACTACAGTTCTCTATTTCAAAGTTGCTACTTAAAAAATAATTATTTTTAAAAGCATATTCAAAAATCAATCCTTTGGTTTAAAGAGGTTTAGGGGAGAAATATCTGAAACACAAACCTTTAGTCAGTCAAAATCAAAGTACAGAATCCTCTCCTACAAAACTGCTTCTCCAAAAGAATCTCAAGCATGTTATCTCTGTAACGTTATCATTCTTACTTAAGCTTTAAAAAAAAAAAAAAAAGATAAAAGAAATGATATACCCTAAAAGACTGGCTATACATACACTTTCATACGTCTACACAATCTGTATATACACAGTCATTACCAGTCAGCATAATATATAATTTGGGAGATCTCTCTATTTGGTTATTTTAATTACCTGTGTCAATGTGATCACCAGTAACCACACAAAAACCATTTTAAATACCCCTTGATCAATATGTTTGCTAATCTGTGAAAGTCCCTGAACCTGACTGATACCAAATGATAAGACTGAGGAGGGAAAAAGAAGGGGCAAAAGGGGGTTTTACTCCCACATACCAAAAAAATCAAGGGAAAATTATCAAAATACTAAGAGAAAGAATTCCAACTTATAACTGAATTTTAAGATGAAATATCTGGATTAAAATATTTCATTTAAAAAAATTTACCTGATCTTACTAGAGTGGGATCAATGATACTATGTCACTCGGTCTTTGTAGGTAAAAATCGCGTGTTGATTTTTTGGTCTGCATTGTAACACATTTAATAACATAATACTTTCATTTGAAAAGTTGGCGAGAATTTGCATTTCTCCATTAGTCTCATAGCAAAAAAGCATCTAGGCCACCCATAATTAAATGTAACTAATTACAATTTGAACACTAAATTATTTATCCAGTGTAAACAAGGATTAAGAGGGAAATGATGCTTCTATCTACAGCGGGGGTTACAGAAAATAATTTCCAAAATGTATGTTCTCCAAAAGGGACTCACCTCCCCCTAAAAAAACCAGGGTACACAACTAAGTTGGGTGTTTTTAAGGATAAATTAAATAAACTGTTCAGCCAATTTTCCAATTATATTCTACGCTTGAAACGTAATTGCCTTACATCTGTTTACAAATCTTTGCTCAATATTTAAACAAATTCGTACTCTCCTGGGCACACAGCTATACATACAGTAACTCATGCACAAAGCACATATTTAAAGACCACGCACTGCAATTATTAGCCTAAACGCCAGGTTTAACAACGTGAATGTTTTCAGAGGTAGGTAATACGACCCAATAAAAAGCAAAGATGGCATTTACCACCAAATGTCACTGCCACCGCCAGGAAAGAGTTGCTGGAGCCCTATACATTTTTAATTTCGATGAATCTAGACGCCGTCGGCGGGTGCCAGGCTTCCACGAGAACAATTGACACCCTAACTGCTTCAAGATTAAGGCAGGCGATTCAAATCCGAAGGAAAAGTTGTCAATTATCAGAGAGCGAGCGCGAGAGAGGCGAAAGCAGATAAAAGCGATGTTATCAAACCGCCCAGCTTGTTGCTTTTGTGTGTGTGTGTGTGTGTGTGTGGATTCGTTGTTAGGACAGAGAAAACAGTTTTTAAAAGACACAGAAGGAGAGAAAGAAAAAAAAGCTTTCTCCACCTTCCGTCGGCTCGGTGCAATGGCTTTACGGCTCTCCAGCGTAGTAAGCCCCGAGAGGCAAGCGGCTGTCGATGTTTACAATCGCGGGAGCTTCGGGTGCAAGAGTCCTTTCCTGACACAATCGCATTCAATCAACTGTTTTCGGGCGAAATTGCAGGTGTCATTATGGAATTTAAAAAAATTCAAAAGGCAGGCGGGCGGGCGGGCAGGCAGCCGATCCGACAACGGGGAAGAGGTTGCCGATCGGAGGCGCGGGCAGCACAAGGCAAAGCCTTCCACATTTAGGGGGGAAAAAAAGGGGGGAAAGGGGAGGAGAAGGGGAGTGCAATTGCAACAGAGGGTGGGCGTTCGAAGTGCGACCCAGAATCCGCAGCTCCGAGACTTCCACATGCAAATTCCACGCCGAGCGCCGCGCTCACAAATGATTTTTAAAGAGCCAAATAAACACTGGATGGGATCCAAGGCGAGAAAGAGACGATCCAAAAGGGGGAGAATCGGCGAGAGGCGAACGGCGGGGAGACGCGAGGGAGGGGCGAAGTCCCGGCGGCGGGAGGAGAAAGTTGGTCGGCGGCGGAGGTCTGGGAGCCCCCCCTCCCCGACACAGCCCCCTCCCCGACACAGCCCCCTCCCCGCAGCCCGGCTACTCACCAGCGAAAAGAGGTTGGAGTGACAATCCTCCAGGCTCGCCCCGTTCGCCACCCAGTTCGCTGCCGCAGTCATGATCCTCCGCGAGCCCGGCCGCCAGAGCGGGGCATGTCGGAGCGAGGCGTCCGAGGCGAGGCCGGGCCGGGCGGCGGCGCCTCGCCGGGGAGCGCGGGGCGGCCGGGCCGCCGCCGCCGCCGGGGGAGGGCGCGAGGGCCGGCGGGCAGGCGGGAGGCGCCGCGGCGACGCCGCGCCGGGGGCGGCGGGCCCGGGCTGGCGGGGGGGTCCGCGGCGGCCGCGCGGCTCCTTCCTGCTCGGGCGGCGGCGGCGGCTGCGGCGGCTTCGGCGGCGGCGGGGGGCGCTGTCCGTGCGGCCCGGCGCCCACCCCGCCTCTCAGGGCCGCCGCTGCCTCCCGGGCCGGCGCTGCGGGCCGGCCGCCGCCTCCGCCTTCCCTGCTCCTCAGCCGCCGCCGCCGCCGCCGCCGCTGCCGCCGCCTTGTTTATCTCCAGCCACCGACTCCCCCTCGGCCCCCGCCGGCGCGCGAGGGGAGGCGAGCCCCGGAGCCGCCGCCGCCGCCTCGGAGCCGCCGCCGCCGCGGAGCGCGAACTCGCGAAGGGGGGGGTGCGGACGAAGCCAGCGGGCGACCCCGGCAGCCGAGCGACGTCCCCTCCTTCCTCTTCCTCCCCCACCCCCCCCTCCTCCCCAGTCAGCCTCGCTTCTCCTCCCTCCCCGGGCTCGCTTGCTCTGACAGCAATGGCGGCCGCCGACCGCGGCTCGGCCCGCCATTGGCTGGTGCCCGGTCACGTGACGGGCGCCGGCCGCGCGGGGGGAGCAGGGGGCGGGCGGGGGAGGGGTCCGGAGTGGCGGCGGCGGCGGCGGCTCGCGGGAGGCGCTGCTGAGCCGAGCGCGGCCGGGTCCTCGGGCCGGGAAGAGGGAGGGAGGGAGGCGGAGAGGGAGAGAAAGAAGTGCAGGCGGCCGGGCTCCCCGGCGGGCGGCGGACTGCCGGCCCGTGGCTGCCGTGGGCTGCCCCTCGTGGCCGCCCCGCCCCCTCGCGGTGCACTGATCGTGGCGGGGCGGGACCGTGGGTCCGGGTCGCGCCCGTGGGGCCCCCGGCCTGTGTCCCCGCAGCCCAGGCCGGCTGGCGTGGCGCGGCGGCCGCGCTGTGGACCAGGCAGCGGGTCCGAGTGCTCTGGGAAGTGTGTGTCTTCGGAGGCTCGCGCCGCCGTCCGCCTTTTACAGAGAAAAAAAACTGAAGCACAAAGGGATTAAGTCACTTGCCCGAGGTCGCACACCTGGGAAGAGGAGTCCAGATTCGAACCCGCGCACAGTGAAGCCAAGCTCTTGGACTAGGTTTCACAGTCTTTGCCCAGGGATATTCACAGCTGCCACAGAGGGAGCGCTTACTGTGTTCCAGGCACTGTGCGTTTAATACAGAAATGTGTATTGAGCCCTTTCTCCTAGTTACTGTGTGCACTCATTCTATTCATTCATTATATAAATGTTTCCTGAGCTCCTACTATGTGCCAGAATCTATTACAACTTCCAGGCACTGTGCTAAGGCCGTGTTGGGAGCAGACCCTTCCTCTTGGCGTTATTCATTCAATAACCAACATTTCCCGAGAGTATATGACCTGGGTGTCCGGAGGAGTGCTGCTGTGAAGAGAGGCTCTCCCAGTCCTCAAGAAACGGATCCCCAAAAAGGTGGTGAGGAGAAAACAATGTCTTCACTAATAAGCCTCCAAACATGGAACAGCTAGCTGTTTCAGGCACATTAAACTAAAAGAGGAAGAGTCGATGGCTAGCACAGTGGCTCACGCCGGTAATCCTAGCCGAGGTTTAACACCAACCTGAGCAATGTAGCAAGACCCCAGTTGCGACAAAAACAAAAAAAACAAAAAACAAAAATTAGCCAGGCATAGTGGCATGTGCCTGTAGCCTTAGCTACTCCAGAGGCTGAGGTGGGAGGATGACTTTAGCCCTGAAGGCGGTGGCTGCAGTGAGCCCAGTGAGCCCCGAGATCGCATCACCGCACTCCAGCCTGAGTGAGAGAGGCCCTGTCTCAAAAAAAAAAAAAAAAAAAAATAGGGGAAGAGTAGAAAGCAGGGAAGAGATGAGAGTGCATAATAAAAGGAGAGAAGTCTTAGACACGTGAACTTAGCTCTGGAACTACCACAAAAATTGATCCTGATTGCTGGCCCTTGGGAGGTAATTAGCATAAGGGTGGAGCCCCCATGATGGAATTAGTGCCCTTATAGGAAGAGACACAAGGGATTTTGCTTCTCTCTCTGCTAAAGACTCATGAGCAACATGTTATAATGTGTATTATCATGCAACGTATTGTTACAATGAATGTCCTTACCTACATTATTTCACATAATCAGCAGAACCACCACCTAAAGTAGATACTGTTATTATTCTTAGGCTGTAATTAGGTAAAGCTCAGAGGTGTGCAGTGACATTTCCAGTCTCTCAGTGCATGGCTCAAACCCAGGTCCATCTGACTCCAGAGCCTGACCGTAAATTCAGGAGGCTCCTTAGAAAGATGCCTCTGGCTGGCTTTGCCATCACTCTAATTGCATTACTTTGACCAACATAGTTTAAGTCTTTGAGCCTCATTTCCTAACCTGTCAAAAATTGATCCTGATTGCTGGCCCAACAACCTCAGGCCAATATTGAGAATTTCTGTTAAGATACTGTTGATGGTCGGGTGCAGTGGTTCACGCCTGTAATCCCAGCACTTTGGAAGGCCAAGGTGGGCAGATCACCTGAGGTGAGGAGCTCGAGACCAACCTGGCCAACATGGTGAAACCCTGTCTCTACTAAAAATACTAAAAATACAAATATTAGCCGGGTGTGGTGGCGTGTGCCTGTAGTCCCAGCTACTTGGGAGACTGAGATAAGAGAATCGTTTGAACCCAGGAAGGAAGTGGAGGTTGCAGTGAGCAGAGATTGTGCCACTGCACTCCAGCCTGGGCGACAGAGCGAGACTCCATCTCAAAAAAAAAAAAACAACAACACTCTGTCAACATACTAACATACTTGTTACTTAGGCCTGAGCAATACAGGGGTATAATGCCCGTCATATCCAGGTTCCATATATTTACATCAGAGGTGAAGGTGGTTTTGTCCTACTCACCTGGTGACCAAATTGTCATTCTTCAGCAGGTTTAGGTTTAAGTAAAAATAATAATAGGCCAGGTGCAGTGGCTCACACCTGTAGTCCCAGCACTTTGGGAGGCCAAGGCCAGTGGATTGCTTGAGTCCAGGAGTTCAAGACCAGCCAGGGCAACATGACAAACTCTCGTCTCTACAAAAGATACAAAAAATTAGCCGGGTGCACACCTGTAGTCCCAGCTACCCGGGAAGCTGAAATAGGAGGATCGCTTGAGCCTAGGAATTTGAGGCTGCAGTGAGCCATGATCTTGCCACTGCACTTCAGCCTGTGTGACAGAGACCCTGTCTCGAAAAATCAAATAATAATGATAAATCTTTCAGAGCAAAATCTAATAGAAACATGAACAAAGGACTTAGACAGTTTACAGAATAGAGAAGACCAGCTTTTAAATACAGTCATGTATTGCATTTTGGGCAACAATGGACCACACATATGACAATGGTCCCATAAGATTATAATACCATATTTATACTGTACTTTTTCTAAGTTTAGATGTGTTTAGATACACAAACACCATTATGTTACGACTGCCTACAGTATTCAGTACAGTAACATGCCGTACAGGTTTGTAGCCTAGGAGCAATAGGCTAGACCATTTAGCCTAGATGTGTAGTAGACTATCTCATCTAGGTTTGTGTAAGTGCACTCTATGATGTTTGCACAATGAGGAAATCACCAATGTTACATTTCTCAGAACACATCCCCATCACTGACACTTGATTGTATATAAAATGATACTCAATCTCACTCATTGTTATGGGCTGAATGTTTGTGTCCTCCCCAAACTTCATATGTTGAAACTCTACTCACCACTGTAAAGATATTTGAAGGTGGGGCCCTTGGGAGGTAATTAGCATAAGGGTAGAGCCCTCATGATGGAATTAGTGCCCTTATAGGAAGAGACACAAGGGAGTTTGCTTCTCTCTCTCTGCTGTGTGAAGACATAACCAAGAAGAGGGTCCTTACCAGGAACTGAAATGGCCAGCCCCTGATCGTGGACTTTCCAGCCTCCAGAACTGTGTGAAGTAAATGTCTGTTGTTTAAAGCCACCCAGTCTATGGCAATTTGTTATAGCCGCTGGAGCCAACTGACATACACTCATCATAAGAAAAAGCAGAAATTAAAGCCACAAGAAGTATTGACAGTGTTTTAAAAGCTTAGACGAATGTAGAGAGAAGTAGGACTCTCATACACTGCTGGTGGGAATATAAATTAACACCATAGCTTTGGATGTCCATTCAACTAGCATCAAAATCTGTAATGCACACACCCTTTGACCCAGTTGTTCAACGTCTAGAAGTTTATCCAACAGAGATACTTGTACGGAGGCAGGGTTATGAACTATAGCATTATTCGTAGGGCACAAACTAGAAACATTTCCATCATTTGCGGAATAGTTAACAATACAATTTAATCTCATACAGCCATTAAAAATAATGAGTTAGGCCGGGCGCGGTGGCTCAAGCCTGTAATCCCAGCACTTTGGGAGGCCGAGACGGGCGGATCACGAGGTCAGGAGATCAAGACCATCCTGGCTAACACGGTGAAACCCCGTCTCTACTAAAAAATACAAAAAAACTAGCCGGGCGAGGTGGCAGGCGCCTGTAGTCCCAGCTACTCGGGAGGCTGAGGCAGGAGAATGGTGTAAACTCGGGCGGCGGAGCTTGCAGTGAGCTGAGATCCGGCCACTGCACTCCAGCTTGGGCGACAGAGCGAGACTCCGTCTCAAAAAAAAAAAAAATAATAATAATAATGAGTTAGTGCTATTTGCACTAATATGGAATAATCTCAAAAATAGATTATTGAGATACCTCAGGAAGGGTAACAAGAAATTAGTAGTAACATTAGTTGCCTCTGAGGAGGGGAACTAGGAGGACTGGGAGTTGGAGTGGGATTACTTTTTACTGTACTGTTTGCATTTTCTTTTTTCCTTTTTTTAAAATAACCAAATGTTGGCCAGATGCTATGGCTCATGCCTGCAATCCCAGAATCCTAGAACTGGGAGGACAAGGTGGGTGGATAATTTGAGCTCAGGAGTTCGAGACTAGCCCGGCCAACCTGGTGAAACCCCATCTCTACTAAAAATACAAAAATTAGCGGGGCGTGGTGATGCACGCCTATAATCCCAGATATTTGGGAGGCTGAGGCAGGAGAACTGCTTGAACCCAGGAGGTGGAGGTTGCAGTGAGCTGAGATCGTGCCACTGCACTCTAAACTCTAACCTGGATGATGGAGTGAGTCTCTGTCTCAAAAATAAATAAATAAAATAACCATATGTATGTATAACCTATTCAATGCAGTAAGTTATAAACAACAAAAATCAATAAATAAAATTAAAAACAGAGTAATCAGTCAAATAGCATCATAAAAGTAAACTTAAAACAAATAAAACAAGATAAAAAAGAAGAAAGAAAAACACCCTCATCCACGAAGATTTCCTTGGCTGTCAAAGGCCCAAAGAGAAGGAGAAAACACTAGAAATGCTGCTTGTGGTTGTGCTGACACCATGAATACAGAATGGGAACCCAAGGGTACCCAGTTCCAGTCTCAAATGCACTACGGAGCAGCCTATGATCTTGGACAAGCCAGTCAAACTTTCAGGGCCTCAGTTTCCTCCTGTGTGAAAACAGCAACTCGGGTATCTTTCAAATCATTTCTAGCAATGAAATTCTTTGACACCGCACAGTTAAAATTACTGATAAAGATCCACAGAATTCTTACTCCATAGAGAAAGCAATGGGAGTGGATGAGAAACCTCAGGAGATAAGATTAAAAGAAGACAAAACAAAAACCGTCAACTGACTAACAGGAAGTAGCAAGGAACAAGGCTCACAGACGTCTCAGTCCAGTTCCCTATGTGGAAGGCATCTGATAACCATTCTCATGACTTGGTTTCCCCATTTGTGAGATTGCCTGCTGCCCAGCGGGATACTGAAGTCCCAGGTCTTACAACGACAGGTTAGTTCCCTTTCATGGTTACTAAATGTAATGGCAGAGAGAAAATGGAAGCAAAAATATGACCAGAGGAGGAACCATCTATTAGAAAGACCACAGGAAGCTGCCACAGCTGCAGTGTGGGAGCATTTTGTAGGAGTTAAGAATGTTGCTTCAGAATAAGAGACACCTGGGTTCCAATCTCTGCTCCGTTGTGCTCTAGCTGTGCGGCCTTGAGCAGGTCGTTTAACCCCTGTGACCCTCATTTCTTCCTGTACATTGACCTCCCAGAGTGATAGCCCAGGGAAAGTTCTTAGCACAGTGCCTGACTCCGAAGGCAGTGATCAATACATTATAACCCTCACAGCCACTTGTGCGTTCTTGTACGGGAAGGAGCATCACCCAGTCACATCACGTGAAGGGTTTTTCCCTGTATAACCTAAAGTTAACTGGATTTATTTCATTGCAGATAACAAAAGTACAGAATGCCAGCTGTAGAAATATACCAAGAAAAGGGGAATACTCTTCCCTCTACCCCACTGAGATAATCAAAGTTCACACGTTGTTGTAGATAGTCACTCTCTTTCCTCTAGACTCATACCAACCAACACAACTGAAAGACACATTTCTAAGGGAATTTTTTTTTTTTTTACTTTTTATGAAAATGGGATCGTGTCACATATATTACTTTGCAATCTGCTTTTTCCACTTAATAGTTTATCACAAATACACCTGTAGACCTATATATCTGCAGCTAACTCATTCTTTTATTAGTTGTGTAATGTTTCATAGAACACCTGTGCCATAACTTATCGATCATTCCCCTATTCTTGAACATTCAGGGATTTTCCAGTGTTTTCCTACTTTAAATAAGGGTTCAATAAATAGCCTTATCCATATATCCTTATGTACCGACACTTTTATTTCTGTAGAATAAAATCCCCAAAATAGGATTGCTTTTTATTGTTAATAAATGTGTGTTTTTACTGTTAATAAATACAGCCAGAAGACTTTCCCCCAAAGGTTGCAGCAATTCACATTTCACAGTCCCTAGAGCTATACAGGAAGAGTGTACACTTCCTTACAATTTTGCCAGCATTTGGATGTTGCCAATCTTTTAAAATTGTTGCCAACCTGATAGGTGAAAAAAATGGTATCTTTTTGTTTTTGTTTTTGTTTTTTTTGAGACAGAATCTCCCTCTGTCAGCCAGGCTGGAGTGCACCAATGTGGTCTTGGCTCACTGCAACCTCCGCCTCCTGGCTTCAAGAGATTCTCCTACCTCAGCCTCCCTTGCCTCAGCTCGGATTACAGGTGTGCACCACCATGCTCGGCTGATTTTTCTAGTTTTAGTAGAGAGGGGGTTTCGACATATTGGCCAGGCTGGTTTCAAACTCCTGACTTCAAGTGATCCGCCTGCCTTGGCAGCCCAAAGTGCTAGGATTACAGGCGTGAGCCACCGCACTCGGCCTGCATTTGCTTTCCCTGAAACTCTAGTGAGACTGATATTCTCTTAGGCATCTCAGCCATTTGCATTTCCTCTTGAGTTGTTTGATGTTTGAGTCAGCAGCTTAAAACAAAAGAGAACCAAGTTTAGTTCCAATGAGACCAATAAGAAGTTTGGCACAATGACAGAACCTGGTCTTTGGTCACTCTTCCCTGGCATGGACAAGATAATTCACTCCATAATTGCATAAAGATTTTCTGAACATCTTTCATGCAGTAGGCCAATACTTTTCATTCCCTTTCATAATTCAATTTTTAAGTTGAGATGTTTCAAGTCTCCTCTTAAATGGTTTTATACCAGCCGAGCTAGGCTGTCTTGGGCAATAACAGTTTTGCTCATAACCACTAAGGATTTCCTAATTGTTCCCTAAGACAGTACAGAGGATGAAGTAAACACAACAGCAGTTATCGCTGATTTGGAGAGGCAGTGTCTGCAGGTCACTGGTTGAGGGATGGGTAAGAGCAAGTGCTTTTAGAGTTGGACAATATCTGGTTCAAATCCCAGCTCTGCCATTACTCTTCTGACCACCTTGGGTTGTGATTTAAACTCTCTGTACCTGGCTTTTCTCATCCCTAAAGCAAGGTCATGTTCATACCAGCCTCCTAGAACTATTGTGGCCATTCAGTGAGTTACTGTACACGAAGCACTTGGTACCTGCCTGACACATCGTAAGTGTTAATACATGTCAGCTTTACCGTTAACCTCCAGAGCTCCTTTCGTAAAACAGAGGAGGAGGCCGAACTCCAAGAAACACCACCAAAGAAGTAATTTAAGCAATGATTTGAGTTGTTAGAAGTTCCAATGAGATTAATTTAACTGGATTTAGTGGCATTTTACCTACACCTTTTGTACACTTAAGAAGGCCTGTTTGCCTCGGGTAATGCTGATTCTAGTAGCCCACAATGAATTGCTTTCAAATACCCCATAATAAGGCCTAAGGAAGTTGTGAACAGCGTCCCCTGATATTTTTCTTTGATGACATTGCTGCCGCTTGACAAAAAAAGGTGAACTATATTTCTATATTTATAATTTTTTTGGCCTCCACTAAGTTTCTTACACATTGCAGGCTGTGGCCATCACAGGTGGTGAAATGTGTCAACTGGAACTAAATTCTGCTTTCTCTGGACAGACGTATATATACACACACGCACATATACACACACCAGAAACCTGAACGGTCCCAATGTACAACAGCCAACTCAGGTTTTAGGGGAACAAAATCATTTTTAAGAAAAGAGAGTGAGCTCATGCCACAGCGCTACAGCCTGGGTTACAGAATGAGACTCTGTCTTGAGAAGGGAGGGGAGGGGAGGGGAAGGGAAGGGAGGAGAGGGCACGGTGGCTCACGCCTGTAATCCCAGCACTTTGGGAGGCCGAGGCGGGCGGATCACGAGGTCAGGAGATTGAGACCATCCTGGCTAACACAGTGAAACCACGTCTCTACTAAAAATACAAAAAAAAATTAGCCGGGCATGGTGGCAGGCACCTGTAGTCCCAGCTACTTGGGAGGCTAAGGCAGGAGAATGGCGTGAACCTGGGAGGCAGAGCTTGCAGTGAGCTGAGATCGTGCCACTGCACTCCAGCCTGGGTGGAGCCTTGAGACTCCATCTCAAAAAAAATAAATAAAAATAAAGGGGAGGGGAGGGGAGGGGAAGGGAGGGGAGGGGAGGGCAAGGGAGGGGAGGGGAGGGGAGGGAAAGGAGAGTGTTCAAGAGGGGTGGATTCTCTAACATTTTTTCTCCAGGAGTGTGTTTAAGTGTAAATTCAAGGCTCTTGAAAGTAAGGGGCTGTCCAGGTGGCCCTGAGCCAGGTCTCACTCTGGTAGGGAAGATGCCAACTTCTCTGCCAACTCTGCCAGAACATCTCACCCTTTCTGTTTTCTATGCTCCAGGCCAGGTCCAAGCGCCCAGGCTCCTGGAGGGGCTTTATAAGGAAGACAAATGTCTCTTCAATGGTGACCTTAATTAGGGACTTCAGCAAGGTCTGGATGGGTAGGAAGGCAACTGATCTAGCCACCCCACCCTGGCGATACTCCTCTTTGAGTACCCACATCCAGATCCTGGCATGTTAGACAAAGGCCACCCACCATCCTCCAGGGATCACACTCAGTTCCTCCAAACTGTCTGGCACCTTGAGTCCTCAGGCCTGAGAAGACATTTCCTGTTCCCAAGCACAGGTGTACTGGCTTCCTGCTGGCTGGGTCCCTGTCCCCGGGGCCAGATCTTGCTTTCTCAACAGATAATTTTATTTAAAAGCAACCCTGCCCAGGCGCAGTGGCTCACACCTGTAATCCCAGCACTTTGGGAGGCCAAGGCAAGCGGATCACTTGAGGCCAGGAGTTCAAGACTAGCCTGGCCAACATGGTGAAACCCTGTCTCTACTAAAGATACAAAAATTAGCCGGGCGTGGTGGCGCATGCCTGTAATCCCAGCTCTTCAGCGGGCTGAAGCATTGAACCCAGGAGGCGGAGGTTGCTGAGCCGAGATTGCACCACTGCGCTCCAGCCTGGGTGACAGAGCGAGACTCCATCTCAAAAAACAACAAAATAAAAACAAAATACCACATGTGAAACTCAAGTCATCCCTTTGTCTTCCCTTTGCCCCAGTGTTGGTTGGGCTTCTCTAGTCACTTGAGTCGTAAAATCTCATCAAAGGTGATGCAAGCAGGGGAGCTCACCTCTCCTGCTTGGGTCTCAGCTTTCCCTTCTTAAAATGGATTGCCAATCTCTTAAGATGCTGGAGAGTCATCATCAGATGGTTTTTTAAATTGCGTGCACAATTTCTCTATTTTCAGATGCGCTGACTACAAGAGTCTATCGTGGATGGAAATGGAGTTTGTGTACAGAGTCACTCTGTTGCTGCTGTCGGTACAGATCGCTTCCCCAAGGAAATAAATTACATTCTCTATATATTGTTTACTTTATAGTCTCTTGATCTTACTTTGCTGACTTCTTGTTGTAGATTTTTCGGTAGCTTGCTTCCCACTTAATCACAACAGCTTCTGTAAATGTTAGCGAGTTGTGTTATGGGGATTTGCTACCAGCATTTCACAATGGTTACTGAACATGGAAACCCCTTCTTTATTCTACCAAAAAAAAAAAACAAAACAAAAAAACAAAACAAAACAAAAAAACCTTGGTGAATATTCCCCTCACTTACAAAAAAATATAGACTCCTAAAATGATTTTCCAATGAGCAGATTTTATTTCATGTTAACCATGCAACAACTCAAAACATATTTCGGGTTGTTCTGTATTTGTGGTTTTATGAGGAGTTCACTGTTTACTTAGCATGTGCATTTCTGATGAGCCTGTTCATTATAATCTAATCAGTCACTATTCAAAATTCTAACAGAAGAAAGACTTTCTTCTCCCACCTCCTGACAGAGCTAGTTAACCAAGACACACCCAGTTATACTATTTCTTATCATGCTATCTTTTCAGAAGGCTCTTTTCTGAGTGTGTTTATCAGATTCATTTTATGCTAGGCATCTAATCTTCCCAACTATCTTAGGAGATAAGCCCTATCCCAGAACCCATTTTACAGATGAGATAACTGAGGCCCAGAGAGGTGAAGTGATTTACCCGAGGGCACACACCCCGGAAGTACAAGGCAGAACATGAACTTTGGCCTCTACGACCTCCTGTACTAAGATGAAGCAAGAGAACTCCCCTGCCCCCAGCGCTTCAGACACTCTCTGCCCCTTGTTCCGAGTTCTCCGCCTTTTTTACCAGCCAGGTGTGACCCCCCACCCAGTTGTCTTACAGGGGCCTGCAGCAATACCGCTGGGCCACTTAGCAGCCACCCGCTCTTAAGTGGCCTCACCATTCAGAGACTCTGTTTTCTCATCCATAATGTGGGCGTAATTATATGGACCTCACGGGAAAGTTAGTAATAATAATAAGCACGGGCATGTTTACTAAGATCTTCGAATGTGCCAGGTACTGAGCCAGGTACTTTGCACCATGGTCTTGTTGAATCCTCCCAACACCCCTTCGAAGTAGATACTATTATGATCAGTCTTTACAGATGGGAAAACCAAAGAACAAGATGAAATGTCCAGAATGTGCCACCACCCAGACCTAAGCCACAGTCCCTTCATTGCTCTCACTCCTTCTGCCCCTAGTCCTCCTAAGTTCTATTCTCCACACAGCAACCAGAGGGATCCTGTTCAAACCTAAGTTGGATCATGTCACACCACTGCTCTAAACTCTTCCATGGCTCCCATCTCCCTCAGACACATCGCCATGGCCTGCAGGGTCCTATGGAAACAGGCTTTGTGCTCTGGCCCTCAGACCTCTTTTTTTCCAGCCTTCCCAGTGCACACCCTGCTACAGGTATGCTGACTGCCCTGCGGCTGTTTCACACACTCAGGTCCCTGGCCCTTGCAGAGCCCTTTTGCCCAGGGCATTCATACGGCTCCCTTCCTCGCTTCTGTTGGGTCAGATGCTCCCATAAGAGAAGCCCTCTTAGACCACTGCACTGAAGACATCATGCCCTCCCTCTCACACCCCTCACTATGTTTACTTTTCTTCTAGCATCTAGAGTCACCTGACTGGCTGGCAAGGTGGCTCACACTTATAATCCTAGTATTTTGGGAGGCCAAGGTGGGAGGATAGCTTGAGGCCAGGTGTTCCAGACCAGCCTGGGCAACATAGTGAGACCCTGTCTCTACAAAAAATACGGAAAATTTAATAGGTCTTTACATGTGACAGAAAAATTAAAAAAAAAAAAATCCAGGCTTGGTGGTGCATGCTGGTGGTGCCAGCTACTCAGGAGGCTGAAGTGGGAGGATCACTTGAGCAGTTGAGGCTGCAGTGAGCAGTGATCACACCAATGCACTCCAGCCTGGGTGACAGAGTGGGACTCTGTCTCAAAAAAGGAAAAAAAATTTAGGCCGGGCACAGTGACTCACGCCTGTAATCCCAGCACTTTGGGAGGCCAAGGCGGGCAGATCACCTGAGGTCAGGAGTTTGAGATCAGCCTGACCAACATGGAGAAACCCCGTCTCTACTAAAAATACAAAAATTAGCCAGGCATGGTGGCGGGTGCCTGTAATCCCAGCTACTTGGGAGGCTGAGGCAGAAGAATCACTTAAACCCAGGAGGTGGTGGTTGCAGTGAGCTGAGATCATGCCACTGCACTCCAGCCTGGGTGACAGAGTGAGACTCAGTCTCAAAAATAAAAAATAAGCCAGTTGCGGTGGCTCACTCCTGTAATCCCAGCACTTTGAGAGGCCGAGGCAAGAGGATCATGAGGTCAGGAGATCGAGACTATCCTGGCTAACACGATGAAACACCGTCTCTACCAAATATACAAAAAATTAGTCGGGCATGGTGGCACGCTCCTGTAGTCCCAGCTACTCGGGAGGCTGAGGCAGAAGAATCGCTTGAACCCAGGAAGCAGAGTTTGCAGTGAGCCGAGATCACACCACTGCACTCCAGCCTGGGCGACAGAGCAAGAGTCTGTCTCAAAAAAAAAAAAAAAAAAAAGATAAATAAATAAAGAAAAATTTTTGAAAACTGGAGAGACGATTAAAGTCACCTAACGTATCATACGTTTATCTTTATATATTTTTGCCTGTCTTCCCCTCCATCTATTAGAATGTAAACCTCATGAGGGCAGGGTTTTGAGGGATTTTTTCCCCTGTTTGTTTACTGCCATATCCACAGTGCCTATAATTTTGCTGGCATTTAACAAATATTTGCTGAAGGAAGGAATACACAATAATCCAGTACTATACAGTAAGCCCCCACCAGTGCTTGGCATAAAGTAAGTGTCAATAAATGCTAAGCTGTTATCCTCAGAGGCGTTAAATCACCTTGGGCCACAGACAGCTCTTCTCCTTGGCAGGAGGATGAGGGCCCTGTCAACTCCAAGCCTCACTCCACCTCTGTTCAGAAAAACTCACTTCCATGGGAGCTGGAGGGCCAGTACCTCCCAGCAGTAGCTGAGAGGGGACAGTAGCACTTTGCCGCTTGGCCTGGGGTGAGGTTGGGGTCACCAGACCACAGAGGAGGGATTTTCCTAGGTTTCTTGAGGAGTTGCAGGGGTCAAACTGCATCTTCAGCACCTTGAGCAGACCCTAATTCTGACTGCTTCCCGAGTCAGAATTAGGGTCAAATCATAGTCTAAGTATCTCTAGTAAGTTCTGTGCGCCCTCCACAGCAACCTGGCTAGCACTGGGAATTAAATTTTGTATAATAATCTGATTTTCTCTCTAATTTTGAAAGTAACACATGCTCCATAAAGTATGCAAACATCAAAGAAATATGTAATTTAGAAAATGAAACACCCCTTTTCCCAACCCAGATAGCTACTATTAACAATTTGGCGTGCTGGATATTCATCTAGATTTTTTTCCTAAGCATATTCTATCATATATTATTACTATTATTACTTACAAAAATGGAATTATCTTTTATATTCCTTTTGCACCTTGTTTTTCCTTAAGTTTATTGAGATGTAATTTACATGTAGTAAAACCCGCCATTTTTAGTGTAGTTCTCTGAGTTTTGACAAAATATCTACAGTCATATAAGCATTGCCATAATCAAGGTTTAGAACAGTTCCATTAACACCTTCCCCACCCCAAATTCCCTCCTGCTTCTTTGTAATCCATCACTTTCCTCATCCTTAGCTCCTGGCAATGATTATTCCATTTTCTGTCCAATTTTTCTTTCCCATAATGTCATATAAACAAAATCGTAAGGCACAGAGCCATTTGTATCTGGTTTCTTTCACATAATACATATGAGGCCCATCCACGTTGTCGCATGGATCAGTGGTTCATTCCTTTTTACTGCTGTATAATATTTCATTGTATGGATGTATCACAGTTTGTTTATCCATTGACCAGTTGAAGGACATTAGGGTTGTTTCCAGTTTTGGTATGATTACAGATGAAGCTACTATGAACATCCACATACAAGTTTTAGTGTTAGTTTAGTTTTACTGTTTAAATGCTAAGTGTTATTATTATTACTTTACTTTTTTTTTTTTTGAGATGGAGTCTTGCTCTGTCACCCAGGCTGGAGTCAGTGGGGCGATTTCGGCTCACTACAACCTCCACCTCCCGGGTTCAAGTGATTCTCCTGCCTCAGCCTCCCAAGTAGCTGGGACTACAGGCACCCACCACCACACCTGGCTAATTTTTGTATTTTTTGTAGAGATGGGGTTTCACCATATTGTCCAGGCTGGTCTCGAACTCCTGACCTCGTGATCCACCCACTTCGACCTCACAAAGTGCTGGGAATACAGGCGTGAGCCACCGTGCCCAGCCCTTACTTTACATTTTAAATACCCTTTTGTCATTTCTCTTGGCTAAATACCCAGAAGTGAGATTGCTGGGTCATAGAGTAAGTATATATGTTTATCAGAACCTACTAAACTGTTTTCCAAGGTGTTTTTTCACAGTCCCTTGCTTTTTATTTCCTAACCTAAGAAATATATATTGCCTGATAATATGTATTTATTTGCTTGTGAAATCTTTCCCACTAGAATGTAAGGACATGGTCTCCTTTGTTCCCCATTGCATCTTCTTTACCTAGAACAATGCCCTGCACATAATATATGCTCAAGAAATGTGTGTTGGGGGCCCGGCATGGTGGCTCATTCCTGGAATCCCAGCACTTTGGGAGGCCGAGACAGGCAGATAGCCTGAGGTCAGCCTGGCTAACAGGGCGAGACCTGGTCTCTACTAAAAAAAAAAAAAAATACAAAAGTTAGCCAGGCATGGTGGTGCATACTTGTAATCCCAGCTACTTGGGAGGCTGAGCAACAAGAATCGCTTGAACCCGGGAGGCGGAGGTTTCAGTGAGCCAAAATTGCGCCCTGCACTCCAGGCTGGGCGACAGAGCAAGACTCTGTCTCCAAAAAAAAAAAAAAGCAAAACAAAGAAAAAAGAAAAGAAATGTGTGTTGGATGAATGAGCCCCATGGAGCTTCTTCAACGTGAGGGCAAGTAGATACATATCATTAACCTGCAAGTGACAGCATCATGGATTCCACTATTGGGTGTGTCTCACTTGACTCCATCATTCCGTTATTAGTGGATCCTTCGTGCTCCTCTGTTTTTCACTACTACAAACAAGGCTACATCCATGAGCTTGCATATTTATTTGCAAACCTGCATGAGTTTTTCATTAAAACAAACTTCCGCCTGTAATCCCAGCACTTTGGGAGGCCGAGACGGGCGGATCACGAGGTCAGGAGATCGAGACCATCCTGGCTAATACGGTGAAACCCCGTCTCTACTAAAAATACAAAAAACTAGCCGGGCGAGGTGGCGGGCGCCTGTGGTCCCAGCTACTCGGGAGGCTGAGGCAGGAGAATAGCGGGAACCCGGGAGGCGGAGCTTGCAGTGAGCTGAGATCCGGCCACTGCACTCCAGCCCGGGCGACAGAGCCAGACTCCGTCTCAAAAAAAAAAAAACAAACTTCCAGAAGTAGAATTGTGGGTCAAAAGACATGAAAGATTGCAATTTTAGTAAGTTTTTGCAAAAGGTGATACTGATCTGTACTTCCACCAAGAGTGGGGGAAGTTACCTGCTTCAGAAGAGTCCTTGCCTCACCGCAGCCCTGCCAGCACGTATTACTGATGGAGACGAATATCAAATCCATGCTGCTGAGGGGCTCAGAATCAGCAAGACCAGCACCCTCCTAATTATTGGATTTCTTACAGGCTTCCAGTTTCCTGAGAGAGTTGTGGAAACTGACATAGGATTGACAACTTCTTGTTTTGCTAAGAAAGAACCAAAAATCAAAATAAAACCAAATCTACTATCTACAAAACAGAGTACCTCCTCTCATCTTATAAATAAAAGGACATTTTACTCCATTGAAAAATTGGAAAGACAAACTCTGAGAATAAAAGAAATCAAATCATAATACATTTGAACTTTGGTTTATTATTATTATGTTATTATTATTTCACTGTCAACTGGTGGAAAGAATGCAGCAAGGGGCTTGTGGATGGGTTTGGATGGAAGCTTAGTTACTACCAGTAGGTCTGTGTAGGTGACCCTGTGAGGGCTCTAAATGAGAACAAAAGGTAGTTGGAAAAAAAAATGAAACTGAACAGGGGAAAGAAATGAAAGTGTTACAATTAGCTAATTGGGCCCAGTTCTTCTGGATATAGCTTTATCTCCCCCACTGTGCACAGAGCTCTTCTCCACATCAAAGACCACTCGCACGCCTGGAGAATTGGAACCGATGTTTATGGAGTGCTTTGAAGATGTAAAGTACTGTTTAAATGCTAAGTATCATTATTATTACTTTAAATTTTAAATACCTTCTTTTTTTTTTTTTTTTGGTGGGGATTTTTAATACGTTTGCAATTCTGATTTAATGTGTGAGCAAGCCTGTCTGCTACATCATACTTCAATTCCGGCTTAGGTGAAGCAAGGAGCCCAATGTACCTTTGGAATACAGAACCAAGCTCACCACCTTGTCCTTGTAAATTGTGTTTTCCAGGAAGATGAACACTGTCAATCAGATGCTGTCAGTTTATGTAAGAACATGTCTCAAGATCTAATTGAAATACAGTATCTTTCCAGGCAGAGTTGATAGAGTTATCACATTACAGATTTTATTTGACTCTGCATCTCAATTCATTCCTTTGTATAGTTTCCAGATTTCTTCATAAAACAGAAATTAAACACAGTCTTGACATTAGAATTTCACGAAGAAGCAATCAAATCCAAATTACTTCCAAGAAAGAAAGGACTATAAAAGTAACTAAACAAAATGAAAGAAAAAGACATTCTGGAGGGCCCTAGTCCATGAATTAATTTTGTTATTTGGTTCTTGGGACAAATCCAACTTAATTTAAGAGGTTGCCAGACATAAAACACAAGGAAAAACTTTTGCCTCTGTGGCCAGTAGGAGCTTGGAGAGAAACACGGTAAAGTTTGAAAGTTTTGTTTACTTTTTCATCTTTGGTTTTGCATAGAACTCAGACAATAAACTGGTCACTATCCCTTCTTCAGCTTATACAGACTTGACTGGTCAGTATCCCTTTCATGTGTTCACTGTGTGTTAATAGATTTTTTTTCTAGCATTGGTGGGGGATTTTTTAAATTAAAAAATCATCAAAGCTTAAATGAATTCCTGGACATAAAACTTGGATCTGAAATGGAACATAGTCATTGGACCTTTTCAATTTCCTATGGTAACCAAAGACCAAACTGTGTTTTAAAAACTGTTGTAGTAATGAGATTCACAAGAGGTATCGAGTTACTAAGTGGCTTTTAGCCTCTTTTGAAACTAAAGCAAAGGAAAATCTCATTAATTTGAACTGTGCTAATAATGGCATTTGTTATAATTCGACCTGGCCTGAGCTGCAGTTTACCTTTAGTGTACCTGTGAATAAAAGTTTGCCAGAGTAACCGTGTCAAGAAGATTGTACAGGGTGCGTTTCATGTCTTCAAAAGAATAAATTGTCGTAAGGCTTTTAGCACCTCACTCTTACCCAAATAAATTCCTGCCAAATCCAGATGAGTTTTAAATGTTGATTAGAGCAGAAGAAAAGTACCACTACTTGGAAACCCTTTCTTTGTCAGGGTCTCCTCTGTACTCAAAAGGAATAAAGGTTCATTTTGTTTAAGGATTCTAAACAGTCTCTTTAATACAGAAAGACCTCTTAACCTGCCCTTCACACCAGTTGTTATGAACGCATGAGGTTTCATTGAAGCAGTAGCAAAGATCTGTAATTACAAGCACTAACAAGGGAATGAACTCAAAGGAATGTTTTTTCCCACTTGTATGTGTCAGGCCATGAGCTTAGCACTTTCTGATTTCTTTACATTGTGCCTAGTGCCTCATTACCAACAGATTCTTAGCAGAGAATAATGTTTGCTATTAATCTGTGTCTTTTTCCAGCTATACCAGAACATTAACATCCATTGGCCTCATTGGCATCAATGGCCAGGTAAAAGATTGTCAAAGGAAAAGGAGGGATTTATGTATGAAGAAATAGATAATAGATGATAGACAGATGGATGGAAGAGTAGATAGATAGTAGGTGAAGAGAGATGGATGGATGATGGAGGTTGGATGAATGAGCAATGGACAATGGATGGATGGGTAGATGGATGGAGGGTGGAAGATGGATGATGGATAGATGGATGATGGAGGAAGGGTGGATGGATGGATGGATAGATGATGGATGGATAGATGAAAGGATGGATGGATGGATTAATGGGTAGATGAGTGATGGATGGATGAATGGATGGATGGATGGATGGGCAGACAAAAGTATTCAAAGTAAAGAAATGTTAAACATACTATCCAGGTGTCAGTGAGTAATCTTTCTTTCCATTTCTTCAGTTTTCCATTGAATCAAGGACAGTGGCAGGGCACATTAGATATCTGTGAAACAAGAATGGCACAGCCCTTCTGGCTATCGCAGTGGACTCTGTATCAAGTGCTCATCTGATGAGGTCCAAAGGCTGTAAGAAACCAACAGGAGGAGCTGAAGCAGACTAGATCTCAGTCTGTTGGGGAAGCTGGAGAAAGGGTCAGTGTGGCAGCTGCACGCACCAAGTAAACACAGAGGTTCTCCTAACTTGAAGGATTGGTTTGATTCTGTAATGCTTGAGTTTTGTTTTCTTGCCTACAGTATTATTTAATGGGTGCCAAAAGTCTCCAAATCTCTCTTCCCTACTAGAAAGAAATGCCTTAAATTCTCACCATTCCATTCACTTTTTTTAAGTCAAAAAGCTTTTTGCTTTATCAGATTATAAAAATAACATTAACAAGTAAATAAATAAGATACAATGAGAGAGCAAAAGGAAATGTAAGCTCTCCCTTAAATATTCAAACAATATGGAAGAATATTAATAAGCTAGTGAAAATGACCTACAATTCCATCATTCAGTGATATGCACTGCTAACATGTTGCAAAATATCTAATGAAGCAATAAAAACAGTATATTTAAAGATTTACCATGCTCCAGACACCGGATTACAGGGGACAATGTTTGTCCTTCGGGACTTCATAACCTTCTGAAGGAAATAAATGAAGTATAATAAGTGTGATGAGTGTTTTGTAACTTGTTTTTGCACTCAACAACGTGTCATAAGCATCTTCGTGTGTATATGTGTGTGTGTGTGTGTCTGTATGCATATATCACGGATGAAAATATGACTAAGTATTTATCAGCTTTTCATCTATTCTTTCTTCTAAAGAAGATTCTGCCTTTGCCTGCCTAATCCCTAGACCTTTTGTTGGAAACATCAAGGACTGGAGAAGCTAAGAGTGAGTACATTGACTTGCAATTTGCACAAGGAAGGACCTGAAGCCCCCTGGGGTAGAACAGAGTAGATCAAAAAGGGAGTAAGGCCAGGCATGATGGCTCATACCTGTAATCCCAACTTTTTGGGAGGCTGAGGCAGAAGGATCACTTGAGCCCAGGAGTTCGAGCTTGCATTGAGCTATGATGGGGTCACTGCACTCCAGCCTGGACAACACAGTGAGACCCTCATTGTTACAAAAATTTAAAAAAAAAATTAGGCATGGTGGCAACTGCTTGTGGTCCTAGCTACTCAGGAGGCTGAGGTGAGAGGATCTTTTGAGCCCAGGAGTTCCAGGTTGCAGTGAGCCATAATGGCACCACTGTACTCCAGGCTGGGTCATACAACAAGACCCTGTCTCTTACAATTTAAAAAAAAAAAAAAGTGGGGAGGAGTGGATGAATCAAGAAGGAAGGAGTGCCTGAAGAAAAGAATGTAATAGCCCAGGTTGAAATTGGGAGAAAATGAGGAGAAGCATTTAAGGAAGTAGCTGTTACAATGAGGGAGACTTGAGGATCATAAAGATTGCTCAAAGAGACTTCAATTCAGATGTCAATTATTTTCCAAAGCTTTGTGGATTTGGTACTGGTGATTCTTTGGTATGTGATTCTTTGTTTTTTTTGTTGTTGTTGTTTTTTTTTTGAGACGGAGTCTCGCTCTGTTGCCCAGGCTGGAGTGCAGTGGCCGGATCTCGGCTCACTGCAAGCTCCGCCTCCCGGGTTCACGCCATTCTCCTGCCTCAGCCTCCCGAGTAGCTGGGACTACAGGCGCCCGCCACCTCGCCCGGCTGGTTTTTTGTATTTTTTTTAGTAGAGACGGGGTTTCTCTGTGTTAACCAGGATGGTCTCGATCTCCTGACCTCGTGATCCACCTGTCTCGGCCTCCCAAAGTGCTGGGATTACAGGCTTGAGCCACCGCGCCCGGCCAGGTATGTGATTCTTTGGTTGAGACTGGCCACAATTTGGCTCATTGTAGTCTGATATCATGTAAAACTATCTCCTTATTTTTGATGGCTGTATAGTGTTCCATTGTGTGAGTGTAAACAAACTTTATTTACTCCTTTCCCTTTAGGCTGAGATGTAGGTCATTAGATCTATTTTTGCTATTAAATATAGATGCTGTGATGGACATCTTTCCAAATAGGCTTACTTCTAAAAAGTGAAAGATAGGTAGATGAATGAAGACAGGGAAATAAGAAAGGAGAAGAAAGAAAGAAAAAGGAAACAGAGATGGGAAAAGAAAGAGAAAGAAAGAAGGAGAGAGAGAAAGAAAGAAAGAACAGAAAGAAAGAGAGAAAGAGAGAGAGAAGGAAGGAAGGAAGGAAGGAAGGAAGGAAGGAAGGAAGGAAAGAAAGAAGGAAGGAAGGGAGGAAGGAAGGAAGGAAAAAGAACAAACTGTGGTATATCCATACAACACAATACTACTCATCCACAAAAAGGAATGAAATATTGATACACAAACATGGATGAATCTAAAATTAATTACACGAATGAAAGAAACTTCTGTATGTTTCCATTTCTATAAAATTCTAGAAAGAAAGCACACCAGTAGTTGCCTGGGTACTGGGATGTGGGACAGGAGAGGGGGATGACAAAGGGGCATGAGGCCATTTTTGGGAGTGATCATATATTCATGATCTTGATTGTCGTGATAGTTTCACAGGGGTACGCATAAGTTAAAATTTAAACTTTAAACATGTGCAGACTATTGCATGTCAATTATACCTTAATAAAGCTAATAAAGTAGATGATGATAGGTAGACAGATGGGGGTGGCCTTTTAAGGTGAACGAGAGAAGAAAGGGGACCCAGCCAAGTGATTTAGGACAGTTGGGTTGGGGCCTGGGGAGAAAGCCAGAGAGAATACTGTGGATTTCTGTGGGACCACAGTGCAGAGGGGCGTTTTTAGAGGGCAGCCCTGATAAGACGGCTTCCAGGGTTGAGGAGATGCGCAAGGCTAAGACCCGAGTCCCACCCCATACTAATTTCCCAGCTGCAGCATAGATCTGTTTTTGACCCCTCTGCAATAGAGAACTTGAAGTGGTTAAAAGACTGGGGCAGCCCTGGGTTCATGTACTAGCTCTGCTCCTTTTTGTTTGTTTGTTTTTTGAGACAGGATCTCACTCTGTCACCCAGGAGGGAGTGTAGTGGCATGATCATGCTTACTGCAGCCTCGACCTTCTGGACTCAAGCGATCCTCCCATGCCAGCCTCCCGAGTAGCTGGGACCACAGGCGTGTGCCATCATGCCCAGCTAATTTTTTATTTTTATTTTTTATAGAGATGGGGTCTCGCTATGTTACCCAGGCTGGTCTCAAACTCTTGGGTTCAAGTGATCCTCCCACTTCGGCCTCCCAAAGTGTCAGGATTATAGGTGTGAGCCACCGTGCCTGGCCTGAGTCTGCTCCTTTTTAACTTTGTGGACTTGGCAGGTGAAGTCCCCTTTCTGAGCCTCAGTTTTCTCATCTGTAAAATGGGGATAGTAAGAAGTACCTACAATAAAGTGTTTGTGAGACATCGTGAAATAAAGGTACAGAGTGCTTAGCAAACTGTGTGGCACATAGTAGGCACTGAATAATAGTTTTTTTTTATATACAATATTTAAGAGATTAAGAGCTGGGACTGTGGAGTCAGGCCAACCCAAATTCAAATCCCAGATAATCGACTTCGAGCAGGTGATTTAAATTCTCTGAGTTTCATCTCCTCATCTATAATCTGGAGACAATACATATGCATTGGTTAGGAGCCTGGAAGGAAACAGAGGGCACACTCAAACTGAGTAATTTGAGGAGAGTTTAACAGATTATTTGCACAGGTGTGGGCAGAATTTAGGACTATCAACAGGGTAGAGTGCGATACCTGGGTTGGCAAAGGGAGGCACTGTTACTATCCCTGGGCTTGCCAGGACCAGAAGGGGCAGTTGCCAAACCTGGAAAGGGGGAGCTGTATGGAGAAGGTCACCCAACAGGAGATGTGGCATTTGAAAGAGGCACAGCCAGCCCACAGCAACATAGAAAGGAGAAGTGTGGGGGACAAGTGTCCCAAATTCATTGTCTTCCTTCCTCCGATCTCCTGCCAGTGCCTCTTCTCTCCTTAGACAAACCTAACTAGGGGCCAGAGGGCATGGGAGCCAATGGGAACAGCTCAGCCCCAAAGGCTCAGAGAAAGAGGACAAAAGGATGAATGAACCTAGAGCGGCGAAAAGATTACATTCAATAGGTAAAGGTCCAATCTCATGGGACTAATAGCAACTTCTGAGTAATCAATGAGATCATGGTAATAAAGCATCTAGCACATAGTAAGGCTCCCCTAAGTGGCAGCAGCCCATGGTTACCCTGGAACCAACCCTAGCTAGATTCTCAGGGTTGCTGCCAGGCCAGCCTTGACCCAACCCACAGTGCTGGGAATGGAACAGAGCTGATCTTCTCCTACATTCTGTGTTTACTTAGAGAAAACTTGGCTGCTTAGAGCCAGAAGAGGTTGACTGTGGTTTTCTGCAACAGCTGGGGGTGAGGGGAGGCAGAGAGAGGGGAGCTGGAACATATTAGGAGTCCTGAAAGCCAAGAGACCCCAGAGCCCGGGAATCTGAGAAGAGTCCACACGCCGAACAGCATTTGCTTGCTGTCTCTCTGCCAAGAGATTGTGGATTTCAGGGCTGAGTGGCATGTCCTGGGACCTCATCTCCAGGAGGCAGGGCCACGGGGCTGCACCCAGCGCCGGGCTATGTGGAATGTGCCGCTCTTGGAAGCGACTGAGGCTCTCGCTTTTTAAAATTGGCCTGTAAATCTCCGTATAGTTTTCAGGGTTTAAGAATTTTATTTTATCTGGATTAAAGTCATGTTCTGCTTTGGCATCGGAAGGCGTTTATGACTGTTAAAACAAGAAATGAAAAATATAGGCTTGGAATCAGAGAGGCTGCCTCCTGCCAGACTTTTAGGGGTTTGTCTCGGGGGCCAGGCTGAAGGTTTTCTGCCCCTTCTCTGACTGCTCTGGTGTTTCTTGATAAAGTTGGGGCTGCCTGAATCTGAGCAGCAAACGCAATAGCCTGGGAGGGTCTGTTAGGAAGGAAACCTGTATCTTTGCTTAGGTGAGCTCTACCATTCGCTGTTTTCCCCCTCTAGGGAAACGCACGCTCTCTGGAGCACTGTTTAAAGGGTTTTCTCACATTGCCGGCACCTGGCTGCACTTGGTCTAGGAGGCAGATGGCTTAGGACTTTTGATTCATCAGGGCTGGGGATGACTTTACATTCCCCCAAATTGCCATTTTGGGCAGGATTTACATAACTGAGATTCCAGCTTTCTCTGGCCTAGTTTTGCCATTTTCTCTACTCCCTCTTGCTTTTAAAGCACACATGCATTGAGTGTGCACACACATGCATACGCACACACACACATTTCTTTCCTAATGGTACAAGTTATACATGCTTCATGGAGAACACTTGGAAAGCAAAGGAAAGCACCACGCGGGGGTGGGGGTGGGAAAGGAACTGGAAAGCAAAAAAATCACAAGAGAAAATCACTACACATTTTGGCAAAGATTGTTCTAATATTTTTCCTCCTATCCAGCTATCATCTATCTATCCTCTATTCTTTATTTTATTATTATTATTATTTTGAGACAGAGTCTCGCTCCGTTGGCCAGGCTGGAGTGCAGTGGCACAATCTCGGCTCACTGCAACCTCTGCCTCCCAGGTTCAAGTGATTCTCCTGCCTCAGCCTCCCAAGGAGCTGGGACTACAGGCATGTCCCAACACACCCAGCTAATTTTTGTATTTTTTGGCAGAGATGAAGTTTCACCATGTCTGCCACACTGGTCTCAAACTCATGACCTCAAGTGATCCACCCATCTCAACCTCCCAAAGTGCTGGGATTACAGGCGTGAGCCACCACCATGCGTAGCCTACTTATCCTTTTTTAAAAAGTATCACAGATTACATGCAATTTTGTTGCCTGAATTTATACCTTTCCATTTTTACAAATAATGTGTTGTATTTTGTGATAATAATAACAACTACTACTTATTACATACTGGAATTCAGTGCTTAATTCAGAGCCTTTGTAATCAGAGGGATCTGGGTTCAAATCTCAGTAGGACTCATTTTTCATTGCGTCTTTGGGCAAATGACCTAACTTTGAGGAGCCTGGGTTTCTTATTCTATAAAATGGTGATAAAACTGTTATCTGCCTCAGAGGGAGGATTGCTGCAAGGATCAAATAAAATTCTGGCAAATAAAGAAAAGCCCGGGAAATGCTTACGTCCATAGTAAGTGTTCAATAAATTACAGTTCATATTCTTACCACATGTGCAGTGGTGATGTATGTAGGACATTTGTCTGTGTTTTTCTTTTTCGTGATGGTGCTATGTGCAGCATTCTCTCTAAACCAGAACTTTGGGCCCCACAGTATTTGATTCACGGTAAGCAGCTAGATGATTTTAAACTTCTATCTTCCCCCAAGAACACTCGACAAAATTGGCAGTCTGTAATATGCAAAAATCCACCCAGAAATGGAAGAGAGGGACATTTGCACAAGCTGGGTTGTGTCTACAGAATTAGAAGACACAGTTGGACTAATTTTAGTGCCTAAAAATTGGAAACATTGGAATCATGCTCTATGGGAAATGCAAGTTCTTGAAAGTGGCAAAAGGAAACACCAGGAATGGTTGAATTTGAGGCCATTCCCTCAAGGTTTGGGCACCGTCTTCATCTGTGGGTAGACTCTATTTGGCTGGAAGCTAAAAAGGTTAGGCAGGGGGAAAGGGTTAAGCATCTTTCAAGTCCTCAGGTTAGGAATGAGAGATCTCGTTCACATTGCCTCTTCATTGTCTTGATTTTCCCAGCTATCTGCTTTCCTTTGTCTTGCCATAGATAATTTTGATCCTGTGACCAGGCTCTTTGGTATTTTGTCCTTTGGGATTTCTGAGAGGCGCGGGCCCCTGTGATTGACCTCACGTGGGCAGACTGCACACAACTCACTTTGTATCTGAGGAGCAGAGTGGGGGCCTAGCTCCCTTTCGTGCAGCCAATCAAGCCAGGGCTGAGAATTTATGAGATGAAGGCGAACCACTTTGAAGAAAGGCGCCCTTGTCTGCCGCTCCGCCATTGCTCCGTGGTGTGCGTGGGGAGGTGGAGAGGGGTGGGCACGGGGAGAGGGGCTGGCGCCCTGGGGATGGATAGGGGAAGAAAAGAATCCGAGAAACCAGGGTCAAAAGTCTTTCTGTGAACAGGAAAGAAAACTGAGCAGCCTGCCTTCCTCCTTGCAGGTGTGTGCTCACAATGGGGGAGCCACAGGCCCTTCCCAAAGGTCAGGGAGGAAGGAGCGCATCACAGCGGCTGCCTGTATTCACCCCCAATCCTCCCACTCCTTGGAGACTGAAGAACTAGAGAGAGCCAGGAAGGCAAGATCACTTCTAGAAGCAATCCTGGCCACCAGTAATCTAGATGCAATAGTAACTCCGCCAAGTCAGAGAGGCATAGCTTCAAATTCTGGGCTTCTGCCTGGGGAGAGCAATTGCTTCATTTCCCTGAGCGTCAGTTTCCTCATCTGTGAAAAGGGGTGGTTAACAACAGAACCTCCTTCCTCCTTCATCAGGCTGTTGGGAGAAATTTGTAGAAAGCAGTCAGCACAGTGCCTGATATACAGTAAGTGCTGAACAAGTAGAAGCTACTATTAATAGCAATCATATTTGGTTTCAAAAGAGATATTCTGCTTTCATTAAAGCCAAAAATAAAGGCCATTCATTCAGTCGTTTTTTTTTTTCGTTCATTTGTTCAGGCAATCAATAAACTTTTTTTTTTTTTTTTTGAGACGGAGTCTCGCTCTGTCGCCCAGGCTGGAGTGCAGTGGCCGGATCTCAGCTAACTGCAAGCTCCGCCTCCCAGGTTCACGCCATTCTCCTGCCTCAGCCTCCCGAGCAGCTGGGACTACAGGCGCCCGCCACCTCGCCCAGCTAGCTTTTTTGTATTTTTTAGTAGAGACGGGGTTTCACCGGGTTAGCCAGGATGGTCTCGATCTCCTGACGTCGTGATCCGCCCACCTCGGCCTCCCAAAGTGCTGGGATTACAGGCTTGAGCCACCGCGCCCGGCCGCAATCAATAAACATTTAACAGGGCCTGCTATGTGTTGGTGACTTTAATGAATTAGATAATAATAGTAGCTAACGCTTGCTGGGTGTTAGGCTCTGTTTTATTTTTATTTTTCAAGACAGAGTCTCACTCTGTCACCCAGGCTGGAGTGTACTGATGTAATCATAGCTCACTGCAGCCTCAACCTCTCTGGCTCAAGCAATCCTCCCACCTCAGCCTTTTAAGTAGCTGGACTACAGGCACACACCCCCATGCTTGCCTAATCTCTGACTTTCTGTAGAGGTGAGGTCTTACTATATTGCCCAGGCTGGTCTCAAACTCCTGAGCTCAAATGATCCTCCGAAAGTGCTGGGATTATAGGCATGAGCCGCCACACCCGGTCCCTGTTAGGCTCTGTTTTAAACTCTCCATATGTCTTAATTTATATAAGCTTCACGACCACACGGTGAGGTAGGTACAAAGAAGTTTATCATGGCCACGTCACACAGCTAGTAAGATTAGGAGCTATCATTTAAACCCAGGTGTGCCTACTGCCCAGGTCTATGTGGTAAGCACCTTGCTAGTCCAAAACTAATAAATAAAACATGACTCCTGCCCCCTAGGGCACCACTGTCCACTAGAACTTTCTGCAATTATAGAAATATTCCATATCTGCACTGTCAAATATGGTACCCACTGTTGGTAGCTACTGAGGACTTGAAATGAAGCTAGTGTGATAGAGAAACTGAATTTTAAATTTCATTTAATTTGTACTAATTGCAACATAGATTTAAATAGCCACACATGGCCACTGCCAGCATATTGAACAGCCTAGCTCTACTCAGAGTCTAGTGGAGGAAATTCACTTTCACTAAGGTGATGAGGTTATGCTATGTGGCCTTGTTCAAGCCTTAAGAACACAGGAGGACACAGCTGTGGTGTGGAGTGTGGCCTGGGATCACAGGAGGCTTCCCAGAGACAGTCATCTCTGATCTGAGTCTGCAGGAAGGAGGGGTTGGTAGGAGAGGAAGGGAGGTATTTTTAAATATGTCCAAATATGTTGGATTTCACAACAGGGTCCGTGCTCAGCCAGGACTTTGGTGGAGATTGAAACTTGTAATCAAGAGCCAGAGTCCTCTTTGAGCTACAAGATAACCAGCACTTACCCCTGAAGGATGAAACCGTATTGGATTCAGAAATTTGTCTACTGTTCTTTTTGGCTGCAGGTATTGCTTGTTTTTGACTTTTAACCATCACCTTTCTGAGGACATAAAAACACCTGAAAAGTGAATTTGAAAAATTCACTGGTTAGTTTGAATGCTTTGTTAATATGTGAAGCAAAATGTCCAAGAACCCCAAACCAGCTCTAGGCAGACAAAAGAGTAGTAATAATCATAAGGATAATGAGGATAATAATGAAAAACTCTTACTACTTATTAAGACACTTACTTTGTGCCAGACCCAAAGTTAAGTGCTTTTGCGTATTGATCGTCTCACATACTCCTACAATCTATTCTCTGCATAGCAGCCAGAGTGGCCTTTTTAAGACATAAACCCTAAATCAGATCATGCTAGTCTGCTGCTGAAACCCCTTAAGTGCTTCACATTGTTCTTAGAATAAAATCCAAGTTCCTTGCCCAGGCCTGCAAGGCCTGACCGCAGCCTACAAATGCTCCCATTCTCCACCTGCTCACCAAGCTCCAGGCACGTAAGACCCCTCTCTGCTGTAAAGCTCCAAGCTTTTGTCTGCCCCAGGGCCTTTGCACTTGCTGTTCCTCAGATTGGCAACTCAGCTCCCCACCCTAACCCTCTACTAGAATGAAATATGTCAAAGATCAGGGACCTTGTCTCTTAGGTCACTGTTGCATCTCCAGCCCCCTAGGTCAATTTGTCATACGATTGAAAGAATTTGAATCCTATGTTATGAGGCATTGAAATCAATGCAAATTAAATAAATTTAAAATTCAGTATGAGGTATTATGAGGCATTATTGTCCTCATGTAACAGATGAAGACATTGAAGGTCAGAGTGGTTAATTTGCTCAAAGCTTGTGAACTTCCCACTATATACCTGGAGGACTCCAACTATTTGCTACTTGTCAGCCATGCTGAGGCTGCACAGCCACCTGGAGAGACGGAAGATCCTTCAGGATGTGGTTTTCCTTCCCCCACTCTGCAAACAGCCCTGCTATGCCTCACTTAGTCCTTCATTGCCAGAATCTGTCTATATAATGAGAAACCTTAGCCTGCAAAACTACTCAGTTCCCTTCTGGCTTTTACCGTATGTTTTTCTTTGATTATAAAATGAGTATTATAGAAAGAATGGAAAGTAGAGAAAAAAGATAAGGAAGCTGGTGGAAAACCCACTCATGATCTCACTACCCAGAAGCAATTCTGTTAGCATTTTGGTTTCTTTTTTCTTTTTTTTTTTAAGACGGAGTCTGGCTCAGTTGCCCAGGCTGGAGCACAATGGCGCCCTATTGGCTTACTGAAAACTCCATCTCCTGGGTTTGAGCGATTCTCTTGCCTCAGCCTCCTGAGTAGCTGGGATTACAGGCGCATGCCACCGTGCCGAGCTAATTTTTGTATTTTTAGTAGAGACAAGGTTTTGCCACGTTGGCCTGGCTGGCTTCAAACTCTTGACCTCAGGGGATCTGCCCACCTCGGCCTCCCAGAATGCTGGGATTACAGGTATGAGCCACTGACCCAGCTTCCTTTTTTTTAGAGGTGGGGTCTCACTATGTTGCCCAGGCTACCCTCAAACTCCTGGCCTCAGGGGCTCCTCCTTCCTTGGCCTGCCAAAGTGCTGGGATTACAGGTGTGAGCCACTGCACCTGGCCAAACACAGTTTTGTTTTGTTTTTTTCAGATAGAGTCTTGCTCTGTTGCCCAGGCTGGAGTGTAGTGGTGGGGTCTCAGCTCACTGCAGCCTTTGCCTCCTGGGTTCAAATGATTCTTGTGCCTCAGCCTCCCAAGTAGCTGAGATTACAGATGTGCGCCACCATGCCTGGCCAGTTTTTGTATTTTTAGTAAAGACGGGGTTTTACCATGTTTTCCAGGCTGGTCTAGAACTCCTGACCTCAAGTGATCGGCTCACCTTGCCTCCCAAAGTGCTGGGATTAAAAACACGAGCCACTGCGCCCAGCCCAAGCACAGTTTTTAAGGCCGTGTTGACTCTCAGTAAAATCCCCTTGGTTGCCTTGTTACCTACCTTCACAGTCACTAACTCTTCCCAGGATGCAACTGCTGCCACTGCCCCTTCCACTGCAACCAGGATGTAGGGTGGAAAAGGGCCCAGAATCTGGAGGTCAGAAATCAAGTTTCAAAGACTTAACTATGTGCCCTTAGACCAATCACGTCTCATCTTCTCTGCAGAATGAAGATGATAGTCCTTGCCTCCAAGAACAGTGAAAGGCAAATAAAGGATCAGATGGGGAGAGTGTGTAGTAAACTCAAAAGTGCTATAAAATTGTTTGGAATTCCTACAATCCAATGAGTTATGACCACAGCGGTTATTTAAGAAGACTTAAAGGTTAGCAGAGCCAATGTTCTCCAGCCCAAATCCTCAAAAGACTTGCTCTTGTTATGAGATGATATATATAAAATGGATTAGTGGGTCCTCTCCTTGCAGTAAATCCTTGGGGGTTTGAGAGAGTGGGTGTACCTGGCTTGCTAGCTGCCCATCCAGCATCCATGCCTTACCGCCCTCTGTCCTAACAGAAACCCTGTTTGGAGCCAGACACTTAGGCTCATGCCTGTAATCCCAGGACTTTGGGAGGCCAAAGCGGGAGGATCAATGGAGTCCAGGAAATTGAGGCTGCAGTAATCCATGATCACACCACTGCACTCCAGCCTGGGCGACAGACCAAGATCCTAAAAATTAAAACCCAATCAACCAAATGAAAACCGTGTTTGGGTCCAGCATTCACCCAGTCCCCATTCAGAATGGGACACCGGGCAAACTGACTCTGCCCTCAGCTGCAGGAGTGGGCCTGATTGGTCAAAAATAATCCCTCCCATTGCTGGTGATTGGTTCTGGCAGAGGTCATGTGACCCATTCTGGTCACTGAGATGGGGGACGTATGTCAGATAGGGAATGATCTGGTTCCTAATAAAGTATCCCTGGAAGATATATAGAGAGTTCTATCTATCTATCTATCTATCTATCTATCTATCTATCTATCTATCTATCTATATACTTTTTTGAGGCAGAGTTTCACTTCTTCACCCAGTTTGGAGAGCAGTGGCTGTGATCTAGGCTGACTGCAACCTTCGCCTCCGAGGTTCAAGTGATTCTTCTGCCTCAGCCTTCAGAGTAGCTGGGATTACAAGCGTGCACCACCATACCCAGCTACTTTTTGTATTTTTAGTAAAGACGGGGTTTCACCATATTGGCCAGGCTGGTCTTGAACTCCTGACCTCAAGTGATCCACCCGCCTTGGCCTCCCAAAGTGCTTGGATAACAGGCATGAGCCACCACGCCCGGCCGAGATTTTTTTTCTCCTTTCTCTGGCTGCCACTCCTTAAAGTGCTGCAGCCCTCTTGCTACCAGACTGGCAATGAAGCCAATACGGAGAGGGGAAGTGCAGAGAGTGGATGGTAGTAATAACAAAAGCCACAAACATTTATTGAGCATTTAGAACTTGCCAGAGAGTATTCTAAATGTCTGATTTCCTTTAGTTCAGGGAGAGGACCCTGCCTGTTTTCATGGCCCATTAACTAGTTTTTGCATTTTTTAAATGGTTAAATAAAAATCAGGCTGGCCATGGTGGTGGCTCATACCTGTAATCCCAGCAATTTTGGGAGCCCAAGGTGAGAGGACCACTTGAGCCCAAGAGTATGAGACCAGCCTGGGCAACACAGTGAGACCCTGTCTCTACATAAAAATAAAAAATCATCTGGGTGGAGGCTGAGGCGGGAGGATCATGTGAGCCCAGGATTTCAAGGCTACAGTGAGCCTTGAATATACTCACAAAAACCACGTAAGTTGTTGTGTTATTATTATCCAGTTTTTCACAAATGAGAAAGCTGAGGCTCAGAGACATAATGCAATTGTTCAAAGTCACATAGCTATCAAGAGGTTAGCTATTCAATATCATACTGGCTTTGGAACCAGTGCTTTTAATCACTTTGGGGAAAAAAACCCAATTCCCAGCGTCACTGTTGAGACGTCGAGTCAACCAACCCTAAACTCACCTCACCTTTAAACTTCTAGGTTAAAGGGGCATATGACATTACTGTATTATTGAAACCAGTTTGAAACTGCATTTCTGCTCTTTGCAGGTGAAAGCATCCCCTTGGATGCCATGAGAAAGCACGTAAGAAAGGTAAGAGCAAAAAGGTAAGGCAAGCTATCAGCTTCTTGGACCAGCAGCCTTTTGTCCTTGCTTGGAGAATAAAAGCTTTCTTTTTCCAAGCGCTTCAAGGCTCCACAAGGTCCCTTTAAAAGGGATTATGAAGGAAATCCTATTTTAGAATTGCTGCTGATTTTGGCAATTTGCAATATTAGCCTGATGAGGAATTACACTCACTAATAAAATATCTCAAGTTGGGTTGAACCTAATTGTTGCAAGTGTTAGTAGTAATAGCCTGTCACGGGGACTTCTGTGCCGGCGCATCCCTCGCTTGGCTACAGCCCATGTGGAAAATCAATTTCCTCTAAATGTTTGAAGAATGGCACAGAAGGACCTGATTTCTTTTCCCTCTGCTGGAGTCAATCTGGAGACAACGAACTTATAAAATGAATGAAAATAGCTATGGTTGCAGGATGCAGGGTGAATGCCGAGTTAAGCAAAGCCCCATCTAAAGCTCAAAGTTCTAGCCTTTTTGTCCTGAGGCCAGAGACAATATACGTTTGTGTCCCGAACTGATGTGCTGCTAAAAAGTCAAAGAAAAGAAAGAATTTTCCTTCAGCCCAGCAATTTCACTTCTAGGAATCACTCCCACAGAAAAACTCCCACCAGTATGCAAGAATATATGAACAGGGTGTTCCTCACAGCCTGGCTTGCAATGGTGAAAAATTGGAGGCAAGATAATTATCTGACAAGAGTGGACTGGTTAAATAAATGGTCATATATCCATGCTTTGTAGCCATTAAGAAGAAAGAGATAATCTATATGTATTCCTGTGGAAAGCTTTTTCTGATATGGTATTGAGTTTAAAAAAAAGCAAGTTTCAGCCAAATATATATATATTATATATATAATATATATATATGCACTATATATATAGTATATAGAGTATATATAGTTGCAGCACTACATATAGTATGAGTTCATTTTTGTAAAAAAACCTCAAAAGTTCAACAATGATGTGCACATTTATATGTAGATCTTCGTGCATGAGTAGAGAAAGGTCTGAAAGGATGTACACCAGGTTGTAGATGGTAGTGATTAAACCCAAGGATAGAGATGGTAAGAGGGGAGATGTCCCTTCTATATTGTTTAGATGTTTTACAACAGGGTATATGGCTTTGGTAATGAAAGAAAGAAAGAAAGAAAGAAAGAAAGAAAGAAAGAAAGAAAGAAAGAAAGAAAGAAAGAAAGAAAGAAAGAAAGAAAGAAAGAAATTGGCTGTTCAGCTTGTCAGAATAGCATTGTACTAGATGTACCACCATTTCTGAGGAAAGGGAGGATCAAGCCTTGACTCCACAGGGCTGGCAATAAAATCTAGCCACACATGCAAGTCTGTTACACAGCCTAGTCTGATATATCATAGCTCTTCCTAGTCAATAATCGCTATGAAGGGACTTAATCCTTAGCTACCTGCCTACCAAATCAGAACCAAGTTGAAATGTCCTGGGGCCAAGGCCAGAATTTAAAGATTTACTTTTTTAAAAAATTGGGAAAATATACATAACATAAAGTGTACCACTTTAAATTGTATGATTTATTGGCATTCAGTACATTGGCAATGTTGAGCAACCATAAGCACTATCTTATTCCAGAACATTCTCATCACTCCAAGCAGAAACCCTGTGACCATTAAGCAGTCACTCCCCAATCCTTCCGTACCACAGCTGCTGAAAATCACTAATCTTCTATCTGTCCATGTAGTTTGACCTGTCATGGACTTTTCATATAAATGAAATTATTTAACATGTGGCCTTTTGTGTCTGGTTTTTTTCACTCAGCACCATGTTTTCAAGCCTCATCCATGCTGTAGCATGTATCTGGGCTTCATTCCTTTTTATGGCTGAATAATATTCCATTGTATGGATAGACAACAATTTGTTGATCCATTCATCAGGTGATGGACATTTTGGATGTTTTTATCTTTTAGTTAGCATGACTAATTCTGCTATGAACATTCCTGTATGAGTTTTTGTTTGAACACCTGTTTTCAGTTCTTTGGGGTTTATAGGGAGGAGTGGAACTGTGAGGTTCTGTGGTAATTTTATGTGTAATTTATTAAGATTTGCCTTTAAAGTTCCAGGAGCCTCGTCTTCTGACCATAGAGGACATGCAGTGAGTGGGAAAAACTTCCCATGAGTTTCTGGATTATGTCCCCTGAGTCTAGGCAGTTAAGTACATAGATTAAGATAATTGCTATGTAATTACCTTATCTATACTTTAAAAATCATCTGCTAAAATTCCACTTCTTTTAGACTATTCCAAATATTTCTTTTTTTCCCCTCTGTTACCTATTTGTCCCAGAGCACCAAATATTTCTATTACATATGAGTTTGGGGAAGCTGTTATTCAAAGTATATTAATTAGGGCCGGGTGCAGTGTCTCACGCCTGTAATCTCAGCACTTTGGGAGGCTAAGGTGGACAGATCGCTTGAGTCCAGGAGTTTGAGACCAACCTGGGCAATGTGGCAAGACCCCATCTCTACAAAAAGTACAAAAATTAGCTGGGCATGATGGTGCATGTCTGTAGTCCCAGCTCCTCAAGAGGCTAAGGTAGGAAGATCACCTGTGCCTGGGAGGTTGAGGCTGCAGTGAGCCATGATTGCACCACTGCACGCCAGCCTGAATGACAAAGTGAGACCCTGTCTCAAACAAAATAAATCAACAAACAAAATACATTAATTAAATGATTAATTCGTAATTTCTCATGTAAAAATCCTGTTTTGCATTTGTGGAAAATTAACACTTCTGATGACTCCTAGCACAGTAGGCATTAACACTGAATTGGTCAAATGTCAGACCAGGTCTTGCAAGGTAAGCAGGGTCTTGAAATGGTCTTTTACTGAATGATAAAGAATGGGCCTAACTTACAATTGCTGCAAACATAGCAGGTAAGTTGCTTTGTGGATGTAGGACCTGGGCTGAAGTCCCAACTCTGACAGTAACTAACTTACCTTGGGAAAGGTAATGGGTAAGGTAAACCCTTCTGAGCCCTCAGTTTCTTCCTCTGTAATGTGGGACTGCTTATAGGACATACTTCATGGGTCATTTATTTATTCATTCATTCAGTAAATATTTATTGTACACCTATGGTGTGCCCCATGCTATTCTTAGTGGTTACTAAAACAAACAACAGTAAACATAATAAGTAATTTTAAGGTAGATGGTGATATGTTTTATGAGAAAAGGTAGAACAGGAGGGCCGAAGGAAAGGCTGGATTTTCTTATTTATTTATTTTTTTAGAGACAGGGTCTTGCTCTGTTGCCCAGGCTGGAGTGCAGTAGCACAATCACGGATCACTACATGAACTCCTGTGCTCAAGGGATCCCCTGACTGTAGCCTCCTACTCTGAGTAGCTGGGACTACAGGTGTGTGCCACCATGCCCAGCTATTTATTTATTTAATTATGGTAAAGATGGGGTCTTGGCATGTGTCACTATGCCCAGCTATTTATTTTATTTATTTATTAATTGATTGATGGTAGAGGTGGGATCTTGGTGCATACCACTATGTCCACCTATTTATTTGTTTATAATAGAGATGGGGTCTTGGGATGTGCCATCATGCTCAGCTATTTCTTTATTTATTTATTGTAAAGATGGGGTCTTGGCGTGTGCCACCATGCCCACCATGCCCAGCTATTTATTTATTTGTGGTAGAGATGGGATTTTGCCATGCTGCCCAAGCTGGTCTTGAACCCCTGGGCTCAAGTGATCCTCCTGCTTTGGCCTCCCAGAGTGCTGGGATGACAGGCGTGAACCACCGCACCTGGCCTAAAGACTGAAGTTTGAATAGCATGGTCACAATAGGCTCCACTAAGAAGGTGACATTTCAACAAAGCCTGGAGGAAGAGAGGGCGTAAGTCATGTGGGTATCTTGTGGGGAAGGAACAGGGCCCACAGGCCCTGTTCGTGAAAACGCAAAGAGACCAGAGTGCCTAGACCAGTGTGTGCAAGGACGAGAGGAGGAGTTTTGGATTCAACTTGGAGCCAGATGGGGAGCCCTCGGAGGCTTATGACCTGAGCTGATTTGTATTTCAAATGCATCATTCAGTCTGCTGTGTTGAAAAATAGACCACAGACAAGGGCAGCAGCAGGGTAGCCAGTGAGGAGCCTCCTGTAGTCATCCAGGTGAGAGAAGATGGGAGCTTGGACCAGTAAGGTGGCATGGAGGTGCTGAGAAGTGGTTGGGTTCTGAATACATTCTGCAGGCAGAGCCAGCACAATTTCCTGTTGGAAGGATTAAATAAGATAACGGGGGCAGAGCTCTGTGCACAGAGCCTGCATGTAGATAGTACAGAATAATGGCAGCCACAATTATGATCAAGATGGGTATAGTATGTTCCCCTGCAGGAGTTGATCAGGAGCTAAAAAGAAACTGAGCAAGGGAGAAGCTATTAAGGTTCCCATGTAGTTTGCAGTGAGTTACAAAGGCCAACAGAGGTAACAAGGCTTTAACACAATGCAGACAAGGGCTTCTGCAGTATCCAGAGAACTAGGGAGCCCAAAGCAGCAAAGCCACATCATTTAGACCAAACTAGAGACTTTAGAACCAAGTTTTACAGATAATTGCAAATACTTCCTTTTTTTGTATTAGGTTGGTACAAAAGCAATTGCAGTTTTGCATTAAAAGTAATGGCAAAACTGCAAACGCTTTTGTACCAGCCTAATAGTATATGGAAAGCAACATCAGTCAGGAAAACTGTTTCTAGATTCCCTGGCTTTAGAAATATTTACTGGCAATAATATCATGGCAGCTCAGGTATTTAGTTTCGGTTTTTAGTTGAACTGCCCAACTTCAGGATTCCTTTCAGGAAGAAGACCCAGTTGCCAAGAGAGGATTGGAGTCCTTTCAACTCAACTTCTCTTTGTTCCAAATTCCAGCGACAAGCGGTCTGTCTGAGGATGATAGAGATGGATTTCTCCAGGGCAATGCCAACCTTGCTCCTCCTGCTTCTAGTAATCAGACCTCCAGTTTATCTTCTGCCAAACTCTTCCCATTGGACATCTGGCCCCAGCAGGGAGAAACAGAGACCAAGGCACTTATTTTGGCTTTGACGTCAGCAAAGGAAGGCTGATGAAATTCATCATCAGTGCAGATGAAAATCCACCGAGCCCTATCTCTCTTCCTTACAACACCTCCGTTTCTAAAGCTGACAGAGGTCTCGCTTTCCTTTTGTTTTCATTTTGCTCTGGATTAAGGTTTGAATTTTTTCTATAGTTAATTAGAAGATAATAACGCCAGCGAGCTTATTGTTAATTATTTGTATCTGTACTTAATACTTATAAGTGTACTCAGTTCTCGCGAGCTAATATTTGGCTTGTCAGATGCGTTAGTCATTGTAATTAATTGAGCCCATATACATTTACTGGGGCTGTGGGTAGAGTTATAAGAACAGCGGCAGATATGAAATGTCTCCCCTATCTTATGCTTATCGCTAAACAGAGAATTTGAGGGAAGCGAATCCCTCTTGCAACCTTCACTCGTCACCTGGCTGACTTCTTTCCTCGTTCCTCCCGAGAGGATCTTCTCTTTAAGACCCTCTATATCCTCTTTCTCTCGGCTCCTGTTAATTTCCTTTGGAATGTCAGGCCCAGCTGCTTTGTTCATGGGACCCAGTGCAAAATAAAAACACAGAGCCCCTCGTCCAAAAACTATTAAGAATTTAAACATGGCGACGGCAGAGCATTAAACCAAGCCTGGGGGCCCCTCTGACTGCAGAGGCTGTGTGCCCATCAAGCTGGTTCTGCACACCATTGACTGCCTTTGTCCTTTCTCCAAAAGGGAGCTCCTCCACCAGAATGTGCCCCGTCCCTCTTCTCTACAGCTAGAACAGTGTGCAGCATGCAAGAGGGGCTCAAGAAGTGGGTAAAACAATTTTCCAAATGCAAACTTGAAAAACGCTAAGTGTAGCCATGCCACTCCCCTGCTTAAAATCTCCCATGGAAGGGACAGAAGGAAGTTCTTGGAGGAACAGAGATGTTCTATACCTACACCTGTGGACGGGTGGTGGCCACACAGGGGTATATATACCCTGTCAAGACTCATCAAACTGTAGACTTAAGAAGAGTCTATTATACTATGTATAATTACACATCAATAAAAAATAGCATGCTTACAAAAACCCCAGTGTCTCCACGTTATCCTCAAGGTAGTCTATTCTCTCTCATATGTCACACAAGGTCCTTCCCCAGGGGCTCATTCTGAGTCTTGCAGCCTCACCTCCAGCACTTCTGTGGCTTCCTGTTTTCCAGCCATGGTGACTGCCAGCATGTCCCAGGCCTACGTGCCATCTTACTCAATTGCTCCCCAGCCCAGGAGTTAAAAAAAAAAAAAATCAAAATACATGTCACTCTGTAGGGCACCAGCACCAACTGGAAGGGACTAAAGAGCAGGAGTGGGGCAGAGTCTCAGAGCTTCTTGCTGTGCCAGATGTTAACACTTTAATGTCTGCATCGTGGTGAAGTGAGCAGAGATCCAAGACAGAGGAGGTAGGGAGGGGGCCACTCGGTGGGCTCTGAGCCCTCACTGTTTACCAATCAATATGGAGGTAATCAAATATTTAACCTGGCATAGTCACATTGGGGTGTGCCTGCTGAACATCAACCCACCGCCCAAAATGTGGGCCAGGCCAGGCGCAGTGGCTCACGCCTATAATCCCAGCACTTTGGGAGGGTGAGGCAGGCGGATCGCCTGAGGTCAGAAGATCGAGACCAGCCTGTGGTGAAACCCCGTCTCTACTGAAAATACAAAAATTATCTGGGTGTGGTGGTGAGTGCCTGCAGTCCCAGCTACTTGAGAGGCTGAGGTGGAAGGATCGCTTAAACCCGGGAGGTAGAGGTTGCAGTGAGCTGAGGTCAAGCCACTGCACTCCAGCCTGGGCAACAGAGTGAGACTCTGTCTCAATAAATAAATAAAATGTGGGCTAGCCCTTCCTTCTCTGGCTGACACCTACCTCTTCCCTTCAAATCTCAACTCAAGTGTCTTCTCCAGGAATCCTTGGTGGCTCTGTCTCTTTCTTGGTCTCTCTTGCATTTGCTATATTGTCCTGGATTAATTGATAGACATTCCAGTCTTAACCTCTGGAAGGTAGGAACTATGAGTCGGGCAAGGTGCCCAGCACTCACAGAATCCGGGGCACACACATGGATGAAGGGATTTTCCTGTTGGCTTTTCTGGCACATAATGCAGACACTATAGAAACGGATGAATGAATGGATGAATGAGTGAATGAGTTAATTTCTTCTTTGCTTTATCTATATTTACTTTCATTGAAACAGTGGCAACTCTTGAGACATGGGCTTAGAGAGAGAGTATTGCAGCAACTCAGGCAACCTGGAGGGATTCTAGCACTTGCCGATTGTCAGTTCTGGGTGTGTAACTTGGCCTCCCTGAGTACTAGATCAGGTCATTATTGATCTGACTTCACAGGGCTGCTGAGAAGCTCTAAGCACTTAGCCCTCAGCAGCTCTGACTGTAAGAGAAATAGTATCTTGTCCACCATGGAGCCTGAATCGGTGGATGTGGTCGCCAGATGCCAGGAGAAGTCACCTGCCATTTGCAGCCATCCTCAAGTAAGCATGTCTGGTTTTACCTTCCATCTACCCAGTCTCTTGAGTCAGATGATTGCACAGCAAAAATGAAATATCCCTGCGATAAGAATATATGATTGGCAGATGTTACTGAATTGAAATCTGTGAGACAGTGAAAATGGATATTTTCTCATTTGCCTCCAACTTCCTGGTGTCTCTGCCGGAAGGTACCAGTTTCAGCCATGAGAGAGAGAGAGAAGGAGAGAGAGAGAGGGAGAGAGGGAGAGAGAGAGAAAGCATTGAGGGGAGTGATCCTCAGCTTCATCAGGTGAACCAACTTGTGGATTACCTTTCCAATCAAAAGCCTGCTTTCAGCCTTTCAGGAAATTCTGTGCAAGAATAATTCTTGGCTAAACATAGCATAAATTGTCCCATCACCCCAGACCTCCACTTCCTTCCAAACCTCAGCTTCTTAACCAAGTCCTACATTTCTAAGAAAAGGCATTTTAGCATCCTGCATAAAAACTCAAGACTCCAGAGCCTGAAAGATTGAAAGTTCAATCCCACCTTTACCCATTCCTGGCTGTGACATCTTAGGCAAGGCTCTTAACCTCTCATAGTTTTATTTTCTTACCCTGTTCAGTGAGGAAGAACAGTATCTGTTGCAGGGTACCTATGAGGACTACGTGACACTTACTAAGTGGCAGGATTTGGTGAGAGTTTCTTAAATATTGGTTATGATACTCGTTGGTTTCAAAAAAGGATATGGAATGGTGGAAATATTTTTTTAAATTCTATAATGATCCCTGCAGATCTGCAAAATTGGAAAGACTCTTATTGAATGAATCACCTCATGTGCCACTGGCATCTTTCTGCGTGGTAGGCTGAAAAATGGCCTCCCAAAAGATCCAGGTTCAAATTCCTAGAACCTGGGGATGCGACCTTATTTAGAAAAAAGAGGCCCAGCATGGTGGCTGACACCTGTAATCCCAGCACTTTGGGGGGCTGAGGCAGAAGGACCGCTTGAGGCCAGGAGTTTGAGACCAGCCTGGGGAACATAAGGAGAACCCATCCCTACAAAAAGTAAAAAGGTTAGCTGGGCATGGTGGTGCATGCCTGTGGTCCTGGCTACTCAGGAGGCTGAAGCAGGAGGATAGCTTGATCCTGGGAGGTCGAGGCTGCAGTGAGCCTTGATGGTACCACTGCACTCCAGCCCAGGTGACAGAGCAAGATCCCGTCTCTAAAACAAAAGAAAAGGAAAGGAAAACAATATTTACAGGTATAATTAATTAAGGAGCTTGAGATGAGACGATCCTGGATTAAGATAAGCCTTAAATCCAATAGAGATGCTTTTATAAGAGACTATAAGGGAGGAAGACATGCACATAGGTGAAGGCCATGGAGGCAGAGATGAGAGTGATGCAGCCACAAGTCAAAGAGTCCAGCAACCACCAAAGCTGGAAGAGGCAAGGAAGGCTTCTTCTAGTCCCTTTGGAGGGAGAACAGCCATGCTGATGCCTTGATTTTAGACTTCTGGCCTCCAGAGCTGTGATTGAATAAATGTCTGTTGTTTTAAGCCACCTAGTTTGTAATAATTTGTGATAGAAGCCCCAGGAAACTGATACATCCTATAGCATCTTTAATGGGGAATGCAAACACTTGCCTATACTGGGCAGTTCTAAGGATAAAGAAGATGATTCTGCAACATGTGTACCTTGAGCATTTTGGTAGAGGCCAGCATGAGGCCCTTACAGTCTAATCATTAAGAGTAGACAGACTTTTTTTTTTTTTTTTTTTCTGAGACACAGTCTCACTTTCTTGCTCAGGCTGAAGTGCAGTGGCTTGATCTTGGCTCACTGCAATTCCCGCCTCCCGGGTTCAAGCGATTCTCCTGGTCAGCCTCCCAAGTAGCTGGGATTACAGGTGCACTCCACCACACCCATCTAATTTTTGTATTTTTAGTACAGATGGGGTTTTACCTTGTTGGCCAGGCTGGCCTCGGACTCCTGACCTCAAGGGATCCACCCCGCTTGGCCTCCCAAAGTGCTGGGATTATAGGCGTGAGCCATGATGCCCAACCAACCAGACAGACTTGTGTTCAAATTCCAGCTTCCCTTTGAATAGCTGTGAAATCCTGGACAAGTTACTCAACCTCTCTGAGCCTCAGGTTCTTCATAGGGGAAACAGGGGTAGTGTTTTGCCTACCTAGGGAGATAGGGGGATGATTCATTAGCTATGCCTGGCATGTGCCTGGCACGCAGAAATTGTTTCGTGAACGTCTGCTGTGATGGCAAACCTTTTGGGCAGATCCATCTAGCTTCTCACGCATGTGGCAAGTGGCTGCCGTGTTTACTGAACGTCCTGTGACTGTGGGGACCGGCAAAGCTAAACGGCCTGAGTGGGTTGAACTGTGGCCGCACCTGGTTAACCCTGTTCTTTATCTTCTTCTGAAGGAAAGGCGGGGCTGTCCCAAGGTGCCTTGTGAAATAGCCAGCCATCCTGGGCTGCCGTTTCATTGTTCCTGCTGAAGCCAAAGGTGCCAGAAAAGCCTTGACATCGAGCTCCGCACTCCCCAGTCGTGACTCTGTGTCTGCGACGAACTTTCTAAAGGCAGTGGCTTATAAACGAGCAGTACTGACTCCATGGCGATTCCATCTACTTCCCGAGCGTGTCTGTGTTCAGAACGCTCCGCCATCCACAACCTTCCTACTTACTGGTTAGAAGGAGTACCTCCTTTCCACTCACTTAAAAGGACATTTTTCCAATGAGAGCAGGCCATATTTCAAACTGCATTGCCAAGGTACCAGGAGCCAGTAAAAGGGGGCATTTAACACGGTATTTATCTTGACTGGCAGAACAGGTCATGGCTGTAAAAGAAACAGCTCCGGAGAAGGAGGCAGCCTCGCCGACTCTGGGCTCCCTCTCCCTACCCACCCCCCTCCCCACACTGTTTAAAGCATTCTGGAGCCGCTGCCAACTTTCCTGGCAAAGCTCTTATTTCTTTACATGTATGTTGCATTCCATCTGTTTAATGTGCGTTCTGTGCCATTCACGGATTTTGGCAAGGTCTGGCGAGGTGGCATGGCACGCTCGGGCTTGTGCTAAGCCAAACAGGGCATGGGGGAGAGGGACTGGAGGCCGATGAAGGAGTCCTGCTTCTCCCTCTGGCTTGGGGAGGCCTGCAGTTGCAAAGATGGAATTGGAACTGCGTAACAGTTTTCCTCCAGATGTGATTGAATCATGCGTGTGCCACTGTTGCATTTCACCCTCCACAGAGGGGTGTCGGGGTGCGGTATTGCAGTTTCTGATACACAGCCAGAAAAATCGAAATGATGAAGCAAGGTAACAGTAGGGAAACCCACTCATACTCATGGATCTGGGGCTTCCCTAGAAACACTGCAAGGCCCTGAAGGCCAGAAAATGCTAACACCTGGATCTGATAGTCCCAATGCCTAAAGAAAAACTGATCTCAATCTTTGCATTATTCTCAAGAACCATTAAGTACTTGGTTGGTGAAGCGGAGGCAACGTGCTGTGATTTGGATCCAATTTCATCCAGTTGGAAGGCAGGAAAGCCAGGTTTTATGCACTGCCAAAACATCTGGTGAATTCAGTTAAAAAAAAAAAAAAAAAAGGCACCAGTTTGGTGGGGGAGAAAACAAAACCCTCTAGAAACAGTTGTTGGGTATTGGGTGACCAAAAACATTCTGTTGATTGACACCCAATGTTCACTTTTCCGTTGGTTGCTGGTTGAGCAGAGCTCTTCAAATGGGGAAAGCAAGACTTAGGCGAGAGAAAGGCAGATGACGGGGTTAAAAACATAAAGGTTCACACTTTAAGAAAAAGTTAAGTGCACATTGCTTGACTCCAGCCAAGAGAATGAACAGAATCTCCCTGTTAAGAAGTGGAGTTACTCACCTGATTCAAGAGAGATGACATGGCACAGGAAAAAAAAAAAAAAAAAGGTACAGGCTCCTAATAAGAAACAGCCGCATGTGGGATAAAATTAGTGCAAGTTGTGTAATCCCAGTTGGCCAGTTGTAAGAACAGGGAGGAGAAAGGAGCATGGGGAACATGTTTCAGATGTGATTCAAGAGGTCCTGGAGCCCGTCCTGACCCTCTGGGTTGGAATTTCTGACTCTCTTCTCTGCCTTGACTCAGAATAGGAAACCGAATCCTGACCGCGCGTTTCTTTTAATAGAATTAAACTTTCTTGCCAACTTCCTCCAGAGCACAAGATTACCCCTCATCGTCTCTAAACAATACGCCAATCATCAGATGGAAGTGAGGGGGTGCACTGTCCTATTTGCACCAAACATAACCCAGGCCCCCGAGCAGAAGACAAACAACGGGAACAGAGTTTGGCTTTTGTACCGGGCCTGGTAAATACAACATGTTCTTACAGGTTGGAAAACCGTCTGGTTCCTCTTTGTACTTTCCCACTTTCTCCCACTTCTTCTAAGTTGAATCTCATCATTCTGCTTCGACATTGGCCAAGTTCACATTTGCCAGTTGCCGAGTGGATAATGGATGGTTTGTAAGATGAGTCGTATGCTAGGGAGACAGGCAGCTGAATGTATACTGTGTGAGCAAATGACTTCTTTTGAACCTGAATCCGCACCCCGCCCTGTAGGCCATCCATGTGCTGATAGACATCGAAGAAGATGACAACAGAATGACTTAACGCCCATTCATTCAGTCGTAATACTTGTGCCGAGGAGGGAAACCTGCAGAAAGTCCCTTGCCCTGGTCATCAGTTAGCAGGGGTCAATCCTTGTGTGTAAGGTATGCTGGTGCTTGGAAGCCCAAAGGGGACATTAATAGAATGCAAAGTGTTTGGTAGTTCCTCATTAAAAATGGATTTTGTTTTCAGTGCTTTGAGGATGGGAACAGTGAAGTTGGAAACTGTGCTTGTAATTGGGAGCAGGTCTCCTGCCAGATTCTAACAGCTTTAAGGGATATCCAGTTTTGGGTTTACAGTACTACATTCTGGCTCATTGAAATTGCATCTAAACGTTGCCAGAATGTGTCATAAACTACAAAATCTGTACAAAAATATATTGACATAATGACTCTGTAGCCTTAAGTCAGAGGGGTGGGGGAGCCATGTGGCCCCATCGGCATTGTTCTCGCTCTGTCTCACGGCAGACTTGGGTCACCTGGGACAATTACCATTCGTGGGATTCCGACCCTGGTCTGACCAGTTCTCGCAGCTGCTTAGAACAGCCTCACCCTGTCCCATGGTCACAAATAGCATCCCTGCCTGTGCCACACCGGATAAGGGGCTGGGGATCAAGCCCAGCAGAACTGTTCCCACTTGCTCCTAGAATAAAGTCCCTCATGTCCTGCTGACCTCACCATTCTCAGCTCTGATCACTCTTCACTCGCTGAACTCCAGACACAAAGCATCTTCTTTCTTTTTTAGATAGAGTCTCGATCAGTTGCCCAGGCTGGAGTGCAGTGGCGCAATCTTGGCTCACTGCAACCTCTGCCTCCCAGGCTCGAGCGATTCTCTTGCCTCAGCCTCCCAAGTAGCTGGGACTATGGGTGCCCAACATCACGCCTGGCTAATTTTTGTATTTTTAGTAGAGATGGGGTTTCATCACGTTGGCCAAGCTGGTCTTGAACTCCTGACCTCAAGTGATCCACCCACCTCGACCTCCTAAAGTGCTGGGATTATAGGCGTAAGCCACCATGCCTGGCCAACTCTGCAATTCCAACAAGTTCCCAGGGGATGCTGATGCATGGACCACGCTCTGAGTAGCCACGGTACCAACCTTTCTCAATCAGAGTTCCATGACAAAATAAAGCCTGACTGAAAATGAACTGAGCTACTACTCTCTCGGTTCACCTAAGGATGGTGCTTAACTAGAGCCATTAGCTACAAGTTAATTCATTACATACCTTAGATGCCTTAGGGTAGGTGATTTTGTTTGTTTGTTTGTTTTAATTTTTATTCTTTTACAGACAAAGTCTCACTCTGTACCCTAGGCTGGAGCTGGAGTGCAGTGGTGTGATCATAGCTCCCTATGGCTTCCAGCTCCTGGGCTCAAGCAATCCTCCCACCTCAACCTCCCAAGTAGCTGGGACTACCAGTGAACCTAACCATGCATGGCTAATTTTTTATTTTTTAATTTTTGGTAGAGATGGGGTCTTGCTATGTTGCCCAGGCTGGTCTTGAAGTCCTGGCCTCAAGTGATCCTCCTGCCTCAGCCACCCAAAGTGATGGGATTATAGGTGTGAGTCTCTGTGCCTGGACTGGGCAGAGTCCTTACCACTGACATTTGGGCTGGAGAATTATTTATTGTGGGGGCTGTCCTATGCATTGTAGGATGTTTAGCAGCATCCCTGGCCTCTACCAACTAAATGCCAGCAGCACCATCCCCAAGTTGTGACAACCAAAAAATGTTTCCTGACATCGTCTAAGTCCCCTGGGGGGATAATGTTGTCCCCGCATTGAGAACTACCATCTTAGGACATTAGGGTGTCATTCTCTGGCAGTACCAGGTTGAGAGGGGTTGGGAAGTTGAAGACAGTGTTTTGTTCATGGCTATAATTCTATTGCTTAGCACAGCACTCTGCATATGGCAGACCCTCAATATGTGTTTGTTGATTGATTGAATGAATGAATGAATGAATGAATAAATGAAAATAAATGAATGAAAATGAACTCCAAAATCATGCTTGGCTCATGGGTAAATAGAATTCTCTTCACACAGCCTCCAACCTCCTCCACCCCACTCTCCTCCCCCCAACCTCAAATCAGCAAAACTTAGTGGGCTTGTTGTCATCTAAGGCACAATTTTTCTAAATGTAGCATTTTCCAGGGTAAATATCCCTTTGAAAAAAATGTGAAGAAAAATTCTCGCTTGAGATCTTTTTTTAAATGTCTCCAATGACTAAAATCCTCTTACAGTAAGTACCCAGAGAATTGCATTTGCTTAAAGAAAAAAAAAAAAAAAACTGCCGGTTTTAGTCAAGAATGTAGAAAGTACTTGAAAATCATATACTTTTTTTTCCCATCTTACTGAGCAAATTATAAAATGGTAGAATTGATTTTAGTTCTAGATTGTTTTTAAAGCTCCACCTCAGACTGAGGCCTCGTGGATAAAGTGGTACTAGGGACTTATTCAGAAAAAAAAAAAAAAAAAATCCCTATAGTAATAACACTGGAAATTCAAGGAGGAAAAACAGTAGTCGTAGGGTTTTTTATTTGTTTTATTTAGGGAGCATATCTTGTATGATTTCAAGAGGAAAATTACACATAAATAAAATCTGCATTTTGCTTAAAACTGTGGATTCAGGCTGTATTAAAAAATAAGGTTAAGCCAAGCATGGTGGCTCACACCTGTAATCCTAGCACTTTGGGAGGCCAAGGTAGGTGAATCACTTGAGCTCAGGAATTTGAGACCAGCCTGAGCAACATAGCAAAACCCTGTCTCTACAAAAAATACAAAAATTATCTGGGGGTGGTGGTGCGTGCCTGTAGTCCCAGCTACTTGGGAGACTGAGGTGGAAGATCACTTGAACCTGGGAGGTGGAGGTTACAGTGAGCTGAGACTGTGCCACTGCACTCCAGCCTGGGCAACAGAGCAAAAGCCATCCCTCATCTCAAAAAAAAAAAAAAAAAGTGAATTCACTCAATTTATGTTTCCATACACTCAGTAACTCTGAGGCAAGCTTTCAAACCAAATGGCCATGTAGAAAGCAAAACCAGCTTCTCCCTCTTCTCTTCCAAACCTTTGGGCAAATGAGCAGGCCAAGCTCACAGTTACTCAGGGCAGTAGAGTGAGATTTAGAGCACTGAAAAGGTTTCTGGAAAAGAATATGGTGGTGACAATCTTTCTGTGCTCTTCTAAGTATATCCTTCTTTACCTAACAGAGGTTAAAAATCATTTCTGTTTTGCATGCTTACCCTGACATCACTTGGCAGTGACTGCCTGAATGGTTTTGGGAGAATATTGTGACTCTAAGTCTGGGTTCTCTATGTGGGGAGGGGAAGGGTGCTGTGATGGACTGGTAATGTCTGCCGTGAGCAGGGCCATGGAGAGTGGTGGACGGGCTGTGTATTTGTCATTCCTGGATCCTAGTATAGTCTTCTCTTCTATCATAGCTGTTCTAGTAGAAGGAGAGCTTCAAGGAGAAGGTGCTGTGCTTCTGAGTATAATGTGTCTCACTCCATTTCATACAGATACACCAAGTCAGCATTTCAATTCACGAAAGCTCCCAAGACAGATGTGAAACAGAAAGACGCCATGGTGGGAATATCCCTTTCCTTCTCTAGACCTATCTAAATAGGCTGTTATATATGTGACTCCCTCTCAGGGTAAGTATGGCTAAGACATGCTATATCCCTGCACTGGGCTACTCTAGCATTTGACTCTGTCACTGTGACACCATATGCTGCCAAAACATCACATCCCTTCCTTTGGAATAAAAAGGTCTTTTCGTAAGACTTGTTAAGTCTGAATATTAATTATATTCATCATTATTCAGTCTGCCTGCTGTCCACAATACTTAAATGAAGGGAAACTTTAAAAATAGAAAAAGACAAGTTTAGGAACTTCAAGACAATGATGAGAAGGTAATGATGGGGAAGAAAGCAGTGGTGACCAAACCTATATTTAAAAATCTTAAATGAAAAAAAAAATTAACAAATAGACCCTTAACTTTCAATATTAGTCTTTACTTCAAAAATAAGAGGAAGAGTGATTAAAGAGATGAATTCACATTTGAATAGGATCCAAATGACTTAAGGACTATTTGGATTCAAATATTTCAGTTGGACCAGGAATGATGTTAGAGTTATGTGATGCATTAGGGGTTGAAGTGAAATGGAAATATTTCTTTCCTTTAAAAGCAATTTTCTTGCTTTTGTGGGCCTTGAGAGTTTTCTAGGCTGTGCAGGCCAACCACCCTCCAACTCCCTTGCCTTGGACTCATGAACTCCCATTTCAGATCCAGCCTGTTAGGGGGAAGTAGAGTTTATATTTGTGACAGTTCCTTTTGCAGAAATCATGTGGTGCAAGAGAAGGCTGTCCATATAGAGCTGAACAGTTGTTAGTTTTGAATCCAAATTAGAAAGTTTCTGCACTAGGACTGGGCATGGTGGCTCACACCTGTAATCCCAGCACTTTGGGAAGCCAAGGTGGGAGGATCACTTGAAGCCAGGAGTTAGAGAGCAGCCTGGGCAACACAGCAAGACTTATCTCTACAAAAATTTTTTTAAAAAATTAATGGGGTGTAGTGGCACGTACCTGTAGTCCTAGCTACTTGGGAGGCTAAGACAGGAGGATCTCTTGAGCCCAGGAGTTTGAGGCTGCAGTGAGTCGTGATATTGCACTCCAACCTGGGCTGGAGTGAGACCCTTCTCTTAAAAAGCAAAAGAAAACAAAAACAAACAAAAACCAAGAAAGTTTTGGTACTAGTGATACAGTGGAATCATAACCGATTTTGGTTCTGGCTTCAGAGCCTCTCATGTAAGATGCCACCATGAGAACGAACACTGGTGAACAGGGTGAAACAGAAAGCGCTTTGCTTGGAAAGACAGGAAGCAGGTGGTGAGTTCTTCTCCACCACATTTCAAAAAACAGAGTGTATGTAGTAGGCCCCATCAAGTAAGCTTTAACCTCAAACCCAGCAATGTTTATTAAGCACCTACTGTGTGCCAGGCCCTGAGCTAAGGGCTCTTATATATGGCATCTAACTAAACCCCAGGACAAACAGAAACATCCTAGCAGACTCTACCCATCCCTCATTCCTAAGTGTGACTTGATAGTAGAGCAGAGCTTTTCAACCTTAGCACTACTGGTATTCAGGTTGGATATTCTTTGCTCTTGGGGGCTGTCCTGTACACTGCAGGATGCTGAGCAGCATCGCTGGCCTCTACCTACTAGATGCCAACAGCATACCTTGCTCTAGGAATGACGATGATAAAAAATGTCTCGAGACATTGCCAAATGTCCTCCAGGGGACAAAAATTGCCCCTACTTGAGACTCGCTTCCTTAGAGACAGAACGGTTGCAATGCCCAGGCAGCTGTAGGTAAACATATCTTTCACTCCCTTCTATGGTCTGACTTAGTGGCTCTCTAACCTGAATGTTCTATAAACAATATCATATATACCTTACTTTATGGGAAGAGAATTTTCAAGGGTAATTTAACCTGATTCATTTTTGCCTTACATGCTGACATGAGAATCTAACCTCTCTTTTATGGGGAGGGGTGTGTGTGTGTGTGTATGTGTGTGTGTGTTTGAGATGCAGTCTCACTCTGTTGCCCAGGCTGGGTTGCAATGGCATGATCTCGGCTCACTGCAACCTCCACTTCTCAGTTTCAAGCAATTCTCGTGCCTTAGCCTCCCAAGTAGCTGGGATTACAGGCACAAGCTGCCACGCCTGGATAATTTTTGTGTCTTTAGAAGAGACAGGCTTTCGCCATGTTGGTCAGGCTGGTCTTGAACTCCTAACTTCAAATGATCCACTGGCCTCAGTCTCCCAAAGTGCTGGGATTACAGGCATGAGCCACTGCACCCGGCCATAACCCCTCTTAAACTGGACACCACTGGTCTCCCTGAAGAGGTCAGAGCAGTCACAAAGGTCTTTTCAGCACAAAAAAAAACCCTCTCTCCTGCCCAGGCTTCTTCTGCAAGGACAATGGTGATTATTGCCATTATTGAATGCTTCCTGTGGTACCAAGCCACCCTACTGAATCCTCACATTGACCCTATCAGGTAGGTGCTATTGCGGCCCATTTTTCAGAGGAGACCCTGAGGCTAATAAATGCTAGAGCCCATTTGATGCCAAGCTGGACTACTTTTCTGTAGAAAATATGCACAGCATGCACTCAATAACGAACTACTATTTGCTAATGGAAAACAAATCTGTTTGATTTAATCATGAACAGTCATTCAAAATTATTTTCCTGAACCAAAAAAGACTGATTGAACAAAGTTTCAGGATACAAAATCAGTGTTAAAAAATCAGTAGCATTTCTGTACACCAACAACATCCAAGTTGAGAACCAAATCATGAACACAATCCCATTCACAATGGCCACGACAAGAATAAAATATCTAGGAATACAGCTAACCAGAAAGGTGAAAGATCTCTATGATGAAAATTATAAAACACTGCATGAAGAAATCAGAGATGACACAAACAAATGGAAAAATATTCCATGCTCAGCAATAATCAATATTGTTAAAATGGTCATACTGCCCAGAGGAATCTACAGATTCATGGCCATCCCTATCAAACTAATGGCATTTTTCACTAAATTAGGAAAAACTATTCTAAAGTTCATATGGAACAAAAAGAAAAAAAAAAAAAAAAAGCCCAAATTGCAAAGCAATGCTAAGCAACAAGAACAAAGCTGGAGGCATCACATTACCTGACTTCAAACTATCCTATAAGGCTACAATAACCAAAACAGCATGGTACTGGTCCAAAAACAGACATAAAGACCAATGGGACAGAATAGAGAGCCCGGTAATAAAACCACATATTTACAACTGTCTGATCTTTGAAAAAGTTGACCAAAAAAACCAATGAGGAAAGGAGTCCCTGTTCAATAAATGGTGCTGGAATACTTGGCTAGGTATCTGCAGAAGAGATTGCAGCTGGACCCCTTCCTTACCCCACATACAAAAATCAACTCAAGATGGATTAAAGACTTAAATATAAAGCCTAAAACTTGTAAAAACCCTGGAAGGTAACCTAGGAAATACCATTCTGGACATGGACCCTGGCAAAGATTTCATAATGAAGATGTCAAAAGCAAATTGTAACAAAAACAAAAATTGACAAATGGGACCTAATTAAACTAAAGAGCTTCTGCACAGCAAAAGAAACTATCAAGCAGAGTAAACAGAAAACCTACAGAATGGGAGAAAATATTCACAAACTATGCATCTGACAAATGTCTAGTATCCAGAATCTATAAGGAGCTTAAATTAACAAACAAAACAATAAACAGTTCCATTAAAAAAGTGGGCAAAGGACATGAACAGACACTTCTCAAAAGAAGACATGCATGTGGCCAATAAAGCATATACAAAAATTCTCAACATCACTAATCATTAGAGAAATGCAAATCCAAACCACAATGAGAGCATCCACACCAGTCAGGATGGCTATTATTAATAAGTCAAAAAATAAGAGATGCTGGCAAGGCTGTAGAGAAAAGGGAACACTTATACACCTCTGGTAGGAATGTAAATTAGTTCAGCCATTGTGGAAAGCAGTATGGCGATTTCTCAAAGAAATTAAAACAGAATTACCATTCAACCCAGCAATCCCATTACTGAGTATATACCCAAAGCAATATAAACTGTTCTATCATAAAGACATATGCATGTATCGGCCGGGCGCGGTGGCTCAAGCCTGTAATCCCAGCACTTTGGGAGGCCGAGATGGGCGGATCACGAGGTCAGGAGATCGAGACCATCCTGGCTAACATGGTGAAACCCCGTCTCTACTAACAATACAAAAAAACACTAGCCGGGCGAGGTGGCGGGCGCCTGTAGTCCCAGCTACTCAGGAGGCTGAGGCAGGAGAATGGCATAAACCCGGGAGGCGGAGCTTGCAGTGAGCTGAGATCTGGCCACTGCACTCCAGCCTGGGCGACAGAGCGAGACTCCGTCTCAAAAAAAAAAAAAAAAAAAAGACATATGCATGTATATATTCATTGCATGCGTATATATATTCATCGCAGCACTATTCATAATTGCAAAGTCATGGAATCAACCTAAATGCCCATCAACGGTAGCCTGAATAAAGAAAATGTGGTACATATACATCATAGAATACTACTCAGCCATAAAAAAGAGTGAGATCATGTCCTTCGCAGCAACATGGATGGAGCTGGAAGCCATGATCCGAAATGAGCTAACGGAGGAACAGAAAACCAACTACCACATACCCTCACTTATAAGTGGGAGCTGAACATTGAGCACCCGTGGACACAAAGAAGGGAACAACAGACACCAGGGCCTACGTGTGGGTAGATGATGGGAGGAGGGAAAGGATAGAAAAACTACCTATTGGGTACTATGTTTATTACCTGGGTGATGAAATAATCTGTACAGCAAATCCCCGTGACATGCAATGAACCTATACAACAACTCTGCACATGTACCCCTAAACCTAAAATAAACATTAAAAATAAATATTTCTTAAAAAAGACTAATTGTACTGGTCAATCCTCCTAATGTCATGGCTTGGAAGGATATACATATTCAGAGTGTATCTATAACCCAAATTGTGTTTCTCTTCCAAAATATATAACAGAAGCTGTCCAAACATGTATTAACTAACTGTCAAAACAAAACAGATCATTTTATTTGAAGCTACAAAAAGACTGGAGTATTGGCAGGTACTCAGAGATAATGGTGATCACGCTCGCCACGTCATAGTGGCATTATACATTTGCTATGACACCTTCTCCACATACCTGGGTGCTTCTTGAGGTCAGGGACTGACTTAAACCCTTAGACTTAGTCCCTTAGACTCACTTAGACCTTGGTACCATGCTAAATTTGTTGAAATAGTAAATAATACATGAATGCACTTTCTAGTTTTTTGGGTTTTTTTTTTTTTTTTTTTGGAGACGGGGTTTAAGCCTGTTGCCCAGGCTAGAGTGCAATGGCGCAATCTTGGCTCACTGAAACCTCTGCCTCCCGGGTTCAAGCAATTCTCCTCCCTCAGCCTCCCTAGTAGCTGGGACTACAGGTGCACACCACCACGCCTGGCTAATTTTGTATTTTTCGTAGAGATGGGGTTTCTCCATGTTGGTCAGGCTGGTCTCGAACTCCCAAACTCAGGTGATCCACCCATCTAGGCCTCCGAAAGTGCTGGGATAACAGGTGTGAGCCACCATGCCCGGCTGATTCTAGTTTCTTTTAATTTATTTTTTGTAGAGATGGGTTCTCACTATGTTGCCCAGGCTGGTCTCAAACTCCTGACCTCAAGGATCCTCCCACCTCAGACTCCCAAAGTGCTGGGATTACAGGTGTGAGACACCACACCTGGCTATGAATGCACTTAAAATCTAACAATTATGTGCGCTTAACCTTCATCTCTCAGCAACTGCAGGCGGTGAATATTTTCAAGATCCTCTTTTTCATAGGAGGAGACTAACGCTGAAGGAGATGAAGTGACCAGCCCTGGGTCACCTCCTGGTAAACTGTGGTGCCAGGCTTTGGACTCAAGTCTCATGCTTGAAACTCCAGCTGTCACACTTTTTAACATTTTTACCAGGTAAAAGTGGATTGGGAACTCCAGATGCCAAATGTGGCCTGATATCTACCATTTCCGAACTGTCTTAATATTAAGCAGAATTAAATATAGGGAATTGGGCTGGGTTCGGTGGCTCACGCCTGTAATCCTAGCACTTTGGGAGGCCGAGGGAGTGGATTGCCTGAGCTCAGGAATTTGAGACAAGTCTGGGCAACATGGTGGAACCATGTATCTACTAAAATACAAAAAATTAGCCGGGCGTGGTGCCTGTCTGTAATCCCAGGCTGAGGCACAAGAATTGCTTGAACCCAGGAGGCAGAGGTTGCAGTAAGTCGAGACGGCACCACTGCACTCCAGCCTGGGAGACAGAGTAAGACTCTGTCTCCAAAAAAAAAAAAAAAAAAGAAAAAAAAAACAATTAAACACAGAAAATTGCATCCCATAAGCCTTTAATGTACACGGACTCAGTCATGTATGTTTGTGAAGAGAAAGTAAGAATAATATAATAAGGACAGGCAGTTTGCTTCTGCAGGCTGTGGAGTGGGAGCATGTCCAGGGTGAGGTTAAGGTGGCAGCTGCAGATGGCTGATCCTCCACCAGCCTCAGGAATCACCAGCTTCTTTTCCCATGTGGCCCTTTGCTGCCCTGAGTAGGAGTCCAGTGTTTATACATGTTTTTACAATATTGAAAGATTAACATTTCCCCTACAATTTGACCTCTAAATACAAGGAAACGGCTTCATCTGGTTCCCAACCAAATAATAACGTGGAATCAACTGGCTGGGCAGGACTTACTGTATTGAGAGATGATCTATGGATGGCCAGTGTAGCTGCTTCCCATGGGACTTGTGAGGGAATTTTGGGATATATGTAACTGTATTAGGGTTCTCTAGCGGGACAACACTAATAGGATAGATGTGTATATAAAGGGGAGTTTATTAAGGAGTATTGACTCACACGATCACAAGGTGAAGTCCCACAATAGGCCGTCTGCAAGCTGAGGAGCCAGGAAGTCAGTCCGAGTCCCAAAACTTCAAAAGTAGGGAAGCCATCAGGGCAACCTTCAGTCTGTGGCCGAAGGCCTGAGAGCCCCTGGCAAACCACTGGTGCAAGTCCAAGAGTCCAAAAGCAGAAGAACTTGGAGTCCGATGTTCCAGGGCAGGAAGCATCCAGCACAGGAGAAAGATGAGGCTGGAAGACTCAGCCAGTCTAGTGCTTCCATGTTCTTCTGGCTGCTTTAATCCTAGCCGTGCTGGCAGCTGATTAGACGGCGCCCACCCAGTTTGAGGGTGGGTCTGCCTCTCCCAGTCAGATGTTAACAGACACACCCAGGAATAATGCTTTGCATCCTTCACTCCAGTCAAGTTGAGAATTCATATTAACCATCACAATGACCATCGCCAAAAATCACCATGCTGATTTTTGATCCCAAGGTATACCTGAGAAGTATTGGGGAAACATCAAAACCAGACACAAATTAAAATACAAAAGAAAGAAAACTTTGACATTTTTTTGAGTGCTAGACATTCTTCTGAGAAGTTCCTGTATACTAGCTCATTTAGTCATCAGAACATGACTATTAGGTAGGTACTATCATGATCCTTCCCATTTCACAGATGAAGCAACTGAGGGACAGAGAGATTCAGGAACTTGCCCAAGGACCTGGCTGGAGTGACAGAACCATGATTTGAATGCAGATAGACTAGGCCTACCACACTAAACCACATTCCTGTCTCCCCAACCAGACAGTGATCTCCAGGAAACTTGAATTAGGGTTCCTCATCTTTTCATCTTCCCCAGGTCTGGCCCTGTCCTGTGATCACTGGGAATTCAATAAAGGCTCTTTTCAACTTGAATTGACTTCTTCGGTTGTTGACTATCCTTTAAAACATTTTGACAGAGGAAAAAGAACAACTGCCCAGGAACTCAGCATTTAGAGGCAATCTATAGCTTCTTAAACACAGCAAAAGGAGTGGAAATAGGATAGTAAAATGAAATATAAATAGCTTCACCATTATCCATAGAACCCACTATGAAGCATAACAGTGGCTGGTCTCTCTCACTCTCTCTAAAATACAACCTCTTTGCAATGTTTTGTTTTTGTTACTGTTTCTGTTCAGGTAAAAGGATTACAAATAAAGGGTTAAACATTTTAGTGAGAATTGTATTAATTGGGCCAGAGGTTGAATGTAGGCCTATATTTGTCCTAACACTGAAAAATGTTTTGCAAAGCCGTATCATGTATTCGAGGTAGCAGGGGAAAGGCTTAGCCTACTCAAGACAATTGGTTTTGTTTGTTTGTTTTTTGTTTTTGAGACAGAGTCTCACTCTGTCACCCAGGCGGGAGTGCAGTGGCATGATCTTAGATTGCTGCAACCTCCACCCCCAGGGTTCCAGCAATTCTCCTGCCTCAGCCTCCCCAGTAGCTGGGACTACAGGCATGTGCCACCACGCCCAGCCAAGACAACTGTTTTCAAGCAAGTTGACAACCACTTTGCCAGAGTTCCTTTAATGAGCTAATTACAAAGGGCTCTTAGGTGTCCTCTGAAGCCAGTTCTGGAGGAGCTCCACTTAAGAGACACTGAATGAGTCATTAGCACCTGAAATACTATACACACTGTTGGCTCTTGGAACATGTAATGGAATTAATGTTTTTGCCACTTCAGACTGATCTTCTGTAGTAGTCAGGGAGTTTTCAGTTGTAAGCAACAGAAAACCAATTCAAATTGGCTTACACAGAGAGGAGTGTGTGCGAGCATTAGGCATGGCTGAATCTCTGTGCTTGAAGGCTATCAGCAGGAATCTGACTGTGTCCATTTCTTGGCTTTTCTTCCTTTGTGTTTGTTCCATTCTTAAGCAGGCTTTCTCTAAATGGTGTTAACACTGTTTCTAGCAGTTTCAGCCTCATATGCCATCACCTAGCACCCTAGTGGAAAGACAGCATCTACTTGTCAATAATTCTAGCAAAAATCCCAGGGCTAGGATTCCTTGACTCTGATTGCCTTAGCTTGGATTACATGTCCACCCTTGAGCCAATCCTGGGGGCCAGAACAATGTAATAGTCTTATTGGTCAGAACTGAGTCAAACCAAGACATGAGTGGGCCCCACTGAATCACATGGTTCTAGATGGAAGGCGGTAGTTTCCCAGATAAATATCCAGGTTCAGATGCCAGATGATGGGGATGGGAGGTAAGGGGGATTGGAGACCGGGCAGGCAAAACTAATGAACGTCCCTGGAGCCTTCCCCCTAAATAATTTCCAACAAGCCAGGTGTTACCAGTCTGAAGGACTTCATATGGTTTATAAGCAAAACTTAGATATTTGCTCAGATATCTGAGGTTTAAAACATGGCCTATATTGGCCACAACATTTTGGAAATATTTTCTGCAAATTGTACTCACCCACATGGCTTGAAGTTTGGGGGTTTTCCTTTTTTCTTTTATTAAATAAAAAAATTTTTTTTAAATTCTTGGAACAAGTCCTTAAGAAAAAGAGGAACAGAAATGCCACAACATGATTTGAAACAGACGACTCTGAGAGCAAAATTTGCGTGGCAAATTAGCACACAGTTGACATTCCTTCTGTCCTGATGACATTTCTGATGTTGAATAATATTCTTGGGATTTCTCTCTAAACTATTATGCCTTTTATTTTTTATGTTAATGACTTTGTTCCTAATTACAATAGCAATACCTGCCTAATTCAGAAAGAATTGAATGTATCAAGAAAGTATCCACAGTGAGCTAACACACACACACACACACACACACACACACACACACACACACACTGTTCATTGCCCACCATTCTCGTTAGGAACATCTGTTTAATAAGCGTCATGCCCTAGGTGTTAGATAGTCCCTGTGCTAGTCCCATTTCACAGATGGGGAAGCTGAGGCTCACAGTATTCAAGCTGATAAGTAGCGGGGCTAAGAATTCAACTCTTATCTGTCTGAGCACAAAGCCTTGGCCTTAATCGCTATATTATTCCTGCACTCTATCCTGTTGCCCAAATATTTTCAAAACTAACCTTACAGAAATGGTGTATTGTTCATAATGTTTTATAGCTTGCTCTTTTTTTTTTTTTTTTTTTTTGAGATGGAGTCTCACTGTGTCACCCAGGCTGGAGTGCAGTGGCATGATCTTGGCTCACTGCAAGCTCCGCCTCCGGGGTTCAGCAATTATCTGCCTCAGCCTCCCAAGTAGCTGGGATTACAGGCGCCTGCCGCCATGCTCGGCTAATTTTTTGTAGTTTTAGTAGAGACGGGGTTTCACTATCTCGGCCAGACTAGTCTTGAACTCCTGACCTCGTGATCCACCCACCTTGGTCTCCCAAAGTGTTGGGATTACAGGCGTGAGCCACTGTGCCTGGCCAGCTTGCTTTTTAAAATACCACATTTTCTCATGTCATTTAATACTCTTTCACATAATTTCTTTTGGATTGCACTGCGTCTATCACATGGACGTGCCATCATTTACTTAGCTAATCCTCAATTATTCGACATTTAGGTTGCTCCTAATTTTGAAAAATGTATTTGTTTATTTATTTATTTTTGAGATGGCATCTCACTCTGTTGCCCCAGGCTGGAGGGCAGTGGTGCTATCTCAGCTCACTGCAACTTCTGCCTCCCAGCTTCAAGCAATTATCATGCTTCAGCCTCCAGAGTAGCTGGAACTACAGGTGTGTGCCACCACACCCAGCTAAATTTGTATTTTTAGTAGAGACAGGGTTTCACCATGTTGGCCAGGCTGGTTTCCAACTCCTGACCTCAAGTGATCCACCTGCTTCAGCCTCCCAAAGTGATGGGATTACAGTCGTGAGCCACTGAGCCTGGCCTAATTTCTTTAGTAATATATATACACATGATAGACACATACATACTATATATATACACATACATATACAATATATATACATACATATATACACATATATATACATATATATACACATATATACACATATATATACACATATATATGTTTTTTTTTTTTTTAGATGGAATCTCGCTCTGTTGCCCAGCCTGGAGTACAGTAATGTGATCTCAGCTCACTGTAACCTCAGCCTCCTGGGTTCCAGTGATTCTCCTGCCTCAGCTTCCTGAGTAGCTGGGATTACAGGCGCGCACCACCACACCTGGTTAACTTTTGTATTTTTAGTAGAGACGGGGTTTCACCGTTTTGGTCAGACTGGTCTCAAACTCTTGACCTCGTGATCCACCTGCCTTGGACTCCCAAAGTGCTGGGATTACAGGCGTGAGCCACCACACCTGGCTTAGTATTATATTAATGCTGCAGTGAACCACCTTGGAGAAATATTTCCCCATACAACTCTGATTACGTCCTTAGGACAAATTCCTAGAATTACTGGATCAAAAAGATTTTGTATATTCAGTGTTTAATAGCTATTGCCAAATTGTTCTTTAGAAAGGCAGACCCAATGTGCAATCCTAAGATAACTTCCCTCCCTCCTTCCTTCCTTCCTTCCTTCCTTCCTTCCTTCCTTCCTTCCTTCCTTCCTTCCTTCCTTCCTTCCTTCCTTCCTTCCTTCCTTCCATTCTCTTTCTTGAGACAAGTTCTCGCTATACTGCCAAGTTGGCTTTGAACTCCCATCTCAGGAGATCCTCTCATCTCAGCCTCCTGAGTAGCTGGGACTCCAGGCGTGCACCACTGTGCCTGGTGAACCCGTGAGTTTCTACTTTCCCACTCGGGCCCATTATACCTCTTCTTCAGAGATGACTAATCATGAGCTAATTGTGCGTCTCATCTCCTGCAATGGGGAATAGAGTCCCTTTCAACATATAAATCATTCAGTAGTATTCAAATGGCTTAATGCAAATGCAATGGTAAAAAAAAAATTGCTCAGTGATAATTTGCATCCCAACCATCACCACTGTCTGTATTAGGAGAGTTTATAATCATTTTTCCCCAACCTTTGTGACTGAAACAATGTCCTGGGTATAGGATTATAGCCAGCACCATCAAGGTAACTCTGGGTATGGGCCGGGCACAGTGGCTCATGCCTGTAATCCCAGCACTTTGGGAGTCCACGGTGGGCGGATCAAGAGGTCAGGAGATCGAGACCGTCCTGGCTAACATGGTGAAACCCCGTCTCTACTAAAAATGCAAAAAAATTAGCCAGGCGTGGAGGCGGACACCTGTAGTTCCAGCTACTTTGGAGGCTGAGGCAGGAGAATGGCATGGACGCTTGCACTCAGGAGGCTGAGGCAGGAGAATGGAGGTGGCGCTTGCAGTGAGCCGAGTTCGCGCCACTGCACTCCAGCCTGGGCAACAGAGCAAGACTCTGTCTCAAAAAAAAAAAAAAAAAAAAAGGTAACTCTGGGTATGAATCTGTTGCTAGTGGGAGAGATGCGCTGGCTTCAGTGAAGGGTGATGATGTGGCTAATCTGCTGCAGCGACCTTCTGACTGTAGGTGGTTATGTTGACATCCCTGCCTGTGGTGCTCTGCTTTGAGGAGCCATGGTCAGCTGTTTTCTGTCTAATTAGACTGGGCTCATGACCTACTGTGTAGTCAGACTCAAAACACAAGAGAATCAGAACTCTCTGAGAAATTTATTTATTAATTCACTTACTTTTGAGACAGAGTCTCGCTCTCTCACCCAGGCTGGAGTGCAGTGGCATGGTCATAGCTCATGGAAGCCTCAACCTCCTGGGCCCAATTGACCTTCCCACCTTAACCTCTCGAGTAGCCGGGACCACAGGCGTGCGCCACCACGCCTGGCTAATTTTTGTATATTTTTTATTTTTTTGTAGAGACGGAGTTTCAACATGTTACCCAGGCTGGTCTTGAACTCCTGGCCTCAAGTGATCTGCCTGCCTTAGCCTCAGCCTCTCAAAGTGCTGGGATTACAGACGTGAGCCACCATACCTGGCCTCTTTCAGAAATTTAAACTTGAAGAACTGAAACAATTGAAGGCAAGCAAAGGGTAGCTGAATCCAGCAGTGGAAAGGGGAAAATCGAAGGGCAGATTCCGTAGTCCAAGAGTTCGTGACTCTATGTCAAGCACAGGCTTGGCATGCTGTTGATGTTCAATACGTATTTGTTATTGAATGAATGAGCGGAAGGATTTGATGATAGCCGACCTCTCTCTTCTTTCTGCGTCCAGGGTGCCTCCCCCTTCTGGTAACAGCATCCCCATTCCTTTGGGAGCCTGCCTAGAATGTTAATTCTAGCTGGGGGAGTTCTAATTGTAATTCTAAAATGTAATTCTAGCAGGGGGAAGGCAGGTTCCCTAAGAAATGGGAAAGAGAGGTTCACTCCATATGGATTGGCACTGTCTACCTGAACCACCTGAATTAAGAAGGGTAGTATCCTTAGCTCTTGAGGCTGCCCGTGATGTGACACTAGTGTCCTTTTCTGCTTCTATGCTCACACTCCTGCTTGGCTTCTTTCCCTTCCCTGGATGTCCCCTTTTCTGTTTTGTTTGTTTGTTTGTTTGCTTGTTTTTTTGACACAGAGTCTCAATGTGTTGCCCAAGCTGGAGTGCAGTAGCCAGATCTTGGCTCACTGCAACTTCTGCCTCCTGGGTTCAAGCAATTCTTGTGCCTCAGCCTTCCAAGTAGCTGGGATTACAGGTGCCCACAACCATGCTCAGCTTATTTTTGCATTTTTAGTAGAGATGGGGTGTGACCATGTTGGCCAGGCTGGTCTCGAACTCCTAGCGTTAAGTGATCCACCTGCCTCTGCCTCCTAAAGTGCTGGGATTACAGCTGTGAGCCACCAGGCCCGGCCCTAACTCTTGTGTGAGCTTGGGAAAGTTAATTAACCTCTCTGAGCCTCAGTTTCCTTAGCTGTGAAATGGGGATAAAAGTGAGATAACACCCATAAAGCAGCTGGAACAGAGCTGCCACTTCGTGTCTTTTGTTAAATATGAGCCCTGCCCCATCCCAGAGATTTGGGGAATAACTGCAGGAAAGTCCATGGTCACGGCGGGCAGTATAGTGTGACAATTAAGAGCGTCAGCTCTAGCTCTGTCATTTAGTAGCCCTGTGACCTTGGGTAAGTTTACGTAACCTCAGTCTCCTCACTTTAAAGTGGGATAATAATAGCGACAACATCTGAGAGCCATTGTGAGGAATAATGGAGAGGATTGAGAAACGTGCCCAGGAGGTGGGCTTGGCTCTGAAGAAGCACTCAATGAATGGCAGCTATTTTTTGGCGGAAACCATGGGGAGAGATGCTTTCTTTTCTCGGTAGGGTTACTAAACTGGTAGAATGTGAGCCTAGAGCTGCTAGCAGCCATCTGTGGGAGGCCCTGCCTGCGAACAAAGCCAGCCCAAAGAAGGCTGAGCAGCAGAGAGGTGGACAGGGAGGGACTCCTGGTGACTTTTTTTTTTTTTTTTTTTGGTAATGCAACTTTTTTTCTTTCTTTCTTTTTTTTTTTTTTCCCCCTCAAGTTTTACTCTGTCATCTGGGTTGGAGTGCAGTGGCATGATCTCAGCTCACTGCAACTTCTGCCACCCGGGTTCAAGTGACTCTCCTGCCTCAGCCTCCTGAGTAGCTGGGATTACAGGCGTGCGCCACCATGCCCAGCCAATTTTTGTATTTTTAGTAGAGACGAAGTTTCACCATGTTGGCCAGGCTGTTCTCACATTCCTGACTTCAAGTGATCTGCCTGCCTCGGCTTTCCAGAGTGCTGGGGTTACAGGCTTGAGCCACTGTGCCCGGCCTGTAATGCAATTTTTAAAAATAACACTAAAAGCTTATTACTGTGGGGTTGTACCAGACATGCATTTAACTCATGCAAATCCAACTCTGCATGCTTGCCTTGGTAATGAGGAAGTGAGTATAATCCTCCAGAACCAAACGGCCAGGGAGGAGGCCTGAGTGCCAACCCAAATGGGTTGTAGAGGACTGAACTCCTCTTTCCCTGGCTTCTGTAGCTGAGGGAGGCACAAAACCAGTGGTTCCCAACTTTATCCCAATGCTTAGTACCAAGATGCTCTTTTTATTATTTATTTATGTATTTATTTATGTAGAGACAGGGTCTTTCTCTGTTGCCCAGACTGGAGTACAGTGGTGTGATCATGGCTCACTGTAGCCTCCAACTCCTGGGCTCAAGTGATCCTCCCACCTCGGCTTCTGAGTAGCTGAGACTACAGGTGTGTCACACCAGCACATCCAGCTAATTTTTAAATTTTTTGTAGAAACGAGTCTCGCTATGTTGTCCAGGCTGGTCTCGAACTCTTGAGCTCAAGTGATCCTCCTGCCTCAGCCTCCCAAAGTGCTGGGATTACAGGTGTGAGCCACTGTGCCCGTCCAGGATGCCCTTTTCTAAACCTTCAAAAATATCACCAATCTGCACCTGAGTGTTTTCTCATGAGAAAAGGCATAACAACAAAAAGCCACTATGAATTAGCGTGTACTTTTAAAGAATTTTTTTAAATTGCACTAGCGCTGAAAAATTATTCATGTGTCTATATGTGGGAGGTATTGTTTATTCATTCTACGGACCATTCCATCTGCACTTTGGGTATGCAGACTCCTGCTGTATGACTCTGGAGCCCAACCCCCAACACCTCTGCAGCCCTTGGGTTCCAGTGGTGCAGTTCTTGGTATGTGGCCTGCAGCCCACTGAGTGGGTCTAAGCTCCTTTCTACAGGCCATCAACTGATCCCAAAAGGTCACATTCTTCCTCTGGTTCTTATGAACAAGTTACACATATATCTGTCGATTTCCAGCTTGAAGCATGACTAAGTGCCACTTTCTAGGAACCTACTAAGTGAGTTACTACAATTGACTAGTCATAACTAAAATTAGAGCGTTACTGGGAATTACCGAGAACTCAGCCGCAGGGTTCTTCTGGAAGCCTGGCTCCTGCATGATGCTTTTCAACACTGAAAAACTCCTACTGCACGAGTCACAAAGCAGGAACTGGTGTCTGCAGATGGGAGGAAGGGTCTTTGGCCTTGCCTAAGTGAGCCAAAGATCAAAAGCATTTGAGAGCCACTGTTCTAGGATCTGGAAATTCAGTAACCTACTTTCTGGGGTGCTTTAGTCCCCCATCTTGATATCCCTGACATTTCCAGCTGCTCTTAACGTCATTCCCAACTTACACCTTTAGACCACAATAAGTTACCTATGAAGCATGCTTTAAACAACTGATATCATAAATAACATTAAAATTCCAGTTCTGACCTCTAAATGCCTAAGCCAACCTTCATTTAGTTAATAAATATTTATTAATACTCAAATATATTCAGGCATATATTAGATCCAGGGCATGTAGTAGTCATCAAGACTGTTGCATTCCCTGTCTGCGTAGAACTTATGGTCTGGTATCAGAAAAAGACACTATATAAATACACGAAGCAATCATGAAATTTTATTTTATTTTATTATTATTTTTTTTTTGAGACGGAGTCTTGCTCTGTCGCCCAGGCTGGAGTGCAGTGGCGCGATCTCGGCTCACTGCAAGCTCCGCCTCCCGGGTTCACGCCATTCTCCTGCCTCAGCCTCCCGAGTAGCTGGGACTACAGGCGCCCACAACCGCGCCCGGCTAATTTTTTTTGTATTTTTAGTAGAGACGGGGTTTCACCGTGGTCTCGATCTCCTGACCTTGTGATCCGCCCGCCTCGGCCTCCCAAAGTGCTGGGATTACAGGCGTGAGCCACCGCGCCCGGCCAATCATGAAATTTTATGTGCTTAAAAAAATAAAGTATCGAGGTAGAGGCCTGGTGCAGTGGCTCATGCCTATAATCCCAGCACTTTGGGAGGCCGAGGTGGGGGGATCATTGGAGGTCAGAAGTTTGAGACCAGCCTGAATAACACGGGGAAACCCCGTCTCTACTGAAAGTACAAAAAATTAGCCAAGCGTAGTGGCGCATGCCGGTAAACCCAACTACTGAGGAAGCTGAGGCACAAGAATCACTTTGAACCTGGGAGGCAGAGGTTGCAGTGAGCCAAGATCGTACCACTGCACTCCAGCCTGGGCAAGAGAGCAAAATTCTGTCTCCAGAAAAAAAAGTATTGAGGTAGGAGAATAGCATGGGAGTCCCTATTTAAACACAGTGGTCGGGAAAGATGTCTTAGTCTATTTTATGTTGCTGTAAAGGAATACCTGAGGCTAGGTAATTTGTAAAGACCTTTGTTTGGTGCATGCTGCCACAGGCTGTACAAAAAGCATGGTGCCAACATCGGCTTCTAGTGAGGGCCTCGTGCTGCTTCCACCCAAAGGGAGATAAATAGGAACTGGTGTGTGCAGAGATTGCATGGCGGGAGAGGGCGGAAGAGAGAGGAGAGATGTGCCAGATTCTCAAGGGAACCAATAGAGTAAGGACTCTCCACAAGGGAGGGCATTAATCTGTACATTAATCTGTGCCATTAGGCCCCACCTCCAACACTGGGATCAAATTTCAACATGAAGTTTCCAGGAACAAACATCTAAGCTATAGCAAAAGATGTATCAGCCAGGGTTCAGTGATTGTAAGCAACAGAAAATGAAGCTGGAAATGTATTGGAAAGATGTGGGAGATTTGCAGAAGCAATGGAAAAACTGGACCGGGTGAAGGAATGACCAGAACCAGACAAATTCTAGGGATGTAGGGAGAAAGAATGGAGTGTCTCTTAAGTGTCTCACGTACATGACATATCAATGTCAGTCATTGTCTGTCTTTGGTTCATTTGGGTCAAGGGCTCATTCATTTGGCATGGAGGGAAGGGAAGGGCAGGAAACCTTGACTGACAGTTGCTCCAAGGCCATGTAGAATGCAGGAAGAAAATAGGGTTTCCATGGTGGACCCCACTGTCTGGCCAAACCAACATGCATTTCTACCTCATTCCTTCTGTCAATTTCCATTGTCAAGACTAGAAAAACTGAAATCTTTGCCTTCCTAGCCTCCCTTGCAGCAAGGGATAGGTGTATTACACAGGGCTAGCCAATGAGACAAGCTGCTGTGGATGGAAGAAGGTGTTCTGGAAAAACTTTTGTTTTTGAATAAAAGGGATAGGTGTTGCCAGTACCACCACTTCCCACTTCTTCTTGTTTTGAACATGGACATAAATCTTGGAATGACAGTCATCAGCTTTCTTGCAACCATGATAGTAAATGCAAGAGACTCACAGAGATACAGGCTTTGGTATTGCTGGGTTGAATGAACTCTGGAATTACCTGAGCTAGATCTCTTGTTTTGTGAGAAAAATAAATGCCTATTTTTTAAAGTCATTGTTTATCAGGTGGTCTTCTGTTACTTGCAGCCAAACATATTTTTAGGTAACTGTGGTAGATTGTATTATTGTTCCCAACTGTTTGCTCTCTTTTTCGTAATGGGATTATATATCCCTGTCCATTGCCATATAAATTTCAGTGCCTCCCAGAGGTGGTGTATCCTTCCCCGCCCCTGACAGACTTGGACACAACTTGTTTTTTGTTCGTTTGTTTGTTTGTTTGCTTTTTGAGACAAGGTCTCACTCTGTCACCCAGGCTGGAGTGCAGTGTTGTGATCTTGGCTCACTGCAACTTCCGTCCCCCGAGTTCAAGCCATTCTCCCACTTCAGCCTCCTGAGTAGCTGGGACTACAGGCACACGCCACCATGCCTGGTGAATTTTAATACTTTTTGGCAGAGATGGGGTTTCACCATATTAGCCAAGCTGGTCTCAAACTCCTGATCTGCCCACGTTGGCCTCCCAAAGTGCTGAGATCACAGGCATGAGCCACTGCGCCCGGCCACAACTTGTTTTGATCAATGAACTGTGAGCAGATATGACAAATGCCAAGTCTGACCAGAAGCTTTAAGAGAGATTGTGTGATTCAGTTCTGTCACCTGCTGTTTTCCATCTGCCATATGGACAGCTTGTCCCAAATAGAGGCTGTTCCTTTAGACTGGGTCCCAGAATGAGAGATGCATGGAGCTGAAGCAGCTGAAATGTAACAAACGTGAAATAAATGTTTGTTCTTGGAAGCCACTAACCTTGGGGTTGTTTGTTACTGCATCAAAGCTGACCAATACACTGAAAATGATGTTGTTACCTCCAAAACTAGTATGAATGTTAGCCATGCAAAATTAATGGTATCCACTGTTGAAGGCCTTACTGAGAACATGACAATATAACTGAGATCTCAAGCATGAAAAGTAATCTGCCATGCACGTAATCAGGTGAAGAATATTCTAGGTCAGGGAATCACATACTCAAAGATCTGAACCAGGAAAGTGCTTGGCATTTTATTTTTTTAAGACAGGGTATTACTTTGTCACCCAGGCTGGAATGCAATGGTGTGATCATGGCTCACTGCAGTTTTGACATCCTAGGCTCAAGTGATCCTCCCTCCTTAGTCTCCTGAGAAGCTGGGACTATAGTTACATGCCACTACACCTGGTTCATTTTTTATTTCTAGTAAAGACAAGGTCTTGCTATGTTGCCAAGTCTAGTCTCAAACTCCTGGGCTCGAGCACTCCTCCCACCTTAGCCTTCCAAAGTGCTGGGTTTACAGGAATGAGCCATTGTACCCGGCCATGCTTGGCATTTTTAAGAAACCAATGTCCGCATGACTTTCCTCTGTTCCCATTCTTCTTGTTTTCAGCTCTTTTAGCTTGGACTTCTGTTTCTAGTGCTACTCTCTTCACCTTGGACTTGCTGTTCCAACTCAGCTTCACTGTCCCTGATCATTCATCTCTCTAAGGACTCAGCTTGCTCTCATCTCTGGCTCATTCCACTCTTTACTATTTGGGGTTGTCCATCCCAGCCCTGACCCCAGGAACTGGGTGCAGCCAGAACCCAGCCTGGAAACACAAGGCCAGGCATCTGACAAGGAGGTGGTTTCATTTCACTCCCCAGGCTCATTTTGTGGTATTCCAATTCAGCACTAGGGAAGCAGAAATCCTTCCACAATTCTTAATTGGTGGCCACACAGCTTGTTAAACTTAATGAATGACGCATCATCAACTCATCTCTGACGCGTTGGTGGAAAGTTGAATTCTACAGACAGGTTGGGAAAACAGGTGGGTGAGTGTTTCTCTGTGAGTTTCAGGGGTAGTTTGTATTCCTGGTGGGCACTCCTGGGATACTCAGTCTAAAACAGTCAAAATCTCATGTATATTAAATGAATGATATACTTGCTCCCAAATCCTGTGAAACAGACTCATTTTACTATACCTCCCTGCCCTCAAGTTCTACCCCGAGAACCCTGTCACAGCCTGGCAATGCCTCCCCCTTCTCACGCCCCAGTCCCTCAGCTTCTCGGGAGGCCTCTCAGTTATTTATTTCTCACCCTTGTTTCTGAGAAACTTGTGTCTTTTAAATAAATCCTGTCTTGCTCAGGTGAGCCTGATTGGATCTCTGTTCCTTACAACTCGAGATGTACAGACGAGCCCGCCTGTCCCCCATTTTGCCCATGGCTGTCATCTGGTGGAGATCATAGTAAGATTATTTGGAGAAGCGATGGCTGCCAACCCCAAACCTCACTGTCAAAAGAGCAGAAGGCTTTGGCTCTTTTTACAATGGAGTGAAGATGAACCTAGCAAAGAGATGCTGGGAAAGGGTGGGAAAGCAGAGAGATAGAAACAAGGAGTTAGAGGCTGTGTAAAAGATGGAAGAGGCTGATGGCTCTTCCAGAATTCACAAGCTGGGGTCCTTGGGACCCAATTCAGCTTTGCAAGCATGTTTTGTTGGGCTGAAACCATGTCTTTTAAAAATGTTGAGTGTAAATTCTTTGATGACAAGAATGCACTTTCTGTTCGTCATAGTCCCCACCACTCCCTATTGTCCTCCCAATGGCTTGCTCCACTTAATTGGATTCTAATGGTCTAGTTCTACAGCCAGTTGAGTTTGTCATCTGTGCTTTATGTAAAAAGCCTGGGTAGAGGCTTTTTAGGAAAGGGTTAGAAAGGCCCTATCATTAAGTTTAACCCTTATCTTACATTTGAAATCTTACACTTCTACCAGAGCCCCACCCTATGAGCCTTATCATGTCAATGCATTGAATGTGCTAAATAAAGAGTGATGTGCAAACCCGCGTTGGAAGTAAAGGCAGCATCTCGTGTTGGACTCGTCTAAGGAGAGGAACTGACACTTCTTACCTGTTACCAAAGACAAGCAGGAGGACACCCTTGAAGAATTCCCTTTAGAAGCAAAGAGGTTTCTCAGTGGGATCATATCCACCTCTCACCCATCTGACTTCACATGGGAGGAAAAGTCAGAAATGTCTTCCTAAACTAGAAGAGGGGAAAAGGAAAACGCACTTATGGACTGCCGATGATAGGGAAGAGAGCAGGGGGCACCGTGTCCAGGTCTTGCAAGAGACACTCAGGCAGCATTCCAGGCTCAGCCTGAACTTTCGACCCCATTGTCTACTCTAATTACTGGAACCAGCAGGATTAATTCCTCGGCCTACTTTCCAGTTTTGTTTTTTTTTTTTCTGCCACAGAGCGATAAGGCTGCACTGGGCTTCTCTCTGGCATTTGAATGCAGCAGCGAGGTTACATGCACACTCGTGTTAGAGCCAAAGGAGGGTCTCATCTTTGAACTGGGGGTTCGGGATCACTTCTTTTCAGCTGATTCTCAACAAAGAGCGCTCGAGCACATGAAAACATCCCCTACTTTGAGAACAATCAGAGGTAGCAATGAAAACAAGATATTATTTTATACCTGCTAAATCAGCATAAAATTTAAACTGATACATTTAAAAAATTTTTTTTTTTTTTTTTTTTTTTTTTTTTTTTTTTTTTTTTTTTTTGAGACGGAGTCTCGCTCTGTCGCCCAGGCTGGAGTGCAGTGGCGCAATCTCGGCTCACTGCAAGCTCCGCCTCCCGGGTTCACGCCATTCTCCTGCCTCAGCCTCCCGAGTAGCTGGGACTACAGGCGCCCGCCCCTGCGCCCGGCTAATTTTTTCTATTTTTAGTAGAGACGGGGTTTCACCATGGTCTCGATTCTCCTGACCTTGTGATCCGCCCACCTCGGCCTCCCAAAGTGCTGGGATTACAGGCGTGAGCCACCACGCCCGGCCTAAAAAAAATTTTTTTAACTATCAAATGCTGGTGAGGTTGAAAGAAACCCGATGTTCACAGGTTGCTGGGTGGTACAATTTTATAATACAGCAATATATATCAGGGATCATTTAAAACGATGCTGTCCATTGATTCTGTAATCTCATTCCTGGGAAGTTGTCCAAAGGAAATGATTCCATAGAAGGAAGAGCTGTATACAGAGACCTTCACTGCAGCATAGGGAGAACGGTGTCAAAATGACTCATACGGAGGCTAGCAAACTCATGGGCCAAATTCTGCCAGAGGCCTGTTTTTGTATGGCCAGCCAGCTAAGAATGTTTTTTCTTTAAAGCCTTTTTAAAAGAATATTGGCCGGGCGCGGTGGCTCAAGCCTGTAATCCCAGCACTTTGGGAGGCCGAGACGGGCGGATCACGAGGTCAGGAGATCGAGACCATCCTGGCCAACACGGTGAAACCCCGTCTCTACTAAAGAAATACAAAAAACTAGCCGGGCGAGGTGGCGGGCGCCTGTAGTCCCAGCTACTCTGGAGGCTGAGGCCGGAGAATGGCGTGAACCCGGGAGGCGGAGCTTGCAGTGAGCTGAGATCTGGCCACTGCACTCCAGCCTGGGCTACAGAGCGAGACTCCGTCTCAAAAAAAACAAAAAAAAACAAACAAAAAAAAGAATATTAACATGAAGAAAAAAATGTAAAGTATGGCCAGCAAGTTAAGAATGTTTTTTCTTTAAAGGCTTTTTAAAAGAACATGAACATGAACAAAAAAAAGTGTAAAGTTAGCTGACCTCTAGAATAAGAAAAAATTGGGTAAAGATTATAGAACAGCATGGAAAAATGTAAACCGTACATCAAGCATTGCGAAATATAAAATGGAATTTCACTATAATATCAACCATTTTAAAAGATGTCCTGTGCGTATGCAGGAAGAGAAGGTGAAGATGAAATCTGTTGTTTGGGAGTGATTTGAAGTAAGTTATTACTCTTAAAATCCCTTCTTATCAGAAACAGCCCAGATGCTCACGGGTAGGGAGTTTATTTTCTAAATGTGGCGTCCTTGTGATGGAGTACTACGCAGCCATTAAAAATGATGCTTTGGGTCTGCATTTACTGAGATAGAAAGATGCTCATGACATACTGTCAAATGAAAAGGAACATTACAGAATAGCATGCTCAGTGTGTTCTCATTTATATAAATTGAATACTGATCCATTTCCTTGTGTATGCATAAAGAACAATCTAGAAGGGCAAATACCAAATATGTTCGTAGCAATTATCTCTGGGTGATGGAATTTGGGGTGAATTTTATTTTTACTATTTGAAGGTTTGTATTTTCTCAAGGGACTACTTATTATCTTTATAATTTTAAAAAAACTTTCCTGAAAACTTAAAAATTTGACATTGGCAAGGAAGCCAAGGCTCTAGGAATTTGCTGTGCTCTCCCCTGTCTATCTTTTCACTGCCTTCACCTCAAATGCCACTGCCTCCAGCCTCTGGCTCCCAGACACAGGCCCAGGACTTGCTTTGGCTGCAAAATTTAAGGTGATGCCAAAAAACTCAGCAATCAAGATAAACATTTTAATGCCATATTTAAAAAAATCAAAATTAATGGGAAAATCCATGATGAACAAAATATTAACATTTTTAATAAAGGCAGGATCAGTATTATGGATTTTTCCCTTTTCCTCTGTCTCCAGTATGCCTTGGCGTGGCACTGTTACTGAGTCTGTCTCTGTTTAAGACATTGACGCTTGGTTCACCATGAATTTTTGGCATTAATTTTTATTTTTAAAAATATTGTAATAAAATACTACTTATCTTGATACTGAGCTTTTTGGCACTCCCTTAAATACACTAAAAAATCATTGAATTGGACCTTTTCAAGAGAAAATTATGGTCTATAAATTATACCTCTATAAAGCTGTTTAAAACTTTATTTGTGAATATGAAAATTTGAATTTTGCCTGTCGTTTTCATGTATTACAAAAAGGCAGCAAATCTGCTGCCTGTTTTTAAAATTTTTTTGAGACGGGTCATGCTCTGTTGCCCAGGCTGAAGTGCAGTGGTGCGATCACAGCTCACTGCAGCCTCGACCTCCTGGGCTTGAGCACTCCTCCCACCTCAGCCTCCCAAGTAGCTGGGACTATAGGCATGTACCAATACCCCTGGCTAATTTTTAGAAATTTTTGTAGAGTTGGGGGTCTCACTATGTTGCTAGGCTGGTCTTGAACTCCTGAGCCCAAGTCATCCTCTCACTTCAGCCTGACAAAGTGCTGGAATTGCAAGTGTGAGCCGCCATACCTGGCCTAAGTTTTAAAATTGTTTGAGAGACAGGGTCTTGCTATGTTGGCCAGGCTATTCTTGAACTCATGGAAGCAATCCTTTCACCTCCACCTCCCAAAGAATTGGCATTACAGGCATGAGCCACCACACTCTGCCTGCTTGCATGTTTTGTATAGCACACGAGTTAAGAATGATTTTTAAACTTCTAAATGGTAGGGGAAAAAATCAAAAGAAGAATGATATTTTGTGATACATAAAAATGACACAAAATTTAAATTACAGCTGACCCCTGAGTTAAAATATGGGAAATAACACAGAACCTGACTTGCATCAATTTAGGCTTACAAAGGAGTCAACTGGCCTCTTGAGGCTGTTTCTCTGAGACAGGATAGGCGAATACCCAGCACTTGGGGTTGTTTTGAGGAAATGAGGGCTGAGCACCTGCACAGAAGACTCTACCTTTGCAGGGTTGACCTTTCCAGGATCAGAGGAGCCAAGCTACCACCCAGGCAGCCTGCTCTGGAAGCACAGGCGTCACTGAACCAGCTCCAATCACCAGTTCTCTTCCTATATCTCTTTGGTCTCTTTCTGCCACAGATATTCCCCACTTCTCGCTCATATTTTTCAGCAGAGTTTTTAATTACTGTCCAAGCAGCCACCACCTAGGAGTTTATCTGCTTCATTACTGTGTGACAGGGCTGTAAAACTGCAGATAACCCTGGCTCTCCGGGCAGGAGGGCCCCTGCCTTATCAGACACCATCTACAATAATTAACCATGCGGGGAAATAAAAACAAATATTGGACAACAGATGCTTCATCTGTGACCAAAAGCCCCTGACTCAACGAAAGCCAACTGGGCTCTGCCTCAATGGCTCTCACTGAAGTGTTCCTGAAAATCTCCACCCTCAGAGCTCCTGTTTTACCCACCTGTTCCCTCTGAGTAGCAACCCCCTCACATCACCGGTCTTCCAGCTTTCATCATTTGCCCTCACTCACTTTAATTTTTTTCTTTTTTTTTTTTAAGAGACAGGGCCTGGTTTTGTAACCAAGGCTGGAGTGCAGTGGCCCAATCATGGCTCACTGCAGCCTTGACCTCCTGGGCTCAAGCAATTCTTCCACCTCAGCCTCCTGAGTAGCTGGGACTACAGGCATGTGCCATCACACCCAGCTAATTAAAAAAAAACAACAACAAAACTGTAGATCAAGCCGGGCGCGGTGGCTCAAGCCTGTAATCCCAGCACTTTGGGAGGCCGAGACGGGCGGATCACAAGGTCAGGAGATCGAGACCATCCTGGCGAACACAGCGAAACCCCGTCTCTACTAAAAACACAAAAAATTAGCCGGGCGAGGTGGCGGCGCCTGTGGTCCCAGCTACTCGGGAGGCTGAGGCAGGAGAATGGCGTGAACCCGGGAGGCGGAGCTTGCAGTGAGCTGAGATCTGGCCACTGCACTCCAGCCTGGGCGACAGAGCGAGACTCCGTCTCAAAAAAAAAACAAAACAAAACAAAAAAAAACTGTAGATCAGGCGCAGTGGCTCACGCCTATAATCCCAGCACTTTGGGTGGATGAGGTGAGCAGATTACCTGAGTTCAGGAGTTCGAGACCAGCCTGGCCAACATGGTGAAACGCTGTCTCTACTAAAAATCCAAAAATTAGCCAGGCGTGGTGGTGGGTGCCTATAGTTCCAGCTACTCGGGAGGCTGAGGCACGAGAATCAGTTGAACCCGAGAGGCAGAGGTTGCAATAAGCCAAGATCACGCCACTGCACTCCAGCCTGGGAGACAGAGTGAGACTGTGTCTCAAAAAAAAAAAAAAAAAAAAAAAAAAGATTGTAGAGATGAGGTCTCACTGTGTTGCCCAGGCTGATCTTGAATTCCTGGTCTCAAGTGATCCTTCTGCCTGGGCCTCCCAAAGCTCTGGGATTATAGGCATGAGCCACCACGCCCAGCCCCCAAGCTCATCTTTGAACACTTTTTTCTTATCCCTCCCTGTCTTCTCTAGTCTAAGTCTTTCATGGCCCCCAGTCCTTCCACTTCACTCGGTTGTGTCAGACCACCAGAAGGCAAAATGCCTTCCTTGATCATAGGCTGGTTGGAGGATTAAACAAGGTAAAGTACATGAGGGATCCAGCTCGGTGCCTGACCCAAGGTGGGTGCTTGGTCAATAACTCTTAGTATCCTGTTAATAGATGTCTTAAATAGCAATGCCAAGTATTTGCAGGCGTGTCATAATTCCCAGGAGTGCAGACTATCTACAGGTCAAATGTTGTTACCCAAAATGCGATGATCATCTTACCTTACCAAAATGGTTCATAATCAACTTAGTCATCCATTCATGCAACAGTGAGGGGGCTGGGTGCGGTGGCTCTTGACTGTCATCCCAGCAACTCAGGAGGCTGAGGTGAGACCAGAGGATCATTTGAGACCAGAAGTTGGAGGTTGCAGTGAGCTGTGATGGTGCCATTGCACTCCAGCTGAGTGACCAAGGAAAAGCCTGACTCTAAAAATAAATATGTAAAATAAAATAAAATAAAGTTAAAAACATAAATCACAGCAAGGAGCTTGTGTATCACATTAAGTAATTTGGACACTTCTATAGGCATTGGAGGCATTGATGTCTTACAGTAATTTACAGAAATAGACTTACTGAAACCATGTAACTGAACATCTACTGAGCTCCAAGCACCGTTCTAGACAGTGGGGATTAAGCAGGCAACAAGAGTAACATGGTTCCTGTCCTTAGGGAGCTTAATAAAATTTAGAGGGGGAGGCTGGGCATGGTGGCCTATAATCCCAGCACTTTGGGAGGCCAAGACAGGCAGATCACCTGAGGTCAGGAGTTGAAGACCAGCCTGGCCAACATGGTGAAACCCTGTTGCTACCGAAAATACAAAAATTAGCCAGGCGTGCTGGTGGGTACCTGTAATCCCAGCTACTCTGGAGGCTGAGGCAGGAGAATCGTTTGAACCTGAGAGGTGGAGGTTGCAGTGAGCAGAGATCACGCCACTGCACTCCAGCCTGGGTGACAGAGTGTGACTGCATCACACACTCACACACACAAAACGGTTTAGAAGGGGAGCCAGGCCCAAGATGCAGGGAACTTGCAGGAAAAATGAATCAGTCCAGGCAAAAGGTAAGCTCCTGGTTTCCTGGAGGAACAGCTTAAGCTCCCCGGCAGGATGAATGGGAGTGGCCCAGATGCTGAGAGGAGTTCGGGCCTCCATATCCCAGTACAAGGGAATACCACAGATGTTCCTGGCAGTGTTTTGAACGTGCTGTTATACCAGAAGCTTGTTCTTAAACATAATTTAAAAGGCTTGCTGGGCTCCCGACTTTTTCCATAAACCCACCGTGTCTACATCGTGGAGGTTTTGAGTCTTGGCTGCGTGGAATGTGGATTCAATGAAGCACCTGTGCTTCAGGTTCTACATCTGAAAAATGGAGACAATAAAGACAACTCCACAGGGGTGTTAACAGAATAAAACGAAACAACATACTGAAAGCATTTGGAGGCAGTAAAAGCTGGATATTGTCATGTGTGTTTATCCTTGCCAAGTTGCCACCTCCCGCCTACTCCTCACCCACAGGCAAAAGGAGGTGAGATAGATGGTACAGAGTCCCTAAAAAAAGAAAGTTCTTTGTTTCATCTATAGCACCACTGACTTATTAATTAATATCTTTGGAGAAGAAGCTGATGCCTGCCTTTTAGCTGTTTTGACCATTGTATAGACCTTGTTAGTTAGTTACCTAATATTCATTCCCTCATTTGACTTTGCTAACAGAATGCAATTTTGCTTGGAGTAGCAATGTGCCAGCCTCGGAGGTTGGGTCAAGATGAATTTAAGCAACCTGGCCATGTGACCCAGTTTTGGCCAATGAGATCTATGCAGAAAGCTTCTGCTTTTTTGACAAATGAGTTCACAGCTGGCGTTGTCTCTGCCACCCTCTTACTGCCTTGAGTTGGGAAGGTGGAGCTGTGGCAGCCACTGTGTGATCATGAGCAAATGGTGAAATCTGAGACAGTGGTCCTGATGTGACTGGGCCACTCAACCAATACCATGATTTCTGTTTCGAGAGAAGATAGATCCTTAGCTGTTTAGCCACTGTAATGGTTTTGGTTATAGATAGTCAAATGTAATCCTGACTGGTTGAGCAGGGTTGATCACAGATCGTTCAGAGCCATGAGCACCAAACAAGGCATCAAGTCGTGGGTATCTGGAGTCTAGAGTCAGGTTACCAGGCAGGCTCAGGAACTTAGAACCCAAGTCCCCGCAGTGAGGCAAGGACTGGAATACAGGGGTGCTGAGCCCCATTGCTCAGCCAGAAACATGGTAGATGAGTTTGGAGGAGGAGGAGGAAGTGCCTCCATCTAACCTGATAGGCTGGGGCATGTTGGGGACAGAGGCATGGGTCTCCAGCGGGACAAGAAGGGCTCAAACTCCCTGACACCTGACTGGATCTGGGGTTTTCACTCCACTGCATGTCCTGCCCACTTTTTTCCTCGACAGATCTAGTGTCTTGTTCCTCTGATTCTTTCTCATGAGGCCTTATTTTTACAACCTCCCTTGGTCCACTTGCGGCTCAGAGTAAGGTAGACAGCTGATAGGGCACCAAGTTTAAAACTCCAAGGGGCTGTAGCCCCTTCTCCCTGGCCACCCTCTCCATGCATAAACATTTGCTGAGCGGGTGACTGAATGCATGAACGAGCATATCCTGCAGATTCCACCCTCTCACTATCTGTGCTAATCCATAATAATTTCTATTTGACTTTGGAATGCATTATGTAATTTGAATTCTGCAAATTTACCTTCCTAATTATGTTCTTCTTTGACTAACACAGAACTTAATTTGCACAGATTGAGTGATGGTGGGGGGAGGTTTGCTAGGTGTTGGGATCATTAGGTGGCTAATCCATACATTGGCAGTCAAGAGTTGTCTATATTGGGAAGGTCAACTAGACTGACACTTGAAGCAGGGGTGGCGCGTGTGTGTATGTGTGGGCCTGGCATCTTGCTTCTGCATTAGCCAATCTGTGAAAACTGAGTCCCATAAAAACCCTGCCTGCCAGTTTGGTCTTGGCTTAGGCTCTCTGGTCTATCCTGCCACTGTTCTGAGAGTGACATGGTAGCCCATGGTTTCAAAGGCCCAGCATTGAATTAGATTTACACCTGGCCTTGCTCAGACTTCAGGACCTCAATGCTAGCAGCTAGGTTCCCAGGTGAGTATCCTGGGTACAGGGATACTGCATTTTCCCTCCACTTGCCCAGTGCATAAAAGGATGAATGAATGGTTGGATGGATGGATGGCTGGATGGGTGGATGGATGGGTGGATGAACTCTTTATACAACAGGTTCCCAGTCTCAAATCTCAGTTCTTTAGAAATGATTGCTGTTTATTGACTCCTCTACTGTCCACCCACCTGGATCTTCACTGACTGAACCTTCTGTTGGGGCTGGGTCTGAAGTTCAACAGGACCTTGATTAACGGGCTCTACTTTGCCCTGGAAAGGATCCCAAGCTCCCAATCTGGTTGGAGATTTTTGGCCCTACGTGCCAGGGCCTGGGATGGCTGGTTCCTGGTCTTGTTCTAATGTTTAGATGTCGATGGGGCCTGGCCTGACCACGTGCCTTTAAGCTGGCAGGTCTCACCCCAGCTGCACAGTCAGCATTCAGTACAAATGAACCACTGGAACTCAACTCATTCATAGTCTTTGTCCTGAACCATTTGCTTTGACGTAGCTAGCTTGGCTTTTGTTCCTACTGTCTTCTAGGTATCTTGGCTCCCACCCCTATATTAACCGTCGGACTGATTTATGATTCCACGCCATTGGCTGTGATCTCATGGTTCCCTCCTGGACAATGGGTCACAACTCACTTCCTAACGCACAATCGTGTCACTGGGCTCTGCCTTTGCTCCTCGATGATGGTTCACTCCAATTTCTCTGAGTACATCACCTATATCTGCTTTTGATTAACATTGGCCAAATCCAGGACCCTATATCCACGGCATCTTCTAGCCTTCTCTCTCCTGGGTCTATCTGGCCTCAGGAAATAGAGCAGGATGTTCATACCGATGAATTGACTTGGAACCTTAACACCAGGTTCCCCTGATCTCTCTTGGCAACTGTTATTCATCAAACATTGATTAAATACTGACTACATGTCCAGTGCTATGCTGGGCACTAGGGATTTAATGGTGACCTGAACATAAGCAGTCATTACACTGAACCCCATTGGAGAGGCGCACATGTAAACAGCAAGTGCAATGTAGCAAGTTAAAGCCAGAACAGAAGTACCCGAGCTCTATGAACCAGCACAGCAGCTCCCAGCAAGGCAGAGTCAGAAACGGAATAAGGAAGATGAAATTGATGCCAGATACCCAATGGTTTCCAACTAGAAGGCCTAGGGAATTGTCACTGAGTTTCCTCTTGGGAAACCAGACCCACTTCCTCCTCTGGGTGGGGGGTCGGGGGTTGGCAGGGGGCTGTGGGGGAAGAGGCACTGATAGCCCAGGTCTTCCCCTGTCTTTACCAACCATAAGTGCCACATGAGCTGAGCTGATAATGAACTATGGACGGCCAGCCAGGCACTCTCCGCAGCTACCTGGGCACAGAGGAAGACCGTACCAAGCCTTACCATCTGAAAGGAGAAGGATTGCTCCAAAATGAACGCACTGTTCCTACCCCACAAGAGAGTTGGAGGAATTGCTGAACACACCATGACTGCAAAGTCTGGCCCGAGATAATGTGGAAAGGACTTTTGAAGAACTCCCTGATTCTAAGAAAAAATTAGAAGGAAGCCGTCATCTCCGTGAGATAAGGTGAAAAATCAAGACACAAATAGCTAAGAAGTCCTGGAGCAAGGCAGCGTCAGAATCAAGAGGAAAGTGGATGACACAAATTAACATGAAGGTTCGTTCCCTTCTCCTCCCCCATCACTGCTCACAGCTCACACTCAGGGCATGACACCCAGAAAAATGACCTCACCCGTTTGAACTGTGGGAAAAGAGAAAATCTAAAAGATTTTGTCATTCTGTCCAAATGATAGAATTTATTTGTTCAAAGATATTACATATACTTAAACAAAAATTTTTTTTAAGAATTTATTTGGGCAGGTTTGATGGCTCACGCCTGCAATTCCAGCACTTTGGGAGGCTGACGCAGGCGGATCACCTGAGGTCAAAAGTTTGAGACCAGCCTGGACAACATGGTGAAACCCCGTCTCTAATAAAAATACAAAATTCGCTGGGTGTGGTGGCAGGTGCCTATAATACCAGCTACTTGGGAGACTGAGGCAGGAGAATCTCTTGAACCCAGGAGGCAGAGGTTGCAGTGAACCAAGATGGTACCATTGCACTCTAGCCTGGGTGACAGAGTGAGACTCCATCTCAAAAAAAAAAAAAAAAAAAAAAAAAATTTATTTGGAAAGAATTAGTTAATTACCAAGTATAATAGCAAAGGAAGTAGTGTCAGAAAGTGGTGGAGGGGTCTATTTTAATGAATAGATGAGGCTTACTGGAGAAGAGAACATAATTGTTTTATGAAAATTATGCCTAATGTCCTCAAGAAAGTGCTTTTCCTTCCTCTTCCTGTCTGGATGGGCTCCCCTGTACCACATACTCGCTTTCTGGAGGTGGCATTCCCTCGGAACGCAAGCTGGGCAGGGCACAAGGCAAGAGACGGGCTTATCAATCAAGGAAGGTCCAAGGCTGCTTACAGTGGCTCACTCGTGTAGTCCTAGCACCTTGGGAGGCCAAGGAGGGCCGATCACTTGAGCTAAGGAGTTTAAGACCAGCCTGGCAACATGGCGAGACCCAGTCTCTACAAAAAATACAAAAATTAGCTGGACATGGTGTCACGTGCCTTTAGTTCCAACTGTTCGGGAGGCTGATGTGGGAGGATTGATTGAGCCCAGGGGGTGGAGCCTGCAGTGAGTTGTGATTGAGCCACTGCACTCCAGCCTGGGCAACAGAATGAGACTCTGTCTCCAAATAAATAAATAAAAGAAGGTCCAAAAATACGATCTTAATGATACTTGGTATGTTGTTTATTTCTTTGTCAAAACCTTTTGTGTTAGCCATCGTTCTCCTAGAAACAGAGACTAAAAAGAAATTTAAAGCAGAAAGGATTTATTAGAAGAAAGGTCTGTGGGAGAAGCAGGGAGGGAGACAGAGAAAGTGAGGAGGGCCACACAATCCCAAATGAAGGGGAGAGGAAAGGAAGTTGGGTGGGGGCCTGGAGCAGTGGCTCACACCTGTAATCCCAGCAATTTGGGAGGCCGAGGTGAGTGGATCACTTGAGGCCAGGAGTTCGAGACCAGCCCGGCCAACACGGAGAAACCCCCATTTCTAATAAAAATACAAAAATCAGCCAGGTGTGGTGGCGCAGGTCTGTCATCCCAGCTACTTGGGAGGCTGAGGCAGGAGAATTACTTGAACCTCGGAGACAGAGGTTACAATGAGCTGAGATCACGCCGCTGCACTCCAGCCTGGATGTCAGAGTGAGACCGTCTAGAAGGAAGGAAGGAAGGAAGGAAGGAAGGACGGAAGGAAGGAAGGAAAGGAAGGAAGGAAGGAAGGAAGGAAGGAAGGAAGGAAAGGAGAGAGGAAGGAAGGAAGGAAGGAAGGAAGGAAGGAAGGAAGGAAGGAAGGAAGGAAGGAAAGGAAGGAAGGAAGGAAAGGAAGGAAGGAAGGAAAGAAGGAAAGAAGGAAGGAAGGAAGGGAAGGACAAGTTGGGTGGGATCTAGTTTATGATGGGTAAACAAAAAATTTTTTTAAAAAGAAGAAATTTGGATGGGAGTGTCCTGGCCTCCCATGCAGTCTAAGGAAGGTTTGGGAAGGCTCTTGGAGAATTCTCAAGCTCAAGTCATCATCGGAGGAGCCCTGCACCTCCCATGAACAGGCTGCCTTAGTGTCTCTGAGGTGTTCAGTTGATGGCTGAGAGCCGCAGAATTGGGATGGCAAAGCCAGCGTCTGGGGCCCTTGGTCTATTATAGGCTGTATTACTCAGGGTTCTCCAGAGAAACAGAACCGATAGGGAATGTGTAGACATAGAGAAAGATATTTATTATGGGGGATTGGCTCACACAATGATGAAGACTGAGAAGTCCCACAGTCTGCCATCTGCAAGCTGAAGACCCAGGAAAACAGGTGGTATAGTTCCAGTCCAACAAAGCCCGGAGGCCTGAGAACCAGGGAAACCAATGGCATAGGTCCCAGTCTGAATCCTAAGTCCCCCAAACCAGGAGTGCTGATGCCTGAGGGCAAGAGATGATGCTCCAGCTCAAGCAGAGACAGCGAATTCACGCTTCCTAAACCTTTTTGTTCCATTTGGGCTCTCAATGGATGGCATGATGCTCACCTGAATTGGTGAAGGCAAACATTATTCAGATTCAAATGGTAATCTCTTCTGGAAATACCCTCATGGACATACCTAGAAATAATGTTTTACCAGCCATCTGGGCATCCCTTAACCTAGTCCAGTAGACACATAAAATTAATCATCACACATGGAAGTCTGATCACTCCACATCTCTTCATAGTGATGGTGGCTCCAGTTTCCAGTCCAACTAAGTGTACGTGTTAGGAGGTTTCTGCACAGCTTTTGGGTGTGGTAGGCAATCGAAGAGATCAAGTTTGCATGCTGGAATATTTCAGTTGCTGAGATATTTCAATGGTTTGTGAAGACCATGGGGAAATAAACATTTAAAATTAAAAGTGACTTGGAAAATCAAGGCAGAGTTTCTCAGCAGTAGTCCCCTGTTGACAGAAATATTTGGGACACTTGTTACAATTTCTTTATTTCTGCCCAGACTTATTTAATCAAACCTTGGAGGTGAGAACCAGAGCTCTAATACACACCAATGCTATATTTATAGTTAGCATCAAAGTAAAGGGAAGTTTGAGGTGATTTACACCAAATCCAAACTCAATGATATCCGAGTAAGTGAAATTTGACTCTATTTTAATATTGCAATCTCCCTACATTTTTCTTGCCACTGATAGCTACATCTACCCTTTTGCTTTAAATTCCTTCTATTTTCCAATCCCTTCTGTCAGACACCGAAAAAAAAAATGGTTACAATATTCTTAGAAAACTGTGCTTCAGAGAAAGCAGCGAGGTTACTCAATTGTTTCTCCTCTGTTAATTTGAGAATCTTAAATTATGCATGTTATTTTGCACACATTTGCATGTTCAATTCACAAGCCTGAGTTATTCGTCTACAAGATAAAACCAAGCATAGTAATTCAAGTAACCTGTGTCTGATTTCTCTTCACCCAAATTTCAGGGCTAATCGAGTTGCAGTTAAAGAATGGATAATTAAATCACTTGGGAAGCGCAGGGGAGTGCTGGTGGATAGGAAAGATGGGGTTACTGAGCCAACTCCTGCCTCCATCCCGTCTGGATTGCCAATTCTTTCTCCTTCCATGCCCTGCTGGATTTCATAACCTCCACGAGGCCCCTTTCCCAGAACGGACTCACTGTCCTGGTTACAACCCTTAAATGTAGCTGGGCAGGAAGGCCAGGAGTGGAGTTTGTCCTCTGCCTGGGGTGGATAACCTTGAACATAAAGAAACCACCACAATACAAATGGCCCTGAAATCTGAACCAATGCCACCGCAATATGCAGATGAGAAAGTCAGAACCATTCATCCATTGGCTGACTGCCGGCCTGACGTCACAATGGCCCAGCCCAGCGTGGCCAGAAGTGCTGTGGGCAAGTTTCTGGACAAGTTGAAAGGCTTGTGTGTGTGGGTGCGTGGGGGGTGTGTGTGTGGTGGCGGGGGAGGGGTCTTTTTTTTTTTTTTTTTAATCAGCTGGTGCTGGTTTCCTGCATTTCCTGTGTTAGAGGGGGGAAAAAGGTGTTTTTGTACAGCAAGAACTGATGAACTCAGGGCTGAAGGGCATTTTGTTCTCTGTGGCAGCTCTATCCCTTTCCTTAGAGGAGATCTATGTTAGAAACAAAAATGTCATAGGGGAAGGCTGTGAATTCTAAATGAACTGTGGGGACCTCACGAACCTCTTCAGCTTAGTGGTTTCCAGGAAGCCCCAGGCTGAGCCAAACTTTGTGACTTAGCTGGTGTGAGTCTTTGGCTGTGATCTTGACCACAAACGTCAAGATATGCAGGCATGGGAGGCTGGGGGCCTTTTTTATTTTTCTCTACTTCACTTTGCCAGGTTCAAGGCAAAGACAGAATCCAGTCCTCTGATTTGTGAACTTCTGACGATCCCTCGCCCTCAATGTGCTGGTGGTAGGAAAATGTCCTCTTTTCTTTTCTCTTTTCTTTTCTTTTTTTCTTTCTCTTTCTCTTTCTTTCTTTCTCCCTCCCTGCCTTCCCTCCCTCCCTCCTTTTCTTTCTTTCTTTCTCTCTCTCCCTTCCTTCCTTCCTTCCTTCCTTCCTTCCTTCCTTCCTTCCTTCCTTCCTTCCTTCCTTCCTTCCTTCCTTCCTCCCTCCCTCCCTCCCTCCCTCCCTCCCTCCTCCCTCCCTCCCTCCCTCCTCCCTCCTCCCTTCCTTCCTTCCTTCTTTCTTTTTTTTTTCTTGGAGTCTCGCTCTGTCGCCCAAGCTGGAGTGCAGTGGCCGGATCTCTGCTCACTGCAAGCTCCACCTCCCGGGTTCACGCCCTTCTCCTGCCTCAGCCTCCCGAGTAGCTCGACTACAGGCGCCCGCCACCACGCCTGGCTAATTTTTTTTTTTTCGTATTTTTGAAGACACGGGGTTTTACCGTGTTAGGCAGGTGGTCTCAATCTCCTGGCCTCGTGATCCGCCCACCTCGGCCTCCCAAAGTGCTGGGATTACAGGCGTGAGCCACCGCGCCCAGTCTTTTCTTTATCTCTCGCTCTCGCTCTCCCTCCCTCCCTCCCTCTCTTCCTTCCTTCCTTCCTTTCTTTTTTCTCCTGACAGAGTCTTGCTTTATCACCCAGGCTGGAGTGCAGTGGCACAATCTCAGCTCACTGCAACCTCCACCTCCCAGGTTCAAGCCATTCTCCTGCCTCAGTCTTCCAAGTAGCTGGAATTACAGGTACCCACCATCATGCCTGGCTAATTTTTGTATTTTTAGTAGAGATGGGATTTCACTATGTTGGCCAGGCTGGTCTCAAACTCCTGACCTCAGGTGATCCACCCACCTTGGCCTCCCAGAGTGCTGGGATTACAGGTGTGAGCCATCGCACCCTACCTAGAGAGAGATAGATTTCTTATGATGTTATTTGAGCACCTGGATCCAGCTGGACCTGAAACTACAACTCCTGCACATTTTTGTTAATGGAGCCAATACATTTACATTTTGATGTAAATTGGATTGAGCTGAATTTCTGTAAAGTCAGTAAAAGAGTTCTCGCTCATACCTCCAACTTCCCCTGGGCCCCTCACTGTGTGGTTTCTTACTAGTTTCTTCTGCTTCTGTCATAGTTGGTGGGGGAGGGAAAGAGTCTATGTGATGGCATGTGGGTGATAGATAGGGGAGTTGAGTCATGGTGGAGTACAGCCCAGGGATCAACCTAAGGAGACTGGGGTCGGATAGGACTGGGCAACGAATATCCTCTTTTGAGCCTCAGTGCTCCCATCTGTAACATGGGAAGAGAGACAGTCCTTCCCTCTTAGGGTTGTCTGCAGGTGGGATGTAGTGTCTGGGGCATAATAAGTGCTCAAGAAAAAGTGGCTAGTAGATAGTCCTAGATGGGGTCTTCTCCAGGCCTCCGGTGCAATGTAGGGACAATGGAGGGGAAGGGAAGGTTTTTAAAACCTTCCCTGGGGTTTGTAACCAACAACTCTGGGCCTCTGTTGTCACTGCCAACCACAAGCACCTGCTGAGCAAACGGCATGCACCTGTCACCCGTCACTCCGAGAAGGGGCTCCAATCCAGCCAGAGCAGGCAGCCTCTATTCTAGGCCAGATCCTGGCTGTGTGCAGCGTCTGTGAGCTCGCCCACCTGTTCTGAAACCCAGCTGGGCTCCAGTCTCTGCCTGTCCCACCTCCCACCCCCAGCTTCCTTCCTGGAGCAAACGTTGATCCGACGCTTTTCATGTCCCAGGACTGTGCTAGGAACCACAGGGATGCAAGGGCAGAAACCCAAGTTAGTGAGTTTCATACTTTGTGCCATGCTGTGTGCCCAGGGTAGGCATTGCATATGCTTGTCTCAGCCACACAAAGCCTGAGAGGTGTGCTAAACACACCCGTTTTATAGAGGCTCAGACTGAAAGCACTGCTTGGTGAAGGTGGTGGAGTTGATACAAACACTGTGTGTTTCTTTTCTTTTCTTTTTTCTTTTTCGAGACAAGGTCTTGCTCTGTTGCCCAGGGTGGAATGCAGTAGTGTGATCTAGGCTCACTGCAACCTCAAATTCCTGGGTTCAAGTGATTGTCCTGCCTCAGCCTCCTGAGTACCTGGAACTACAGGTATGTGGCACCACACTCGGTTGATTTTTAAATTTTTGGAGATGGGGTCTCATTAGGTTGCCCAGGCTGGTCTCAAACTCCAGGCCTCAAGCAATTATCCCACCTCTGCCTCCCAAAAAGCTAGGATTACAGGCGTGAGCCACCGTGCCTGGCCTTGTGTGTTTCTTCAAAGCCCATACTCTTTAATATGCTGCCTGTTACAATAAAGATTACATTGTGAAATGCTGTTACATTTAAAAACCTAGTGCGTAGCTGCCTGAGGTGACTCATGCCTGTAATCTCAGCTATTTGGGAGGTTGAGGTGGGAAGATTGCTTGAGCCCAGGAGTTCGAGGCTGCAATGAGCTATAATTGAGCCACTGCACTCCAACCTGGGTGACAGAGTTAGGCCTTGATTAAAAAAAAACAAAAAAACAACATAGTGCCTAGTACATAGTAAATGCCAATAAATAGTAGATATAAATCGTACTTGGATTCTAGCTCTCACATAGCCACGGTATGTAGAGTAGGGAGTATGTAGATGTTAATACATCTACATGGTATATAGATACATTAACAACTGACTCAAAAACAGAAGGCAGGGCTGGGTGCGGTGGCTCACACCTGTAAGCCCAGCACTTTGGGATGCAGAGGCGGGCGAATCTTGAGGTCAGGAGATCGAGACCATCCTGGCTAACACGGTGAAACACTGTCTCTACTAAAAATACAAAAAATTAGCTGGGCGTGGTGGTGGGCACCTGTAGTCCCAGCTACTCGGGAGGCTGAGGCAGGAGAATGGCGTGAACCCGGGAGGCGGAATTTGCAGTGAGCTGAGATCGTGCCACTGCACTCCAGCCTGGGTGACAGAGCAAGACTCCGTCTCAAAAAAAAAAAAAAAAAAAAAAAAAAAAACAGAAAGCAGAAAGCAGAGCTGTGCAATAGACATAGACTGTGTGAACCACATATGTAATGAAACATTTTCTAGCAGCCACATTAAAAAGAAACAGGTGAAATTAATTCTTACATTTTATTTAGCCCAATATTCCTCAAATATTATAATGCTAACATGTAATCAATATAAAACTATTATTATTATTATTATTATTATTGAGACAGGGTCTCATTTTGTCACCCAGGCTGGAGTGCAGTGGTGTAATCACAGCTCACTGCAGTCTTGACCTCCTGGGCGCAGTCCTCCCACATCAGCCTCCTGAGTAGCTGGGACTACAAGAATGCATTACCATGCTCAGCTAATTTCTGTGTCTTTTGTAGAGACAGGATTTTGCCATGTTGCCCAGGCTGGTCTCGAACTCCAGGGCTTAAGTGAGCTGCCTGCCTCGGCCTCCCAAAGTGCTGAGAATACAGGTATGAATCACCACACTTTGCATTAAAACAAATTTTTTCTGCTTTTTTGTTTTGTTTGTTTGTTTGTTTGTTTGTTTGTTTTTTTGAGACAGAGTCTCGCTTAGTCGCCCAGGCTGGAGTGCAGTGGCGCGATCTCGGCTCACTGCAAGCTCCGCCTCCCGGGTTCACGCCATTCTCCTGCCTCAGCCTCCCGAGTAGCTGGGACTACAGGCGCCCGCCGCCTCGCCCGGCTAATTTTTTGCATTTTTAGTAGAGACGGGGTTTCACAGTGTTAGCCAGGATGGTCTCGATCTCCTGACCTTGTGATCCGCCCGCCTCGGCCTCCCAAAGTGCTGGGATTACAGGCGTGAGCCACCGCGCCCGGCCTGTTTTTGTTTTTTTGAGACAGAGAGTCTCACTCTGTTGTCCAGGCTGGAGTGCCATGACCTTGATCTTGGCTCACTGCAACCTCTACCTCCCGAGTTCAAGTGATTCTCCTGCCTCAGCCTCCTGAGTAGCTGGGATTACAGGCGTGTGCCACCACACCTGGCTAATTTTTGTATTTTTAGTAGAGACAGGGTTTCACCATGTTGTCCAGGCTGGTCTCGAACTCCTGACCTCAAGTGATCTGCCTGCCTCAGCCTCCCAAAGTGCTGGGATTACAGGCGTGAGCCGCTGTGTCTGGCCAAAAAAAAAAGTATTATTACTATTTTATTTATTTATTTTTGAGACGGAATTTCACCTTGTTGCCCAAGTTGGAGTGCAATGGTGTGATCTCTGCTCACTGCAATCTCCGCCTCCCGGGTTCAAGCGATTCTCCTGTCTCAGGCTCCAGAGTAGCTGGGATTACAGGCATGCGCCACCACACTTGGTTAATTTTTGTATTTTTAGTAGAGATGGAGTTTCATCATATTGGTCAGGCTGGTCTCGAACTCTTGACCTCAGGTGATCCTCCCGCCTTGGCCTCCTAAAGTGCTGGGATTACAGGCGTGAGCCACTGCGCCCAGTCAAAAAAAAAAAATTATTTATAAGACATTTTACATTCTTTTTTTTTCAGACGAAGTCTTTGAAATCTCTATGTAATATAGAGCATCCCAATTCAGGTGCTAAATTTTTATCAGAAATACTTAACCTGTATTTAGATCTCATAAAATTTATGGTTGAATAAATTCAAGTGTAATTTGCATACCCAAGGTGCTCCAAGCAAAGTTTTCCAATAATTGAATGCAGTATTAGTTTTATAGCTTAAATATAAAGGTAAATAAAATTAAAAATTCAGTTACACAGTCCCACTTGCCACATTTCAGTGCCCAATAGCCATATTTGGCCATGGTGTTAAGCAGGGTGGTAGAAAGGACGCCTGTGAGGTAGAGGTTTCCAGGTGCGACTTCAGGGGTTGATATTTAGTGGGGAGAAAATACATGTCAAAACACATGGACAAAAAGAGGCAAATTCTGCAGTTGCCTACCCAATATCTGTAACCCCTTTTCCTTAGCGACTCAATTTAGATTTTTGTTAGGAGTAGCAATAGACCAAATTAAAAAAAAAAAAAAAAAAAAAAAAGAGGCCAGGCGCAGTGGCTCACGCCTATAATCCCAGCACAGCCGAGGTGAGCAGATCATCTGAGGTCAGGAGTTCAAGACCAGCCTGGCTAACATGGTGAAAACCCATTTCTACTAAAAATACAAAAAATTAGGTGGGCATGGTGGTGCACGTCTGTAATCCCAGCTACTCAGGAGGCTGAGGCAGGAGAATTGCTTGAACCTGGGAGGCGGAGGTTGCAGTGAGCTGAGATCGCACCATTGCACTCCAGCTTGGGGCAACAAAAGCGAAACTCAAAAAAAAAAAAAAAGAAAGAAAGAAAGAAAAACCACATTTGTGAGCTTCCTTTACAGATAGTGTTCCTAAGCCATCTCTTACTAATAGTCACTGGGAAGGCTGGACACAGTGTCTCACGCCTGTAATCCCAGCACTTTGGGAAGACCAAGGGAGGACAGATGACTTGAGTTCAGGAGTTCGAGACCAGCCTGGCCAACATGGTAAAACCCCGTCTCTAGTAAAAATACAAAAATTAGCCAGGCGTGGTGGTGGGCTCCTGTAATCCCAGCTACTTGGGAGGCTGAGGCAGGAGAATTGCTTGAACCTGGAAGGTGGAGGTTGCAGTGAGTCAAGAGGGTGTCATTGCACTCAGCCTGGGCGACAGAGTGACACTCAAAAAAAAAAAAAAAAAAAAAAAAAAACTAAGTGGGAAGTAGTTGGGTGGAGCTTCCAGGAAAGCACTTTAAAGAATGGGGCTGACTCACCTGAGATACCCTTTTGCCCTCCCTTCTTCCTTCTCCTTTGTGCCTGGAATGAAGACATGATGGCTCGAGTTACAGTAGTAATTGTGTGACCTTCGTCACTGAAACCATGCTCTAAGGATACCAGAGCGGAAAGTCAGAATGAACATGGGATATTGATGACCTGGAGGACATGTCAACCTGGACTTCTTTTTTTTTTTTTTAAGGTTTCTTTTTTAAGAAAAGAAACCTTTACCTTGTTTAAACCACTGTTATTTCAGTTCCCTGTTACTAGAAGTTAAGCACAATTCCTAACTGATACGAAAGTGTGCAAGTGTCAAAAAAGAAGTGAATAGTTTGGTGTGACTGGTATTATATCTGATAAACCATCCTAGGAAAAGCATTTGTTTATTATTTGCTTATTGAATACTGCTTGCAGGGCTTGTAAAGTATAACGTATGTAATCAGCACCGCTTTCACATTTTATAGATAAGGAAACTGAGACAGAAGTTAAGCAACTCGGTCACGGTCCCAAAGCTAACAAGCAGCGAATGTGGCCGGGCGTGGTGGCTCACGCCTATAGTCCCAGCACTTTGGGAGGCTGAGGCAGGTGGATCACATGAGGTCAGGAGTTCGAGATCAGCCTGGCTAATATGGTAAAACCCCATCTTTACTAAAAATACAAAAATTAGCCGGGTATGATGGCACACAACCATGGTCCCAGCTACTCGGGAGGCTAAAGCAGGAGAATCGCTTGAACCTGCAAGGCAGAGGCTGCAGTGAGCCGAGATCGTGCTACTGCACTCCAGCTTGGGCAACAGAGCGAGACTGTCTCAAAAACAAAACAAAACAAAAACAACAAAAAACCCAAGTAGTGAATGTGGGCTTCCAGTCCAGGCAGTTTGACCAAAGGGCCGCTGTCTTAAGTGGAAGTCGAGGAATTATGGCTGAATAATGTGAAGGAATTTGAACTGGGTTCAGACACGTGGACCTTGGCCTGGATGTCCCAATCTCACTTGCCTGGTGTCCTCAGGCCCCTGTGGGTTTCCAAACACCGATTTCAGCTCATCTACTTAGGTGTGCCACACCAGTGGTACACCAATGTGACTGCACCAATGTGACTGCAATTGTGTGTGTGCCATTGTGCGTCACACCAATGCGACCGAGCTCTAGACTGTGGGCCATTCTCCTGGGATTTGCCTCCACACCCCTTCCCCTTCATGATACGCTAACTGGCCTTGTCGAGGTGGCCTGTTGGCTGCACACTGTATTCTGCACATTGCTGGAACCGGTGCCAGCTCTCCTGCTTCCCCGCAAGCTGTTTGGTCCAGCAGGGAGCTTCCTCGTTTTTGCTCTGAGTGCAGTGGCTTTCCCGGGGGGCCCGCAGCAGAAAGGACTGGAGTCGGTCTTGTCTGAGCCATTGTTCAGTTGGTAGGCATCCGTATGCCATGCTGGGCGTTCACAGCTGGCGTCTATTCTGATGGACCAGTGGCCATGCTGTGCTGGTTATTAAAGAGTTGGAATATTACCCCAGCCTGAGTTGTAAACTCTGTGTCTTAGCATTTATTTATTTATTTATTTATTTATTTATTTTTTATTTTTTATTTTTTTTGAGACAGAGTCTCGCTCTGTCGCCCAGGCTGGAGTGCAATGGCGCGATCTCGGCTCACTGCAAGCTCCGCCTCCCGGGTTCACGCCATTCTTCTGCCTCAGCCTCCCGAGTAGCTGGGACTACAGGCACCCACAACCGCGCCCGGCTAATTTTTTGTATTTTTAGTAGAGACGGGGTTTCACCGTGGTCTCGATCTCCTGACCTTGTGATCCGCCCGCCTCGGCCTCCCAAAGTGCTGGGATTACAGGCGTGAGCCACCGCGCCCGGCGTGTCTTAGCATTTATATGATCGTGGGCAATACACTTTACTTCTTAGTTTTAATGTACTCATCTATAAAATGGGAATATAACACATCCAGGGGTTACAAAGAGCAAAATCAGAGCATGTTTGCAAAGGACTTAGCAGTGCACCTAGCTCCCTGACTGTGCTTGGTAGCTGGTAGGAACTATTATTTTGCTAGCGACATCTTGTATCTCAAGTGTGGGCAGGTCAGAGCTCTTGCTTCCTAGATTGACTGTGAAGGGTGAGGAACAGCCTTGACATTGAAAAACCGCAGGCTATTGGCTCTAAACTTTGGTCTGGTATAATGGAAGGAACATCAGTCTTGGATTTAGGTATTCTGGGGTCTGGTTCTAACTTAGGCTGCTGATGTGGGACAGTCCCTTGGGAGCTGTGAGTGAGAGGACATGGGACAAAGTCCCATGGGGTCGAGTAGGCTGTGCAAATGGGAGAAACTGAGCAACCGGGGACTCGGGATTCAGATACTAGGAGAAGGCAGAGGTAGCGGGCATGGGACCTGCGGATGGGGAACATTCTCTTTTAGAGACGGGGTCTTGCTCTGTGGCCCGGGGTAGAGTGCAGTGGCAGTATCACAGCTCACTGTAGCCTCAAGCTCCTAAGCTCAAGTGAAAGCCCAGCCAACTTTTTATTTTTAGTTTTCGTAGAGATGGGGTTTCACTATGTTGTCCAGGGTGGTCTTGAACTCCTGGGGTCAAGTGATCCTCCCACCTCAGCCTTCCAAAATACTGGGATTACAGGAGTGAGCCACTGAGCCCAGCCAAAGGGTCCTCTCTCTCTCTCTGTCTCTCTCCCTTTTTGAGATGGAGTCTTGCTCTGTCACCCAGGCTGGAGTGCAGTGGCACAATCTTGGCTCACTACAACCTCTGCTTCCCAGGCTCAAGCAATTCTCCTGCCTCAACTTCCCCAGTAGCTGGGACCACAGATGTCTGCCCACCACACCCGGCTAATTTGGTATTACTAATAGAGATGGGGTTTCACCATGTTGGCCAGGCTGGTCTCAAACTCCTGACCTCGTGATCCACCCACCTCAGCCTCCCAAAGTGCTGGGATTACAGGCATGAGTCACCACACCCGGCCCCCAACGGTCCTCTCTTAAAGGAGGACAGTTCTGGAAGCCTGGGGTGGCTCCTGACAACTTTGTGAAGGGGAGGGAAATAGAAATAAACATCTATTAAGTTCCTACTATGAGCCAAACTCTGTCTATGTATTATCTTAATTTTTATAAAAGAGTTCAAGAAAGGTTTTTTTTTTTTTGAGACAGAGTCTCGCTCTGTCACTAGGCTAGAGTATAGCAGCGTGATCTCGGCTCACTGCAATCTCCACGTCCCGGGTTCAAGCAATTCTGTCTCAGACTCCCGAGTAGCTGGGACTACAGGCACACACCACCATGCCCAGCTAATTTTTGTATTTTCAGTAGAGACAAGGTTTCACCACGTTGGCAAGGATGGTGTCGATCTCTTGACCTCGTGATCCACCCGCCTTGGCCTCCCAAAGTGCTGATTTTATCCCCATATTATAGAAGAGGAGATTGAGGCCTAGAGACAGAAGTGATTTGTGCAAGGGCCGCATTGCTGGGAGGCAGCAGAGGAGCCAGAATTCAAATGCAGGCCTGACTGTCCATGGAGTATCTTTTTAGTTTCTTGAAAAATACCAATGTTTGCCCCTCAGGGTTACCTCCTGCCTCTGTTGTGCCTCTGCCTGACGTTTCCTCTGCATCCTCCGAGTGCTTCCCAGGATGGCTTCTTCTTGCCCTGCTGGTCTCTGTTTAAACATTGACCTTTGAGGAGGCCTTCCCTGACCCCTCCTCCCCCCGCCGCACCTACCAGCGTAATTCTGGCTCTTTGAGTGGTTCACTGCGTCACAAGTCACAATCACTTATTAACTTTTTGTTTGCTTCTTTTATCTAGACAAGGGCTTTACTTTCAAGGAGCTCACATTCAAATGGGGCAGAAAGGCACTGAACCCAGAAACGAATAATTATCTAGGATGGTGGTAAGTGGTGAGAAGAAAATAAAACAAGGCAACAGGAGAGAAAGTGATGGAGGGAAGCAGAATGCAGACGGGATGATCAATGAAGGCTTCTCTAGGAGGTGATGTTTTTGATGAGATCTGACAATTGAGGAGAAAGTTGTCTGAAAATCCAGGGAAATGGCCGGGCATGGTAGGTCACTCTGTAATCCCAGCACTTTGGGAGGCTGGGACAGGCTGATCGCTTGAGGTCAGGAGTTTGAGACCAGCCTGGCCAACATGGTGAAACCCCATCTCTATTAAAAATACAAAAAATTAGCCGGGCGTGGTGGCAGGTGCCTGTAATCCCAGCTACTCGGGAGGCGGAGACAGGAGAATCGCTTAAACCTGGGAGGCAGAGGTTACAGTGAGCTGAGATCTCACCACTGCACTCCAGCCTGGGCAACAAGAGTGAAACTGCATCTCAAAAAAAAAAAGAAAAGAAAAGAAAAGAAAATTCAGAGAAAAGGTATTCCAGGCAGATGGAACAGCCTGTGGAAAGGCCCTGGGGTACAAATGAGTTTTGTGTGTTCAAGAGACAGACAGAAAGGCCAGAGGCCATGTCAAATAAGGCCTTAGAGGCTGAGATAAGGAGTTGGTTCATTGCTTATGGTTTGCCTCGTAATTAAACTGTGAGCTCCATGAGGACAGGAACCTAGTCCGTCTTATTCACCACTGGGTTCCCAGACTCTAGCCTTTGGCACATGGCAGGTACTCAACTGAGCCAATAAATGCACGTGTCACCACATTGCCTCCTACACTCCTGCTACATTCCCGTGTGGTTTTTGAGCATTTCTCATGCCTGGCCTTCCTGTCTTCGCTGTGGCGTCTCATTCATTCCAAACCCTAGTTCTGAGAATGCGTCCTAACCCTGTGAGCTCATCAACTCACAAAAGCTCCAGGGTCTACTTCCAGGGAGAGCTGCATCTTTTTTTTTAATTTTAAATTTTTTTTTTTTTTTTTTTTGAAACAGAGTCTCACTCTGTCGCCCAGGCTGGAGTGCAGTGGCGCGATCTCAGCTCCCTGCAATCTCCACCCTCCTGGGTTCAAATGATTCTCCTGCCTCAGCCTCCCAAGTAACTGGGACTACGGGCGTGCACTGCTACACTCGGCTAATTTTTTTGTATTTTTGTGGAGACAGGGTTTCACCATGTCGGTCAAGCCGATCTCATATTCCTGACCTCAAGTGATTCGCCCACCTCTCCCTCCCAAAATGCTGAGATTATAGGAGTAAGCCCCTGAGCCCGGCCAAGAGCTGCATTTGAAAAGCACATTTCACAGGGGTCCGCAAAACTTTATGGCATCAAATGGTGGAGTTCCAGGCCCACGTGTCTGTGCTCACATGCACGTATATACCTCAAGGTCCTAGGGTCCCCTCAGACCCATGCAAGAAAGCTGCCCTGACCCACCAGCTGTTAGGAAACTGGGTCACATCAGTAATTCTATGACTTGCCCTACCAGTGCCCGAGGGAGTGGGAAGTTAATCAGCTTTGCTGGAAAAGGCCTGTGAAATGTCAGGAACTCTGTGGTCTGAGAACCACCTAAACTCACAGTACAGTTTGCATTCCAGCCCCAGCCCGGGCTCACTCCACCAGATCTCACACCTGCTCACGGCATTATGTGACATTTACAAACAGTGGACACTCGTGGGCCAGCGGGGGACAGGAACGGGGACACCCCTGTACTGCATCTGAGTTGTCCTAGAGTTAATTTGACGATGAAACAATCACCAGACATTCTCCTTTCCCTGGGGAGTGCAAATGGCTTTATAAACACCAGGCCTAGGGCTAGCGAGGGAGGCGGAGGTAAACGGTTTACCTTGGATGGGGAGTGAGTGTTCAGTCCATTAAGGGGAGTCCAAGAGCAGAAGTTAATGGTCCCTTCAGGCCTGGAAGTTAATTCGGCCCTGAAAGTAGTTCTCAAAATCCATTTGCCGAACACTTCGGCCCACACTGATCGCGTCCCGCCAACTGCACTTCAACACATGTCTACTGGCCATTTGCTTGGTCCGACTTACTCAGAGACACTGGCCCAGGAAGTCAACGATCTAGGACTTCTCCACTTCTCAAAGTGGAGAACACAGTCCTTTGTCTGCAGCACAGGACAGGCAATAAGGTGAGGCAAGGGAGGCGTTGTCTCAGTCCCCAAAAACAACTCTGTAATCGAGAGAAAATATTTAATGCAATATTTAAAAAAAATTAAGATCGGTGAAAAAAAACCAGGATGGACAAAATGGCAAAATGTAAAATATAGACAAGATCTTATCCTCAGTTGTTCAACTTCGACCTCTACCCACAATGACCTTGACCCTCACTCTCATGACATTGACCTTTACTCTTTTTTTTTTTTTTTTTTTTTTTTTTGAGACGGAGTCTCGCTCTGTCGCCCAAGCTGGAGTGCAGTGGCCGGATCTCAGCTCACTGCAGCTCCGCCTTCCGGGTTCCCGCCATTCTCCTGCCTCAGCCTCCCGAGTAGCTGGGACTACAGGCGCCCACCACCACACCTGGCTAGTTTTTTGTATTTTTTAGTAGAGATGGGGTTTCACCGTGTTAGCCAGGATGGTCTCGATCTCCTGACCTTGTGATCCACCCATCTCGGCCTCCCAAAGTGCTGGGATTACAGGCTTGAGCCACCGCGCCCGGCCGACCTTTACTCTTGAAACCCTGACCATCACTGGCCTCACCATAGTCCCAGCCTTGATACAAAGTTATTTTAGGTGGTGGTCCACCTGCGAACACTTTTTTATTTTAATAGTTAACGTTTTTTAAAAAATTATGGACAAGTCATTCCAGTAGGTAATTCACTGTTGGGATGTAACATTTTTCTTTTAAAAAATTAATTTTGGGGTCGGGGAGTGGCTCATGCCTATAATTCCGTGCTTTGGGAGGTCGAGACAGGAGAATTGCTTGAGGCCAGGAGTTTGAGACTAGTCCGGGCAACACAGCAAGACTCCATTTCTACAAAAATGAAAAAATTAGCCAAGCCTGTTGGTGCACACCTGTAGTCCCAGCTACAGAGGCCGAGGTGGGGAGATTGCTTCAGACTAGGAGTTCAAGGCTGAAGTGAGCTGTGACTGTGCCACTGCGCTCCAGCCTGGGTGACAGAGACGGACACTGTCTTTAAAAAAATTAAAAAGTGAAAAAAAAAAAAAAAAAGGCCGGGCGTGGTGGCTCATGCCTGTAATCTCAGCACTTTGGGAGGCCAAGGTGGGCAGATGGCCTGAGCTCAGGAGTTTGATACGAGCCTGGCCAACATAGTGAAACCCTGTCTCTACTAAAAATACAAAAAAATTAGCTGGGCATGATGGCACGCACCTGTAGTCCCAGCTACTCAGGAGGCTGAGGCATGAGAATTGCTTGAACCCGGGAGGCGGAGGTTTCAGTGAGCCGAGATTGTGCCACCACACTCTAGCCTGGGTGACAGAGTGAGACGTCATCTCAAAAAAAAAAAAAAAAGACTCACATTAATTTCAATAAAAAAGAACTGCATTTACTTAAAGAAAAATACTGAGTAATCAATAGCACAGGTGGTCTGTGGATGTGGAGCGGATGCCTGTGAAACTGCCAAAGGCAGGGCTAGGTGATCTTCTCTTGTGTTCCTCGTTATACAACAGCAATTTCTGACTTAAAGCAGGAACCCAGCATGTGTCATGAAAAGAGCACAAGCCTTGTCAGAAGGGTGACCTGAACTCACCAAACTGCTCTTCCCCTCTAAAATGGGGATCCCGGCCCAGTGTGGTGGCTCACGCCTGTAATCCCAGCACTTTGGGAAGTCAAGTGGATCACCTGAGGTCAGGAGTTCAAGACCAGCCTGGCCAACATGGTGAAACCCTCTCTCTATTAAAAAATTAGTCCAGCGTGGTGGCATGTGCCTGTAATCCCAGCTACTCGGGAGGCTGAGGCAGGATAATCACTTGAATCCAGGAGGTGGAGGTTGCAGTGAGTGGAGATCGCTCCAGCCTAGGAAACAGAGCAAGACCCTGTCTAAAAAAAAAATTAAAAAAAAAAAAAAAAAAGGATTCCAACACCTGTCAAAGAAGCAAGGAGTAGCCGGGCCACATCATGACTTTCGAGGTCCGAAGATACTTTTGCCTTTGTGGATCCCTAACTAAATACTAAAAATTATATTTTGGCCGGGCGCGGTGGCTCATGCCTGTAATCCCAGCACTTTGGGAGGCTGAGGCGGGTGGATCACCTGAGGTAAGGAGTTCGAGACTAGCCTGGCCAACATGGTGAAACCCCCTCTCTACTAAAAATACAAATATCAGCCGGGTGTGGTTGCGGGTGCCTGTAATCCCAGCTACTTGAGAGACTGAGTGATGAGAATCGCTTGAACCCGGGAGGCAGACTTTGCAGTGAGCTGAGATCGTGTGACTGCACTCCTGCCTGGGCAACAAGAGAGAGACTCCATCTCAAAAAAACCCAGAAAAATCATATTTTATGACTGCATGGTTATAAAGATTCATACAAGCCAGACTCAATTATATCCACCTTTACATTAACACCATCAACATACGCACCTTGCTTATTTTGAGCAGCAAAATATTTTTGGGGCCTCCAGCAAAGCTCATGTCCACAAGCAGTGTGGCTGCTATGCCGAATGGAGAGGCTGGCCCTGCTGCACCAGGGGCAGATATGTATGTATGCATGCATGTATTTTGTGACGGAGTCTTGCTCTGTCACCCAGGCTGCAGTGCAGTGGCACAATCTCGGCTCACTGCAACCTCTGCCTCCTGGGTTCAAGGGATCTCCTGCCTCAGCCTCCTAAGTAGCTGAGACTATAGGCGCCCGCCACCGCGCCCAGCTAATTTTAGTAGAAACGGGGTTTCACCATTGGCTAGGCTGTTTTCGCACTCCTGACCTTGTGATTCGCCTGCCTTGGCCTCCCAAAGTGCTGGGATGAGCCACCGCCCTGGCCAGGGGGAGGCACTTATATACATAATCCTTTAATTTTCGCAATGCCTCAGGCAGGCACCATTAGCTCATTTTATAAATGACAATAAAGAGGCCCAGCGACATTTAGCAACTTGCCGAAGGTCACACAGCCAGTGAATAGCAAGGCACATATTTGAACCCAGGTCTGATTCTGGAGTCTGCCCTTTCGGGGCCCCCACTCTCCCGCAGCAGCCCAGGAAGTGAGATAATCTGAAGAGCTGCCAATCCCTGAGTGATCCATCATGTCCCTTGGTAATGGAAATTGTGATTATGCTCAGGGCTGGTTCCCGCGAGGCCCATACGATGTCAGTGGTCTGCAGGAAGACCCCAGTGTTCTGACCTTGTGGTCACCTGGGCTTGTGGGGGCTTCACCACACACTCAGGCTAGTTTCTAAAGAGTCTCCAGGTGTTTCAGCTGCAGCCCCCAGACGGCGAGCTGTCCTCAGAGCCTCTGAGACACGGGCACCGTCCTCCAAGTCTCAGACTCCAACAGAGCAGGCTGATGTTTGTTTCATGCTTCTGTGTTCTTGAAAAGGACAAAGCAAAAAAGAGAGATAAAGAACTTTGGACGCAGACCAAAGCCGCTCAGGTTTTTAACTCTGTGTCCCCTTGCAGGCTCCTCCGTGAGACAGGCCTGACAAGTGTCACCTGAACAAGGGGTCAAAGCCATTCCGTTCCACGCATGCGGCACTGCAATTTTAAACAATTGTGGCTTGAGACAAAGATCCTCCTGAGAACGCGAAATCCAAGAGTTTGCAGTTTCCAGCTTCGGCGCTCCCTGAATTATACATGGGCAAAACCCCCTTGAAGGCTGCTTTTTAAGCCGTGAGGGGAAGGCGTGTAATTTTGGTCTCTAGCATTCTGCTGAAGCACTTGCCAAGGACAAGGCCCCTTCCTCATCAAGTGGCGTTTGCCTCCGAACCAAACGGGGCCTTTGACGCCTCAAATAGCTTCAAGCTGCCAACAGAAAGGAGGCAAAGGGGACCGGCACTTCCTCTCTTTGCCAGTCTTGAATCCGGAGAGACGGGGAAACTGGGTTCCTGTCCCTGCGGTGGCAGCTGTGACACAGGCCAGAGTGACATTCTTCCCCTTCCTGGCTGGAAAGAGGGAAAGTGCTGTAAACCTCTGGAAAGGGGCAGGGGGCCAGGAGAAGATGACTGAGCCAGGGCAGGAGAGGCACAGCAGAGTCCAGCTAGGGCGTAGGCAGCCCCGCCATCCTCTTCGAAAGGCAACCGCTCCAGGTCCAGGCTGCCCAGCACCATGCCAGGCGCAACAGGGACAGTGACACTTCCCACTTCTATAATGGAGCAACTGGTCTTCAGGGCTCTGTAGCTCCCTACCCACTGGGAGGGAGTTCTTGAGACTCTCTTCTCTCCCTGAGCTTTTCCCAGGGATAATGGGTGATGGCATTCAAAGGACCTAAGTTGGCTGAGATCATTTGGCTCGGTGGTGGCTAAGGATACGGGCCCTGGTGACAGTCATGGGTGCTTTATAACTTATTAGCTAAAAATGTGACTCTGAGCCAGTTATTGCACCTCTTAGATCCTCAGTTTCCTCTTCTGTAGAATGGGCTGATTGCCCCCACTGAAGTATCACAGTTTGTTGTGCAGATAAAATCAATGCAGGCTGAGTGCCTGTAGCTCAGTAACTGAGCAGATTTTAAGCACTCAAAAAATGAGAGTCAGTGGGAGCGGTGGCACACACCTATAATCCCAGCACTTTGGGAGACTGAGGAGAGAGGATCGCTTGAGCCCAGGAGTTCAAGACCAACTTGGGTAACATAGTGAGACCCCCATCTCTACAAAACACAAACACACACACACACACACACACACACACACACACACACACACACACAGCTGGTCATGGTGGCATGTGCCCGTAGTCCCAGCTACCTGGGAGGCTGAGGTGGGAGGATTGCTTGAACCTGGGAGTTCCAGGCTGCAGTGAGCCATGATTGTGCCACTGCACTCCAGCCTGGATGACAGAGCCAGACCCTATCTCTAAAAAACAAAACAAAAACAAAAACAAAACAAAAAAAGAAGCTATCTTTATTATTTGGATCTTGTAGAGAAATAAATGCAATAGAGCATGTGTGTGTGCATGTGTGTATGTGTTTGTGTGTGTATGAATGTGTATGAATGTGTGTATGCATGTGTGTGCACGTGTGTGCATGTATGCGAGTGTGTGAGTATGCATGTGTGTGCAGGTGTGTGAGTATTCATGTATGTGTGAGTATGCATGTATGAGTATGCGTGTGTGTATCTGTGTGAGTGTGTGAGTATGCATGTGTGTGTATGTGTGAGTATGCATATGTGTGTGTATGAGTGTATGTGTGTGTATGTGTGTGAATATGCGTGTGTGTATACGTGTGAGTATGCATGTATGTGTGAGTACACATGCATGTGTGTATGTGTGTAAGTTGTGTGTGTGCATGTATGAGTGTGCATGTGCATATGCATGTGAGTATGCGTGTGTGTGCATGTGTGTGAGTATGCATGTGTATTGTGTGAGTATGCGTGTATGTGTGTGAGTATGCATGTATTTTGAGTATGCATGCGTGTATGTGTGTGTGCATGTGTGTGAGTATGCATGTGTGTGTGAGTATGCGTGTGTGTTTGTGTGTGAGTATGCGTGTGTGCGTGTGAGTATGCATGTGTGTATGTGTGAGTATGCGTGTGTGTATGTGTGTGAGTATGCGTGTATGTGTGTGAGTGTGCGTGTGTGTGTATGTGTGTGTACAAGTGTGCGTGTGAGTATGCATGTGTGTATGTGTGAGTATGCGTGTGTGTATGTGTGTGAGTATGCGTGTGTGTATGTGTGTGAGTATGCATATGTGTGTGTATGAGTGTATGTGTGTGTATGTGTGTGAATATGCGTGTGTGTATACGTGTGAGTATGCATGTATGTGTGAGTACACATGCATGTGTGTATGTGTGTAAGTTGTGTGTGTGCATGTATGAGTGTGCATGTGCATATGCATGTGAGTATGCGTGTGTGTGCATGTGTGTGAGTATGCATGTGTATTGTGTGAGTATGCGTGTATGTGTGTGAGTATGCATGTATTTTGAGTATGCATGCGTGTATGTGTGTGTGCATGTGTGTGAGTATGCATGTGTGTGTGAGTATGCGTGTGTGTTTGTGTGTGAGTATGCGTGTGTGCGTGTGAGTATGCATGTGTGTATGTGTGAGTATGCGTGTGTGTATGTGTGTGAGTATGCGTGTATGTGTGTGAGTGTGCGTGTGTGTGTATGTGTGTGTACAAGTGTGCGTGTGAGTATGCATGTGTGTATGTGTGAGTATGCGTGTGTGTATGTGTGTGAGTATGCGTGTGTGTATGTGTGTGAGTATGCGTGTGTGTGTATGTGTGTGTACATGTGTGCGTGTGTGTGAGTATGTGTGTGTGTCCATGTGTGTATGTGTGTATGTGAGTATGCATTTGTGCGTGTGTGAGTATGCATGTGTGTGTATGAGTGTGTGAGTATGCATGTGTGCATGTGAGTATACATGTGTGTGTATGAGTGTGTGAGTATGCATGTGTGCGTGTGTGAGTATGCATGTGTGTGTGAGTATGAGTGTGTGAGTATGCATGTGTGCGTGTGTGTGAGTATGCATGTGAGTATGCATATGTGTGTGTGAGTATGCATGTGTGTGAGTATGCATATGTGTGTGTGAGTATGCGTGTGTGTGAGAGTATGCATATGTGTGTGTGAGTATGCGTGTGTGTGTGAGTATGCGTGTGTGTGTGAGTATGCATGTGTGTGAGTATGCATATGTGTGTGTGAGTATGCGTGTGTGTGTGAGTATGCATATGTGTGTGAGTATGCGTGTGTGTGTGAGTATGCGTGTGTGTGAGTATGCATGTGTGTGAGTATGCATATGTGTGTGTGAGTATGCGTGTGTGTGTGAGTATGCGTGTGTGTGTGAGTATGCATGTGTGTGAGTATGCATATGTGTGTGTGAGTATGCGTGTGTGTGTGAGTATGCATATGTGTGTGAGTATGCGTGTGTGTGTGAGTATGCGTGTGTGTGTGAGTATGCATGTGTGTGAGTATGCATATGTGTGTGTGAGTATGCGTGTGTGTGTGAGTATGCGTGTGTGTGTGTGAGTATGCATGTGTGCGTGTGTGAGAGTATGCACGTGTGTGGGTGCATGTGTGCACACTCAAACCAAAAGGTCAGGGGAAAAACATTCTCCCCACTAGAAGCGGGAACCTGAGAAGGGCAAATGCTTCATTATTTAGATTCGAAAGCTACTCATTAGGCAAGACTAGAGCACTTAGGAAGAAAAGCTGACCTACAAGTGTAAAATGTTATTATAAGTAATGACAATGGTTATAGGATGAGGGTGTGAGCTGAAAGAGTGAAAGCTGGAGAGGTTAATGACCATTAACTACCGAGAATTAGGATATTGCTTCTGCAGACACCTCTGGCTAAGCCCAACAGTCTGTTTATTTACCTCGTAGGAAGCTCTTAGCACATCAAAAAGGTATTTCAAACACAACCCTCACCCCCAACAATTAGCTTTGGGAAGAAGAGTAAATATGGATGCAATTTATCACTCTGAGGGCCCTACTATCCGAGACAGGTGCCTGTCAGTGAAATAAAACAGACCCCAAGCCGCGCCAGGAAGATCAACCCAGAAGCAATTTGCTAATTTGCTGATCACGGGTGGACAGTCGTTGCTCAAGGGCTTTGGTGACACACAAACAATTCATATCTTTCTGCTAATTCTCATAATCTGAGTCAAATGTTTCCTTTTGGAACCAGTAGGGGAAATAATGACTCAGGAGTGGGTTGAGTCAATTTCACTAGCTTTGCTTTGTCCCCCTTTAACTTAAAAATGTAATTAGAAAGAAATGGAACACTGATGGCAAAGAGCCATGGGAGAGGGACTTGACTGGAGGGGACCATCCATCCCAGTTGGCCCCGGACCCAGGGGTTGTCTGGAATGTAGGACTTTCTGTGCTAGGACTGGGACAGTCCCGGGTGAGTGGGGATGGTTCGTCAGTCACCCTACCTATTTCCCCCTTCCTCTGGCCCCATGCAGGTGTTGGGCAATCCCAGCCGGGAGTAATAGTGGGTAAAAGTTGGTTTGTAGTTGACTTTAAGAAATTCTAGGCTGGGCACAGTGGTTCATGCCTGTAACCCCAGCACTTTGGGCGGCCAAGGTGGGAAGATCGCTTGAGGCCAGGAGTTTGAGATCAGCCTGGTGAACATGGTGAAACCCTATCTTTACTAAAAATACAAAAATTAGCTGGGCGTGGTGGTGCGTGCCTATAGTCCCCTACTCAAGAGTTGAGGTGGGAGGATTGCTTCTGCCCAGGAGGTCACAGCAGTGAGCTGGGATCATGCCACAGCACTCCAGCCTGGGTGACGGAGCAAGACCCTGTCTCAAAAGAAAAAAGAAACTCTACCTCCTCCCGTATGGCAAAACAGACTGTGAACCCATTAGCAACAGGAATGTGATGTCGCGTGGGGCCTGAGTGGGAGTAGCAGCAACCAAGGGAACAAGTCCAAAGAGACTTCTGATAGGCGAGTGCGCGAGGGTCCGAGAGCTGATCCTGCACAGATGACGTTACCTCCCAGGGAACTCTTGATGGGAAACGGCAGGGCCCTGTGACATTCTGCAGATTCTGACATTTCTGTCCCCTCCTCCATCTATATCTGAGCGTGTTACAGAAACCAGGGCAATAATGCACACTTTCTTCGCGAAATGCACATAATTCTACCGTTTCGGCTGGTTCCATTGCTTCTGAGATTTCGCATATAAATATCTATGCGTGTGCGTTTGTGTGTACATTTCTTGACATATTTACGAAGCCCCAGTTTGCCAACCTTCAGGGCATAATGCAAGAACTATTTTTCATCCTAATCTGCTGTAATGACATGTTTTATTATACTATTTCAGCTGTTTCCATTGCTTTCGCTGTTTCATGTTTTATGTATTTTAACTAATGCTTTAATTTTAGTACGTTGTGCCCTAAGGTGACTTCACAAGGCTTCCTTTGGAAGATCGACAGGGATTCACAGCAATGGCAATTGAAGGTTCTACCCACACCCGGCATGATGCAGATGTGGAGATGGGAACGGAGGGCAGGGTGGGAAGGCCGGCGGCTTAGGGCCTGGTGTTTGTAATACCGAGATGTGGAGTCATCCTAGGTTTGCTCAGGGCTTTAACCCAGTTTTAGCCCTGAAAAGCCCAGCATCTCAGAACCCGCTCAGTTGTGGACAAACCAGGGTGGGTTGGTCACCCTACCAAGATGACGGGCTTGATTTTGATATTTGGTTAGGCTGCTTAAGAGGTAGGAGGTGTCTGCCTCAGTGTACCAAAAAAAGGGCCTGAGGTTTGGAGTCCCCTCCTCTTAGTTTCAAGCCCAAGTTCTGCCAGTACTGTAATAGTCATTTGAATCTGATGAAATCACTTTAGACCCTCTCTAAGCCTCCATTTCCTCATCTGGAAAATGGGGCTGGGAAAGCATCTCTTGGAGAACTGCTGTCAGGGATAGAGGGAGCGGTCCATGTTTTCTGCCTGGCACTTAGGGAGTGGTTGAGGTGGCGGCACTTCACTAGCCAGCTGTGGGATCTTGGCCTGATCATTCCTCTTCTCAGAGGTTCCCATTCCCTGTTCTCCTACCTAATAATGAAGGAGTCAGACAGGATCCCTTTTTTTTTTTAGAGACAGGGTCTCACTCTGTCGCCCAGGCTAGAGTGCAGTGATGCAATCATAGCTCACTCGAACTCCTGGGTTGAAGGATCAACTGATTAAAAAAAATTTTTTTTTTGAGACAGACAGGGTCTCACTCTGTTACCTAGGCTGGTTGTGAACTCCTGGTCTCAAGTGATCCGCCTACCTCAGCCTCTCAAAATGCTGGGATTGCAGACAGGAGTCACCGTGCCCAGTCCCCAGACCAGATACTTTTGAAGTGCTCGAAGTCCACATCCCGAGGCAAAGTGAAGGGCAGAGGCCACCACCTAGACCTTCCAGATTTAAGCACCAAGGATTCCCCTTAGCCCGTTTACACCCTTCAGCAATGGGGGCAGAGGAGCACAAGAGGAATAATAGTAATAATAATAGTGGTTGTAATAATAATAGCTTCTGTTTCCAGAGAGCTTGCTGCGTGCCAGGCAAGCCCTGTGTTAACCATTACTCTTTACCTTCCCATTTGATCCCTTCCATAGGACACATGGGAATAAGTGAGAGGATAACACCCATTTTGTAGAGGAGGAGATGGATATTCAGAGAGGTGAAGACCCCCTTTTTTTTTTTTTTTTGACATAGTGTCTCACTCTGTTGCCCAGGCTGGAGTGCAGTGGCACAATCTCGGCTCACTGCAACCTCCGCCTCCCAGGTTCAAGTCATTCTCCTGCCTCAGCCTCCTGAGTAGCTGGAATTACAGGCACCTGTCACCATGCCCGGGTAATTTTTGCATTTTAGTAGAGGCAGGGTTTCACCATGTTGGCCAGGCTGGTCTCAAACTCCTGACCTCAAGAGATTTGCCTGCCTCAGCCTCCCAAAATGCTGGGATTACAGGCGTGAGCCACCACACCTGGCCTGAAGACGTTTCTTGAAGACCACATAACATGCAAGTGGTCAAGCAGGCATGTGACATTCGTGACTGCAATGTTCACCATGATATCCTGCAGCCATGTTGTCTGGAACATCCCTTTCTGTTCCCAGCCCGTGGTAGTAAACGGGGCGACACCCAGTCTTTCATGCCTGCTTGTCTCCTTCCTCATTTTCCCTCCAACACACCAGACTCTGGGTCCTCCTGCCTCTTTTGGGTCTTAAGCAGAAATGTCACTTCTTTCTTCTTCTTCTTCTTCTTCTTTTTTTTCTTTTTTGAGACGGAGTTTCACTTTGTTGCCCAGGCTGGAGTGCAATGGCACGATCTCGGCTCACTGCAACCTCCACCTACCAGGTTCAAGCTGTTCTGCCTCAGCCTCCCAAGTAGCTGGGATTACAGGCATGTGCCACCACGCCTGGCTAATTGTGTATTTTTAGTAGAGACAGGGTTTCTCCATATTGGTCAGGCTGATCTTGACCTCCCGACCTCAGGTGATCCGCCCGCCTTGGCCTCCCAAAGTGTTGGGATTACAGGCGTGAGCCACCGCGCCCAGTCCATTTCTTTCTTTTTAATCCCCATGCCCTCTCTTGGAAAACCTCCTCTTCACACTGCAAAGCCCAGTTCCTCTGTCCAAGGCGATATCCTCTTAGACTCTCACTCATGGCTTATCTGCTGATTCAGTCACTGGTCTTCCCTATCCCCGACACAAAATGATGGGAAGTTGATGGAAAGTTTGTTGGTCAGAAAAGCTCCAGCTGTCTCACTCATGTCCCCCGGATGGCAATTGGCCATCATGTTTCAGAGCCTGGAGATGTGCTACCACACACCACTGTGTTTCATTCTCACTGGGCACCGGGAGGCGGGCACTGGGAAGCAGGCACCATCATTCCTATTTCTAGATCTGGCTAAGAAAATTACGCTTTTTTTCTGGCCAGGCGCGGTGACTCACACCTTTAATCCCAGCACTTGGGGAGGCCGAAGTGGGTGGATCTCTTGAGATCAGGAGTTCAAGACCAGCCTGGCCAACTTGTTGAAACCCCGTCTCTACTAATAATATAAAAAGTAGCCAGGGCCGGGCGCAGTGGCTCACGCCTGTAATCCCAGCACTTTGGGAGGCTGAGGCCGACGGGTCACGAGGCCGGGAGATCAAGACCATCCTGGCAAACACGGTGAAACCCCGTCTCTACTAAAAATACAAACAATTAGCCGGACGTGGTGGTGGGTGCCTGTAGTCCCAGCTACTCGGGAGGTTGAGGCAGGAGAATGGCTTGAACCCGGGAGGCGGAGCTTGCAGTGAGCCGAGATAGCGCCATGCACTCCAGCCTGGGCGACAGAGCGAGACTCCATCTCAAAAAGAAACGAGAGAGAGAGAGAGAGAGAGAGAGAGAGAAGGAAAGAAAGAAAGAAAATAAAAAGAAAATTACAGCCCGTGGGCTGGCTGGCTGTTTTTGTCAATAAAGTTTTATTTATTTCCATTCATTTATGGAAAACCATGGCTATTTCCACACTACAGCAACAAAGTTAAATAGTTGCCACAGAGACTATATATAATGCTTCGCAAAGATATTTGCTATTTGGCCCTTTGCAGAAAAAGTGTACCAACCCCTGTAAATCAAGACGAAGACGGAGGTTCAGAGAAGCTTTAGCAACCTGCCCTAGTTTTCTCAGTGAGCCAAGGACGGCCTGGGGCTCAAATCTGAAACCTCAGACTTTAAGGCAGGTTTGACTCCATCCTTGCTTTCTCCCAGGGCTCCCTTGCACAGAGGTTCCCGGTGCTCTGCATTCCACCGCACAGGTGGCTCTTGCCTGGTTTTGGGGGCTCAGGGCAGCAGCTAGCTGGAGACTTCAAGTACAGGCACTTAAGGCACAGTGGAACCAGAGAAAAGAAAGTTGGCTGGGGAAGTTTTGTTTATTTGTTTGTTTTCATTTTTTGAAGGCTGGAAGTGCATTTGCTAAAGAACCTCACTTCTACCGATCTCATTTTCCACGCACTTACAAACGGACCAGTGGTTGCAAAAGTGAGTCTCTCCTCGCTGAACTGCTCTGCTGTTTCCAGTTTCTGAGGGGCCATCTCGGGCAAGGCTTGGATGGGGCAGGGCCTTCTCTAGGTCTTGGGACCGCCCCTCATCGCAGGAGACAAAACTCCTTCCCACATCCCACATTCAGGCTCCTCTGATGTCCCCTCCCCCGCACCCAACCCACACCCACCTTCCCCGTTTCAACCCCCCAACTCCCCTCTCCCCAGCATCTCCAGGGGTCTGCGTTCTCCCTCCCAGCCCTGGGAGCTTTATTTCAAGCTGAGATACAATGACAGATCATGTTCTTTTTCTCTTTCCTTCTTCTTTTTAATAAAGCTGTTTTGTGTCTCCACACCACCCCCCTTCTACATTCCTTGCATCTTAGTCTTCCCGTCCCCCTCCTGTAGGAAATGTCTAGGATTCTCTCACTGGGGTGTAATGGTTAAATTGCTACCAGCTGATTAAACAGCAGCAGTCGAAGCTGTAATCCTCAGTGTTCAGGAACCTGGGAAGGCAGGGACGAGTGCCCTGACCGCTTAGCCCTTTCTGACCCCCCTGCCAGGCACCCGCCCAGTTTCACTCCTTTCATTTGTCCCGGGTTGCTTAATAGAATCTGCTGGGAAGGGGCGAGGGGCGGAGAAGGAGGAGGAGGGAGGAGGGAAGAGAGAAGAGGGGAGGAGGAGAGAGTCCCTCCACCAGCTCTGGCTCAACCTCCAAGGAATGTTGCTCCCACCCCTGTCCCTTTCCTGCCCCCCTGTAAAACCACACACACACACACACACACTCTCACACATGCACATACTCACATTAGCTTACACTCTCACATGTTCACACACAGATATTTGCATACTCACCCACAGCCACACACACACATCCACATGCTCCCTTGTTCATACACACAGCCACGCACACACTTTCTCGAACTCATACATACAGACACACATACACACATGCTCACACGCAGTCACATATGCATAAACACATGATCACACAGTCACACACGTTCACACACTTTGATACCCCTCAGAGCCAGTCTCTTTCTCATTCTCTGCAGAATGAAGACCAGATGAAGGAGAAACCCCACCTACCCTGCCCCTCCTCCTGGGAAAGCTTCCTCCCCGCACCTGCCCCCATATAGGGAAGGGTCAGAAAGATGGGAACTGTGAGATCAGAGATGGGGCTGGGAAGCGGGAAAGTGCAGGCTTTGGGTGCGGGCAGCCAGCGGCAGGATCCTGGAGTCAGGACTTCCTTTCTTCCTGCCTCTCTGTGCTTTCTTTGCAGACAGGGACAACAGCCGGGCAAGGTGGCCATGGGGATCGAGTGGGAAAAGCACCCAGCCCAGCCAGGCAGGCACAAAGCACGTGTTACCTCGATGATCTGTGCTGGGTGCTGGGGTGCGGTGCAGCTGGCATAGCCTTCTGCACCCTTGAAAGCCACGTGTCCCTTGGGCTCCTTGATGGACACTTCCCACCCTTGGCTCTTCACCTGCAAACTGACCTGTGACCATCAGATGAGACCCTGTGTGTGCAAAGATGCGGCCACAATTCAGCACATGCCACGGTCCCACAATGATGGTTTTCCTGTATGATTAACGTTGCCGTCGATTCAGGCTCTGGACTAAGAATAGCAGGGGGCAGCCAGCCTCCTTGGGAAAGTTTATTTCCGTGGAAAGTATAGTTCAGATGAGTGGAGGATCTGGCCTCGATTCATCCTCCCTCCCTCACACTTAGTCAGAAACCAGGGAAGGGCCTACTGGATGGAGGGGGAATTGGCTCACAAGCACTGGAAGTTTGCCACTGCTCCAAGTACACTGCTCTCTGAAGCAACCTTTCTCTTTCCCCTGGGAGGAAAAAACCTCCAAGCAGGGTGTAGGAGAGGGCAGAGGGAATGGCTGCTGAGGGCCCTAGGCCAGCCTTGTTTCTGTGCAGCAGGTTGAATGGCCTCTCCCATTCCTGTCCCCCTGGAAACTCGGAAAGTGATCTTCTTTAGAAACAGGGGCTTTGCAGACGTCATTCAGGTAAGAATGAAGATGACATCATACTGGGTTAAGGTGAGCCTTTTACTTTTCTTTCTTTCTTTCTTTTTTTTTTTTTTTTTTTTTTTTTTTTTTTTTTTTTGAGGCAGAGTCTCACTCTGTCACCCAGGCTAGAATGCAGTGGTGTGATCTCAGCTCACTGCAACCTCTGTCTACCGGGTTCAAGCGATTCTCCTGCCTCAGCCTCCAGAGTAGCTGGGATTACAGGTGCCCACCACCATGCCCAGCTAATTTTTGTATTTTTAGTAGAGATGGGGTTTCACCATGTTGGCCAGGCTGGTCTTGAACTCCTGGCCTCAAGCGACCCTCTGGCTTCAGCCTCCCAAAATGCTGGGATTACAGGCGTGAGCCACTATGCCCAGACCAAAGCGAGACTTAAATCCAACGTGAGTGTCCTAAAGAAAGCTAGAGAAGGACCTAGAGACTGTGAGGACAGAGGCCGACATTGGAGAGATGCAGCCACAAGCTAAGGAACTCCAGGAGCCACCAGAAGCTGGAAGGACACTGGAAGTGACATTTTGATTTTGGACTTCTGGCCTCCAGAACTGGGAGAGTAACACATTCCTGTTGTTGTCAGCCAGGCAGTGTGCGGTAATTTGTTAGAGTAGCCACAAGAAATGAATACACTTTGCAAAGCATGTGTCAATGATCCCATTTTACGGATAGGAAAACCAAGGCACAACGAGGGAAAATCCTTTGTCTAAAAATCACACAGGTGGTTGGAAGTGAAGGCAGGATTCCAGCCCAGGTCTGTGTGATTCCGGCACCTGGACCCTGGACCACCGAATTCACAGAGAAGGGACCTTTCTGCAGGGGACAGCCGTGGTCAAAGAGAGGAATAAAGGCAAGTGTTGGTTTCCTCAGAAGCCGGCAAAGAGACGGGCAAGGAAGCTGTGGCAAGGGGTCTGGGAGATGGGACCCACCGTCTCAGACATCCTCCCCTAGGCTTAGAGCCGACTTCGGGGAAGGGTCGCTGAGGATTCCATTGGAGTTTCTCCCAACCCCTCAGCCACCCCTCAATCTGGAGAGCCAGGGGGTGGTTGTGAGACAAAGAAGCAAAGGACCTTCGTCACAACGGACCAGAACATTCTTCCTGTCTGGGAGCTGCCCTGATCTTGCAGTGGGCAGTGAGCTACTATAGCTGCCCTCCGGGAGGCTGAGTATTTACCTAGAGGCAGTGCTGGGGCTGCCGGCCAGGGAGCAAAATTTAAGGAGGCACTCGTTCTCAGGGCCATGCATGATGTTCAGGGTCGTGACTTGTGTGAACCTGAGAATGAGCGCCTCCTTAAAAATTGCACCTGGTTTGCCTGGCCCTATTCCTGGCCCCATCCCAGGGATAATTTATCAAAGGAATAGAGTGTATTTGGGGTCCATTGGCAGCTGGTAAGTGCAGAGTCACACAGACCTGGGCTCAAATCCTGACTTCAGCCGCTTAATAACTGGTGACCAGGCATGGGTCTGTTCTTTTACTTGAGCTCAGTTTTCTCATCTATAAAATGGGGATTATAGAATAAAACTGACCTCATAGGTGGTTGTGGGATTAAACAAGAGTGTGATATAAAGTACATGGCACTCTATAATGTTAGCTTATTATTATCTTTTTTTTGGCAGCTTAGAAAGAGGAAGTTTGTGGGTTGCAAAGTGAGTAATGGCTGCATCTGGGAGCTGATCAAAGGTGGCCAGCTAAGTTGAGTAGCTGGTTCGGTGTATGAGAGTTTACAACACTGGTAATTTCCTTCTTTCCTTTTTCTTCTTTCTTTCTCTTTCTTTCTTTCTTTCTCTTTCTTTCTTTTTCTTTTTTTCTTGTATGAGAGTTTACAACACTGGTAATTTCCTTCTTTCCTTTTTCTTTTTTCTTTCTTTCTTTTTTTTTTTTTTTTAGACAGTGTCTCACTCTGTTGCCCAGGCTGGAGTGCAGTGGCGTGACCTCAGCTCACTGCAACATCTGCCTCCCAGGTTCAAGCAATTCTCCTGCTTCAGCCTCCTAAGTAGCTGGGACTACAGGCACATGCCACCAGGCCCAGCTAAAATTTTGTATTTTTTAGTAGAGACAGAATTTCACCATGTTGGCCAGGCTGGTCTCGAATTCCTAACCTCAGGTGACCCACCCGCCTCAGCCTCCAAAAGTGCTGGGACTGCGCCTGGCCAACACTGGAAATTTCTTGCTTAAGGAAATTCCAAGCTCATACTGGGAGGATGAGGCCAGGACACGCGGTTGCAGCGGACATCCATAGCTGCAGGGGGCCTTGCTTGCTAGGCTCTTCCACGTGTGTGAAGTCGTCACACTCCTCTAGGCACCGCCCAGGACATCTCCTGGTGGAGGAGCACTAGAGAGTGTCCAGCTTCCCCTAGATCCACCTCTGACCATCTGATCTGATTACTTCCTAACGTCCTGTTTGTTTTCCTCTAAACCAGAGAAGACGTTGAGCTGGGTCATTGGCGATAAGGGCAGGTTGGGCTGAGCAACCGAATCTGTTCCTTATCCAAGCAACAGATCTTTTCTAAAGGTCAGCTCTGGTCAGATCCACTGTCCACGAAGTGGTTCATAGTCCCACCACCGTAAGTTCACAATTCTCCAAGCCAACAACGGCGTGTGGTCCACCAGCCTCCACAAATGCTGACAGGTGAAGGCAGACAGTTCCTTGGAGCAGTTGACCTGGCTTTACTTTATTTTATTTGTTTTATTTTATTGAGACAGAATCTTGCTCTGTTGCCCAGGCTGGAGTGCAGTGGCCCGATCTCAGGTCACTGCAACCTCCGCCTCCAGGGTTCAAGTGATTCTTGTGCCTCTGTCTCTTGAGAAGCTGAGATTACAGGTGTGTGCCACCACGCCCGTCTAATTTTTGTATTTTTAGTAGAAATGGGGTTTCACCATGTTGGCCACACTGGTCTTGAACTCCTGGCCTCAGGTGATCCGCCCGCCTCAGCCTCCCAAAGTGTTGGGACAGGCATGAGCCATGTCGCCCGGCCTTATTTTATTTTTTGAGATGGAGTCTTACTCTGTTGCTCAGGTTGGGGTGCAGTGGCACAGTCTCGGCTTACTACAGCCTGTGCCTCTCAGTTTCAGGTGATTCTCCTGCCTCAGCCTCCCAAGTAGCTGTGGTTACAGGCATGCGCCACCACGCTCAGCTAATTTTTGAATTTTTAGTATAGACAGGGTTTCACCATGTAGGCCAGGCTGGTCTTGAACTCCTGACCTCAGGTGATACACCCACCTCGGCCTCCCAAGGACCTGAGATTATAAGCGTGAGCCACCACACCCAGCCCACTTGACCTGCTTTGACTTTTTAAGCCCATTGATTTGCTCTCCTGTCCCTTGTTCCCACTCTAGAGAGAGAGGCATGCATCCAGTGTTCCTATTTCCAGCCTTTTTTTTTTTTTTTTTTTAAGGGCTGGGCTGCCATCTGCCCAAGTCAACACCCACCTAATTTTCCGGCGTAAACTGCAGCCCTCGTTTGCTTCCTCGAGCTTGGCCTGAACCCAGCACCTTAATCTGTACCTTGGCCAGACTCCCAATGCAGATGCAATGTGTACGCTTCCCCATTAGCACAATTATCACATCACTAATGAGGGCTGCTACCATTTATTGAGCTGTTACTATATGCCAGGCTCTGTGCTAAAAGTTTTCCCCACATCATCTCATTTAGAACTGGCATTAACCCGAAGAGCAGATGATTATTTTATGAATGAGCACACTGAAGCAGAGAAATGGGAGTGCTTGACCAAGGTCACCCGTTTGGGAAGAAGCAGGGCGAGCACAGGTCTGTTCCACTTCACACTGCAGGGCCTGAACTTCCCAATCAACTACACCGTTCTTTAGTTACCTGCAACCTCATCCCCTGTACCGCAAACCATGGCTCCCTATGTTCCCTAGGGTACTGGATTTTTGAGAACAGGGAGGCACAACTATTATTTTGAAGAAATTACATGAACTGGTGGGGCGTGGTGGCTCACTTCTGTAATCCCAGCACTTTGGGAGGCCAAGCTGGGAGGATCACGTGAGCCCAGGAGTTCAAGTCCAGCCTGGGTAACATAGTGAGACCTTGTCTCTACGAAAGAATTAGAAAGATAGCCAGGCATGGTAGCACGCGCCTATAATCCCAGCTCCTCAGGAGGTGGGAGGATCACTTCAGCCTGGGAGGTTGAGGTTGCAATGAGCCATGATCACACCACTGCACTCTAGCCTGGGTGATAGAGCAAGACCCTGTCTCAAAACAGAAGAAAAAAAAAGAAAAAGAAAAGAAATTATATGGGCTGGGTGTGGTGACTCACGCCTGTAATCCCAGCACTTTGGGAGGCCGAGGTGGGTGGATCACTGGAGACCAGGAGTTGGAGATCAGCCTGGCCAACATGGTGAAACTCCGTCTCTACAAAAAATACAAAAATTAGCTGGGGGTGTTGGTGCATGTCTGTAATCCCAGCTACTTGGGAGACTGAGGCAGGAGAATTGCTTGAACCTGGGAGGCAGAGGTTGCAATGAGCAACATGGTGCCACTGCACTCCAGGCTGGACAACAGAGTGAAACTGTCTCAAAAAAAAAAAAAAAATTATATAAACTTACAATTAAATAGATTATATTGAAAGATGAAAGTAATAACACTAAAAATTCCTCACTTCTTAATTTACTATGTTCTCCCATTACCTATGCTCTTAAGATTATTATATCTGTTTGGTGAAAATTCTCTCCAGTGTCTGCTCCTGTGTCTTTCTTCCCCACTCTGTGTTCAGTGACCTCCCCTTGGGAGTTTGAGATTGACTTTGGTGGGAGTATTTACACCATGGAAATGGGCAAATGCTATACACCAGGGTTTCCTCCAAAGAACTAGTTATTAAACATTGACCAGCACCACTGATCACAACATTTGTGGTAGGAATTATAAGCCCTTTTAACACATGAAGCAACTGAGGCTTAGGAATGCTAAGTGATTTGCCCAAGGTCAATGGCTAGGCAGTGGTGGAGCCAGAATGTGATTCCAGGTCACGTCATTTCTACTGCGTGGATATACCTTCGTGATTGCTGAAGAAGGCAAAAATAAAACAGAAGCTCACTCCTTTCCAACCTACTCCCACCTCAGATGCTGCCTTGCGTCTGATTAGTAGAGCAGAAGGTTGTTGGAGTTGGTTCCGATAGAAGAGTGGTAAATCCTTGGCCTGGAAAGGAGGAAGAGTGAGACAAAAAGATGACGAGTTAAAGTTTTAAACAGATTGAAATCTCATTCCATTCACTGGAGCATTCAAAAGCTAGTGCTAAGTTGGCCAATTAAGAGCAATTTCATCTCTAGCGCCTCTTTGAGAGTTATTTAAATAAGACTTTAAAATTAATCTTTCATTTATCCCAAGAATGAAACAACATTCTTACCCCCCACCCTCCCTCCACACACACACACACACACCAATGGAGCCACTCTTTTCTTTTCTTTTTTTTTTTTTTTTTTTTTTGAGACGGAGTCTCGCTGTGTCTCCCAGGCTGGAGTGCAGTGGCGTGATCTCGGCTCACTGCAAACTCCGCCTCCCGGGTTCACGCCATTCTCCCACCTCAGCCTCCCAGTAGCTGAGACTACAGGCGCCCTCAACCACGCCCGGCTAGTTTTTTGTATTTTTAGTAGAGACGGGGTTTCACCATGTTAGCCAGGATAGTCTCGATCTCCTGACCTCGTGATCCACCCGCCTCGGCCTCCCAAAGTGCTGGGATTAAAGGCTTGAGCCACCGCGCCTGGCCGCCACTCTTTTCAAAAGGATGAAGTGTGGTGTTAAGTTAACCTTATTCATCCCACACCTGAGCTTCTATTCTACCTGAACTGTGTGGACCTAGCGTTCAGTTGTTGCTTCTTTCAGTTCCATAAGTATTTTTAAGTAGACATTCAAAGTCCCTCTTGTGAATGAATCATGAACTCAGCAAACATCAGAAGAGCCTAAAACTCATCAGTTGGTAAATATCATTTGTGTAGTGTTTAAGAGGGCAGAGAACTTGGCTTGGGTGCCCTAGAGGGACATGACCCTTGCTCCTGGGAATTTTCTAATCCTGTTAGGGACTAAAAGGCAAGCATATGCAAAATGGTTGACAAAGTTAGAGAGGAAATGCAATTATTAAACAGATGTGGAGGACTATTCAACAGCTATTGTTAGAAAGATGCAAACTAGCTGGGCGCGGTGGCTCACGCCTATAATTCCAGCACTTTGAGAGGCTGAGCCAGGCGGATCACGAGGTCAGGAGATCAAGACCATCCTGATTAACACGGTGAAACCCCATCTCTACTAAAAATACAAAAAATTAGCCGGGCATAGTGGCGGGTACCTGTAGTCCTAGCTACTCGGGAGGCTGAGGCAGGAGAATGGTGTGAACCCTGGAGACGGAGCTTGCAGTGAGCTGAGATTGCACCTCTACACTCCAGTCTGGGGGACACAGCGAGACTCCATCTCAAAACAAACAAACAAACAAACAAACAAACAACAACAAAAAAAGAAAGATGCAAACTGAAACAACACTTAAAAATAATTTTTGTTGGCTGGGTGCAGAGGCTCATGCCTGTAATCCCAGCACTTTGGGAGGCCGAGGTGGGTGGATTACAAGGTCAGGAGATCAAGACCAACCTGGCTAACATGGTGAAACCCCGTCTCTACTAAAAATACAAAAAATTAGCCGGGCGTGGTGGCAGGCACCTGTAGTCCCAGCTACTTGGGAGGCTGAGGCAGGAGAATGGCGTGAACCTGGGAGGCAGAGTTGGCAGTGAGCTGAGATCACGCCACTGATCTGGGTGATCCAGCCTGGGTGACAGAGCAACACTCCATCTTAATAATAATAATAATAATAATAATAATGATAATTTTTGTTGCTGGGTGTGGTGGTGCACACCTGTAGTCCCAGCTACTTGAGAGGCTGAGTCAGAAGAATCGCTTGAGCCTGGGAAGTTGAGGCTGCAGTAAGCTGTGATCATGTCATTGCATTCCAGCCTGGGTGACAGAGTGAGACCTTGTTTTAAAAAAAAACAAAAAAATAAAAATAAAAAAAGAGGGAAGAAGAGAAGAAAAGAAGAATTTTTACACATTTTCAAAACAGTGAATTTGAGGGCCAAAAAAAGAAAAAGAAAAAAACACCCAATAATATTCAAGGCTAATGAGAATTTGGTGAGCAGAATGTTTTCCATTCGGGGTAAATAGTGCAAGCTTTTAGAAACAGAGCAGTAGAAAATGCCTATCCTGGCTGGGTGTAATGGCTCAAGCCAGTAATCCTAGCACTTTTGGAGCCCAAGGTGGGCAGGTTGTGAGGTCAACAGATTGAGACCATCCTGGCCAACATGCTGAAACCACGTCTCTACTAAAAAAAAAAAAAAAAAAAAATGAGCTGGCCATGGTGGCACACACCTGTAGTCCCAGCTACTTGGGAGGCTGAGGCAGGAGAATCGCTTGAACCCAGGAGGTGGAGGTTGCAGTGAGCCGAGATCATGCCACTGCACTCCAGCCTAGCAACAGAGTGAGACTCGTCTCAAAAAAAAAAAAAAAGAAAAGAAAATGCCTATTCCCATCTTGATGTAGACTGCAAGCTCCTTCAGTTGCAGTGTGAAAGATTGTCTTAGTCCATTTGGGCTGCTATAACAAAATTTCGTAAGTGCCATAGACTAGGTGGCTTTGGAACCACAGAAATTTATTGCTCACTGGTCGGGCATGGTGGCTTCCCCCTATAATCCCAGCACTTTGGGAGGCCGAGGAGGGCAGATCACCTGAGGGCAAGAGTTTGAGACTAGCCTGGCCAACACAGGGAAACCCCGTCTCTTCTAAATATATAAAAATTAGCTGGGCGTGGTGGCAGGTGCCTGTAATCCCAGCTACTCAGGCAGCTGTGACAAGAGAATTACCTGAACTCAGGAGGGGGAGGTTGCAGTGAGCCAAGACTGTGCCATTGCACTCCAGCCTGAATGATAAGAGTGAAACTCCATCTCAAAAAAAACAAAAAATAAAGTAAAATAAATGTATTGCGTACAGTTCTGGAGGTTGGAGGTCCAATCATGCTGCCAGCATGATTGGGTTCTGGTGAGGACCCTCTTCCAGTTGCAGAGACCGGCTTCTCCTTGTATCCTCACATGGCAGAGAGAGGGTAAGAGAGCTCTCTGGGGACCTTTTTACAAGGGCACTAATCCCATTCATAAAGGCTTACTCTCATGACCTAATTACTTTCCAACCCCACTTCTTCATACCATTGCATTGGTGGTTAGGATTTCAACATATGAATTTTTTTTTTTGGCAGGGGGGGATGTACAAATTTCCAGTCCATTACAAGGACTTTTGCAGTTTGTCTCTCTTTCCTTTTTATCTTTTTCTTTCTTTCTTTCTTTCTTGAGACAGAGTCTTGCTCTGTTGCCCAGGAGTGCAATGGTGCGGTCTCAGCTCACTGCAACCTCTGCCTCCCAGGTCCAGGAGATTCTCCTGCCTCAGCCTCCAGAGTAGCTGGGATTACAGGTGCTCGCCACCATGCCCGGATAATTTTTATAATTTAGTAGAGATGGGGTTTTACCATGTTGCTCAGGCTGGTCTTGAACTCCTGGGCTGAAGCTATCCTCCTGCCTCAGCCTCCCAAAGTGCTGGGATTACAGGCATGAGCCGCTGCGCCTGGCCCAGTTTGTCTATCTTGAACTCATTTGTCTATCTTGAACCCAGTTTGTCTATCTGGAACCCATCCTCCCTTCTTCTGATAAAAGCATCTGAATATTCCTCGGAGCAATTACTCCCTGTGTGGTAGACAGACTTCTAAGATGGCCCCGTGATCCCCGTCTGCTGGGATTCACAACCTTGTGGAATCCCTTCTTCTTGAGCCTGGGCTGAATGTAGTAATTGGCTTCTGAGCAGTAGAATACAGCAAAAGTAATGTGTTGTCACTTCTGTGATTAAGTTACAAAATATCATGACTTCAGTTTTTTTTTTTTTTTTTTTTTTTTTTTTTTTTTTTTTAAGAGGCTGAGTCTCTGTTGTCCAAGCTGCTGTGCAGTGGTGCAATCATGGCTCACTGCAGCCTTGACCTCCTGGGCTCAAGTGATCCTCCTCCCTCAGCCTCCCAAGTAGCTGGGATGACAGGCATGCACCACCATGGCCCGCTAATTTTTGTTTTTTGTTTTTGTAGAGATAGGATTTCACCATGTTGCCCAGGCTGATCTCGAGGGCATGAGCTCAAGTGCTCCTCTGGCTTCAGCCTCTCAAAGTGCTGGAATTAAAGGAGTCGAGCCATTGTGCCTGGCCTGTCTTGCTAGCAAGCATCTATCTGTCTCAGCATGCATACTGTGATGAAGTGGCTGGCATGTGGGAGAATCCATGCGGCCAGGAGCAAGGCACAAACTCCAGCCAACAGCCAATAGCCAGTGAGGATCTGAGGCCCTCAGTCCAACACCCTTCGAGGAGGTGAGTACTACCAACAACCACCCACTTTGGAAGTGGGTTCTTTCCCAGTGGAGCCTCAGATGAGACTTTGGGCCCAAGGGTAACAGCTTGATAGCAGCCTCATGAGAGACGGTGCTGGCCATTGGCAGGAGACCCTGGTTCCATGCCACACGGACCTACCCATAACGCAGCTCGCGTGTCCTAACTACATAGTGGCTGACTTCCCTCCAAGTGAGTGATCCAACAGAGAACAGGGATGAGAAGCCACAGCATCATTGGTGACCCAGACTGGAATATCTCATTCCATCATTTTCACAATATGCTATTGATTCCAAAGCTCAATCGTTTTTTGTGTGTGGGAAGGGTCTACAGAAGTATTCACAGAGGCATGTGACTACGAGGAAGCAGGAGGCAGGGATCACTGGGGCCGTCTTGGAGACTGGCTGTCATTAGTAATCATCAGTTACGCATTTAGCTGCATAGCATAGAAAATCCCACTTTTAGTGACGTAAGCTATATAAACCTTTGCTTCTTATTTAACACATGGTCAAGGGGCATGTGATCTCAATATTGTCAGGGTTCACAATGTCATTAAGGACTCTAGGCTATTTTCACCTTTTTTCTCTGCCAATTTCAGGGTACTGATGTCTGTTCTCACGGTTGCAAGAAAGCTGCCTCAGCACCAGGCATCGCATCCTCACATAACAGTGTCAAATACAGGATGAGAGAAGAAGGAGGGGTGGGAGGAGCTATTCACATGGAATTCTTTCTCCTGTGGGAAAGAAAATCTTTCCAAGACTCCCCAGCACACATCCCTTTATATTTCATTAACAGGAACGAGGTCACAGGCCCATCCCTAGACCAGTTACTGGCAAAGGGAGATGACATGGCCATTTTTGTTTTCAAACTTAGCTACAATCCATTTGCTGGGCCTGGACTGACTGTTGTCCTGAACAATATCAGGGGAATTTGTCATGGGTCATGGTTATTGGATGGGTGACCAAAAGTGTCTGCCATCATCATGGTGATTATCACAGGTCCCATTTATTGGACTCTTACTACCTACCAGGCCTTGGACTAAGCAGTTCACATGCATCATCTCAATCTTCACAGTTACCCAAGGAGATAGATCTACGATGGACCCATTTGTTATGGGTTGCCTTCTGTCCTCCCTCCTCCAAATTCATATGTTGAAGTCTTAACTCCCAGTACCTCAGAATGTGGCTTTTGGAAATAAGGTAACTGCAGATGGCATTAGTTAAGAGGAGATCATTAGGGTGGACCCCTAATCCAATATGACCAATGTCTTTATAAAAAGGGGAAATAGGTCAAGTGCAGTGGCTCACGCCTGTAATCCCAGCAGTTTGGGAGGTCAAGACGGGCAGATTACTTGAGGTCAGGAGTTTGAGACCAGCCTTGCCAACATGGCAAAACCCCCATCTCTACTAAAAATACAAAAAGGTAGCCTGGCATAGTGGCGGGCACCTACAGTCCCATCTACTCCAGAGGCTGAGGCAGGAAAATCACTTGAACCCAGGAAGTGGAGGTTGCAGTGAGCCAAGATCATGCCACTGCACTCCAGCCTGGGCGACAGAGAGAGACTCTATCTCAAAAATAAATAAATACATAAAAAGGGGAAGAGAGAGAGAGAGAGAGAGTGTCTGTGTTGAGACAGGGTCTCATTCTGTCACCCAGGCTGGAGTGCAGTGGCACGATCATGGCTCCCTGCAGCCTCAACTTCCCAGGCTCAAGCGATCCTCCCATCTCAGCCTCCCAAGTAGCTAGGAATACAGGTGCGCATCACCACACCCGGCTAATTTTTATATTGTTTTCAGAGATGAGGTTTTGCCATGTTGCCCAGGCTGTTCTCGAACTCCTGAGCTCAAGCAAGCCACCCGTCTCGGCCTCCCAAAGTCCTGGGATTATAGTTGTGAGCCACCACGCCCTGCCAAAAAGGGGAAATGTGGACATGATGCATAAAGGGAGGATGATATGAAGAAATCTAGGAAGAAGATGATCATCTACAAGCCAAAGAGAGAGGCCTAGAACAGATCTTTTCTTCACAGCCCTCAGAAGGAATCAACCCTGCCGTCACCTTCATTTCAGACTTCCAGCCTCCGGACCTATGAGACAATAAATTTCTGTTGTTTAAGCCACTCAGTTTGTAGTGCTTTGTTACCGCAGCCCTAGCAAATGAAGACACCATTTTACAGAGAAACAGCTTGGAAAAGTTAAGGGAGGCTGGGTGCGGCAGCTCACGCCTGTAATCCCAGCACTTTGGGAGGGCCGAGGCCAGAAGATCTCCTGAGGTCAGGAGTTCAAGACCAGCCTGGCCAACATGGTGAAACCCCGTCTCTACTAAAAATACAAAAAAATTAGCCAGGCGTGGTGGCGCATGCCTGTAATCCCAGCTTCTTGGAGGCTAAGGCAGGAGAATCACTTGAACCCATGAGGCAGAGGTTGCAGTGAGCTGAGATCTCACCATTGCACTCCAGCCTGGGCAACAAGCGTGAAACTCTGTCTCAAAAAATAAAAATAAAAATAAAAGTTAAGGAAATTTCCCAAGTCAGCTAGCAATGACTACAATCCAGCTCTCTCTAACCTCAAAGCCCATGCTTTTAGCCACAACTCTAAAATGATTTGTGTCTTGTAGGCAATGGGGAGCTATAGAAAGTTTGAGCGAGAGAGTAAGCCCATTGGAACCATGTTTTGGGAGGTGCGTCATCATTTTAGGGGTCAAGAAGTTCCTTTTCATGTCTAACATCAATCTCTGTCATGCTAGGCTGGCTGCCTGTCATCTGGTTTCTAGGAGACTGGCAGAACCCCTCCTCGAGGCCTCCTCATAAAACCCTCATGCAGACAAGAAGTAGGTAATTAAGTCCATCTTAGCCATCTCCTCCCAACTCCTTTATTCTTCCTCGTGAGGATCTGTGGTCTCGGTCTTTGATCTTCCTTTGCTCTGTCCTGAAGTTTCCCCAGCCATGGAAGGAGTCTTGAGCAGAGTGTGAGAATGGCCAGGTGGCGGAAGTGTCTGAGAAGATCCTGCTTCGATCCAGAAGCAGGGGGATAAGGAAGGAGCACTGGGTTGAAGTCAGGTGTCCTGGGACCCAGCACTGGCCCTCCCACATCAAGCCCTGGACCCCTGTCCACCTAGCAAAGGTCACATGATGTCCTGGAACCCTGTACCCCTGTACCCCTGTCCTGTCCTGTACCCCTGTCCTGTCCTGGACCCCTGTCCACCCAGCAAAGGTCACACGATGCTGTCTCTAAGCTTCCTTTTGTGGTTCTGATATCCAAAGTCACTTAATAGCGTGGAGCTTCCACTTCTCCTCTTTAAAAGGTTAAAAATGTATATCAGGCTGACCGGGCTCGGTGGCTCACATCTATAGTCTCAGCTACTGGGGAGGCTGAGGTGGGAGGATCACTTGAGCCCAGGAGGCGGAGGTTGCAGTAAGCCAAGATCGCACCACTGCACTCCATCCTGGGTGACAGCGAGCCCCTGTCTCAAAAACGGTATATGTATATAAGGGCCTGCATTTTTGGTTAGGGAGAGAAAAAGAATGAATAAGAAGCTGGTTCTTGTATCTTGAGTCATTACAAACTCCTCTCTCTCCCCCTGCCTGAGGCGTCCTCCTTCTTCATTCTCTATTCAGTTTGCAAGGCTGTTATTCCTGCCAAATGAGTCATTGATGTGGGAAAGTTAATTTATTTTGGCAGACTTCACCATTGCTCCGAGAAATAGAGACTTTGCACCTACTGTCGCAGAAGACGCAAATTATCGTGGTGATTCATTCATTCCTCCCTGCATTCATTCATTCCCAGAATACGTGATTCTTTCTGTAACATACACAAATGGGCAACCCTACCTGTTGTTTTCTGTCTCAGAGAGTAGATGTGAGAATTAAATGAGGTAATATGTAAAAATGCTTATATAATAATAATAATAGCTAATCCTGATTGAGCACGTATTATGTGTCAAGCTGCGTGGTAAGCCTTTACCCGCTTTATTTATTGTCTTTGATCCTAACACTGCTCTACAGGGCAGGGATAATGAGTACTTTATTTTAGAGATTCAGAGACTGAAGCCAGGGGAGGTCAAGGTGACCTGGCCACAAGTCATTACACAGTGTGTAAGTGGCAGAGGGAAGCCAGCCCTGAGTCTGGACTTGAAAACATTATATCATGACCCATATTTATAAGGTATTGATCACAAGGCAGGCATTGGACTTAGAACTTGCTTCTCTCCCATCTTACTCACTTGTCACATAAAGCACCTGTGACGTAAGTGCTGTGATTAGCATCTCTGTTTTCCAGCTGAGCAAACTGAGGTTTGAGAAGTGAGGCAAGTTGCCCAAGGAGTCTCAATTACTGCCCAGCAGTGGGTGGAGGGACAGGAGTCTGGGGTCAGAGGACACTCTGTTTTCTTTTTTTTTTTCTTTTTTTTTTTTTTTTGAGACGGAGTCTCGCTCTGTCGCCCAGGCTGGAGTGCAGTGGCCGCATCTCAGCTCACTGCAAGCTCCGCCTCCCGGGTCTATGCCATTCTCCTGCCTCAGCCTCCCGAGTAGCTGGGACTACAGGCGCCCGCCACCTCACCCGGCTAGTTTTTTTTTTGTATTTTTTAGTAGAGACGGGGTTTCACCGTATTTAGCCAGGCTGGTCTTGATCTCCTGACCTTGTGATCCGCTCGTCTCGGCCTCCCAAAGTGCTGGGATTACAGGCTTGAGCCACCGCGCCCGGCCTGACACTCTGTTTTCACTGTGAGCAGAGAGAGCAGAGAGCTGGCACTTGGGACACGGGTGTACTATTTTTGTTAGCCACACTTACCATCAGCACCATGATCACTCCATCCAGGGCACACACATGGTCCCAGGCAATAGTCCTTGTGACAGAGACAATGCTGTGGGTTCACCAAATCTTACATCTTCATGCTCTGAGACACACAAAGGGGCCCCGGCAACTGCTGGGCACTGACTAATGGAATGTGGGTGTAAGTGATGAAGGTCACCTCCAGGCTGAGCCTTAAAAAAACCAAATCCTGTGATCCTATATCTGCTGGCCAGACACAGCAGAAAGTCCCTTGGAAGATCCTGAGATCTTGAATGACAATGAAACTATCAAATGGAGGATGCCTGGATCCCTGAGTGACTGCATGGAGCAAAGCTCTTCCCAACCTCCAAATCGAATTGTATTGGACTGTGGTTTGGATCTCAACCTTTACTGGGGTACCCACTGAGATGGGATTGTTTTTACAGCAGTTAGCCACCTTTACTCATACAGATGTTTTAAGACTTATAGTGGTACAATCCTAGCTCACTGCAGCCTTGAACTCTCAGGCTCAAGTAATCCTCCCACTTTAGCCTCCTGAGTAGCTGGGACTACAGGTGCCAGCTATAAGAAGTGTTTTTTTTTTTTTTTTTACATAATGATATTTTGGTCTCGAGTTGCCTTGGGAAAGGGCTTGACTCCACCAGAACTCAAGCTTCATGAAGGTCTATTCCCTTGCTTTGGCTGCAGGGCCTGGCACACCATAGGTCCTCAGTAAATATTTGTGGAAGTGACTGAATGAACCTCCCATCTCAGAGGTCCTTGGCCAACAAGGATGCCTCCTGGATGATGATGGGAAGAAGGTCTTATTCACGTGACTCAGTCCTTCATCCTCTCCCAACTCACTCCAGCTCACCTTGCATGTCTCTAGTATAGTTCTGGGAGGACAATCCTAGCAGTAACATCAGGAACCTGCCCGTCAAACAGATGCCACTCTACAAATATCACGCTGACTTCATATCATCCCAATTGGCTGTAAAATCCAGGAAAAGCCAGGCAGAGTGGGCTCCGAGCTGCTCACACCACATTTAGGTGTTTACAGAAAACCAATGCACAAGGATTTGCTCGAAAGCTAAATTTCCTCTTAGCCAAAGCCCAGAAATACCTTTTAAACCCTGAGCAAATAAGCCAGAGAAGAAGGCATTTTCCCTGTGACTGAGCCTTCAGAGCCTGGAGATCTTCAACTTTTCAAAGAATCAAGCTTGCTGCAAAAGGCAGACTTCATGGGGATGGGACTCTCTCGCTGGCCACAACAGAGAGACTTTGCAGATTTGCCCTTTGGCCCCAGACCAGATGGCAAAAACAGCCACAAGCCCCAGGCCTGACTTCAGACTGCAAATAGAAACAGCCCTGGAACGCACGTCTAGGTCCACTCAGAGACAGAACGCTGGCTCAAAATAAAATAAAAATGAGCAATTGTTTTAAAAAAACTAACCAAACAAACAAAACCCTCTCCTGGTGGAGTGCTGAGCTGAATGTGATGTACTCTGAATACAAATTTGCTATAACCAGCACTGACATTGACAATACTGGCTGTCATTTATTGAGCACTTACTATGTGCCAGGTGATGGCTTTATACAGGAACCCCATGGAATCCTTAAACAACAACCTTCTGAGACTGGCATTTAATTATTTCTCTTTTATAGATGCAGAAATGGAGGTGAAGAGAGGCTAAGAAACAAGTTCGGAGCCGGGCACAGTGGCTCACGCCTGTAATCCCAGCATTTTGGGAGGCTGAAGTGAGTGGATCACTTCAGGTCAGGAGTTTGAGACCAGCCTGGTCAACACGGTGAAACTCTGTCTCTACTAAAAATACAAAACTTAGGTGGACATGGTGGTGCGTGCCTGTAGTCACAGCTACTAGGGAGGCTGAGGCAGGAGAATTGCTTGAACCCAGGAGGTAGAGGCTGCAGTGAGCCGAGATCGAGCCACTGCACTCCAGCATGGGCAACAGAGCAAGACTCTGTTTCAAAAAAAAAAGAAACAAGTTCAGTAGTCTCAGCTAACTTGGGAGGTTGAGGCAGGAGGATCCCTTGAGCTCAGGAGTTTGAGGCTGCAGTGAGTCATGATTGCATCACCGCACCCTAGCCTGTGTGACAGAGCTAGACTCTTTCTCTAAAAAAATAAAAATAAATACATACATAAAATTAAAATTTTAAAAATTGTTTTAGAAAAGTAACAAGTTTAGTTTCACACAGTTAGCAAGTGGCTGAGTCTGGATTCTAACCCAGCATGTCTGGGATTAAGCAGGTCTCAGTTCAAAGCCCAGCTCATCTGGCTCTATGACCTTGGGCAAGTTATTTAGCTTCTCTGATCAACAGTTTCCTCATCTGAAGACAAGAATAGTAACAGTACCTATTTTGTGAAGATGATGTATGCAAAAGTACTGAGAATGTTCTTTTTCTCTCATTGCATTTGTGCATTGTTTTATGTAGACTGCATTATTCATGCTTCTGGCAGGTGGAAGCAGAGCCCTGCTGCCCGTGTCTGGGTGGGCGAGAGACTGGGGAAACAAGGCCAGGAAGCAGCCCGGCAGATGGGGGCTGAGCGCACTGGCAGGGGCAGGAGGAGGTAAGTAGGCAGCTGGAGAAGAGCTAAGGGGCCCTCATGGGATTAGCCATGAGATTCCTAAATCCATAAGCAAAAATTGTGAAAATGGGGTCAGGAACAGTGGCTCATGCCTGTAATCCCAGCACTTTGGGAGGCTGAGGCAGACAGATCACTTGAGCTCAGGAGTTTGAGACCAGACTGGCCAACATGGTGACACCCCATCTCTACTCAAAATACAAAAATGATCTGGGTCTAGTGGTGCATGCCTGCAATCCCAGCTACTCAGGAGGCTGAGGCACAGGAATCGCTTGATCCCTGGAGGTGGAGGCTGCAGTGAGCCGAGATCGCGCCACGGCACTCCAGCCTGAGCGACACAGCAAGACTGTCTCAAAAAAAAAAAAAGAAAAAAGTGAAAATGGACCCCTGATGTGGCCTCCGCTAGATACAGCCACCAAGGCACCCGTGCTTTCTCCTTGCAGCAGGAAAAATGGTTCTGTTGAGTAAGAAGAAAGGTGGGGGGCTGTGGACTTCTGGGATGGTCAGGCAGTGCCTGGTAGAAAGGAGGAGTCAGGTGCATAGGAAAAAACAGAAAGGCAATGTGCTTGTTTCCTGTGGCTGCTGTAACAAATTGTCACAAGCTTGGAGATTAAAACAACAGAAATTTTTTCTCTCACGATTCTGGAGGCCAGAAATCTGAGATCAAGGTGTTGGCAGGGCCACACTGCCTCTGGAGGCTCTAGGAGAGAATCTGTCCTTCTCTCTTTCAGCTCCTGGTGGCTGCAGGCATTCTTTGGCTTGTGACCGCCTCCCTCCCATCTCTGTTTCTGTCTTCACGTGGCCTTCTGTAATTGTCTTGTCTCTTCATCTTCTCTTAGAAGGATATTTGTTGAGCCAGGCACAATGGCCCATGCCCTGTAATCCCAGCTACTACAGAGGCTGAGTTGGGAGGAGCACTTGAGGCTAGGAGTTTGAGACTAGCCTGGGCACTATAGTAAGACCCCATCTGAAACGTCAAAAAGAAAAGAAGAGAATGAAAAATAAGAAAGAGAGAGCGAGAAAGAAAGAAAGATCTCATTTAGCACCCTCAAAAGAAAAAAAAAAAAAAAAAAGGAAAGAGAAAGACACTTGGGACCCTCCCTAATCCAAGATAATCGCTCCTTGAGATCATTAATTTAATTATGATTTCAAGGTCACATTGGAAAAAAATGCTTCCAAAGACTTTTTTTTTTTTTTTTTTTTCTCCTAGATGGAGTCTCTCTCTGTCACTGAGGCTGGACTGCAGTGGCGTGACCTTGGCTCATGGCAACCTCCACCTCCCAGGTTCAAGCGATTCTCCTACCTCAGCCTTCCGAGTAGCTGGGTCTACAGGAGCACGCCACCACACTCGGCTAATGTTTGCATTTTTAGTAGAGATGGGGTTTCACTATGTTGGCCAGGCTGGTCTCAAACTCCTGACATCAGGTGATCCGCCCGCCTCGGCCTCCCAAAGTGCTAGGATTACAGGCGTGAGCCACAGTGCCCACCCCCTGTGGACATGGCTTTTGGAGCCCACCCTTCAACCCACCTAAGCTAAGGAATATGGAGGTTGATCGCTCCTCGAAACTTATAACCATTAATGATTTCAAGCATAAGAAATTATAGACATCCATTTACTCAGAACCCACATTTAACAGATGTTAGCATTTCCCATTATTTCTTTGATCTCTGTCTTGGAAAAAAAAAAGATATAAAGCATTACAGACGCGTTGCTTTTCTTGCTTCTCTCCTTAGAGATAACCACAAGCCCGAACTTGGTCGTTCATTCTCATGCTTGTAATTATACTTTCACTACATATGTATGTATCTTTAAATAATTTATGGTTTGTGTGTCCTTTAAAAAATTTTTTATAAATGGAATCATTATATTTAGTCTTTTTAAAATGAATAGCTTTATAGTGACATAATTCATGTATCATAAAATCCATCCTTTAAAAGTATACAATTCAGCAGTTTTTACTATTTTCACAGAGTTGTACAACCATCAAAACATTTTCCAAAACATTTTCATCACTCCTCCAAAAAAGCCCACACCTATTAGCCATTGCTTCTCCCGCTAGCCTCTGGCAACCACGAATCTACTTTCTGCCTCTGGATTTGCAAATTCTGGAGATTTCATATAAATGAAGTCATATAACGTATGATCTTTGGGGGCCTGGTTTTTAAAATGTGGCCTAATGCTTTCAAGATGCATCTATGTGGTAGCATATATCAGTACTTTATTCCTTTTTGTGGCCGAATAACATTCCCTTGTATAGATAGGCCACACTTTGATGATTCATTCAATTGATGGACATTTAGGTTGTTACCACTTTTTTGGCTATTATGAAAAATGCTTATAAGAACATTCATGGGCCGGGCACACCTATAATCCTAGCACTTTGGGAGGGGCCGAGGAGGGCAGATCACGAGCTCAGGAGCTCGAGACCAGCCTGGCCAATATGCTGAAACCCCGTCTCTACCAAAAATACAAAAATTAGCCAGGCGTGGTGGCGCACACCTGTAATCCCAGCTACTCGGGAGGCTGAGGCAGAAGAATCACTTGAACCCGGGAGGCAGAGGTTGCAGTGAGCCGAGATCATGCCACTGCACTCCAGCCCGGGTGACGGAGAGAGAGTCCATCTCAAAAAATAAACAAACAAAACAAAACAAAAAACAAAAACAAAAACATTCATGTACAAGTTTTTGTATGAACAAATGTTTCAATTCTTTTGGGTATATACTTAGAAGTAACATTGCTGGGTCATATGTTAACTATATGTCTATTTTTTGTTTCTTTGTTTTGTTTGAGACAGTGTCTTGCTCTGTTGCCCAGGCTGGAGTGCAGTGGCACAATTATGGCTCACTGCAGCCTCGACTTCCCAGGGCCCAGGTGGTCCTCCCATATCAGCCTCCCAAGTAGCTGAGACTACAGGCACGAAGCACCACACCTAGCTAGTACTTTGTATTCTTTGTAGATACAAGGTTTTGCCATGTTGCCAAGACCGTCTTGAACTCCTGGGCTCAAACAGTCTACCTGCCTCAGCCTCCCAAACTGCTGAAATTAGAGGCATGAGCCACTGCACTCAGGTGTATGTCTAATTTTTGGAGGAACTGCTAAACTGTTTTCCAAAGTACCTCCAGCATTCTACTTTCCCAGCAGCTATGTATAAGGGTTCCAATGTTTTCCCATCCTTACCAACACTTATTATTGTACATCTTTCTGATTTTAGCCCTTCTAGTGGGTGTGAAGTGGTATCTAACTGAAGTTTTGAGCTTCCTTTTTCTGATAGGGAATGATGCTGAGCATCTTTTCATGTGCTTATTGGTCATTGGTGTATTTTCTTTGGAAAAAATACATATTCAAATTTTTGCCCATTTAAAAAGTTGGGTTGTTTTTATTTTTATTATTGAGTTGTAAGTGTGTATATGTATATGCCTACATATTTCTGCATTTTATTGGAGGGTTTAGTCCATTTATATTTAATGTAGTCACTGATTTGCAGAGTGGGTAATGTAATTACTGATAAAGTATCTAATTTTTCTTTCTTCTTTTTTTTTTTTTTTTTTTTTGAGACAGGATCTCATTCTGTCACTCAGGCTGAAGTGCAGTGGCATAATCATGGTTCATAGTAGCTTCCACCTCCCAGGCTCAGTGATCTTTTCTCCTCAGCCTCCTGAGTAGCTGGGACTACAGGTGTACACCACCACGCCTGACAAATTTTTGTATTTTTTGTAGAGATGGGGTTTCACCATGTTGCTCAGGCTGGCTCAAGCGATTCACTCATCTCAGCTTCCCAAAGTGCTGGGATTACAGGCATGAGTCAACACGCCTGACCAAGTATCTAATTTTTCTAATTGTTTTCTACATATCTGTATCTTTTTTTTTTTTTTTTTTTGAGACGGAGTCTCGCTCTGTCGCCCAGGCTGGAGTGCAGTGGCGCGATCTCGGCTCACTGCAAGCTCCGCCTCCCGGGTTCACGCCATTCTCCTGCCTCAGCCTCCTGAGTAGCTGGGACTACAGGCGCCCACCACCGCGCCTGGCTAATTTTTTGTATTTTTAGTAGAGACGGGGTTTCACCGTGGTCTCGATCTCCTGACCTTGTGATCCTGCCTCGGCACTTTGGGAGGCCTGCCTCGGCCTCCCAAAGTGCTGGGATTACAGGCGTAAACCACTGCGCCCGGCTCTTTTTTTTTTTTTTTTTTTTTTTAGACAGTCTCACACTGTCACCCAGGCTGGAGTGCAATGGCACGATCTTGGCTCACTTCAGCCCCTGCCTCTTGGGTTCAAGCAATTCTCCTGCCTCAGCTTCCTGAGTACCTGGGTTTACAGGGGCATGCCACCATGTCTGGCTGATTTTTGTATTTTTAGTAAAGACAGGGTTTCATCATGTTGGCCAGGCTGGTCTCAAACTCCTGACCTCAGGTGATCCACCCTCCTTGGCCTCCCAAAGTGCTGGGATTATAGGTGTGAGCCAACGCACCCAACCTGTATCTTTTTTTTTTTTTTTTTTTTTTTTTGAGACGGAGTCTCGCTCTGTCGCCCAGGCTGGAGTGCAGTGGCGCGATCTCGGCTCGCTGCAAGCTCTGCCTCCCGGGTTCACGCCATTCTCCTGCCTCAGCCTCCCGAGTAGCTGGGACTACAGGCGCCCACAACCGCGCCCGGCTAATTTTTTGTATTTTTAGTAGAGACGGGGTTTCACCGTGGTCTCGATCTCCTGACCTTGTGATCCGCCCGCCTCGGCCTCCCAAAGTGCTGGGATTACAGGCGTGAGCCACCGCGCCCGGCTAACCTGTGGAATTCTATGGGTCTACTTTAAATTGAGAATTTTGGGTCTCTCACCCCACAGGACAGCAGAGAACCTGGGTTCCAAAGGTTTTCCTTTTCTGTCTCCCTGGTGCTGAGGTCTTGCAGGCAGGAACCATGTGTATGCTCCCAGTGTCCTGTCTAGTGTGCAGCACAGCCTGGGTGACCCATCATTATTTATTGAATGCTGAATTGATGAGTGGGGCCCTATGCTCTTCACAGGGTCAGGAGAAACCCAGCTGGAATACACCACAAGCAGGACTTGGAGCTCCTCAGGAACAAGGCCAGAGGCTAGGGCTATAATAGCTATTCTGTCTCTTTTTATAAAAAAATTTTTACTGGGAAGTAACAGCATGGTTCCAGGCCATGACAGTGACACCATGAGTGTGTGCTGGGTCTCAAGAGAGGCTTAAGCATTAGGGGCAGTGCCGGGTGGTGGCTAGTGGTGGCACAAGGGTGTCAGAGCCCATCAGATTTGACCCAAGATCCTGGCTGAGTCCTTCCTGGTTCCTTTCATTGTTGAGCCTGTTTTCTATCTGTAAAATGGGGTTAACAATGGTCCTATCAGCTGGGTATAGTGGCTCATGCCTGTAATACCAACACTTTGGGAAACCAAGGTGGGTGGATCACTTGAGTTCAGGAGTTTGAGACCAGCCTGACCAACGTAGGGAAACGCCGTCTCTACTAAAAATACAAAAATCAGCTGGGTGTGGTGGTGGGTGCCTGTAGTCCCAGCTACTCAGGAGGCTGATGCAGGAGAATGGTTTGAACCCGGGAGGCAAAGGTTACAATGAGTAGAGATGGTACCACTGCACTCCAGCCTGGGTGACAGAGTGAGACTGTCTCAAGAAACAAAAACAGAAACAAGCAATGGTCCTTATCTTGTGGGTTTGTCATGAGGATGAATGAACACATAAAATTCTTAGCACACAGTAAATGCTCAGTTAATACTTTTCACAAGAAACATGTTTGGAAAGATCAGCTAAATGTAAGTTGGTGACTCCCACGCAGCTAAAATTGTGTACACTGGAGCCTGACTTTCTTTTCCTGGGGCCTCAGGAAGCTAGTTCCACCCAGCACATGCCAGATAGATGAGGAAGCTTGGAGAGAGGGGCCTGAGAAGGGAGGTGGGTGATGCTGTCTAAGAAATCAATACTTCCTCTTTCTCTTTCTTAGAGAAGTACTGCTGCCCAGACCCCAAGAGTTATTGGAAACAGAACTAGTCTGATATTAAACAGAGTAGTAACCATGCACTTGAGATAATTTGAGGGACACACAGAATGTCCACCTACCCCAGACTGACCTTGTATTAGTCTATTCTCACACTGCTATAAAGAACTACCTGAGATTGGGTAATTTATGAAGAAAAGAGGTTTAATTGACTCTCAGTTCTGGAGGCTATACAGAAAGCATGGTTGAGAGGCCTCAGGAAACTTACAATCACGGGGGAAGGGTGAAGGGGAAGCAGGCATGTCTTCACATGGCAGCAGGAGAGAGAGCGAAGTGGGGAGTGCCATACACTTTTAAACAATCAGATCTCAGGAGAACTCATTCACTATCATGAAAACAGCAAGGGGAAGTCTGTCTCATTATCCAATCACCTCCCAGCAGGCCCCTCTTCCAACATACTTCCCGTGTGTTACAATTCAACATGTGATTTGTGTGGGGACACAGTCAAACCATATCACACCCTTAGGTCTGTCATTGTGCCTGGGATTTCCACCATTCAACCTGCTTCTAAAGGTCCCTGGGAAATGTAATTTGTCAGCTTAAACTCAACCACATCTATTCAGAGCCTATTGCATGTAATCCACTGTAGGGGAAAGATCTATAAACATTTTCCTTATACTTTACATGTTGCTTTTATACAGCTAATTTCATCACTGCGACAATGTTATGAGGTAGGTATTTATGATGATTCCCATTTTGCAGAGGAAGAAACTCAGGCCCAGAGAGGTTAAGGGGCTTATTGGGAGGCCAAGCAGATATTAACTGGCAGAGTTAGAAAGCACATCTGAAAACTCCAAGTTCTTGGTGTTTGCTTGTTCATCTCAGCTACTCTCAGGAAGTTTACAGGAAACAGACAAATCAGCCAATCAAGAAATGGTCAAGGGCTTTCAAACTGGGTTCCCTGGTATCCCTCTGAGGTCTCCTGAGTGTTGAGAGGTGGGAGAGGATTGGACAGAGTGCGTGGCAGTAGGTCTTGGGCTCCCCAACACACTTTGGCAGGATCTCCTCTTTCTTCTGCCTTTAGAGGGAAAAGTGTTCGATATTTCAGGGGAGATAACAGTAAAACCGAACAAGAATTTCTTGAATATCTATTGTGCATTCAGCCTGGAGTGGGGTGGGGAGGAAGGTAGCTTCAGGCAGTATAAGAAGAGCTTACAAAACAACCCACATGTGAAAACTTGAAGACTGATAAGAAATTAAATAATGGCTCAATATAGCAACAGAAGTGCCGTCCCATAGCCATGTCTGGTTTCCTAATTAATGACTTCGGCAGTGACTTGGGTGGTCAAGAGAGAGCCAGGAAGTGTAGAGCTGAGTAACCCAGCCCCACCCATGCTCAGCAACAGGGCACAGGAGCCCGGAGCGATGAAACCTGGGACAAGTTTTGACAGAAAGAAGACACTCAGGAAGGGCCTCAGTGGGAGGTGGTGAGGGTGGGTTAGGTGCAGTATCACAGCAACCAGCCCCTGAAGAGAGGGCAACACCAAAGCCTGGTGTTCATCCCCAAACACTGCAGGGCTGCACTCTGCAGATGACGACTCACCCTTGGTAAAGGGCTCCTCATCCCTGTCTGACATGGTTTGGATTTGTGTCCCTGCCCAAATCTCCTGTCGAATTTAATCCCCAGGGTTAGAGGAGGGGCCTGGTGGGACATGACTGAATCATGGGGGCGGATTTCCTCCTCGCTGCTCTCACGATAACGAGTGAGTTCTCATGAGATCTGGTTGTTTAAAAGTGTGTAGTACCTCCCCCTTCACTCTCTTCCTCCTTCTCTGGCCATGTAAGACGTGCCTGCTTGCCCTTCCCCTTCTGCTGTGATTGTAAGTTTCCCAAGGCTTCCCCAGCCATGCCTTCTGTGCAGCCTGGGGAACTCTGAGTCAATTAAACCTCTTTTCTTTATAAATTACCCAGTCTCAGGTAGTTCTTTTTAACAATGTGAGGATGGAGAAACACACTGCCTCCCTCACCCCATCAGGTCCCCCTTCTGCTCACTGGCACACGGGATTCTGCTGGGCAGAGGCCATCCGATGAACGTTCCAGCAGACTGGGTTGACATCCCAGCCTTGCCCCTCTGTAACTGAAATACGTGGATAATAATAACACCCATCTTACATGGCTGCTTGGATAGTGAACTAGATCATGCACATAAAGAGCCTGGCACCGTTAGTTCCTGGCACATGCAAGTTCTCAATAAATGTTGTTGGCTATTATCTGCAGCTACATTCAACATGGGCAGGCTGGGAGCAAAGCTCTACTTGGCTTTAATTCACTCATTTAACAAGCATTTAATGAGCACCTACTCTGTGCCAGGCACTGCACTGGGAGCTGAGGCCAGAGACTGAAAAGTTCATTTTCTTTGAGTAGCTCCCAGTCTATTGGGAAAGGAGAAGTGTGAACTATTCCTATTCTGTGGGAGTATTGCAACGTCTGCTTGGTAATAATGATTAATAGTTAACATGTGTTGAGTACTTGCCATGTGCCGGTTATGAAGCTCTTTATAGGTATTATAATCTCATTTGATCCTTACGAGGTAAGACTTGATCCTCCATTTTACAGATGAGGAAACTGAGGCTCTGGGAGGCTCTGAATGGTCCTGTCTCTGTCCAAGGTTCCATGGCCAATAGGTGGCAAGTCTGGATTTCCAATCAAGGATGGAGGATAATTCACCAGGAGGCAGAGGTACTGCAAACTCCAAGCCTTGAGGGTTTGAGAGATCATATAGAAGCAAAATGGATGAAACATAAAATCCCTGAACTATGAGCCCCAGAGCAAAGTCACCAGGAGTGAGCAAGGAGCTGACTCAGAAGTTCTAGTCTCACATCTGATCAGTTTGAAGCATTTAACATTTATAGATGACTTATTACTGGTCGATCCTGACTGCGCGCAGTGGCTCACGCCTGGAATCCCAGCACTTTGGGAAGCCAAGGTGGGTGGATCACTTGAGGCCAGGAGTTCAAACCAGCCTGGCCAATATGGCAAAACATTGTCTCTACTAAAAATATAAAAATTAACTGGGCATGTTGGCACATGCTTGTGATCCCAGCTATTCGAGAGGCTGAGGCAGGAGAATCACTTGAACTTGGGAGGCGGAGGTTGCAGTGAGCCAAGATCACGCCACTGCACTCCAACAGAGTGAGATTCTGCCTAAAGAAAAAAGAAAAAAAGCTGTGGATCCTAAAGTTAGGTCTGGGGTTAGGATTCGATTAGGGTCTGGGTTTATGCCTGGCACAAAGTCAGGGGTCTGAGATGTTAGCTATTATTTACAGTTACAGCATTCCTTGGTTTTGCCTGGTATGGATATGCATGAATTTGAGTTACCATGTTTAAGAAATAACAGGAGTCCCCCAAAACGTGGTTCAGATTTCATTTTCCATGGTATATCGAGTGTGAATAATTGCATCAAATGCATACTTTGCTGTTAGCTGGTCAGTCCACAAATCACTATGTAAATAACAGACGTGTATCATGATCAGCAACAATCACGTCACTTCTTTCAAAGCCTGTTGGTGTCTGGTCACGGTGCGTCTGTAATTCAGTTCACACACAGCTAAGTGTGCAGCTGTGTTGCCTCCTTCTCTCTGGGTGATAATTCACTTGACATTTTACATAAATGGATAGTAAAAAGAAGGAATTAGCCAACAAAGATGAAAGTGCAGGCTGGGCACGGTGGCTCATGCCTATAATCCTAGCACTTTGGGAGGCTGAGGTGGGCAGATCACTTGAGGTCAGGAGTTCCAGACCAGCCTGGCCAACATGGTGAAAATACTAAATTTCACCTCTACTAAAACACAAAAATTAGCCAGGCATGGTGGCGGGCACCTGTAATCCTAGCAACTTGGGAGCCTCAGGCAGGAGAACTGTGTGAACCCATGAGGCAGAAGTTGCAGTGAGCTGAGATCATGCCACTGCACTCCAGCCTGGATGATAGAGTGAGACTCCATTTCAAAACCAAACCAAACCAAAACAAAATAAAACCCATAGATAGATATACTGATTGGCTCACACATTGCAGAGGCTGGCAAGTCCAAAATCTGCAAGGTAGGTTGGCAGACTGGGGACCCGGTGCAAGGGAGAATTGCTATTGCAGTTATCTGGAGGCAGAATTCCTTCTTCTTCGGGGCAAGTCAGTCTTTTTCTATTAAGATCTTCAACTGATTGGATAAGACCCACCACACTATAGAGGGCCATCTGCTTTACTCAAAGTTGACTGATTGAAATATTAATCTTATCTAAAAAATACCTTCACACGAAACATCTGGAATAATGTTGCACCAATGATCCGCGTACCATGGCCCTGTCCAAGTTCACACATAAAATTCACCATCCCAGGGTTATAGAAGAAATAGACGAGGGACGTCACTGTGAGGAAAAGGAAGAAGCCCATCCAGAGGAAGTGAGGCTGGCAGGAACTCTTGTGGACATTTCACAACACTGAAAGTTCAAAGGATACAATTTTGGAAATTGATCCAGTTTTAGAAAGAAATACGACAATTTGCCAAGGCATAGAACAAGATGCTCCCTCTGTATGATTAGTTAAACAAGAAGCCGGCAAGCATGGTTCAGGCTATTCTTGATAGTTTTTACACAAAGAAATACAACACACACACACACACACACATATTTTTTTCTTAGGGTCTCATTCCCATCCTCTAGGCTGAAGTGTAGTGGCATGATCACAGCTCACTTCAGCCTCAACCTCCTGGGCTGAAGTAATCCTCCCACTTCAGCCTCCTTGGTAGCTGGGACTACAAGCATGCACCACCATGCCTGGCTAGTTTTTTGTAGAGACAGGGTTTCACTATGCTGCCCAGGCTGGTCTCAAACTCCTGAGTTCAAGTGATCCTCCCTCCTTGGTCTCCCAAAGTGTTGGGATTACAGGCGTGAGCCACTGCTCCCAGCCTACAGTTATATTTTCAATGTTTCTAATGTTCTAAATTAAAGTATAAGAAAGAAATGTTAGTTTTACGTATTTTTTCATTTCCTTAAACATTTATAGCCAACAGTAAGAAAGTTTTAGTGTTTTGACAGAAGATTGTTAAAGGTCACAGAATAATCTTATTTTATCCTGTTGGTGATTGAGATCTTTTGCACACTTTCAGTTTGCACGGTCATCCTTACAGTCCACACGAATGTGCAAAGTGAGATTGGCTGTGTTATTTATATCATCATCATCATCATCATCATCATCATCATCATGATGTTCTCCACCAGGCAAGTGGGGTAAACACCCTGGATGCAAGGCCAGGGGTTAAACTCTTTTTGACTCCCTTTCCTTTTTTCTTTTTTCTTTTATTTATTTTTTATTTTATTTGAGACGGAATCTCGCTCTGTCACCCAGGCTGGAGTGCAGTGGCATGATCTCAGCTCACTGCAAGCTCCGCCTCCCAGGTTCACGCCATTCTCCTGCCTCAGCCTCCAAGTAGCTGGGACTACAAGCGCCTGCCACCACGCCTGGCTAATTTTTTTTTGTATTTTTAGTAGAGATGGGGTTTCACTGTGTTAGCCAGGATGGTCTTGATCTCCTGACCTCGTGATCTGCCCACCTCGGCCTCCCAAAGTGCTGGGATTACAGGCGTGAGCCACCGCGCCCGGTTATTTTATTTTTTAATTTTGAGACAGAGTCTCGCTCTGTTGGCCAGGCTGGAGTGCAGTGGTGTGATCTCGGCTCACTGCAACCTCCGCCTTCCAGGTTCAAGCGATTCTCCTGCCTCAGCCTCCTGAGTAGCTGGGATTACAGGTGCCCACCACCACCCCTAGCTAATTTTTGTATTTTCAGTAGAGACGAGGTTTCACCATGTTGGCCAGGCTGGTCTTGAACTCTTGACCTCAGGTGATCCACTCGGCCTCCCAAAGTGTTGGGATTACAGGCGTGAGGCACTGCGACAGGCCCTCCTTTTCTGACTCTGGGCAGAAGGGTCTCTGCAACGTTTCAGGCCAAGGCCCTCGCAGCCCTGGCCAACATTGTCCTCTCTCTGCAGGGGCTGGGATTCTCTACAGTCCCAGGAAGTGTCCAAAAAGGAGAGCTCAGCTTACAACCAATAAAAATAACTCAGGGGTGATAAACAGCTCCAGGGCCCCAGGGGACGCTCTTATGCAATCTGCCTTGATTTCACAAGCCCTACAAGGCGCTGTCAGCAGAGGCAGACTGAGATGCACACCCTGGCTGACACCACAGGGCAAGGCCCCTCTGGCTGCAATGACTGGGAACAGTGACTTTGGCTGTGACAGGAGGTGGCTCATTTACAACAGAAGACGTGTAAAAATAGCGCAGCTGATGGATTGGCTGGTTGTTGGTTGATTGACTGATTGAAATACATAGTATTTCTTTTTCTTTTTAGGCAAAGTATACTAATAATGGATGATCTCAGTAGAAATGCAGACATTCAGAGTATGGGTCGGCCAAAAGGAAACAAATAAAAACTACCAGCTGGGCGTGGTGATTCACACCTGTGATCCCGGGATTTTGGGAGGCCCAAGAAGGAGGATTGCTTGAGCCCAGATGTTTGAGACCAGACAGGGCAATATAGGGAGACCTCATCTTTACAAAAACCAAAAAATTAGCTGGGCATGGTGGTGCACAGCTATGGCCCCAGCTACTTGAGAGGCTGAGCCTGGAGGATCACTTGAACCTGGTATGTCGAGGCTGCAGTGAGCTGTGATTATGCCACTGCACTCCAGCCTGGGCAATACAGCAAGCCCCTGTCTCTAAATACAATAAAATACAAACTACCCGTAGTCCAACTACCAAGAGAGCACCGCTGTTACCTTCAGCCTTTCAGGCTTTTCTAGAAGCCAGAAGCATATGGTGCAGAGAGCTTCAGCCCGCAGACTCTGATGTCAGACCACTTGAGTTCCACTCCTAGGCTGCTTAACATCGCTTGCACCATCTTCCCATCAGTGAAATGGGAATATCAGTCACAGCCTCTTTATTATTTTGTTGCATGGTTAGGGATTTTCTGTTTTTTACTGTGAAAGAGGTCAAGAGGAAGAGCCTTGTGGTTAAGTCTTTGTGTACATTCTTTTCTTTTTCTTTCTTTCTTCTTTTTTTTTGAGATGGTGTCTCACTCTGTCGCCCAGGCTGGCATGCGATGGCACCATCATGGCTTACCACAGCCTCAAGCTCCTGGGCTCAAGCAATCCCCTTACCTCAGCCTCTCATGTAGCTGAGACCACAGGTGTATAGTCTCACACTTGGCTAATTTTTAACATTTTTGTAGAGATAGGATCTCACAAGGTTGCCTAGGCTGGTCTCGAACTTCTGGCCTCAAGTGATCCTTTTGCCTTGGCCTTCCAAAGTGCTGGGGTTACAAGTGTGAGCCACTGTACCTGGCCTGTGTACATTTGGAATTATATCTTAGGATAAATTATTGGGAGGGCAACTACAGTGGCTAAGACAGTACCCATTTTGTTTATCTCCTGCCAAATCAGGAAACTGATTAAAATGAGCTACTTGGTGACTGGTAAATTAAATGAGCTACACTATGGCTCATGCCTGTAACCCCAGCACTTTGGGAGGCTGAGGCCAGCGCATCACTTGAGGTCAGGAGTTTGGGACCAGCCTGGCCAACGTGGTGAAACCCCATCTCTACTAAAAATACAGAAATTAACCAGGCGTGGTGGCGGGCGCCTATAATCCCAGCTACTCAGGAGGCTGAGGCAGGAGAATCACTTGAACCCGGGAGGTAGAGGTTGTAGTGAGCTGAGATCACATCACCGAACTCCAGCCTGGGCGATTGAGAAAAAAAAAAAAAAGACAAGAATCTGGCTTGGAATCCTGGCTTGGCATCCCACTGGCTGTGTAACTTTGAGCAAGTGGCTTCCCATTGCCGGGCCCCAGTGTTCTGGGCTAATATGAAGCCATCTCTTAGGGAGGGTTGTCATCGGGTTAGAAATAGTGGGTGAACAGGACAGAGCACATAATCTGGTGCTCATCGTAAAGATGGTAGTAGTAGCCATTATTATTTATACTAGCCCAGAAGGAGATAGATTCTCACCTGTGTAACGGAGAGAGGCAGGGGGAGCAAGCTGTGGTCACAAGGGCATTCTGCAGGAATGTTACAGACAGAAGAGAGAAGGCCTCTGCCAGAGGGGTGGAGGCTGCTGGACTGAATGTTCATGTCACTCCCAAATGCTTATGTTGAAATCTTAACCCTGAATGTGATGGTGTGAGGAGAAGGCCTTTGGGATGTAATCAGGTCATTCATGAATGGGGTTAGTGCCCTCATAAAAGGGACCCCAAAGAGTTCTCTCACCCTCTCTCCACCACGTGAGGATACGATGAGAAGTTGGCCATCTGCATCCTGGAAGAGGATCCCCGCCAGAACCTGGCCATACTGACACTCTGATCTTGAAATTCCAGCCTCCAGAACTGTGAGCAATACATTTCTGTTGTTCCTAAGCCACCCTGTCTATGGTACTTCGTTAGAGCAACGAGGCCTTTCTGTAGTCCTGTTGGAGCTGGACAAACACTGAGGCCTCAAATGCCCAGAATTCATATGCTCCAAGAGGCTTCCTTTTGTTTTTGAGACAGAGTCTCACTGTCACCCAGGCTGGAGTGAAGTGGTGCGATCTCAGCTCACCGAAACCTCTGCCTCCAGTGTTCAAGCAATTCTCCTGCCTCAGCCTCCCGAGTAGCTGGGGTTACAGGCATGTGCCACCATGCCCAGCTAATTTTTGTATTTTTAGTAGAGAAAGGGTTTTGCCATATTGGCCAGGCTGGTCTCAAACTCCTGACCTCAAGTCATCTGCCTCGGCCTCCCAAAGTGCTGGGATTACAGGTGTGAGCCACCGCACCCGGTCTCCAAGAGGCTTTCTGTGTGTACACACACATGCGTATGCACACATAACACTCACAGGTTCATTCAGCTCAATGCAACCAGCCACTTTCCGCTGCTTAAGATGAGACAAGCACTGTGCTAGGTGCTGGGGATACAGACATGAACGAGGCACAATTTTGGTCCTTAAGAAAAGCACAGTTTTGTAGGAAATCACAAAAGGGCGCATGATCACATTAGGTATCCTGGGCAGTAGCTAAGATGGACTCAGGTGAGAGACATTTAACCCACCCATATGCCCTAAATCGAAATCCCATTCTGTTGCATATGCTTCCTAGATTGATTAAGAGCCAAATTTCATACACAGGAGGGGATTCTTTATTGGGGGATGTGGTTTTTTTGAGTGACATGTTCTCAGGAGAAAGGAGAGAGGAGGCAGGACAGGGCAGGAGAGTTGCTAAGGATGGCAACTGCTGGAGCCTCAGCCTGCTCCCTCAGGGAGCTCTGGATACACAGTTCACAGTTAGTCATTAATATTTCCTTCATTGAGGTAAGGGGCGGGCCCTACACACCCTTGCCAATCAGTCATTGGCTGTGGGCTGCTCTGGGGATGGGAGCAGACAAGGTGAGACTGCTCCCGCTTGACCGAGGACAGCCCTCTAGGAAAAGGTGCAACTCTGAGCTGTTAGCAGCCAAGACTCACAGTGGCAGGAAGTGAAGGCGCCAGCAGCATCTTTGAACCACTTCTCCTTCTCCATCCCCAACCCTTCACAACGGGTAGGCTCCCAGGCCCAGAGACACTGCAGATAGAAAAATCAAGTTTGGCCAGGCATGGTAACTCATGCCAGTAATCCCAGCACTTCGGGAGGCTGAGGCAGGAGGATCACTTGAGCCCAGGAGTTTGAGAGCAGCCTGGGCACCAAATCAAGACTGTACAAAAATTTTAAAAGTTTACCAGATACACTAGCTTTTGCCTGTAGTCCCAGCTATTCAGGAGGCTGGGCAGGAGGATCTCTGGAATCCAGGAATTTGAGGTTGCAGTAAGCTATGATCATGCCACTGCATTCCAGCCTGGGTAACAGAGCAAGAACCTGGCTCTAAATAAATACATAAATACATAAAGCCAAGTTTGCAGCTATCACAGACTGTCAGCTGAAAAAAAATCCCTTAAAGATCACCTAATCCATCCCCTTGATTTTGATGATGAGGCCTGAAGAGGCTCAGTCATTTGTCTACGGCTGTCGTGACAAACTCCAAAGCCACAGGGGCCAGGCAGGAAAATCATATGCTGTCTAAGATTCTAAGGAGTGGTGGGGACTGTGGCAAACTGGAGTCAGGGGTTTCTCTAACGGGTCCGCAACAGCCTGGTTCCTACAGCCACCAGGGAATAAGGGCCCAGAGTGATTGGCGCCTCTGAATTTCCCCAGAGAAGCTGGAAGTCGTGTGTGCATGCGTGCGTGTGTGTGTGTGTGTGTGTGTTCCATGTGAAATCTTTCTGTTTTGAAATGTTGGCAACTCTTGGAAATTCTTGAGAACACTGTATGGGCCAAGGAAAATATGTCAGTGGGTGAGACTTGGCCCCAGGGTCACCAGTGTGCAGTATCTGGTCTATGGCCTGAGGCACGTGGGAAGCGCAGCAAGGATTCCTGGATTCAGGGGCTTTCTATCATGCCAGTAACAGGACGAGAGAAGAAACAGAGCAGATGCGGGAGGAGAGAAGGAAGAGGGCTCCAGAGGAAGGAAATGGGGACAGAAACAGAAACCGGGGGCTTGGGGGTGCAGGGAGACGCTCTTCTCCAGGGTCTCCAGGGGAAGCTGGAAGGGGAAGCCCAGGCCTTACTGGTATTGTTTTGTTTCGTTTTGTTTAAATTAAGATGAAATTCACATAACATTAACCTTCTTCCTTTTTTTTTTTTTTTTTTTTTTTTTTTTTTGAGATGGAGTCTCTCTCTGTTGCCCAGGCTAGAGTGCAGTGGTGTGATCTCGGCTCACTGCAACCTCTGCCTCCCGGTCCCAGTTCAAGCAATTCTCCTGCCTCAGCTTCCTGAGTAGCTGGGATTACAGGCACCTGCCACCATGCCCAGCTAATTTTTTTTTTTTTGAGACGGAGTCTCGCGCTGTGTCACCCAGGCTGGAGTGCAGTGGCGCGATCTCGGCTCACTGCAAGCTCCGCCTCCCAGGTTCACGCCATTCTCCTGCCTCAGCCTCCGAGTAGCTGGGACTACAGGCGCCCGCCACCACGCCCGGCTAGTTTTTTGTATTTTTTTTTAGTAGAGACGGGGTTTCACCATGTTAGCCAGGTTGGTCTCGATCTCCTGACCTCGTGATCCACCCGCCTCGGCCTCCCAAAGTGCTGGGATTACAGGCTTGAGCCACCGTGCCCGGCCTGCCAGCTAATTTTTATAGTTTTAGTAGAGACAGGGTTTCACCATGTTGGCCAGGGTGGTCTCGAACACCTGACCTCAGACGATATGCCTGCCTCAGCCTCCCAAAGTGCTGGGATTACAGGCATTAACCACTGTGCCCGGCCTAACATTAAGTATTTTAAAGCACACAATTCAGTGGCATTAAGTATATCCACACTGTTGTACAACCATCACCTCTGTCTAGGCTCCAAAACTCTATTTTTTTTTTTTTTTTTTTGTCTCCCAGGCTGGAGTGTAGTGGCACAATCTTGGCTCACTGAAGCCTCAATCTCCCCAGGCTCAAGTGATTCTCCCACCTTAGCCCCTCAAGTAGCTGGGAATATAAGTGCATGCCACTATGCCTGGCTAATTTTATTTTAGTTTTGTATTTTTCATAGAGACAGTGTTTTACTGTGTTGGCCAGGCTGGTCTTGAACTCCCGAGCTCAAGCTATCCACCTGCCTCAGCCTCCCAAAGTGCTGAGATTATAGGCATGAGCAACTGTGCCTGGCCCTAACACTTTTTTATTGACTCAAATGGAAACCCCACACCCGTTAGCAAGCACTTCCCATTCCCTCCTTCCCAGCCCATGGCAACCATGAATCTGCTTTCTGTCTCCCTGGATGTACTCATTCTGGACAGTTCATATAAATGGAATTATAGACTATCTGGATTTTGTGCCTGGCTTCTTCCACTTAGCCATTTTTTTTTTTTTTTTTTTTTTTTTTTTTTTTTTTGGCAGAGTATCACTCCATCACCCAGACTGGAGTGCAGTGGCTTAATCCTCAATCTCAGTTCACTGCAACCTCCACCTCCCAAGCTCAAGTGATTCTCCTGCCTCAGCCTCCCGAGTAGTTGGGATTACAGGCATCCGCCACCATGCCCAGCTAGTTTCTGTATTTTTAGTAGACATGGGGTTTTGCCATGTTGGCCAGGTTGGTCTTGAACTTCTGACCTGAAGCGATCCTCCTACCTCAGCCTCCCAAAGTGCTGGGATTACAGGCTGTGAGCCACTGCACCCAGCCAGCCTGTTTTGGGGCTCATCCACACTGTAGTATGCATCAGTACTTCATCCATTGATGGTTATTTGGGCTGTTCAGCAGTTGGGGACAGACCCAGGGCTCACTTTCCAAGGGGAGGTAATCCACCCTAGTGTTTAGGAACATAGGGGCCACAGACCCATGAGGTACAGCAGACACAATGCCTAGGGCCCATGAAAATGTCTTCATTTCTCTCTCTCTCTCTCTCTCTTTTTTTTTTTTTTTTTTTTTTTTTTGAGACAGAGCCTTGCTCTCTTGCCCAGGCTGGAGTGCAGTGGTGGGATCTTGGCTCACTGCAACCTCTGCCTCCCGGGTTCAAGCAGTTCTCCTGCCTCAGACTCTCGAGTAGTTGGGATTATAGGCATGTGACACCAGGCCTGGCTAGTTTTTGGATTTTTAGTAGAGACGGGGTTTCGCCGTGTTGGCCAGGCTGGTCTCCAACTCCTGACCTCAAGTGATCCACTGGCCTCGGCCTCCCAAAGTGCTGGGATTACAGGCGTGAGCCACTGTGCTCAGCCAAGTGCGGTTTCCATTTCTCTTAAAATCAGAAGGGAAAAGTCCCTAACTTTCAGGATTGAATAAAAGGTTTTAATTTTTAATTCTGCCTGGATTATATTTCTCTTTATATTAATGCAGCATAAAATACAATTATGACTGAACGGGCCCACAAAGGCGGGAGTGCCTAGGACCCCCAAAGACTGGCCCTGTGGGGACACAGAAAATTGAGGACTCGGGAGTTAGGAAAACTTCTTAGTAGCTTTGTGACTGTTCACCCCAAGGCTGGCCCTTGTCTTGTTGAATGTCGCATCCCTCACTGCCAGAACAGTGCTTGGCCCATCGTAGGGGCTCAATAATTTTTTTTTTTTTTTCCGAGACGGAATTTGGTTCTTGTTGCCCAGGCTGGAGTGCAATGGCAGGATCTCGGCTCACTGCAACGTCCGCCTCCCAGGTTCAAGCGATTCTCCTGCCTCAGCCTCCTGAGTAGCTGGGATTACAGGCATGTGCCACCATGCCCAGCTAATTTTGTATTTTTAGTAGAGACGGAGTTTCTCCATATTGGTCAGGTTGGTCTGGAACTCCCGACCTCAGGTGATCCACCCGCCTCAGCCTCCCAAAGTGCTGGGATTACAGGCATGAGCCACCGTGCCCAGTTGATTAATCTGAGATGAATCACTGCGCTCTTTTTTTTTTTTTTTTTTTTTTTTTTGAGATGGAGTCTTGCTCTATCACGCAGGCTGGAGTGCAGTGGTGCAATTTTGACTCACTGGAACCTCCACCTCCTGGGTTCAAGCGATTGTCCTGTCTCAGCCTCCCAAGTAGCTGAGGCTACAGGTGTGTGCCACCATGCCTGGCTAATTTTTGTATTTTTAGTAGAGACGGGGTTTCGCCATATTGGCCAGGCTGGTCTCAAACTCCTGACCTCGCGAGGTCACTTTACAGCCGCGAGCCACTGCACCCGGTCAGTGTCACTGCACTTTTCTATGCCTCGGTTTCCTCATCTGAGATAGGGAAAGATAATTTTATCTCTCAGGGAAGTTGGGAGGATGAGGAAGCTTGCAGCATGCGGAAGCTTTCTTCCCTGTTTTGTTTTTTTTTTGGCAGGGTGGGAAGCAAATTTACCAGAAGCAAATTTCCATCAAAACTGAGGAGCAAGGAAAAAAACAACAAGAAACAAAACTAAGGAGCAGCCGGGTGCGGCGGCTCACGCCTGTAATCCCAGCCCTTTGGGAGGCTGAGGTGGGCGGATCACGTGAGGTCAGGCGTTCAAGACTAGCCTGGTCAACATGGCGAAACCCCATCTCTACTAAAAATACAAAACTTAGCCGGGCGTGATGGCGTACACCTGTAATCCCAGCTACTCGGAAGGCTGAGGCAGGAGGATCACTTGAACCCACAGATGGAGGTTGTAGTGAGCTGAGAGCACACCACTGTACTCCAGCCTGGGTGACAGGAGAGAAACCCTGTCTCCAAACAAATAAACAAACAAAAAACTGAAGAGCATTTGCTGGGTCTCTGTGAGACTGGAAGCACATCAAGGATTTCTGCATCTTAGCTGAGTGGCCCCAGGTCTGGAGAAAAGGGCTGATGAGCAGAAAAAGACACCAAGGAGACGTCAAGGGAAACGGTGCCAGAGAGAAAATGACAGAGAGAAATTCGGATGAACAGGGAAGGTTCAGTGAGTGTGTGTGCGAGCGTGCAGGCGTCCACATGTGAATGAGTGTGTGTGCGTGTGTGTCCATGTGTGACTGGGTGTCTGTAAATGCGTGTTGTGTGCACATTTGAGGACTGTGTGTGTATGAATGTCTGTGTGTGAGTATTGTGCATGCACACGTGTCTGTGAGTGTGAGACTAAATAATGTGTGAATGAGTGTCTATGTGTGAATGTGTGTTTGAGAGCGTGCGTGTCTCTGTGTGCCTGTTGTGTGCCTGTGAGACTTGTGTGTGTGTGAATGTGTGTGAACACGTGTGAATGTGTCTCTGTGACAATGTATGTGGTCTCTGTGAACATGTGTCTGAATGGGGCATGTGAGTGTGTGTGTGAGTGCATATGTGATTATGTGTGTCTGAGCGTGACTGGGAGAGTGCGTGTTGTGTGTGTATGTCTGTGTGTATGTGTGAATGAGGGGCGTGTGTGTGTGATTGTGTGTGTATGAGTGTATCTGGGAGAGTAAGTGTTGTGTGTGCCCATGTCTCTAAGTATGTGCACATGTGTGAACGAGTGTCGTGTATGTGTGAATGCATATATGTGATTGTGTGTGTCTGTGTATGAGCGTGCCTGGGAGAGTGTGTATTGTGTGCACATGTCTGTGTGTGTGCATGTGTGAGTGTCGTGTGTGTGATTGTGCGCATCTGTATGAGTGTGGGAGAGTGTGTGAGTATTGTGTGTGCACATGTCTGAGTGTGTGTGTACCTGTGTGAACAGGTGTCGTGTGTGAGTGAATGTAATTGTGTGTGTCTGTATGAGTGTGTCTGGAGAGTGTGTGAGTGTTGTGTGTGCCTGTATGTGTGAATGAGGGGCATGTGTGAGTGCATGAGTGTGTGCGCCCGTGCGTGTGTACCACGGGTGAGGGGATGCAGGGGTGGGGAGGAGCAGGGAGCTGAAAGTCTCCCAGGCCCACAGATCTGGGAATTCCACTGTGACTTCAGTTGCGGCTGCACGTTGGGCTGGATGCTGGGGGCAGCAGCGCAGTGGGGTCTGAAAGTGGAATGACCCTATCTGGGTTTTGTCTTGATGAGAGAAAATTCTTTGCCCAAGGCAACAGTCCCCCCTGGGGCGTGCCCTCCGCTGTGGGTGACTGAGAGCTCCAGAGAGCCGGGGGATCCTCTTCAAACCCAATTTGCATTAGAAATCAATGTGGGTTTCTTTTTTTTTCCCCCCTTGAAGCCCCAAGATGCCAAGAGCCTCGAGCAAGTAATAATGATGCTTTTCAGACCAGGACTTCAAGCTGCTTCACTGTGATTAGTCTCCTTTTAGACACAGGAAAACTGGGGTGACTTGAAGGAATTCTGCTGACTGGTCAAAGGGAGACTGTGGCCTTCCCGCCAAGGTGACCTCAGGGGTCACAGAAACCTCAGCTCCATGCTGGGTCCCACTTACCTGGGGGCCATGGCACAAGGAGATCCTGCTGGTTTCTGTGCAGAAGTAAATTGAGTGTCTTGTGGATGTCTCCAGGGCGTCACCCTGCAGGCTGGGGCTGCCTGTCTTCTGTGGGAGCAAAAGGCAGGCTGAGTACAGATTCCAAAGGCCCCTCTGTGGTCAGCTCTGACTGGAGGCGGCAGAGTATCATGGAACAAGAGGCAGCTTATCCATCGGAATGGGGTTTGAGTGCTGTGAGAATGACCTCGGTTTCCCCATCTGTAAAATAAGGATAGTATCCTCCTACACAGGGCTTATTGTCCGAGAGCTAAATTGATGTAGAAAGTTTAGCACAGTGTAGGCGCACACTCAGGAGTGGTAAACCGTTAGAGTTATAGCATCTTTACCATCATCATCATCATCAATACCATCATCGACTCATGAAAAAGCCACTGCCCTAGCAAAGGAGATCCTGAGAATTCCAGAATTCCAGGATCTGAGGGGGCTAAGAAAACTGACTCCAGGCCAGGCACGATAGCTCACATTTGTAATCCCTGCACTTTGGGAGGCCAAGGCAGGAGGATCACTTGAGACCAAGAGTTCAAGACCAGCCTGGCCAACATGGCAAAACCCCGTCTCTACTAAAAATACAAAAAATTAGCTGAGTGTGGCTGCCTGTGCCTGTAGTCCCAGCTACTTGGGAGGCTGAGGCACGAGAAGCGCTTGAACCCAGGAGGCAGAGGTTGCAGTGAGCCAAGATCGCGTCACTGCACTCCAGTCTGGGTGACAGGGTGAGACTCTGTCTCAAAAAAAAAGAAAAAAAGAAAACTCACTCTATACTCCCAGCCCCTCCAGGGCAGTGGCGCTGATGGATGATGTTAACTCTGCAAAAGCAGTGACAAGATTTCTGGTAGCAGGTCACCATTCCCCTGGTTTCCTGAGAACCTCGGTGAAGTAGGCTGGAGAGGTTCTGAGAAACCCACCCTCAAGAATGCTTGATGTAGGGCCGGGGGGCATTGTGCATGTCTGTAGGCTACTCCGGACACCAAGGCGTTAGGATCCTTTCAGTCCAGGAGTTCAAGACCAGCCTGTGCAACATAGCGAGACCATGTCTCGAAGTTAAAGAAAAGAAGTCAAGATGGAACATTTTTTGATTTAGTCTCTGAAAGATCTGGACTAAGGATATGTGTTCATAGCCCCCAAATGGATGATTGGTTTGAAGGCAGTAGGTGTTCTGGAAAGAGGATGGGTTTGGAGGAAACCCTCCAAATCCTGCAGACCTGGGTTTGAATCCTGCTTCTGCTCTGTCTTAGCTCTGTGGGTGTGAGTGAACAATGCCACCTTTCTGAGCCTCAGTCACCTTGTTTGTAAAATGGCCACAGTAATAGACTTGTCAGAGGCATTTGAACCAGAGCAACTCCGTCTTGAATAGGAGCTGGGTAAAATGAGGCTGAGACCTACTGGGCTGCATTCCCTGATGGTTAGGCATTCTAGGTCACAGGGTGAGATAGAAGGTCAGCACAGAATACAGTTCATAAAGACCTTGCTGATAGAACAGCCTGCAATAAGGAAGCCAGCCAAAACCCACCAAAACCAAGATGATGATGACACTGACTTCGGGTTGTCCTCACTGCTGCACTCTCACCAGCTCCTCGACAGTTTACAAATGCCTTGGCAACATCAGGAAGTTACCTTATATGGTCTAAAAAGGGGAGACATGAATAATCCACCCCTTGTTTAGCAATAATCAAGAAATAAGGCCAGGCGCAGTGGCTCATGCCTGTAATCCCAGCACTTTGGGAGGCCGAGGCCGGTGGATCACCTGAGGTCAGGAGTTCGAGACCAGCCTGCCCAACGTGGTGAAACCCCGTATCTACTAAAAACACAAAAATTAGCCAGGCATGTGGTGTGTGCCTGTAACTCCAGCTACTTGGGAGGCTGAGGAAGGAGAATTGTTTGAATCCAGGAGGAGGAGGTGGCAGTGAACTGAGATCGCGCCACTGTACTCCAGCCTGGGCGACAGTGAGACTCTGTCTCAAAAAAAAAAAAAAAGAAATAACCATAAGAATGGGCAATCAGCAGCCCTCAGGGCTGCTCTTTCTATGGAGTAGCCATTCTTTGATTCCTTTACTTTCTTAATAAACTTGCTTTCACTTTACGGACTCGCCTTGAATTCTTTCTTGCATAAGATCTAAGAACCCTCTCTTGGGGTCTGGATCAGGACCCCTTTCCTGTAACAGACCCTCTTGCATGACATACATCAGATGCAGGCACACAATAGGAGGCTTAAAATAGTGGCTCTGTTGGTTTAATCCATTCAATCAGCGAGCAGACTGGTTTGAGACCATCGAAATGATTCTTGACAGTGAAACAGGATGTTTATTCAGGCCACAAACATTTACGAAGAACCTAGTATGTGCCAGATCCCAGGAACTCCAAGGGGAATGAGACAGGACCCCTGTCTAGTGGGGAGAGAAAGATGCAAGTGAAGGAGATGAATGTCTTCTGATCGCAGGCCCCCAGGAGATGCCTCTCAGGCAACAAGCAGAGGGTGGTGTGCTCCTCCAGGGAGCTTCCCCGGCAGCCAGGCCTCCAGGGAGAGCAGACCCCCCCCCCAGAGTCTCGAGGGATGTGCCGCGGTGGTCCTCAGAGACAGTGGCGGGCTTTCGAAGCCCAGAAACAAAACAATAGAAGAAGAAAACGGTTGCTAAGTTGTCCATTGGGAGGGCGTCCTGGAAAGAGAACTGCATTTAGAAACACGGACGTGTGGTAGGAGGCCGGGTGTGGTGGCCCATGCCTATAATCCCAGCACTTTGGGAGGCCGAGGAGGGTGGATCACCTGAGGTCAGAAGTTCAAGACCAGCCCGGTCAACATGGTGAAACCCCGTCTCTACTAAATACACAAAAATTAGCCAGACGTGGTGGTGGGCGCCTGTAATCCCAGCTACTCGGGAGGCTGAGGCATGAGAATTGCTTCAACCCGGGAGGCAGAGGTTGCAGTGAGCCAAGGTCACGCCATTGCGCTCCAGCCTCCATCCGCAACAAGAGCGAAACTTCATCAAAAGGAAGGAAGGGAGGGAGGGAGGAAGGGAAGGAAGGAAGGAAGGAAGGAAGGAAGGAAGGAAGGAAGGAAGGAAGGAAGGAAGGAAGGAAGGAAGGAAGGAAGGAAGGAGGGAAGGAGGGAAGGAGGGAAGGAGGGAAGGAGGGAAGGAGGGAAGGAGGGAAGGAGGGAAGGAGGGAAGGAGGGAAGGAGGGAAGGAAGGAAAGAAGGAAGGAAGGAAGGAAGGAAGGAAGGAAGGAAGGAAGGAAGGAAGGAAGGAAGGAAGGAAGGAAGGAAGGAAGGAAGACAGATCACACCTGTAATCCCAGCACTTTGGGAGGCCAAGATGGGTGGATCACCTGAGGTTAAGAGTTTGAGACCAACCTGGCCAACCTGAGGACACCCTGCCTCTACTAAAAAATACAAATATTAGTCAGGCATGGTGGTGCATGCCTGTAATCCCAGCAACTCGGGAGGCTGAGGTGGGAGAATTGCTGGAACCCAGGAGGTGGATGTTGCAGTAAGCTGCGATCGCGCCACTGTGCTCCAACCTGGGCAATAAAATGAGACTCAGTTTCAAAAAAAAAAAAAAAAGACACCAGATTGGATTTAGGGCCCACCCTAATCCAGTAGGAACTAATTACATCTGAACTAATTACATCTAGGCCTTATTTCCAAATAACGTTGCATTCATCGGGGGTGAACATGAATTAGAGTGGACTGAGGCAGCAGAACACTGTGCAAACCTATATACCACCCAAGCATGGGTGTCATAAAGCCCTGGGTTCAAAGCCCGGCTCTGACACTAGTAAGTGATGGATTTGGGGTACACTTCTTAACCTCTCCAGGCCTCTTTTTCCTCATCAGAAAAATGGGGGAATAGGTCAGGTGGAGTCACTCACTCCTGTAATCCCAGAACTTTGGGAGGCCAAGGCGGGCAGATTACTTAAGGTCAGGAGTTCAAGACCAGCCTGTCCAACATGGTGAAACTCCGTCTCTACTAAAAATACAAAAAATTAGCTGGGTGTGGTGGTGCACATCTGTAATCCCAGCTACTTAGGAGGCTGAGGCACAAGAATGGCTTGAACCTGGGAGGCTAATGTTACAGTGAGCCGAGATGGCACCACTGCACTCCTGCCTGAGTGACAGAGCAAGACTCTATCTCAAAAATTAAAAATTAAAAAATTAAAAAACGAAAAATGAGGGAATAATGTATGCCCAGCAGGGCTGTTCTAAGGATTTGAACAAATGTATGTAGAACACATAGCAGATCTTATAAGCAGATCATTTTCTATATTCCTGGAAGGATCTGCCCGGAACCTGCCGGCCCCCTGCAGCTGGCTTCTCAAATGCCTGCAGCTGGTGCAAGCCTCTCACTCCAAGATGTTTCCACCCCAGACACATCCCAGAGCCCCCTGCATCTCCTGGAAGGATGAGGATGGATGGAAGTGTGCTGCCAATGCTGGGGCACCTGCTTGCTTTCTGGGCAGTGGCCAGGAAACCGCATCCACTGCCAGAAGAGAGCACCTGCATGTCCCGGAGAAGGGAAGGGGACAGAGCCGTGTGATTCTAGCAAAGGAACACCCACAGGATTCCTTCTGTTGTTCCCAAGGTCCAGGCTCCCAGGCTGAGTAGGCAGAAAAGAGGATGTGTCTTCACACAGGAAGCCTCACTGCCCAGAACATGGGATGGATGTAGCCGGAGCTGTGCTCAAACAGCTGTGGAGGCATTATAAATCTCTCTCCCCGAGATGAGGTGCAGAGGCTCTTGACGTGCCCTACTAATGGTAAATCTGCCAGCGCCTACAGAGCAAGCCCTGGACTCTTAGAGCATTAAGGTGAGACTGCCTGCCCCCCTCAAGCCTGTTAATGGCATCCGTGATGAATTCCCCTCCAAATGTGGAAGGCTGCCTCTTTCTTCATTGGAAGCATCAAGGGAATTTTAACTGTAAAACAGACTGTGCTTCAAATCCCATCTAAATGCCTCGTCCTGAAGCTCTGACCTGCCAATTTTCTGTAAATGACACTGGGTGATTTGAATAGTGTTAGACCGGACAGTGGGCCCTGGCTGTTGTTTAAGTTTGTGTGGGTTTTGTTGTTTGTTTTAATGCAACCTGTCTTTAAATCTTCACTTTCAAAAAAAAAAGGTTGTTAGCCTTATTTTTGATTTAGACAATGTGAAGTCAGAAGTTCCCTTCCCTGATTTATTACCTCGTGGGTTTATGACTTTGAACAATCACTTCATCTCTTTTAGTTTCCTCATCTGTAGAAAGGTGATTATAAAATCTTTCTTATCAGCTGGATACAAAGATGAAATGAGATATCCTATGGCTATCAGTCAGAGTTTTGAGTTGTAAACAATCCGTGGTACGCTGATAAATAGACTCTTCAAAAACAAAAAAAGCCCTAATTTGTAGCAGTTGCTAATTTTCGTGATGAAAATACACCCATCGTGGCCGATTTTAAGTGACCAACATGATGTCACTGAAAAATGAATTGGGAAGGGGTGCAAACCATCTCCTGAGCTGGTAGGAGCTGACTCCAGCACACCCCTGAAGGCAACAGATACCAAAGCTGACTAATTTTATCAGGAAAAAAATATACCTAAAGGATATGGGGTAGCTTGCAGAATTTCCAGCAGACAAATTGGATTTGGAGTTTGTGCATTCAGGAGTAACTCCCACATTGCCCCAGAAGTCGTCCAATAAGAGAAGAAGCTACTGCTGTCCCCTCTGTCACAGATAGTTATATCCTCCCTTATAGCCAACAATTCTGGACACCGGTCAGTGCCACTAAAACTGCAGCCACTGACATCTCTGAAAATGCCATGGAGCTGCTGGGCTGCTACTATTCCCAGTTAGCACTGAGAAGTATGGTTTCTATTTCCTCCACAATTAGTGCCTCATTTAATCTGGGAAAGTGCACCTGATTGGTGGAGCCAAATCATGTGCCTGTGCCCTAGCTGCAAGGGAAGCTGGGGAAGGGAGTGTGTTAGTTTCTTGTGACTGCCATAATGAATTCTCTAATGCTGTAATGAAGTCTCTGGAGGAGGATCCTTCCTTGCCTCTTCCAGCTTCTGTATCTCTCCTCTGTGTGTCTCCTATAATGTTACTTGTCAATGCATTTAGGGCCCACTCAGACAATCCAGGGTGATCTCATCTCGAGATCGTACTTAAGCTTAATTACATCTGCAAATGCACTTTTTTCAAAAAGAGTCAAAAGGTAAATTATTTTCAGTGTCAAAGGTCATACAGTTGCAACTACTTAACTGCTGTTGTAGCATGAAAGCAGCATAGACAATATGTAAATGAATAGATGTGGCTGTGTGCCAATAAAACTTTATTAACAAAAACAAGTGGTGTCCAGATTTGGCACAGGGGCTGTAGAAGGCTGACACCTATTCCAGAACATAAAGGAGCCCAGCTTGTGGTGAGCACTCAGTAAGTGTGGGCTAAGTCTTCAGTCTACAGTGTCCTTGAAATATATTGAACATGGGGGACCAAGCGAGGACAGAAATTAATAAAGAATTCAAACAACACTAATGCTCTGTGGCCCATATTCTTTTTTTTTCTTTGAGACTGGGTCTCACTTTGTCCCCAGGCTGGAGTGCAGTGGTGTGACCTTGGCTTATTGCAACCTCCGCCTCCTGGGTTCAAGCAATTCTTCTGCTTCAGGCTTCCCAGTAGCTGGGACTACAGGCACCATGCCACCATGCCTGGCTAATTTTTGTATTTTTAGTAAAGATAGGGTTTTACCATGTTGGCCAGGCTGGTCTTGAACTCCTGGTCTCAGGTGATCCACCCACCTTGGCCTCCCAAAATGCTAGGATTACAGGCGTGAGCCGCCACACCCTGACTTTTTTGTATTTTTTGTAGAGATGGGGTTTTGCCACATCACCCAGGCTGGTCTCGAACTCCTAGACTCAAGCAATCCACTTGCCTTGGCTTCCCAAAGTGTTGGAATTACAGGTATGAACCATCGTGCCCAGCTCCACATTCTTGAACAGACTACACAAAGGTGAAAAATTAGACCTCGAAAAATAAATACACAAAAATCAAGTTTGTGAGATGAGCGTTACCTGTTTTGGAACCCAAGGCTAATGTGGCTTAAAATTCAATCCCTGGTTTCTTGCTCAGTGACAGCATCCAGCCAGAGACTAGGGTGCCTCTGGTCACCAGGAAGACCAGGGAAGAATGTAAAGGGATTTACACAAATTCACCCCATTGGAGGAGAAACACAGGCAAAAGCCTAAGTGTCACGCTGACAAAGAACAGAAACTATCAACTGCTGCTTCCATCAGGCGTGAATCACAGGAAATCCAGATTTTCTACTTCCAGGATTGCAAAACATCACAAGAAACAGAGTCTGAAGGGTAGAAGAAACAAAGAATGCTAGCGTGACAAATAAATCAGCTCTGAAGGCTACCAGACCTGGGTCCAAATCTCAGCTGCCTGGTGACCCAGACCAGTCACTTTACTTTCCAAGCCTCAATTTCCATATCTGTAAAATGGGGAGTGTTAGATCCATCTCACCTCTTGGTTACTAGAATGAAACTAGACAATTTTCATCATAAACATAGTACCTGGCTGGGTGCAGTGGCTCACACCTGTAATCCCTACACTTTGGGAGGCCAAAGTGGGTGGATCACCTGAAGTCAGGAGTTCAAGACCAGCCTGGCCAACATGGTGAAAGCCTGCCTCTACTAAAAATACAAAAATTAGCTGGACATGGTGGCATGTGCCTGTAATCCCAGCTACTTGGGAGGCTGAGGTGGGAGAATAGCTTGGACCGGGGAGGCAGAGATTGCAGTGCCAAAATTACACCACTGCACTCCAACCTGGTGATAGAGTGGGAATCTGTCTCAAAAAAAGAAAAAAACAACAAAAAAGCACCTATGGAATGCTCATTAAATATTAGTTCCTTGCAAGCATGACAATGGAATGAAGACTGAAGTTTTCTGTTTTTTGTTTTTTGGGTTTTTGTTTGTTTTTAAAACGGGGTCTTGCTCTGCTGCCCAGACTGAAGTGCAGTGGCATGATCGTGGCTCACTAAAGTCTCCAACTCCTGAGCTCAAGCGATCCTCCTGCCTCAGCCTCCTGAGTAGCTGGGACTACAGGCATGCACCACCTCATGTGGCTAATTTTTAAATTATTATTATTATTTTTTGAGACGGACTTTCACTCTTATTGCCCAGGGTGGAGTGCAACGGAGCAATCTCGACTCACTGCAACATCTGCCTCCTGGGTTCAAGTGATTCTCCTGCCTCAGCCTTCCGAGGAGCTGGGATTACAGGCGTGTGTCACCACGCCCAGCTAATTTTGCGTTTTTAGTAGAGACGGGGTTCTCCATGTTGGTCAGGCTGGTCTCAAACTCACGACCTCAGGTGATCCGCCCACCTTGGCCTTCCAAAGTGCTGGGATAACAGGAGTGAGCCACCATGCCCGGCCCTAAAATTTTTTGTAGAAACTGGAGTCTATGTTGCCCAGGCCTCAAGCAATCCTCCCACCTTGGCCTCCCAAAGTGCTAACATTACAGGCATGAGGCCACCATCCCCTGCCTAGGAGTGAAGTTTTGAAAACTTATATAGCAGAATATATATAGCCAAGTAAGTGTGGTCCCTTAGAGGAGGACCCTGGGGAAGCCTGACCTATGACCAGCCACAATGTCACTGCACAGCGCATGTTGGGAGTTGGTCTCTGATTAGCCTTCAGTGCCTGTGCAGTTTCTCCTGACTCTCAGTGGTGACAGATCCTCATTCTTGGAGAGTGAACTTAATTTTTAGACAGAGCCCAGGGTTAGATAGAATGGGATCTGACGAATAAAGAGATGAAGCTGGCTGGGATCGCTTTGGGTGAGAAAACACCGGTGGCCCACAAGTCTGAATAAGTAACAATAATAAATAACAAAATAATAATTGTAAACTAATGAGCAGAGTTTACTTGTGTGGCTTGGAGCTTGGTTCTGAAGGAAGTCCCCAGAGAGGAACTCCAAAAAGCCTTTGTGGCCGGGTGCAGTGGCTCACGCCTGTAATCCCAGCACTTTGGGAGGCCAAGGTGGGTGGATCACTTGAGGTCAGGAGTTCGAGACCAGCCTGGCCAACATGGTGAAACCCCATCTCTACTAAAAAAAAAAAAACAAAATTATCTAGGCATGGTGGTGTGCTCCTGTAGTCCCAGTTACTTGAGAGGCTGAGGCAGGAGAATCGCTTGAACATAGAAGGTGTAGGTTGCAATGAGCCGAGACTGTGCCATGGCACTCTAGCCTGGGCGACAGAGTGAGACTCCATCTCAAAAAAAAAAAAAAAAAGGCTTTGAGTTTTGGAGCTTTGTTGAAATAAGTGACTAAGCCCCTGGAGGCACAGCTATACTCGTTTGGAAGGGCAAGTTCTGGGGCATTTACAGTCTCTGTAAGTTATAATCGTATCTTGTAGGATTCATTCAATCATTCAACTTTTTTTTTTTTTTTTTAATTTGAGACAGAGTCTTGCCCTGTCATCTAAACTGGAGTGCAGTGGTGTGATCTCAACTCACTGCAACCTCTGCCTCCCAGATTCAAGCAATTCTCATGCCTCAGCCTCTTGAGTAGCTGGGATTACAGGCACCCGCCATCTCACCCAGATAATTTTTCTATTTTTAGTAGAAAAATTTTTAGTAGAAAAAAATTTAGTAGAAAAATTTTTAGGCCGGGCGCGGTGGCTCAAGCCTGTAATCCCAGCACTTTGGGAGGCCGAGGCGGGTGGATCACGAGGTCAGGAGATCGAGACTATCCTGGCTAACATGGTGAAACCCTGTCTCTACTAAAAATACAAAAAACTAGCCTGGCGTGGTGGCGGGCGCCTGTAGTTCCAGCTACTTGGGAGGCTGAGGCGGGAGAATGGCGTGAACCCGGGAGGCGGAGCTTGCAGTGAGCCGAGATCACGCCACTGCACTCCAGCCTGGGAGACACAGCGAGACTCCGTCTCAAAAAAAAAAAAAAAAAAAAAGAAAAATTTTTAGTAGAGACAGGGTTTCGCCATGGTGGCCAGTCTGGTCTCGAACTCCTGGCCTCAAGTGATCTGCCTGCCTCAGCCTCCCAAAGTGTTACAAGCATAAGCCAAAGGATTACAAGCATAAGTCACCGTACTCAGCCTCATTCAACAATTTTTGTTTTTAAAGAGAAAACAGGATCTCGCTCTGTCACCCAGACTGTAGGACAGTGGTGTGATCATAGCTCACTACAGCCTCGAACTCCTGGGCTCAAGAGATCCTCCCGCCTCACTTTCCTGTGTAGCTGGGACTACGGGCAAGTACGACCACACTCGGCTAATTTTTCGTTTTTATTTTTATTTTTGTAGAGATGAGGTCTTGCTGTGTTGCCCAGGCTGGTCTTGAACTCCTAGCCTCATGCGATCCTCCTGCCTCCACCTCTCAAAGCATGAGGATATAGGTGTGAGCCACTGTGGTCAGCCCTCATTTAACACTTATTGAGCATTAACCCCTCTGCTAAGCACTGGGTGTGTGCCAAACATGACTTGGTCTCGACACTCAGGTTTGCAGCCATAAAGAGATATTATCACAATTCTAACAAGGAAACATCTAGACAGTGCCACCGTGGTCCGTACAAATGGTGCTCCTAGAGTTGTGCAGTGCACAGCCTGTATGACGATATGTGGCAGCCTTGCTTCATGGGAGGAAAAAACATAGAAATGAGTTATACTCATGGGGTTAGGGAGACATTTCATCTACAGCATTAGGGAGGTGAAGGAGTTTTTAAGGCAGAAGCCGGTAGAAGGGAGTAGGAAATTCCAGACTCAGGAACAGTGCGTCCTGATGTACAGAGAAGGGCAAGGTATGTTCCCCAAGTGTTGAGACATTTGGTGGAACTACAGGGAAGAGGCAGGCGGGCTGGGGGCAAGGAGGCTGAGGGGACTGATTTTTCCAGTGCATGAGTCAAGATCCCTCAGGGGCTTCTGGGGGAGTCAACGAGGCTGCTGAATGTCAGGCATTCCATTCTTCTGAGTGGGCCTCGCAGCCTCTGCTGGAGGGGAAGATTGGAGAAGGAACACGGGCCTTGGCGTGGCACTGACCAGATCTGGATCCCAACTCTGCAGGCGGTAGACTGTGTGTTATCCTGCAAATTCCTTAATTTGTAGAAGAGCAGGAGTCTCTTTATCTTCAGAGGAGCAGAAGTTTCTTTATCTGCAAACTAGAGATCACAGGCGGGACGCAGTGGCTCACACCCCTAAATCTCAGCACTTTGGGTGGCCGAGGTGGGAGGATGGCTTGAACCCAGGAGTTCAAGACCAGTCCGGGCAATACAGCAAGACCCCCATCTTTACAAGAAAATTTAAAAATTAGCCAGGCATGATGGTGTGGGCCTGTGGTCTCACCTACTTGGGAGGCTGAGGTGGGAGGATTGCTTGAGCCTGGGAGGTTGAGGCTGCAGTGAGCTATGATCATGCCACAGGCAACAGAGCGAGACCTCGACTCAAAAAACAAAAAAAAAATAGCGGGCACAGTCATGCCTACTGTTAAGGATTGATGACACGGGTAGGTGCTGTAAAAGTTATCTTCTTTCCTCTCCAACCTCTGGTCTCTGTCATCTCTTTATGTAGGTCTCTTTGTGTAGGGGACAGAAACCAATAATTAGGGTGCTGACAGCACCAGCCTTCCGCGGGTTGAGTAAGTAAGCGGTTGTTGCAGTTTCTGAAAGTCTGTCTCTAGCTATTTGGCCCAAGTTACCGCATTTCTCGTTAGCAGCACGAGCCCTTTCTCTGGGGTTAGCATTGCCCTCGCTCCACAGTGGTCTTTTAAAATGCAAATCTGCCCCTTTGAGTCTCCAGTGCCTCAGGGTAAACTACTTTTATCAGTGTTTTCCATCTGCCCTGGAATGGGGAGGTAATGGGAGTCGAAAACCTTGTGCTGGGAGGGAGGGAACGACGGGGCTCGCTTGTTTGTCCCCAGAGAGATGGCAAGGAGGCTCCTGGGATTGGAATCGGAAGGAAGAGGGAAAAGAGTGTCGAAGGCATTGAATTCCCCCATGCATGATGTTGTTTGGGGCCCTTTGGATGCCCCGAATTACCTGGGTCTACGCGTGCAGGCAGGCTGGGGCGGGGCTGGCGTGCAAGCTCTAAGGAGGCACAGGTCCTGCCCTCCTGGGACTCACAGTCTGGCTGGAAACCAAACATAAACAGATAAGCAAGATACAATGGGGCAAGGAGACGCTGGAATCATAATGGTTACCTGTCTTCCGAGCATTCAGTATGAACAAGGTCTCATGCTAAGAACCTTATCACCTGTTATCTCTACCCTTGAGTAACCACTTTTGGCAGCTGAGGAAACTGAGGTCCAGAGGGGCTAAAAATGACTGGCCCAAGGTCAGAAAGCAAATAAGGGGCGTAGAGTCCATAAGCCAAGTTCTCAACTGCTGTGTTGGCCGGGGGTGCTGTTGCTCACTCCTATAATCCCAGCACTTTGGGAGGCTGAGGCAGGCGGATCACTTGAGGCCAGGAGTTCAAGACCAGCCTGGGCAACATGGCAAAACCCCGTCTCTACTAAAAATGCAAAAAGTACCTGGGTGTGGTGATGCATGTCTGTAATCCCAGCTACTCAGGCGGGAGACTCACTTGAACCCAGGAGGCGGGGGCTGCAGTGAGATTGTGCCACTGCACTCTGGCCTGGGCAACGGACCAAGACTCTGTCTCAGAAACAAAACAAAACCCCCCCCCCAAAAAAAAATAAAACAAAATCTGTGTTTTGTAGTGTCAGAAGCGTGTGAACCGGGGCAACTCTATCTTAAACAGGAACTGGGTAAAATGAGGCTGAGACCTACTGGGCTGCATTCCCATACGGTTAAGACATTCTAAGTCACAAGGTGAGATAGAAAGTCAGCACAGAATACAGGTGATAAAGACCTTGCTGATAAAACAGGCTGCAGTAAAGAAGCCGACCAAAACCCATTAAAACCAAGATGGCGGCGAGTGACCTCTGGTCGTCCTCACTGCTACACTCCCACCAGCTCCATGACAGTTTACAAATGCCATGGCAATGTCAGGAAATTACCCTATCTGGTCTAAAAGGGGGAGGCATGAAAAATCCACCCCTTGTTTAGCATATCATCAAGAAATAACCATAAAAATGGGCAACCAGCAGCCCTCAGTGCTGCTCTATGGAATAGCCATTTTTTTTTTTTTTTTTTTTTGAGACGGAGTCTTGCTCTGTCGCCCAGGCTGGAATGCAGTGGCACGATCTCCGCTCACTGAAAGCTCCGTCGCCTCCCGGGTTAATGCCATTCTCCTGCCTCAGCCTCCCTAGAAGCTAGGACTACAGGCGCCTGCCGCCATGCCCGGCTAATTTTTTTTGTATTTTCAGTAGAGACAGGGTTTCACCATGTTTGCCAGGACAGTCTCGATCTCCTGACCTCGTGATCTGCCCGCTTTGGCCTCCCAAATAGCCATTCTTTTTTATTCCTTAATAAACTTGCTTTCACTTTGCACTGCCGACTTGCCCTGAATTCTTTCTTGCGCAATCCAAGAACCCTCTCTTGGGGTCTGGAGCGGCACCCCTTTCCTGTAACAGTAGGACCCGCCCTGGAAGATCAGCCCATTTGTCTGTGTTCAAGCCTGGGATTTGCCCCGTCTCCTGGGGTTGGGGTCCGGCTCTGCCGTTGCTTCTCATTGCAGTGTCTTAGACAAGACCGAACCCCTCTAAGCCACTATTGTCTCATTCATGAAGATGAAATAAAAGAGAGAATTGCAAATTTGAAATAGGACAATATAAAAAATATGTATGAAATGACTGGGTGTGATGGCTCACGCCTGTAATATCAGCACTTTGGGAGGCCGAGGCAGGTGGATCACCAGAAGTAGACCAGCCTGGCCAATGTGGTGAAACCCCATCTCTACTAAAAATACAAAAATTAGCCAGGCATAGTGGTGGGCACCTGTTATCCCAGCTACTTGGGAGGCTGAGGCAGGAGAATTGCTTGAGCCTGGGAGGCAGAGGTTGCAGTGAGCCGAGATTGCACCATTGCAACCTGGGTGACAAAGAGCGAGACTCCATCTCAAAATAAAAAAAGAAGGGCTGGGTGTGGTGGCTCATGCCTGTAATCCCAGCACTTTGGGAGGCCAAGGCAGGTGGATCACCTGAGGTCAGGAGTTCGAGACCAGCCTGACCAACACGGAGAAACCCCATCTCTACTAAAAAAAAAAAAAAAAAAAATTAGCCAGCTGTGGTGGTACATGCCTGTATTCCCAGCTACTCGGGAGGCTGAGGCAGGAGAATCGCTTGAACCCGGGAGACGGAGCTTGCGGTGAGCCGAGATTGCACCATTGCACTCCAGCCTGGGCAACAAGAGCAAAACTCTATCTCAAAAAAAAAAAAAAAAAAAGGAAAAAACATGTATGAAATAAAGTCTCCCTTCGGGTGCAAAATGTAGAATAATGTAAACCTCTCCAAAAAAAAAAAAGCATCAATAATTGCATCATTTCAGAGCTGAGTGGGCCAAATGAAGCCGAGCCATGGTGCACTATTGCCTTGTGTTAGCGACACTTTAGTTGATAAATGAAACCTTCTCAGGGTTATCCTTGGGTAATTGGATGTTTTAATTATGCAAAGATCTTCAAGAATGCATCCCTTTTTAAAATGTGACCTCCCTTATTACTGTATATGTGTATGTTTAAAAAGATGTAACACATATAAATTATGGGTTCCCATATGGCTCCTTCTACGGACTTAGTTGCATTCAAAGATCTACAGTCTAGCTATCAAATACTAATTAAATCCATACCGTATGTAGTCCAAACCCCGCAGCAACACTGAGTACAAGCTGTGCCCTCCTTTTTCCCAATCCAAACTCCAAAACTCCCAGATGACATTCCCCTCCCTCCTTTCTCCCAGCTCCTTGTTATAGAGATGAAATAAGTTTCTCTAAAAAGTCCTCCCGTCCACCTTTCTCACTGTTTCATCTCAAGTCTGTATTTTATGTATGTGCTTTGTTAGAGACAGGATCTCGCTCCCTCTCCCAAGCTGGAGTGCAGTGGCATGATCATAACTCACTGCAGCCTTGAACTCCTTGGCTCAAGTGATCCTCCTGCCTCAGCCTCATGAGTGGCTGTGACCTACAGGCACGCACCACTGCACCTGGCTAATCTTTAAAAAAAAAAAAAAATTTAGAGATAAGTGTCTTATTGGCCAGGCGCAGAGGCTCATGTCTGTAATCCCAGCACTTTGGGAGGCCAAGGCGGGCAGATCACAAAGTCAGGAGTTTGAGACCAGCCTGGCCAACATGACGAAACCCCGTCTCTACTAAAAATACAAAAATTAGCTGGGTGTGGTGGCATGCGCCTGTAATCTCAGCTACTCAGGAGGCTGAGGCAGGAGAATCACTTGAACCAGGGAGGTGGAGGTTGCAGTGAGCCAAGGTCGTGCCATTGCACTCCAGCCTGGGCGACAAGAAGCAAGACTCCAGCTCAAAAAAATAAAAAAGAGGGAGAGAGAGATAGGTGTCTTACTATGCTGGCCAGGCTGGTCTCAGTCTCCTGGCCTCAAACAATCCTCAGCCTCCCCAGTAGCTGGGATTACAGGTATGCAGCACAATGCCTGGCACAAGTCTCTATTGAATGGGTGGTCTACAAGGTTAAGGACTTTAGAGCTGTGCTGGCAAGGACTCTTGGGAGAGAATGGGAAGAAAGTGAGGAACACCTGCGTTAGTAGATTGCAGAGTTCTAGTTCATGATTATCCCTTGGTCTCATCTCTCTGCACCCTCCTGGAATCCTCTCTATGCCTTGTTGATAACCATTCTCAGCGAGGGGAGGCCCTGTCCCTCCCCTCCCCAACCCTTGGCTGCCTCTTCTGCTGGCCTATCTGCTTCTTCTTTAAGAGTGATCAGTCATGCATTGTCCCTTTTATGTTCTTTCCCTAGGGTCCCCAGGCACACGTAGCCACTCCTCAGCTCTGGATTCCACTCACATACATGCACTTCCTCAACAGTGATCTGCAATGGTTTGTCTATAGGTAAATTTCATCTCTAGGCTGTGAGCTCCCAAAGGGCAAGGACCGATTCACTTTCATCCCTCTATCCTCAGCACTGAGTCCTGCAGACATAGCAGGTGCTCAATAAATATCGCTACATACCAGAGATCCAAGAAGGGCCTTTGGAATTGAACTGAATTGAAAATAATAGTGAAGACTAAAGATTCTGAGCATAAGGACTGACATTCCTCTGGAAGAGGCAGAGCAAAGGCTGACTGCCTCATTTCTCATTTGTAGCCCTCTGGATAGTCTGAGGAGGACAGCCACAGCCGAAGCCCTCCCCTATCCAAATTCGGGACATCTGAAGGATCCGACACAACATTGTACATGGGGAAAATCAATATGCCCCCAGTGCTCTTTTATTTCTTCCTTCCAATTCCAGTCCCAGGAACTTCCTTGCCATCATTCTGGGGGTGAACGAATTGAGCTCTATGCCCTCCCTTCCAGCACAAGGTATGCAACCCCCACTTCTCTGTGCCACATCTTTCCATTCCAGGGTTAATAGAAAACACTGATAAAAGTGGTTTTCCCTGGGTGGGTAAGGAGACACCCTTGGTGTGCTGTATCCTTAACTGAGGTGGATCATTTCCAAAGACCCCATCTCATATGCTCTTTTGCAATGGATTTTGCCACTCCTCCCATCCAAAGGAAGAATTCTTTATCCTCTCCTTGAATCTGGGCTGGCCTGGTGCCTTGCTTTTAGCAACAGAACTCAGGAGAAGTGAGGCTGGGCAACTTCCAGGCCTTGCAGCTTCTATTTTCACTTTCTTGGAACCCAGCCACCATGTAAAGAAGCCCAAGCTATCCTTCTGGAAAGGCCACATGGAGGAGAACCAAGCACCCCAGCTGACAGCCAGAACCAAGTGCCAGACACGTGAGTGAGGTCATCTTGGGTCTTCCAGCTCCAGCCAAGCTCCGGGGGAGTGCAGTCACATAAGTGAACCCAGATGATACCATGTGAAGTGGAAGAACTGCCCGGGGGGCCCTGCCTGTATCTCTGGCTCACAGAACCATGAGCAATAACGTAGTTGTTATTTTAAGCCACTGTGGGTTTGGGGTGGTTTGTTACACAGCCATAGATAACTGATACATTAACTTTTTTTTCTGTATGAGCAGAAAAATTGATGAGGGGGTGGTCTGTGGCTTCTGAGCTGGGACTCAGGGTATCATTAGAATTCAGGCTTCTCTGTTTTTGTTTTGTGTTTAGCTTAAAAGAATACAGTCTCAACCTGGTGATCAAAGTTGGCATCCCCAGAATGAGGCAAATTGACAGTATGTGCCACCTGATAGGATGCACTGTGAATGAAAGCGTGTAACCTGAATCTAACCATGAAGAAACAGCTGACAAACCCAAACTGAGGGATGTTCTATAAAATCTCTGACCTGTGCTCTTGAAAAATGTCAATGTTATGAAAGACATAAAAAGACACAGGAACTGTTTCAGACTAAAGAAAGCAAAAGAGAGGACAACGAAACGCCATATGACATCTGGAGTTTCCTTTGGTGACAAAGGACATCATCAGTACAAATGGGGAGACCTGGAGACAGTTTGTAGACGAGACAATATTGCTGTATCAGTGTTCATTCCCCGCATTTGATCATTGTATTGTGGTTTTGTAAGAGAATGTTGCTTGTTTTTAGGATATCCACAGTGAAGTATTTCACAGAGGTGTTATGTGTGAGAAAACAAGCATTTTTCTCCTCTTTGTAGCTGGATCTATAAATACGGGGATGGGGTGGGGAAAGGATAACAGTAAAGTGGTAATGTGGTAACATTTGGGAAATCTGGACGAAAGGTACATGGGAATTCTTTGTATTGTTCATGCAACTTTTTCCTAAATCTGAAATTATATTTAAATAAAAAGTAAATTGGGTTGGGCACAGCGGCTTACACTTGTAATCCCAGTGCTTTGGGAGGCCAAAATGGGAGGACTGGGGTTTGTGACCAGCCTGGGAAACACAGCGAGACCCCCATCCCTACTAAAAAATAAAAAAAAAATTATCTGGGTGCAGCGGCATGCACCTATAGTCCCAGCTACCTGGGAGGCTGAAATGGGAAGATGGCTTGAGCCCGGGAATTCAAGGCTGCGGTGAGCGGAGATCACGCCATTGGGTGCCAGCCTGGGCGACAGAACAAGACCCTGTCTCAAAAATAAACAAAGAAATGCATGAAGTAAGAAGTTAATTAAAAAAAAAAGAAGGAAAATAAACTGTCATGTGTGCATGGCGGCTCACTAAGAGGAAAGAACCAGTTGCCTGGGGCAGGACCATTCAGGCTCTTCCTGGAAGTCCCTGGCTCAGAGCAGACTCTTGCCCCTTTCCCCTGTCCCTCTGCCTCTGGTGGCACACATGTGACAAGGAGCCACTGACCAGCCTGGCTGCCCGCAAGGCCCGGAGCCCGGCATCTGGAAAGGATCAACTGCCACCGCTAAACTCACCCCTCCACCCCCAGCTCATTCTGGGAGTCTCTGAAGGCGGGGCTGAGCCTTGGGGGTTTCGCAGTAAGAATCTACACATCTTCTTCTGAGGAGGCTGTCAGGAAAAAAGCCTTCTCGGGAGATCCCTGCAAGCACTTTGCCAAGCCCTCAGTGACACCTTTGCCTTCCGCGCTCATCTGAATGTTGGGGGTTCCTGTCCAGAGGCCACAGAGCACAGGATGACAGAGGTGATGGGAGAGCAGATCTTCTGTCAGGAGGCTTCCTGGGTGGTTTAGCTATTTCGTCTGCCTGGGGCAGGGAGAGAGGAGAGGATCCCTGTGGCCCCGGGGGCATCAGGAAGTCTCTCCAGACTTTTGTGCTGAAATCTACACTTTACCTCTCACTTCATCCTCGCTGCGCTTCTAATGCAGTGCTGGTGGCTTTCATGGGATTTGGGCCATGCAGGACTCCCAAGATTAGCAATGTCAACCACGCACGTTTCTGGGCAGAGCTTCCAGAGGGGCGTGGGCTGGGCTGGAAAGGGTTTTGGAATCCAAGCCAGTCAGGAGGGCAGTCTCCGATTCACCACTTCCAGGCTGGGTAGCATTGGTCTAAAGACTTCTCCTAGGGGCCAGGCACGGTGGCTCACGCCTGTAATCCCAGCACTTTGGGAGGCCGAGGCAGGTGGATCACAAGGTCAGGAGATCGAGACCATCCTGGCTAACACGGCAAAATCCCATCTCTACTATAAATACAAAAATTAGCCGGGCGTGGTGGCGGGCGCCTGTAGTCCCAGCTACCCGGGAGGCTGAGGCAGGAGAATGGCGTGAACCCGGGAGGCGGAGCTTGCAGTGAGCCGAGATCGCGCCATGGCACTCCAGCCTGGGCGACAGAGCAAGACTCCGTCTCAAAAAAGAAAAAGGAAAAAAAAAAAAAAAAAGACTTATCCTAGGGCAGAGCTTAACACCCCCATATGTGTAAAATGGGAAAAACCAAACACACCTGGGAGGCGAATGAAGCGATTGGAAAGTGCCCGGCAGAAAGTAGATTTGTCCACATAACCAATTCTGCAACTCCGCCTGCACTTAGTGAACACTGAGGGGGAGCCAGGGATAGCATGAGGGCCCCCCTAGCACGTGCCCTCTGCCCCACAGCGTGGACACAGTACCTGCCCCTCCGTGCTGCTTCACCCTGTTCTCCTTCTCACATGACAACGCTGCAGCCCCAGCCCAGCTGTGGGAGCGTTTAGGTTCAAATCCATACCTCACCTCCAAATAATTGAGTTTAAATTACCCAATGTAACATGTGCCTGGTTTCCCTAGCTGGTAACAGGTATAATAATAGCATCCACTGGCCAGGCGCAGTGGCTCACGCCTGGAATCCCAGCACTTTGGGAGGCTGAGGTGGGCGGATCACCTGAAGTCAGGAGTTCAAGACTAGCCTGGCCAACATGGTGAAACCCCGTCTCTACTAAAAATACAAAATTAGCCAGGCGTGGTGGTGTGCACTTGTAATCCCAGTTACTCGGGAGGCTAAGGCAGGAGAATTGCTTAGAACCTGGGAAGCAGCGGTTGCAGTGAGCCGAGAATGCACCACTGCACTCTAGCCTAGGCAACAGAGTGAGAGTCCGTCTCAATAATAATAATAATAATAATGATAATAATAGCATCCACCTCTTAGACTCCTGTGGGGATCAGCTGAGTCCATACATGTAAATTCATTAACAGTGAATGCTTCTGTAGCAGATATTGCAGGCCAGACATGGGTCTACACTCTTTATTAGTATTACTCCCATTTTACAGATGAGGAAACTGAGGCACGGAGAGACTGGGTAATTTAATAAGAGGCAGAGGTGGATCTGACTCAGGAGTCTGGGTCCAGAGTCAGTGTTCCCAACCCTGAGCTTTGCAGCCACAGGCATACAGTAAGTGCTCAATTAATGTTAGCTGCTACTAATGCAGGGCCAGTTTCACGGGCATGAGACCAGTGCCCACACAAGGGCTGGTGCTTAGAAGGGTAATGCTCTCTTGAAGCTCTGATGTCACCAACTTTAACTTTGTAATAATTTTTGCACAAGGGACCCTGCGTTGTCATTTTGCCCCAGGCTGCACAATGCAGCTGCCCCTGCTGAATATCTTACAGGGACAATTGCCTGCTTCTCCCTCCTCCTCCCTCAACTCTGAGCTCCTTGGGATGTAAGATTCAGCTAAGTCATCTTTACATCCACCCCTAGCCCAGACCGGCCTGCAGCAGATGTTCCCATTCTGGTGGGGAGCGACAGAGGTAAGCAGAGCCACAGCTGCTGTTCCTGCCCCCACAGCCCCCTAAACACCCCAAGGATAGCTTCTAGCCCAGGGAGCCTCGGGAACGGCCTGAGAACAAAACTTTCCCAAAGGTGCAGAGAGTCTGGCCAGTAGCCACAGAACCAGGCCTTTCCAGGATGATTGGTGCCACCGGGAGACCTTGGAGCTCTCTGCAATGGAGAATCCTAGCCAGGCCTGTAAGACCCTAATCAACAGTTCATTAAGATGCCAGCTCAGAAAATGCAGGGAGACCCAGCGTAACGTGTAACTCTGCCGGTGCGGGCTGGAGTGGAGCAGGGTTTTCACAAGCTGGCAGGGCTCGCAGATAACACCGAGCCCAAAGTGCAGGCTGTGGTCGGAACACAAGGCAAACATGACCCTCCCTAAGTGGCAGACGTGATTCAGTCCAAAGGTTCAAGTACAGCAGTTACACTGGTTATGAGATTTTTTTTTTCCCTCTTTATACAGGGAGCTGGCAGTGTGGGGGAGGGGGAGAAACCAACACTTGTTGAGCACCTACTATGTGTCTGACTCTGATCTGGACACACATTAGGAGAAAGGGGCTCAGGGCCAGGCAAGAAGTGGGTTTAGGTATTTCTGCGGGTGGAGTTGGACATCATTTCTCTTTCCCACCTCCCTGATGCCTCCCCGCTCTATTCATAATGACTGATTTTTTAAAAAATTGAAGCGAAATGCAGTAGCAGAATAGATGGTTGTTGGCCGGGTGTGGTGGCTCACACCTGTAATCCCAGCACCTTGGGAAGCCAAGGTGGGCAGATCACCTGAGGTCAGGAGTTCGAGACCAGCCTGGCCACCGTAGTGAAACCCCATCTCTACTAAAAATACAAAAATTAGCCAAGTGCGGTGACACACGCCTATAGTCCCAGTTACTCAGGAGGTTGAGGCAGGAGAATCACTTGAACCCAGCAGGTGGAGGTTGCAGTGAGCCGAGATTGTGCCACTGCACTCCAGCCTGGGCAACAGAGCAAGACTCTGTCAAAAAGAAAGAAAAGAAAAGAAGAATAAAGAAAACAAATGAAAAGAAAAAAAGAAAGAAAACGAAAGAAAGGAAGGAAGGAAGGAAAGAAGGAAGGAAGGAAGGAAGGAAGGAAGGAAGGAAGGAAGGAAGGAAGGAAGGAAGGAAAGAAGGAAGGGACAACATAGTGGCATTTAGTACATTCCCAGGGTTCTGCAATCACCACCTCTATCAAGTTCCAAAATATTTCTGTCACCACAGAAGGAAACCGTAAACCCACTATTTTTCATTCACCTGCTCTGCTCCTATTCTCTCTCCTCCCTGCCCCTTTCCCTGTCGTCCCTGGCAACCACTCACTCATGTGCTTTCCGTCTCTATGGATTTACCTATGCTGGACACTTTACAGAAATGGAATCATACAATTTGTAACCTTTAGTTAATGGCTTCCTTCACTTCTTTAGCACGATGTTGCTAGATTCATCCATGGCATGGTGTGTGTCAATACTTCATTCCTTTACTGCCAAATCATATTCCGTTGTATGGCTATGCCACGATTTGCTCATCTTCCCATTCATCGATGACCATTTGGGTCACGTCCACTTTTTGGCTTTTATGAATAATATTAGGTACATTACACTTGCTATGTGTACACGTTTCCATATGGACATATGTTTCGATTCTCTTGGGTGTATATCTGGGAGTGGGACTGCTAGATCTTAGGGTAATTGCATGTTTAGCATTTTCAGGAACTCTCAAACTGTTTCTGACGGCAACTGCACCATATTACCTTCCCCCACCAATGTAACATGTGTAACACGTAGGAATGCAGCATGGAAGGAATGTACGAGGGTTCTGATTCTTCACACCCTCGCCAACATTTATTATTTTGTTTGTTTCATAATCACCAATTTTTCATGCCCGTGGAGATGAGGCCCTGACTGCCACGGGGTCTTGTGCACAGAGCCATGTCTTCCAGATTTGCAGGAGAGCCCTGCGGAAGTCAGATTGCAAGAAGAGCAATTTGGGTCCCGCCAGAAAGAATTAATCATACAGCCTGATAGGCTGAGAAGCTCCAGGCTGCACTGGTCTTAAAAGGCCTGCCTCTGGATGGTATGTAGGTGCCTTGGGGAGAACGTGGCTGTGTGTGTGAGAGAAAGCTGGGTCACTTGGAGTTGGTGACTTGGAGGCAGCTATGCCAGGGACACCTCTGCCCAAGTGTTACTGCAGTAGGCAGCGTTTTGCCCACTCTGCCATGTCACTGATGGCCTGCATGAGTTGGCAGACAACGATGCTGCAGGTGGTTGGAGCAGATCCAGCCCATGTGAATTAATCACGTGACATTTCCTACTCCAAAAGGAATCAAGAAGTACAATCATATTATCCTTGGAAGGGAAGAGAACCGGAACTATTTGGCAAATAGCATTAACAACTACCACATTTAACTGCCTGTAAAGAATGTACTGACAATAATGTATTGATGGGTAAGTAATAATTACAATAATGGGCTGGGTGCAGTGGCTCCTGCCTATAATCCCAATACTTTGGGTAGCCAAGGTGGGCAGATCACCTGAGGTCAGGAGTTTGAGACCAGGCTGGCCAACATGGTGAAAGCCCCCCTCCACTAAAAATACAAAATTGCCCAGACATGGTGCTGCACACCTGTAATCCCAGCTACTTGGGAGGCTGAGGCGGGAGAATCACTTGAACCCAAGAGGTGGAGGTTGCAGTGAGCCAGGATTGCACCAATGCACTCCAGCTTGGGTGACAAGAGCAAAACTCCATCTCAAATAATAATAATAATAATAATAATAATAGTAATAATGTTTCCTGAGTGCTTCTTAGGTGCCAGGCATTGTGCTAAATGCACCATTTGATGAATTCTCACAGCAATCCTAGGGAATAGGCATCATGATCTCAGATGATGCTCAGAGAAGGCAAATACTATGTTAGTCTGTTATTTAGAATGCTTTAGGCTGCAAGTTATAGACCACACAACTTAGGAGGGCTCAGATGCTCTTAAGAAATGTCATTACTTCACATAATAAGAAATCCAGGCAGGACACAGTGGCTCATGCTTGTAATCCCAGCACTTTGGGAGGCTGAGGCAGGAGAGTCACTTGAGGCCAGGACTTCAAGACCATCCTGGGCAACAGAGGAAGACCCCATCTCTACAATTTTTTTTTTTTTTTTAATCAGCCAGGCATGGTGGCATGAGCCTGTAGCCCTAGCTACTCCAGGAGCTAAGGCAGGAGGATCGCTTGAGCCCAGGAGTTTGAGGCTGCAGTGAGCTATGACAACACCACTGCACCCCAAACTGAGCAACAGAGAGAGATTTCATCTCTAATTAAAAAAAAAAATCTGGCCAGATGCAGTGGCTCACACCTGTAATCCTAACACTTTGGGAGGCCGAGGCGGGTGGATAACCTGAGGTTGGGAGTTCAAGACCAGCCTGGCAAACATGGGAGAAGCCCCGCCTCTACTAAAAATACAAAAATTAGCCGGGCATGGTGGTGGGTGCCTGTAATCCCAGCTACTTGGAAGGCTGAGGCAGGAGAATCACCTGAACCCGGGAGGCAGAGGTTGCAGTGAGCTGAGATAGTGCCACTGCACTCCAGCCTGGGTGACGGAGCAAGACTCCGTCTCAATACAATAAAAAAAAATAAATAAATAAGTAAATAAAATATCCAAGGAAGGGCACGCTTTAGCTGTAACACAGCCCACGGCTGCGTGGTATCATCCTCAACATTGTGAGTTCTTTACAACTTGGATCTAACATCCTTGGAATCGACTCTGTCTCAGGCTGCAGAGATTCCCAGCTTTTCATTCAGACACAGAGAGGACTGTTCAGTGTCTCCTCCTTAGGAGGAGAGAAGTTTTCCCAAAGGCCCTGCAGACTTTCCTGTCACTAGATCATGTGGTCACCAGTGAACGAGTCATGGGCCAGGGGAATAGAAGTCGCATGCCTGGTGTCATCAGTTGGGTAGAATAGATGTTGGGCACATGGGGTTACGGGGAGAAGGACAGGGTCAACTATAGTGAACACAGCCACAGTTTGCACCCAGAGCTGCCTTCTTTTTGACCTCCTGAATATTCAAGCAAACACAACCCAGGCAAAGGTTGTCCTGCAAATCTCCAGCCCAGGGAAGGAAGCACCAACCTGACTTCCTTTTTTTTTTTTTTTTTTTTGAGACAGGGTCTCACTCTGTCACCAGGCTGGAGTGCAATGGCATGATCTCGGCTCACTGCAACCTCCACCTCCCAGGCTCAATCAATTCTACCACCTCAGCCTTCTGAATAGCTGGGACTACAGGCATGCACTACCACACCCAGCTACTTTTTATATTTTTAGTAAAGGCAGGATTTCACCACGTTGAGTCTAGGCTGGTCTCAAACTCTTGGGTTCAAGTGATTTCCCTGCCTTGGCCTCCCAAACTGTTGGGATTACAGGAGTGAGCCACCGTACCTGGCCCTGACTTCCTTTTAAACCATGGTTTTAGCACCTGGGCATCCTCTCCCTTTGATCTGCCCTGGACACCCCTGGGGTCCAGCCAACCAGTGACCCAGCATGTCTATTCCAATCAGCCAGTCCAGCTCAGAGCCAGGGCAGGAAACTTCTCATTCTGCTTCTGATCATGCCTTCAGCCTTCCCGGGCCACCCACAGGGCTGAGGCCTCTGAGAGCTGCTCCTGTTCACTCAGACATATCCAGCAGATCAGCAGTTCTGGGCCCAGGGCCTCTATGGCAGGGGCCTTTTGGATTGGCTGTCTGTCCACATGCATCAGCTGATCCTGGCCGGTGGCTCCAGCACTGCCTGCAATATGGAGTGTGAGGCCCGGCCCCATCATCAAAGGAAGCTGGAGGGAGCTGTGCAATTAGCACATAGCCTTTCTTGTACAGGATGCTAAAGCCTGAGACTCGGCATAGGCAAGGAAATGCACAATGATGGGGAGGGTTTTGGGGGAGTGAGAGGGAGGGATGACAGAGAAGAACAGAGGAAATAGAGGCCGAGCACGGTGGCTCACATCTGTAATCACAGCACTATGGGAGGCTGAGGCCGGCGGATCACCTAAGGTCAGGAGTTTGAGACCAGCCTGACGAACATGGAAACCCCGTCACCATTAAGGACACAAAAATTAGCCAGTTGTGGTGGCACATGCCTGTAATCCCAGCTACTGGGGAAGCTAAGGCAGGAGAATCTCTTGAACCCAGGAGATGGAGGTTGCAGTGAGCCAAGATCATGCCACTGCACTCCAGCCTGGGCGACAGAGAGAGACTCCATCTCAAAAAAAAAAAAAAAAAAAAAAAAAAAAAAAAAAAAAGGGAGGGGGGTGGAGAAAATAGAGCAGAGAGGGAAGGAACAAGGAGACTCTGAGATGGCAAACTCACCTTACTCTTGTCTGCACCTCTGGCACCTATAACACGGTGGTATGTACAGTGATACGGGCACGGAAGAGTTGTTTGAACTGGCCTGAAAAATGAGAGAGACAGAAAAGATTCCAAGATAAAGGAGGAAGATGAAGGGAGGAGAGGAAAGAAGAAGAAAGAGTGGCCAAGCACAGTGGCTCATGCTTGTAATCCCAGTGCTTTGGGAGGCTGAGGTGGGAAGACTGCTTGAGGCCAAGAGCTCGAGATCAGCCTGGCCAACAGAGCAAGACCCTGTAACACATGCTCCTCAAAAAGGAAAGAGATTCAGAGAAGATAGCAACATGGCAGGGCAGGAATGGGTAACTCTGACCCTAAAGGGACAAACCCTATTGCCTTGTTTGTCTTTTTTTGAGATGGAGTCTCACTCTGTTGCCCAGGCTGGAGTGCAGTGGAGTGATCTCCACTCACTACAACCTCCACCCCATAGGTTTAAGCGATTCTCCTGCCTCAGCCTCTCGAGTAGCTGAGACAACAGGAGCCCACTGCCAGGCATGGCTAATTTTTGTGTTTTTAGTAAAGACAGGGTTTCGCCATGTTTGCTAGGCTGTTCTTGAACTCCTGACCTCAAGTGATCTGCCTGCCTCAGCCTCCCAAAGTGCTGAGATTACAGGTGTGAACCACCACACCTGGACTTATTTTCTTTATGCTGTCATTGCTATGGTCTGAATTTACGTGCCCCTCTCAAATCCTTACGTTGAAATCAAACTCTAGGAGGTGGAGCCTTTGGGAGTAGATTATGAGGGTGGAGATCTCGTGAACGGTATTACTGCCTTCATAGAAAAGGCCTGAGAGAGCTTGTTCACCCTTTTGCCCTGTCCAGCCTGTGAGGACACAGCAAGAAGGCCCATCCAGGAAGCAGAGACCAAGCCCTCACCAGACATGGCATCTGTTGGTGTCTTGATCTTGGACTTCCCAGCCTCCAGAACTGTGAGCAATATACCTCTGTTGCTGAGAAATTACCCAACTTCAGGAGTGTTAGAGCAGCTCAGATGGACTGAGATACTCACTGTGAGATCAGTCCCTGGAATTCTGTAGTGGTTGCAATAAATGTTTGTCTTGCTGAACTGAAAGAAAAGGAAGAGAGGCTGGGCATGGTGGGTCACGCCTGTAATCCCAGCACTTTGGGAGGCTGAGGCGGGTGGATCACCTGACGTCGGGAGTTCGAGACCAGCCTGACCAACATGTAGAAACCTCATCTCTACTAAAAATACAAAATTAGCTGGGTGTGGTGGCGGGTGCCTGTAATCCCAGCTACTTGGGAGGCTGAGGCACGAGAATCACTTGAACCCGGGAGGCAGAGGTTGTGGTGAGCCGAGATCACGCCATTGCACTCCAGCCTGGGCTACAAGAGCAATACTCCATCTCAAAAAATAAAATAAAATAAAAAAAGTAAAGGAGACAGAATAGAAGAGGAAAGAAGACAGAAGGAAGATAGGATGGGGTAGGGGCCTTGGGCTGATGAGAGGAGGCGCAGAGACAGAGAAAGGGGAGGGGAGGAGAGGATAGGAACCAAGAAAGGCTGGGACTGGAAGGCATCGGAAGAGGGAAGGGCGAGAACAGGCAGGGACAACCAAGCAGGGAGGTGGAAGCAAAGAGGTTGGACCAGCCATGGGATCTCTAGCAGGCTCTTCCTTTGATGAAAATGCACATTAGTAAACGTGCTAGGATCTGGCAAGCACCAACAGGCCCATCGCAGAGTTAAAAAGCTCTACATCTGTCAGGGTTTCAATTTTTAAGTCAGCACTTTCCTTCTTCTCATGCTGGGATTCTGCAACTGTGGTTTCCCCCCACCCCCACATCTCCCGCCAGTGCGTGGGGATTGTCATGGAGCCGTCAGACTTCTGAGGAGCCTGGCAGGGCAGAATGGGTATGGGTTGTGGGGGTGGGTGGTCTACGCAGGGTGAGGACGGTGGCCTCCTCCACAGCAGCTGTTGCAGGGATGTCCTGTGGAAGGAGGGCCCGGGGAAGTGGGTGATGTGGTAATGCTCTGTGCAGATACTGGGAGCCTCCAAGGAAATGAACTTCTGTAATGGGTTGAAGAGTGTCCCCCCAAATTCATGTCCACCCAGAATGATGGTGTGTGACCTTATTTGGAAAAAGGGTCTTTATAGGTTGATATGGTTTCGCTGTGTCTCCACCCAGTTCTCATCTGGAATTGTAGCTGCTATAACTCCCAAGTGTTGTGGGAGGGACCCAGCGGGAGATAACTGAATCACGGGGGAGGTTTCCCTTAATACTGTTCTCGTGGTTGTAAGTCTCACGAGATCTGGTGGTTTTATACGGGGAAACCCCTTTCGTTTGGCTCTCAGTCTCTCTTGCCGCCACCATGTAAGATGTGTCTTTTGCCTTTCACCATGATTGTGAGGCCTCCCCAGCCATGTGGAACTGTGAGTCCATTAAACCTCTTTTTATTTATTTTTTTAAATAAATTACCCAGTATGTCTTTATCAGCAGTGTAAAATGGACTAATACAGAGGTGTGATTGGTTAAGGATCTCCAGATGCAGTTATCCTGGATTTAGGGTGGGCCTTAAACCCAATGACTGGTGTCTTTATAAGAAAAAGAGAAGACACAGAAACAAAAAGAGGCAAGGCCAGGTGGAGACAGAGGTAGAGGTTGGAGTGAAGCATCTACAAGCAGAGGAACGCCAAGAATTGCCTGGAACCACCAGGAGCCAGAAGAGAGGCCTGGATCAGACTCTTCCCGGAAACCTCCAGAAGGAACCAACCCTATCCAAACCTTGATTTTGAACTTCTGGACTCCAGAACTGTGAAACAATAATTTCTATGGGTTTAAGCTACCCAGTTTACAGTACTTTGTGACAGCAGTCCTGGGAGACAAATATACCCTCCTGGCCTTGGGGACATGTTTTCCCTGCTCTTGTGTCCCAGGGGGATTTGGCAGGACTGTTAGAAATGAGGGTTGAGCCTGCATTTGGCCCACCATGGGCCAAACCTCCAGAGCTGGAGAGCGCGATTTCTCCGCACTTGGGAGTGGTGTTGATTCTCTTCTCTCTAGAGCTCAAGGTCCTGGGCTAGCAGCTGGAGAACGGGACTCTAAGGGACTTTCATCCAGCCATGCATTCAGGGACCCAATGAGGGTGATGGGAAGCCACCAAACCCTACAGAATCTGCGCCTGCATACTGAAGAGGGACCAACCTGGGTGCCCCTTAAGCATAGGATTCAGACTCCAACACGTCTGTTTTGTTTTTGTTTTAGAGACAGGGTCTCACTCTGTCGCCTAGTCTGGAGTGCAGTGGTGTGATCATAGCTCACTGCAGCCCTGACCTCCTGAGCTCAAGTATCCTCCTGTCTCAGCGTCCCAAGTTTCTGGGACTACTGGTGCTTGCCACCGCATCAGGCTAATTTTTACGGTTTTTGTAGAGACAGGGTTTCACTATGTTGCCCAGGCTGGTCTTGAACTCCTGGCCTCAAGAGATGCTTCTGCCTCGGCCACCCAATTTGCGGTGATTACAGGTGTGAACCACTGTGCCTGGCTTACATGAGTTTTAAATCCTACAACTTTCTAGGTGTGCTAGCCTGGATTGGTCACTCAGACTGCAGGGTTTTACAGTCTTATGTGTAAAATGAGAAGGAGAATATCTACCTCATGAGGTCACTGGGAGATTTAGAGAAAAAACACACATGAAGAGTTTAAATAATGATGATAATGAAGATCTTTCAAAGCCTGTTTCTGTGTAGCCCTGAAGGGTTACTGTGGGTCACCCTAAGGAAAGATCTATGCTCTCAAGCAAAATCAGAAGACTGGACATAAATGTGTGAAATGAGGAAATCATAAAATATACAAGATTAGCAAGTGACTAGGATTTAATCCAGGCTGACTGGAGTCAGGTTTTACATGGTGTCATGGAGGTAGGTAGGGTAGGGTGGCCAGCTTTTCTCAGTTTGCCTGAGACTTGCCTGGGTTTAGCACCGGAAGTCCCATGTCCTGAGCAAACTAGGATAGTTGGTCACCTTGCAAGGAGAAGCATTGAAGGAATCATCCACCTATCCATCCATCCACCCATTCATTCATCTATTCATTCATTTAATCATTCCATGAACATGCATTGAGTGCCCATCATGGCCTCTTTGAGGCACTGCCCAGGATAGAAGGAGCCCCTATAGCAGTCACATGCATACTTGCATTCATTCATTAAGTAAAGCATCTATTATGCAACTACTGTGTGCCAGGCATTCTTAGGTGCAGCAAAGACAAAGACAAGTGGTATCATTTATGTCATTAAGATGTTTATATCTGGCCAGGCGTGGTGGCTCATGCCTGTAATCCCAGCACTTTGGGAGGCAGATCACAAGGTCAGGAGTTCGAGACCAGCCTGGCCAATATGGTGAAACCCCGTCTCTACTAAAAATATAAAAAATTAGCCAGGTGCAGTGTCGCACGCCTGTGGTTCCAGTTACTTGGGAGACTAAGGCAGGAGAATTGCTTGAACCCGGGAGGCGGAGGTTGCAGTGAGCCAAGATTGTGCCATTGCACTCCAGCCTGGGCGACAGAGCGAGACTCCATCTGAAAAAAAATTAAAAAAAAAAAAAAAGTTAGCCCGGCATGGTGGTGGGCACCTGTAATCTCAGCTACTAAGGAGGCTGACACGGGAGAATTGCTTGAACCTGGGAGGCAGAGGTTGTGCCACTGCACTCCAGCCTGGGTAACAAGAGTAAAACTCCATCTCAAAAATAAAAAGACGTTCATATCTAGCAGTGGAGAGAGATGGGGTGGCAGACAATTTCCTCCCATGCAAGAAAGGCTGTTGCAGCATTGGTTAAACAGAGGCCTTAAGGAGGAAGACAAAGGATTTCCAATTCCACCCTAGGGTGGAACGAGTGAATAGGAAAGCTTCTGGAAAGAGGTGGTGCTGAGCTGTCTCTAAAAGGACAGCTGGCTGGAGGCAGCTAGAGAAACAAGTAAGGGCATTGATGCAAAAGGATCAGGCTGAACCATGGTGGCCAAGTGAATTCCGCACTTAAGAAGTGCAAGCATGATGCCATAGGGAGGTGGGAGAGACGAGGAAGGGCAAAGAGAGGGGAGGAAACAGAGGAGCTTGGTTTGTAAAGGTACAGAGATAGGGGCTTGGAAGGACTTGTGGAAGGACCAACAGTGGGGTGTTGACAGAAGGGAGGTGTTTAGATTTTATTCCCTGGCCTGGGGTGGGCCAGTTGTTCTGGCTGGTGGTCAGGAGTGAGGGCCTGCCAGAGCAAAGCCCTGGGAGAAGATCTGAAGAAGGAAAGAGATACAGGCTAAGCTTCAGGACTGACCACCCTATGGGAGAAACAAGGAGAAGAAATAAAAGTTGGGCCACTCTGGCACTGGACAGGCTGGATACCATCTTAGTTTTGGGTCTAGCTTTTAGGACAGTAAGGTGGCACTGAGTCTTCCTTGTGTTCAGGTCAAAGACGCTCATTGTCCCTACTTGCTCTGTTAATTTTTTCTGTCCAGTGCAAAAACATTTATTGAGCATCTTGGAGTTGGGCCCCCCATTGCTGAGCCCTCACTGTACAAAGAGAATTAAGATAAAAGCTCCATCCACAAGGAACTTATGATACAGTGGTGAAGACAGATGCAGACACACACACACACACATACACACACACACACGAAGAATACAATAACAGAAAGATCCATTGTAGTGACCACTTTCTCTCTCTCTCTCTCTCTCTCTCTCTCTCTTTTTTTTTTTTTTAAACACAGTTTCACTGTCGCGCAGGCTGGAGTGCAGTGGTGCTATCTCAGCTTACTGCAACCTCCACCTCCCAGGTTCAAGCGATTCTTCTGCCTCAGCCTTCTGAGTAGCTGGAATTACAGGTGGGCACCACTACATCTGGCTAATGTTTGTATTTTTAGTAGAGACAGGGTTTCATCATGTTGGTCAGACTGGTCTTGAACTCCTGATCTCAAGTGATCCTTTTGCCTCAGCCTCCCAAAATGTTGGGATTACAGGTGCGAGCCACCGCACCCGGCCATCCACAACTTTCTGATTTCCTTTCGACTGGATCCCACTTCCCCTACTAGGGAGGTGAAGACAGCGACTCTGTAGGCATCACAGAGGACTTCTCTGGGTTCTATGGCTGCCTTGAAAGGCTTGGAGTGTCTGGACAGTGGGGCACTGCCCCTGGCGCTTGGGACCCAGCCCTGTGCTCTGTTACACAGTCTTTACGTCTGCCCCTTAATTTCCAGGACTTTCAATTTCCTGATCTAAGAGCATTTTATAGACATGGTGTGCGTGGCTGGCTGTAATAACCGTCTGTTGAATAAATGACCCCTTCTGTCTTGACTTGCAGGTAGTTAAACCTCATGCTGAGAGCAAAGGTGAAAGACTCGGGGCGAGCAGGGTGGGAGTTTGCTTTGCCAGTGACCTGCAGGCTGTCTTCACTCTTTCACTTTGTCACTGACAGAACATGACTAACAATGTTTATTTAACTCCTTTGGTGTTTGGAACTGCTTAAGCAAAAATATTTGGTGTAAGAAATGCTTCCTGAATTCTGCTGCTGGGTCCCACTGAATTAGCACCCAATTTTCCTCTAGGGGAGTCACCTGTCCCCCACCTACCCCATGTGTATCTTGGGCTTTGGGTAATATTAAATGCATCCTGGCCAGGCGTGGTGACTCACACCTGTAATTCCAGCAATTCAGGAGGCCAAGGCAGGCAGATCACCTGAGTTTTGGAGTTCAAGATCAGCCTGGCCAACATGGTGAAACCCCATCTCTACTAAAAATACAAAACTCAGCCATGTGCGATGGCAGGTGCCTGTAATCCCAGCTACTCAGGAGTCTGAGGCAGGAGAATCACTTGAACGTGGGGGACAGAGGTTGTAGTGAGCTGAGATCGCATCACTGCAGTCCAGCCTGGGTGACAGAGTGAGACTGTCTCAAAAAATAGAACAAAACAAACAAAAAATGCATCCTTCAGCTCTGGGGGTGCCATGTGACTCAGGATTGGCCAATCAGAGCACTGTGTTTTCCTGGCCACAGGGATCGGATCAGAGATGGACCTGTGGTCCAATCAGAGCCGACAGGATGCAAATATTTTTGCAACAACTTTTGGAAAAGGCTCCCTAATCTTCTCCACTGGACTTGAAGCTGAGAAAATGGGACAGGGCCTTCTGGCAGCCATTTCCTGGAGACAGGAGTGGAAGCAGTATGGAAAAAAAGCCAGGCTCTGGTGAGATTTGCACCCCTAGATTCTACAGGGCCTGAAACCAACCCTGATGGTTAATTATATATGTCAACTTGAAAGGGCCACGGGGTGCCCAGATTAAACATTGTTTCTAGGTGAGATTAGCATATGAATCTGTGGATTCAGTACAAGTAGACTGCCTTCTCCCATGTGGGCGGACATTGTCCAATCCTGAATGAAACAAAAGGCAGAGGGAGAATGCATTCCCTTTTTTCCCCGCCTCAGTGTTTGGGCTGGGACACCTTATCTCACCTTCTCCTGCTCTTGGACTGGGATTGACATCATGGACTTCCCTGGTTCTCAGGTCTTCAGACTCTGGCTGATTGACACCACCGGCTTTCCTGGGCCTTCAGGTTGCTGATGGCAGATCGTGGTGCTTCTCAGCCTCTGTAATCGCATGAGCCAATTCCTCATACAGTGTGTATAAGCATATATTATAGGTTCTGTTTCTCTGGAGAACTCTGGCAAACATACCACCTATTCTCTAGACTTTTCAGTTGTATATGCCAAAGCATTCCTCATTTTGCCTAAACCAGCTCAAGTTGGAGCAGTGCCTACTTAGAATCTAAAGAGTCCTTGTGTGCTCATCATTTAGACTAGGGGTCAGCAAACCACGACTTGTGAGCCAAATCCAATCCAACACCTATTTTTTTTCCCTCCTTCTTTATGAACCTTATTTACATCGTGTCAAATTTGTCCATTTAAAGTATATGATTTGATATGTTGTAGTAAATATATACAGTCATGCAAACCAGCACCAAAATTATTTTTTGGAACACTTCTATCCACCCCCACAATTTCCCTCATGTCCTTTTTTGCTGTATCGGTAAATGAATTTTTTTTATAATAGCTTTTTTGAGATGTGATTCATATGCCATAACATTCATCTATTTAAAGTATACAATTCAATGATTTTTAGTACATTTATAGATATGTGCAACCATCGCCACAGTCAATTTTAGAATACTTTCATCACTTCAAAAAGAAACTCTGTGTCCTGATTCCCCCAACTCCAGCCCCCAGCAACCATTAATCTAATTTCTTTCTCTATGGATTTGTCTATTGTGGACATTTCATATAAATGTAATTATCTCATGTGTGGTGACTGACTCCTTTCATTGAGCATAATCTCAAGGTTCTTCCATGTTGTAACCCGTATCACTACTTCATTCCTTTTTATGGCTAAATAATATTCCCTCCTATGGATATACCATATTTTGCTTATCCATTCATCCAGCTGAGGGACATTTGAGCTGTTCGTATATTTTGGCTCTTATGAGTCATGCCACCATGAACATTCAGGCACAAGTTTTTGTGTGGACATATGTTTCCAGTCCTCTTGTGTATATAACTAGGAGTGAGATTTCCAGGTCATATGGCAATTCTATGTTTACTCATTTGAGGAACCAAGTACCTGTGGAAAACAGAACCTCGGTGTTTTTCAGAGTGGCTGCATCTTTTTTTTTTTTTTTTTTTTTTTTTTTTTGAGTTGGAGTTTTGATCTTGTTGCCCAGGCTGGAGTGCAATAGCACAATCTCGGCTCACTGCAACTTCCACCTCCTGAGTTCAAGTGATTCTCCTGCCTCAGCCTCCTGAGTAGCTGAGATTACAGACATGCACCACCACGTCTGGCTAATTTTGTATTTTTAGTAGAGATGGGGTTTCTCAATGTTGGTCAGGCTGGTCTCAAACTCCCGACCTCAGGACATCTGCCCGCCTCGGCCTCCCAAGTGCTGGGATTACAGGCGTGAGCCACCGTGCCAGCTGCATCATTTTACATTCTTTTTTTTTTTTTTTTGAGACAGAGTTTCTATTGGCCATGCTGGAGTGTAGTGGTGACATCTCAGCTCACTGCAGCCTCTGTCCCCCAGGTTCAAGTGATTCTCCTTCCTCAGCCTCCTGAGTAGCTGGGATTACAGGCAACTACCACCATGCCTGGCTAATTTTTGCATTTTTAGTAGAGACGGGGTTTCACCATGTTGGCCAGGCTGGTCTCAAACTCGTGATCTCAGGTGATCTGCCCACCTCGGCCTCCCAAAGTGCTGGGTTTACAGGCTTGAGCCACTGCACCCAGACCATTTTACATTCTTACTAGCTGGTTTCTCCACATCTTCACCAACACTTATTATGATATTTAGATTACAGTCATCCTAGTGGGGGTGAAGTGCCTCCACCAGTTTTGTAAATAAAGTTTTATTGGAATACTCACATTCGTTTGTCATTTACATATTGTCTATGGCTACTTTTTTTTTTTTTTTTTTTTTTTGAGATGGAGTCTCGCTGTCTCCCAGGCTGGAGTGCAGTGATGTGATCATGGCTTCACCTCCCTAGCGCAAGAGATCCTCCCACCTTAGCTTTCTGAATATCTAGGACCACAGCTGCATAGCACCATACTCAGCTGGTTTTTAATTTTTAAAATTAAACTTATTTTAATTTATATTTTGGTAAAGATGGAATCTCACTATGTTGCTCAGGTTGGTCTTGAACTCCTGGTCTCAAGCTATCCTCCTGCCTTGGCCTCTTAAAATGCTGGAACTAGAGGTGTGAGCCACCGTGCCTAACCTAGGACTGGAATCTTTCTGGGACTCAGTCCCGACATCCATGAAGTGGGATACAATACCACCTTATAGGGCCAGGCCCGATGGTTCACATCTGTAATCTCAGCACTTTGGGAGGTCAAGGCGGATGGATGACTTGAGGTCAGGAGTTTGAGACCAGCCCCGCCAAAAAGGTGAAACCCTGTCGTTACTAAAAATTGAAGAATTAGCAGGGCTTGGTGGTGGGAGTTTGTAATCCCAGCTGCTCAGGAGGCTGAGGCACGAGAATCGCTTGAACCCAGGAGCTGGAGGTTGCAGTGAGCTGAGATCGCACCACTGCACTCCAGCCTGGGTGACACAGTGAGACGTGGTCTCAAAACCAACCAACCAACCAATCAGCCAACCAACCATCTTAAAAGATGTGATGAGGCTTGTAAAGCAAGGGCAGTCAAGTGCTTGCCCCGGGAATAAATAGACATTAAACCCAGCACTTCTCTAGAACCTGAGGTGCCTGGTTCCTGATCTAATGGCCTGCACATCCCCTAATTTCTCAACCAGATACTTTTTCTGTCACCCAGCTGGCTCTAGCTGAGTTACTGGTGTTTCGACTGAGTCTTCCTTACTCTGATCTGGAAAGCCTAAGTTATACATCTTACATAAAAATTAGAATCATGGGGCAGGGTGGCTCATGCCTGTAATCCCAGCACTTTGGGAGGCCGAGGCAGGCAGATCTCTCGAGGCCAGGAGTTCAAGACCAGCCCGGCCAACATTGTGAAATCCCGTCTCCATTAAAAATACAAAAATTAGCCGGGCATGGTGGTATGCATCTGTAATCCTAGCTACTTGGGAGGCTGAGGCAGAATTACTTGAACCCTGGAGGTGGAGGTTGCAGTGAGCCAAAATCGTGCCACTGCACTCCAGCCTGGGTGACAGAGCGAGATTCTGTCTCAATAAATAAATAAATAAATAAATAAATTTACACATCTGGATGTATCACTCAGCATGCAGAATGGAGTCCTCTCTTCTCTCCCACGTCCTGGCGTCTCTTTTGTCCTCTGGCACACCATCACTGTTGGCCAACAAGCTGGGTCTCTCATCTCTGCAGCCTCATTTCCATCCTAGCTCTGTGTCAGAGGGTCAGTACCAATTATACATACACACGTTCATGCATCCCAGGATGAGGCCAAGCTTCTGTTGGGAACATGGGCTCTATTTGAAGTCAGGCAGGTAGGGTAGGGCTCTGGCCATTATACCTGGCTGTGGACAGTTGAGTGTGTTACTCAACCCCTCTTGGCCTCAGTTTCTTTATCTGTAAAGCATGGACAGCCATGTTTACCTGTCAAGGCCACCCTGAGTATGAAATGAACTAACAAATGGGAAGTCAGCATGGTTTAATGAACGTGTTCTCCAGGAAACAGGGGTCAAAAAGCAGCCCTCTCTCTATATTGCAGCAGTGTAAAGAGCCTTATATGCATTCTTCCCATGTTACAGTGGGGACAGGGGCTCAGAGACGTGAAGTGAGCTTCCCAAGGTCACACAGCAAGTGAGTGGTAGGGCTCTGCGCCTAACTTCCTATACCACCTCAAGCCAGGTCATTCTCCACTTGGGGCCTCTGTGTCCCCATCTGTCCCCATCATTGTTCAGATCATCTAGAAGTTCTCATTCTATTCTTTTCTTTTTTTTTTTCAGACAGAGTCTCACTCTTTTCGCCCAGGCTGGAGTGCAGTGGCACAGTCTTGGAACATGGGAGGCAACCTTCACCTCCTGGGTTCAAGCAATTCTCATGCCTCAGTCTCCCAAATAGCTGGGATCATAGGCGCCCGCAACCATGCCTGGCTAATTTTTGTATTTTTAGTAGAGACGGGGTTTCACCATGTTGGTCAGGCTGGTCTTGAACTCCTGACCTCAGGTGATCTGCCTGCCTCAGCCCCCCAAAGGGCTGGGATTACAGGTGTGAACCAGCGCACCCGGCCTCTCGTTCTATTCTATATCCAGAGTCCTAACTCCCTCATGGTTCATCTCCTGGGAGGGGTGGGGATGACTTGCCCACCTGTCCTTCACCTGGCTTCCTGACCCACAGGCAGTGCCCCCATATCTATCCCCAAGGCTTCTCTCCCCTCCCTTCCCTCTCTCCTTCCTGCTGCTTAAGAGCATTATTTGCTTCCTGCAAAATGCATGCGTGCCGGGGAGAGCCTCCTCTGGGTCCTACAGGTATTTCTGCTCTTGGCTGACTTGTTTTCACAGTGCCGATCTGACAGTTCTGCAATGGAAATGAGGGTTTTCTCGCATGACTGTGGCAGGGTGCGGAAGCTTTACTCAGTTCAGACTCATGACAATGATGATTCCTCATCACAAGCCCTCTCATCTGAGTCAGCTACCCAGGAATTCTGTAAAATATGTGGGAAGAGGCCCCTGGCGGGAACTTAGATCCCGATGGTCACTCTGCCTGGCGTGGCTGGTCCTGCCTTAGTTACTGCCACCTCCCTCTGCCCTTCACAGCCAATTCCTTCTTCTCCTTCGGTCCTGGTCTAAAATGTCACCTCCTCAGAGAGGCCCTCCGAGATTGCTCATGTTAAGTAGCCTCTTCTCTCCATTCTCATCCTAGCTTCCTGTTTGCTTCCTTCGGCACACTTAACCCAAATTACAATTTTACACATTCATGTTATTTGTGGGCTTGTTAAGTATTAAAGATTCTGAAAGGGGTGGGGCTGGCGACATGTTTTTCATTGATCCCTGCCCCAGTTCTGTCAGTGTCTAGCACATAGTAGGTAGTCCATGCATTTTCGGTGAATGAATAAAAACCTTGTTTGGAGCAGTGAAGGCGGCCTGGGGAGGCTGCTTTTTGGCAGTGAGAACACGCGGAGCTGGAGATCCTCCTGCAGGGAGCTGACTTCATCCTTCTTGTTCCTTTCCTGAACCTTGTCCAGAGGCTACAGGGAGAGAACTGTATGTACAACTATATTTGCAGCTTTTCAGACTTCCGAACAAGCTGCCTTCCCAAGAAAACACATTACCCAGAGCCTTTTTTTCCCCTCCTGCTCAGACAGGCAGTGGCCCAAGGAATAGCGTTTTGTTTACGATAATAAAGTGGGACCCATGGCAACGCGTTGTGATGTCATGGCAGTGTGAGGTCATAAATCCTTCCAGGGGAAGAATGAAGTGCAGCGCACACAATGGCTTCTCAGCCTCCCCTGGCCCAACTGGGGCTGTTGCTAGATATGTTTTTCCTGTACCAGGTGGTTCATTTCTTTTTTTTTCTTTTTCTTTTTGCCTCTTGATCTTTTTTTCTTTTGTCCCTAAAGAAAAAAAAAAGTAAAATAAATAAATAAAAGTTTTAAAAAAAAAACTCTGAGTGGAAAGATTTGTCCCAGGAATTTCCTGCTGGCGAATGTCCAGTTCGCGGAGAATGCCAGCAATAATGGGAACAATGCTCGCTCGTCCTGGACCTGCGACCAGAAAACTTTCCCAATTCCCCAGTGCCGGGGCCGAAATATGGCAAAGCCTTGGAGAGTTACTGGGCTGCGGACCATGGAGCTTGCAAGGAAAGATGTCTCCTGCTCACACTCTTAGTCTGCCCGTCCACTGTCCACCTTTCTCTCTCTTTTGCTCCTTCTCCGCTTCTGTTTCTTTTGCCGCTCTCAATCGGTCCGGCTCTCTCTTATTTGCGTTTTCCGTCTGTTTCTCCACCACTCTCCGTTTGTCCCTCTCCAGCTTCGTCTCAATCTCTCTTTCTCAGTCTGTCTGTATTTCTCTTTCTCCATGTTTCTTTCTCCTGCTGAGTCTGTCCGTCCCTCCCAGGCTCTGTCCTGGTCGTCCTCACTGGTTTTGACTCGCTGTCTCTCTCTTTCCCTACTCACTTTCCTCTCTCCCTTCCCTTCATGCTCATGTTACTGAAGCAAATCACATTTGGAACTCTCAGGACTGAAGAAGGGCAAACCTGCCACTGGGGCTTTGTGGTCTGCAAGCTGAGTGGCGACGGGTCCCTATTTCCAGGGTGTGGGTTCCGCGAGGCAAGCCAGACCCCGATGCAGGATATCTACCCCCATTCAAGGAACGTGTTGAGCCTACGATACGGGAGCTGGAGAGATGGTCACTGGCCACGGTCTGCCAGGGCCTGTAGACTTTCCAGCACTTCTCCCTGCCAGCCCCACCCATGCCTTCCCTGCTACCATCCTCCCCACCGCCAGCACACACTGCAGTTGGGGAGGGGAGGAGCTCACTTGGCGGGAGGAAGGAAGGGAGGGGAGTAGGCTCTTCCAATCTTTGGCCATCCCAGGGCCCTCGTCCCGCCTAGAGCCTCCTTTTCACAACCCATATTCTGTTCTGCAGCAGCCCTCATACATCTAAACCTGGGTTTTTCAGCCTCAGACCTACTGACATTCAGGGCTGGATGATTATTTGCTGTGGGGGGCTGTCCTGTGTTGTAAGATGTTTAGTAGCATCTCTGGCCTCTATTAGATGCCACTACGAACCACTCCCCTCGCACTGACACAACAAAAATGACTGCAGGCCAAATGTCCTGTGGGGGTAGCGATGGGGGGTGGGGTTAACACCACCGCTGGCTGAGAATCACTGGTCTAAACCATCTCTGCTCCTGCTCCTTCCTTCCACATTCCTCCCTGTTACTCTCATTTTCTCTCTTGCTAAAACCCTCCATCGCGCCCTATTATTATTAGTAGTAGTAGTAGTAGCAGCATGAATATCAGCAAACACCTATATAGGGCTTTCTGTGTGCCAGGGATTGGGCCACGTGCTTTGTGCATATATAACTAATTTCTTAGCCCCTATCTCACAGGGCTGTTGTGAGGTTGATCAGTACAAAGCAATACAGCACCTACCCCGGTGCTAAGAGGTTGTTATTACTATGAGTCTGTGGGTCTTAGTGTCCCTAAGCCACACCCTCTCATGCCACTAGGCTTTTGCACCTGCCTTTCCCACTGCCTGGACCCACTTTGCCCCCTTTCTCCACTTGGTGCCCTTCTCCCCACTGGGACCTGCTTCCCGTCTGAGTGGCTCTCCCAAGACTTTCCTCAGGGCCTAGAGCACCCTGGGCCCCTCCACTGGAGGCTCCTATCTCCTGTCTCAAAAAAAAAAAAAAAAAGATTCACGCATCTGGACGTGTCACTCAGCATGCAGAACGTAGTCCTCTCTTCTCTCCCACGTCCTGGAGTCTCTTCTGTCCTCTGGCACACCATCACTGTTGGCTAGCAAGCTGGATCTCTCATCTCTGCAGCCTTATCTCCATCCTAGCTCTGTGTCAGAGGGTCTCCAGTTCAGCAGACTGGCCAGGAGCTGGAGGTGGCGTGGGGGTGATGGTTTATTCAGGGATATTGGGTCTGGAGGTTCTTCTTCTTCTTCTTCTTCTTCTTCTTCTTCTTTTTTTTTTTTTTTTGATACAGTGTCTTACTCTGTTGCCTGCCGCCTGGAGTGCAGTGGCATGATCTCAGCTCACTGCAACCTCCACCTCCCGGGTTCAAGGGATTCTCCTGCCTCAGCCTCCCAAGTAGCTGGGACTACAGGCGCCCACCGCCAGCCCACCTAATTTTTGTATTTTTAGTAGAGGTGGGGTTTCACCATGTTAACCAGGCTGGTCTCGAACTGCTGACCTCAAATGATCTAATAACAACAATAATAATAGGCAGCCATGAAGGGTTTTAGCAAGAGAGAAAATGAGAGTAACAGGGAGGAATGTGGATGGAAGGAGCAGGAGCAGAGATGGTTTAGACCAGTGGTTCTCAGCCAGGGGTGGTTTTAACCCCTACCCCCCAAAACTACCCCTGCAGGACATTTGGCCTGAAGTCATTTTTGTGTAGGTCTGAGGTTGAAAAACCCAGGTTTAGATTAAGTATTGAGGCTGCTGCAGAACAGAATCCAGCCTGGGTCTGGAGGTTATAATGAACAAGGGCCAGTACCCTTGGTGGGAAGCCTAAGAATGATGAGGGCAGAAATAAGCATCAAAGTCCCACCATACCCTCCATCCTCCCTTTCCCCCCATCCCCCTATCCCCACCTCAGTCTCAGGGCTACAACCATCCTCTATACTGTCTCCGTAGTGCCATGTGACCCAAACCTGACCAATGAGATGAAGCCACACCCCTGGCCTCGGTCAAGGCTTGTGGCTGTGCATGTGACTTCACTTGGTCCAGTGACATTTTTGGACACGAGGTGGGGTTAAAGGTGAACCTGGGTGCGGTTCCATGCAGTGGTCCTGTTGGGAATCAACGTCAAGAAAGCTGGGACTGAGATGGAGCCCGAGGCTGGAGGCCGCTATTTGAGGCCTGTGGCCAGGCGGTGCCGGAAGTTCCGCCTTGGGCTCCCCATTTCCGGGGCCCTGAGTCCGTCTGTTTCCCTGAAGCTGTTGGGAGCTGACTTTTCTTCCTTCCCCCTCAGTCACGCCCCCGACTTCCATGCCTGTGCCCTGTGCCCCTGGGTCTTCCCACCATGCCTTTCCAAGCCCTCCTTTCTGTGGAGCCCTGGGTTCTTCCCATCTCAGACATGAATCCTCCAGAATTAATGAGAACCCCTGCGGCCCCGCTTAGCCCTGCACACTCCTCCTCCCCAAGCTCCGGGTGATGCCACAGGAACTGAAAACGCATCGAGGGGCCCCCAGGGAGGAGGAGGGGGCTGCCCAGTGGCTCTCACTTTAGGGTCTGTCTGCTTCGGGCCAGATCTAGACGCGCAGGCCTCCCGCAGAGCAACGGGAAAGCCCGATGTGGGGGCAAGCTCGGGGAGCCCACACCTGCACGTGTCCTTGTACAGGGTGCCCCAAGTTCTACCACAGCCTCAACACCTCTGTGCACGGCCCTCCCCTCCACCCCTGCGCCTCCAGCTGCAGCAAAGGCAGGTCGCTAAAAAAGTGAGCTGTGGTGGGGAGGCTTGGGGGGCGGGAGGGATGGCAAAAATCACTCATGTGGATGCAACTGTACCTTCTAAAATGAAGTACAGATGGGCAAATTAGGGTGCGCATGTGTATGCAAACCCTGTGTATGAACTAACGTGCGTGGCATGCCGCAGATCATATTTTCATACCAACAGCATGGCTTTGGTGCGTCAGACATAGGCCCACGTACACACACACACACACGCATACACACACGTATACACACCAGTATTAAGCACTTTTAAGCAGCACTCCATGAAGGATTATGAAATCCTAAATTGGGGACAAATGTGTGGCAGGGTGCTGCTAAGACAGTGAGTGTTGGGAGAAGCCAAGAAATGCTTCTTCATTGTATACACGGTGTCCTCCACCTTCTCCAAATGTAAATGGCCCCCAGTATCTGGGGTTCTGGGAAGCTGGCAAAACAACCCCCAACCCAGCTACTTTCTTGCCACTTTCCACCCTCACGCCCAGATGGTGCCCGAGATATAATCGCCATATAACCCCCCTCCCCAAGGCTTCAAGCCATGGAATAAATTTCGAGCCATGCTATAAACTGTGCTTTTGGATGTCATTGAGCGCACCCGTGCCAATGACATCACTGTTTCCATGGCAACTAATATAATTAACATGAGAGAAAGTGCAAGGAGAAAGAGAAGGAAAAGAGGGAAAACACCAAGTCCAACCCCAAACAGAGAAAATTACACGGTGGGGGAGAGGAGGGGGGCAGAGGGGCCTATAAAATGTTTTACTGCCACTTGTTAGAAAGGCCCGGCATAACTCCGCTCATAGCTGTGGGGGTAATGAGATCATTTGCAAACTGTATCTTTTGCAAAATACAGAAAGGGCTTTGTCGCCTTCACAGTTTATGGAGTTGAAACAGAGGAGCCTGCTCCAGGTGAGGCGGGAACTCCTCCATCTCCTTCCCGGTTCAAGGTTCTTATTAAGCCAGGTCTGCTCTACTCGGGACTCGAAGAGACATAAGCACACCCAGGTTTGGTCCTCTGGGTGTTCATATTCCCAGACGGGAAATGAGGACACATTGAAACATATCCAGGCATGAAGCTGAGATGGGCAAGGAGATAAAGCAAACACTCATACTTCCGTGCACAGCAGTGACATCTCATTCCCAGGTTGGGCATTCCAGCTCATGAACATCGCTGGCCAGCCCTGGTGGCTTACGTCTGTAATCTAAGAGCTTTGGGAGGCCATGGTGGGAGGATCGCTTGAGCCCGGGAGTTTGAGACCAGCCTGGGTAACATAGCGAGACCTATCTCAAAAAAAATAAAAATAAGAAGCCTGGATGCGGTGGCTCATGCCTGTAATCCCAGCACTTTGGGAGGGCGAGGCAGGCAGATCGCTTGAGGCCAGGAGTTTGAGACCAGCCTGACCAACGTGGAGAAACCCCATCTCTACTAAAAATACAAAATTAGCTGGGCGTAGTGCTGGGCGCCTGTAGTCGCAGCTACTTGGGAAGCTGAGGCAGGAGAATCACTTGAACCTGGGAGGCGGCTCCATCTCTAAGAAAATAGGCTAGGCATGGTGGCGTGCACCTGTAGTCCTAGCTACTTGGGAAGTTGAGGCAGGAAGATTGCTTGAGCCCAGGAGTTTGAGGCTGCAGTGAGCTATGATCATGCCACTGCACTCCAGCCTGGGTGGCAGAGTGAGGCTTCATCTCTAAAAAAGTTAACAAAAGAGTCTCAAGCGCACTATCTTGATGAAGCTTAGTCCTAGGTGCCTGGTATTTTACTCCCATTCAACAGATGAGCACATCAAGGCTGCAAGAGGAAAGTAAACTGGCCTGAGTTGGCCAAGCTGAGGCTTGAACCCAGCCCTGTCACACTCTGAGCACAGAGGCTTCACTGTTTCAGAGTTGTCGGCCCGCTTTGGGTGGGGTCTGAGGAAATCTTTCATCCAGTCCTGGCTTTCTTCCTCAGAGCACTAGGTTAAATCATTCTTCCTCACTATACCTCGATTTCTGCAGTTTCCAGTACTTGACACAGTCAGAGTTGGAAAGGTGTGGAAGAGATGCACCATCCCAGTCCATGGCCAGCCTCGGGTTGGAGCCAGCTGGGCCTGCGAGAGCGCCTCATCCAAGGCTTTCAACCTCCATCTGACAGAGACGTGAGGTTCCTCAGAGAGATTTGGGGTGCATATGGGGTTGGGGATGCTAGGAATAGTGGGAGCAAGATAGATACCTAATTTGTGGTGTCCATTGCAAAATGAAAACATGAGGCCCTTATTCAAAAAGGGGGCACTGTACTGTTAAAAGTACTAAAATAATGACCAGGCGCGGTGGCTCACACCTGTAATCCCAGCACTTTGGGAGGCCGAGGTGGGTGGATCACTTGAGGTCAGGAGTTTGAGACCAGCCTGGCCAACATGGTGAAACCCCGTCTCTACTAAAAATACAAAAATTAGATGGGTGTGGGGGCGGATGCCTGTAATCCCAGCTACTCAGGAGGCTGAGGCAGGAGAATCGCTTGAACCCGCAAGGCAGTGGTTGCAGTGAGCTGAGATTGGGTCACTGCACTCCAGCCTGGGTGACAGAGGGAGACTCTGTCTCAAAAAGCAACTTGGCCATGAAGAAACCCGAGAAACTCTACCTTACCAGGTGATCAAGGTCAGCAACAACAGTGAGATCGTGTTGATAGTATGGATTCTTCTCCTGATGTAATAAGAATGACATTTTATCTCTGGATCTTCCTCCCCAAAAGGCATGACCCTGGTGTCTTAGTCTGTTTTGTGCTGCTCTAATGAATACCTGAGACTGGGTAATTTATGAAGAACAGAGATTTATTTCTTGCAGCTCTGGAGGCTGAGAAGTCCAAGGTCGAGGGGCCTGCATCAGCAACGGCCTTCTTGATGTGTCTTCTGATGGCCGAAGTGGGAGGGCAAGAGAGCACATGGGAAGTGGGGAGGGAGAGAGGGAGGGAGGGAGAAAGAGGGAGAGAAAGAGAGAAGGGAAGGAAAGCGAAAGGAGGCAAACTTATCCTTTTATCAGTAACTCTTCTCAAAATAACTAATCCATCCAGAGATAAAGGCATTCATTCATTCTTGAAGGCAGAGCCCTCACGACCTAATCCCCTCTTAAAAGTCCTACCTCTTAACACTGTTGCATTGGAGATTCAGTTTCCAACATGCGAACTTTGAGGGGACACGTTCAAACCACAGCACCTGGTCCCGTTCTGAGAAAAACATTCCCACAGATGGACTTTCTCCAAAATATCTGACTAGTACTCCTCAAAACTATCAAGGCCATCAAAAACAAGGAAAATCTGCAAGACTGTCACAGCCAAGCAGAGGCTGAGGAGACATGAAGACGTGAGTGTAATGTGGGATCATGGATGAAATCTGGAAACAGAAAAAGTGCATTAGGGAAAAACTAAGGGAATGTGAATAATAAAGTATGGGTTTTAGTTAATAATAATGTCATCAATATGGGTTCATTCATTATAATAAATGTACCATACTAATATGTTAATTATAGGGGAAACTGGGTGTGGGGTATATTTGAATTCCCTGTACTGTCTTCACAGTTTTTCTGTAAATATAAAACTGCTCTTAAAAATGAAGTCTGGCCGGGCGCGGTGGCTCACGCCTGTAATCCCAGCACTTTGGGAGGCCGAGGCAGGCAGATCACGAGGTCAGGAGATAGAGACCATCCTGGCTAACACAGTGAAACCCCGTCCCTACTAAAAACAAGACAGAAAAATTAGCCGGGTGTGGTGGCGGGCGCCTGTAGTCCCAGCTACTTGGGAGGCTGAGGCAGGAGAATGGCGTGAACCTGGGAGGAGGAGCTTGCAGTGAGCCGAGATCGTGCCACTGCACTCCAGCCTAGGTGACAGAGCAAGACTCCATCTCAAAAAAAAAAAAAAAAAAAAAAGAAGTCTATTGACCAGGCACGGTGGCTCATGCCTGTAATCCCAGCACTTTGGAAGGCCGAGGCGGGGCAGATCACCTGAGGTCAGGGGTTCGAGATCAGCCTGGGCAACATGGTGAAACCCCATCTCTACTAAAAATACAAAAATTAGCCAGGAATGGTGGCGCATGCCTGTAATCCCAGCTACTCAGGAGTCTGAGGCAGGAGAATCGTTTGAACTTGGGAGGCAGAGGTTGCAGTAAGCTGAGATCGAGCCTCTGCACTCCAGCCTGGGAAAGAGAGTGAGACTCCATCTCAAAAAATGAATAAATAAAGTCTATTAAGAAAAGACAAGACACTCCACCCTCCCCCCGCCCCACACACACCTAGTCCAAGGCCTTCATAGAATGAATGAAGGCAACACAGTGAAGTGTTCACAATCGTGGACGCTAGAGGCAGGAGATCTGGGTTCAAATCCTCGTTCTGCTACTCCAGCTGTGTGACCTTGGACAGCTGACTTGACCTCTCTGAGCTTTAGTTTTCTCATATGTCGAAAGGAGGTGAAATTAACAGTTCTACCATCACAGAGCTGTAGAGATCAGAGGGGGGTCTTCAAGTGAAGGCACAAGACTTGGGCTGCACCCTAAGGTGGGGATCCACCCATAGACACAAATTAGCCAGAGCCTTTTCCATCTGCATCAGGGCAACCCTGGGACGGAGCATGTCTTTTGAACATATCTATTATACATCCAGCAATGGCTTGGTTTCCATGACGACCTTATTGAGTAATGGCAACTCTGAATTCAAAATGCCAGGTTTCACACCTGGTCACTGGGTTGTATCATTGGCCTTCGAAAAAGATGGTGTGATCGCAAGTTTTCTATGATAAGACACATTCAAAGAGAAATGAGGGTCAATCCAGATGCAGGAGCTGTGGTATTGGAAAAAATACTTCCACTGGATTTCTTAAGAGTTCTTCAAGCTGGGTGGGGTAGCTCAGGCCTGTAATCCCAGCACTTTGGGAGGCTGAGGCAGATGGATCACCTGAGGTCGGGAGTTCGAGACCAGCCTGACCAACATGGAAAAACCCTATCTCTGCTAAAAATACAAAATTAGCCGGGTGTGGTGGCGCATGCCTGTAATCCCAGCTACTCGGGAGGCTGAGGCAGGAGAGTCGCTTGAACCCGGGAGGCAGAGGTTGCGGTGAGCCGAAATCATGCCATTGCACTCCAGCCTGGGCAACAAGAGTGAAATTCCGTCTCAAAAAAAAAAAAAAAAAGTTATTCAAAAGGGTGAGGTCTCCACTTCTCCCTTCCCCTCGTCTGTGCTTCTCTCCTCTAAAGCCTTTTCATCTTTTCATGCCTATATTGCTCATGAAAAATCTTAATGATAGATGTCCTCCCCCTTATAAGGATACCTGTACTCTCTGACCCATCCCAAAACTGATCTCTTGGGAGTTGGTGCTCCTCCATTCTGAAGATTGTTTGTAAACATAAATGGAACCATCTACTGGGTTATTTCTTGGACAGTTTAGAGAAAAGGGAGACTAACCCCCAGCAGAGGCTGTATACGTGCATGCGCTTGGACAACACGGACTTGTCTCCATTTTAGCCAAGCTTATTAACACTCTGGAGCCTTGGGGCCCTCGTCTGTGAACGATGGACAGTAGTATCGTCCACCATCCAAGGCTACGGTAGGACTAAAGGAGACGGTGCATGGAGAATGTGGAGGCCAGAGGTGTGGCTCAAGACAAGCATTCAGTAGAGATTAGTTATGATTTACTGAGCTCCAACTAGGAGCTATGCCAGCAGCTGACATTGATTGAATCTCAAACTACATAACCATCCTCCAAGCAAGATCTTATCTCCCTTTCTCAGGTGAGGAAACTGAGGCACAGGGCAGTTAACAAGCTTGCCCAAGGTCCCCTGGGGAATGCTGAGAAGATGCAGACAAGCCCACGGTCTGCATAAGGCTAAGGCACAGTGAGGGATGGACTTGTGTTTGCAAGACCTGCAGTCCTTAATTCAATTCAGCAACTGTTTGTGGAGCACCTACTATGGGCTGAGTGAAACCAACCTAGAACCTGCCCTTGGCGATTCCCCCAAAGAAGAGCATCAGTGCACACCCAAGACCCAGCTGCCCACTTCTGGGGTCATGAACCAAATGCAGGAAGTTGAGCCCTTGTCCAACAATGGAGCTCTTGGGTGCTGGCACCTAATACCTCAGAATGTACCCAGAGTATGGCAAGGTGCGGTGGCTTACGCCTAAAATCCCAGCACTTTGGGAGGCTAAGGTGGGCAGATCACCTGAGGTCAGGAGCTTGACACCAGCCTGGCTAACATACTGAAACCTCATCTGTACTAAAAATACAAAAATTAACTGGATGTGGTGGCACAGGCCTGTAATCCCAGCTGCTCGGGAGGCTGAGACACGAGAATTGCTTGAACCTGGGAGGTGGAGGTTGCAGTGAGCCAAGATCACGCCACTTCACTCCAGCCTGAGTGATAGAGCAAGACTGCATCTCAAAATAAATAAATAAATAAATAAATAAATAAATAAATAAATAATGTACCCAGAGCTATGGTGACTTCTGGGATTCTCCTTGTGCAGTAGGGTGACCAACTCATCCCCTTTTGCCTGGGTCTTCACAGGTTTGAATACTGAAAGCCCTGAGTCCCACCTCTCAGTCCTGGGCAAACCAGGGCAGTTGATCTCCCAATAGGAAGGCAGGATGTGATGATTACATGAATGATTGTCATGAGCATTTATCAAGAGCTTGCTGTGTGCTGGGCATATATTAGATCATCTCATTCTCACTAGCAGCCAATAAGCTAGGTTCCATTATTATCCCCATTTCACAGATGAGGAGACTGAGGCTCAGTCAAGGTCAAATGGGGCAAGCGGGAGCTAGAGTCAGCTGTGTCTTCTGGAAGAAGGGTTTTCTTTTCCCCTAATTCCCACTGTGCTACCCTATGGGCTAGCAGCAGTTCTATGAACAGAGACGGGATTTGCACTGAAATTGATGTTGCCTCAGCGACTGGGCTGTTAACCACAACCCTCTAAAGTGCCCAGATTATACTGCACTAAGGCAGCAACCCTGGCTTCGGCATTTTCTATACCTGTGGAACGGTGGGTTGAAACATTTCCTAAATCATATCCTTGGAGCTTCCCAGGAAAGGGGAACTATTCAAATCCAAGGCGATAATTTTCCTTTGCATTCACAGCACAAGGTCTGCTGTTTGGGGCATTTGGTGCAAGGTGTGCAAACACCACCAGCTGTAAATATTAATGTTGAGAATCATGGCTGAGCCCATTATCAGCAGGCTCAGGTTGACTCACAGGTGGCCTTGGACAAACTGCTTCTGAAGGATGCAAAAGGCACCACTTGCCCCAGCAGTCCCCCGATTGGCCTGCCACAGCCTGAACTTCCCATATTAAACCTTAATGAACTCAAAGGCAGCATGCGGTTGTCTCCTGCAGGCTGCTAAGATAATGCACGTTTCCCAGGAAGGACTCTGGTTCTGCGACCTGGCAGGCAGTTGGTTTTTTTGTTTTTTTTAGATGGAGTCTCACTCTGTCACCCAGGCTGGAGTGCAGTAGTTCGGTCCTGGCTCACTGCAACCTCCGCCTCCTGGGTTCAAGCGATTCTCTTGCCTCAGCTTCCCTGTAGCTGGGATTATAGGTGTGCACCACCATGCTCAGCTAATTTTTTGTATTTTTAGTAGAGTTGGGATTTCACCATGTTGGCCAGGCCGGCCTCGAACTCCTGACCTCAGGTTATCCACCTGCCTTGGCCTCCCAAAGTGCTGGGATTACAGGCATCAGCCACTTCACCTGCCCAGGATTGTTTTAAAAAGCGGTCCCGACCCCTCTCCAAATTTGGAGCCCAGGGGACGGTAAGCTCTGTGCTCACTTGGTCAGGGCATTGTACTTCCCTTGCCCTCCACCAGAAAGCACTTTGTGCAGTTCTAAAGCCCCAGGGGAATGGAAGGAACTGTTTCTCCATTCATGCTTGATGGTGCTACATTGCTTGGTCACGTGTCTCAACTTTTCTGCCCCTCCCCTTCCAGTCTAGGAGTCTAGGGAGATATTTACACATAGCATCTGCTTCCTAAACATTCCAGTTAAGCCCATGAGTAACGTCCATCCATTCCTCTGATTGCTCTTCCTTCACTGCCCACTTCACTTCTCCACCTCTCCCCTACCTGCCTGAGTCAGGTCTCTGGTGCCTGGGAGATCTGGGTGACAAGTGCCTTTCACTGGGGTGCGCTGGGCATGGGGGCGGGGAAGGAATTTGAGGCGGGAGGGTCAAACAGGTGACTTTGCAGGATGAAGGGGGTGCCTATAAAATGGGGGGACAGCTCCAAGTCAATCTGTCCAGGACAGTTTTCCCAGGGCTGCTGTGATGGAGCGCCATACCATGGCGGGATCTCTACTGGGCACGGTATGAGATATACCTTCCTTGGCAAGATGGAAGGATCAATTAATGATGCTTGGAAAGTGCTAGGGATATGCCCGATACACAGTAAATCACTGCTGTTATTTTGGCTAATGTATTCGCTAATTGATGCCAGCATGTGTCCTCCCCTGTGCAGTGCTCACCATCGTCTACACATATTCACAAAGCCCCCAAGCGCCCATGAGGTACCAGAGGTAGTAGGTAACACTCAGATGTGGAAAGAAACTTCCTGATCACTTGCCCAATGCCAGGGCCTTGACCTGGGTTGCTTTGCACAGCCCTCCAGGAAACCTAATAGGAAGACAGAGTGACTTTTATTTTATAGATTCAGAAACTAAGGGGCCAAGTGTGGTGGCTCATGCTTGTAATCCCAGCACTTCAGGAGGCCAAGGTGGGTGGATCACTTGAGGCCAGGAGTTCGAGACCAGCCTGGCCAACCCCGTGAAACCCCATCCCCATCTCTACTAAAAATACAAAATTAGCTGGGCATGGTGGTGCGTACCTGTAATCCCAGCTACTTGGGAGGCTGAGACAGGAGAATCCCGAGCCCAGAAGGCGGAGGTTGCAGTGAGCTGAGATTGAACCATTGCACTCCAGCCTGGGTGACAGTGAGACTCTGTCACAAAAAAAAAGAAAAAGAAAAGAAAAAAGAAACTGAGGTTAAGAGGCAGTGGCATTCAGTATCTTGTTTAAGGGGCGGAACTGAGCTTTGAAGCCTGCTGATGTCTGGGACCAGAGTGTGTGGCTTCATCTGGACCTCTCATGTAGAAGATACAATCCCTGCCTTTTAGAAGCTGAAGAACTGCAAGTCAGTCAATGACCTCCAATGAGCATCGATATGGGTGATGTAAGCTCAGTGAAAGCAGATTTCACTGTGGGCAGGAAGGCTTCCTTTAAGTGGACATGGAGGACTCTGGTAGGAGCGAGCCGACAGAACACATTAAAAAGGAGCAGAGAGAATTCTGATGCCAGTTAGACTTGGGGACAAGAGGTGAGGGAGATGCAATTTTGATGGAGGCCCATTTGCAAAGCCCTTAGCAAATAACCAACTAAGGTCAGACTTCGTTCTGGAGGCAATGGGAAACTGGTGTTGGGTTTTCGTTTCTTTTTTGTTTGTTTGAGATGGAGTCTCACTCTGTCTCCCAGGCTGGAGTGCAGTGGCCCCATCTCAGCTTACTGCAAACTCCGCCTCCTGGGTTCAAGTGATTCTCCTGCCTCGGCCTCCCTAGTAGCTGGGATTACAGGTGTCCACCACCATGCCTGGCTAATTTTTGTATTTTTAGTAGAGACGGGGTTTTGTCATGTTGGCCAGGCTGGTCTCGAACTCCTGACCTCAGGTGATCCACTCCCCCTTGGCCTCCCAAAGTGCTGGGATTATAGGCGTGAGCCACCGCATCTGGCCTGGTGTTGGTTTTTTAAAGGAAGAAAGTGACTAGGAAGCAGTGTCTTGGGAAAATCCATCCAGTTGTGTATCATCATGGTAACTGCAAATACTTCGATGACTACTTTTTGTTCGTGCAGCTTCTAATCAGGCACTGTGTTCAACCCTTTAATGCCTTATTTTATGTGTTCAAATGACAGTTTGTGGGAGGTTTTAGAATCATCCCATTTCCAATGTCCATCTTTCTACTTTCAGATGTTGGGATGAGGTGAATATATTTTGCATGTAAGATGAACATAAATTTTGAGGGATCAGAAGATAACTTGGTGAGGTGGCTCATGCCTGTAATCCCAGCACTGTGGGAGGCCGAGGCGGGTGGATCACTTGAGGTCAGGAGTTCAAGACCAGCCTGGCCAACATGGTGAAATCCTGTCTCTACTAAAAATACAAAAATTAGCTGGGCATGGTGGCAGGCATCTGTAGTCCTAGCTACTCAGGAGGCTGAGGCAGGAGAATCGCTTGAACCCAAGAGGTGGAGGCTGCAGTGAGCCGAGATCATGCCATTGCACTCCAGCCTGGGTGACAGAGTGAGACCATGTCTCAAAAAAAAAAAAAAAGAAGAAGGTAGACTGTAGTGGGTTGAATAGTGTGCCCCCAAAATTCATGTCCACCCAGAACATCAAAGTGCCACCTTATTTCGAAACAGGGTCTTTGCAGATGTAATTAGCCAAGGATCTCGAAGAAAAAAATCATCCTGGATCAGGAGTGGGCCCTAAATCTAATGACTGGTGTCCTTCAAAGAAGAGAGAATTAGAATTATCATTTGAGTCAGCAATCTGCTTACTGGGTACCTACCCTAAGGAAAAGAAACCATTCTCCCAAAAAGATGCCTGTAATTTCATGTTCATTGCAGCACTATTCACAATTGCAAAGACATGGAATCAATCTAAGTGCCAATTAGTGGATGACTGGATAAAGAAAATGTAGTACATATACACCATGGAATACTATGCAGCCATAAAAAAAGAATGAAATCATGTCCTTTGCAGCGACTTGGATGTGGCTTTAGGTCATCATCCTCAGTAAATTAACAAAGGAACAGAAAACCAAATGCTGCACGTTCTCACTTTTAAGTAGGAATGAATAATAGGTACTCGTGGACATAAAGATGGGAACAGTAGACACTGGGGACGGCAAAAGAACAGAGGGAAGGAGGGAGGGAAAGGTTAAAAAACTACCTGTCAGATACTGTGGTCACTACGTGGGTGATGGGTTCACTTGAAGCTCAAACCTCAGTGTCACACAATATACCCAGTAACAAACCTGCGCATGTATCTCCAAATCTAAAATAATAATGAAAAAAGGAGAGGGCACAGAGACAAAAAGAGAGGAAGACAAAGTGATTAGGGAGGCAGAGATTGGAGTGATGTGACCACAAGGCAGTCGAGAAACCCCAACAATTGCTGGGAGCTGGGACAGAGGCGCTGGACAGACCCTCCCTCAGTGCCTCCAGAAGGAACCAACCCTGAGGACACCTTGATTCTGGACTTCCAGCCTCCAGCACTTTGAGAGAATGAATCTCCGTTGCCTAAAGCCCCCCGATTTGTGGTAATGTGCTGCGGCAGCCTCAGGGAAACAATGCCTATTTTGGACATTTGGGATTCTGACTTCAGGGCCCGGACCCTCTCTGCTTTGGCCTGATAGAGGGAGACAGGGACAGTGGCTGATGGCATTATGGAGGCCTGCTGGGGTTTAGAGCAGAAAGCAGGGCTGCTGCACCCATAAGGATGTGTGCCCCGGGTCCCACATGGCACCAAGTGCACAGTAGGCGCTCTGCATGTGTGTATGGCAATGAAACAGTCCGCCATAATAGGTGCTGAGTCCTACCGCATAGCGGTTGTCCACTGTTACGAAGGGGAGTGTGAAGACCTCTGAGATAGAGCGAGTGAAAGGAGGAAAGTGAGAGGAAGTAAATGGTCTGGATCAGGGTTTGGAGACCAGGAGACAAGCGAGGACTGTCCCCGCTTCTCTCCCCTTCAACCATCAGACAGAGACCGGCTGATTGTAAGATTCTCACCCCCATCATGCATTTTATTTACTGATTGATTGATTTTTTTAAAAAAATATTTTTAGAGACATGGTCTCACTTTGTCACCTAAGCTGTAGTGCAGCCTCTACCTCCCGAGTGCAAGCTGTCCTCCCACCTCAGCCTCCCAAGGAGCTGGGACTACAGGCATGTGCCACCACACCAGGCTAATTTTTAAATTTTCTAGAGACAGGAGTCTCACTTTGTTGCCCAGGCTGGTCTCAAACTCCTGGTCTCACAGGATCTTCCTGCCTCGGCCTCCCAAAGTACAGGGATTACAGGTTTGAGACCCCATGCCCAGCCCATCACACATTTTAGAACTTAAACCTGACTCTTTCTCCAGTGTGGAGAACTGGAAATAATTCCAAGATCATTCCAAGTGATAATTTTAAGTGCCAGCTCATTAAAATCAGATTCTTTTTTTTTTTTTTTTTTTTTGAGACGGAGTCTCACTCTGTCGCCCAGGCTGGAGTGCAGTGGCCGGATCTCAGCTCACTGCAAGCTCCGCCTCCCGGGTTCACGCCATTCTCCTGCCTCAGCCTCCCGAGTAGCTGGGACTACAGGCGCCCGCCACCTCGCCCGGCTAGTTTTTTTGTGTGTGTGTATTTTTTAGTAGAGACGGGGTTTCACCGGGTTAGCCAGGATGGTCTCGATCTCCTGACCTCGTGATCCGCCCGTCTCGGCCTCCCAAAGTGCTGGGATTACAGGCTTGAGCCACTGCGCCCGGCCTAAAATCAGATTCTTATACCCTCATCACTCCCCACAAAAACCACACAACTCTCACAGCAAAAAGTCCTAAATGGGGGCGGGGTGCAGTGGTTCAGCCCTGTAATCCCAGCACTTTGGGAGGCTGAGGTGGGAGGATCATTTGAGGCCAGGAGGGCGACACCAGCTTGGGCAACATGGCAAAACCTTGTCTCTGCAAAAAAAAAAAAAAAAAAAAATTAGCCAGGCATGGTGGCACATGACTGTAATCTCAGCTACTCGGGAGGCTGAGGTGGGAGGATTGCTTGAGCCTGAGATGTTGAGGCTGCAGTGAGCCGCGATGGTGCCACTGCACTCCAGCCTGGGCGACAGAGAGAGACCCTGTCTCAAAAAACGAAATAAAACAAAAAAGTCCTAAATGGTCCCTACAATACTAAAGGGCTAGAGAGCATATTTGTTCTGTGTTAAAAAAAAATTCTTATCTCTCAGCATAGAGGAGAGATAGCAGATATTTTTCAGTCAGGCTGCTGATTCTTTTTAATCAAAAGGAAATTAAAAAAACGGGATGATATACATTTCTTATGGGGGAGAGCGGGAGTCTTATTCCTTGCCTGTCTCAAAATAGCCTGACGGAACACAGTATTTGCATTATACTCAGGGTCAGCTGCTCTGGGGACTACGGCCCAGCCCTGCCTGGAGAAAGGAGCGAGGGGCTGAGCTTTTAGATTTACTGCATTAATGCTTCTCTAGTTTCCGTGGAGTAGCCACTGGAGAGAGGCTTGGCTGCGGATGTAGTGAAAGAAACATGCAGAAATGCAGTAACAATAACTAAATATAACTCACATCTGAAATGCCTTTCACCACACCAGAGTGCTTTCCAAATATATTATCTTATTAAATCCATACAAGAGCTGAGGGAGGTAGGGTCCTCTCCTGCCCCGTCTTATGGGGGGAACGAATTTGCAGAGCCCAGGTCTTGCGAGGACATGTTCTTTCATTGCACCTGTGGTCTTCTGCGTGGGCTTCCCAGAGGATCCAGATTCTACGGAGATGCCCTGGGGGCAGACAGTGGAGATGGGGCTATGTTCATTAAGGCAATGCCAGCTGCTGTAACAAACTGACCCACAAGTATCCATGAGTTAATGCAGCATCCATTTATGTCTCACTATGCGGACTCCAAAATGGGTGCTCCTGTTTCACAGGTAGCCTTCCACAGGGTCATTTAGGGATCCCAGCCCCTTCCAGTTTGCTCTGCTCACCCCTCAGCCTTTGCATCCTCTGTATTTAGCCTGCAGATGGGAAAGGGTTTTTATGAACCAGGCCTGGAAATGCCTCCCCGGCCCCTGCCCTCATTTCCATCCACTATCCATTGGGTAGTGCTCAGTCACGTGGCTACATTTATCTGCAAAGGAGGCTGGGAAATGCAGCCCAGCTCTATTGCTGGAGAAAGAGGACTGGGTGTGGTGAAGAGCCAGCCATCCTGCTTCGTGGGATCTTCCACTCTTTTTAAAAAAATTGTTTTTAAGAGATGACGTCTTGCTCTGTCACCCAGGCTGGAGTGCAGTGGCACAATCAGAGCTTACTGCAGCCTCAAACTCCTGGACTCAAATGATTCCCCTGCCTCAGCCTCTCAAGTAGCTGGGACTACAGGTGGGCACCACCACACCAGGCTAAGTTTAAAATATTTTTGTAGAGATGGGGTCTTGCTGTGTTGCCTGGGATGCTCTGAAACTTCTGACCTCAAGCAATCCTCCTACCTCAGCCTTCCAAAATGCTGGGATTATGGGTGTGAGCCACTATGCCCAGCCTCCACTTCTACTTCCTGTTCCAAGTAGGGCAGCTCTGATTTTATGCATTTCATATATTGCATTCTGCATAAAATTTAGTTCGAATAAAGGGCATCCCAGGACTTTATGAAAAATGTGTCAAGGCTCTAGATCAGTGCCCCTCAGACAAGCTTGATCATCTAAATCAATCGGGGAGGTTGTGAAAAACAGATTCATGGACCACTCCCTTGGTAATTCTGATTCTGCAAATACAAGGTCCTTTGTGTGTCCAGCTGGCATCTATACCAAGATTCTTCACTTGCCTTTGCAAATTAATGAATAGTTTGGTGAAGGATGGAGATAGCAGATGATCACGGGGTGTCAAAGATAGAGATAGCAAGAAGCATTAGTGAGGATGTGAAGGAACAACTCTTGTACAACCACGTATCCAGTAAAGTTGAAGATACACACAGTCTATGATCCAGCAACTCCACTCTGAGTTTATGTTTGGAAGAACTCTTACACATGTGCACCCATAGACACATACAGCAAAGCATCATTGTTGAGATTTCTGCTATGGTTTGAATGTGTGTGTCCCCTCCAAAATTCATGTTGAAACTCAATCCCCAATGCAACCATGTTAAGAGATGGTGCTTTTAGGAGGTGATTAGGCCATGAGGCTGTGTCCTCATTAATGGGATAGCGCCCTACAGAGGAGCTGGAAGGAACTAGGTAAGCCCTTTTGCCCTTTCACCTTCTTCCATGTGAGGATGCAGCAACAACGCATCATCCTGCAAGCAGAAACTAGGCCCTCACCAGACACCAAACTTGCCAGTACCATGTACTTGGATTTCCCAGCCTCCCGAACTGTGAGAAATAAATTCCCATTGTTTGCAAATTACTTGATCTCAGGTGTTTTGTTATAGCAGCACAAACAGACTGAGACTATTGCCAAAACCTGGACATGCCCCAAATGTCCATTGACAGTAGATGGGATAAGTGGCTGCAGGTTCGTACAGTGGAGCACAATAAAGCAATGAAAGCCAATAAGCTGCAGCTCCAGCAAGAGCATGTTCAAATTTCACAGATATTTTGATGACTACAAAGAAGGAAGAGAAAACGCATTGATGAGCAGGAGTCCATTTACATCAAGTTGTAAATTAGGCAAAAATGAAACTAAATAGTTTAGAGATATAAACATAGATGGCAAAACAATTCGAAATAAATATCTGAAGAATCGGGATGGGGCAATACCTCTGGGAGAGACACACAAGAGATCCCTGAGTGGTGGCTGTGTTCTATCCTCCTGTCCCTTCCCCTCTCCTCCCGTCTCCTTTCCTCTCCTTCCCTTTCCTTTCATCTTCCCTGACATAGGTGAGGGTATCCTTGGATCTAGGGGCCTTCAAGATGAAGTTTGCTATCTTGAGCACCACACCCATTATCCAGTGATGGCCTCACTTCCCTATACCTGACCAAAGGAACTCTCTGCAAATATTTTTAGAACAGCAGAGGTCATTTAAATATTCCAAACACAGAATTTCCCAAGGACTCCCAGGGGACTGTTACATGAAAGCAGGATTCTGTGGTCAAATGTGTTTTGGAAATACCTAGTTATTCACAATTTAAAAGATGCCTGACTGCAGGACTTCTCAGAGCTTTTAATGTCTAAGAAAATCCAAAGGAGGACTAGAAATGCAGAAGTTCCCAAACTAACCACAGAGTTTCTGGTGAGATTGGTGTTCCCCAGAACAAAGTTTGGGGAAATTCCACTGTGGCTGGAATTTCAGATTGACAGCATAGGAAACAACACTCCTGCTTTCATTGAGTCCACTAAAGAACTGTTTCTGGCCAGGTGCGGTGGCTCATGCCAGCACTTTGGGAGGTCAAGGTGGGCAGATTACCTGAGGTCAGGAGTTCAAGACCAACATGGTGAATGAAACCCCATCTCTACTAAAAATCCAAAATTAGCCAGGCATGGTGGTGCATGCCTGTGGTCCTAGCTACTCGGGAGGCTGAGGCAGGAGAATTGCTTGAACCTGGGATTCAGAGGTTGCAGTGAGCCAAGATCATGGCACTGCACTCCAGCCTGGGGAACAAGAGCGAAACTACATCTCAAAAAAAAAAAAAAAGAAATGTTCTGTTGAGGGAAGATGAGCCAGGCAGTACCCTGGTCTCTGTTTGCCTCGCTCTACCCAGCAGCAAAATGGGTGCAGAGTCATTAAGACCAAGGCTGTCAAGAGAGTCGATTACAGTTTGTTACGTGATCCAGGAAGGAGACGTTATTATTATCATCAAGGATATATAATAGTGGGCAGCTTCATAGCATCATATAATTTCAGGATGACAAGAAAAGCTTCCCATTAGATCATCTAATTGTTTCCTTTGGTTGGAACAGGAAGGTTCTAGCCTATCTAATCACACCCTTGGCTTTGCGGGCACACCTTCCTCCAAGGAGCTCAAAGGGTTTCACTCTTTTTAGGGTCCAAAGTCTGGAGGGGATAGAAAAGGGGAAGGGTAGTTTCCTCAATTGCAAAACATATTCATTCCTTTAGGTTACAAGAGAAGCATCAGTCTAAGATGCTAAATGGTAGCCCTACTGGTCTAATAGTTACTAGAACCCCACAGTGGAAATTACTCCAACAATTCTCAGAATTGGATGGGTTTGGATGGCCCTGTAAGAGGTCATTTAAGTGACTTAGCCTCCAGGCACAGCCATGCCCACACCACCAAAGACTGATGCCTGGCCTACATTCTGCCCATAGCTCAAGCTATACCAGTTGCTGCTCCTTTGATGATACACAGAGGCTGTATTTTAAAATTCTCACCTACTTGATTTGGAATCACAAAGGTATTAATAGGAATGTCAATCAGTGAACAAGAGCCAGTTACAGACACTCTCTTTAACTGCTGCTGCATACTTTCTATTGAAAACCGGTACAGTGTGGCATCAAATGGGCTCCAGCATTTGCCAGCTTGCAATATAGGGCAAGTTATATAACCTTTGTGAGCCTTGGGGTCTGCTCTGTGAAATGGGCAGGAATAGTACCTACCTCACAGTCAACGTGAGGATTCAGTGTAACGGCATGGCGCCACAGGAAGTGTCCAGTAATGGCAGTAACCACCGCAGGCCTTGAAGATGAAGCCTGGGCATGAGACTTTGTGCTGGAAAGACCTTTGTGATAAAGCTGAAGGTCCTTCGGGGAGACCATTGGTGTTCAATTTAAGGGAGAGGTTAGGTTCACATGTCAGCATGTAAGGTAAAAGTGGATGGAGTCAGGTTACCCTTGAAAATTCTCTGCCCATTAAGTAGGATATATATGGCATTGCACACAGAACATTCAGGTTGGAGAACCACTGAGTCGGACCATAGGAGAGAGTAAAAAGAATGTTTATCTTCAGCTGCCTGGGCATTGAAATCATTCTGTTTCTAAGAAAGTGGGTCTCAATTGGGGGTGGTTTTGTCCTCGCAGTGGACATTTGGCAATGTCCAGGGAAGGACACTATCATGAACTGCTGGTGGGAATGCAAACCTTCCAACCAGCTGTTCTGCAGAGCATTTTGGCAATAAGTAGCAATGACCTTAAAAAAAAATACATGTCCTTTGACCAGCAATTCCACTTCTAGGAATTCATCCCAAGGAAATAAGAAAGTGTTCAACATCTTACTTAGCTATAAAGACACCACAGTTTTGGCAAGAACAGCAAAAGATGGGGAGCAACTTAAATTCTTGACAATTAGGAACTGATTGAGAAGTCTGTGCTGGTGCCATGTCACACAGCCATTGGGAACGATGCAAAAGTATGCGTGCATTGACATAGAAAGGCGTTTTTGATGTACTGTAGAGAAAACAAGCAGATGACAACAAAGCTTTGTAAAACATTTTAAAAGTGTATATGTGTACATATGTATAGAAGGAAGGCTGATGGCCGATAAACACATGAAAAGATGCTCAGCTTCACAGTAATCAGGGAAATACAGAGTAAAATAATGCACCATGCTCACCCACGAAATTGGCCACACGCACAGAATGAAAGATTGATCATTTCCACTGTTGGCAATAGCACAGGGATCAGATCTTCTCATGGACTGCTAGTAGAAGTATAATCTGGTACAGCTTTTTTGGAGAGGAATTTGACAATTATTTATTTATTTATTTATTTATTTATTTATTTATTTATTTATTTTTGAGACGGAGTTTCGCTCTTGTTGCCCAGGCTGGAGGGCAATGGCATGATCTCGGCTCACCACAACCTCTGCTTCCTGGGTTCAAGTGATTCTCCTGCCTCAGCCTCCCAAGTAGCTGGGATTACAGGCCTGCACCACCACGCCCAGCTAATTTTGTATTTTTAGTAGAGATGGGGTTTCTCCATGTTGGTCAGGCTGGTCTTGAACTCCCAACCTCAGGTCATCTGCCCACGTTGGCCTCCCAAAGTCTTGGGATTATGGACGTGAGCCATCACTCCTGGCTGAAAATTTTTTATTTGTAAGAGAAGGGTCTTACTCTGTCACCCAAGCAGGAGTGCAGTGGAACCATCATGGCTCACTGCTGCCTTGAACTCCTGGCTTAAGTGATCCTCCTACCCAGCCTCACGAATAGCTAGGACTACAGGTGTGCATCACCATGCCCAGCTAATTTTATTATTTTTAATCTTTTGGTAGAGATGGGGTCTCCCTCTGTTGCCCAGGCTGGTTTCAAACTCCTGGCCTCAAGCAATCCTCCTGCCTCAGCCTCCCAAAGTGCTGGGGTTACAGGCGTGAGCAACTCTGCGAAGCCTGGAATTTGACAGTTCTATCAAAATTTAAATTTCATATTACAGTGGCTCGAGAATTTCACTTCTATCAATCTATCCCACAAAAGTACTTGCACAGTGGACAAAGATGTATGCTTTGTATTAGTGATAAATTGGAAATTACCTAAATACCCATCAGTAAAGGAGTGGGCTGACCAATTGCAATTTGTTGATGTAGTGGAATGTTACCCAGTTATCAAAGAAAATAAGGAAGATTTAAATGAGTTGATATGGACAGCACTCTAGGATAGGTAAAAAAAAAAAAAAAAAAAAAGCAAATCACAGAAACATACATATTGCATGATCTTGTCTATGGATTTTTTATTTTTTTATGGAGATAGAGTTTCACTCTTGTTGCCCAGGCTGGAGGGCAGTGATGTGATCTCGGCTCACAGCAACCTCCGCCTCCCGGGTTCAAGCAATTCTCCTGCCTCCGCCTCCTGTGTAGCTGGGATTACAGGCATGTGCCACCACACTGGGCTAATTTTTGTATTATTAGTAGAGACGGGGTTTCACCATGTTGGCCAGACTGGTCTCGAGCTCCTGACCTCAGGTGATCCACCCACCTCAGCCTCCCAAAGTGCTGGGATTACAGGCATGAGCCACCATGGCTGGCCTTTTTTATTTTTCATACTTCATATATAGCTGTATACACATACAGGTCTAGCAATGTATGTGTTACCGAAACATGAGGGGTTCGGTTTAAGCCCTGTTGTTTGCTGCACAGAAAGCTGATCACTGAGACAATGAGTATTGCCAAGGAAGAAGCCTTTAATTGGGTGTTGCAGCTGAGGAGATGGGAGCTTAATCTCAAATCCACCTCCTTGACCAACTAAAATCAGGGGTTTATATAGCAGGGAAGAAATGTAACGATGTGTGGGAAAATAGGTATTAGGGAGAGGTAAGGAAGAGGAGGTCAACAGGAAGCAGGTGGTCAGTTAGGCCATCATGACTTGTGAGGGGACTGACATCTCACTGTCCAAACGCAGTGACCTGGTAAGTTTCAGCTCCTTGATATACTATTTGGGAGGCCTGATGGTTGGTTTCCGGAGAAAGGAACTCGGATAAGACAATTGTAACTTTCTCAAGTTTTAAGGCTAGGAGGATCAGTTTCTATGTTTATTCAAAGGAGCCATAAACATCAGTTCTATGGGACAATTGGGTGAGTTTCATATGGACCAAGTTCTGACAGACTCACACTAAACAGTTAATAGTGGTTATCTCTGTGAAGGATTGGAGGAAAAAAATAAGCACATTCTCTCTTATATTCCACATCTTTTTAAATAGGTTTGCATGCATGAATGTAATACTTGGCTGATTTTTCTTTTTTTTTTTTTAAAGCAAACAAAAAGAACTGTGGAAAGATGTGAACACAGAGTCTTTCTGGGCAGAGGGGTTATGGGTGATTTTTTTAGTTTCTTGTGGCTCGTCAGAATTTTTCTGCTTTTTCTACAATGAACATGTGTTAACTGTGCTATTTTAAAACATTTTTAATTGTAAGAGGAATAATAGTAACAGAAACATGTACAAAGGCATTTAAATAGAGACAGCTAAGCAAAGTATAGAACATTGCTCTCTACCTTTAAGAGTGCTGTGATCTAATGGGGTTCTCTCTCTCCATCTCTCTTGTCCCTTACACACACCTACACATACACACTCTACAAGACAGGACATAGGCAGTAAGTGTTTCTGGAGGTCAAAGGATGAAGGGAGCTGTGTACAATGGGCAGCGGGGAAGGGGGACCGTGTCCTAGGGGCTGCGCTAGTTAACACTGCCTTGTAGAAACAGGCAGGCTTTAATAGACAGAAACCCTCCAGCAATTGAAATGCTATTATCTGTGCTGGTGGCATCCTGCTCTGGGGATTAATGACCCTTGTTGTCAATTAATTCTTCTTGGATTCCAAGCTAGATATTGGCTTTCACGACTTAAGTGGCTTTCTATCATGTTTATCCTTCGTGGACACAGAAACCTTTCTGTACATCTCAACAGAAAAAATAAGCTGTGCACCTCACCCATCTCCCAGATTAAGACCACAAACGAAGGTGAAGACACTCTCTCTGATGTGAAAACACAGTTCCATCCACCCCTACCACCACTGGCTAGTCCTTGATAGTAGAGAAATGAACTCCGGTGATGGTTTCGTGGGTGTACACTTATCCCCAAATTCATCGAGATGTATACATCAAATGGGTACAGCTGTTTATATGTCAATCACCCCTCAATAAACTGGTTAGGAAAGAAAAGAGACTGGGCACAGTGGTTCACACCTGTAATCCCAGCACTTTGGGAGGCCGAGGCGGGTGGATTACCTGAGGTCAAGTGTTCGAGACCAGCCTGGCGAACATGATGAAACCCTGTCTCTACTAAAAATACAAATTTACACGGGTGTGGTAGTGCATGCCTGTAATTCCAGCTACTCGGGAGGCTGAGGTAGGAGAATCGCTTGAACTTGGAGGCAGAGGTTGCAGTGAGCCGAGATCATACTATTGCACTCCAGCCTGGGCAAAAAGAGCGAAACTCCATCTCAAACAAACAAACTAAAAACGAAAAAGAGAGAGAGAAAGAGGAAGGAAGGAAGGGAGGGAGGGAGGCAGGGAGAGAGAGCTTTTTGCTCTTTGAATCCCTCTCTTCTCTAGGTTTGCGTGTTTGCTATCCGATGTGTGTCTTTATCATGGGCAAACTGTATCACCTCATTCCATCCTTAAATAAACTCCAGGAGGTGGCTATGTATTGTCACCATTACACAGATGGGAAAACCGAGGCTCTGTTGACCGGAGAGATTGAGTTCAAGGCCGGGAATAGTTTACTGTGTCTGCCTCATCACAGCTTTGAACTGATGAGGTCAAGGATTTGGGTGATGTTCTCTCTGAGCTGATGAGCTTCTGAGTCTCTCTGTGATAACTACATCCCGCCCCACCTAACCTAGGGCAGACACAATGGCTTTCTGTCTCTGCAGATCAGATCAGAACGTGTCTATACTGGCACACTTCCTGCCTCCCTCTTGCCACCCTGAACAGGGGCTGAGCTTGAATATAGGCTCTGGAATCAAGAATAGAATGCATTGAAGAGTACTGCCTCTGGGCTCACAGGCAGGTGCAGGAGACAGACCCTCCAACATACAAGTTCAGTACAGCACGGGAAGTGCTATAGTAGAGAAGACGTGGCCAGGAGTTGGAAGAGGTGGAGAGAAGCTTCCTGAGGAGATGATGTGCAAGCTGAATCCTGAGAAACAGAGTTTCACTGGCCAGATGGCCGGGTGCGGTGGCTCATGCCTGTAATCCCAGCACTTTGAATCACTTGTGGTAGGTCGATCACTTGAGGTCAGGAGTTTGAGACCAGCCTGGCCAACACAGTGAAACCCTATCGCTACTAAAAGCACAAAAAAGAGCTGGGCATGGTGGTGCGCTCCTGTAATCCCAGCTACTTGGGAGGCTGAGGCAGGAGAATTGCTTGAACCCAGGAGGCAGAGGTTGCAGTGAGCTGAGATCGCGTCACTGTACTCCAGCCTGGGTGACAGAGCAAGACTCCATCCCACCCCCCGTCAATCCCCCAGAAAAAAAAAAAAGCTCACCGGCCAGGAAAGGAGGAAGAAAGGGGATACCAGAAAGATGGAACAAAAGAGCAAAACAGGGCATCATCCTGGGTGTTTATGTGCTGGCCACAGAGCTATTTGTCTTGGATCTTCTTGTGTGGCAGTCACCCAGTCCTATAAGGCAGGCACCAGTTTATCTTCCTTTAAAGCAACTTGGCCAGGGATGGGTAGCTCTTAGGGTAAAGGCTAGCAATTGGACCCAGGTCTGTCCGGCTTGAGAGTGAGGGGCGTGACTCTTGCACACTTCCACCTTCCACTGAGCGGTGGTTCTCAACTAAGGGTGATTTGGCCCCCAAGGGACATGTGGCAATGTCTGGAATTTTTTTTTTTTTTTGGTTGTTACAACATGAGTGGGGGCAGGGCACAGTGGCTCACACCTGTAATCCCAGCACTCTGGGAGGCTGAGGTGGATGGATCACCTGAGGTCAGGAGTTCAAGACCAGCCTGGCCAACATGGCAAAAATCTATCTCTACTAAAAATAATAATAATAATAAAATAGCTGGGCATGGTGGCACGTGTCTGTAGTCCCAGCTACTTGGGAGACTGAGACAGAAGGATTGCTTGAACCTGGGAGGGGGAGGTTGCAGTGAGCCGAGATAGAGCCACTGCACTCCAGCCTGGGTGACAGTGTGAGCCTCCATCCCACCACCCTCCCACAAAAAAAAAAAAAAAATAGTGGGGAGGGGGATGCTACTGGCATTTAGTGGGTGGAGGCCAGGGATGCTGCTCAACATGCTGCAATGCACAGGGCACCCTCCCCACTGCAAAAAATGAGCCATTCCCAAATGTCAGCAGTGCCGAGGCTGAGAAGCTACAGCGCTGGAGATCCGCTAAAGGCCCTACGCTGGGCACTTTATGGGACACCAGGAAGGACGATACAGGAAATGAGCTATGGAGACAGGGCCACGTAAGGTCAAAGTGAGCCTTGGGCTTAGCTTGGCCCCGGCCTGAAGACTTGAAGGGTTTTGGGCAGGGCAGATCTGTACCTTAGGACCAGCGCTGTGGCGCTGTAGGGAGCATGTCTCGGAGGAGGTCAGCACCGTCCTCCAAGTGTCCAGGTGAGACTCTTAAGCGGGCAGATGCAGAGGCAAAAGAGCGGAGGGGAAGGAGAAGCAGCTCCTCTGAGCAGCCGATGGGTCGGGAGTGGCGTGTCCCACTATGAAGGATGGTACATTAAACCCTCTAAATGAGAGTAGCGACCTGATTAGAGATGGAAGTGACGGGCTCCCATTGGGATGCACGCAGATTAGCACGGTTATTCAAGCAGCCTCAGCGCGCTGCGGAGGAAGCCAGGCAGCCCGAGGGCTACCTGGCCTGCGGGTGCTGATGTTCCCTGAGCCTCCCCTTAGTCTCCGCGGGGTTCCCCCATCCCTTCACCCCCAATCCCGCAGGCCCCCATTCATGTGTCCTGCTCTTCTTCGAATCCCTTCCACTTGGTCAATATCCTCCTGCAGAGTGAGGCTGGGGATGAGGCTGGGGATGGGGCTGGGGAAGCCGACTCAGACCCAGCCCTCCCGCAGGTGAAAGTTCCTCTCTGGTCCCGTGCCCCCAGCACTGCTGCGCTTTTCTCCACTGCCGGCCCTGCAGGAGGGGTTCTTGCAGTAAGGGTTCTCGCAGGGACCAACTTCTGCGGGAGCGGGTGGAATTCCTTTGTGCTGAGGATCCAGATGGAGTTGTTTAGGCTGAGCTGAATCTTTTTACTTAATTCTGAAGACAAGAGGCTCTGGAAATGGACCCCTGAGGATTCTCCAACCCAGGTTAGGCCACTGGTTGATTCATTCCAAAAAGCGAAAGTAGGTGGGGTGCGGTGGTTCACGCCTGTAATCCTGGTACTTCGGGAGACTGAGCCAGGAGGATCTCTTGAGGCTGGGAGCTCAAGACCAGCCTGGGCAACACAGCAAGACCTTGTCTCTACAAAAATTAAAAAAAAAAAAAATAGCTAAGCATGGTGGTGTGTGCCTGTAGTGCTAGCTAGTCAGGAGGCTGAGGCAGGAGGATCACTTGAGCCCAGGAGTTCAAGCTTAATAGTGAGCCATGATTGTGCCACTGCACTCCAGCCTGGGTGACAGTGCAAGACCCTGCCTCAATTAAAAAAAAAAAAAAAAAAAAAAAGCCTGTGAGGCCTGAAACATGCTGTAAATACAGATGAAGCTTCATTCACTTGCCCGCTGCTCACCTCCTGCTGTGCGGCCTCGTTCCTAACAGGCCACCAATACCAGTCCATGGCTGGGAGCCTGGGGACCCCTGCTATAGATTTCTGAATTCTGGACTCTCGCGTGAATGGCATCATACCATATGTGGTCTTTTCTGACCAATTTCTTTCATTTAACATAATGTTTTTGAGGTTCATTCATGTTGTAGCAAGTGTCAGTACTTCCTTCTATGGCCAAATAGCCTTCCACTGTGTGGATATATCACATTTTGTTTATACATTCATCTATTCATGGGCATTTGGGCTTTGTCCACCTTTTGGCTATTATGAATAATGCCACTATGAGCATTCGGGTACAAGTCTTTATGTGGACATACATTTTCGTTTCTCTTGGAGTATTTGTTGTTTTTATTGCTTTCTTTTATTCCTGGTCATGCTTTATTTATTTCGAGATTTCAAACAACATTAGAACATGAAATGGTTAACGGTTATACACAGAGAAGGCACGAGTTTAACTAAGCCTTAAGAAATACTGCTCTGTGTGATAAAGTACCTTGATAAAGTGGACAGGAGCCCTCCTGAATGGCAATGATCATGGCTGATATTTCTTTTGGATCTATAGCAATTGCTCAGTGAGTGCTGGCTGAGTGACCTGATGCCTAAATCAATTCAGATTCTACAAATGTTTACTGAGCTGAGTCTTTTCCCCATGCCTGGGCACATTTATCCTGCAAGGCATAGAAGAGTGTGTGGCGCAAATATTCATTCCCATTTTACAGATGGGGAAACTGAGTGAGGAGCGAAGGCCACAGCCCTGTGGCTTTGAGGAGTATTGGAAAACTGAACCATGAGAAGTCATCAGTGCTAGAGGTATAGCAGTGCACTTTTTATTCCGTTGACTTCCCCATGGAAATTGGAAGCCGGGGGGCTCTGCTTTAAGCAGGAAAATCTGGGTTGTCCCAACGGATACACGATCTGGTGTCACTCATTTTACAAAAGGTTCTTTATTGCACAAAAGAACTGAAGACCATGGTCCTTGCTGGGTTCCCGGGAGGCCGGTGCTTTTCGGTGCTGCTGGCTGCAGAGTGCATCACTTCACACGCCAGCTGGGCTTCTGGCGGAGTTGTAAGTCAAAGTTGTGTAAGTTAGATCATATTTTAGGGAACAGATAAAAGAATAAGACTCTGAGTCTTTGAGAAGGATCTGTGTGTGTGGCGATAATCAGAACCAGATTTATGACTCCTGTAAAGGCGAAAATCAGAGATAAATGTCAACAACGCCAGGAATCCTGTGATAATTAATTAAGAGCCTATGTGTGCAATAGGCACTGTCCTAGCTTTCAATATTTTTTTTTCATTTAAATCTTGCACAAGCAGAAACAATGACAACAAAAATTGTGTTTGAGGTAGGTGTTATTGATCGCCAGCTTAAGAGTTGGGGAAACTGAGGCTGGCGGATATTAAGTAACTTGCCCAAGGTCACAAGAACTAAGAGGTAGCGTTCGAATTCCAGCCAGACCCATACTTGTTTTTTTTGCTTGTTTTTTGTTTTGTTTTGCTTGGAAGCACTGGTTCTTTCCAGGAGACAGTGCATGGTTATGTGTCAACTCAGAGGTCAAACTGCTTGGCTGGAGCCCTAGCTTCATCCCTTACTCTCTGTGCATCTGTTTCCTGGGTTGTAAAATGAGCTGCAAAAGACCGACCCTAAAACATGGCTGTGAAGTTCAAATTGTTTAAAGAGCCTGGCACACAGCAAGCGCTTAATAAATGCTAGCATGCTGAACTGCTCCTATAATGGAAAGATCCTTTCATTAAATGAGTTGAATAAATTGAACTTCACAGCCATGTTTTAAGGTAGGGCTTTCGCAGCTCATTTTACAGCATTTATCAAGCACCTACAGTTCACAGCACAGCCCAATACCCCAACAGCATCCTACGCTAGGATAATAACCAGATCATCCCATTCCGTAGTCACTTACTCACTGTGGGACTTTAGCAAACTGCTTAACCTCTCTGAGCCGCAGTTTTGGTAAAAAGAGGCAATAGCACTCATTCCCAAAAGGGCCTTGGTGATGATTCAGTGAGCTACACAATGTAAAGTGACTTAAATTAGGAATCACTCAGATGGCAGTCCTTATTATTATTATCATTATTATTGTTATTTGAGATGGGATCTTGCTGTGTCATCCAGGCTGGAGTGCAGTTGTGCAATGATGGCTCACTGCAACCTTAAACTCCTGGGCTCAAGTCATCCTCCCACCTTGGCCTCCCAAGTAGCTGGGACTATAGGCATGCACTGTCAAACCCAGCTAATTAAAAAAAAATTTTTTTTATAGAGATGGGGTCTTGCTATATTGCACAGGCTGGTCTTGAACTCCTGGGTTCAAGTGATCTTCCCACCTCGGCCTCCCAAAGCTCTGAGATTTCAAGGGTGAACCACAGTGCCCGGCCAGCCCTTGTTATGATTATGTGCTGGGAACTTTACACATGCCCTTTCCAGTGAATCTCACCACAATCTACGTTTTAGTTTTAAGAGAAGGAGGCTGAGGTCAGAGAGGTCAATAACGCTCCAGGTGCCACCAGCGGTCTGGGGTGGAGCAGGGCTTTGTGCTCAGGCCCATTAGGTGTTGAACATGCCCTGAAGGTTACCTATAGAACAGCCATTCCTGGCCAGGCGCGGTGGCTCATACCTGTAATCCCAGCACTTTGGGAGGCCGAGGCAGATGGATCACGAGGTCAGGAGATTGAGACCATCCTGGCTAACATGGTGAAACCCCGTCTCTACTAAAAATACAAAAAATTAGCTGGGCATGGTGGTGCGTGCCTGTAGTCCCGGCTACATGGGAGGCTGAGGCAAATATAAAAGATTAGCTGGGTGTGGTGGTGCACGCCTGTAGTCCCAGCTACTCAGGAGGCTGAGACAGGAGAATTGCGTGAACCCGGGAGGCAGAGTTTGCAGTGAGCCAAGATCACGCCACTGCACTCCAGCCTGGGTGACAGAGCGAGACTCCGTCTCAAAAACAACAACAACAAACTCAAAACAAAACAGAACAACCATTCCTCTCTACCCTGGCCCCTGATTTTATTTGGGTGTACACCACCCCATGTATAGAGAATGAGACTTATCCCTACTCCCAGAGGAATATGTGAATGTGGGTGTTCTGGGAATGAGATTCCAAGAGGACAATAGACGTGCAAGAAATTTACTGAGATGCCTGTGATAAGGATAAGGATGAGAGAGAGAGAGAGGATAAGGATAAGAGAGAGAGAGAGAGAGAGAGCAGGAGTGGTCGGGGAAAATATTCAGGGTGTGATGTGGGTCTGACATTTGGGAAAGGAGAGGGGGAAGGAAGGAGAACTGGGTTGGAAGAGGTTCAGGCTGCAGCCCAGCTCTGAGAAAGTCTCAGCCAGGCTGATGGGGAGTTAGAGTCCCCCACTGGACAGAAGTGCCCAGTTCTAGGCATGGTGGCTCACGCCTATAATCCCAGTACTTTGGGAGGCCAAGGCGGGTGAATCACTTGAGGCCAGGAGTTTGCAACCAGCCTGGCCAACATGGTGAAACCCTGTCTCTACTGAAACTACAAAAATTAGCCGGGTATATTGGCACATGCCTGTAGCCTCAGCTACTTGGGAGGCTGAGAGAGGAGAATTGCTTGAACCCGGGAGGCAGAGGTTGCAGTGAGCCTAGATCGCACCACTGCACTCCAGCCTGAGTGACAGAGTGAGACTCTGTCTCAAAAAAAATAAATAAATAAAATAAAAAATAAAAAACGAAAAGAAAAAGAAGTGCCAGCTCTAGAAGCCCCACTATACAGTTCCTGTCTGGCAGCAGCCCGGGGAGAGCAGAGTCTCTGTATGAAGCAGACCCGATGGTGCAGCGCCCACAGGCTGTCAGATAACTACCCTCCCCATGGCAGGTTCTCTTGAAGGGAGATCTGAGTGGTGCAGCTCCATGGCCACCACAGGTACATGTCATTAGGCAAGTCAATCAAAGCAATTTCACTGCCCTTGATAGCATCTGGTTTGGGCAGAAGTAGATGTTGCACCTGGACCAATGAGACATATGGGAAGTCTACTGAGGGGTTTGTGGGAAATGTGTTTTTCTTCTACCTTTCACCTCTCAATGCAGCTGTATGATGATGTGGTGTCTGGAGCTGTGGCAGCCACCTTGAGATCATGAAGTGACAAGCATGAAGGCAAAAGCCAATATGCTCAAGTTAGAGTAGGGAGATGGAAAGAACATGGAGCTTTGATGACATCAGTGTGTCCCTGAATTAACCACCCTGGAATATCCTCCCTCAAGAAACTTGTCATGTGAGATCACAGGTCTCTTATTGCTTAAATTATCTATTGCTATGTAATAAATTACCCCCAAACTTAACAGCTTCCTAACGACAAACATCTATGTCTTAAACACAGTTTCCAAGAACCAGGAATCCAGAAGCAGCTTAGCTGGAAGGTTCTGGCTCAAGGTCTTTCATGAGGTTGTAGTCAAGATGCTAGGCAGGGTGGCAGGTATCCAAAGGCCTGACTGGGGCTGGCAGATCCTTTCCCAAGATAGCGCACTCACGTGGCTGTTGGTTGGAGGCCATAGAGCAGCTCACCATGTGGACCTCTCCATAGAGCAGCTTGAGTATCCTTACAACATGGCAGCTGGCTTTTTCCAGAATGAAAGTGATTCGAAAGAGAGAGAAAGAAAGAGGCTACATGCTCTATATGACCTAGTCTCTGAAATCACACACTGTCTCTTCTATCTTATTCTGTTTGTTAGCAGCAAGTCACATAGCTCAGGGGGAGAGAGATCGAGCTCCACTTTTTAAAGGGAAGCATATTGGCCTAGTGTGGTGGCTCAGACCTCTAATCCCAGCACTTTAGGAGGTCACAGGGAGAGAATCACTTGAGCCCAGGTGTTTAGGACAAGTCTGGACAACACAGTGAGACTCTGCTTCTACAAAAAAAATATAAAAATTAGCCAGGCGTGGTGGCAGGCACCTATAGTTCCAGCTACGCACCTGTAGTCCTCAGTCCCATGCTGAGGCAGGAGGATCGCTTGAGCCCAAGAGTTCTAGACCAGTCTGGTCAATATAATGAGATCCCACCTCTACAAATATATTTAAAAATTTAGCCAAGTGGGGTGGCACGCACCTGTAGTCCCAGCTACTCAGGAGGCTGAGGTAGGAGGATCCCTTAAGTCCAGGAGTTCAAGGCTGCAGTGAGCTATGATTGCACCACTGCCTGGGCAATAGAGTGAGACTCTCTCAGAAAATAAAATAAAACAAAGGGAGCTGTATCTATGAATTTTTGGATTTAAAACCTCCATAGCTACTTTCAGCTGTGCCCTCTTTATTTACAGAGATCCCCAAAGCGATATTCTTTACATCACACATCACTGCCAGGCCGGGCAGGGGAAATTGTGTGCTCAGGAGATTACAACAGACCCAATAATCCTCAGAAGACTTTCTCAACTGAGAAATCCTCCAGTTCCAACAGATTCTTGCAGAATAAGTCTGCTTAAAGGTACATATGCCTGTATAAACATGCCCTACCTAAAAATAAACTTAGATGTAATCATCCATTAGGAAATACCAAAAATACACAAAAAGGGATAAAGAATAATTTAAAAACTCCCTTGACCCACCACCTCGCTTAAGAAATAAAATAATACCCATGTGATGGAAGCTCTAGATCTTCATATACTCTGATCATACTGTTCTTCTCACCCGCAGTGGGAACCACTACCCATATTGGGGTGTTTTTCATTGCCACAACTTTTTTTTTTTTTTTGGTCTTATTTTTTTGAGACAGAGTCTCTCTCTGTTGCCCAGGCTGGAGGGCAGTGGCGCCATCTCAGCTTACTGCAACCACTGCCTCCTGGGTTCAAGTAATTCTCCTGCCTCAGCCTTCTGAGTAGCTGGGATTACAGGTACCCGCCACCACCCCCAGTTAAGTTTTTGTATTTTTTTTAGTAGAGACAGTTTCACCATATTGGCCAGGCTGGTCTCAAACTCCTGACTTCAAGAGATCTGCCTCTCTTGGCCTGCCAAAGTGCTGGGATTACAGGCATGAGCCACTGCGCTTGGCCCCACTACTTTCTTTAACTGTGCCAGGTATAGACCTATGCAATATCTGGTATCATTTTGCATGTTTCTAAGCTTTGTGGAAATGGGGTCATACTGAATGTATTCTTCTGCCACTTGATTTTTTTCTCTAAACTATGTATGTAAGCTTCAACCATGCAAGGAGATGGAAAAATGGGAATCTCATACATTGCTGATGGGAGGGTAAAATGGTGCAGCTGCTTCAGAAAGCACTCTGGCAGTTTCTCAAAAAGTAACACGGAATTGCTGTATGATCTGTCCACTCCTAGGTATATACCTGAGAGAAATAAAACATATGTCCACATAAAAGCCTGCATGTGAATATTCCTAGCAGTGTTATTTATAATTTTTCTTTTCTTTAAATATCCTGCTGGATGCCAGAGTGTTATTTATAATAGTTAAACAAAAGCGGAAACAACCCAAATGTCCATCAATTGGTAAGTGGATAAACAAAATGTGGCATATCCATACAGTGGGATATTATTTGGCCAGAAATACTGATACATGCTACAACACGGATGAACCTTGGAATTGTGCTAAGCGAACAAAGCCAGGCACCAAAGACCACATAGTATACAATTCCGTTTATGTGAAATATCCAGAATAGGGCAAATCCATAAAGACAGAAAGTAGATGAGGGATTGCCTGGGGCTGGGGGTGGGGAGGATTGGAGACTGACTGCTCAGTGAGTACAAGGTTTATTTGGGGGATGGTGATAATATTCTGGAATTAGATCATGGAGATGGCTGCACAACTTTGTGAATATACTAAAAACCACGGCATTGTACACTTTTAAAAGTCAATTTTATGACATATACATTCTATCTCAATAAAAAAAGACTCAACTACGTATTCATCTGTTTTCACACTGCTAATACAGACATACCCAAGACCGGGTAATTTATAAAGAAAAAGAGGTTTAATGGACTCACAGTTCCACAAGGCTGAGGAATCACGGCAAAAGGTGAAGGAGAAGCAAAGACACGTCTTACGTGGTAGCAGGCAAGACAGCATGTGTAGGGGGACTCCCTTTTACAAAGCCGTCCAATCTCATGAGATTTATTTATTATCATGAGAACAGCATGGGAAAGACTCACCCCCATGATTCAATTACCTCCCACCAGGTCCCTCCCGTGACACGTGTGGATCATGGGAACTACAATTCAAGGTGAAATTTGAGCGGGGCCACAGCCAAACCATATCAACTGTGTTAACACAGAGGCTCGATCATTCATTTTCACTACTGTATAGTAATCCCTTAGTATGACTATTGTACATCTGTCCGTTCTCCCACTAATGGGCGTTAGTATTGTTTCTCACTTTGCTGCTATTCCAAGCAATGGTGCTGTGAACACTCCCGGCATATCTCTTTGTGCATGCAGGAGGGTTTCTTGAAGGTACATAGGAAGAAGGGTGGTTGCTGGACTGTAGCATTTATGCATCTTCAACTTCACACCCCCACTCTCTAAAACTCCTTCCTCAGTCTAGGGAGAGAAGAAAAGGAAGCGAGCTCTGCCTCCACCCTTGGCCCCTGCAAACCTCCCGAGGTCTCAGAAAATAGGGCAACTGAAATGGAAAACAAATAGCACAAATCAAATGGTGGGCTGTTTCCCCTGCCACCACCGTTCGGAGACCCGCTAGATGGGCAGCGGGGCCTCCCCCACCAGAAAATATTAACAGCATTTAATGAATATTCACAAGGATTCATTAAACATTTCCCGGTGCGGCTGAACAAAACAGTGTTCAAACCCCCAAGCCATTAACAAAAAAGGAAGAAGAAATATTACAGGGACGATATGCGCAAGCTAAAAACACCACAAGCAAGAAATCACTTTTATTTTATTTTATTTTTTCAACTCAACTTCATCTCTCTCATCTCACTGATGTTTAGAAGGGGCCCGGTGTCCTGAGTCTTTGTGAAGACTTGGAATAGGACAGTCCTGATTACTATGATTATATTTTTCTATTTCATATACACAGGAAGTTGTTTCATCACATCAATAATATTTATTTGTTTGTTTTTGAGAAAGAGTCTCACTCTGTCACCCAGGCTGGAGTCCAGTGGCGCAATCTTGGCTCACTGCAACCTCTGGTTCCCAGGTTCAAGCAATTCTCCTGCCTTAGCTTTCCGAGTAGCTGGGACTACAGGCACGTGGCACCAGGCCCAACTAATTTTTTGTACTTTTAGTACAGATGGGGTTTTGCCATGATGGCCAGGTGGGTCTCGAACTCCTGACCTTAAGTGATTCACCCGTCTCAGCCTCCCAAAGGGCTGGAATTACAGGTGTGAGCCGCCGTGCCCAGCCGACAATATTTAAATGAGACGTTTAAGTTGAAAAGAGCTTCTTGGCCGGGAATGGCGGCTCACGCCTGTAATCCCAGCCTTTTGGGAGGCCAAGGTAGGCAGATCACTTGAGGTCAGGAGTTCGACACCAGCCTGGCCAATATGGCAAAACCCCATCTTTACCAAAAAATACAAAAATTAGCCAGATGTGGTGGCACATGCCTGTAGACCCAGCTGCTTGGGAGGCTGAGGCAGGAGAATTGCTTGAACCCAGGTGGCAGAGGTTGCAGTGAACCGAGGTCACGCCACTGTACTCCAGCCTGATTGACAGAGCAAGACACTGTCTCAAAAAAAAAAAAAAAAAAAAAAAAGGAAAGGAAAGAAAAGAGCTTTTCTGTGGGTCACCTCATTGGATGCACATAGCTCCCTGGTTGGATGGTGCAAGTTCTCTTACCCTCATTTAACAGACAAGGAAACTGAGGCCTATGATCATTAGTGAACTCAACCAACATCACTGTACTGAGATGAGGCTATTATATCCTCAGTGCTTCGGCATCTTCCCAGGAGAGGTGACGGTGTGACCTCAACACCCGGATCCCATAGCAGACAGGCCCAAGCATAGAGGTCTTGGATGAGAGTGCTGCCTGGCAGAGTCACCCGCCCCCACTGCAGAGTGACTGGAAGAGCCAGTTAGACACTCTTTCTGGGGAGGCTAAGTCTATTGGATGTGAACATAGACAAGTTGGGAGCTTGGACAAACGCTGAAAGACAAACAGAGGGAAAAGGCAGGGAAGCAGAGAACATGAGTCAGCAGAAGCCATGAGTCAGTAGAAACCATGAGTCAGCAGAAGCCATGAGGCCTTGGAAGCCCAAAGCAACAATCTCAGGCCCACATATTGGCTGGTGGAATGTGGAGTAGTAGACAACAGTCTAGAAACTGGGTTTGGTGGCTCACGCCTGTAATCTCAACACTTTGAGGGGCTGAGGTGGGGAGATGGCCTGAGGCCAGAAGTTCAAGACCAGCCTGGGCAACTCAGTGAGATCCCATCTCTACAAAAATTAAAATAAAATAAGAAGTAGAGCTAGAGAGTAGTTGGAGCAGTTTATCAGCAGAACACTTCAATAGGGCACTGCAGAGTGGTAAATCCTGAAATACTTTCTTTATTTTTTTTGAGACAGAGTCTCAGGCTGTCATCCAGGCTGGAGTGGAGTGGCGTGGTCTTGGCTCACTGCAACCTCTGCCTCCTGGGTTCAAGCGATTCTTGTGTCTCAGCCTCCCGAGTAGCTGGGATTACAGGCATACGCCACCACTTGACTACTTTTTGTATTTTTAGTAGAGACAGGGTTTCACCATGTTGACCAGGCTGGTCTTGAACTCCTGACCTCAGGTGATTCGCCCGCACAGGCCTTCCAAAGTGCTGGGATTACAGGTGTGAGCCACCACACCCAGCCTAATCCTGAAATATTTTCCACTCTCAGCAAGACCTGACTGTGCCTTACTGGTGACTGATCCTTTTTCCCTGTTTCCCCATTTCCTTTTTTCTGGGCCAGTGATTCTCAATTACAGGTGACTTTGCAATTACAATTTCTGGAGAGCCTCCCTCACTGGGGGACGGGTCCTATTGGCATCTCATGGGTAGAGGTGAGGGATGCTTCTCAGCATCCTACAGTGCTCAGGACAGCCCCCATCACAAAGAACCATCCAGAAAGTCAATAATGCAGAGATGGAGAAACCCAATGGAGGCCTCCTTTCAATCAGTGTTTTAGGGTAGGTAGGTTCTCTGGAGCAGAAGCTGAGACAGACTTCAACATTGTGAAAAGGAGGAAGAGAAGGAGGAGGAGGAGGAGAAGGAGGAGGCAGCAGGACTGGGCATCAGTGAGATGAGGGAGATGAAGTTGAGTTGAAAAATAAAATAAAACAAAAGTGATTTCTTGCTTGTGGCATTTTTAGCTTGTGCATATTGTCCCTGTAATATTTCTTCTTCCTTTTTTAAGAAGTTGAACTGCGATGTGGGCACAAGACCTTGGCCAACCCCATGGGCATAGATGGCCTGTCAGAGTTGTCCCTGCCATGGGCCAAATTGGCCAGGCCTTTATATTCCTGCAGGGGTCGGTCATTGGATACAGGCTGACCCGGGAAGGGTACAGCCTGTGCGAGTTGGCTGCAGACAGCAGAGGCAATTCCTGAGGGGGGCTGACAGCTGTAGGCCATCTGTGAGCCACCTTCCCAGCAGCTGAACTCTAAGTCCTTCCTTGAAGGCAGATCCAGGTGGCTTATCACCATGTTCATCATAATGAATAACCATTGAATTGCTAGTTCATGCATCCACTAATTCAGGAAGTTTTGATGAAAAGAGCTGATCCCAGTTAGAACCTACACATAGATGAGTAGGTCTCCATAAGCCAATGCAATTAGCAGAACTGAAGACAAAGGAGAAGCCTGGAAAATAAAATTTATATTTCTAACTCTATTTTTCCTAAGTCAAATGAGATGCATACAATGTATCTCTTGGTCAGCATTAAGATGAATGGGTGAATTGATGAATGAATGAATGAATGGTCGCAGTGGCTCATGCCTGAAAACCCAGCACTTTGGGAGGCCGAGACGGATGGATCACTTGAGTCCAGGGGTTCAAGACCAGCCTGGGCAACATAGCAAGACCCCGTCTCTGCAAAAGATTTTAAAATTAGCTGGGTGTGGTGGCGTGCACCTGTGGTCCCAGCTGCTCAGGATGCTGAGGTGGACGGATTGCTTGAGCCTGGGAGGTTAAGGCTGCAGTGAGCTATGGTTGCATCGCTGCACTCCAGCCTGTGTGACAGAGCAAGACCCTATGTTAAAAAATAAAGAAAGAAAAGAAAAGAAAAGAAGGGGACATAGTAATAGTGACCATAGATTATCTAGCGTGCCAGGAGCTCTGCTAAGTGTTCTATATATATGATCTCTCAACCTCACAAAAGCCTTTTAGGGTTTTTCACCCCATTTTATGGATAATGCTTGAGTTAATCACCTATTGCTGCAGAACAAACTACCTAAAAATATAGTGGCTTAAAACACTCTCATGGCTGTTGGCTGGAGGCCTCAGTTCCTCCACAGGGACCTTCCCACAGGGCTGTTGAAGGCTCCGCATTCCCTGGTAGCTGGATTCTCCCAGAATGAGTGATCCAAAAGACTCCAAGGAGGAAGCCACAAGGCACTGGGTGACCCTGCCTTGGAAGTCACACACTGTCACCTAGCCACATTCCTTTACTTAGAAGTGAGTCATTAAGCCTGGCCCATGCTCAAGAGAAGAGGAATTAGGCTCCTTCTTTTGAAGAAAGGAGTAGCAAATAATTTGTGGGTATTTAAAACCACCCCAAGGCTCAAGCTGTATAATTGGTAATTGGTGAAACTGGGGTTTATCCATTCATTCATTCATAAATAGCAGCACTTGTGTCTTTGCAGTCCAATGTGGTAGCCACTTGCCACATAGGCTGTTGAACAGTTGAAACACGGTCAATGTGACTGAGGAATTGTATTTTTTTATTTTATTCAATTTTATTTAATTTAAATTTAAAACTAAAAAGCTGATTCATTTAACTATTGGAAAACTTTGACATCTGTTTGGAATAACTTGAGTAAGAATCTAGTCTCCGTGTAAATTTTATAAAACCTAAATAAGATCAAGTATTTCCAGCTGGGCACAGTGGTTCATGCCTGTAGTCCCAGCTACTCAGGAGGCTGAGCCAGGAGAATTGCTTGAACCCAGGAGGTGGAGGTTACAGTGAGCCGAGATTGCACCACGCACTCCAGCCTGGGCGACAGGGCAAGATTCTTGTCTCGGGGAAAAAAAAAAAAAAAAAGATCAAGCATTTCCAATGAAAATTTAGACCCAAATTGAGATGTGCTGTAATATAAAATATAAACTGGATTTTGAAGACTTAGTGTGAGCAAAAAATAATGTAAACTAAACTACCACATTCACATTTTTACATTGATCACATGTGGAAATGAAAATGTTTTTGGATATATTGGGTTAAATAAAATATATTATTAAAATTAGTAAATTAGTTTTATCTGTTTCTTTTGACCTTTTTTAAAAATTATTATTTTAAAGAGACAGGGAGTCACCCAGGCTGGGGTGTTGAGATCATAGTTCACTGCGACCTTGAACTCCTAATAAATAAATTACATATGTGGCTTATCTTATATTTAGATGAATGGCATTGTATTCCATACTAAATGCTATGGATCCATAGTTCCTACTTTCATGGGGCTTGCCATCAAAAGAAGACAGCCATTAAGTAATTAATCCAAAGACTCAATTGAAAAATGATGTTACAAGGCAGAGATCAGGGGAGCTGTGAGTTTCACAGGGGACCTGGCCCAGATTGGCCTGTCTCCTAAGCAAGCCGGTGATTTGAGAGGGGAGGGAGTTACAAAGCCCAGGCCCGGGAGCATCTGGTGGGAGGTGGATGACAGAGTCTCTGCACTGGGGAACACGGCGCCAGCTCCTGGGGTTCAGAGCCAGAGGAAGCGGATGCACCAGGAACGCTGTCACTTTGATGTGCAGGCAGGGCGCGGCTGGGCTGCCCTCAGCTGTCAGGTTGGCACTTGCTGCTCTGCCTACGCAGTAGCCAGGCTCGGGAAGCCTCCAGGGATCTCTGGGCGTGGCCTCCTGTGGCTGTACTGGAAATCACCGGGGGTCCCACAAAAGCTAAGCACCAAGCAGGGGGTGGCCCTGGCTCTGACCTGGGGCCAACCCTGAGTTCTGGACCTCTGGGTTCTTGCCCAGGCACCGGCCTGAAGGTGCCTCTGACAACCACACAAGGGCTGGACCATGACAACTGGGACTCCCTGAGTCCCTGCTGCTGGCAGGCAGGTTGCTCATGGTAGCCTCAGGTGATTCAACCTGGCCCCTTAGCCACCTTTCTCCTTCCTTCCCCAAATCTGCCCTTCTTATGTGACCCAAATTCCTATTGTTCCTAAAACACACCAAGCTCGTAGCAGCCTCAGGACTTTTGCCACTTGCCGTATCGTCTCCCTAGAACACTTCCCTTCAGATATTGGCATAGTTGGCATCTTCTTGCCATGTGAGTCTCAGCTGGAGTCACCTCCACCCCTGACACTTTCCTAACATTGTCTCCATGCCTTGAGTCTTTATAGTGACTCTCTGTCTCATTTCCCTGTGGGTTTTTGTTCAGGTCGTACTCCTCACTACCTTTCTTTAAATAAATAAATAAATAAATATAAGGCCTGACTCAGTGGCCCATGCCTGTAATCCCAGCACCTTGGGAAACTGGGGCGGGCAGATCACTTGAGGCCAGGAGTTTGAGACCAGCCTGGCCAACATGGTGAAACCCTGTCTCTACTAAAAATACACACAAATATTAGCTGGGTGTGGTGACGCACGCCTGTAGTTCCAGCTACTCAGGAGCCTGAGACAGGAGAATTGCTTGAACCCGGGAAGCAGAGGTTGCAGCGAGCCAAGATTATGCCACTGCACTCCAGCCTGGTGATGGAGTGAGGCTTCGTCTCAAAAAAAAAAAAAAAAAAAAAAAAAAAAAAAGCTTAGAAATACACAAATTAGCCAGGTATCATGGTGCATGCCTGTAGTCCCAGCTACTCCGGAGGCTGAGGCAGAAGAATCGCTTGAGCCCAGGAGGCGGAGGTTGTAGTGCACTCCAGCCTAGGTGACAGAGCGAGACTGTCTCAAATATAAACAAACAAACAAATAAATACATAAATAAAGTATAGAGATGGGATCGCACCATGTTGCCCAGGCTGGTCTCCAACTTCTGGCCTCAACCGATCCTCCCTCCTTAGCCTCCTACAGTGCTGGGATTACAAGTATCAGCCACCACACTCAGCCTGGAATTATCTTCTTCATTTGTTGTGTCATTCGTTGTCTTTCTCCCCCACCAGAAAATAACCTCTCCAAGAACTGGGACTTGCCCAGTTCCTGGCTCCTGGCAGGTGCTCAAAAAATAATTGTTGAATGAATTCATTCATCTTCCTAGAACGCAGATCTGCAAACCATTATGAAGCCCTCACAGGAATGTGGATAATTGTTTGTGATGAAATTTGAAGTTAAAAAAAGAGTAGAAAAATGATACCCTCTGATATTGTACGTGTAAAATATATTCGTGCAGGGACAAAGCAGGAAATGGAAAATAGTTAATTTGTTGGGAAGCATAGGAGTATGGGTGACTGGTATTTTTCAAACTTTTATTTAATATGGTTATGTTATCTTTTAATAACAGTTTTATTGAGATATAATTCATCTACTATAAAGGTCACCCTCTTTTACTGCATACAATCCAGTGGCTTTTAATATATTCTCAATGTTGTACACAGGGCCCTAATTCCAGAACATTTTTATCACCCCCCAAAAAAACCGTATACTCATTAGCCGAAATTCCCACTCCCCTACCCTCCTGTCCAGCCCATGCGACCACTAATTACTTCCAGTCTCCATGCTTCGCCTACTCTGGGCATTTTGCATAAGTGAAATCATACAATCTACGGTCTATCATGACTGGCTTCTTTTACTTATCCAAATGTTTCCAAGGATCATCCAGGTTGTAGCATGTCTCATACTTTATTTTTTTTTTTATGGCTGAATAACATTCCATTGTAGAATATCCAATGTGGATACATCACATTTTATGTATCTATTCATCTGTTGAACACCTGAGTTGTTTCAGTTATATTATTTTTACCATGACCAAAAAAATGAAGAAGTGAAGTGGAAACTTCTCCCTTATTGCTCTACAAATATATTCTGGTCATTCCTCTGGCTCTCAAATCCTGGAGTCCTCCCAGTGCTTACAAGATACCGTCCAGCCTTTTTTGCTTACATTGCTGGTCCCTGGCTATCTTTCCAGCAAATTCTTCAGTTGCTTTCTCTGAGCCCCTGTGTGCTCTGGTGACATGCTAGCCACACACCCTCAGCCACTATGCCCTTGCCAATGCCATCGTCTCTTCTGCTTCCTGGAAAAAGTCATCTGCACACTGCAAAATTCAGCACAGAGACCAAGCATGATGGCTCACCCTTGTAATCCCAGCACTTTGGGAGGCTGAGGTGGGCAGATCACTTGAGGCCAGGAGTTTGAGACCAGCCTAGCCAACATGGTGAAACATCGTCTCTACTAAAAATAAAAAATATTAGCTGGGCGTGGTGATGCACACCTGTAGTCCCAGCTGCTCCGGAGGCTGAGGCAGGAGAATTGCTTGAACCTGGGAGGTTGCAGTGAGCTGAGATCACGCCACTGCACTCCACCTGGGTGATAGAGGGAGACTCTGTCTCAAAACAAAAAACAACATAAAACAAAATTCAGTTCAGATGTTCCTTTCTTTGTGAAGACTTCCCTCCTCCTGGTCCTCTGTTTACAACTCTCTCAGCTCCTAAAGGACTCCTTACCGTGTTTATTCCCCTGCCTGTTTGCTGCCTTAGCCTGTGATAGGAGTACCCTTAGGGTGTCGTTCATCTTTGTCTCCTTCGAAGCTAACATTGTCCCTGGCACTGATCGGGTACTCACTGAAGTCAAATGACTGCATGTATGAATGGAGCTGCTTCTCTGATGGACTGAATAGGAACCCAACAATACCACCTTTTGGCAAAAAAGACATTAAAATGTCAAGGTTAAAGTGTGGGCTTAGGAATCGGAGGGACATAGTTTGAATCCCAACTCTGCTGCTTGCCAGTTTGGGTGCTGCTTGGAAATCATTTCTTCATCTTTAAATTGGACATAATGTCTCCCACCTGATGGAGTTCTTGGAGGATTAAATGCAGGTAAAATACCTAGCATAGAGTATTACGTTGGTGCAAAAGTAATTGCGGTTTTTGCCATTTAAAAGTAATAATTGGGCCAGGTGCAGTGGCTCACGCCTGTAATCCCAGCACTTTGGGAGGCTGAGGTGGGTGGATTGCCTGAGCTCAGGAGTTCCAGACCAGCCTGGCCAACATGGTGAAACGCTGTCTCTACTAAAAATACAAAAAATTTGCTGGGCATGATGGCGCACACCCGTAGTCCCAGCTACTCCGGAGGCTGAGGCAGAAGATTACTTGAACCTGGGAAGTGGAGGTTGCAGTGAGTCGAGATTGCGCCACTGGACTCCAGCCTGGGCGGCAGAGCAAGACTCCATCTCAAAAAAAAAAAAAAAAAAAAAAAGTAATAATTGAGTCAGGCATGGTGGCTAACACCTGTAATTCAGCACTTTGGGAGGCTGAGGTAGATGGATCACTTGAGGTCAGGATTTCGAGACCAGACTGGCCAACATGGCGAAACCCTGTCTCTACCAAAAATACAAAAATTAGCCAGGTGTGGTGTTGGGTGCCTGTACTCCCAGCCGTTTAGGAGGCTGAGGCAGGAGGATTGCTTGAACCCAGGAAGCAGAGGTTGCAGTGAGCCAAGATTGCACCACTGCACTCTAGCCTAGGAGACAGAGTGGGACCATGTCTCAAAAACAAACAAACAAAAAAGAAAACAATAAGTAATAACTGTTCAGTAAGTGATTGTTCTTTTAAAAAATTATGGTGTATGCCAGGCAAGATGGCACATGACTATTGTCCTAGCTACTCAAGAGGCTGAGGCAGAAGTATAGCTTGAGCTCAAGACTTTGAGTTTAGCCTGGGCAATATAGCGAGACTGTCTCTTAAAAAATAAAAGATATAAAATACATGCAAAAAATTTACATTTTAACCATTTTAAGTGTATAGTTCAAGTGGTTTTCCATACATTCAAACTGTTGTGTCCATAAGTGCTTTTATGAATACTGCTATATTATGTCACGAGTGTTTTTCTTTTTTTTTCCAAGACAGGGTCTCACTTTTTCACCCTGGCTTGAGTGCAGTAGCATGATCATAGCTCACTGCAGCCTCAGACTCCTGGGATCAAGTGATTCTCCTGTCTCAGCCTCCCAAGTAGCCAGGACTACAAGTGTGCACCACCATGCCCAGCTAATTTTATTTTTTTGTAATTTTTTGTAGAGATGAGGTTTTGCTATGTTGCCCAGGCTGGTCTTGAACTCCTTGCTTCAAACCATCCTCCCACCTCAGGCTCCCAAAGGGCTGGGATTAAGGCTTGAGCCACCACACCCAGCTAATTTTATTTTTTTGTATTTTTTTATAGAGATGGGATCTTGCTATATTGCCCAGGCTGATTTTGAACTCCTTGCTTCAAACCATCCACCCACCTCAGCCTCCCAAACTGTTGTGATTACAGGTGTAAGCCACCATGCCTGGCCTGTATCAAATGTCTTAATAGTTGGATTTTGCTAGAGACAGGACATGCTATTATGAACCAGTCATGGACTTGCCTAGGTCTCTGCTTTCTCTGGATCATTTCACCCTCTCAAGAATCCCGGGAGGTTTTATCATTTCCATTTCTACTGGACAGCTCTAATGATGTGCCCAAGGGCACTTGGCAGCAAGTGGCAGAGCTGAGACCAGCCCCCAGACCCACGGATCTGTCCACTACCTATCAACAGCGACTTGCTGAATTGTGATGACCCCAGTCTGACCAAATCACTTCTCTGAGGTTCTGACTTTGACACTGGGAGGGGCGTAGCTAAAATGAGAAAAGAGGCAGCCCCATTCTAGGACAGGTGAATGACCCGGGGGCTCTGGCATCCTCAGCCCAGACAGCAGCACAGGGCAGGGGCTGAAACAGCCTTGTCGAGCTGCTGATGTCTTTATGCGGCCAGGACTGGCTCCACGGTAGCAGGCCCAGCATGCATCACCCCTGTGACAAATGATAAAGATCTCACTCGGCATACGAGATCCACTCGAGGAACTGAATGGAGACAATTGAAAAGCGCTGCACACCAGCCACTGAAGCGGAAGCCTGCAGAGCCGGCTGATTTAAGGTCTTCTGTGTGGATTTGCTGATTCTGGAGATCTTAGCTATTTGGGCTTTATTAGTCTCTGGGCCTCCTCCGGGGAACTGAAGTGCTGGAACTCAGGGAAGACCTGTCTTGTCAAGTCCATAGTATCAGAGCATCCAGACAGGATGAATGTCTGACTTTGGCCAATCAAGTTTCATTTTGAAGACTAATTATGATGGATTATGATGGCTTTCTAATTCCTCACTACCTCCCTGGGAAACCTTTTTTTTTTTTTTCTTTGAGATGGACTCTCTCACTCTGTCCCCGAGGCTGGAGTGCGGTGGTACGATCTTGGCTCACTGCAACCTCTGCAGTTCAAGCGATTGTCCTGCCTCAGCCTCCCCAGTCGCTGGGATTACAGGCATGCACCACCACACCGGGCTAATTTTTGTTTTTTTGGTAGAGATCAGGTTTTGCCATGTTGGCCAGGCTGGTCTTGAACTCCTGACCTTAGATGATCCACCTGCCTCGGCCTCCCAAAATACTGGGATCATAGGCGTGAGCCACCGCGCCTCCTGGGAAACTCCTAAAGGGGCCCCTCTTCCCTATTTCCTTGTCCATAGGAACAAATATTTGCCCTTGAAATTAGATCCTTCCTGTTGCCACCATTGCTATATTTTAGCAATTCATGAGAGCCTGACAAATGCTAGTTAACCAGCTAACTGCAGTACAGCTGACCCCTTGAGTGTGTGAGTGAATGTGACAAGTGGCTGGTGACATGCTCAAGTCACTCATTTGTGTCACCAAGTTTAGCCATTTGACTGTGTGCTTCTGAGTTAAAGAGTGTCACCTCAGGTGACTCCAGTTCAAAGCACCTTTGGAAACAATCATGAAATTGGCTGATAAACGTGATAGTCATGGTGTACACAGGGCGTGGGCCGCTGGATAAACCCTAAGGAGACCTGACCCACTGCCCTCTAGGTGCTTAGCTTAACTCTGACCACACCAGGCTAGCAACATTCCAATCTCTCATAAAAAGCATTTCAAAATGAAAGAGACTGGGCAAATAAATCGTGGTACATGCACGGAATGCGATGGCCCTCAGGCATTGAAAAGAAAGAAGTACATTTCCCATACTACAGGGATTGCTCGCCTAACTTCCCACCTGTACACTTTTTTTTTTTTTTTTTTTTTTTTGAGACAGAGTCTCGCTGTGTCGCCCAGGCTGGAGTGCACTGGTTTGATCTCAGCTCACTGCAGCCTCCGCCTCCTGGGCTCAAGCGATTCTCCTGCCTCAGCCTCCCAAGTAGCTGGGATTACAGCCACATGCCACCACGCCCAACTAATTTTTGTGTTTTTAGTAGAGACGGGGTTTCACCGTGTTGACCAGGCTGGTCTTGAACTCCTGACCTCAAGTGATCTGCCTGCCTTGATCTCCCAAAGTGCTGGGATTACAGGCGGGAGCCACCATGCCCAGCCCCACCTGTATACTTTTGCACATGCTGTTCCCTCCATCTGAACACTTTTCCATCTGTCTCAATCCCGAAGAACATGCATTTGGCACACAGTAGATGTTTAACAGATGAGCCAGCTCTCACAGCGTTTCCCTCCTCAGGGGTTCACAAAGCAGGCCAGTTATCCTATGCCCAAGGGATGGGTTTGTGGTTTATGGGGTCAGCTGGGAGTAGGAAGGGAGATTGATCTGGGCATATTAGAAAGAAGAGGTCCGCAGTGTATAGTGAAGTGAAAAAAGTAGGTTACAAGCAGTGTGTATCTTATGACCCACTTTTTGGTAAAAAGAAAATCCCTTATTTACATGTTCGTTTATACATAAAAACGTCTGGCGGGGTCCACACGGCGTTAATATTGATTACCTCTAGGGAGGGTGGAGTCGAAGCATGAAGAGAGAAACTTTTGGCTTTCTATTTTCTACTTTCTAAAGTGGTTTTCTTTCTTATTTTTAACAATGGGCATTGTATTAATTTTGTAATTAAAAATCTAATAAAGATTTGTAAATGTGCTTGGGGGAATAGAATAACTATACTTCCAAAATATTTGCAGTTGGCCTTTGTTGCAGATGGACCGAGCTGCGCTGTTAGTTATCATGCTGGGTGTGTGTATTTTATTTTATTTTATTCTTTTAAGAGATGAGGTCTTGCTCTGTTGCGCAGGCTGGAATGCAGTGGAGTGATCATAGCTCACTGCAGCCTTGATCTCCTGGGGTCAAGCGATCCTCCCACCTCAGCCTGCTGATTAGCTGGGACTATAGGCACGCACCACCATGCCTGGCCATTTTAACCATATCTGGCAATTTTAACCTAGCCCAGTTAAATTTTTTTTTTTTTAATTTAGTGGCAGGGTCTGTGTTTTATTCTTTCAACCAGACTGTGTACCCCACAAGGGCAGAAAGTGGGTCTAATGACAATATCAATAACACTAACCGCAACACGAACACCACCATTTGCTGAATGCTAAACATGCTACATGCATCTCTGAGTATAATTTCACTTGCTTGTAGGTCTTCAGATACCCCATGATGCTCTGGACAGCCATAAGGACACAATGTGAAGATTTTTGATTGAAAAGTGCAATTGGCAATGCTCTAGAGAAACACATACAATTGCAACTCTCTCATTCAACCGTGAAAACTTTTCTCCACAAACAGGACTTTGACTAAATGTCCCACCTAAGGGAAGAAGACAGTAGGATTAATGCAGAGGACAGGTTCCACCTCCCATCCAATTAGGAACTCTAAAGGACTGAGTTCAGAACACACTTGGTCATGTTTCCCAAAGCGTGTACTGTCACGCCTGCCTGCACGGTGTTCTATGAAAGGGTTCCATGCATAATTCTATTTGGAAAATGCTTTTTACCACTGATCCTCTTGGAGATTCATGTGCCTGTGAACACATTAAAGGCTCTGAAAAGTCCTGCTGTAAAGAAGCAAGTTTAACTTGGTCGATCGATCCCAGATTTCCCCGGTTCATTTGATCACAGAGCCTGTGATCTCATAAACAATTCTGAACATGTTCCTGTAACATGCATTGGAAAACGCTGCCCCGGAATGTTCTCAGCCAGCTGCCACCAAGAAACGTCTGATCCCATTTGGAGACAGATCAGGCTTGAAATGGTCAGAAACTGGTATTCCAAGTTTCCTTCACTCTAGTTGAATCTAAAAGATGACAAAGATGGGTTTGTAGCATGAATGGAAGCAACACATCCTCTTTCCCAACTGCTGAGAGAACACACCAGGCTAATCCTTGGTGCTTTCTGAAAGAGATGATGTCATCATTGTTTAGCACCATGTCCAAAGTGCCAGGAAAATAACATGGGATCTGGGTCAGACATACCTCAGTTCAGATACCAGTTCTATCATGGACTCACTGTGTGACCTTGGGTAAATCACTGTATCTTTCTGAGCCTTAAAAATGAAAATTAAAGGCTGGATTCAGTGGCTCATGCCTGTAATCCCAGCACTTTGGGAGGCAGAAGTGGGCAGCTCACTTCAGACCAGGAGTTTGAGACCAGCCTGGCCAACATGGTGAAACCCCGTCTGTACTAAAAATAAAAAAAATTAGCTGGGCATGGTGGCGCGGCCTGTAGTCCCAGCTACTTGGGAGGCTGACGCAGGAGAATCGCTTGAACCCGGGAGGCGGAGGTTGCAGTGCACTCCAGCCTGGGCAACAGAGCAAGCCACTGTCTCAAAAGAAAAAAAAAGAAAAAAAAGAAAAGAAAGAAAGAAAGAAAAAAAGAAAAAAAAGGGGGGGATTAAAATGCCTCCCTTGAAGAATTGTTTGAGGAGTGGACATACTATATAGGGGATGCTTGAGGAGAGTTGCTACCGTATTCCTTCCAAGTTATTTACTCCTGCTGAAGTAGGAGGTGGAACTCGACTCCAGAAGTGGGGCTGGGACACCGGACCAGACTGAGGACTAGCTAAAGCAGGGCCGGGCAAAAGCAGCTTTCTATCAGACGCGCCCACCGGTGTGCCACGTCAATTTACCATTGCCATGGCAACACCTGGGAGTTACCGCCTCTTTCCATGGCAACGACCCAATGATTACTACCCCTTCCTGAGAAGTTTCTGTATGAACCGCCCCTTAATCTGCGTGCAATTAAAAGTAGGTATAAATATGACTGCCAAACGTCCCTGAGCTGCTACTCTTTGTCTATGGAGTAGCCCCGCTCTACAGGAGAGGTCACGGAACTGTGACACGGCCTCTTCAATAAGGCTGTTTGCCTTCTGCCTCTGGCTTGCCCTTGAATTCTTTCTTGGGCAAAGCCAAGAACCTAGGCGCTAAGCTGCACTTTGGGGCTTGCCTGCCCGGCATCGCTACCGCTGCTCGGCTCACCATGGAGAGGTGGAGGTCTCTCTTTTCTTCTCTGTTTCTGTTCCCGCAAAGACTAGGAGTGCTCTTTGGCACAAGGAAGTACGTGGTCTGTGGAGTTATAAAACTTCCAAGGACACTACAGGGAAAGAGGGCAGATGTAAAATAAAATTCGTCTGATATAGCAAAAATCTGAATTGTAAAATCTTGGAAAGAAATGCCATCTCAAAACTTTTCGAATTGTTAAAAATAAAACCGAGGCACCATCAGTCTTTGAGAATCTTGTAAGTGCTCTTAAAAGTAGATAAGAAAAAAAAAAGGGGGTCAGCTGTGGTGGTTCATGCCTGTAACCCTAGCACTTTGGGAGAGCGAGGCAGGCGAATAGCTTGAGCCCAGGAGTTAGAGACCAGCCTGGTCAACATGGCGAAACCTCGTCCCTAATAAAAATAAACTAAAAATAGGGCCAGGCGTGGTAGTTCATGCCTGTAATCCCAGCGCTTTGGGAGGCCGAAGTGGGCATATCATTTGAGGCCAGGAGTTCGAGACTAGCTTAGCCAACATGATGAAACCCCGTCTCTACTAAAAATACAAAAATTAGCTGGGCGTGGTGGCAGGTGGCTGTAGTCCCAACTCAGGAGGCTGAGGCACAAGAATCGCTTGAACCCGAGAGGCAGAGGTTGCAGTGAGCTGAGATCGTCCCACTGCACTCCAGCCTGGACGACAGAGTGAGCCACTGTCTCAAAAAATAATAATAAATAAAAATAAAAATAAAAACTAATTTAAAAAAAACTTTTACCTGCTTGTGGCAGAAACGGCTACACGTATTAATTACCCTTGGAGTCCCCCAGCTTTGGGTTGCAACGTGAGCACAATGTGCTTGCTGAGTGACCCTCGGGAAGCAACTAAACGTCTCTGTGCTTCCAGTTCGTCACGTGTGAGACGGAAAGAGGAGTACCAAACCTCACAGGAGTCATACTGTAAATCCCTGCAACCTGCCAGCTCAGGACCTGGCCCAGGGTGGGCACCCAACATTGCTGTTATCACTCCCATAATTACGCATTGAGTGTTCGCTTCCTTTTCCTTTTGCCAATACTCTTTCTCCTCTTCTGTCCCACTTTATTTCCCTGTGCCACCTCCCCTACGCTCTTTTTTTTTTTCTTTACCATCAATAGGGAAAATCAAAATAAATCAAACCAAGCCAACGCCAAGCTCTGCAAGCTCTCAGCGGCTCCAGCGTTTTCAAGGAGCGGGGTCAAGGTCAAAGGGCCCCTCCCAGGCTGCGCGGGCGGGGCTGTAGTGGGATGCTGGTCCCCAGGCTGTGCCGGGGTTCTCCAGGGCGAAACGCAGGGGCGGGGCCGGGCAGGGGCGGGGCGTCGCCGCCAGAGGGGGTCCCAGCGCGCCCAGGCCTCCCGCAGGCGGGACGCGGCGTCCCGGGGGCTGCTGCGCTGCTCGGCCCCAGCGGGCCCGCCGCGCCGCCGCGGCTCTGGCTGCCTCCTGCATGCCAATTAGGCCCTAATTTGATTTCTGTTCTATCTGTGCGAACCCCATTAAAACCCAATTCCGCTTATTACCAACAGCTTTCTTGCAACGCGACGCTTCTCCCTCCCAGGGCTGCTGCTCAGGAGCGCCGAGGAGCCTGGCTCCGCGCACCGGGCTGGCGGGACCACCTTCCCGGTCCCCCCTGCCCTGGGACGCGCAGGGTCCCCGCCGACTCTCGCCCCTGAGCTCCCCGGGTCCAGACTGGGGTCCAGGGACTGGGGCAGGCTCCGAGTCACCAGTTCCTTAAGAAGCAGTGGAATCGTAGAAAACTGGAATAGAGGGTTGTTGGGAACTCAGAGGTCACCACGTCCCCCCTCCCCACCCGCTGCAGGAATTCTGGAGACGCCTGGGCGATCACCAGTCCCGAACCCGCACCTGGGCTGCTCCCAGCGCGGGGAAGTTCCCTCCCTCCTTCCAGGAAGCCTGGCTGGGTTCAACTGTCCGCCCCTCTGCTGTGTAATTTTAAGTAAAGCTCTCCACCTCTCTGAGCCGCTGTGTCGTGTCCTCCTCTGTAAAACAGGACCTTTAGGGAAGATAACCTTGCCCCCTAGGGCTGTTGGGAGGATAAGACGCAAGGAGGTCCTGGAAGAGCGGCACAGCCACCTGATAGCTATGGGACCTGACTTCTGGCTTACCCCTGTAGTCCCAACACTTTGGGAGGCTGAGGTGGGAGGATCGCTTGAGACTAGGAGTTCAAAACCAGCCTGGACAATATAGTGAGACTCTCTCTCTACAAATAATAATAATAATAATAAAATAAATAAATAAAATTAACTGGATGGGGTGGTGCACACTTGTAGTCTTAGCTACTCGTGAGGCTGAGGCAGGAGATCACTTGAGCCTAGGAGTTAGAGGCTGCTGTGAGCTATGATTGCAGCACTGCACTCCAGCCTGGGTGCCAGAGCCAAGACCCTGTCTCCCAAAAACATAATAGTAATAATAAATGAAATAGCTGTGAGAAGCAATGCTGCAGAATCCAGACTAGGGTAAGATCAGCGAGGTACTTGCCAAGATGCAAAATGTAAGGGCAAACGAAAAATCTCCATAATCAAGATAAATAATGGCAGGAAGTGGCAGCTCACGCCTGTAATCCCAACACTTTGGGAGGCCGAAGTAGGAGGATGGCTTGAGTCCAGGAGTTTGAGACAGCCTGGGAAACATAGTGAGACCTCATTTCTAAAAAAGAAACAAATAAATAAATAATATTTTTTAATTAAAAAAAAATTTTTTTTGAGACGGAGTCTCCCTCCTCGCCCAGGTTGGAGTGCAGTGGCGCGATATCGGCTCACTGCAACCTCCGCTTCCTGGGTTCACACCATTCTCCTTCCTCCGCCTCCCGAGCAGCTGGGACTACAGGCTCCCACCACCATGCCCGGCTAATTTTTTGTATTTTTAGTAGAGACTGGGTTTCACCATGTTAGCCAGGATGGTCTCGATCTCCTGACCTCGTGATCCACCCGTCTCGGCCTCCCAAAATGCTGGGATTACAGGCGTGAGCCACCACGCCTGGCCAATAAATAAAATGTTTGTACAATATTGTTAAAAATTGAAAATTACTGCCAACAAAATCAATGATGAACAAACTATGAAAAAATTAAAGACAGGACTGGGATTAGAGTGAGGCAAGTCAGGTGAAGACTTTAGTGTACCAGGTGGGATCCAGTCTTTCTTTAAAATTTTCATGTGTTGTTCATTGTGGATATTTTGCATTAATTTTTGAGTTTTAAAATGTTGCATTAAATACTGTTTATCTTGATTACTGAGTTTTTGGTGCCCCTTTAACTTTAGCAGCTGAGCCGACGCTTCGCTCTGGTCCCTGCCCTGGGATGCAGTCACAAGCAAAACCTTCCAGAGCCTCAGTTTCTAATTTGCGAAATGGGGCTAAGCATGACTATTTATAGGGATGTTTTGAGAATTAATAAGCAGACAGCATAATTAATAGTGTCTGCTCTAGAATTGGGGCAAGTTCAAGCTCCATCTCTGCCACTTACTAGTGGGAGGAGTCACAACCTTTCTGTGCCTCGGTTTCCTCATCTGGATGATGGGGGCACTGCCTGTGTTTAGTTCCCAGAGGTTACCAGGAACTTAACTATAATAACACTCACAAATTCAGCGCATGCGTGACGCACAGCAAGACTTCAGTTCATGTTGCCGCCATTCTTATTTGCATAGATATCCTTAACCTTGACCATCCCTGGTATGGCACAGGCCCTCAATAGCTAAAATTCATGGTAATATGGGGATTACTTGACATCATTTTTGCAAGGGGCCTGGCACATAGTAGGTGCTCAGTTGACTCTAAGTGCTGCAAGAGCAAAGACCACTTCTTTTTATTTATTTATATATTTAATTAATTTATATATTTTTTGAGACAGAGTTTCGCTCTGTCACTCAGGCTGGAATGCAGTGGCAAGATCCAGGCTCACTGCAACCTCTGCCTCCGGGTTCAAGTGATTCTCATGCCTCAGCCTCCCAAGTAGCTGGGATTACAGGCACACACCACGACGCCCGGCTAATTTTTGTATTTTTAGTAGAGACGGGGTTTCACCATGTTGGCCAGGCTGGGCAGAGTCCACTTCTGATTTGTTCCCCATCATAGCCCTTTAATAACCTGCACATAATAGGTCTGCAGAAATATTCAGAATGAATCAATGCAATTGTTAAATGATGCAATACAGTGCCCTCCATCTTTGGTTTCAGGAACGGTTAGGAAACTTTATTCTTTCAATGACCCACCATCCTTCATCACCCTGTGTAATAATAACAATGCCAATGACCCAGCGGTGCCTCCTCTTACACCCTATGGAAAGGGCTTGCTCTCTGGACCACGCTTGGGTAGCTTTGATTCTCAAAAACCCCTTCGGAATGACTCCGAAAGCTTTCATCTTTGGCCCCTTGGCCTTGCAGAGAAAGCTAAAGAAGGACTATAGAAACGCACTTCTTCTACAGCACCTGCAGCCAATTTCCTGGCATGCCCAAGGGCCTAAAGCTGCCCCTACAAAAATGTCCTTCATCCCACTGAAAATTGCAGACATGGCTTTGGGAAGTGTGCTAAGGCTGTCCCAGTATTAGGCTTGGGCTAGCCACTTCATTAATGTACTTACCTGCCTGGCCGCTGCGGGCATTTGAGGAGTAACCTCTGGCTCGTCTGAAACTGGCCTTACTTAGACCCCAGGATCTGGCCCTCCCTGCCTCCTCGCCTCCAGCCTTCAGACCCTTGACTTTCAGCAAGGCACGCATACTGTGGGGTTCTCAGACTAGTCTTGGCTTTTGGCCTTTCTTTGAGATTTGGCAGCTTGCAGAGGTGGTCCTGACCATTGTGTGTGCTAGTCTGGATCCCCAAGATCTCTCCCTAGACCCTTTTGGGGCCATTTGCAGGGACCAGTGATGTCTTTGAGGCTATGTTTAAGACAGGAAGGAGTGATGTGGGTAGATGGGTCCACCCTCATTCATCTTTTTGTGCCTAAGGCTTGCAATTTCAGATGACTAGCTAGCGTTGTATAGATGAAAGACACAGATGCAAAGCCAGCCCCTCATTCTCTTAGCATTGAGGTCCAATCAGCGTTGATCCTCAAAATATGTGTGTATTAGTCAGTTCTCATGCTGCTGATAAAGACATACTTGAGACTGGGGAATTTACAAAAGAAAGAGGTTTTTTCGCTTTTTTTTTTTTTCAGACGGAGTCTCGCACTGTTGCCCAGGCTGAGTGCAGTAGTTCGATCTCGGCTCACTGCAACCTCTGCCTCCTAGGTTCAAGCGATTCTCCTGCCCTTCTCCTGCCTCAGCCTCCCTAGCAGCTAGGACTACAGGTGCGTGCCACCACACTTTTGAATTTTTTTAGTAGAGACGGGGTTTCACCACGTTAGCCAGGCTGGTCTGGATCTCCTGACCTCGTGATCCACCTGCATCAGCCTCCCAAAGTGCTGGGATTACAGGCATGAACCACTACACCTGGCCAAGAAAGACGTTTAATGGACTCACAATTCCACATGGCTAAGGAGGCCTCACAATCATGGTGGAAGGTGAAAGGCACGTCTCACATGGTGGCAGACAAGAGAAGAGAACTTGTGCAGGGAAGATCCTCTTTATAAAACCATCAGATCTCATGAGGCTTATTATTCACTATCATGAGAACAGCATGGGAAAGACCTGCTCCCATGATTCCATTACCTCCCACCGGGTCCCTTCCACAACACATGGGAATTGTGGGAGCTACAATTCAAGATGAGATTTGGGTGGGGACACAGCCAAACTATATCAATGTGTCACTTGGAACAACAAGGGCATTTGATCAGTCAGAATGGATCTTGGCTGCAGCATGGAAGCAGGATCCTGGAGGTCCCCTCCCTGCTGTACCAGAGCACCATTATCCTTTTAGTTGCTGAATGGTGCAGAGGTCCCTGGGGTCTTAGGAAGGGTGGGGTGGGCTGGCATGGCCAAGGTGGCAGGATGGCACTTAGGGGTTCAGGGAGGCAGTTATTTAGCAAGTGCCTCAGACAGGAGTATTCCACCATTAGCATCATGTCACTGTATCAGTGCATCCCGGTGAATGTCAGCACTACCTCTAACCATCAGGACTGACATTACTCCTCCCCGACCAGATCCTGAACCCCATAGGGTTGGGGCTGTGTCGTACCCCCTTCAGAGCCCAGCATAGGGCCCCCCAAAGAGCACACACACTGTACGTGTTTGTTGAAGACAGAGGGATCCAGGAGTTCTTGGACATTAATGAAAAAACCTGGGCTGATGACACTCCATAATGATGCCTGGAGCAAGTTAACTGTCTGCCTAATTATCCTGCCGACTTGCTGGCTGCCTGTTTTTTAAAACAGCTGGAAGTTTGGGGTTTCAGGATTCCACTGTATTCGTTTCAGTGTCTTCTGCAAGGAACTTACCTGTATCATTTTGAAAGCACAAGAGGGTCTACTCCAGTGAATTTTAACATGCACTATCTGGGTCATCTTGCAACCAACGCTTTTCTTCATTCAAATAATAATCCCAGGCCAGGCGTGGTAGTGTACACCTGCAATCCCAGCACTTTAGGAGGCTGAGACAGGTGGATCACTTGAGGTCAGGAGTTCTAGACCAGCCTGGCCAACATGGTGAAACCCTGTCTCTACTAAAAATACAAAAACTAGCCAGGTGTCATGGCACGTGCCTGTAATCCCAGCTACTTGGGAGGCTGAGGCATGAGAATCACTTGAACCTGGGAGGAAGGGGTTACAGTGAGCCGAGATCGCACCACCACACTCCAGCCTGGGTGACAGAGTGAGACTCTGTCTCAAAAAAAGAAAAGAAAAATGATCGCTTTATAGGGTATATTCATTTCCTTGGGCTGCCATGACAAATGAACACAAACTAGGTGTCTTAAAACAACAGACATTTATTTTGTCATAGTTCTGGAGGCCAGAAGTGCAAAGTCAAGGTGTGAGCTGGGTCATGCTCCATGTGAAGGCTCTTGGTGAAGATCCTTCCTTGCCTCTTCCAGCCACTGGTGGCCCCAAGATGTTCCTTGGCTTGTGTCTCCTTTGCTCCAATCCCTGAGTGCATCTTCATGTGGGTGTGTCAAATCTCTGTCTTTTTCTCATAAAAGACACTTGTCATTGGATTTAGGGATCCAGGATGATTGATATGGCTTGGCTCTGTGTCCCTGCAAAAATTTCATCTTAAACTCTAATCCCCACGTGTTGAGGGAGGGACCTGATGGCAGGTGATTGGGTCATAGGGGTGATTTCCCTGTGCTGTTCTCTTGATAGTGAGTAAGTTCTGAAAAGATCTGATGGTCATATAAATGTTTGATAGTTCCTCCTTTATGTACTCTCTCTCACCTGCTGCCATGTGAGACGTGCCTGCTTCCCCTTCCACCATGATGGTAAGTTTCCTGAGGCCTCCCCAGCCATGCAGAACTGTGAGTCAATTAAACCTCTTTTCGTTATGAATTACCCAGTCTTGGGCAGTTCTTTATAGCAGTGTCACAACAGACAAATACAATGATCTCACCTCAGGATCCTTAATTATACTGCGAAGACCCTCTTTCCAAAAGAGGTCACATTCACAGGTGCCAGATGTTAAGATGTGCACACAAGTTGGTGGAGGAGGGGGACATTGGGTCACCATTCAACCCCATTGCAGAGGGACAGAAACCTTGCCTATTTTGTTCATCTGAATCCCATGATAAGCACAGTGCTAGGCACATGAGAGGCACTCAATGAGTCAGGGGGGCCTAGAGTCAGAGAGGGAAGGAGATGTATGCTCTTTTTTATCTTATTTATTTTCACTGTATGCTTTCTTGCAATGCTTGAAATTTTTTCACGTATATATGCATTATCTATTCAAATAAAGAGACACTGAATATACATACACTAAAATTGTTTTTTGGCTGGTTGTGGTGGCTCACATCTATAATCCCAGCACTTTGGGAGACTGAGGTGGGTGGATCACCTGAGGTCAGGAGTTTGAGACCAGCCTAGCCAACACAGTGAAACTCCATCTCTACTAAAAATACAAAAAAAGCTGGGTGTGGTGGTGGGCCCCTGTAATCCCAGCTACTAGGGAGGCTGAGGCAGGAGAATCTCTTGAGCCCAGGAGGTAGAGGTTGCAGTGAGCCGAGATTGTGCCATTGCACTCTAGCCTGGCTGACAAGAGCAAAACTCCATCTCAAAAAAAAAAAAAAAAAAAAGGCCGTGGTTGCACATGTTCATGTATTTAATACCACCGAATTGCATACTTAAAATGGTTCAAGTGGGCCGGGCGCAGTGGCTCACGCCTGTAATCCCAGCACTTTGGGAGGCCAAGGCAGGTGAATCACGAGGTCAGCAGTTTGAGACCAGCTGGCCAACATGGTGAAACCCCGTCTCAACTAAAAACACAAAAATTAGCCAGGTGTGGCGGCGCATGCCTGTAATCCCAGCCACTCAGGAGGCTGAGGAAGAAGAATCACATGAACCCGGGAGGCAGAGGTTGCAGTGAGCTGAGATTGTGTCACGGCACTCCAGCCTGGGCGATAGAGTCCATCTCAAAAAAAAAAAAAAAAAAGGTTAAAATGACCTGGCATAGTGGTACACACCTGTAGTCCCAGCTACTCGGGAGGCTGATTGCTTGAGCCCAGGAGTTCTGGGCTGTAGTGCCCTAAACCAGTTGAGTGTCCACAGTAAGTTCAGCATCAATGTGGTGACCACTTGGGGGTGGGTGACCACCAGGTTGCCTAAGGAGGGGGGAACTGACCGAAGCTGGAAACAAAGCAGGTCAAAACTCCTATGTTCATTAGTAGTTGGCACCTTGCCCCATGAATAACCACTGCACTCCAGCCTGGGCAATGTATCGGGAACATATCTCCTAAAAAAAAAGAAGAAGAAGATGAGTTAAAGTGGTGTATTTTGTTATGTATGGTTTACTAAAATTAAACATGCAAAAACATTTTATGTGTACCTACTATGTGCCAGGCACTGTGCTAGGCTCTGGGTATATAACAATAAGCAAAGTCAGATGCAGGCCCTGCTCCCATGACACTTTCAGTTTAGTGGGGCAAAGGGGGACGAAATTAGCACTCTCAAACATCACATGATTAAAAGCTGAGATAAGCGTGCTGATGGAAAGAGCGTACAACAGATTGCACCTGTGCTGGGGACCAGGCATGCTTACCTGAGGAAGCGATGCTTGAGCTTCACAGAAGGGATATGCAATTTACCTGCAAGAGGAAGGGAGGTAGACTGGTGCCGTCAGAGGCAAGGGGCAGAGTCTAAAGAGAGAAAACTGGAGGAACTGGTGGGGTTAGGTGGGCCAGGTCGTGCAGGCACGGGTGTGCTGGTAAATGTTTAACAACCAGCTCCCTAGGAAAAAGCAAAAAGGCTGGGATTAATGTTTGCCAATTTCCGTAGTGTAAATACTCCCGTTGTGGCCGATTCCAAGTCACCAATGTGACATCAGGCAGCTTGAAAATTTCTGATACTTTGACAATCTGCTCTGACAAATGGATACATGTGCACTCCAGCAGACGGCACCGGCCACAGAGAAGAGTTGAGTCTTCCTGCTGAGAGCAGCGGAGCAGCTACTAGTGCAGTGAGTGTGGAGGGGATGAGGGAAGAGGAGGTCATGCATTTCCTCAACATCACCCTGGCTGCAGTTTAGAGAGCAGCTTGGAGGTAGTTAAGGCCAGGGGAGCACCTGGCTATGGTGCTCAGATGGGTCCAGGTGATAGATCAGGGCTTAGATCAAGGTAGTGACGTGAAGATGAGAAAGGAGGATGGATTTGAGAGACGTGTAGGTGATAAAAAGCACCTGTAGGCCAGGCACGGTGACTCACACCTGCAATCCCAGCACTTTGGGAGGCTGAGGCAGCTGGATCACCTGAGGTCAGAAGTTTGAGACCAGCCTTACCAACGTGGTGAAATCCCATCTCTACTTAAAAAAAAAAAAAAAAAAATTAGCTGGATGTGATGGTGCACACCTGTAACCCCAGCTACTCAGGAGGCCAAGGCAGCAGAATCCCTTGAACCTGGGAGGTGGAGGTTGCAGTGAGCTGAGATTGCGCCATTGCACTCCAACCAGGGTGCAGAGTGAGGCTCTGTCTCAAAAAATAAAAATAAATAAATAAATACAAAGCACCTGTGTCATGTGGGATACTGGATATGGTTGAGAGTGATTTGTGGGAGGGGCTGATATCAAGAATGATAGCTTTTCTGTTCAGGACGTAACTGCAGTTGACCGTCTATGACCACTGTCACCTCCCAGCAGTGCTCAGCAGCCTTTGAAAGGAGCAGCTGGCTCTAGGAAGAGCTGGGTGGTGCAGAACAAACTCACTGACTACACCCTGCATTAAACAGGCAGAAGGCACACAGGCACTCAGCAACCCACGTGGGGTCCTCATTTCTGGCTCCAGGGGAGTTGCTATGAAAACGTACAGCCTCCAATTTTAAATTCCCTGGTCTGACAGTCAGCAGCCAGAACAACTGAAGGGATATTTGCATCTCCAGCCCCTCCCTCTCAAATCCCTAACCAAATGCAGCCTTGCATGGTAGGAAAGTGGCAATTCCATGACAGGAGACCCAGCAATGCCTTTAGCCACCATGCAGCCTTCAAACCTCAATTTCTTCATCTGAAAAATGGGGATGATAATAATATTATTAATAATATTACCTGTGGGCCAGGGGTGGTGGCTCAGGCTTGTAATCCCAGCACTTTGGGAGGCCAAGGCGGGTGGATCACTTGAGGCCAGGAGTTCAAGACCAGCCTGGCCAACATGGCAAAACCCCATCTCGACCAAAAATAGAAAAATTAGCTGGGTGTGGTGGCACAGGCCTGTAATCCCAGTTATTTGGGATGCTGAGGCATGAGAATCTCTTGAACTCGGGAGGCAGAGGCAGCGTGAGCCAGGATCACACCACTGCACTCTAGCCTGGGTGACAGAGTGAGACTCTGTCTCTAATGATAATAATAATACCTGTGGCTATAGACGGAATGTTTGTGTCTCCCCAAAATTCATATGTTGAAGGCCTAGTGTGATCGTATTTGGAGATGAGGCCTCCTAGAGGTAACTAATCAGGTCATGAGGGCAGAGCCCCTGTGATGAGATTAGCATCCTTTTGAGAACAGGAAAAGAGGCTGGGCTCGGTGGCTCACACCTGTAATCCCAGCACTTTGGGAGGCCAAGGCTGGTGGATCACTTGAGGCCAGGAGTTCAAGACCAGCCCACCCAATGTGGTGAAACCCTGTCTCTACTGAAAATACAAAAATTAGCCAGGCGTGGTGAGCCTGGGAGGCAGAGGTCGCAGTGAGCCAAGAACGCACCACTGCACTCCAGCCTGGGTGACAGAGTGAGACCCTGTCTCAAAAAAAAAAAAAAAAGAACAAAAAGAGAACTAGCCATTTCTCTCTCTTGCTCTGTCTCTCTGCAGTGTGAGGATACAACTGGGAACTAAAGCTGGAAGATGCCAGACATTCAGCAGGGAGTTCCCTCAGCAGCAGCTGGCTAACTGGGGAACTGAAAGTCACCAGGCGTTCGTTTCTGATAGCTCCATGAAAATCCGCTCTGGGTCAGAAATCAATCTTTGGAGTTCTGAACATGCAGCTTTTCTCATGGGCCCTTTGGAGAACAATCAGCTACTCAGCCATCAGAGCCTTTCTTGCTGGACAGCAGACAGGAACTGACACCAAACCATCGTCTCTACAGCACACAGAAGATCAACACCAAGTCTCCACTCTCGGAAAACGTGTGTCCACGCAACTCTCCCAGGGGAGGTCTGCGCTGCAGTGGAAGGCCCCAGGAGCGTGGGAGCCAGCTCATTGCATGAAGGAAACACAGAGTTGTACCTCCAGGAATCTAATTTCGAGCTGAGACCTATTCCTCTTTTGGCAGAGGACGCTATATCTTTTTTTTTTTTTAGATGGGAGTCTTGCTCTGTCGCCCGGGCTGGAGTGCAGTGGTGCAATCTCGGCTCACTGCAAGCTCCGCCTCCCGGGTTCACACCATTCTCCCTCAGCCTCCCGAGTAGCTGGGACTACAGGCGCCCACCACCATGCCCGGCTACATTTTTTTGTATTTTTAGTAAAGACGGGGTTTCACTGTGTTAGCCAGGATGGTCCCAGTCTCCTGACCTCGTGTTCTGCCCACCTTGGCCTCCCAAAGTGCTGGAATTACAGGTGTGAGCCACCGCGCCCAGCCCAGGACACTAGATCTTTATCCCAGGCTTGTTCTGTGGGACACTTTGTGAGTTCCAGCATCGGCTGGTTCATGAGAGGCACCACTTCATGTGCAGTGTTCCCTTTTGCCTCTCCTCACATGTTACCAAAAGCAGCTGGTTCAGTGGTCACTGCCATCTTCCCTTGTCCCTGAGCTTTGGAGATGACTGCGTTTCCTAACCTCTCCTGCAGATGCCAGGCAGAGCGGTGACGTGATGCACGGTGGATGGGGAGCCAGGATGCCCGCCTCTGCTACCAACACAGAGTGGGAATTTGCACACCTCACATCGTGTCAGTTTCCAAATGCTGCTGTAACCAATTTCCACAAAGTGGTGGCTTAGAAAAACAGACATGAATTAGCTCACAGTTCTGGAGACCAGAAGCCTGAAATCAACGTGAGGCTTCTAGGGGAAGATCCTCACTTGCCCCCTCCCAGTTTGGTAGTTCTGGGTGTTCCTTGGCTTGTGGACTCATCACTCCAGTCTCTGCATCTGTCTTCACATTGCTTTCTCTGCTTCTCTGCGTGTCCGTTCTCTGCATGTCTGATTTGTAAGGATGTGAGTGATTGCATTTAGGGCCTACTTGGATTATCCAGGGAGATTCCCTCATCTCAAGATAATTAATTTAATCATGTCTGCAAAGACCCTTGATCCCGATTACATTCACAGGTTCTAGGGATTTGATTGGGATATCTTTGGGGTGAGAGGGGATATTTTTCAGCCTTCCACACCCACTTCCCTTCTTCTGGCCTCTTCCAGAAAATGATGGCCCCTCTGAGCCCCAAGTTCCCCTTCAGCTTCGAAATTCTGCAGGTGATCCTCAGACAGCAGGCTGTACCTAGCCTGAATTGCCAAGTTCACGACAATGTTATCTCAATAGAGTTTCTGATAATTTTTCAGAGCACTTTCCCATCTGTTATTTTGCTTTGTACTCCTGATCACCTCTTGGGGCACACAGGGCAGTTAATATTAAACCCATTTAATTGATGCAACAACCGAGGCCCAAAAACTCCTAACTCACTTTCTCCTTGAGTGAGTCAGCTAACGGGAACCAGGAGCAGGCCAGGTGATTTCCCTGGGCACGCTTTTGTTTTTTCCTCTCATTGCATATAGCCTCTCACCACCATGGGCTTTGTTCTGGAAGCCCAGGAAGGTGGGCGAGTCAAAGCTTGTCGTGTAGATCCAAGCCCACCCTGAGTCCCTGACTCATACCCCCCGGGGAGTGTTGCAGGAACTTCATTTGAACTCCCTGTGGTCCCAGGTGGCAGGGAAGCTCCCGGACTCTGGCCATACACTGTTGAAGGCCTCCTCTTCCCCTGGGTAGCTTCCCAAGCAAGGGGGTTTTCCCAGACCTCAAGAACTGCAGGGCTATTAGGCATTCGCAGAGTCAGACAGACCCGCCTGGCCTCCGGGCCAAAAACAGATTTCAGTTGTTTCAGGACAGATCAAATTCAGGACTGGAAATAGGGCTGGGGAGGTCTTTTTTTCCAAGTCTCACCTGCCTGTGACTCGCAGATCTGGACGAAGAATTTCCTGTCCTAGCTAGGCCTCAGTTTCCCTGAAATAACTCCGATTAGGTGGGAGGGGCGAGGGTGGGTAGGATTTCCCCTACCCCCAGCCCTTTTTAATCGAATTCAGAAATGAGGATGAAGAGATAATTACAGCTAAGTGTTTGGAGTTTTGAGAAGAAAGATACAACAGCCACACAAGGTATTATTAACTTTATGACTTGTCAGGAAGAGGTGGGGGAACCAGTTAGGATTCGGCTAGATGAGAGGTGAGTGTACTGCATTACAATCTCTGGAGGGTGTGGTGGGCGTATGAGCTGAAAATGACCATTATTTATTTATTGCTTTTGTTAAGTGCCTATAATGTGCTGGGTGCTATGCTGGATGTGTGTGTAACACAGACACATAAACCATTCAGGGTCAACCTTGAGTGGGTGGGAGGAAGTTAAAAGCACTCGCATCTTCTTCTCCCTGAAAACAGAAGCATCTTCCTCCTTGGCCTACCGTGGTGCCAGCAATCCCCAGCATTAGCGATGGCTCCTTGGGGGCAACCTGCAGAAGCTTCTTATTACCTTGGAGGAGTAAGGCAATCACCGGCTCACTAATAGTACACAATGATTTCGCTCATTCTGTCCACTCTTGGCCATTGGTGCAGCAGGAAGGGCCTTGGGGTCCTCCAGTTTGGACAGTGGGGAGGACTTGGCCCTGGGCTGATGGATTGCTGCTTGGCAGGTTTATGGGAGCCAGGCGTCAGCCTGGTGTGACGTGGGGAGGCAAGAGTCAATGCCAATGCAGGCAGCCCCCTGCCACCAAGCAAAGCAGCTTACAGACTTTGGAGAGGAAACAAAACATCTACATGCAAATGTTGAACCAGATTTCAGAGCAAGAGAGCAACTTCAAGAGCCAAAGCAGTTCCAACTCCCAGGTGTCTAATACCTTTTCAGCTTGGGTGGATCATGGATCTCTGAAAAACTGAGGAGAGAGTCTTGGATTCTCTCTCTGTCTCTCTCTTTCCCCCTCGGCCTCCCCCTCTCTCTTGCACCTTCTTCTCCCTGCAAACAAAAACAGAGTCTTGCTCTGTCACCCAGGCTGGAGTGCAGTGGTGCCACCCTGGCTCACTGCAGCCTTGAACTCCTAGCCTCAAGTGATTCTCCTGCCTCAGCCTCCCAAAGTGTTAGAATTACATGCGTGAGCCACCACACCTGACCTGGATCCTCTCTTGTGTAGAAAATGCACTTGCTCAGCGCACACACACACACACACACACACCTCACTTTTTTTTTAATGCAATGTCAGGGTGTCTGCTGATGCCTGAAGCACATCGGAGGGCCGCAGTTAGGTATTCTTCTTTGGAAGTGCTCAATGACCCTGGGAGGTAGGTGTGGCAGCGTCTCCTTTCACACACCATAAAACAGACCCAGAGGGAGGTCACGACTTGCTCAGGTCATGTATAAGTGAGCATCAGAGGCAGGGACCCCCACGTGCACAGGTCTAGGAAGCACCATTTCATCCAAGTCTATGTTGCATGCCAAGGAGTGTCACTGACAGAGAACACTACGAGACCACTGCCACCACCCTGGAGTTAGACAGGCAGTGCAGCAGCCCTAGGGGACCTGAGCCAGGGTCTTCTGATAACCATTTATAGGCATATATGCAAAAAGGCCCACTGGGTGACAGAGGTAAGGAGTCCTGGGGGGCATCAGAGAGGGATGCAATTGCTGAAGACTTGGATGCCTAAGCTTGCAAGTGGAAGAATATTTCTAAATCATTTATTCATTCCACAACTTCATAGGTGGAGGTGGTTCATAGGTGGTTCCTATGTGAATTTCAGTTCCCCTTCCCCCTGACCTAGGGTAAAATCCACACTCTTCTTTTTTTTTTTTTTTTTTTTTGGCGGAGTGGGGGGTGGGCGTGGGATGGAGTTTCACTCTGTTGCCCAGGCTGGAGTGCAGTGGCACCGTCTCGGCTCCCTGCAACCTCTGCCTCCCAGGTTCAAGCGATTCTCCTGCCTCGGCCTCCCAAAGTGCTGGGATTACAGATGTGAGCCACCGCACCTGGCCAAAATCCACACTCTTCATCACGATCTCTGTGGCTCAGCAGCGACCCTTCCTAGCCTTCCTGTCTCTCCTCTCTCTTGCTACTGCCTTTCTTGTTCATTACACTCCAGCAACCCTGACCTTCTGTCAGTTCCTAGCACTTGCCAAGCTTTTCCCACCCCAGGGCCTTTGCACTTGCTGTTCCTCCTGCCTTGGAAGATTCTAGCCCTGGCTGTTCCCAGGGCTGGCTCCGTCTCATCCTTCAGCTCTCATCTTGAATGTCACTTTCTCAGAGAGATCTTCTTTGACTTTGTCTAAGAATAACCCTCCACTATTCTCTAGCCATCTGTTTCTTCTTAGCACGTATAACAATCTGTAACTGTTTTATGTCTTAATTTGCTTACGTATTTATTATCTGTCTCTCCCTTGATCATAGAAAACATGGTAAATGTTGTAGCTACGGTGTCCTGTTCACCATTCTATCCCTAGCCCCTAGCACATATTAAGGGTTCAATAGTTGCAGACTGAATGACTGAAAGGCATGTTTGGAAGCAGAAGTATTCCTTGGCCACCACTTTATCTTACTTAGTGCAGTAATGCAATCAACATTTGGCTCCTGCTGTGATGGAGCTGATGGAGCTCCTGCTCCTGATCTTGAGCTGGTGAAAGCATGACTCTCCAAGATGAGCCGTCCAGGAAACCACATAGAAAAGATCAAGGTCCCATAACTTCAGCTTGGGGAAGCAAGAACAAATGCGGCATTCCTCACTTAAGAAAGAAGAGGCTGTGATGCTTGCTAAAAAAAAAAAATCTTGTCAACTGGATCCATCATCAAAGGAAACTGCCCCACGGACAGTTTTATGACGTAGTCTGAAGCACAGGAAACGGGCGGCACGGGAGCATCGGGGGGACTTTTAGAAGTTGTATTGCTTTCTTAAGAAAATGCTGCTGGCTTCTGGAACTGCAGTTTAATTAAATTCAGTTGGCTGGATACCTTCAAAGGCTGTTCCAGGTCTTCACCAGCCCTCGCAGACGCAGGCATCTTCCGAGCAAATGTGTGAGCGACAGAGCGGTGAAGCAGTCTCTGGCAAGATAAGGCAGGCATTCTCCAATCCTGGATCATCACACCCTGGCATGCGGCAGGGCAGGTGGCCAAGGACCTGAGCGTCCAGACCTTCCTCCACCCACCCCGCCCGGTCTCCATGTGCGACAATGGAGGGAGACAATGCTGTGTTCATAGAGGTAGTGCAGAGATCAGGGCTATCAGAGAGCCCTGCAAAGACGCACACAGACCCACTTTGGTCAATTTCCCAGCCGTGAACTCCAATGCAGCTTCTCCCAGGATGACTCGCTGCCACCCCAGGGATGGAGTCTGCAGGTTTCTAGGAGCTGGTCCCCCAGGGAAGGAAGGTTTGAGGGCCACGGGAGCATTTTGGAAACTTGAGCTCTCCCAAACCAGCCTGTAACGCAGAAGACCCTAGAAAGAACACTAAATGGGTCAGAGATGCAGTCCAGACACTGTGGGGCATTTTGATTATCTTGGTAAGATATAAACTCAAACACAGACTCTGTCAGATGAAATGTCTCAGAAAAGGCAATTTTCTGTTCAATCTAACTTTTAATTAAAAAAATAATAATAATAGGCAGGGCATGGTGCGTCACGCCTGTAATCCCAGCACTTTGGGAGGCTGAGGCGAGCGGATCACCTGAGGTCAGGAGTTTGAGACCAGCCTGGCCAACATGGTGAAACCTTATCTCTACTAAAAATACAAAAAATTAGCCAGGTATGCTGGTGCATACCTGTAATCCCAGCTACTCGGGAGGTTGAGGCAGGATAATTTCTTGAACCCGGGAGGTGGAGGTTGCAGTGAGCCAAGATTGCGCCACTGCACTCCATCCTGGGCAACAGAGTGAGACTCCATCTCAAAAATAAAAATCTCAACAAGCAAAAATCTCACCCCCATTTCCCCACTTCCCAAAGAACTGAGAAAACAGCCTCTGGTCTCCAGGAAAACAAAACCAAACCCAAGTCCACGGTCAGACTGAGCTGACCTTGGCTGTGGACCTCTGCAGAGCCCAGCTCTATGCTAGGCGTATTCACACCCTTGATCTCATTTGATTGTGTTGACAATGTCGAGAAACAGATTTTGTTAAGCTCATCTTCCAGATGAGGAAATCGAGGCATGCCAAGGTAATTGACACTCTCTCAAGATCACTCAGCTTGTAAGGGGCCAGAAGTATAAAATGAGATGATTTGAGATGCATTTGGCATTATTTTTTGGCAACATACTGCTATTGATTATTGGCAGTTTGGGGTACTATGGATATAAGAGTTTTTTTAAAAATGCAGTCCTTGTCTTGAAAGAGCTCACTCTTTCCTTGACTTTTTTTGTTTGTTTGTTTTGTTTTTGTTGAGACGGGGTTTTGCTCTGTTCCCCAGGCTGGAGTGCAGTGGCATGATCTCAGCTCACTGCAGCCTCCACCTCCTCGGCTCGAGCGATCCTCCCACCTCAGCTTCCCAAGTAGCTGGGACCACAGGCATGCGCCACCATACCCAGCTGTTTGTACTTTTTGTAGAGACAGGATCTTGTCACATTGCCCAGCCTGGTTTCAAACTCCTGGGCTCAAGTAATCCACCTGCCTCAGCCTCCCAAAGTGCTGGGATTACAGTTGTGAGCCACCGCACCTGGCCTCTTTGACATTTAAGATTGCATTTTACATATTGATGAATACATTTGTCTTGTTCCCTAATTTTGCTGCAGACTCTTCCAGAGTAGAGGCCTGGCCGGGCACAGTGGCTCACACCTGTAATCCCAGCACTTTGGGAGGCCGAGGTGGGTGGATCACGAGGTCAGGGGTTCAAGACCAGCCTGGCCAACATAGTGAAACCCTGTCTCTACTAAAAATACAAAAAATTAGCTGGGTGTGGTGGCAGGTGCCTGTAGTCCCAGCTACTTGGGAGGCTGAGGCAGGAGAATTGCTTGAACCCAGAGGAGGAGATTGCAGTGAGCGGAGATCATGCCACTGCACTCCAGCCTGGGCAACAGTGTGAGACTCCGTCTCAAAAACAAAACAAAACAAAGTAAAACAAACAAACAGTAGAGGCCTCACCTCAAAGTTTCCCAGGTGCAGACCATAAATCCCTTGGGCAGTTTGATAGAACTTTTTAGAACCGTGCTTTTCTTTCTCCTCTCCTCTCCTCTCCTTTCCTTTCTTTCATCTTTCTTTTTTTTTTTTTTTCTTTTTTTTTGACAAAGTCTTGCTCTGTCTCCTAGGCCAGAGCACAATGGTGCGATTTTTGGCTCACTGCAACCTCTGTATACCTGGTTCAAGAGATTCTCCTGCCTCAGCCTCCTGGGTAGCTGGGATTACAGGCGTGTGCCACCATCATGCCCAGCTAATTTTTGTATTTTTAGTAGAGACGGGGTTTCACCATGTTGGCCAGGCTGTTCTTGAACTCCTGACCTCAAGTGATCCACCAACCTCGGCCTCCCAAAGTGCTGGGATAACAGGCATGAGCCACCGCACTCAGCCCATACTTTACAAGTATAAAATAAAGCACAGGATTGCCAAGGAAATCACTTAGACTGTAATACCGACATTGAAATGTTGAAAACCAACCTTGTAAAATAGTAACAGGTAAGCTTATGTATTATCCACTAAGTAGCAAGATCTAACTGCTGGTCTACCTACTACTGTAACTTCCAAGGAGTAAAGAGCACACAATGTTTTGATATATCAACAGCAATTGATGGTGATACACACGCATCTGTGATTTGCACGGGTGCCAAAGTCACAGGTACTGCTGATACCACGGCAGTTTGTCATTTACATTCCTAATAGAAGAAAATGCTGCCATTTGATTAGAAGTTAGTGCATAGCCAGGCATGGTGGCTTACGCCTGTAATCCCAGCACTTTGGGAGCTTGAGGTGGGTGGATCACCTGAGGTCAGGACTTTGAGACCAGCCTGGCCAACGTGATGAAACCCCATCTCTACTAAAAATACAAAAATTCACCAGGCATGGTAGGACGCGTCTGAAATCCCAGCTACTTGGGAGGCTGAGGCAGGAGAATCGCTTGAACCTGGGAGGCGGAAGTTGCAATGAGCTGAGATTGCACCATTGCACTCCAGCCTGGGCAACAAGAGTGAAACTCTGTCTCAAAAAAAAAAAAAAAAAAAGAGAAGTTAGTGCAAATAAAGATGTCATAAGATGTCATTTTTTCCCGGGCTAAATTTATGGACCCCTGAATTCTACCTGTGCAAGGGTCTGAGGACTTCGTGTTAGGGCTCCTGTTCATCAAGTGGCATTTCGCTCCAATGTGCCCTTCCTGCCAGCACCGAGGGCTGCTGAGCGTCTCAGTAACCGAGCTGGGAAGGATGCGCCTTGGGGCTTAACTTTTTCCATGACTGAGTGAATGGCTGCTCAGTTTTTCCATGTCATTGGGGAGGTTATGGGTACATGTCAAATTCCTGGTGCTGGCATTTGGGGATCGAGCCGTAAATGGAGGCTGGAGGGCAGAGTGGTCAAGGGCAGAGTGGTCAAGGGCATATCCACAGAGTCACAGGAGACCCAACTTCACATTCGGAACCCCCTGATATTTAGCTGTGCGTCCTTGGGCAGGTTAGGAACGGGTCAGGTCTCAGCTGTGTCACCTGTGCAATGGGGCTGTAGACCCTGCTCCTGGGTTTGCTGTGAGGACTCTACGAGGTAAGAGATGGAACAAGCAGATACAACATTGGCATATGATGAGCACTCAGTGTAAAGCGACTATTTGGCACCACCCCTTACTTCATTGTTTTTTTCTAGTACTGGTCTCCAAAGCTCGGGGAGCGCAACAGACAGCATTTGAGTTAGACCTTTCCAGACGCTGCTGCTTTGTTCTCACTTGGAATTAGCTCACAGCTGGTAGCGTCCCCTCATGGGAGCTCTCAGAAAATTTGTCTCTTGCTCCCCACCCCTGGCCCCAACTTGAGTCATGCCCCAGGAATTTGGGAGAGGGCACCTTTAAGCCAGTGGTGTGGTGATTTTTCTTTTCTTTCTCTTTCTCTCTTTTCTTTCTTCCTTCTCTTTCATTATTTTTCTCTCTTTCCTTCCCTCCCTTCCCTCCCTCCCTCCCTCCCTCCCCCCTCCTTCCTTCCTTCCTTCTCTCTTTTTCTTTTCTTCTTCCTTCCTTCCTTTCTTTCACCTTCTTTGTGTAATTGTGCCGAGTTGCCGAGTTGCCGAGTGAATCATTGAGGGAGCGAATTCCAAGTGCATGAGCCTCTCTGTGTTCCCAGGACGGGTTTGGGCCAAGACAAACCCCTGTGATGCCAACAGCAGTTGCTTGAACAGTGGAGCTCAGAGCTGGCTTCTCGGCGTGGCTTGCAGGGGCTCTGTTTGAACTTTCCCTTCTCTCCTTCCACCCCGTGATTAAAGGAGCCACATGTAACTTTCTGCTTAGTCCTCTTTCTCCTTCCTTCCCGGTGCACACCCTGGGAAAGGCTCTGCGAAGTCCCACAGTGTTTCTTTAGGAGACTGGGCGGCCCCTTGATTTATGTTCACTTGGCAACGCAAAATTGAAATGGCCTGAGAGCGCTGAATAACTGGAAAAGGGAGATGGAGAGGAGGCCTCTGGGTGTCTGATTCCATGTAGCGCATGCCTGGCCCTTCCCCCATAGACCAGAGCCACGGACCTTGGAGCCCATGGGCAAAAGCAAAAGCAAATGAGGTGGCTGGAGTTGGAAAAAGAAGTCCAAAATTGTTCAGAGAAACTAGCATCATCTGTTTTTTCTGGGAGCCTGATGACTTTGTATTTTTTTCTCCTTCTTCCTTTCTCCTTCTCTGTCTTTTCTCTCGGGATCACCCTACCCATTTTGGATTTAATGCATAACCCATGGGGAAAAAGCAGAAATTTTAATCCCCAATCTGGCCCATGGTAGGGGCTCAATAAACGTTAGTTGAATTAAACAATTTTTTATAAAAGAAGTTGGGGCCAGACATGGTGGCTCATGCCTGTAATCCCAGCACTTTGAGAGGCTGAAGCAGGCAGATCACTTGAGGTCAGGAGTTCGAGACCAGCCTGACCAACATGGTGAAACCCCTGCCACTACTAAAAATACAAAAATTAGCCGGGCGTGATGGTGCACACCTGTAATCCCAGCTACATGGAGGCTGAGGTGGGAGGATAGTTTGAACCCAGGAGGCAGAGGTTGCAGTGAGCCAAGATCATGGCATTGTACTCCAGCCTGGGTAACAGAGCAAGACTCTGTCTCTAATAATAATAATAATAATAATAATAATAAATGAATAAAAGAAGTTGAAAGTCAACTTTTTTTGTTTGGTTCTGTGAAGTGTCTTGCCTGGGCCTGCAGAACCTGGGCTCATATTCCTCAGAAAGCATGGCTTGCATCCTGTATAAATACTTGTGTCTGTTCTCAAATTACATCTTGAGCTATTTGAGGGCAGGGACTCTTCTCCCCTCCTTGACTCTTTCTTTCCACAAATATTTATTGAACACCTACTATGTGCCATCATTATCTCCCTTCCACTCCACCCTAACTCTTAGCACGTCTGACTTTGAATGTTTGGGGTTCAGTGTTACATGAATAAATAAATGAATGGAAAAATGGAGTTTTAGGTGGGCCTCCAGGAAGTGGACCAGGGTCTGAGGTTCTCCTGGAAGGCTTACATGTGGTTAACATCTTAGAATTGGGGCCAGGTGCAGTGGCTCAGGACAGTAATCCCAGTGCTTTGGGAGGTTGAGGCGGAAGGACTGCTTGAGGCAGGGAGTTTCAGACCAGCCTGGGCAACAGAGTGAGACTCTGTCTCTACAAAATTATAAAAATAAAATAAAATAAATTAGTCAGGCATGGTCATGTGTTCCTGTAGTCCCAGCTACTTGGGAGGATGCCACGAACCCAGGAGTTCAAGGATGCAGTGAGCTATGATTGTGCCACTGTACTCCAGCCTGGGTGACAAAGCAAGACCCTGTCTCCGGAAAAGTTTTAAAAAATCTTAGAATTGGGATGGAAGGCAACAGAGAGACAAGCTGGTCTCGGGTAGGAATAAGGACTGATGGTGATCAGTACCAACTTGGCTGCCGTCTTGCCTTACGACTGGAATTATGTAACTCTTTGGACTGTGGTTGTTTTATCCCTAAAATGAGAGCAACCTCAAGATTTCTTGCAGATTTAGAGTTCTAGGATTCTCCAGAAACGTTTACCCCCAAAACGAATAAAATCAGATCCTTCCATAAAAGAATTATGACACCACCAGATTTGTTCCCTGCTCTTTCTCTTCTTGGACTGCCTCTTCTTGGTTTCCCTTGGAACTGGATTTGTCTTTTCTTGTTCAAGAATCTATAGTGGCTCCCAATTGCCTGTCACATCTAATGTGCCTTCCTTTCCTTGGCTTTCAAAAAATACACAGTCTGTGCACAGCCCACAAATCTCCCTGACATGCATCCCAGCACACAGCAGTGGAAATCCTCCACTCCAGTGAGGCTGTTTCCTCTCTGCTCCGACTTCCCTTCAGACCTTTACGTGTAGTTCCCTCATGAAGTGCCCCTTCCTGTTCCATTTATGATATCTCAATCTTCCTGATGTGATAAAGTTTCCAATTGGAGCCAAATTTAATTTGGTTTTGAACAGAACATCCCAAACAAGGACTTACTCTAGGAAAAAAAAAAAAAATTACTCATATTTCCAGATTCAAAACAAACTCTGTGACCCTCTTGATTAATTTCCTTCCAGTCTTTTTTCTTTGGAGATCTGAGCAGAATTTTAAAGGATGGACTCCACAACTTACACAGCCATCACCTTTGGTTGGCTGGACGTGGAGGTTGCTTCTAATCTTTCACCATAATCTGCATGTCGTGACGAACATCCTGTAACTAAATCTTTTTATATGTCTTTAATTATTTCCTTGAGCTAAATTCCTAACAGGTGAATCATCGGGATTAAAGGCTCTTTGATGATGGGGGTGTAGGGTTGGAGGAAGAGGAACCATGCCGTGATCTAAATCCTTCTGTCAGTCCACGGGGCACACAAAGTGAGAAAGTGACAACCTCCGTCTTTTTCTTTGGAAACCGGCTGGTTGAGTGGGTGTCCCAGCACCTTTGCATCCCTGCCTATCATTTTCCTGCCCAACATCAAGTTTCTAAGACTTCTAGAAGGTTCTTCAAAGGCAATAGGTAATGGAAAAGAAACAGCCAGCATAGCTTTAGTCGATGGCAACATTTGCCGCGCAGTGGCTGAGGATTCTGGAGCTGAGTCTCTGCTTTGTCTGTTCCCTCCATTATCCCCACCCCCAAACCCCCCCATCCCCCACTCCTGGGTTGATGGACTATGGCACTCGGACAGACACGTGTGATTGACTGTGGTATTAAGAAAATATGTATAACACAATGTTTTTTAGCTTTTTCCAGAGATATTTATATCACACAAATGGCATGTTGGTTTCTTTCTTTCTTTCTTTTTTTCTTCTCAACCACTAAGAATGAATAAATCAATTGTCTTAATCAGGCTAATGGAGAGTGCATGGGCTAGAAAGATAGGTGGGAGGGGCTCTTCGTCTGAGCCTGCTGCTCCCTTAGCAGGGGAAGGGGAGCCTGGCAAAGTTCCGTCATATCTCTGGGCCTCTGTTTCCCTGTCTTTGGGATGGGCATCTGACCGCTCATGACTTTGCAGGATAAAGATTGTCAGAAGCATTTGGAGTTCCTTGGAAGAAAGTAGCTGCATGAATTTTTAATCCTCTATTTTCAGCTCTTTGGAGCCATGTGTAGGAGCAGGGCTGTAAACACAGAGAACTCACCGCTACATTCTAGTTTATAAGGTTTTTGTCTCACAATCCCACAGACCTGACCTTAAGAACGACTCAAAATGTGGGTGAAACGCAGTTTGTTGTGGTCGTCGTTATTACATAAAAATTAATGGCTTGGCAAACACAAGGATCATCCTGTCACGCTGAGGTCATGTTTACACCAAGCAAATATATTTCAAGGTTCCTGGAGCTTCAGCAGCACTGCAAGGCAGAATCAACACCATTCCCAGGCAAGACTCAGAATCCGGTGCCAGATTCACCCTGGTTCCAGAGGGAGACGTTAGTGAGTATTAATTCTGCAACTAGAATGCCATCCATTTCCAAATTCCTTACGGCTGAAGCAGGTTTTTTTTGTTTTTGAGACAGAGTTTTTGCTCTGTCGCCCAGGCTGGAGTGCAGTGGCACGATCTCAGCTCACTGCAACCTCCGTCTCCCAGGATCAAGCAAATTCTCCTGCCTCAGCCTCCCAAGTAGCTGGGACTACAGGCACACACCACCACACCTGGCTAATTTTTGTAGTTTAGTAAAGACAGGGTTTCACCATATTGGTCAGGCTGGTCTCAAACTCCTGACCTCAGGCGATCCACCCCCCTTGGCCCAGAGTGCTGGGATTATAAGCATGAGTCTATAATCATGCATGTCTGGTGCAAACATTTTTTTTTAAATGGAAAATAACAAGTGTTGGTTGGCAAGTATGTGGAAAATTGGAGCCCTGGTGCACTGCTGGTGAAAATGTAAAATGGGACAGTCACTGTAGAAAACAGTGTGGCAGTTCCTTGACAAGCTAAACACAGAGTTACTGCAGGACCTACCAGTTCCACTCCTAAGTATGTACCCCAAGCAATTGAAAACAAAGGTTCAGGCCAGGCGCAGTGGCTCACACCTGTAGTCCCAGCACGTTGAGAGGCCTGGGCAGGGGAATCAGGAGCTGAGGTCCTGATCGAGGTCAGGAGTTTGAGACCAGCCTGGCCAACATGGCAAAACCCCATCTCTCAGAAAATACAAAAATTAGCCAGGCGTGATGGCGCACTCCTGTAATCCCGGCTACTCGGGAGGCTGAGGCAGGAGAATCGCTTGAACTCAGGAGATGGAGGTTGCAGTGAGCTGAGATTGTGCCACTGAATTCCACCCTGGGGAACAGAGAGAGATTCTGCCTCCAAAAAATAGATAAATAAATACATACATACATATATTCAGTGAAATACATACACACATTCATTTTTACATTCAATGAAAACGTATCCACAAATGTTCATAGAGCACTCTTATTCATGATAGCCAAAAGGTGGAAACAAGCCAAATGACCACTAGCTAGTGAATGGACCAACAAAATGTGGTGCATCCAGGCAATAAGAAGAAAGGAAGCACTGGCACGAGCTACAGCATGGATGAGCCTTGAACACATGATGCTGGGTGGGAGAAGCAGACATAAAGGTCACACATTGTGGGATTCCACTTACATGAAATATCCAGAATGGGCAATCCATAGAGACAGAGAGAAGATTGGCAGCTGCCAGAGGCCAGTAGGACAGCAGAATGGGAAGTGACTGCTAATGGGTACTGAGATTCTGTTTGGGGTGATGGAAAACTTCTGGACCTCGCCAGGCACGGTGGCTCACCCCTGTAATCCCAGCACTCTGGGAGGCCAAGGTGGGTGGATCACCTGAATTCAAGACTACCCTGGGCAACATGATGAGATTTGATGTCTACAAAAATAAAAATAAAAATTAGCTGGGCATGGGGGCAAGCACCTGTGGTACCAGCTACTCAAGAAGCTGAGGCAGGAGGATTGCTTGTGTCCAGGAATTCAAGGCTGCAGTGAGCTATGATCACACCACTGCACTCCAGCCTGGGCAACAGAGGGAGACCACGTCTTAAAAAAAAAAAGAGGGAGACCACGTCTTAAAAAAAAAAAAAAAAAAAGGCACTAGAGAGACAGTTGATGCAGGATATGGATGGTGACCATCATCATCATGTTTGCTGGTGGGGAGTGGACGGGAGTGGGAACGGCATTAAGAGGAAGGCCATTGATGAGGCGGGCACAGTGGTCCAGGAGGGAGATGCAGGTGGCCTGGACCAGGGGGCACAAAGTAAGCCACGTGTGTCAGGCAAAACCAAGAGGGCTTAGTGAGGATCTGGATGCACAATTATTCAATATAGACTCAACTCTGCCCCTCCTATTCAGCACTTGTATGCACTTATGGATGGGAGGGGAGTGTTGGAGGGAGAAAGTATATGTTCTCATAGGGATGTCGAAGGACAGATCAGAAGACCCCTGGCTTCAAATTTTGACTTTTTCATTGCCAGATCCCGAGAGAGTAACTTCGTTTCTTTGTGCCTCAGTTCCTTCCCCTGTAAAATCAAGGCCCCAACAGGCACGTCATAGGTCGTTGTGAGACGGGACAACAGCACCTGCCCTGGCTACCTCCTAGGGTTCTTGGGAGACCCAAGCGAGCTGTCAATTCTTCAAGGACAACACAGATCACGTTGCTGGGCTGATGTCATTGCTTTTGGAAAGCAGGTCCCTTGAATCCCTTGAACAGATTCTCCCAAAGCAGTGACTTTAGGAGCATCTCGAAGGCGACAGATTCCAGTTGTTAAGGCTGCGATGAAATAGCAGAAGACTCTGGGAAGCAGCGTGCGACGATTAGCAAAGTAGCCCCTAAGGCTCTTTCTTCTGTGCTCGCCCCGCCCACTCCCGCGTGGGCCCCGCCCCGACTAAGCTCCACCCAGTTCCCGCCCCCGATGTTAGCGCAGGCCACGCCCCCTCATCTCCCAGCTTCTGGGTCCGAGGCTCCCACCTACGCTAAGCGCTTGGTACCAGGGAGGGAATGGGAGGACGCTTGCGGGGTAGGGAGGCGGGGGCTGGAAATTGGCAGGGTGAGAACTGGGAAACTAGTCTGAGATGCAGCCCTCCTTGTCCCCCTTCTTCATTCACCCCCTTGTTGAGGCCCTTGGCTTTTGCATAATGTAAGTACTTATTTAATGCGTGTGCTGGCTCGAGAGCTCTGCATTTGTCTTTCTGTCCTTCATATGCCAGTGTACCTCCGCCTTGTGTCTGTCTAGGTGGGAGCTCCTGGAAAGGAGGGTGCTTCCCAGCAGCTCCTGTTCGACCCCCAGCCCCGGGCCAAGGGCACAGAGAGAGAGAGACAGAGAGGCTGGGGCTGCGGTGGGGGTGGGGAGGTGGGAGCTGGGGCGGGGCGGGGGGAGCGCGGGGGAGGAATGAGAGCACCATATGACAGGCTTGTGGAACCACATCTGATGCCAACTTGGATGCTGTCCTTTTTCTCCAATAAAAGGAACTTTTCACTTGTTTTTCAGACACCCTTTTAAAAAATGTATTTAAAGAGGCTGGTTCCTATCCATCCGACTGAAGGCATCTCAGTGCAAGAGCAAAGCTAAGTCCTGCACACACACCTCCCCTCCTCGTCCTCCTCCTCCTCCCCCCAGGTTTTCCCGAATGTATCTACTCCGGTTACAACTGGACGCGGCCCCTCCCCCACCTGCCTCCCCCCTTCCTCCCCTCGATCGTGGAGGGAGCATTCTCTGTGCCTTCCCAAGTCCCCGTGGGGGACCTTCTATGTTGGAGTGGGGTGAGGGGGGGAGGGTCATATAACGAAGGCCGGAATGAACAAATTAGATAATCAAAAGAATTATAGTAATTGCTTTCACTTTCCCCAGGCCGCTCAGCGGATTCTCTCCCCCGCCCCTCCCCTGGTTTTTCTGTCTGTCGGGAATACTCGGTCTTTCCGACCCCCTCCCCTCCCCCAGGTTCCTCCTCTCCTCTCCCCTCGTTCGCGCGTTCCCTCTCTTCCTCCGTTTTCTGGTGTGCTGGAACGTTCAGCGGAATATGATGAATGATCACCTGTCACAGCTTGTTTATTATAATGCAGGCAATCAATTACACATCCCCAACGCTGGCCGGCCCGCAGGAAATTTATATGCTCAGCACAAACCAATGTGAAAATGGAATCTCATTTGCCAAATGTCTTTCTCCCCGTACAGCACGATGATTACAGTCTGTGTTTGTTCCAACAGTCGTGTACAACTGACAGTGCTATCATTTACTGCCTGGCTCAGGTCACGTTACTCTAAGGCTTCATTTATTGTGTTACGAAGGGCAGCACAGGAAAAGGACAAGGGTGTCTGTCAGGGATGGCACCGTGTTAAAAAGTGGGCGTGCAAGGGCCGTATTCCTGGGCCAGCCGCTACAACCTCAGCCCCTGGGCCCTTACCTCCGTAGCCTCTCCCAGCATCCAGTTACCCAGACTCCAAGGCCCCTGCCAGGAGCCAGCTCTAGGTACCAGGAGCTCCACAGGTCCCAGAATCGAGGTGGATCAGAGTTCCAATTTTGGTTCTGCTGCTGTCGAATTGCGTGCAGCAGGGACTCAATCTCTTCATCTGGGAAATGGGAGTTTTAACAGCCCTTGGCAGGAGTATTGTGATCTCTGGGATGTCAGACGCGTTGATGAATGTTGGTTCCCGGGACTTCGGAAAGAGGTCCCGTTGAAAGAGTTGTGAATTGGAATTCACACTGTATATTAAAATCTCCCCCAATCTTCACCTCTGAGACATGGCTGTCTCAAAACTGTTTTGTTTCCCTTCCTGGTGGAATTTTGTACTTCTATGTACTCTGTACCAGCAGGTAGAGTGGCTTTGAACAAATAAAATGGCCACCTTGCTCCACTGTTCTTTCTTTGTAAAAAACGGCATAGCAATCTTGGCCTTTCTAGCTGTGTGACCTCAGGCTGGTCAATCCCTCCTCCTCTCTAAGCCTTGGATTCTTCCCCTGAGAAGTAAAGAAAATAACTCCTAAACTGCCTCCCTAGGCTTGCCGGCAGGATCCAAGGTGTCCAGAGATGAAGAAAAAAAAAAAAAAACAGCCAAGTGAACGGGAAAGTGAGGCTGTCACTGCTGAGTGGCATCCTGTTTTCACCCAGAGTTCTGCTACACAAAATGTTGACCCAAATTTGTACCCCCACAACACTTGGTGTCAAGTGGGAGCTCAGAAACTGAGGGGCAGGCAGATGCTTTTGTGTGTATTAGGTTGTCTTTTATTGTATTGTATAGTGACTTTTTTTTTTTTGAGATGGAGTCTTGCTCTATTGCCCAGGCTGGAGTGCAGTGGCACGATCTTGGCTCACTGCAACCTCCACCTCCTGAGTTCAAGCAATTCTCCTACCTTGGCCTCTCAAGTAGCTGGGATTACAGGTGCGCACTACCATGCCTGGCTAATTTTTGTATTTTTAGTAGAGACAGGGTTTCACCGTGTTGGCCAGGCTGATCTCGAACTCCTGACCTCAACTGATCCACCTGCCTTGGCCTCCCAAAGTACTGGAATTACAGACTTGAACCACCGTGCCCAGCCTGTACTATATATTTCTTTATTGTTTGACATGCATATTTGTTTAATGGCCCTCTGCTCCGCCAGTATGGAAGCTCCAAAAGGAAAGATACCAGATTGATCTTGATCACCTCTGCCTCCCCAGCACCTAGCCTTCCTTGGCACATGGTAAGTGCTCAGTAAATATTTGTGGCTTTAATGGATGAATGAATGAATGACTACATGGTCAAACTCCGTACTAGGGCAATCTCTGTGGTGCAGTGGGTAGGCCCTAGTGAATGGATATTTAAAGGATATCTTACTATTCCTCATCCCCCAGAGTCAGACTGTGCCACATGCACCCAACCTTGCCTGGGGTCATTCATCCTACATGTACTCAGATCGCGTGAACTGGTGATGGGCCACCCATGTGCCTGCCTGGAGACTCCTATTCATCCCTCAGATCAACATCCCCCAATAAACTCCCAGTCACTCTGACATCCCTTGTTGGTTTGTAATCTCTGCCTCTCTCTAGACCATCAGCTCCTATGCACAGGCGGCTATGCCTTTTTCATATTTGGGTCCCCAAAATGCACAGCGCAGTACCAACCTCAAAACAAGTGCTTTTTAATCAGTCAATCAGTTGACAGAGATCATCTTTTCTCAGCACTGATGTATGGACTACAACTTAGAATTCCATTAAAGCACCTGGGGTCAATAAAAAAAGTGATTCAAGTTTATATATCTTTTTTGAGACAGAGTATCATTCTCTCACCCAGGCTGGAGTGCAGTGGTGTGATCTCAGCTCACTGCAACCTCTGCCTCTGGGGTTCAAGCAGTTCTCACTCATGCCTCAGCATCCTGAGTAGCTGGGCGAGTGCCAGCACACCCGGGCTAATTTTTGTATTTTTAGTAGGGACGGGGTTTCGCCATGTTGGCCAGGCTGGTCTCGAACTCCTGGCCTCAAGTGATCCACCCACTTCAGCCTCCCAAAGTGCTGAGATTACAGGCATTTGATCACTGCACCCAGGTGAGCCACTGCACCCAGCCAAGTTCATATTCTAAAAGTGAAACATTAATGCTGCATTGTGTATTTTTTGGTCAATTGCTTCAGATATGTGGAAGGGATTTCTTTGTATATGTGTAATTATTCGTCACCATGATGATAATAACGAGGGTGACAGCACAGAGCTATGCCTCCCCAGCAAGCATGGGCTGGGCAGGGCCGGGTATTCCCTTTGCTGACTTGCTTCACTAGTTGACTAACAGACCTTATTCCCGGGCCCGAGCTGATGATATCCTGCCAACGCCAGCTTCCCAACATGGAGGGGACGCAAGAGCGAGCGCCATGGGATCCTGGGGGAAAAGCAGCCTGTGTTTGCTGCTGCTTTGACAGTTGAGGCTCCGAGAGGGACTGGCAAACAATGGGAAACGAAACATTTGAGTGGTTGCAAAAAATTCCATGGGAAATCCCCCCTGGTGGTATTTATGTGCGAAGGCTGTGACAAGGAGAGCGCAGGGCTTTCGATTTCAAGGGTTCCTGAGCAGACCACAATGGCCTTCCAAGATGGCAATCCCTGGGAACAGCTCTCTCGGCCACAAAAGCCTAGTTTGTCTGTCCAGGGAAGATCTGGTCGCATGCATCAAGTTGGCCATGAGCTGCAATGGCTTGTTTGGGGCATGACCCACATTTATAGGGTCTGGGCCTCTGAACCTTCTGCTTCTAAGACAGTTCTATCTCAATTGTCCCTCTGGTTTCCCCTGGCCTCGAGAACCTGGGGCTGATAGGGGCTGAGGGGTTTCCCTCGGGCTCAGCCTCCATATCGGAACTGTGGGAACCTCAGCCTCCATCAGACCCCTCCCCATTTTCTGGTCAGCATGTGGCCTCCTCCTGTTTTCTCCATTCCCATTGGTAATGAATATTTATTTAACTTTTACTCCCCCTCCACTCTCATTTGGAAAAGAAAGTGAACTGATATTAACCAATCCTTGTTTTGCCTTCTTTAACACTTAACACATATGCAAAATACTTTCCACTATTGATAATATCTTATTGCTGCTGTGATATATGTGCGTAGATGTACAGATCTGCTTAAAGGTAAGGTTTATATAGATTTTTAGAGACACTTGGTAAATGAGAAAATGGAAACTGAAAGAGGTTAAATAAACTGCCCGTGTGTATTGGTCATGAGGTTTCGGTTGCAAAGTGACAAAATCCTGACTTAGATGAACTTAAGCCAGATGGAAAATATATGTTGTATTATTTGAGAAGCCAGGGCTGGATAAGCTTCAGGCATGGCTGGATCCAGGCCCTCAATTAAGTCTTTAGGAATTTCCCTCTCTCTAGCTTTTTGGTTTTGCTTTTCCCTGTATTGGTTTCATGTTTAGATTGGCTTGCTTCACCTGTTTTACGTCTTTCCAGAGTCCAATCCAGCCTTTTTCCTGGTTGCCTCTGTAAAAGTCCTAGGGTTAGATTTAGTGTACTCTGATAGGTTCAGCTGCCCATTGCTGAACCAGCGACTCTGGCAACAGGGATGGACTTACCTAAGTGCCCAGGTTCCAGTCACTGCTGAAGCCCGGCCAGACCACCTGGACAGAGTAAGAGTGAGTGGTTCCCCCAAAGAAAACTGGGGTGCTCTTACCGGAAGAAGGAGGAATCGACAAAAAGACCCGATGTCCTAAACTCCTGTGTCACACTGTCACTAATGGGCAGGCAGACCTGTACAGCAGCTCTCCTCTGCATCTTCGTGCTGCTGGAGGCCACCACCGGGGCCACCTCCCTCCTCCGTGCTTTATCCTGCCCTGTGCCTCCAGCCCTGCCCCTGCTGCAGGGATTCAGTCTTGTCGATCATTTTCAAAATGTGCGGGAGGGAGGAAGCCAGTGGAAGAGAGCAGGTGGCTGGGTGACCTGTGGCTATGGGATTCCTCTCCTCTATTTCAACCACCCGGCAATTCTTGTGTCTCTCTGTAGATTCAGTTTCCTTGTACACTTTTATTTAAACAAAGGACACCCCGGATTTTTTAAACTTGCAAATCAGCAGTTTTTCTGGAATCTATGTCTACTTACCCTAAATGAAGGAACAATAGCTCAGAAAGAGGCAGGAAACTGACAATGCGTCAAATGAGTGCCAAGAGCATCTGAGAAACCACACCTCCCAATTCCCATCTCTTGCCCTTTGCACTCGCAGCCTTGCAGATGGGGTCAAGATTTGTGGGCTTCTGATTTATTGGCCAAGGATGCAGACCTTAACATGTAAGTGGAGCAGCTTCCCATAGAAGAGAAGGAAAAGGATACCTTTGCACAGTTTTTTTCTAGTCTCCGGGTTCCCTACCCCCAGCAGGCAGCCTCTGGGGACTCCCTGTAGGTAGGATCCTGCCAGAATGGAGAAAAACAGCCCGATTCCTGTTACTCCCTCCTGGTCCTGGGAACTTACATCACCGTTCCAGGAGAACTTACATGAGCAAGCCATGTGCTTCCGTTTAGGAGGATGTTTACAAACCACTGTTCTGTCCTCTGAGTGTCTGGAAAGCTAGTGTCTGTGTACCAGGCCCTGCCATGCATTTCAAACACAGCTTTCTGCTGCACTGATCAGTGCTAATCCTCATAGCTAACATTTCTGAGCACTTCCAGCATTCCTGGAACTGTATCGTTTCATTGAATCTTCCCAACAACCCGATACCATAGGTAGCAGTATTGTTTTCATTTTATAGCTGCAAAAAAATGAAGGCGCAGAAAGGTGAATGAATTTGTCTGAGGTCCATCAGCCAGGTTCAAACCCAGGCAGTCAGAGTCAAGAGCATGAGCTAGATGCCACAGTACGTTGCTACGCTTAGATGCACCAGGAAAGCTTTGGACAAGGAAGATGTAGGTTGTTGCCAGCACCTATGCACAGACAGACAGAAAGTCCTCTGCTTCCTTCAGGCCCTTCCTTCCACTTCCCCGGGGCTTCCAGCTGAGCCTGCATTTTTCTTTGACTTCCCCCTCTTGCCTGGCATTTTCAGCAAACGCACACAGGGGATTAAGGGGGGAAAACTATCATATTACCAAGTGGACATGGCTCCTAAGATGCCAACTGAACACAGGTAAGTCGGGTAAGGAAAAGCACACAGTCTCATTACTTAGACTACCTCGCAGCCGTTTATTGAATTAGTGTGATTCTTAACATCTTCAACTTGGATCTCCTCCAGGCCAGCCAGCTGGTGCATTCAGTTCGACTCAGCTCGCCTTAACTCAATTAACTAAGCCAGGCTGAGCCGGGCTGAGCTGAACTCAACAAGTTTTTCTTAAGCACTGAGCTGGCTGAAGGGGGAAAAAAAAAACCAACAAAGGACAGCAAGACGCTGACTTGGCCCTTAAAGAGTTGTCTTGCGCGCTGAGTGGATAATATGGTGCCGTATTTTCTAAGTATCACCTTCGTGGCTTTTGCCATACCCGCGCTCCCTCTGTGCTATTATTTACTTCATATTTTTCTTTAAACAAATTCACTTCCCTTTTCAAACTTAATTTTTTAAATTATTGAGGTGAAGTTGACGTACCATAAAATTAACCATTTTAAAGTGAATTCTTAGATCATGATGTTCATCTGAAGAAAAAAGTAAAAATAAAGTGAATTCAGTGGCGTTTAGTACTTTATAGTGTTGAGTGACCATCACCTTTATCTAACTCTAAGACATTTTCATTACGTCAATATGAAACTCCATAACCTTTAAGCAGTCACACCCCATCCCCTCCTTCCCGACAACCCCTGGTTGTCATCAGCCTGCTTTCTGTTTCTATGATTTACCTATTCCGGATGTTTCATGTAAGTGGAATCCTACAGTATCCTTGTGTTTCTGGATTATTTTACTTAGCATAATGTCTTTAAGGTCCATCCATGTTGTAGCATGAATCCGTGTTTCTTCATTCCTTTTCATGACTAAATGATATTCCATTGTGTGGATAGACACAACTTGTCTACCTACACACCCATTCATTGATGGACATTCAAGCATTTCCATCTTTTGGCTATTGTGATTAGTGCTGTTAAGTACATTTATTTTAGTTTAGTTTAGTTTAGTTTTAGTTTTTGAGATGGAGTCTTGCTCTCTCTTCCAGGCTGGAGTGCAGTGGCATGATTTTGGCTCGCTGCAAACTCCACCTCCTGGGTTCAAGCAATCCTCCTACCTCAGCCTCAAGTAGCTGGGATTACAAGTGTCTGCCATCACGCCTGACTAATTTTTGTATTTTCAGTAGAGATGGGGTTCCTCCATGTTGGCCAGGCTGGTCTCAAACTCCTGACCTCAAGTGATCCACCTGCCTCGGCCTCCCAAAGTACAGGGATTACAGACATGAGTCACTGGGCCTGGCCCAGATAAGTTTATTTTAAAAGGAAATTCTCCATCACTACAGTAAGTGGGAAGCCAACATTTTTATAATACAAAATAAAATACATACATAACCATTAGAAGGAAAAATTTCACCTTTGTAGGTCATAAAAATCATCTTGTGAACTATCAGATGCAGTCATAAAAAGGCTGGGCTTGGCCGGGCGCGGTGGCTCACGCCTGTAATCCCAGCACTTTGGGAGGCCGAGGCGGGCGGATCACAAGGTCAGGAGATCGAGACCACGGTGAAACCCCGTCTCTACTAAAAATACAAAAAATTAGCCGGGCGCGGTTGTGGGCGCCTGTAGTCCCAGCTACTCGGGAGGCTGAGGCAGGAGAATGGCGTGAACCCGGGAGGCGGAGCTTGCAGTGAGCAGAGATCGCGCCACTGCACTCCAGCCTGGGCGACAGAGCGAGACTCCGTCTCAAAAAAAAAAAAATGCTGGGCTTAGGGAGTGGTCGGACTTGAGTTCAAATCCTGACTTTGCTGTCTGTGTAACTCTGGGCAAGTGTCCTGTCCTCCTGAACCTCAGTTTCTCCATTTGTAAAATGATAAGACTTAATATTCCTTCCTCCAATAGTGGTTATGGGAATTAAGATCATGAGTGACCTGGCAGAGTGGCTGCCACCTGTGATCCCAGCACTTTGGGAGGCCAAAGCGGGAGGATGGCTTGAGGCCAGGAATTCAAGACCAGCCTGGGTAACATAGCAAGACCCCATCTCTACAAAAAGTTTAAAAAATTAACTGGGCATGGTGGCACACACCTGTGGTCCCAGCTACTCAGGAAGCTAAAGTGAGAGGATCACTTGAACCCAGGAATTTGAGGCTGCAGTGAGCTATGGTCGTGCCACTTCACTCCAGTCTGGGCTTAATAGGTCTAGACCCCATCTCAAAAATATATATATATTTTAAATAAATAAATAAAACCATGAGTAAAGTGTTAGAACCATGCCAGGCTCATAGCAAGCCCTTCGATACACAAAAGCTGGTAGGTAAAAACACAGGTCATACACCCACTAGAGGTCAATATACTAGCAGCTAACAAAGTAAATATTTGCTGTGTGCCAGAAACTGGGTGAAGCACTTTCTGGGTGTTATGTCATCTTCTCAGGGTTCGAAGAGGCAAATATTATTATCCCCATTTCATAGATTGGAGAAGGGAGGCAAAGAGAGGTAGAGCCAGTAGTCAAAAGTTCATAAAAGTTCAGACCGGGCACGATGACTCACATCTGTAATCCCAGCACTTTGGGAGGCCGAGGTGGGTCGATCACCTGAGGCCAGGCGTTCGAGACTAGTCTGGCCAACATAGTGAGACCCTGTCTCTACTAAAAATGCAAAAATTAGCCAGGTGTGGTGGTGTGTAGTCCCAGCTACTCGGGAGGCCAACGCAGGAGAATTCCTTGAACCCAGGAGCTAGAGGTTGCAGTGAGCTGAGATCATACCGCTGCACTCCACCTGGGCAACAGAGCAAGACCCCATCTTAAAAAAAAAAAAAAAGTTCATAAAAGTTTATACAGTGCAGGACTTGAACTCCAGGAAAGTTAAACGACAGTACGAGAAGTAACTAAGAATCACCTCCAGTGGAAGGTGGCTGCGGGACAGGGATGATTCATTGCAAAAATGGGTTCCTGAGCCCCTGAGGTCCAGCCTGGGCAGCCGCAGCGTGCGTGCGTGTGGCAGTCCTGGCCCAGGGGCTCTGTCCTTCTTGGATTCCTTCCAGCAGTATCTCTTTATCAAGTCGCTCTTTCTCGGGTGTGCCAAGACTAGGCTCCCTGAGAGACCGCGCTCAGCCTTCACATCTTTTCTAGTTGATATCCCTCTAGCAGTTAATGGCTTCACCTGCCATTCCTGTATTCCATCACCCAAAGACAAATCCAGTGTCCCTAAAACCTCACCTGTGCTCTGCAATCTCTCTCACTAGTTGCACGCTGCATCTGAGCCCTCGAGACTGCCACAAAGCCTCTTACTAATTATCCACCCCTGGTGCAAAAATTAGCACGTCTCAGGTTCACATGTATCCATCATAGCTTCACCGATAGGGATGCAGTATGCATACTTCACAGTTTTAGTCTGCGTGGGGAATCCTATTTCACCCATTGGCAACACTAGCACGGGGGTTGTATTAGTCTTCTAGGGCTGTTGTAAATAATCACACAAACTTTGGGGGTTAAAACAACAGAAATTTATTTTCCCATGTTTCTGGAGGCTGGAAGTCTAAAATCAAGGTGCAGGCAGGGCCAGGCTCCCTCTGAAGGCTCTAGGGGAGGATCCCTCCTTGCCTTTCCCAGCTTCTAGTGGCTCCTAGAATTCTATTATTATTTATTTTATTTATTTTTTGAGACAGAGTCTCGCTCTGTCGCCAAGGCTGGAGTGCAGTGGCGCAATGTCAGCTCACTGCGACTTCTGCCTCCCAGATTCAATTGATTCTCCTGCCTCAGCCTCTCGAGTAGCTGCGACTACAGGCGTGTGCCACTATGCCCAGCTAATTTTTGTATTTTTAGGCGAGACAGGATCTCGCCATGTTGGCCAGGCTGGTCTCGAAATCCCAACCTCAAGTGACCTGCCCGTCTCAGCCTCCCAAAGTGCTGGGATTACAGGCATGAGCCACTGCACCCGGCCGGCTCCTAGAATTCTTTGGTTGGTGGCTGCATCCCTCCAATCTCTGCTCTGTCTTCAATGACCTGCCTCATGCATTTTTGTGTGTCCTTTTCTGTCCCTGGTAAGGACACTTGCCACTGGATTTAAGGACTGTCCTCATTCAGGATGATCTCATCTTGAACCTGGCCTAATTATGTCTGCAAAAACGCTATTTCCTAATAAGATGACATTCTGAGGTTCTGAGTGGATATGAATTTTAGGGGACACTCTTCAACCCTCTTCACATAGAAGAGGTGCCGGTATTCTTTGTAACTAGCTTATTGTATATTTCAATACCCTGGGCACACACATAAAAGGGTTCTTCTCTCAAGACAATTGTCAACCACATTCTTGCCAATCTCCTTTTCCCAGTCCTTTGTGGCATCATGAACAGATCCTATAACTTTCTGGCTACTTCCCAATATTGAAAAGGCCAAGCCAGTTCACTTATTTATTTATTTATTTATTTATTTATTTAGAGACAGAGTCTGGTTCTGTCGCCCAGGCTGGAGTGCTGTGGTGTGATCTTGGCTCACTACAACCTCTGTCTCCTGGGTTCTAGCGGTTCTCCTGCCTCAGCCTCCTGAGTAGCTGGGACTACAGGCGAGCACCACCATGCCTGGCTAATTTTTGTATTTTTAGTAAAGCCAGGGTTTTGCCATGTTGGCCAGGCTGGTCTTGAACTCCTGGCCTCAAGTGATCTGCCCACCTCAGCCTCCCAAAGTGTTGGGATTATAGGCGTGAGCCACTGTGTCTGGCTGCCAGTTCACTTTAAAACAGCCACCTAGTCCCCATCTCCTAACTCAGGTTTGATGCACAGCCTGAGGAAACTGGAGAGGACCTGGCCACCTCTTGCTTCCTTCTCCCCGTGTTTCTGGCTCCCAAAGTACACCAAGGAGGAGGATTTCATGGGCAAACAAATTTGGCCAATGCTGCATTAAACCAAGTTACCCAGATGTCTCCACTTTAGGGTCAGTTGATGTGTGAATGTCTATCCAAGAACAGGTGGTTTCCAAACTTCTTCAGCCCAGGACACTATTTTTCCACAGAACATCCTACCTCCCTAGTGTTCCCCAGAGCACACTTTGTGAAACACCACACAATAAAAAGTACTGCCAAATATAAAGTATATCCACAACTATTACGTTTGCATAGCAATATGAGATGAGTTTTTGAGTAAACACAGCAACTGTGGAACAGTTTTGTGATTTATTCAGAAAACTGGCTCTGAGATCGCTGTGGACAGGACCCAACTTGGCTGGGAGATTTCAATCCCTCAGTAGAGCCACGTGGACAGTGAGGCTGGCCGAAGTTTATTCTGAGAAAGGATTAGAGACTGAAATTGCTCTGATTTTCCTAAACCCAGCTTCCGTAGTCAGGAGGAAGTAACTATCATATTTAAAGGCAAGTGCTTTCAGGAAAGATTTGCTTGATAGTGTGGTCCTATAAGTTATGCAATTCTGTTATGCGAATTCAATGATAGGGACTCAGCAGAATGATAATAATAGCAATAATAATATAATAGTAAGAGAAAAGATAGAATTAACAAATGCAAGTGACAAGCAAAGCCTCGCCTTCTTCTGCTGGCGTAGATCTGGGATCCATCCAGTAATCTCTGCTCCCAAGGGCCTCTCAGCCTCGAGCATGAGGCTGGTATTTAAATATCTGTTGTTTTCATATCCTACGACCTCTAAAAGCCGGCTGACTTCAGCTGGTCCTCAGCTGGACGATTGGCAACCTTTTCCAGTGCTGGAGAAAACCAGGCTGCCCCGGACTGAAATTGACCAGCTCCCAACTTAGTGTCTTTCTAAGGATTTCCAAGGATAATTTCTGACCATCGTCTGTGTTCTCTCTAGAAGCTTTTTTTTTGAGACAGAAATCACACCACTGGAGTGCAGTGACTTGATCTCTGCTCACTGCAATCTCCGCCTCCCACTGGAGTGCAGTGACTTGATCTCCGCTTACTGCAGTCTCCGCCTCTCACTGGAGTGCACTGACTCTATCTCTGCTCACTGCTGTCTCCGCCTCCCAGGTTCAAGCCATCCTCTCGCCTCAACCTCCCGAGTAGCTGAGACTACAGGCATATGCCACCATGCCCAACTAATTTTTATATTGTTGCTAGAGATAGGGTTTTGCCACTTTGCCCAGGCTGCTCTCCAACTCCTGGCCTCAAGTGATCAGCCCCCCTAGACCTCCCAAAGTGCTAGGATTACAGGCATGAGCCACTGCACTGGCCACCCCAGGAGTTTATCGAATCACATCACCATGTCATTGAGGCTCCCCTGTAGTCTCAAAACTGAATTGAATCTAGTTTTGTCCATATGGTCAAGGCAAGTATTTTCTGAAAGCCAGGATTAACCCTACAATTGGATATTGTAGGGGCCATCGAGGTGATAAGATGTGAGGAAAATCAACTAAGCTCACTCTATGCGCCATTCCCAGACTCCCCCATACATACACAAGATAGCCTAGAGAAAAACAAAGTTGATCTGACTGTGTTATGGGAACAGGGTGACTCATTATTACTCAACAGTCTAGCAAGGATAGGTTTATCCACGTAGCTAACGGGCTACCAAAGACCAGAGGGGATTTGGAAAGCAGTCAGGGGGATAAGAGCCTGTACTCCATCTCTCCAACTTTGTCCTCCTCCATAACAGTTCCCACTGCCCACGGAAGATGCCCAAACTCCAGGCCCTTTGTATGTGACTCCAGCTCTCATGAGCTGAGACCACCCCCCACCCTAAGGCAGGATCTGGTTCTCATTTATCTACCATTGTGCCCAGCCCTGAGCACAGATTTTGGCAGATAAGCCAGAGCTCAATGGATGAATGTCAAATGAGTGGAAAAGGAACCCGCATGAAACTCAGGTAGCTCATGCTCCAGTCTCAGCACTGCATTATGTCAAAAATAAAATAAAATAAAATAATTTTTGGCCAGGTGGGGTGGCTCATGCCTCCAATCCCAGCACTTTGGGAGGCCAAGGTGGGCAGATCATTTGAGGTCAGGGGTTCAAGCACCAGCCTGGTCAACAAGGTGAAACTTCATCTCTACTAAAAATATAAAACTTAGCCAGACGTGGTGGTGTGCGCCTGTAATCCCAGCTACTAGGGAGGCTGAGGCAGGAGAATTGCTTGAACCTGGGAGGCAGAGTTTGCAGTGAGCCAAGATGGTGCCACTGCACTCCAGCACTCTAGCCTGAGAGCAAGACTCCATCTCAAAAAAAAAAAAAAAAAAAATATATATATATATATATATATATCTGGAGAGCAATTGAAATCTTTACATTTCTCTGGGAACACCAAAAAAAAAAAAAAAAAATCCAATTTATATAAAGTAAAGCAAAACTTTTGAATGTTTAGATCTCACCTCCATGGCAGTTGGCTCCAAAATCTCTATTAAATTCCTTCAAACTCTCCTTCAGATCTCACTTCTCTCATCCCCTTCCTTTTTCCCCTTCCAAATATAACTTCCACTCTTTCCTGGGAGTGCAGGGAGGCTGGTTAAGCACATGGGCTACGGGGCACATCTTGCTGAGTTTAAATTTAGTCTTGTCACTGTCTAACTTGGGCAGGTACTTGGCACATGGTAAGCACTCAATAAATGTAATCCATTGATGTTACTGTTATTAGTATTCTTCAAATTCTGTTGGTTTCTCCAATATGTTTTTTTCCTTCAGCCCACTTTTCCATCCATGAAACAAGGAAAGTGTATTCATTTCCCAGGGGTAAGAAATTATCACAACCTTGGGGGCTTAAAACCACAGAAATCGATTTCCCCACAGTTCTGGAGGCCAGAAGTCCAGAATGAAGCTAGCGGCGGGTCCACACCCCCTCCAGAGGCTCTCCTGGAGATTCAGTTCCTTGCATCCTCCAACTTCTCGTGGCTTTTAGCATTCCTTGGGTCGTGGCTGCGTCGCTCCAATCCCAGCCTCTGTCTCCACGTGGCCTTCCCCTGGCCTCTCTTGTCTGTGTCTCTTCCAAAGACACTTGTTGCTGGAGTTAAGGCCCACACAGATAATCCAGGATTATCTCATTTTGAGAACCTTAACTTAATTACATCTGCAAAGACCCTTTTTCCAAATAAGTTCTTTTTCACAGATTCTGGAGAAGGGTAGGTAGACATGGATATATTTGTGGGAGTGCATTTATCCCACTACAAAATGACACTGGGTCCTTCTCCTTGTGGATGGTGAGCAGGGAGAGGGTTGCACACTCCTGTAATTCTTTTTTTTTTTTTTTTTTCCTTTTCTCCTTATCATGCTGAATATATCAAGTCAGCAGCCAGCATCAGGTACCTGGGAATGAGGAAGGAAAGACAGGCAGATGGCAGAGGGGCCTGTCAACTTCTCCTTTTCACTGACACTCACACCACTCTTTCATTTGCAACCACAGAATACCTAACTGCAAGAACTGCCTCATCCCAGGTGGTCTGACCGTGTCTCTGAGCTAAGCGGCGGATTTCAGCCACAGGGTCTGACTCTCAGGCAGACACATCCTGTCCAAGGACTGGAGACAGAGCATCCGTTCTCCCCCCCCGGAGCGGTCAGCTGCATGTGGCTGCTTGAGGGGCGGTTCAGGTTAGTTAGTTATTGATATCCTGTGTTAAGATTCCTGCCTTGGCGGCACTGAAGGGATCCGGGAGGCAGTGACTTCACTCGACTCAAATTGCAATCAACCAGCCTCTTGGCTCAGGCATTCATCTACCCAGAACTATTTTTGGTGTGTGTTCATAGACAGCACACACCAAAGTATTTGGTATTTGAGATGCAAGCGCTAAGGATGATTAAAGTTAGTTGCTAATGAGCATGCCTAGAATAGATATACTCTGTGTGTATGCGTGTGTGTGTGCGCGCTCCATGTGTGTGCTCTGTTGCGTGTCTACAAAGCAGATGTCTACACACCTGCCCTTAGGTGACCTCACCAATGTCCATGAATTGGTGCTGCTAGATCAGCTAAGAGTTCCCTGGACGGAAGACAGAAATGGGTAACAACTGACCTGTCTCAAAATACTGCCTTACTGGGCACCCATGCTCCCCTGTCGGAATCCAATCTACCTTTCAATGTCTAGCTCAGCCCATCTTACCATGAAGCCTCACTTGACCGCCCTCTGAACTCCTAGACCAAGGCTAGAAAATAGGTTTTATCTCAAGTTCCTTGGTTTGTGTCTGCATCACTCCAGCCTCTGGTTCCGTCTTTACACAGCTGTCTTCCCTCTGTGTCTGTGTCCTCATGTAGCCTTACCCTCTGTGTGTGTGTCTGTATTCAAATCTGTGTGTGTGTGTGTGTGTGTCTGTATTCAAATCTCCCTCTCCAGCTGGGCGTGGTGGCTCATGCCTGTCATCCCAGCATTTTGGGAGGGCGAGGCAGGTGGATCACTTGAGATCAGGAGTTCGAGACCAGCCTGGCCAACATGGTGAAACCCCGTCTGTACTAAAAATACAAAAAATTAGCCGGGTGGGGTGGCGAGCGCCTGTAATCCCAGCTACTTGGGAGGCTGGGGCAGGAGAATCACTTGAACCCATGGGGCAGAGGTTGCAGTGAGCCAGGATTGCACCACTGCACTCCAACCTAGGCCACAAAACTCTGTCTCAGTAATATAATAATAATAATAAAATTTAAAACATCTCCCTCTCCTTATAAGGACACCAGCCATTGGATTAAGGTCCATCCTCATGACCTCGTCTTCACTTGATTACATTGGAGAAACCACATTCATTGGTATCGGGTTAGGATTTTAACTTATCTTTCAGTGGGGTGGGGATAGTGGGGAAGACAAAATTCGACCCATAATGGATGCCATAAATAATTAGGGATATCCAGCATTGGTGGAGGGAAGGGAAAGGGCCACCTATTTGCTAAATCTGCCCTATCGTGTTTAATTTTGGTATCATTTAGTTGGAAATGAGCACCACCTGCTATGACAATTGGTTATCTCTCTCTCTCTCTAATCATCTAATCTACCTACCTACCTACTTACCTGCCTGCCTACCTATCTATCCTCTACGTATAATCTATCATCCACAGCTATTTATTTACCTTCCTAAGTAAATTGAAAGTTCCATGAGGGCAGGGATTATCATTTACACTCCTTGTAAATTTCTCCACTGGCTAACCCAGGATCTAGACGGATGTAGTAGGCACTCAGTAAATACTTGTTCAGTCACTAATTTTCATTGTTTGGACTCTGAAATTAGATCAGGAAGAGGTCTCTGACACACAATCCTCTAGGGACTTCTGAGGATAAAGTTGGCTCATTCACAGCTTGCCCACCTGCGCTCTGTCTTCCCGGCTCCCCTCAACGTTCCACAGATCTTGTCTACCAAATCTTATGTGTGTACTAGGGTGTCTCCCGCTAATAGGACAGCCCTGTAATTGTTCAGTGAGATTATAACGTCAGCCTCATCCATCAAGCTCTCCGCTAAGTAGTTTGGTTCTCCTAATGGAAAGCAGTGTCCTAAACAAGAAGGGAAGCGTCCTAATGTGGGGTTTTATGTAGGCTGGTTTCTAGCTGTGAGCTATGGACCTGAAATGATAGTTAAATCGATGGAGAGGCACTAAGCTACAGCCTGTGAATCTGGGCATCCGTAAAACCCAATTATTAACAGCCCTGAGTGGATGCGTTGCACACCGGCTCTCCCAGCTTTGATTGGGACTCTCTCTCCAGACAGAAACGGCCCAAGAGAAATGGAAATATGATGGTTAGTTGATTATTTCACAGTCTGCATGACAGACCACCCTCCTAACAAGACTCTAGGTCAAGTGCTCTTCTCTGCCCTGTGGATCTATTGGGGAGAAATTAGCTCTCGGTGGTATTTCCAATTATGGATAAAAGCGATTCCTCACTGGTCTGGCTATCATGTGTTTTGCAGTGGACCAAGAGACATGAAGCCCGTCTTCTGCCCTCGCCTCTTTCTCTATCTTGCTGCATGACCTTGGAAGGTGGCCTGATCTCTTGTCTTCTTTGCTGCCTCATCTGTCATGATCCACCTTTACTACTTCATAGCCATGTTCTAGGATAAATGAGAGAAGCCTCTACATCTTTTAGTCTCCCAGAAAGACTGGAACCAGGTAAATGCAAAGTGGAGCCATTTCCTTTGTTTTTGCTGCCTGAGTTACTAATGTGAATAATGGCAAAAATGGATGGGTTTGTGCAATTACTTTTGTTTTTGTTTTGTTTTGTTTTCCCTCTGGGGGGAGGCTCGAGGCATTCTAGGCATTCTATACATTATTCTATTGTATAATTGTTCATCTCTTCTATGGAGTGGGTGTTGGTATGCCCCTTTCTTAGCAAACTGATGGAGGCTGGCCTCAAAGTGAGCCACAGTGATGGGCTAGAACTAATTCTTACTCATAACTCCTAACTAAGTTTAATGTCTGTCTTCCCTACCGTAGTGATGAGTTTCATGAAGGCAAAGACCTGTTTACCTTGTTCTGCTCTAGCACCGAGCAGGTACTCAGTAAGAACTTGTAGAATTAGTGGATGGATGGATAGATGAACAGATGAATGGATGGACTGACAGATTATTAGATGGATGGATAGATAGAGGCATAGATGGATGGATGATGGATGGATAAGTGGGTGGATGATAGACAGATGGATATGATAGAGGGATGGCTGATTGGATGAATGGATGGATAGATGGATGGATGAACAGATGGATGGGTGGCTAGATGGACAGATGAATGGATGGAGGGATGCACAGAAGGATGAATGACAGATGGATGGATGATAATGGAAGGATGGCTGGATGGATGAACAGAAGGATGAATGGATAGATGAATGGGTGAATATAGTTTGTATGTGAACATGAATCACATTACCATTATTTATCACTGAGAGAAAGTTCTAAGTTTCAGATGTTCAGAGAAATTGAGAGATGCAGACCTAAGATACAGACCAGAAGGGCCATGCTCTCTCTAAGTCCCTGGGTAGAATCCTTCCTTGCCTCTTCCTAGCTTCCAATGTTGGCCATAAATTCTTGGTGTTCCTTGGCTTGTAGCTCAATCCCTCCACTCTCTGTCTTCATCATGACATGGCCTTTCTCCCTGTGTGCCTCTGTCTGCACATGGTCTTCCCTCTTCTTAGAAAGACACCAGTCATATTGGATCAAGGGCCCACCCTACTCCAGTATGACCTCCTCTTAACTAATTATATCTGCAATGACCTTGTTTCCCAACAAAGTCACATTCTGAGGTGTTGGGAATTCAGACATCAACATATCTTTGGCAGGGGACTTGTGTCAACCTGTTATTCAGCCTACAACAATGTGTGACCCAGCAGCTCCTCTCCCGGGTGTGTATCCTGGGGAAACTCCTGAACAGGATCATAAGAGGACGTGTGTGAGAATGTTGGTGGGGACCACGTTTGTCCCAGCAAGGAGCCCAAGGTGACCTACATGTCTATGACTGGAGGAAATGAGTCAGCCAGATTTGATACATGCAGATGATGAAATAATACACAATACCCTGAATTTGCATACATCATCATGGATAGATCTTAAAAATACAGTGTGAAATGAAAAAAGTAGGAACTAGACTGAGATTGATGACACAATACCATGGACATAAATTTAAAATATACACTCACAGAGCAAGACTATATATGTTTCATAAGCATTGGAAAGTGGGTTGGAAGGATTTATTTTGAAGATACTGGAGTCACTGCTTGTGGGAGGCAGTGAGAAATGCTAACAGCAGACGCAGGCGAAAAATAATACAAGAAGGCACACGGGGGGCCTTGAACAGACAAATAGTGAATGTGTGGCATAAACTGAGAAGTGTGATTCTACGAAGGCGCCCACCCGGGGTCCAAATTTTGCAAAGAGGGGAGGAATCAGGAAACGGATTAATGAGTGACGGCGGCACCCAGGGCTGGGTGGAGTCCACGTCCTGTGAGCATGCGCAGCAGGGCCCCTTGATCCACGCTGAGCTTCAAGGAAGAGTGCGGAGAAAACCGCCCTAAGCCCAGACCTGGAGGGGAATTGGAGCTGTGCAGGTCAAGAATTAAGCAGACAGGGCCGAGCAGAAGGAGCTCCAGGAGAGCCCAGGAGAACCCAGGCTGGACCAAGTGCATCCGCCTGGGGAGAAGGAGAAGGGATGGTCCGCATGGCCCCGCCAGGGAAGGAGTGGGGCCAGGGCTGGCTGTGTGTGTGTTACCCACTCAGACGCCCACAGGGACCAGGTGGCGGAAATGAGCGAATGACCCAGGCGCATACTAAACACTTCCACAAATAATGATGGACCTTTCTATATTTAAGAAACCCAGAGTCCCCCAAGTCTGTATTTCTTTTCCTCCCTTTTGATGGAGACACGGGGGCTGGCTTCTTCTTTAAGAAAAACAATAGCGGCATATGATGAGAAGTGGTAGCCAACTCAGCCATGAGGGAGACATTAGAGGGGTGGGGCTTGGGGAGGACAGGAAGGGGATGTCCCAGCTCAACGGGAGGGCTGCTACCAGGTAGCTTCAGAGGATATCTCCGCCCAAATGTGGTCCCAGTGTTGACAGATACTTCTTTTTCCAAGAGAAACTGTGAAACTGGGTTTTTATGTGAAATCTTTTTATTTGACATAGTAAAATCTAACTGAACCACAATGAGGTACCACATCACACTGACTAGGATGGCTATAATAAAATAGAATGGAAAATACGAAATTTTGACGAGGAAGTGGAGCAGTTGGAACCTTTGTACGTTGCTGGTGGGAAAGTAAGGTGACCCACTCACTGTGGAAAAGTTTGGAGGTTCCTCAAGAAGTTAAACATAGCATCATCATATAACCCAGCAATTCCACTCCTAGGTATATGCCCAAAAGAATTGAAAGCAGGTACTCTACATGAAGACAAGTACATCCACATGCATGTTCCTAGCAGCACTGTTCATGATCACCAGGAGGTGGAAACAACCCAAATGTCTGTCATCATGTAAGATACAATGTAACTGAATCTTGAAAACGTTATGCCAAGTGAATGAAGCCAGACACTAAAAGTCATACATTGTATGATTCCATTTATATGAAATGTCCAGAATAGGCAAATCCATAGAGACGGACAGCTGACGAGAGGGTTGCCAGGGGTTGGAGGGAGGAGGGTATGGGAGTGAATGAGTGCTGGGTACCAGGTTTCCTTTTGGAGTAATGAAAGAGTTTTGGAACTAGATAGAGGCGATGGTTACATAAGATCATGGATATACTAAATGCCACAGAACTGTTCACTCTAAAATGCTTAATTTTTGCCAGGCACAGTGGCTCACACTTGTTATCCCAGAACTTTGGGAGGCTGAAGCAGGAGGATCACTTGAGGTCAGGAGTTTGAGACCAGCCTGGCCAACATGGTGAAACCCCATCTCTACTAAAAATACAAAAGTTATCCAGGCATGGTGGTACATGCCTGGCTACTCAGGAGGCCGAAGCAGGAAAATCTCTTGAACCCAGGAGGCAGAGGTTGCAGTGAACCGAGATCGTGTCACTACACTCCAGTCTGGGTGACAGAGTGAGACTTGGTCTCAAAAAAAAAAAAAAAGAAAAGAAAAACAAGACAAAAACAAACAAACAATGCTTAATTTTTGCCAGGTGCAGTGGCTTATGCCTGTAATCCCAGAACTTTGGGAGACTGAGTCAGGAGGATCACTTGAGGCCAGTTCAAGACCAGCCTGGGAAGCAGCAAGAGCCTGTCTCTACTGGGACAAAAAAAAAAAAGGTAATAAATAAAATGCTTAATTTTATATTATGTCGATTTCACCTCAATTTTTAAAAAACTGGAAAATGTAATTCAAATATTTAAGGAAAAACATGTGAGCCAAATGGATTCAGGCCGCAAGCTGCATCTGAACCCCTGGGGTACCAGTTTCTAAGTTTGATATGGGGCTTACAGTCAGCAGAGCTGCAGGATTAGGAACTCTGTTTTACTGGCAGGGAAACTGAGACTCCAAAGAGGTAAAGTGATGGGATCAGAGTCAAGCACAGGAGCTGGGGCTGAGCCCCAGAGGGTGGTCTCCCAGCACAATTGATCCTGTGCTCCCTGCAGTTGGGGCCAAGGGCTGTGGAAAGCATTAGAAAGGCGGCAGCTATTAAAGCAGGTGGCAGATGGAGGATGCTTGGAAGTGCAGACAAGAACTGTGCATCGAAGTCGGGTGCGGTGGCTCATGCCTGTAATCCCAGCACTTTGGGAGGCTGAGGTGAGCGGATCACTTGAGGTCAGGAGTTCGAGACCAGCCTGGCCAACATGGTGAAACCCCATCTCTACTAAAAATACAAAAGTTATCCAGGCATGGTGGTACATGCCTGGCTACTCAGGAGGCCGAAGCAGGAAAATCTCTTGAACCCAGGAGGCAGAGGTTGCAGTGAACCGAGATCGTGTCACTACACTCCAGTTCACCTTGCAAACGTGGTGAAACTCCATCTCTACCAAAAATATAAAAACAAAAAATTAGCTGGGTGTGGTGACTCATGCCTGTAGTCCCAGCTACTTGGGAGGCTGAGGCAGGAGAATCACTTGAACCCAGGAGGCGGAGGTTTCAGTGAGCCGAGATCGTGCCACTGCACTTCAGCCTGGGTGGCAGAGTTGAGACTCCATCTCTATAAAAAAAAGAACTGTGCATCCAGATCTCCTTGGAGTTGTTACCTCCTCTCACACAAGGCCCAGAAAACTCTCTCTCAATTGAAACCCATTCAGCAAGGCTGGATTGAGTATGTACTGTGCATGTGGCAGGCACCACGTGACATTAATAAAAGTAATAAGTGCAAAGGCTTAAGGGTTCACCCTGTGCAATGCACATTCTGTTGAGACCTCCTCTGATGCTCAGGGTAATGCTGTGAAGTGGAAACAGCGTTGCCACATGGATTGCATGCACGCATTTAACTTTTATACCATGCATGCATTTAAGTTACATAATGCATGCATTTAACTTACACAAATTCAACTAACTGCAGTTGGCCAAAAGAAAAGGAGAAAAATCCTCATTGAAAGGGGGTAGACCTGTTGTGTCCCCGTGTGAACTTGCCACACAGGAAGCATGGAAATGGAATATATGGATCTGTTCTCATTGTCTCCAATCCTGACAACCTTTCCTAGAATGAGCAGCTCTCTGTGCTGAGCAGGATTCTAGCTGAGGATTTCTCAGCCTTGGCACTACTGACATTCTGGGTTGGATAATTATTAGTTGTGGGGACTGTCTAGTGTGTTGGAGGATGTTTAGAGGCATCCCTGGCCTCTATCCACTAGATGCCAGGCGCATTTATTCCTACCCCTAGTTATGACAACCAAAAATGTCTCCAGGAACTGCCAAACATCCCCTGAGGGGCAAAATCGCCCTGGCTGAGAATCAGTCATCTAGAGTTTAAAATGTGTATTTACTGGTGCTCAACTAAGGAGCAGGATTGGAGGTGGGGGGTGGGGAGGATGGGAGGTGGGTAAATGGCTGCATTATGGTGATTGTATTATTGTTACAGGAAAGGGGTCCCAATCCAGACCCCAAAAGAGGATTCTTGGATCTTGCACAAGAAATAATTCAGGGCGAGTCCATAGAGTAAAATGAAAGCAAGTTTATTAAGAAAGTAAAGGAATAAAACAATGGCTACTCCATAGACAGAGCAGCCCTGAGGGCTGCTGGTTGCCCATTTTTATGGTTATTTCTTGATGATATGCTAAACAAGGGGTGGATTATTCATGCCTCCCCTTTTTAGACCATATAGGGGAACCTCCTGATGTTGCCATGGCATTTGTAAACTGTCATGGCGCTGGTGGGAGTGTAGCAATGAGGACGACCAGAGGTCACTCTCATCACTATCTTAGTTTTGGTGGGTTTTAGCCAGCATCTTTACTGCAATTTGTTTTATCAGCAAGGTCTTTATGACCTGCATCTTGTGCTGACCTCCTATCTCATCCTGTGACATAGAATGTCTTAATTACAGGGAATGCAGCCCATTTTACCCAGCTCCTATTCAAGATGGAGTTGCTCTGGTTCATACGCCTCTGATATTATGACAATTTGCTGACACTTGTGGCTGTGCCATTCCTTGTGGAAGGGGGCAGAGTTAAGGGATTTTCACGGAAATGTCTTCCTTCACCTCGACTTTAGAATCTAGTACCCATATACACTCGCTGCAACTCAAGTCCCACAGGTGGGAAAATGGGGGCCCCAGGGAGTAAGTCATTTACCCAAGGTCTCAGAGCTCATGAATGACAAAGAAGAGATTCAAGCCCGATCTATTTTACTAGGAAACCGGCTCCCTCCCCCCGCCGCCGCCCCTTTTTTTCTTCCCCTTCTCTCATTGTTTTGCCTTCCTATCCACAAGAGGGGTCAAAGGGAAATCAGCATGCCAGAAGGTAGAGTCTCATCAGACTCTCCACTACTGCAGGTGGCACTGAGAGTTAGCCGCCTGCCCCACAGTTCTGGATGAGGCCACAGGTAAATTCAGATTCCAGAGGTTTATGAAGCTGGTATTACTTAGGACTTTTCTAGCTGCAAGAGACAAAAACCTAATTCAGACTAGCTCAAACCAAAAAGGAACCATATTGACTCACATAACTAGCAAGTTGAAGGGGTGATGGCTTCAGGCGTGGTGAGGTCAAGGGGTTCAAATGGTCATCAGGACATGATCTCTCCATTTTTGGTTTCATCTCTGTTAGCTTCATTCTCTGAACAACTCTTCCTTCCATTATCCAAAGACAGCCAATGGCAGCACTGAGTGTAAAACTTGACCTTTTAGAAATCCAGCAGAAAGATTTCCTCCCTCCTAAGAGATTCATCCAACATTCCTGAAATTCACTCGATTGTCCCAGCTTGAGTCCCATGGATGTTTCCAAAAATGAATCACTATGGCCAGGGGCATATGAGATCCCATGATCAGGCCTGGGCCACCTCCTCAATTCCAGAGTTTGAGAGTAAGTTGAGCCCCAAATCTTACGGAAAAAAGAGTGGGAGGAGGAAGAGTAGTATTCTGTGGCCAACCTAGAAAACCACAGAAATTCCTCCCACCTACTGCTCAGGCCTGTGGGAAACTTGTAAGACAGAGTCCCAGTCCGTATGAGTGGCGAGTGGAGGCATCTTGGGAGGGGCCTTGCAAAGGCAAAGCCAGGCTGGCTTGGTGGAGTCCTTTCCAGAATCCATCTGCTTGTGTAAAGCCCAGCAGAGGCCACCTTCAGCCAGCCCTCCCACATACTGGTAAAAGTGTTGTTGTTGTTGTTGTTGTTGTTTGAGACAGGGTCTCACTCTGTCACCCAGATTAGAGTGCAGTGGTACAATCTTGGCTCACTGCAACCTCCACCTCCCGGGTTCAAGCAATTCTCCTGCCTCAGCCTCCCGAGTAGCTGGGATTACAGGCACATGCCACCATGCCCGGCTAATTTTTGTATTTTTGGTAGAGATGGGGCTTCACCATGTTGGCCAGGCTGGTTTTGAACTCCTGACCTCAAGTGATCCGCCCACCCTGGCCTCCCAGAGTGCTGGGATTACAGGCATGAGCTACAGAACCTGGACTTAAAGTGATTTTTAAAAAGTGCTGTGTGAGACTTCCAAATGCTACTCACAGGGAGGGAAGTGAAAGAAGGAGAGGACTGGGGAAGAAATACCTTCTATTTTTTTTTTCCTTTTTTTTTCTTTTCTTTTTTTTTTTTTTAGAGACAGCATATTGCTCTATCACCCAGGCTGCAGCCTGGACCTCTTGGGCTCAAGGGATCCTCCCACCTTAGCCTCCTGTGTAGCTGGGACCACAGGCATGCACCGCCACACCCAGCTAATTTTTTTTTTTTTTTTTTTTTTGTAGAGATAGGGTCTCTCTATGTTGCCCAGGCTGGCCTCAAACTCCTGGGCTCAAGTGAACCTCCCTCCTCGGCCTCCCAAAGTACTGGGATTACAGGGGTGAGCCACCTCACCTGTACAGCTTCTTTGGAGAATGGGCCTGGGCAGGTAAAACAGGGGCCACTCTACACCATCATGGCACAGCAAGAGCTGGGCTATGTAGGTTCAGTACACTTTGTCATTTAATTCTTATGACAACCTCCTGTCATCATTGCTGTTTTACAGATAAGGAACTGACGCTCAGAGAGGTTCCATGTCTCGGCTAGCATTTCACTTACACCTGAGCAAAGGCTCTCTTTGTCCAGAGACAACGTGCCTTTCGGTGATAGAGCTAGGACTGGAACCCAAGTCTATCCGACTCAAAGCCCACAGCTTGTCCCCCATCCCGCAGGGACCTCTCCAGGCTAGTGAGCCCCATGAAACCTCCTCAGTGCTTCGTTCCAGTCTCTTAACTTCAAGCCCAGTCAGCGAGTTCTTTATTTCCACAAATGGTGCCATTAAACTAATGGCTTCGGGAACTGTAGGCTGGCCTCGGCACAGTTACACATCCCTCCACCCGCCATGTTGTGGCTTCCAAAGAAATGCATGGGAAATTCCAGGAGCCGAAGCCCACTTGGACACGTTTCCGGGCCACCATTTTGCTTTGGGATGGGCAAAAAGAAACACACACCCTGAACTTGAACTCCTCTTTGTGCCGCCTCCAGCCGGCCGGGCGCTAAATAGGGCCACGGCCCGTTTCCTCCTTCAAAAGTCCCTTGTAAAGGGCGGTAGCGGACCCCATCAGACAAAAAGCTGAGAAACCAGGGTTGAAATAGAGGCCTCTTTCTGTTTGGTCAATCAGCAGCTGCAAAGGATGCGTAGGATGGAGCTAAATTTATTTGTTCCTTTCTTTCTCAGCAACAGCGACGAGGCCCGAGGTGCAGCTGTCTCGCCTCGCCTGTCTTTTGCAGGCACCGGCATGCACAGAAGATGGCTCTCCGGGAGGAAGATTCCTTTCCATTTTGTTCGCTCTCTGCCTCCGCAAGGCTCCCAGCCACCTCTAGGGAGTACAGGGCGAGATCCTGTGCCAGCGGGTAGGAATCTGTAGCTGCCTCCCAGCCCCAGGGTGGAAATCATGACCTTTGAGAAGCAGGCAAGCTGCACGGCATAGATACTCAGGCCTGGTGAAGGCGAAGTGGGGCCACACCCTGGAAAACCACAAAAGTCCCCACAGCCTCTGCTTTCACTCGTCAGACCTGTGGGAAACTTGTAAGACACAGTCCGTGTGATCGGCGGGTGGGGGCATGTTGGGAGGGGCCTTCCGAAGGCCGAAGCCAGGCTGGCAGGGCAGAGTCCTTTCCAGAATTTATCTGTTTGCTTAAAGCCCAGCGGAGGGGCCACCTTCAGCCAGCCCTCCAGCACACTGGTCCTAGTAGTTTTTTCAACGTGCTTTGTGAGACTTTCAAAAGGTACCCATGGGGAGGGAAGTGAGAGGAGGAGGAGGAGGGGCCGGGGAAGAAACAGCTTCTTTATTTCTAGCTTTGCTTGAATGGCTTCTTGACGGTTACAGCTCCAGTTTTGCTGAGTCAGAAGAATCCCACAGCCGCTCACCGGAAACACAGCTGTTGAGCGAAAATAACCACAGAGCTGAGCATCATGCACCTTCCAGAAAAGATGGCAGAAAACCTCAAAACAAAAGAGAAATACAAAACAATAAGAGACACTGTCAAGAAAAAAAAAAAAAACCACCGCAGCCCACTAACTGATCCAAGCTGGTGGCGCTCTCCTGATCTCTCTCCACTCCCAGGCCAAGCAACCACTCTGAAATAAAGCGAAGTTTGGCTGCTTTTATTTACACACATATATGTGTGTGTGTGTGTGTGTGTGTGTGTGTGTGTGTGTGTGTATATATATATATATATATATATTTTTTTTTTTTTGATAGAGTCTTGCTGTGTCTCCCAGGCTGGAATACAGTAGTGTGATCTCGGCTCGCTGCAACCTCTGCCTCCCAGGTTCAAGTGATTCTCCTGCCTCAGCCTTCCGAGTAGCTGGGATTACAAGTGCGCTACCACGTCCAGCTAATTTTTGTATTTTTAGTAGAGTCGAGGTTTCGCCATGTTGGCCAGGCTGGTCTCGAACTCCTGACCTCAAGTAATCCACCCACCTCGGCCTCCTGAAGTCTTGGGATTACAGGTGTGAGCCATCACACCTGGCCTACTTTTATACTGTAGTGGGTTTAATCGTGTCTCCCCAGTCACACCTCCACCAAAAAAAGAAAAGCTATGTCCACAGTCTAATGTGCTCCAGCACCTGTGAATGTGACCTTAATGAAGAAAGGATCTTTGCAGGTGTAAATTAATTTTAGGATCTCAAGATTAAATCATCCTAGACTACGTGGGTGGATCTCAAATCCAATGACAGGTATCCTTATAAAAGCAAGGCAGATCCAGCTTGGGCAACATAGTGAGACCCTGTTTCTACAAAAAGTTAAAAAAAAAAAAAAAAAGGCTGGGCATAGTGGCTCACACCTCTAATCCCCTCATCTTGGGAGTCCCACGTGGGCAGATCACTTGAGGTCAGGAGTTCAAGACCAACCTGCCCAGTGTGGCTTAACCCCATCTCTACTAAAAATACAAAAATGAGCTGGGCATGGTAGTGCATGCCTGTAATCCCCGCTACTTGGGAGGCTGAGACACAAGAATCACTCGAACCTGGGAAGCAGAGGTTGCAGTGAGCTGAGATCGTGCCACTGCACTCCAGCTTGGGCAACAGAGCATGACTCCATCTCGGAAAAAAAAAAAAAAATGCTGTGGGGGAGAGTGGTGTGTGCCTGTGGTCCCAGCTACTTGTGAGGCTGAGACAGGAGGATCTCTTGAGCCCAGAAGTTCGAGGCTGCAGTGAGCTATGATGGCACCACTGTACTCCAGCCTGGGTGACCAAGTGAGACCCTGTCTCAAAATAAAAAGAGTGTGGCAGAGGTAGATGGATAGATTAGACACACAGAAAGGAACGCCAAGGGGAACTTGGAGGCAAGGATTGGAGTTTTGCAGCTACAGACCAAGGGTGTTAGGGCACCCATAAGAAACTAGCAGAGCCGCCCTGGGCTTCTGTTTACCAGGTCCTCCCCTGGCCATCTCCTTCCCCTTGTCTGGGCTGAAAACATTCACAGCATCTTGTTGGCACGGACACCGAGTTTCCCTTTCTCCAGACTTCGTAATGATCAGGAAGCAGGATGGGGCCTTGAGGACTCCTGAGACTAAGGGAGGAGTCGAGGGTCCCTGGTTGTAGATAAGTCTTGGCCACAGGCCAGGAGTGTGACCTCATTAACCAGCCACCATTCACTGAGGCAGCTGGATCCTTGTTCTGCCCCTTCCTAGCTGTGTGGACTGGGGTAAGGTATTTACCCTCCCTGGGCCTCTGTCTCCTCATTTGTCCAATGGGGATAATTAGAAAACTTCCCTTACACAGTTGTTGTAAGGATGAAGTGAGTACATGCAAAGCCACTATTGAACGAGGCTGGACTCTGTGGTTCTTACTGTCCAGTGCTTTATGCAAGCGTAGAAAAGCTGTTGTTTTTCCCTGTCAGCATCTATGACACTATCTTTTGCTGTCAGCATCCTGGTTGCCTTCGGGAAACCATCTCTCTTCCACCCCCTCATTCCAGGAGAGTGTATATCTCCCAGACCTGACCAATCAGACTCAGAGCTCAGTTCAGGAATGGGGATGTGATCCAAAGTGGGTCCGTCGGAGTGAATAGTTGCCAAAACTTGTAGGGAAAAGAAATTCACTTTCTCTTGGTTCCACTATGTGGTGGGATATGAGCGTGGAGCATCTCTGCTGCTACCTAGGGAGAGGCTGCCTGAGAGTGACACCAAAACCCCAGAAAGCAGAGATAAGGGATAGTGGGAGAGTCCTGACAACAATATTTGTATCCCTGGATCCGGCTTTGACTGAAACCATCCGTAGCTCTAAACTCGCAAGTTCCGTGAAACAATAAATCTTCTTTATGTTTAAGATAGTTTGAGTTGATCCCTTGTAAACAAAGGCATCCTGACTCATTCGATGTCTTATGTGATAATCTGAGCAGGAGGTAGACCTTTTATCCCTATTTTATGGGAAGAAACTGAGGCTCAGAGGAACTTAATCACTTGTATGAAATCACTAGTAAGTCCAGGGCTGTCATCTGATCCATGTAGCCCTGGGAAGGCAGAACAATGATGTGTTTGGTGCATGCCTTGGGACAGTCACATAAATCTCAAGGCTTCGAGTGGTCAATCTGTACCATAAAAGAGTTGGTATAGTTTTAAACTTTTAAACGTATAGCCGATTACAGAAGTAACCATGACAATTAACCATGTATTTGCTCTCCATAACTGACAAATGTTGGCGTTTTGTCACAGTTGTTTCAGAGATGAGCTGGTGTCTGAAATACTATATAGCTCCTTGTTTCCGTGTCTTGATTCTGGATTCTAAAACACCTGGAAAGTCTGACTCGGCAAAACTTGAAAAGATTTCAAAGATACAGAAACATTTTATATCTACTCACTTATTGATGATTTCTGGCATTCTTCATTTCTTAAATAGATCTGAGTTTTCACCTTGTATTATTTTTGTTCAGCCCAAAAGAGAACTTTTTTTTTTTTTTTTTTTGAGATAGAGTTTCGCTCTTGTTGCCCAGGCTAGAGTGCAATGGCGCGATCTCGGCTCACTGCAGCCACTGCCTCCCAGGTTCAAGCGATTCTTCTGCCTCAGCCTCCCGAGTAGCTGGGATTACAGGCCTGCACCACCACACCCAGCTAATTTTGTATTTTTTTAGTGGAAGCAGGGTTTCTCTATGTTGGTCAGACTGGTCTCAAACTCCTAACCTCAGGTGATCCGCCTGCCTCAGCCTCCCAAAGTGCTGGGATTATAGGTGTGAGCCACCACACCTGGTAAAGAACTTCTTTTTAATATTTCATATGGTATAGGTCTACTGGTAATAAATTCCACCACTTTTTGTTTGTCAGTAAAACATTCTTTCATCTTCATTTAAAAAATATATTTTCACTGGACATAAGACTTTTGGTTGACAGTTTTATTTTTATTTTCAAATGTAATGCATTAAGGGTGTTATTCCATTGTCTTCTGTGTTGCACTGTTTCTAAGGAGAAATCAGTGATAATTCTTATCTTCGTTCTTTGTATGTAATATGTCTTTTTACCTTGGCTGCTTTTAAGATTTTTGTCTTTGTTGCTGGTTTTAAACAATTTGATTGAGATAGGCCTTTATGTTTTTCTTTGTGTTTATCTTGCCTGGGCTTTGTTGAGCTTCTTGGATCTGTAACTTCATAGTTTTTATCAAATTTGGAACATTTTTAGCCATTATTATTTCAGGGTTTTATTTTCATCCTCTCCTCCTGGGACTGCAATTATTCGTAGGATAGATCTTCTGTTATTTTTGCATAGGTCCCTGACACTCTGATTATTTATTTTTTTGGCTCTTGTTTCTCCTTGCTCTTTAATGTGAATAACTTCTATTATTATGTCATTGGATTTGCTGATTTTTTTTCTTCTACAGTCTTTAATATGCTGTTAAACTCATCTAGTAAATTATTATTTTATTTTTTAAGAAATGGGATCTTGCTATGTTGCCCAGACTGGCCCCAAACTCCTGGGCTCAAGCAATTCTCCCACTTCAGCCTCCAAAGTAGCTGGGACTAAAGGTGCATGCCACCACACCCAGCAAATTTTTATTTTAGATATTGTATTTTTTATCTCTAGAAGATACATTTGATTCTTTTTTTATATCTTCCACTTTTCGCCATGTTTATATTCTTTAGATCTATGAACATATTTATAATCACTGTTTTAAAATCTTTGTCAGTTAATTACATCATCTTTGTCATTTGGGGTCTGTTTATATTAACCAATATTTTTCATGTAATGGGTCACATTTTCCTGCTTCTCTAGATGTCTAGTAACCTTTTATTGGATGCTAGACAATGTAGATGCTGTGCTGCTGAATGCCTGAGTTTCATTATTTTCCTTTGATGTTTGTTTTGGGAGGCAATTGAGTTACTCATTGACCAGCTTGATTTTTTTTTTTAAGGCTTGTTTTTAAACTTTATTGCAGTGGCTCTAGAAAAGCTTCTTATCTAAGACTGGTTTAGGCCTACAAGAAAGGTGTAGCCTCACAGTGGTCTCTAATGAATGCCTTGGATGTTCAACAAATTATTCCCATTCTGGCTTGCTGAGATTTGAATGTCCCCCAGTCCTATGAGAGCTCTTGGAATTATTCAGCTTATACCTCTCCAATAGCAGTTCCTTGACAGCCTTGTATCATTTTGCCCAATATCTGAGCAACTTAGTATTTAGCCAGTGACTCAAGTGGTCCTTTATGCAGATTTCTGGCACTATGTGTCCATATAACACCATCTTCCCTGGGACTTTGCCTCACAGATTTCAACCATATTATAATCCACATATTATAATCTCTCTCTTCAACTCAGAGAGGCCACTGTGCTCTGCGTGGGATCCTCCTCCCTGTGCTGCAGTCTAAAAAACACTGCCAGGCAGAAAGCCAGGGTGATCACAGGGCTCACTTGATTTGCATCCTTTCTTTCAGGCCTCATAGTTCTACACTACCTGTGGCCCAATCTCTGAAAACAGTTGTTTTATATCTTTTGTCTGGCTTTCCAGTTGTATACAGCTGGAAAACAACTTTGTTACCAATTCCTTCATCATGGCCAGAATCAGAAGAAGTTCACCCTGATAACTTAAGAAAGAAAGATGTAAAATAGGAACACATTGGAAGGGCCTAGGGGAATTCACCAAAAAGAAGTAATAGCCAAAGAATAGTCCTCAAAAGGGACAGAGACCACAGAAACTCTGGCGATCCAGGGTGTCTTAGTCTGTTTTCACATTGCTGATAAAGACATACTTGAGACTGGGCAGTTTACAAAAGAAAGAGGTTTAATGGACTTAGAGTTCCACGTGGATGTGGAGGCCTCATAATCATGGTGGAAGGCAAGGTGGAGCAAGTCATGTCTTACATGGATGGAGGCAGGCAGAGAGAATGAGAAACGAAGCAAAACAGATTTCACCTTATCAAACCATCAGATCTCATTCACACATCTTATTCATTACCACGAGAACAGCATGGGAGAACCGCCCCCATGATTCAATTATCTCCCTCTGGGTCCCTCCTGCAATGTGCGGGAATTATGAGAGTACAATTCAAGATGGGATTTGGGTGGGGACAGAGAGCCAAACCATATCACAGGGTAACTAAGAAACAGTCTCTTCAGGAAATAGATGACTGGACAAATTAGCTCCATGCCCATGGAGTCCTTCAAGACTCAAATTTCTAGGAGAAGATATCTGGCCTAGTCACAGTCATGGGCTTACCTCTTGGCCAGAGGAGGGAAAGACACTTTGGTTAATAATTCTACCAAGATGATATATAATGGTGGGAGGGCAGATTCCAAAGCAAAACTGGGTTGCTCCTTCCAGAAGCAAGGAGATTGTCCCCTTGGCAGGCAAAAACAACAGAGACACATTACAAAATACTTATGAAAGCAGTATTTACGAAAGCACAAAATCTTTTAAGTAGGGTTGGCTTTTGAACTCAGAGCCTTGGGGTTTCTTTTTGCTATTTCACCACAAGGCTGCATGGATTCGTTCTTTCCCCTGACATCTCTGCCTTCCCCTCCCACACAGACAGACTTTCTCCACAACAAATCCATTTTATGAACAACATATAGACAATAACAAACTTCTCATCAGGCCAGAAATGCCAGTTTATAGCTCATCGAGAACAGAGATTCTCTGAGCCTGCCAATGTTCAAGGAAGACTTCCAGAGAATAAAACTTGCTTGGGGGTGAAGGGCAAGCTTGAACCTGTGTCCTGGGAACAAAACATGCAGCAAAATGCATTTCTTCTTTTCCCACTACTCATAACTACCAGGAGTTGGAAGCACCTTGCCTGAAAGCGAAGGTTGTGTTTTGTGCTTCAAGAGTGAGTCTGAGGTAGCTGCAGGCTAGATTATTAAGCAGATTAATTCAACCAAATACATTGACAAACGCACCAGCAGGTAAGGGAAGAAGATGTTCTCTGCTTAGATTGTTGTGAGGAAGTTTCTGTGTCCCCACTCTGCCTAGAGGCCAATCAGATGTGTGTGTGTGTGTGTGTGTGTGTGTGTAACCTCTACAAAACAAAACACCCCAAATCCTTAAAATTTCCACAAATGTTGTTTTCTTGTATGATCATACCCATTTCAGCGATGAAAAATCCGAGATACAGTACATGGAGCTGAGAGACAGTGATAAAACAAACAACAACAACAAAAAACAAACAAACAAGAATTGAGGCCAGGTGTGGTCGCTCATGCCTATAATCCCAGCACGTTAGGAGACCGAGTTGGGCGGATCACCTGAGGTCAGGAGTTCGAGACCAGCATGACCAACATGGTGAAACCCTGTCTCTACTAAAAATACAAATGTGCCGAATGTGGTGGTGGGCACCTGTAGTGTACTTGGGAGACTGAGGCAGGAGAATCACTTGAATCCAGGAGGTGGAGGTTGCAGTGAGCCGAGATCGTGCCACTGCACTCCGTCCTGGGCCGCAGAGTGAGACTCTGTCTCAAAAAAAAAAAAAAAGAATTGAGTTCAAAACTGCAGGATTAAACTTTTCTGTATGCCTTGAGAATAATTTTGAAAGCAAGAGAAACAGAAAGGGAGAGAAAGGAGAAGGAGGGGAAACGAGAAAGGAGGTAAGGAAAGCAAGTTAGCTCTTTGGATAATTCATGTCTTCCAAGGTGCCTGGGTTTTTTGAGATTTAGAGTGCTGAGAGATGCTGTTTGCACACCACTAAGATCCAAATGGAAATTATAGTCAAGTAAAAGCACATCACATCCCATGGCTAACTCCTTTCTCCAGCTTTATATTTTAGCTATGTCCACTCTCAGGTTTTCAACTTAGAAAGATGTCTTTTCATTCCTTGAGGGGATTTCTTTTTTTCTCAAGAAAGAAATCATGGTAATTTCATGCTGATTGAGAAAAGACCAAAATGAGGTTATAAAATTAATTCCTGGGAGGGTTTTAGTGACTTATATCTTGTTGACTGCTTTATAAATTTTTTTTTTTTTTTTTTGGCCAGGCACGGTGGCTCATGCCTGTAGTCCCAGCACTTTGGGAGGCCGAGGTGGGTGGATCACTTGAGGTCAGGAATTCGCGACCAGCCTGGCCAACATGACGACACCAGGTCTCTACTGAAAATACAAAAATTAGCCGGGTGTGGTGGCACATGCCTGTAATCCCAGCTACTCAGGAGGTTGAGGCAGGAGGATTGCTTGAACCTGGGAGGTGGAGTTTGCAGTGAGCTGAGATTGTGCCACTGCACTCCAGCCTGAGCGACAGAGCAAGACTCTGTCTAAAAAAAAAAAATGTGTGTGTGTGTATGTGTGTGTGTGTGTATATATATAGGTTTTGGTTCCATTTTCTTCTCTCCTGGCAGCCTTTATTTTATATATATAATATATATACACCATATATAATATATAAAATATATATACCATATATACCCTATATATAATATATACCATATATACCTTATATATAATTTTATATATATATAGGGTTGCTTTATATATACACACACACATATATATATGCCCTCCTCTGACCAAGAGGTAAGCCCATGACTGTGACTCGGCCAGATATCTTCTCCCAGAAATTTGAGTCTTGAAGGACTCCATGGGCATGGAGCTAATTTGTCCAGTCATCTATTTCTTGAAGAGACTGTTTCTTAGTTCCCCTGCGATATGGTTTGACTCTGTGTCCCTACCCAAATCCCATCTTGAAATGTACTCCCATAATTCCTGCACATTGCAGGAGGGACCCAAAGGGAGATAATTGAATCATGGAGGCGGCTCCCCCATACTGTTCTTGTGGTAGTGAATAAGATGTGTGAATGAGATCTGATGGTTTGATAAGGTGAAATCCCTTTCGCTTTGTTTCTCCTTCTCTCTCTTTGCCTGCCTCCATCCATGTAAGACATGACTTGCTCCTCCTTACCTTTCACCATGATTATGAGGCCTCCACATCCATGTGGAACTAACTGTAAGTCCATTAAACCTCTTGTATATAAAGGCTGCCAGGAGAGAAGAGAATGGAACCCAAAACACTTACAGGAGGAATGACAGACTCATTGTATAGGACAGTGGGAAGGGATTTGAGGATTAGGAAAACCTTCTGGGGAAGTGTCTGGAGACTGCAAGGTCTTGAAATGGCAAATGATTGGCTGGGCGTGGTGGCTCACGCCTGTAATCCCAGCACTTTGGGAGGCTGAGGCAGGTGGATCACCTGAGGTCAGGAGTTTGAGACCAACCTGACCAGCATGGAGAAACCCTGTCTTTACTAAAGATACAAAATTGGCCAGGCATTGTGGCACATGCCTATAATCCCAGCTATTTGGGAGGCTGAGGCAGGAGAATCGCTTGAACCTGGCAGGCGGAGGTTGCGGTGAACCGAGATCGTGCCATTGCACTCCAGCCTGGGCAACAAGAGTGAAACTCAGTCTCAAAAAAAAAGAAAAGGACAAATGATCACATTCCCTATTGTATTTTAGATGCCCGGCACAATTCCTGATCCGCAGTAGGTGTTCAGTAAATTATTTGTTGAACAAAAGAATGATTGAGTGAATGTGAATCTCTAGGCAGGCCTAAACTATGTTTTTGCCAAACCAGACTCCAATGCCTTGATAGCTTTGCATCTCTTTTTCCATTCTTTGTCGTCCTGGCAATTGTTTCTGATCCTTTCAAGGCAATAGATCTGACCCTTGTGTGGATTATGAACATCTCTGAGAATCTGCTGAGAGTGACGGGCCTTTTTCTCAAAAAAATGCACAGACACTTATGCACATTTGGCATATCTTTTCAAGTGAGCAAATGCCCTGAACCTCACATGTGGCCACAGCCTAACAATCTCTGGAACTTTTCCACTCTTCTTCCTGTCTCTCTGCCCCGCAGACTTATTTGCTCCTTCACTGGGTCCTCATAGCAATTTTAAACATCTTTTCATTTTTTAGCTTAAAACATTTATTTTATTCACAGATCTGTAATTTGTGCAGAGCTTGGGGGATGCCCTCTCTCTGTTCCACTTCAGGCTGGGGCTGGAATCACCTGAAGCATTACTGCATGGTTTGACTGTGTCCCCCAAATTTCATGTACTGGAAACTTAGATCTCTAAGTTCGTATGTTGATGGTATTTGGATGTGGGGCATTTAGGAGGTAATTAGGATTAGATAAAGTCATCAGGATGCAGCCCCCATGATGGGACTGGTGGCTTTATGAGCAGAGGAGGAGGAGAGGCCGGAGCTGACACACATATTCTTGCCCTTTCACCATGTGATACTCTCCACCATGTTATGATGCAGCAGGAAGGCCCTTACCAGACACTGGCACCTTGATATTGGACTTCCCAGCCTCTAGAACTGTAAGAAATAAATTTATTTTCTTTATAAATTTCTTTTCTCTAGAAATTACCAAGTCTATGATATTCTGTTATAGTAGCAGAACACAGACTAAGGCAATTACTCACTCACCTGTCCAGAGGCTGTCCAGAGATTGATGCCAAAGAGACCTAAAGAGTGGGGAGCTAAAATAGCTTGGGGTCCTCAGGCATCTCCTCCTGTCTCTATGTGGTCTTTCTATGCATTCTCTCTGGCTTATCCAGAGCACTTTAAACATACCTTTCTTACTACTTAACACACAACATTGTAATAGTTATCTATGCCTGTGGATTGTGGCAGTGTACTTATGTGGGTTTCATTGGCAAAACTGTAAATCCTTCAAGGACAAGGACTATAACTTGTTCATCTCTATTTCCTCAGGAACCTAGCATCTACCTTGCATGTAACTATGTATTTAATATATGCTATTTGGAATATGCATGTAGGTATGTGTTTATTTTATTATGATGCCCCACTAGATTTCAACAAAGAATTAGAATGGAGCTTTTATATATACCTCCATACAACAAAAATGCAAATCAAAGGAATGGGGATGAAATAAAAATAAAGGTAGGAAAATATGTTAAAATAAAAGATAACAGGCCAGGTGCGGTGGCACGCTCCTGTAATCCCAGCACTCTGGGAGGCTGAGGTAGGCAGATCACGAGGTCAAGAGATCGAGACCATCCTGGCCAACATGGTGAAACCCCGTCTCTACTAAAAATACAAAAATTAGCTGGGCATGGTGGCGTGCACCTGTAGTCCCAGCTACTTGGGGCAGGAGAATTGGTTGAACCCAGGAGGCAGAGGTTGCAGTGAGTCAAGATTGTGCCACTGCACTCCAGCCTGGGTGACAGAGCAAGACTCCATCTCAAAAACAAAATAAAATAAAATAAAGTAAAGTAAAATAAAATAAAACATCACTACCCAAAATGTATACCCACAAAGTTGTATATCATTATTGGCAGTGGCCCAGAAGAAAGGGCAAAGAGGGAAATAAACTCAGTTACTAAACTTCACAGGGTTGCATACAGATGATCCTCAATTTACAATGGCTCAACTTAAAATTTTTCAACTTTATGATGGTGCAAAAGTAATATGCATTCAGTAGAAACTGTACTTCAGGTACCCAAACAGCCATTCTGCTTTTGCTGTTAGTACAGAATGAGATCTTCAACACTTTATTATAAAATAGGCTTTGTGTTAGATGATTTTGTCCAACTGTAGGCTAATATAAGTGTTCTGAGCTTGTTTAAAGTAGGCTAGGTGATATGGTTGGGCTGTGTCCCCACCCAAATCTCATCTTGAATTGTAGCCCCCATCATTCCCATGTGTTGTCGGGGGGACCTGGTGGAAGGTAATTGAATCATGGGGACGGTTTCCTCCATACTGTTCTTGTGGTAGTGAATAAGTCTCATGAGATCTGATGGTTTGATAAGGGGGTCCCCCTTTCGCTTGGTTCTCACTCTGTCTTGCCTGCCTCCATGTAAGATGTGCCTTTTGCCTTCCACCCTGATTTTGAGGCCTCCCCAGCCACGTGGAACTGTGAGTCCATTAAACCTCTTTTCTTTATAAATTACCCAGTCTTGGGTAAGTCTTTATCAGCCACATGAAAACAAACTAATACACTAGGCTAAGCTATGATGTTTGGTAGGTTAGGTGAATTAAATGCATTTTCAACTTATAATGGGTTTACCAGGATGAATTAATAAGTCGAGAAGCACCTGTATAAGCCAACTAATCACTTGGGAAAACACAGTTTGTGTGAGTAACAAGGTACACAAGAAATGTTTTTCTATTGGTTGCAATTTTATTGCAACCTCCTTATGATAAAAATGATAGCATGTTTATACAATGAATTCTCTGTAATGTGCCTCAATACAGGTTAAGGGAGGTTCAATACAAGCAAATCTACAAGTGGCCAAAACAAAGGGCTTAAAGCTGCAATTCTGTAAGGGTCTGATTTTATCTAAGAAAATATTTAAGACCATCTAGTCCAGCTTTTTCTGAAGGGTACACTATGGAATAACAATCTTGGAAAAGCTCTGCCCATAATGGCTTCTGTGGTTGAGGAAAGGGGGGAAACCCACTCATGTCTTCCTCCTGGAAATGCACAGTGAAACACTAGCATTTTAAAGGCTCTGAGAAGTCCTGCAATAAAGAAACCCAGCATTTGCCAGGTTTCTCTGACTATTATTGTGCAAGAACCTTGGGGCGGTCTCAAAATGGGACCTAGGTCCACTGATCCTACCATGAAATGAATTTTTCCTTCTCGTGAGAATAGATGGGAGTAACGGCCTGCTATCCTTAAGCAAGTTATTCTGAACTCTCTCTCCTTTGTCCTAAAAAGACCTGGGAGAGAAACAAAGAAATGTCTACAAATTTCCTGCTTAAAGCACCTTTGGTTTTTTTGTTGTTGTTTTGTTTTTTTAATGGTCATAGCTGTAGAAAACAACATACTTCTTGTTTGTTGTTTTCTACAGCTATGACCATTAAAAAAAAAAAAAAAAGATTAAGGAGAAACTTGTCCTCTTAAATTGCAAATAAAGGAAAAGAAAGGTGTGATTGAATGTTACCAAGAGTTCACAATTTCTGCCACTAAGAAAATAAAAAAGGGTCCTCCTTATAGACATCAGGCAAGACCCTTTGATCATCCATAATCCTGATCACAAAATGATCGACACTTGCTCAGGCCAATCAGAAAACCAAAGAGTTGTACCTTCAGCAGATAGATGGCCAGAAGCAGCACGGGCATTGTCTATTTGTTTTGGTACTGCGTGTGAAAGGAAATCAAGGGTATCTGTTACTCTTTGTCCAGTTCCTGTCTCCTGGTACACTAACATTTTCATCTCAAAAGAATCAAAGTGTATCTAGTCCAAAAAGGAAAGGCTCGCTGGGTTCTACATGCCATAGAACAATCCCAGAGTCTTTTCTTCACAGAATACTTGTTAATGTCCACTTAATATTCTATGGAACACACTGGAAATCTGTGATTAAGTACATAGAAGGACTGCAGAGTCTTTAGGTCAATGGTTCTCAAACTAAGTTCCACAGAACGGTAGTGGTTCTTAGAGAGTCTCAGAGGCTGCTAGGGAGGGATGGAGAGGCCCTTGGCAGGCAGAGGTCTGGGCCCTCAGCCTCAATTCAATTATGGCGGATTTTTTTTTTCTTTTTTTTTGTTTTTTTTTTGAGACAGTCTGGAGTCTGGCTCTGTCTCCCAGGCTGGAGTGCAGTAGCACGATCTTGGCTCACGGTAACCTCTGCCTCCTGGGTTCAAGCAATTTTCATGCCTCAGCCTCTTGAGTAGCTGGGACTGCAGCATGTTCCACCACGCCCAGCTAATTTTTGTATTTTTAGTAGAGACAGCATTTCACCATGTTGTCCAGGCTATTCTCAAAATCCTGACCTCAGGTCATCCACCTGCCTTGACCTCTCAAAGTGCTGGCATTACAGGCATGAGCCACGGTGCCCAGCTGAATTCTTTTTTTCTACATAAAAACCTGTTTGGAAAAAAAAAAGTTTCTGTTACTTAAAATTAGAAAATATTTGAGAGCCACTGCTTTAAACAGAGCTTCATATACATTATTTTTCACAGCTGGGATTCTGATAAGGCAAACAGTCTTAGTCATATTCTTAGCAAGAACCTGGGGGCAGGAATTTAATTATTTTAGATTAAAAGCAGAACCATGGCAAAACATAGCATAAACAAATAAAAGATTTGCAACCATGTAATTCATAAAGGATTAATATCCTCCTTTTTCTTTTTCTTTTCTTTTCTTTCTTTTTTTTTTTGACACGGAGTCACTCTGTCGCCCAGGCGAGAGTGCAGTGACGTGATCTCAGCTCACTGCAAACTCTGCCTCCTGGATTCAAGCAGTTCTCCTGTCTCAGCCTCCCAAGTAGCTGGGATTACAGGTGTGCACCACCACACCTGGTTAATTTTTATGTTTTTAGTAGAGATGGGGTTTCACCATGTTGGCCAGGCTGGTCTCAAATTCCTGATTTCAAGTGATCCACTCGCCTTGGTGTCCCAAAGTTCTGGCATGAGCCACTGCGCCCCGGCTGATATCCTTAATTTATAAGACAGTCCTACAAATTAAAAACACCAATAGCCCAGGGAAAACATGGGGCAAGGCTGCAGCTTTCACAGAAGCAGAAATGCAAATGGCCAACGAGCATATGAAAAGATGCTCAGCCTCACTTGTCAGGCAAATGCAAATGAGAACAATGAGATACTATTTTTTACCCATCAGATTGGCAAAAATGGAACATATGTGTAACATCCAGAGCTCGTGAGGGTGTAAGAAATCCAGTTCCTTCCAACACCATTGGGGGAGGTCTGTAAATTATTATAACGTGGTGGAAAATCAACTGTTGGTATTTTTGAAAATTTAAGCTGTGGCCCAGGACTCCTATTTCTGAGAATATATCCACCAAAAATGAAAATGTCAGTATACAAAGACATAAATATATAAAGAAATTTATTGCAGTATCACTTGTAATAGTTAAAAAAAAAAACCTGGAAATAGTCTGAATGTACATTAATAAAAACATGGCTGAGCAAGTCATGATATATTTATATTAAGAAAAACAGTGCAGCTATTAAAAATTACAAAATAGGCTGTCACAGAGGCTCACACCTGCAATCCACCACCTAAGAAGGCCGAGGCGGGCAGATCTCTTGAGCCCAGGAATTCAAGAACAACCTGGGCAATATGGCAAAACTCCACTTCTACAAAAAATAAAAAAAATTAGCTGGATGTGTTGGCGTGCCCCTGTGGTCCCAGCTATTTGGGAGGCTGAGGTAGGAGGATTGCTTGAGTCCAGGAGGTCGAGGTTGCAGTGAACTGTGATCGTGCCACTGTGCTCTAGCCTGGGGGACAGAGCAAGACCCTGTCTCAAAAAAAAAAAAAAAAAAAGTATACACACACACCCATTTTTGTAGTTTTTAAATTTTAGTAATTTTTAGTATTTTTGTATTTTTAGTAGAGACAGGGTTTTGCTATGTTGGCCAGGCTGGTCTTGAACTCCTGACCTCAAGTGATCCACCCACCTCAGCCTCCCAAAGTGCTGGGATTACAGGCGTGAGCCACTGTGCCAGGCCTATATATTTATATACAATACATCTGAACATAGTGGCTGGGAGATAGTCCTGCAACATCTTGTTAAATATTTAAAAAGCAAGTATTGGCGGGTGCAGTGGTTCACACCTGTAATCCCAACACTTTGGGAGGTCCAGGCAGGCAGATTACCTGAGGTCAGGAGTTCGAGACCAGCCTGACCAACATGGAGAAACCCCATCTCTACTAAAAATACAAAAATTAACTGGGCTTAGTCCTAGGTACTTAGGAGGCTGTAGTCCTAGGTACTTAGGAGGCTGAGGCAGGAGAATCGCTCGAACCCGGGAGGCGGAGGTTGCGGCTAGCCGAGATGGTGCCATTGCACTCCAGCCTGGGCAACAAGAGTGAAACTCAGTCTCAAAAAAAAAAGGCAAATATTATACAATTTTTATTAAAAAAAAGAAAGAAGGAAAATAAAAGTCAAACTCTGAAAGGGAGTTTCTATATGTTTTTGTAAATGAAGAAAACAGAAAGGAAACATATCAAATTCTTAACAGTGAAATGACTCAGGGAGTTGCATTGGAGAGTAGTGGAGCGGCTATTAATTTTATTTTAGATAATTATTCATTGTTTGAATTGCTACAAAAGATATACAAGACTTTTGTAATTCAAATGATCAGTATCTTTAAAAACAGAATTAGGGGTAAAAATTCAAAGTAAATCATATTACTTTGACAATCACTCAAAGGCAGAGTGGACCTGACTTCCTGAAACAGTCTTAAGAGACCCTGCTGAGGGTTGTGTGTTAATAGAAGGCACCCCAGTTAGGCATGGGGTTAAGTTGAAGAAGTGCTTTTCAATAGAGCCAAGATTTTCCTTGAAAAACAGTCTTGACTCTTCTCTAATACATGCCAAAGGCTTGAATAAGACACCAAAATAATATACTATAGAACAGGTGTCAGCAGATGTTTTCTGTAAAAGAACAGATAGTAAATATATGATGGTGTGTGGGCTGTAATATATACAGTTTCCGCCACAACTACTCAGCTCTGTTGTGATTGTGCAAAAATAGCCCCAGACAATGCGTAAGTGAATGAGGATGGCTGTGTTCCAATACAATTTTATTTACAAAAGAAGTAGCTGGCCAGATTTGACCCAGGGGCTATATTTTGCCGACCACTGGTATAGAACACAGGCATAATGATCTTTTAGAAGCAGACTTTTAAGCCGGAGTGAGGTGGCTCATGTCTGTAATCCCGGCACTTTGGGAGGCTGAGGTGGGTGGACCCCCTGAGGTCAGGAGTTCGAGACCTGACTTACCAACGTGGTGAAACCCCATCTCTACTAAAAATACAAAAATTAGCCGGGCATGGTGGCGAGTGCCTATAGTCCCAGCTACTTGGTGAGGCTGAAGCAGGAGAATCGTTTGAACCTGGGAAGCGGAGGTTGCAGTGAGCTAAGATCCTGACATAGCACTCCAGCCTGGGCGGCAAGAACAAAACTCCATCTCAAAAACAAAAACAAACAAACAAAGAAGAAACAAACTTTTAAATGGAGGTATATGTAATATGCATACAATAAAAGAATCCAATTAATTTTTAAGAAGGGAACACACCTTTGTAAGTGCCACCCAGATTAAGATATACGGCGTTACCCAATCCCAAAAGTGTTCCTCGTGCGCCTCCAAGTCATCCCCATCACCACCGCCAAAGCTAACCGCAGATTAGACTTACAACCTCCAAATTTGTTTTCACTGGTTTTTAATCTGATGTAAACGAAATCATATAGCTTGTTCTTCCCCTCAATGGCATGTTAGTGAGATCAATCCCTGTGACTGTGTGGGTTGGTCCAACTTCAGGCTATATTGCATATACCACATGTAGTGCTGCATTTATAGCATTGAACAAATATGCCACACTTTACTTATCTTTTCCACTATGATAATATTTGGGTGGTTTCTCGTTTGGGGCTATTATCAATAATGCCACTATGAACATTCTTGAACATATCTTTGGTACCCACATTTACACATCACTACTGGGCATATTCTTGGAGCGTGTATGCTTATGTTCAGCTTTAGGAAAAGCTACTAAACATTTCTGAAGTGGTTGTACTAATTTAGACTCCTACCATCTGTATACAAGGGTCTCAACTTCTCTAAGCATTAACAACACTTGGTATTGACAGGTTTTCTTTTCTTTTCTTCTTTTCTTTTTTTTTTTTTTTCTGTAAACTTAGCCATTTTTACATGTCTAAGTGTAAAACATATATAGTAAGGTGCAGAAATCTTAGCTAACTTTTGTTTACATACGTAAAAATCTCACTGTGGTTTTAATTGCATTTAATTGACTAATGATATTGACTCCTTTTTGACAGGTTTATTGGCTGTTTGGATTTCTCTTTTGTAAAAGGTTTGTGTGTTTTGCCAATTATTTTTTAATTGCATTTTTTTCTTATTAATTTGCAGGCATCCTTTTTAAATATTCTGAATATGAATCCTCTGCTTGATATCTTTAGTTCAACTATCTTCTCCCATTCTATGGTTTGCATTTTTGTTCTCTTAATGGGATATTTTGATGAACAGAAGTTCTTAATTTTAATGAAGTCCAATTGATCAACTGTTTGCCCTTCCTTTCTTTCTTTTCTCTCTCCTTTTCTTTCTTTTTTTCTTTCTTTTTCTTTCTTTCTTTCCTTTCTTTCTTTCTTTCCTTTCTTTCTTCTTTCCTCTTTCTCTTTCTCTCTTTCTTTTCTTCTCCCTCTCCTCTCCTCTCCTTTCCCTTCCTTCCTTCCTTCCTTCCTTCCTTCCTTCCTTCCTTCCTTCCTTCCTTCCTTCCTTCCTTCCTTCCTTCCTTCCTTCAACAGGCTCTTGCTCCATCGTCCAGGCTGGAGTGCAGTGGTGTGATCTCAGCTCACTGCAACCTCTGCCTCCTGAACTCAAGCCATCCTCCCGTCTCAGCCTCCCAAGTAGCTGGGACCACAGGCATGTGCACTGCCACCACACTCCGCTAATTTTTGTCTTTTTTTCTGTGGAGATGGGGTTTCTCCATGTTGCCAAGACTGATCTCAAACTCCTGGCCTCAAGCAATCTGCCCACCTCAGCCTCCCAGATTGCTGGGATTACAGGCGTGAGCCCCTGCACTCAGCCAACTGTTTTCTTTATGGTTAGTTTTTTTTTTTTTTTTTTGAGATAGAGTCTCTCTCTGTCTCCCAGGTTGAAGTGCAGTGACATAATCTTGGCTCACTGCAACCTCTGCTTCCTGGGTTCAAGCGATTCTCGTGCCTCAGGCTCCTGAGTAGCCGGGACTACAGGCGTGCACCACCACGCCCAGCTAATTTTTGTGTTTTTAGTAGAGATAGTGTTTCACCATGTTGGCCAGGCTGGCCTCAAACTCCTGACCTCAGGTTATCTGCCTGCCTCGGCCTCCCAAAGTGCTAGGATTATAGGCGTGAGCCACTGCGTCCAGCCTATGGTTAGTATTTTCGTGTCCTGTTTTAGAAATGTTTCGCCATCCTAAGGACATAAGCATATCCTCCCATGTTATATCCTAGATTTATTGTTTTAGTTTACACGTTTCAGTCTACAACCATCAGAGTAATCAAAACCAGAAATGTATAATGGGTAGACATGACCCATTGCAATATTTTCAGTCCCTCATGGTCTTCCAGAACTTTCTGTTGCCCATGAGAGGTGGAGTCTATTTCCCCTTCCCTTCAACCTGGGTTGGCCTCTATGACTGTTTCAACCAATAGAATGAAGCAGAAGAGGCACATCTATCCTTCCAAACATAGCTCAGAGAAGGTAATATGGCTTCTACCTGGCCCTCTCTCATTCTCTCAGGACACATGCTTCGGGTGCTGTGATCACCACATAAAAAGTGTGGTTCCAGGCCAGGCATTTAATTAATCCCAGCACTGTGGGAGGCTGAAGCAGATGGATCACCTGAGCTCAGGAATTCAACACCAGCCTGGCCAACATGGCGAAACCCTGTCTTTACTAAAAATACAAAAATTAGCCAGGCGTGGTGGAGCACACCTGTGATCCCAGCTACTCGGGAGGCTGAGGCACAGAATCGTGTGAACCCAGGAGGCAGAGGTTGCAGTGAGCTGAGATTGTGCTACTGCACTCCAGCCTGGGCGATAGAGTGAGACTCTGTCTCAAAAAGCAGAAAAAAACAAAGAAACAAATCTGGTTCCCTGAAGCCACCACAACATGACCTCGAGATAGAGAAAGAGAGACGCCCAAGGAACCAGCTGTTCTGGCCACCAGTTCCACAGGTCTTCCTGATCCACACACCAGACTTGAGTGTGAAGAAGCCTTCTAGGTGACCCCAACGGTAGCCACATGCGATATCCTGAGCTAGTTTTGTCCAGTCAAGCTGCTTATGAATCTTTATTCTACAGAAACCATGAAGGATAACAAATGAATCCAGCCCAGTATGGTGGCTCATGCCTGTAATTCCAGCACTTTGGGAGCCTGGGGCGGGAGGATCACCTGAGGTCAGGAGTTCAAGACCAGCCTGGCAAATATGGTGAAACCCCGTTTCTGTAAAAATACGAAAGTCAGCTGGGCATGGTGGCGGGTGCCTGTAATCCCAGCTACTCAGGAGGCTGAAGCAGGAGAATTGCTTGAACCTGGGAGGTGGAGGTTGCGGTGAGCCAAGATTGCACCACTGCACTCCAGCCTGAGCAACAGAGCAAGAGTCCATCTCAAACAAACAAACAAGTGAACACTGTTTTAAGCCACTATGGTTTGGGCTTATTTGTTACCCAGCAATAGATGATTGCTACAGGAGGCAAGAAGGCCAGCCACCTCTCCACACTCTAACCTGGCGCTAATTTGGAGGGGATAGGCTTGGTCTCCACCCCTGCTGCTTATTTCAAGGGTGTGTTCTGAACCCCCAAAGGCAAAGAAGGCCTTGACTTTCTCTTCAAGAGCCTCATTTTCATCTTAGTGCCTATGCAAGCAGCAGAGCACATTCATGAAAAGAGAAAGAGTCCTGGAAATCAAAGAGATGGGAAAGATGAGATAAGAAAGATAAGAAATCTCCCTTGGCAACCCCTGAAGGGTAGTGAGGTTTTGACTCTCATCCAGAGAGATTAGCAAGGAACACTTGAGGAGTATCAGTCAGAAAGATCCATGAGGGGCTTGGGGGACACTTTACTCCTGGAAAAGAGGAAATAAGGCAGATTTCACGGAGGTCTCCTGACTCTGGAGCGCCTGCCTCTCAGCTTTGGCTCCAAGGAGATTCAGCAGCTCAGGGTGGAGAAAGCTCATTCCAAGTGGGCCCAGGACCTACAAGAAGCCTCTCTGATACAGCCCAAGGGAAACGCTGATTCTATTTACTGGTGGCTGAAATAGAGCAGGGAAATCAAGGTGGTTGCTTCACTTATAGGACTATACTTCTCCCTTTTTAAATACATGCTGATATCATTTGGATATTTGTCCCCACCCAAATCTCATGTTGAATTATAATCCCCAGTGCTGGAGGTAGGGCCTGGTGGGAGGTGTTGGGATCATGGGGACGGATCTCTCATAAATGGCTTGGGCCATCCGTTTGGTGAGAAGTGAGAGATCTGATGGTTTAAAAGTATGTGGTCCCTTCCCCTCACTCTCTCTCTTGCTCCTGCTTTTGCTGTTGACATGCCTGCTCCCCCTTTGCCTTCCACCATGATTAGAAGCCTTCCAAGACCTCCCCAGAAGCAAATGCTGCTATGCTTCCTATATAGCCTGCAGAACGGTAAGCCAATAAAACCTGCTTTCAGGATGCAGTGAGCCGAGATCACACTACTGCACTCCAGCCTGGGCGACAGAGTGGGACTCTGTCTCAAAAAAACGAAATGAAACAAAACAAAACAAACAAACAAACAGAAATTACCCAGTCTCAGGTATTTCTTTTGTTGTTGTTTTTGTTTGTTTGGTTGGTTTTGGAGCAGTCTGACGCCTGGGCTGGAGTGCAGTGCTGCAACCACAGTTCACTGCAATCTCGACTTCCAGTCTCAGGTGATCCTGCTGCCTCAGCCTCTTAAGTAGCTGAGACTACAGGTGCGCACCACCATGCCCAGCTCATTTTTGTGGTTTTCTTAGAGAGATGGGGTTTTGCCATGTTGCCCAGCCTGGTCTTGAGAACTCCTGGGCTCAAGTGGTCCACTTGCCTTGGCTTCCCAAAGTGCTGGGATGACAGGCATGAGCCATCGTGTCTGGCCCAATCTCTGTGTCATCATTGTCATATGGTGTTCTTTCTGTGTGTCTCTGTCTAGACGTGGCCATCTTCTTACAAGGACACTAGTCTTATTGGATTAGGAGCCCACTCTGCGTCAGTAGAAGAATGACCTAACACACATGCTTAACCTGCTAATAATGACAAGAACACCTACCTCTATCTACAGTCACGTGATTTACTTGTGTGCTTGTTTATTCCCTGCCCCATCCCCACCCTGCCAAAGCAGCTGTAGGAGATGGGAGACTGTTTCTGTGGCTCTCGCCATCTCCTCTGCACCTAATCCAGTGGCTGGGCTCTGACATTACTACCTGAATGAATGGGTAAATGAATGAATGAGGAAGTAAATACATGATAATAGCAATCCTTGATGAGTGCCTGCCTGATGCAAGCACTGTACATAATTTTTTTTTTTTTTTTTTTTGAGACGAAGTTTCACTCTGTCACCCAGGTTGGAGTGCAATGGTGCAGTCTCGGCTGACTGCAACCTTCACCTCCCAGGTTCAAGCAGTTCTCGTGCCTCAGCCTCCCAAGTAGCTGGAATTACAGGCGTGAGCCACCACACCCTGCTAATTTTTGTATTTTTTGTAGAGACAGGGTTTTGCCATGTTGGCCAGGCTGGTCTTTCAAGCTCCTGACCTCAAGTGATCCAGCCACTTCGGCCTCCCAAAGTGCTGGGATGACAGGCATGAGCCACCGCATCCAGCCTGTACGTGATTTCCTGTCCTCCTTCAGTCTTGCCTCCAGGGAGGGATGGTTTCCTGGTTTTCCAGAGGTTAGAAAACTTGCTTGACGTTCCAAAATCACTAAGGGCAGAATCCCATTTCAAACTCAGCCCTTCTGAACTCCTGGGCTCAAGCCATCCTCCCACCATTCTTGGTTTATTTTAAAACGTTTTGTAGATACTGGGTCTTGCTACATCGCCCGGGCTAGTTTCGAACTCCTGACCTGCGGTGATCCTCCCACCTAAGCCTTCTAAAGCTCTGGGATGATAGGCGTGAGCCACAGCACACGACCGTTTTATTTTTGTATCAAGCTCTTTAGTCCCAGTGCACTCTTAGCCACTCTTAGCCTGCAGGGAATCCACCCACGCTTTTTCCTTTCTTGAGATAAGACAAGAGTGTTTTCCCAAAGGGCCTTGAGCACCAGAGAGCAGAACTCCAAGCTGCTGTGCTGGGCGTGGACCAGGCCCCGCATGGAGCCTACACAGCCTCTGACTTAGGCCGAGGGTTCTCATTCCACTTCCGTGGCCTGGGAACTCAGGGGGAATTAAATTAGAGGGGTCAAAGAAGGAGGAGGAGGGTGGGGAGCTGGTGGCCAGACCCAGAAAGGCCAGATTTCAATTTGCATAATAATTTTGTTAGCAACAATGGGCATCCAGGACATCTCTTTAAAGGCTGTAATGTTAATTTAATGGGAAAAAAGCTAATACAATTCCCCCAGAATTTTTCAATTAAATTAATGTGATGGACTTTAATGGATAGCTTAAGTAGAGAGCGTGAATAGGAGAAATATTGCATAAATTATCCATACATTTATATATGTGCTGCCCGTATATATAATCTCTCTGCGCTAAGGTTTTGACATATGAGAGGCCTTATGCTTAAATCTGGCAACAAGTTATGACTCTATTTCAATTAAAGTGACCCTTTTATCATTCAGAGAAGGGGGGTGCTCCTTCCCATGGAGCTTCCACACACCCCTTCCCTTCAACAACATACCAGAAGCTTCCAGTCTTAAAGAAACAGAAGGCTCGTGTAACAATATCCCATGAGAGCAAACATGTGCACAGAAAGTCCACGATATGAGAACGCTGTAGATGCAGAATCTTGTTCCCTGCTCTCTGTTCCCCAAAGACACCTGATAGAGCAGAAAATAAAATGGATTAAATTTCAAGGACCCCTTTATCTTCTTGTGCATATATTTGTTCATATGTTTCATTCAGCACGTGTTTACTGGACACCCACTAAATGCTGGACGCTGTTCAAGGTGCTTCAAGGAATAGTGCAGTGAGCAATCAGATGTGGTCACTGTCCACATTATATTGTCCCTCTTGGTCAAATCTCATAACCATTTACAAAATGCTGCTGATTTGGTTCTGTAAAAAATGCAAGATGTATAAATTCAGGTAGCCTTTTCATGCCTCTATGTGATTCTATTTTAATTCACTTCATTTAATTTAATTATTTTAATTTTTCTTTTTTCTTTTTTTTTTTGAGACAAGGTCTTGCCCCATGGCCCAGGCTAGAGTGGAGTGGTGCAATCACAGTTTACTGCAACCTTGACCTCCCAGGCTCAAGTGATCCTCCCACCTCAGCCCCCTGAGTAGCTGGGACTACAGGCATGTGCCACCACGTCAGGCTAATTTAAATAATTTTTTGGTAGAGACAAGCTTCTACCATGCTACCCAGGCTGGTCTTGAACTCCCAGGCTCAAGCAATCCACCTGCCTTGGCCTCCCAAAATATTGGGATTACAGGCATGAGCCATTGCATCTGGCCAGATGGAAGCATTGACCTTAAATTTTTTGTTTTTGACTATTATGGATACATAACAGTTGTCTATATGATATGGTTTGAACATACGTCCTTGCCAAATCCCATGTTAACATGTGATCCCCAGTGTTAGAGGTGAACCTGGTGTTTGGGTGGTGGGGGGCGGATCCCTCATGGCTTGGTGCTGTCCTCACAATAGCAAGTGAGCTCTCACAAGATCTGGTTAAGTGTGCGGCATCTCATCCCCCTCTCTCTCCCCACTTGCTCCTACTTCCCCCTTGTGACATGCCAGCTCCCGCTTCACCTTCCACCATGAGTAAAAGCTCCCTGAGGCCTCCCAGAAGCCAAGCAGATGCCAACACCATGCTTCCTGCAGCCTGCAGAACTGTGAATCAATTAAACCTCTTTTCTTTATAAACTACCTTGTCTCATGTATTCCTTTATAGCAATGCAAGAATGGCCTAACACACCATGCCTTTATTTATCACTTGTAAAATAAAGATAATAATTGTGTCAGCCTTAAGTCAGTGTCCAAGATGGCCCCAGCCATCTTGCTGCCTCCTATGGGTGTTGTTCACATCTTTGCATAGAACCCTCCCACACTGAATAGTGTACCGGGTAGCATGTTGTAGAAATGGGAGACTGTGGCTTCTAAGGCAAAGCTATGAAAGACATTGCAGCCTCTTCTTTGCTCTCTCTTTTGGCTCATTTGCTGAAAGAGAGGGAGGCCAGCCACCATGTTGTGAGGACACTCTAGTAGCCCTGCAGGTAGATCTGTGTGATGAGGAACTGAGGTCTCCTGCCAATGGTCAGATCACCTTGCCAACAGCCACATAAGTGAGTCACCATGGAGCAGATCCTCCAGCCCCCATTGAGCCTTCAGATGAGACTGCAGCCCCAGCCAACGTCTTAACTGCACCTTCACGAGAGACTAGCCAGCTAAGCCGTTTCCAGATTCTTCACCCACAGAGACCTCATAAAGTAGTGTTGATTGTTGCCTTAAGCCACTAAGTGTCAGAGTAATTTGTGATGAATCAATAAATGATATAGTTTTCTCCCTTTCCTGCTGGCCATAGGTGAAACTACGGTGGAGGCAAAGTAGGTTTTCTCATTAAGGTCCCTATACCTGCTTTCTGCTTACCTTTCCTAAGGCAGCACCTCTGCTCCCTTGCTTAAGCTTGTAGCTGAAGCAAGTTTAATATGACCACTCTCAGAGGTATTGTCATTTTAATTAAAGTCTCTTGAAAATCAAAAAAGGATTTCAAGTCCAAAGAAATGAAGGTCTCCAGGTAAAATCTCAGTAAACTGGGAAGCTGTTAGGTGATGGGAGCATCCAGGGATCCTCAAATCACCTCTCTAGGGATCTGTGCTTTTTACTCAACTCCTAGCACGTCAGCAGCCAAGACAAAAAGGGGACACAAGTGCTAGCACTGACTTATTTCCAGGTGTTTTTTTTTTTTTTCATCAATCTTTGTTTCTAGTGGCTATTTTCCCCCGTCTTAGGCTACGATGGTTCATGATCTGCTGATAGGAAAAATAAAAAGCTAAGTGAGGTTTTCATTGATTAAACTCCAAAACTGGGCTGGGCGTTGTGGCTCATGTCTGTAATCCCAGCACTTTGGGAGGCTGAGCTGGGTGGATCACAAGGTCAGGAGTTCAAGACCAGCTTGGCCAACATGGTGAACCCCTGTCTCTACTAAAAAAAAAAAAAAATTAGCCAGGCGTGGTGGTGGGTGCCTGCAATCCCAGCTACTCCGGAGGCTGAGGCAGGAGAATCGCTTGAACCCGGGAGGCAGAGGTTGCAGTGAGCCGAGATTGTGCCACTGCACTCCAGCCTGGGTAACAGAGCAAGTCTTCATCTGAAAAAAAAAGAAAAAGAAAAATCCCTCCAAAACTGACCAACAGTGAGCGTTCATGAAGCCTTGGCCACACCAGCCCACGGAGGTAGCTGCAGACTTGCATGGAGCCCCATGTTGGAATCTTGGCTCTGCCACTTACTGGCTGCAGAAGAATGAGCAAGCCCATTGACCTCTCTGAGCTTCGTTTTCTCTTCCATAAAGTGGGGATATTAATAGTTGTCTTATAGCCTGGCACGTAGGAGGAGCTGAATGCACACTGCTGCTGCTCTTATATGGCACCCTGTTGAGACTGTGGCAGAGGCAGCGGGAAATAGCATTTCTGCTCAGCATCTCTCAAACTATTTAACCTTGCAAGGACTGACACCTAAGGGAGATGATGAATCTACAGCACTAGGTAGTGAACGCTTTCTGTCCAGTGAGCCCACCTACCAAGAACTCCACTGCCTGCCAGGGTAGGTGGCTCCCTCTGTGCTGATTTCTCAAGAGGGTGTCCCTCTGAAACTAACTACTGTGTTGACCCCTTTCCCAGGAGGCATAAGGGTGACAGCAAGGGGGCAGGGGAGCCAGAGCTAATAGGGGAGCAGAGGAATTCTCTCCTTGGCAGGATCAACTCTGATTTGAAGTGGAGATAGGCTGAGAGCTTGAGTCTCCATAGGCAACACATTTAGGGGAGTCATGGTGTGTCTGCCTCTGGAGCAGCAGAGCAGAGAATGCAGGACTCTTGGTTTCTTCACTTGGTTTGTACAAGGATGTGACTCAAGGGTTAGCCCAGCCATCTTCACCACTATGTGGACAAAGTCAGTCTGCTGGAAGAGACAGGGACCCACAGCTTCTACTTCTTAACCATTTCCTTCTGTTTCCGAGCAGACACCTGGATCCTTGTCCTTGACAGGATGGTTTTAGACTACCCTTGATGATTTACAGCAGAAACAGAATGGGAATTCACCAGGCAAATGAACATTAACTCCTCTGAGTTAATTGTGGAAGAAAGTGGGCAGGCAGTGTCACAGAAATCATGTAGCCAGATAAGAGCCATCAATGACCCACGTTTGCCTTGATAAGAGCTGTTCTTCACACCTACAAAGGAGAAAAGAGGTGGTGACTGAGCAATGATCAAGACAGCATCCATTAACTAGTCCCTCCATCCATGCATCCATATATCAAATCAACCACTCGTTCATCCATCCACCCATCCATCAATCCATCAATCTGTTGATCCAGTCAGCCAGCCACCCATTCATCCATCCACCCACCCATCCATCCTTTCATCCATTCATCCATCCATCACCTACTCATCATCCCTTCAGCCATCTACCTACCCATCCATGCATTGTATCCATTCATCCATCCATCCATTCATCCATCCATCCATCCAACCAACCATTCACCCACTCACTCAGCAAACTGTCATGGAGCACCTTTCATATCCCTGGCCCTGTGAGAGATTTCCAATTCAGTGAACGTTTGTTAAGACAGGATCCATGAACTTATCCACCCTGTCCATCCATCCATCCAGTCACCTATCCAACCATCCACCCACCACTCCACGACCATATCTTCCAATATGCAAGAAATGGTATCTGGCAAAGTAGTAACTGCTGTGCACCTGCTCTGCTAGGTGCTGAGGATGCAAAGAAAAATAAGCCAGGGTCTCTCAAAGAGTTTACAGTTTGGTTGTAGGTGGTGGATAAAAATGTAAACATTCAGTAGAGTGAGGAAAGTACTGAAGGAACACAGAGGAGGCCAAACCGTCCATAGTTTATGTTGGTCCACCACAGTGGGATTGGGGTTGCCCAGAGCTGAGCAGTGTCCTCACTCAATCACTACCGTATTTAACTGCATACTTGATGGGGAGTCAGTGAAGTGTGAAAAGAGCTAACTTATCACAGTGGACAAGTTTTATTTGACTAACACCTTTTGAGAGAACCACTGCTCTCCATTTCTCAGTCATTGTAGTTCAGAGACAGCTAAACCCACCCATCTGCTCCAGGCCTGGCTAAGGAGAAAACCAAATACGCCTGGCCACTGGAACAGGCTCTGGTAGGTAGCGATTGAAGCCATCCTGGGGACCTTGGCTGTCCTGGGGAAAAGAGCAGACTCTCCTTCTAATGCTGATGAGCGTGGAGCTGCTGAGACCCATGCTTCGCACCATGAAGAAAAAGGGTGTCTGAAAATGATGCTCAAAGGGAAGCATTGCTGAGAGGAAAGAGAACGGGGGATGAAGGCATTGGTTGAGCTTCTGGATCCAGCTGCGCTGAAAGCCACAATAGAGACCTTGCCTGATACATTAACAGAAAAATCCCTCTTTTGGTCTCAGTTAGTCTATGGTGGCTTCCTTCACAAACTTGGGGACACTTGGAAAGGAGATCTGTGTCCTCAGGAGCAGGAACTGTTTTGCCAAGTAATGATGCTTGCATGTTGGGAGATACAATGGATGGATGGATGGATGGACGGATGGATGGATGGATGGATGGGGTGGATATATTGATGGATACTATCTTAATCACAAGTCAGTCACAGCTTCAAGTACAAAAAGCGACTCCTATCAAGGGAGATAGTGTTCACTGATTCTCTCATTCAGACAATAATTGGCCTGAATTTTAGTTTCAGCCCTGTCTCTAACCAGCTCTCCCTCTCTGGGCTTCAGACACATCAATTGTAAAGTGAATGAATTATATTGCATCACATTTCTTGAAGCATAATCAGAACAGTAGTCCTTTGGGATACGCTGGGAAATAAACTATATTTGTAGGTTGAATTGTGTCTTGCAAAAGAGATATATTGAGGTACTGCCAGTACCTCAGAATGAGACATTTAGAAATAAGATCATTGTAGTTAGTTCAGATGGATCATACTGAAGCAGAGTGGGCCCCTAATCCAACAGGATTATTGTCCTTGTAAGAAGACAGCCACATGTAGACGGAGACACAGAGAAAGAACAGCATGTGACAATGAATAAAGAGTTTGGGGCAGGCACAGTGGCTCACACCTGTAATCCCAGCACTTTGGGAGGCTGAGGAGAAAGGATCGCTTGAGCCCAGTAGTTTGAGACCAGCCTGAGCAACACAGGGAGACCTCACATCTACAAAAAATAAAAATAATGAGCCAGGCATGGTGGCGGGTGCCTGTAGTCCCAGCTACTCGAGAGGGGGACTGCCTGAGCCTGGGAGGTCGAGGCTGCAGTGAGCCACGATCGTGCCACTGCACTCCAGCCTGGGCGACAGAGAGACTCTGTAAAAAGAAAAAGAAAGAAAGAAAGAAAAAGAGAGAGAGAGAGAGAGAGAGAGAGAGAGAGAAAGAAAGAAAGAAAGAAAGAAAGAAAGAAAGAAAGAAAGAAAGAAAGAAAGAAAGAAAGAAAGAAAGAAAGAAAGAAAGAAAGAAAGAGAAAGAAAGAAAGAAAGAAAGAGAGAGAGATTGGAGCAATAGAGCTACAATCCAAGGAACACCAAAGATTGCTGGCCACCACCAGAAGTCAGGAAGAGACAAGGAAGGATTCTCTACAGATTTCAGAAGGAGCAGGGTCCCATCAACACCTTGACTTCTGACTTCCAGCCTCCAGGACTGTGAAACAATAAATTTCTGTTGTTTGGAGCTTGCGCACCTCCAGTGTGTGGTACTTGGTTAGAGCAGCCCTAGGAGACTAATCCAGGAGTCAGGGACACTTGCTAATTCTGCATACTGTACTCCTTGGAGATCCATCATGCACACTATCGTATTAAAGGCTCTAAGAAGTCCTCCCGTAAAGACCCATTTAAATGCGTCTAATCCAGCACTTCCACAACTTCTTTGATGACTCCTAAGATTAGATGATCTCTAAGCTTTTGTGACTGCAACTGTGTGGGGCGTTAGGAAGTGGACAAGCGATGAATGTGGGTAGATCTGGCCGAATATCTATGCTTTTTATATTTTAACTTTTTGTTTATTTATTTTTTTATTTTTATTTTTATTTTTCTGAGACAGAGTCTCACTATGTCACCCAGGCTGGAGTGCAGTGGTGCGATCTCGGCTCACTGCAATCTCCGCCTCCCAGGTTCAAGTGATTCTCCTGCCTCAGCCTCCCGAGTAGATGGAATTACAGGCGTGCGCCACCACACTCAGCTAATTTTTGTATTTTTAGTAGAGATGGGGTTTCACCATGTTGGCCAGGCTGGTCTCGAATTCCTGACCTCAGGTGATCTGCCCACCTTGGACTCCCAAAGTGCTGGGATTATAGGCCTGAGCCACCGTGCCCCGCTGTTTTAACTTTTTAAAGAATACACATAAAGTATGTGGTTTAAAAATATCCAAACAGTACAAAAATCTGTATAGGAAAAATACATCCCTGCCCCACACCTCTCCCCCAGGCCCTTCACAAGACACAGCTTCTCATGTTCTTATTTATTCTTCCAGAGTGTTCCACACATATATACGCCCATATATAGATACGCTTCTTGTTTTTTGTTTTTTTGTGTGTTTTATTTATTTATTTATTTATTTTTATTTTTTTTGAGACGGAGTCTCGCTCTGCCACCTAGGCTGGAGTGCAGTGACCGGATCTCAGCTCACTGCAAGCTCCGCCTCCCAGGTTCACGCCATTCTCCTGCCTCAGCCTCCCGAGTAGCTGGGACTACAGGCGCCCGCCACCTCGCCCAGCTAGTTTTTTGTATTTTTTTTTAGTAGAGACGGGGTTTCACCGTGTCAGCCAGGATGGTCTCCATCTCCTGACCTCGTAATCCGCCCGTCTCGGCCTCCCAAAGTGCTGGGATTACAGGCTTGAGCCACCGCGCCCGGCCGTTTTTTTGTTTTTTTTGTTTTTTTTTTTTTTTGAGACGGAGTCTCGCTCTGTCGCCCAGGCTGGACTGCAGTGGCCGGATCTCAGCTCACTGCAAGCTCCGCCTTCCGGGTTTACGCCATTCTCCTGCCTCAGCCTCCCGAGTAGCTGGGACTACAGGTGCCCGCCACCTCTCCCGGCTAGTTTTTTTGTGTTTTTTAGTAGAGACAGGGTTTCACCGTGTTAGCCAGGATGGTCTTGATCTCCTGACCTCGTGATCCGCCCGTCTCTGCCTCCAAACACTTCTTGTTTTACACAAATGGTCATCTAGTATATTTATGATTTTTCTACAGTGTTTCTTAAAAAATTAACATATCTTAGAGATTTCTGTATTCTAGGTACCAATCTGGTGCTCATCCTTGTCTGGATAGTTCTGTGCTGTGGTCTGTCCTGTGCACTGTAAGATATTGAGGAGCATCCCTGGTTTCTACCCACTAGATGCCAGTAGCACCCAGCTAAATTGTGATAATGAAAAATGTCTCTGGACATTGCCAAATGTTCCCTGGGGCAGTAAAGTCATCCCCAGGTGAAAACCATTGATGTAGGTCTAACTCATTCTCTGTAAGGGCTCTCCAGCCTATGGTGTATGAGGATACCACGGTTCATTATTTATATAACGAGTCCCTTGTTGGTGGATATTTGAGCTGTTTCCAGTCGCTGGTTAGTATAAACAATGTTATAATGAACATTCTTGTACTTGCGTCTTTGGCACATAGCTAAGTTTATCTGTAGGATAAACTGTCGCACATTTTCTTGTTCATCACTCAGTAAGCGTTAAGTAAGCAAAAAAATGGAAAGAGAAAGGCCGGGCGGGGTGGCTCATGCCTGTAATCTCAGTACTACGGGAGGCTGAGGCGAGTGGATCACTTGAGGTCAAGAATTTGAGACCGCTTGCCACCATGGCGAAACCTCATCTCTACTACTACTACTACTACTACTACTACTAATAATAATAATAATAGGCAGGCATGGTGGCACATGCCTGTAATCCCAGCTACTTGGGAGACTGAGGCACGAGAATCACTTGAACCTGGGAGGTGGAGGTTGCAGTGAGCCGAGATCACGCCACTATCCTCCAGCCTGAGAGACAGAGCAAGTCAAAAAAAAAAGAAGAAAAAAAAAAAAAAAAAAAGGAAGGAGAAGAATGTGAGCTGAGAGCTTCCGTTCTTACCTTTTAAACCAAGTTGAGGGAATCCTACCTGTGGTTGGAGGAAATGAGATCAACCCACTGAGAGAAACAGAGCCAAGAGATGGAATTGTCATTGAAGCCCCTTGATCCAGTTGTGCCTGAAGCCACCTACTCCTGGCTTTACTCATTCTGTGATCCAATGCATACTCTTTAAGGCTTAAGCCTGTTTGAATTGAGGTTTTATAAACTTCAACTTAAAGACCCCTGGGTATAAACAGAAGCAAGACTCCTCCAAGAAGCCTGTCTGAACTCAGCCCTCCTTTCTGGCTCCCGCAGACCCTGTGCTGTCTGTGCTGAGCCAAGTACCTCCTCCGTGAGAGTCACTGTTCCCTCGTCAGTCTCCTTGCCCCTGTATCTCCAGCACCTGGATCAGAGGAGATGCTCAAAAGGATCCACTGAATGAATGAGTGTTAGTATCTTACAACTCACAGCCTCAACGCCTCTGCTCAGTGGGGGCTCAATAAATCCACACAAGAAACCTTCTGGCAGCCAGAAGAACTTTCTTAACTTGATCCAGGAAGTTCTGCCAAAGGAGCAAAACAATAGTCACTCCAGGGCAGGGGCTGCCCGGCAAAGGGAGGCGCTCCTGGGGTGCAGGGAGGGGCCGTCTTCCAGGAATCTCTGCCACCCTAAGCTGCTGGCTGGATATCCCTGGGCAAATGGCCCAGTGGCCTCTGAGGTCTCTGACTGTGCTTAAACCTCCTACTCCCTTCCAGAACAGGTTTGGCCTTATTCAGAACCATCTTATTTCAGCAAATCCTGCCCCAGCTGCTATACACAAAGCATGCTATTTACAAAGTTAATGTTTACAAAGTGTTCTGAGGACCTGTCCACAAATAGAACACTTTATAGGCCAGCAAAAGTGACGAGAACCTCCCCGAACGGCTTCTAATCCGTAAAGGGCTCGAATGGACACCAGTTAACACAAGGAGATCCCAAAAGACTAAGGCGGAAAGAGAGCAATAAAAATGTACATTTAGGCCGGGGCCAGTGGCTCACACCTGTAATCCTAGCACTTTGAGAGGCCCAGGCAGGAGGATTGCTTGGGTCCAGAAGTTCAAGGCCAGCCTGGGCAACATAGCAAGACCCTGTCTCTACAAAAAACTTTTAAAATTAGCCATGCATGGTGGCCCCTGTGTGTGGTTCCAACTACTCAGGAGGTTGAGGTGGGAGGATAGCTTGAGCCCAAGAGGCAGTGGTTGCAGTGAGCCATGATTACCACTCCAGCCTAGGCAAAAGAACCAGATTCTGTGTTAAAGATAAAAAGAAATAAATGGGCCAGGCACAGTGGTTCATGCTTGTAATCGCAACACTTTGGGAGGGTGAGGTAGGAGGATCGCTTGAGCTCTGGAATTTGAGACCAGCCTGGGCAGCATATCAAGACCTCGTCTCTACTAAAAATTAAAAAAACAGGCCAGGCGCAGTGGCTCATGCCAGTAATCCCAGCACTTGGGGAGGCTGAGGCAGGTGGATCACGGGGTCATGAGATCAAGACCATCCTGGCTAATACGGTGAAACCCCGCCTCTACTAAAAATACAAAAATTAGCCAGCATGGTGGCACGCACCTGTAGTCCCAGCTACTAGGGAGGCTGAGGCAGGAGAATCATTTGAATCCGGGAGTCAGAGGTTGCAGTGAGCCGAGATCATGCCACTGCACTCCAGCCCGGGTGGCGGAGCGAGATTCTGTCTCAAAAAAATAAAAATTTAAAAAATTTAAAAAACAAAACTTAGCCAGGTGTGGTGGTGCAACCGTGTAGTCTTAGTTACTTGGGAGGCTGAGGTGGGAGGATCACTTGAGTCTGGGAAGTAGAGGCTGCAGTGAGATATGATTGTTCCACTGCTCTCAAATCTGGGGGACAGGACAAGATCCTGTCTCAAAATAAAATAAAATAAATGCACATCTAAATGCCAGCCGCATTCATGAGCATGTCATACTGACTGTTAAATGAGCACCTACTATGTGCCAAACACTGTTCTAGGTCCTAAGTGCCCAGCAATGAACAAAAGCCTTCTTTCTAGTGGAGAGAGGTGGGCAAAGAGATAAATAAATACATTTTTTGTTTTTGTTTGTCTTTTGAGACGGAGTCTCACACTGTCACCCAGGCTGGAGTGCAGTGGCGTGATCTCAGCTCACTGCAAGCTCCACCTCCTGAGTTCACGCCATTCTCCTGCTTCAGCCTCCCAAGTAGCTGAGACTACAGGTGCCCGCCACCACAAAATTAGCCCGGCTAATTTTTTTGTCTTTTTAGTAGAGATGGGGTTTCACCGTGTTAGCCAGGATGGTCTTGATCTCCTGACCTTGTGATCTGCCTGCCTCGGCCTCCCAAAGTGCTGGAATTACAGGCGTGAGCCACTGCGTCAGGCCAATAAGTTGTTTCAAATGCAAATAAATGTCATTTAAAGTAACAACGCAGGCCAGATAAGGAGGGACTTGGGAGGGGCTTCTTTTGTTGGGAAGTCACTTCTGTTACCTACTCAATCTTCACAACCACTGGATGTCCCTGTCCCCATTTCATGGAAGAGACGGCTGTGGCTAGGAGAGCACAGTGACCTGCCTCAGACCCAGACAGAAAGAGCAGACTGCGTTAAGGGTACCTGGAATGTGTTTTAATCAAGGCTGGTAAGACACACAGACACGGAAACAACTGTCATGAAGGAAGAAGTTGATGATGTCCACAGATGCCTAAAACAGGAAGCATGGCACACCATGCAGGGCTGCATGAGGCAGCACTAGGGTGGGGCAGGAGGCAGGGGAGGTGGGGAAACATGGGCCATAGCCTTTATTGTGGTTTCCCCAGGAAGAAATAAGCAAGGTGGCCGGGCGCGGTGGCTCAAGCCTGTAATCCCAGCACTTTGGGAGGCCGAGGCGGGTGGATCACGAGGTCAGGAGATCGAGACTATCCTGGCTAACACGGTGAAACCCCGTCTCTACTAAAAATACAAAAAAATTAGCCGGGCGTGGTAGCGGGCGCCTGTAGTCCCAGCTACTTGGGAGGCTGAGTCGGGAGAATGGCGTGAACCCAGGGGGCGGAGCTTGCAGTGAGCCGAGATCGCGCCACTGCACTCCAGCCTGGGAGACACAGCGAGACTCCGTCTCAAAAAAAAAAAAAAAAAAAAAGAAATAAGCAAGGCAGGGTAAGTGGGTTTAGGATTGGCTCGTTTGAATAATTTCAGCAGGCTCTGGGGGTATAGGGGCTGTCCCTTAGTTATCTGGTTCCTGGCTCTGGGGTGACTATGGCAGGTAGGTAGTGACCAAGAGTATGAAAGTCTAATAAAATAGGCTGCTGGGGTAGGGGCTCTGGAGGGGTTGGCTTGCATTTGAAAGGCACACTCTCTGGTGACCTGTTCACTTTCTCCAGGAATTGGACAGCTCTGGGAGGGGAAGTCCTTCCACGGTCACCAAGGCCCCAAGATGTCAAAGCATCAGAATACAGAAAACAAAAGACATGGTTGATACACAGACCCAGTCTGGGGCTTGAGCCGCCCCTTGGGCTGTCCACAGTCGCCACAGGGACCTAGACCCTGGAGTACCCTAAGAAGGACCCTCCGTCTGTGGAGGGAATGCAACAGGTGGGGCTTCAGCTACAAATGGAATTTCTCTTGTGCCACCCAAGATGGTCTCTTGGCATGTGCTCATTAATCCTCATAAGCCTGCGGACAGAAGAATAAAATAAGACAGAGAGAGAAACTTACACTGTGGAGCTGATGAGAAGGAAAATGAGTTTGTGCCGGAAAACCTAAGAATTGTTTTATTTTCTTATAAATTCTCCCCCATTTCAATTCAGAGTTTGTTGTGGAGGGTGGGAAGGGTATCCTTGATTAAAACAACAAAAACACTGTTTTCAAAAATGTAGCTGGCTGGTGCCCATGTTGTTTTAATTTGCTGGGACCAGATTGTCTAGCCCTCATGGATTTGATCCCAGGCAGGCTAGTTTGACTTATTCAGAGAAAAACTCTGTTTTTCAGCCACAAACTGTACCCCTAACCCTGGCCAAATATGTTGCAATTCCTGCTAAAGGTTCCAACAGTGGTTGTCCAGGAATCCTGAGCCCACGTTCTGAGTCCCATCTCCAGACTTTCTCCCCTCCACATGCCACTGGCCCCTGGAGGAACCACCCTGCAGAGAGACCACATAGTTGCTCTAGGCTTAGCCTCACAATAAAACAAGACAAGGTACAAGTATGTGGTAGGTACTCTGTAGTTGTTTGCTGAATGAATGAGTGAATGATTGGAGGGGTGGAGAGGTGGATGAGTGGATGGATGGATAGGTGGGTGGATGGATGGATAGGTGGATGGGGTGGATAAATGGATAGGTGGGTGGATGGATGGATAGGTAGGTAGATGGATGGATGGATGGATGGATGAATGGATGGATGGAAAGATGTGTGGATGGGTAGATGGATGGATGAAAAGGAAAACAAGTGGATGGGTGGGAGGATAGGTGGATAGATGAATGGATGGATGGTTGAATAGATAAATGGGTGGATGGGTAGATGGATGGAAGAGTGGATGGATGAATGGATGGATGGATGGATGGGATGGATGGATGAATGGATGGTTGAAAAGGTAAGTGGGTGGATGGGTAGATGACTGAGAGGGTGGATGGATGGAAGAGTGGATGGATAGATGGATGGACAGATAAATGGATGGATGCATGTATGCATGCATGGATGGATGCATGGGTAGGGAGATGGATGAATGAATGGTCTTACTGATGATGAGCCTTCTGCATTTCAGGATGAGCTTCAGAACTGAGAGACAATGTAGCGTAGGGATGAGTGTGCTAGAGTTAGACAGAGCTGAGACTCCAAATTAAATTAAAGTAGTATCTACCTTGTAGAGTAGTCAAAAGAAAGATGATGTGTGCACCAAGCATAGCACCTGACCAGGGAGGCGCTGGTGACTGTTTTCATGGACAAGGGTGAAGCCTGTTGTAATCTAAAGGATACTGGCAAAATAGCCTTCTGCTGCAAATGTCTTTAGCCCAACCTTATTCCCTGCAGATAGGTAAAAAAATTTCTACCATCAGAAATGCAGATATTCAAGAGTCATACAAATGGCCAATCATGTGGAAAAGATTCAAAGTTACTAATAATCAAATAAATGCAAATTTAAATAAATAGATACCAAGTTAGCAAAAAAAATTTTTTTTAATTAAAAAAATCACTTAGTTTGCAAAGTATTCAGAAAGGAAGACCCCAATATAGTGTTCATGGGGAGTATTAATTGGTATAACCTTTCTCAATAGCAATTTGGCAGTTTGTACCAAGAGTCTCAAGCCATACCCTTTGACCCATTAAACCTACTTTTAGGAAGTTTTTCTAAAGAAATAATCAGAGAGATAATAAAATGGCTAGGTGCAAGGAAATTTATTGCAGTGCTATTTATATTAGCAAAAAGAAAAGGGGAGGGGAATGGCCCTTCTCTGTTCAACTGACTTACAATGGAGACAGCATCCATCAATATATCTGTCCATCCATTCAATCATTCATTAATTCATTCAGCAAATAGTTATTGAATACCTACCATATGCTTGGCTCTATGAGGGATTTCCAATTCAGTGATTAGATAACTTATAATATACCTATATAATGGATTATTATCCAGTCAATAAAATGAATTTTCACAAAATATTAAATAATTTTTTTTTTTTTTTTGAGACAGAGTCTCACTCTGTCACCCAGGCTGGAGTGCAGTGGAGTGGTCTCAGCTCACAGCAACCTCTGCCTCCCAGGTCCAAGTGATTCTCCTGCCTCAGCCTCCTGAGTAACTGGGATTACAGGCGTGCGCCACCACATCTGTCTAATTTTTGTATTTTCAGTATAGATGTGGTTTTAGTATGTTGGCCAGGCTGTCTCAAACTCCTGACCTCAAGTAATCCACCTGCCTCAGCCTCCCAAAGTGCTGGGGTTACAGGCATGAGCCACCACACCTGGCCTTAAACAATTTTTTTAAATGCTTAAAATGTAATGTTAAAAATAAATACAGGCTGGGTGCGGTGGCTCATGTACTTTAGGAGTGAGCCACCAGCACCCAGCACTTTGGGAGGCCAAGGCGGGCAGATCACCTGAGGTCAGGAGTTCAAGACCAGCCTGGGCAGCATGGTGAAACCCCGTCTCTACTAAAAATACAAAAAATTAGCTGGGCGTGGTAGCAGGCGCCAGTAATCCTACCTACTTGGGAGGCTGAGGCAGGACCATTGCTTGGACCCAGGAGGCAGAGGTTGCAGTGAGCCAAGATCGCACCAGCGTACTCCAGCCTGGGTGACAGAGCAAGACTCTGTCTCAAAAATAAAAATAAAAAGAAATACAATATGAAATTTTACATATTATATGGTCTTATCATTTTAAACATATATACATACACACAAAAACACAGGAAAGAAACACATGGTGATAAGTTTCAGTGACTTAATTTTTCCTTTATTTTTCTGTATTAATAAAGTTTTTTACACTGAGCATGTCCAGAAAACAAAGTTATCAGAGTTCTTTTTTCTGGATTGTTTGAAAGTTTTTACAATGAACATGAATTATATAATTAGAAAAGAATAAAGTTATTGCCACTGAGAATAAACTAAAACCAAGAAAGCCAATTAAGCCTTCAGGTTAGTTCATACATTCTTTTATACCTATTATGTACCAGGCACTGTGCTGGAGATGACAAAGATACAGGCTCCAATCTGTAGACATTCATACTAATAGGTAATTGTCCTAAGCTCTATGAGTGCATGTGTGGTGCTGTATGAGCAGAGAAGAAAGAATTTTTGCCTGGGCTTATAGAGGGCAGGGGACAGGAATGAGGTCTCTGAATCAGTGGCACTGGAGAGGGTCTTGAAGGCAGAGAGGTAAGGAATACAGGCAAGAACTTGGGTCTCATCATGGAACAGTGAGACAGGCAGGGTCTCCAGGGATTCCTGAACTTAACAATCCCATGAAGTTCTGGAATCACCGAGGTCTGAGAACCAGATGCAGTCCACAGACCTGTTTTGTTTGACCTGCATTGTTTTACAGCTTGGACCACGTCTCATAAAACTCCAGATTCCTGGCTTCTTTTTTTTTTTTTTTTTTTTTTTTGAGACAGAGTCTCGTTCTGTCACCCAGGCTGGAGTGCAGTGGCTGATCTCAGCTCACTGCAAGCTCCGCCTCCCGGGTTCCCGCCATTCTCCTGCCTCAGCCTCCCGAGTAGCTGGGACTACAGGCGCCACCACCTCGCCTGGCTAATTTTTTTTGCATTTTTTAGTAGAGATGGGGTTTCACTGGGTTAGCCAGGATGGTCTCGATCTCCTGAGCTCGTGATCCACCCATCTCGGCCTCCCAAAGTGCTGGGATTACAGGCTTGAGCCACCGCGCCCGGCCCAGATTCCTGGCTTCTTAAACATCTGGCAATACTGTCCCAATTCCTTCCAGACCGTGAGCAGCTGGGACTGAGAGGCAACCACGCCCTTGGACCCATCCCCCACGTCACTCCCTTATCTTACGTCTGACCCCTATAGGCATTGAGTCAACGATTCCTGATTTCCTCCAGCCCACCACCCTTGTACAGATAAGGAAACTGAAACCCAGGGATACGCATCTCGTCCAATGGCACCGCTGCGTTGTGACTGAGCCAGGAGTCTTTAGCCCAAACCAAGCCAGACTCAAAGCTGCTGCTTCTTCCCTTATGTGATCCCAGTTAAACTCCTGGCCTTGGCTCTCCATGTAAAGAGAAAACATAATCCTAACCGTCTTCACAACTGATGGGCAATATTTTCATTGTGACTTTTCCTGCAGAGACATGTAAAGATATCACTGTGAGTTTGTAAGATAATCTTCCCTTTAGAGTTCTGCTGTTCCTTGTGATTTTGCCCGTGAGGATGGCCTGTTGGCCTCATGGGGATGACTGTCAAGGGGGAATTGTGACCTTTGTTTGCATTGCATTGCTGTTACACATGAGTCTTTGACACAGGCCATCCATGAGCCTCACAACCTCCTGGCATAGCAGGTATTAATTACTGTTCACCACTTATCGGAGGAAGAAACGGACGTTCTAAGATATTAAATGGCTTGTTCAAGGTCACGCAGCTCATGAACGACTGGTTCCAAAGCCCCCTGCCCTCTCCACCGCGCCTGGCCGCTCAGAGCCCATGATGAAGGCATTTGGGTAGAGTGAGGTCAGGCCACATCTCTTAATCAAGTGGCCAGTCCTGGGCTTTGCACTTTGTCCTTTGGGCTGATGGGCTCAGTTCAAGTTCTACTGGGCTGGTAAAAAAAATTACTTGTTTCCAACTCTTTTTCTCTTTTCTGTCCCCATACTGACCGGAACAGCTCTCTTCTTTTTAAAAGGGCTACTTCCATCTCTTTCATTTTATTGTCTCCACGTCTTTGATTGTTTTGGAACAAGTCCGATAGTGGAGACGGAACAGGGAGATCACGAAGACAGCCTCTCCTTTGAAAAACGACCATGATCTCACGCCTCCTCCCAACCCAGTGGAAACTGGAGCACCGCTCAAGGAGACTGTGCTGTCACAGGATCCTGCTTACGGGCACAAAAGCTGGGAAATTTCAGAGCCAATCTGGGCCAGGGGAGGCTGGAGCTCGTGAGCTGGGCTTGAAATGATTCTTCCAGACTGCAGAGAAGACAGTGGCCTGCCCGCCGGCTGGCCTGCCTGCCCTCCCTGAGGCAAACAGGAAATCCCAGAATTTATAGATGACCCCGTTACAAGGCAAATGTTTTGGAACAAATTGTTCTTCTTTTAAAGCCTTGTTTTCCACTAGTTTTTCTTTCTGGAGTCCAACTGCCCCCCTCAACCCCCCCTTTCCACCTTCCCGGTGTCCTTGTTAAGCCGGGGCCATGGCGCCACCTGCTGCCTGTCGTGGGCAGCGGGACTCTGCCAGGACCCGGTCCTGGGTCCTCCCCCTACCTCCCTTGTCCCAAAATGGGTGGGAGAGTGACTTTCTGGCTCCTGTCCCGAGGGTTTGTACTAAAGATCACGTATCAAGCCTCAAGAGAACTGCTTCTGTAGTTCCGTGACCAAAAGACTCATGGCAAACTCTTCTTCCCCCCGTCACTTGTCCTCCAGGAGAGCCAGAGCTGGCTGGCAGAAAAAGCAAGTCAGATGGCATCACCGTCCAAGGCCAGGTCTCTACTCCCTGCAAACCAAGTATGCCAGTTTTGAACAACCATGTCAACTCAATGAGCCTTGATTTCTTCAGTACCATCTGCAGCCACTTTGCTAGGTGGTATGGAAAATGGATATGCGTGTGCCTGGCCCATAGGAGGGGCTTAATCAACATTTGCATCCTTTCTCTCCTATTTGGAATATTTCTTATTGGGAAGGAAGGGCTTGGAGGGTCTTAGAGGCAAAGACCAGACCTCAGAAAATTGGTATATTTATCTCCTTATAAGCATGTAAGCTTCAGCACTTTGGGAGGCCAAGGCGGGCAGATCACCTGAGGTCAGGAACTTGAGACCAGCCTGGCCAACATGGCGAAACCCCATCTCTACTTAAAAAACAAATATTAGCCAGGCGTGGTGGTGCACATCTGTAATCCCAGCTACTTGGGAGGCTGAGGCAGGAGAATCGCTTGAACTGGGAGGTGGAGGTTGTAGTGAGCCGTGCACCACTGCACTCTAGCCTGGGCAACAGAGCAAGATTCTCTGTCCCCCTCCCCCCAAAAAAAGTAAGCTTCAAGAGGGTAGGCCACCCCAGTGCAGATAACAAGCCTCAGCAAAGCAGTAAAGGAGCGCAGGCTCAAAGTCCTTACACCCCAGCACCCGCTTAGGAGCTAAGTGACCTTGGGCGAGCTCAGTGTCCTCACTTATGTCTAGGGACAGTAATAGTAATCATACCTCAAAGGGTGGCTGTCATGCATTGAAATGAGAGAGGGCACATAAATAATTTAGCAATGGGACTTGCAGGTAGAAAGTGTAGGATCGTAGAGACAACTCTAGCTGTAGACATTATTATGACATGAACACAGTGTCTGACATATAAGCATTTAGTCAATATCTGAAAAACAAATGAATAGAAAACTCACAGAACATAGGTCAGAAGACTTTGCTTAGTTCCATTTCAGTCACCAACTTGCTATGAGACATGAAACACCCCTGTGCCTGCTCTTCCCCATCCAGAAAGCTTTCTTTATTGAGGATAGGACTCTCTGATCGGTACCTCAGTTTTCCCACCTGTCAAATGGGCACGACATTCATCTTACCTGTTGCTCAGAAATACGGAGGGGATCTGTTGAGGCATGTATGTGAAACTGCTTTGGAAAGTTTAAAGAGTAGGCTGGGCATGGTGGCTCATGCCTGTAATCCCGGAACTTGGGAGCACAAAGTGGGAGGATCGCTTGAGTCTAGGAGTCGGAGACTAGCCTGGGCAACATAGTGAGACCTCTCTCTACATAGAAAAATGCTTTTTTAAAAAAAATAAAATTTAAAAATAAAGAGTAAAGGAAGGAAGGGAGTCTTTATTTTTTTTTAGGGTGGTTCCATGTGCCTGGTGGCGTTGCCCTTCCCTGAGCGGGTGCCTGGGGCTCTTTGGAACAAATGGTGTCCCTCCTGACACCAAGTGGTAGTCATATCTGAGCCCCAACTCACTGGCAGCAACATGTGGTGAGTCTGACAACACAAACGCTGGGCAAATTAACTCCTTCGCTACTGGCACAAGTTAGGCACACTCCAAGAAGTGGGTTTCCCCTCTCGAAAAGCTCGTTTTCCAAGCCAAAGGGCATAGGAAAGTGCGTGGTGGGTCTCAGGCATGGTGACTAATTGGGGTGACTCACAGCTAGAGGGAGGTGGATCAGGAAGCAAGACTCAGGCCAACTTAGGCACTATATAGAAAGGTATTTCAGTCCAGTTCAGTGGGTCCTAGGGAGCCACAGAGGATTCACAAGCAGGGGAGAAACATATCCAGAAAGAGATTTCAGGCAACACCATGAGGAGTAAATGACAGCTAGGACTACAAAGCTCCTCCTGTGCCACGTGGTCGAGAGTTAGGGTGACCAACTGCCCTGGTTTGTCTGAGACAAAGGGAGCATCTGGGACATAGGATCTTCAGTTTTAAAACAAAGAAGTCTCAGGGTGATTTGGTCACCCGGCTCCAGTGTGAATAGCACCTCCTGGAGTTGTGCAATATAGTGACGTTGGCTCTATAATCCATACTTCCCCCCCCCCAGCCTCCTCTCTCATCCTCAAAAATACCTCTCTCCTTTGTCCCATTTCCTCTCAATTCTATTCTGCTGAGCTACAACTAGTTTAGTGGATTAACATATTGGGATGGATTGCATGCTTATCCCTTCCAGGTAATATTGTACATTTAAACAAAGGTCTCCTGCAGACAATGTTTTAATCCAAATGGAGTGACTCTGACAGTTAAACATTTAACTCATGAGAGATGGGGAAGATTTGAGGGGTCAGGGGGGAGTTTCCATGTCACCCACATCACATCCTGTCAGCAACTGTCTATTTTACCTTGCATGGAGCGGGCGCTGTCTTCCTGGATCTCCGCTCACCAGCCTGCCCTGCCAAGCAAGCCTGCAGGAGCCTGGGCTGCCTAAATATTCTGTAAATAATGCTGACTCCAGAACTTTGAAGATAGACTCACAGAATCACAGCAATAGGATCACAGAATGTCAGAGGAGAAACAGATGCTAGACATCATACAGTCCAGGGTCAGCAAATACACTGCACTCACGTTGCCTCTTCCCCCTGCTGTGCCCATGGCAGACATCACTAATCAATCATGACACTGTCTAGCTGAGCTTGTTTGGAGCATTCAGGGAAGCAGCTATCCATGATCTTGGATCTACTAATTGTAGCTAAGGTTTATTGAACACACTTACTATATTCCTTTTCCCACATCCTTTTTCATTATCATCACCTAAGTCACCAGCTGTTTGCCAGGCACTTTGTAACAGGATTTCTCAACTTCAGCATCATTGATTTTTTTTTTTTTTTCTTTTTTTGAGATGGAGTCTCGTTCTGTTGCCCAGGCTGGAGTGCAGCGGCACAATCTCGGCTCACTGCCACAATCTCAGCTCATTGCAATCTCCACCTCCCGGGTTCAAGCAATTCTCCTCTCTCAGCTTCCAGAGTAGCTGGGACTACAGATGTCCGTCACCACGACCAGCTAGCTAATTTTTGTATTTTTGTAGAGACAGCGTTTTGCCACGTTGGCCAGGCTGGTCGTGAACTCCTGACCTCAAGTGATCTGCCCACCTTGGCCTCCCAAAGTGTTGGGATTACAGGCATCAGCCATCGCACCCGGCCAGGATCATTGATATTTGCGTTGGATGATTCTTGGTGTTGGGGGGGCTGCCCTGTAGGATGTTTAGCAGCATCCTTGGCCTCTATCCACAAAATGCCAGTAGTACCCCTCCCCCTAAGCTGTAACAACCAACACTGTCTCCAGACATCACCAAATACCCCCTTGGGTGTGGGAGTAGAGAGGGGACAAAGTTGCTCCCGGTTGAGAACCACCAGTTTCCAAATTATCTCTCATCTTCACAACATTCCTCTAGAGCAGATTTTTCTGGATTTTTTATTTTACAGATGAAGAAACTGAGGCCAAGAAGGAGCCCAAGATGAACTGGTAACAAAAGCAGGATGCCGAGCTCCAGTTACCCTCTTAGGCCGGGAAATTCCGCTTGGTTCATTGTCTTCAGCAGCAAACTGCCGAGGCGGGGGTTGGGGGTGGGGGAAGACTGGAACCTGTGAGGCTGAGAAAAACCAGATGCCCGATTGATGCTTCCACATAGGACCAGGGCGCTAGAGGTAGACAGGGCCTGGTGCCGTGTGGCAAACATTGAGGGCTCTTTCCCATCCTGCAAATGGCTCTGGGCGTGGAGACAGCCCAGGGAAGAGGCTGTCTAGGACCATATGGCGCTTGCCAGTGGCACTGAGGCTGTTAGAGGCAGTGGTGGCAATCCCACTAATAATACTCCCTTCTCTCCAACGTTGACAAGACTCTCCCCACTTCATGGGAAGCACATGAAATCTGGCCTTTTGCCTCCAGAGATTTAGGATTGAAAGCCTGACAGTTTGGACACACAGCCCGTGGGCAATATTACCCTTCTCCCGGGCTTGTGTCTGTGCCAAGAATTCCTAACAAAGGGAGAAAAGATTAATTAATTTTAAAAAATCCATAAAAATGCTCATGAAACTGACTAGTAAGAAACTGTCCAGTTTTGTTTTTTTTTTTCCTTGGTAGTGATCAGAATGTCGCAAGTTTCTACACACATATTTTACAGACGTTCCATAAATCTTCCCGTGGTGCCTCTTCCCTATAAGTAAGGTCCCTTGGGAAGTCATTGAGGCTTCCTCACTACATGTATTCAAGAGAAAATTGGTTGTAACACTTAGAGAAGGCGGCTGTCCGGGAGGGGGAGGTAGGGGTGGGGAGTGTGGAGAAGCTAGTCCAAGTTCAGTTGCCAAGGACAGAGAGACAAGGAAGCCTCCTTTTCTTGGAAATTCCTGAAATTTCCAAACTGTCTTTTACTTCTCATGCACAAATAATCTCTTTGTGCTATCTTTTTTATCCTTTTTATTTATTTACTTCTAATCGCCAAAGGGGGGGTCATTCTTTCGCAAAAAATCTGAAAAAGTAGACGGAAGTAGAAAGAAAGACACAACCAACCAAATAAACAAAAATCCCACCCCAAATTCCAAGGTTGTTTTTTTTTTTTTTGCTTTGTTTTATTTTGTTTTGAAAGGATTTTCCTGGGCAGTTTGACAGCACCGCTTCAGTGATGGGGGCCCAATGTTAGTGACAGTTCCCCAGGGAGCTTGTTAACATTGCAGATTCCTCCAAGCCTGCACCCCTGAGAGTGGGAGTTTGTAGGTCAGGGGGGTTGGGTCCCCCGAATCTGTGTTTTTAATAAGCTCTTGGGTGACTCTGAGGAGGGTGGTCATCAGACCACACTTTGAGAAATAATGAGTTTCAGATTTTTCAGACCCTCAGCAAACCTGAGATGTGAAAATCCAGATTTAAAACAAAAATCGGGGGCTAATGATTTGTTTTCTGGAAGGGTTTGGCTTAAATAGGCATTTCCCTCAGTGCCGTTAACATATGATTCTGTTCACACTCGGTGATTCAGCGAGGCAGCCAGGACTTCATCTGCACCACTCTGGGCCAATACGGCATACCGCCACCTTTTTACAGAGCAGCGTTGACGCCCATCTGCTCAAATAAATTAACGTTTCCATCTCAAATAACTCATTTGGCTGGATCACTGAGGTTACACGCCAACCCGGAGAGGAAGGGGAGGAGGCAATACAGGGGAGGGGGAGAGGTAGGAAAGGCATTTTGCAACGTATGTTGCAAGTAATACCGTTGCATTTTTGTAGCCAGAAAGGAGGGGTGAGTAGATGAACACAGCTACTAGTGTAATTCACATGCACCCCTTTATTATCTCCTTTTCACGATTCCTACTGATGCTTAGGAGTAGGGTACAGCTTGCAGCTGGATTTGCTGATGGGCGCGATATTCCCTGTGCAAAGACACTGTGGAGTTCGTGTGAGCCCATTGTGTGTGCATGGGCATGAGTGTGTGTATGGGGGCGGGGGTAAGGGGTGGAGGATTGTTCTGCAGAAGATCGTGATGTTCAGTGAGACGTACAGAGAACACACAGTGGAGACAGCAGGTAGTTTATTTCCTTTTTTAATGGACTTTATTTTTTACAACGGTTTTTGACTTTTTGAGAGTTTCGCTGCAAAATTGAGCAGCAGGTACAGAGATTCCCCATACACTTCCTTCCTGAAACATGCGCAGCCTCCGCCACCATCAACATCCTGCCCCAGAGTGGCATATTTGTTACAGTTGATGAACCTACGCCGACACATCCTTATCTCCCAAAGTGCACAGTTTACGTAACTTTTTTTTTTTTGAGATGGAATCTCAGTCTGTGGCCCAGGCTGGAGTGCAGTGGCGCGATTTCAGCTCAATGCAACCTCTGCCTCCTGGGTTCAAGCGATTCTCCTGCCTCAGCCCTCCCTCGAGTAGCTGGGATTGCAGGCGTGCACCACCACGCCTGGCTAGTTTTTGTATTTTTAGTAGGGACGGGGTTTTGCCATGTTGGCCAGGCTGGTCTGGAACTCCTGACCTCAGGTGGTCCACCCACCTCCGCCTCCCAAAGTGCTGGAATTACAAGCGTGAGCCACCACGCCTGGCTGTAACTTTTTATTTTGAAATAATTTTAGAGTTACAAAAAGGTGCAAAATAGTGCAGGGTTCCCATATAACCTTCACCCAAGTTTCTCTACTCTTCACAGCTCACATAACCATCCTGCAATGATCAAAACCATCCAACATTGGTTCATTACTATTAACTAAACTAAGCTCCTATTTTCAAGTCTCACTGATTTTTCCACTTACGTCTTTTTTTCTGGACAACAGGTACTTTCAAGTCAGAGAGATCTGGGTGTGAATCCAGCTGTGTCACTCGAAAATTGTCCAAGTCAGATCATCTCTCTGAGCCTTGATTTTCTCTCTGTAAAATGGGAGATAACAAGGGCAACTTAATAAGGTCCTTGTGAAGATGAAATAAAAACATGTGTGTCCAGAGCTTGGCACACAAGTAGGCACTGATGTTGGTTTTATTTTCCTACTCTCTTTCAAAGAACCATCCTCAAGGACAAATGGGCATTTGCGTAAATTCCTGTTGGACCAGTTTGACTTCATCTCAGCTGCTGGATCAAGTTTCTCTATTTTGGAAAAAAAAAGAAAAGAAGAAGAAGAAAAGAAAAGGCCGCAGACATAGAGATTAATTAGGAAGCTATTGTAACAGTCCATGTAAGCTAAGTCTCCACAGTGGCTGCACAGAGGTAAGAAGAGAAAAAGTTGTTTTGTTGTTGTTGTTTTGTTTTGTTTTGTTTTGTTTTTGTTTTTGTTTTAGAGATGGAGTCTTGCTCTGTCACCCAGGCTGGAGTGCAGTGGCGCGATCTTGGCTCACTGCAAACTCTATCTCCTGGGTTCATGCCATTCTCCTGCCTCAGCCTCCCGAGTAGCTGGGACTACAGGCACCCGCCACCATGCCCAGCTGATTTTTTGTATTTTTAGTAGAGACGGGGTTTCACTGTGTTAGCCAGGATGGTCTCGATCTCCTGACCTCGTGATCCACCCACCTCAGCCTCCCAAAGTGCTGAGATCACAAGCATGAGCCACCACGCCCAGCCAAGAGAAAAAGTTTAACAAACATTTCAAATGCAGAATAAAGAGGAGCTGATGACTGATTGGCTGGGCAGAGTTAAATGGGAGGAACCAATAATTTAAAAACTACAAGTTGGAATGACTAGGAAACTGGTCATCCTTTTAAATGAGATGAGTAAGAGAAAACCAGGTCCAGGCAAGAAAGAAGCGAGAAACCATGATCCTAACCAGCACTTGTCAAGTCTCTGGTGCTCGTACACCATGCTTAGTACTTTCTAAGTGTGATTTCATTAAATTCATCTAAGAACCCAAGAAAACTGAGACACAGGGAAACTAAGTCACTTGCCCAAGTACTTTTGTTGGAAGTACTAATGTTGGAGGTACCTGCAGGCAGGACCAACCACCTAATTTGTAGGGCTCACTGCAAAATGAAAATGCAGGGTCTTTTGTTCAAAATATATGAAGAATTTCAAGCCAGGCATGGCGGCTCACACCTGTAATCCCAGCACTTTGGGAGGCCGAGGCGGGCAGATCACCTGAGGTCAGGAGTTGGAAACCAGCCTGGCCAACATGGTGAAACCCCCTCTCTACTACAAATACAATAATTAGCTGGGCATGGTGGCATGGACCTGTAATCCCAGCTACTCAGGAGGCTGAGGCAAGAGAATTGCTTGGACCCAGGAGGCAGATGTTGCAGTGAGCTGAGGTCATGCCACTGTACTCCTGCCTGGGCGACAGAGAGAGACTCTGTCTCAAAATAAATAAATAAATAAATAAATAAATAAATAAATAAATAAATAGAATTTCAAGACGCTGACAGCAGAACATTACACCAAGCACATGGGCCCTGTGTGATTGCACAGTGGCAGGCCCACAAAGTCCATATGAAGGCAGACATGAAAGTCGATTTTAAGAGGACATGAGAGCTAAGGCAGAGCTTTGAGGGCAGGCTTGCACACAACAAAAGAAACTCACAAGGAGTCATCAATAGGTAGGAGGAAGACTGGGAGGCACACTGAAAGCCACTAAGGTGGAGAAAGTGACACAAAAGAGGGAAGGGCCCAGTGAAACCAAATACAGCAAAAGAGTTAGGAGCCTGGGGATTAAGACATCCCACGATCAAAAAGAAACCTTGCAGGCTGGCCACGGTGGCTCACACCTGTCATCTCAGCACTTTGGGAGGCCAAGGCAGGCGGATCACGAGGTCAAGAGATAAGGACCATCCTGGCCAACATGGTGAAAACCTGTCTGTACTAAAAATACAAAAACTAGCTGGGGATGGGGGTGCACGCCTGTAGTCCCAGCTACTCAGGAGGCTGAGGCAGGGGAATCACTTGAACCCAGGAGGCAGAGGTTGCAGTGAACCGAGATGGTGCCACTGCACTCCAGTCTGGCAACAGAGTGAGACTCTGTCTTAAAAAAAAAAAAAAAAAGACACTTACACTTGAAATGTTTACCATAGCACAATTCACAATTGCAGAGATATGGAATCAACCTAAGGGACCACTAACCAATGAATAGATAAAGAATATGTGACTTATATATATATATTTGCACACACGGTGTGTATATATATGTGTATATACATATCACATGATTATATATATGTATATATATCACGTATATATTATATGTATGTTATGTATATACCATATGATTATATATGCCATGTGATATATATATAATGAAATACTATTCAGCCATAAAAAAGAACAAAATAATGTCATTTGCAGCAACTTGAATAGAGCCGAAAGCAATTATCCCATATGAAGCAACTCAGGAATGGAAAACCAAATACCACATGTTCTCACTTATAATTGGTAGCTAAGCTGTGGGTACACAGAGGCATACAGTGGTATCATGGACACTGGAGACTCAGAAGTGGGGCGCGGATGAGGAAGGAAAATTACCTATTGGGTACAATGTACACTTTTCGGTTGACGGGTACACTAAAAGCCCAGATTTCACCACTACACAATTCATTCCCGTTACCAAAAACCACTCATTCCCCTAAAACGATTGAAATTTAAAAACAAAAGGATGCCTGTACCTTTGGTGATTGAGACATTTCTGTTGGCTTTTGGGAGCCCTGCTCTCAGGACTGGGCAGAAGTCAGGCTGCAACATCCAGAGAACTTAATGGAAGTGACGAGCAGCTGAAGTAACCCAGGCTTTCTCATCTCAAGAAGCTCTTCCATTGCCAAGAACAGAGGGCAAGCTGATGTCACTACAAAAGTGATTTTTAAAGAAAGTCAAACCGCTTAAAGACTGCTTCTTTTTTTTTTTTTTTTTTTTGAGACGGAGTCTGGCTCTGTCGCCCGGGCTGGAGTGCAGTGGCCGGATCTCAGCTCACTGCAAGCTCCGCCTCCCGGGTTCCCGCCATTCTCCGGCCTCAGCCTCCCGAGTAGCTGAGACTACAGGCGCCCGCCACCTCGCCCGGCTAGTTTTTTGTATTTTTAGTAGAGACGGGGTTTCACCGTATTAGCCAGGATGGTCTCGATCTCCTGACCTCGTGATCCGCCCGTCTCGGCCTCCCAAAGTGCTGGGATTACAGGCTTGAGCCACCGCGCCCGGCCTAAAGACTGCTTCTTATTTCGGCCCCATGGGTACTAAGAAATGGCTTCCTCCTTTTCTTCTTTTCCTCCTCCTCCCACTTAGCCTCACAAATGGTTGGCAGACTCTATCCTTAAATTGTGGCCAGGGACTGGAGCTGAAAACGCCTTTGAGGATTCTTCTGCAGCAACCACTCAAATCTCTGTCTGGAGACGGGAATGTCGCCTCTGAGGCTTCAGAACGGGCAGGGAGGCTCAGAACCAGCCACAGACTACTTTCTTTCCTTTGTCTGGACAATAGCAACCAGGAGGGAGAAATCATCATAGGCTGTTTATTTGTAGACATTGGCCTGGCTGGTGGTCTCATTCTGAAATAAAGACACTAAAAGGGAAATAGGCAGACACCCCTGTCTTCTCCAGCCCAGGAGTTTCTACCTGGCACTAATGACATTTAGATTATGATGATTCTTTGTTTGCCGGGGACAGGCTGTCCTGTGCATTGTCTCTGGCCCTTGCCAGATGACATCAGCACTCCCCGCCCAATGTGACAACCAAAAATCCCTCTAGACATTGCCAAATGCCTCCTACGGGGGCAACACCGCCCCCAGTTGAGAACCGCTTCTCTAATTGATTAGCATGTACACAGCAAGCTCCCAGAAAATGCTGAACGGATGATTCGATTCTTTTTTTTTTTTTTTTTTTTTTTGAGACTGAGTTCCGCTCTTGTTGCCCAGGCTGGAGTGCAATGTCACTATCTTGGCTCACTGAGACCTCTGCCTCCTGGGTTCAGGCGATTCTCCTGCCTCAGCCTCCCGAGTAGCTGGGATTACAGGTGCTCACCACCACACCCGACAAATTTTTTGTATTTTTAAGTAGAGATGGGGTTTCACCAGGTTGTCCTGGCTGGTCTTGAACTCCTGACCTCAGGTGATCCACACGCCTCGGCCTCCCAAAGTGCTGGGATTATAGATGTGAGCCACTGCACCTGGCCAGGATGATTCTATTCTAAGAAGCTAGGAGAACATTCCAGATACCCCTCTGGGAACTATTCAGACTACCAAGCAGGGCAGTTCAAGAAGAGACCTAAGGCCGGACGCGGTGGCTCCTGCCTGTAATCCCAACACTTTGGGAAGTCAAGGCAGGCAGATCTCTTGAGCTCAGGAGTTCAAGACCAGCCTGGCCAATGTGGAGAAACCCCGTCTTTACTGAAAATACAAAAGTTAGCTGGGCATGGTGGCACACGCCTGTAATCCCAGCTACTCGGGAGGTTGGGGCAGGAGAATCACTTGAATTCCAGAGGTGGGAGTGAGCCGAGATGGCGCCACTGCACTCCAGCCGGGGCAACACAGCAAGACTTTGTCTCAAAATTTAAAAAATAAAAAGAAGAGAACTAAGGTTTGTCTTCTGTTAAACAAAGGCAGACCTTCTAAGCAAAGGTCTTCTGTGAAAAAGACTTTCTGGAATGTAGAGGGGGAAGACTTACCACTGGGGCAGTGAGGAGTAAATGAAGTAAGACAGGCAAAGTGCTTGGCAGAGGAGTATCAAATGGAAAGTGTTAATTGTTTTTTTTTTGTTTTTTTTTTAAACAGAGTTTCGCTCTTGTTGCCCAGGTTGGAGTGCAATGGTGTGATCTCGGCTCACCACAGCCTCCACCTCCCAGGTTCAAGCAATTCTCCTGCCTCAACCTCCCGAGTAGCTGGGATTACAGGCATGCGCCACCACACCCGGCTAATTTTGTATTTTTAGTAGAAACAGGGTTTCTCCACGTTGGTCAGGCTGGTCTCGAACTCCCGACCTCAGGTGATTCACCCGCCTCGGTCTCCCAAAGTGCTGGGATTACAGGCATGAGCCACCGTGCCCAATTAATTGGTGTTCTTATTGTTGTTATTATTATTCTATGTTCAAAAAACTGCACATAGCTCTTTACTCCTTAGAAAGTGGTGCAAAAAGATGTTGCACAGCACAGCCACTCAGTAGGCAGAGCAAGAACATTCCTGACTAGGAGAGTGTAGAGAAGATCAAATTTTAGAGCAGAAAAGAACATTTGAGATTATTTGGATCAACTTTTCACTTTACAAGTAAGGAAGTAGGCCGGGCCTGATGTCTCATGCCTGCAATCCCAGCACTTTAGGAGGTCAAAGCAGGAGGACCATGTGAGTATAGGAATTCGAGACCAGCCTGGACAACATAGCGAGATCCGGTCTCTATAAAAAAACAAAAATCAAGTAAGGAAGCAAAGTAAAGTGCAAGTACACAAAGGTGGTGTGAAATGACTCGTCCAAGGCCACAGAGAGCGTTAAGGGCGGGCCTGGGGCCAGAGCTCAGGCTTCCTGCCCCACCCAGAGACTGTTAGTCTGTCACCGAGGGGTGGAAGGGAGGGAGGTGCCTCCTCCCTCAATGTAGACCGGGTCCGTGCTCACAGACCTGTTCCAGAGACATCGCCGGTCAAAAATTCAAGTTCATGTGCAGTATTTTTAAGAAATGTTTCCATAGAGATGGACAAATAATTGGAAACAACAATCCAGACAGAAAAGAGCCATTCATTGGAATAGGATGTGTAGCATGAGCTGGGGTGACGGTCCTGCTGACCTGGAGGGATGGTCAGAAAAGCCAGGCTGAGAGCTGGGAGATTTGGGGTTATGAGCTAACATTCCAGGACAGGGGCTTGATATCCATTTTTTTTTTTTTTCTTTTTGAGATGGGACTTTTGCTCTGTTAACCGGGGTCGGGCACAGTGGTGTGATCATAATTTACTGCCACCTCAAATTCCTGGGCTCAAACCATCCTCCTACCTCAGCCTCCCAAAGTGCTGGGATTACAGGCATGAGCCACCGTGCCCGACAACTGAAATTTTTTTTTTTTTTTTTTTTTTGAGACAGAGCCTTGCTCTGTTGCCCAGGCTGGAGTGCAGTGGCACGATCTCTGCTTACTGCAGCTTCTGCCTCCTGGGTTCAAGTGATTCTTCTGCCTCAGCCTCCCAAGTAGCTGAGATTACAGGCGTGTCACCACACCCACTCTATTTTTAGTAGAGATGGGGATTCACCATGTTGACCAGGCTGGTCTCGAACTCCTGGCCTCAAGTGATCTGTCCACCTCAGCCCCTCAAAGTGCTGGGATTACAGGTGTAAGCCACCTCCCCCAGTCCTGAAATCTTTTGATAGTCCTGTATGCACATCGATAATGCCCAGCCTGTGTGTCCACTGAACAAGCATAGGCTGGGACTTTCTGTATGCCAGGCCCAGGGGATGGTGTTGATGACACAATGATAGCTCCCTTTTTTCCTTTTCTTTTTTTTTTTTTTTTTGAGACAGAGCCTCCCTCTGTCACTGCAACCTCCACCTCCCGGGTTCAAGTGATTCTTGTGCCTCAGCCTCCTGAGTAGCTGGGACTACAAGCACATGCCACCATGCTTGGTTAATTTTTGTACTTTTTTTTTTTTTAGTTGAGGCAGGGTTTCGCCATGTTGGCTAGGCTGGTCTCGAATTACTGACCTCAAGTAATCCGCCCACCTCAGCCTCCCAAAGTGCTGGAATTACAGGCATGAGCCACTGCACCTGGCCTCCCTTTCCTTTGCCGGCTTCTAGAGGCCGCCAGCATTCTTTGGCTCCTGGCCTCTCCCTTGCATCTCTCCAACCTCTTGCCTCTGTCCTCACACCTCCTCCTGCTGATGACAGCACAGCCTTGCATTTTCTAGCCGAGGGGCCCTTGGAAAGGTACTTAGCATCTCTGAAACTGCGTCCTTGTCAGTGAGCTGGAGATCGTCAGAGCACCCACTTTGTATGAAGGGCAGACGGGAATGGGTGGAATGGGGTCTGTGTCAACGCCAAGCACTACGTCCTGCACACAATTTTATAACAGTAACAGTGATGACGATCACCACCACTGTCATCCAACAGTCGTTTCCGTAGCTGGGAGACACAGAGGGCGAGGTGACTTCTGCCTGAGGCATTAGGAAAAAACTCTTTCTTTCTGGAGTGCAGTATCGTGATCACGGCTCAATGCAGCCTCCAACTTCTCACCTCAGGTGATCCTCTCCCCTCAGCCTCCCAAGTAACTAGGACTACAGGCATATATAAGAAAAACTTTTTTTTTTTTTTTTTTTTTGAGACAGAGTCTCGCTTAGTCGCCCAGGCTGGAGTGCAGTGGCGCTACCTCGGCTCACTGCAAGCTCCGCCTCCCGGGTTCACGCCATTCTCCTGCCTCAGCCTCCCGAGTAGCTGGGACTACAGGCGCCCGCCGCCTCGCCCGGCTAATTTTTTGCATTTTTAGTAGAGACGGGGTTTCACAGTGTTAGCCAGGATGGTCTTGATCTCCTGACCTTGTGATCCGCCCGCCTCGGCCTCCCAAAGTGCTGGGATTACAGGCGTGAGCCACCGCGCCCGGCCAAGAAAAACTTTTTTAGAAGTGATCCCTGAACTGGCCCTGATCAAATGACAATAAAGGAATGTGACCAATAGACAAGGGAGAAGGGGTGTGCTGGACAGAAAAATCAGGACAGCAGAAGGCATGGGTGTTTGTAGAACAGGGAGGTCCCAAGTGGCCCAGAGCAGAAGGTCAGGGTTAGTGCCAGGAGGCGGGATGGATGGCAAAGGGATCAAGAGCTAGGGCTTTGGGCTCAGACAGGCTCAAGTTCAAGTCCTGCAGCTCCAGATAAGAGCTCTGCAAACTGGGGTACCTCGTTAGCTGCTGCCGCTGTGCCTTTGTGAAAGGCTCACGGGAACAGTGCCTACCCCCTAGGCTTGCAGCAATTAAAGGCCGTTCTGATATGGGAGAGTCGCAAGAGGCAACTTGGAAAGGGCTTTGCAGGCCTGGCCAAGGAGTTTGCACTCTGCAGGATCACGTCCTCGCTTTTCATCTACTCTTCATCCTGTGTGCTCCGTCATTTTCCCTCAGACAACAGGAAGGCTGACCACTGACCTTCCTAATCTTACGTCTCTGCCACTGTTCTCCTGAACTGAAAAATAATAGCTTTTGCCGGGCACAGTGGCTCATGCCTGTAATCTCAGCACTTTGGGAGGCCAAGGTGGGTGGACCACCTGAGGTCAGGAGTTCGAGACCAGCCTGGGCAACATGGTGAAACCCCGTCTCTACTAAAAATACAAAAGTTAGCCAGGCATGGTGGTGGGTGCCTGTAATCCCAGCTACTTGGGAGGCTGAGACAGGATAATTGCTTGAACCCAGAAGGTGGAGGTTGCAGTGAGCCGAGATCATGCCACTGCACTCCAGCCTGGGCAACAGAGCAAGACTTCATCTCAAATAAATAAATAAACAAACAAATAAAGAAAGAAATAAAAATAAATAAATAAAAAAGAAAAAGAAAGAAAAATAATAATAGCTTTTTTTCCCACAGGTGGAAAAAATGTTATGAGACCACTGGTCACCTGTAAAATGTGGGTAACGATGGCATTGACCTTATATGGTTGCTTTGAGGATTCACAGAGTGAACGTGCAGAAAGTGTCAACGTTATAATGTAGGAGGCTAAAAGCTTAGGATCGGAAGTCAGAGGGACTGAGCCTGAATTGAAGCGATGTCACTTATTAGCTCTGTAATGCGGGCAAGTGACTTAACCTCTCTGGGTTGCAACTCCTTGTTTGTAAAATGAGGATAATATCAGCCACAGAGATTGATCTTTGGCAAGCATACTAGGAGATCCTCTAGGATGCACTCATTAACTACGACGATGATGGTGATGATGATGATGATGTCCTTTCTGTTCACATATAAGACAAATTAGGCCCAGAGAGGGAAAGTGCCTTTCCCAAGGTCACACAGCAAGTTGGTAACACAGCAAGTTGGTAGTAATCTGTCACACAGGCAGCTTCCTGTAGGTTCTGCAGTCCGGGTGAATTCCTGGCATGAGTTCTGGGGATGGGAATCCGAGATGGTACAAAGCATGCCCCCTCCCTAGGCTGTTTTCCTGTGTGAAGGGCAAGGTAGCATCCCCCACCTGCAGCCTGTAAATTCGCCCTGGTGGCCGCTGCCTCCCAGGACTGTGTGGCTCTGCCTGCTGAGGAATCAGATGGTACCAGCAGACGGTCTCTCCATGCTACTGGAACCTGCATCGCGCCCATCGTTTATTTTGGACAGGACGCAAGATGAGATATCAAAGGAATCAGCTGCTGGTCAGAGGAAACAGAAAAGGGCCAGAACTCCGCCTGGTTCTGCTGGGCACAGAGTAAGCCCCCTCTCCCCTGCAAGTCCGAATTAGGCTCCCCACTTTTAATCCAACTTTATTAATTGAAATTAAATCGAGTCAAAGATAGAGAGGCAAACTAGTTTCTTGGTTTCAAGCTTTTTGCTAAAAAAAAAAAAAAAAGATATATCTACATTTTAAAAAACTGGAGGTATTTATAGAATCAGAGTTAAGATTAGAGAGTTTCAAGTAACAGTCGAGGCCAATGGAAGTAAAGGGTCAGGAGTCCTGGCTCCCCACATTCAAATGAGCCAAGGGATGACCTCAAACACATCAGTTCGGGGTTTTATTTTTCCAACATGCTCTGCTGAATAATTGAGCTTTTCAGACCTCTCTGGAACAGATGCTGGTGTGAATAAAGCCTTCCTTTGCTCGAGGCACAACAGAAACACCCCCTAATGCCCAGCCAACGCGCCCACAAGATTTCAACTATTATTCAGGCCAACAGGAGGTATTGCAATTAAGAGATGATTGTCACCAACCCTCTTTAACAGCAAGCACGTCCAAGAAGGAGGCTCCGGGGGAGGGTGGCTCTAGGGGGCCACCATCGTCAGGGTTGGCAGGTTTCCACTCTGGGAGTGAGTGACCAGGTCACGGGTGGATTGAGACACTGATATTTTCTTTGGCAGGTAGGACATAGTAAAAACAACAAGGTCAGGAGACCTGGGACCAGAGGTGCCCCCAAGTCTCCCTTCCGTTTCCCTCTCTATAAAATGGACATCTCCAGAAACCAGCCCTCTAAGTTTTATTTTATTTTTATTTAATTAATTAATCAATTTATTTATTTATTTATTTATGTTTTAGAGACGAGGTCTCACTCTGTTGTTGTCCAGGTTGAAGAGCAGTGGTACTATCATAGCTCACTGCAGCCTCCAACTCCTGGGCTCAAGGGCTCCTCCTGTCTCAGCCTCCCAAGTAACTGAGACTATAGGTGTGTGCCACCACACCGGGCTACATATTTTATTTTTTGTAGAGACAGGGTCTCCCTATGTTGCCCAGGCTGGTCTCAAACTCCTGGTTTCAAATAATCCTCCCACCTCAACCTCCCAAAGTGTCAGAATTACAGGCATGAGCCACCACACCTGGCCCCTCCAAGTTTTAAAGCATTGAATAGCCCTCAAAGAAAATCAAACCAGCTGTGTCTCAGAGGATCCTCCTGGCAGCTTGCAGACTGTAAAGAATTTCAAAGAAACTCTGGTTGTTCCACTCTGGTTGTGGAAGTCATATTGGTCACTAGGATCTGAAAACATGTCGCTGAGAAGGGTTGAAGGGAATGGCTGAAGACCAGAGGGCGTAAATTGTCTTTTCACCAACAGGAACTAGCAACCTTCTGTTCCACCAGTTTTTCATAGCAAAATTAAAAGGTTATCAAGGGATGCCCCCCCAATCAATGACTATTGTTAGGACGAAGAACAATAGACTTACCTTCACTTCAGCCTGTCTAGGATTCTGAAGTGCTTTTTGAATGCGAGTCCATTCATCCTCACAGTGACCTTGGAAGCATTCCATTAGGCAAAATCTGTATTATTTTTGCCTCTACAAAATATGTAGTGCCATTCTCTTGATGGAAAAATTAATCAAGCTATGATCTGAAAAGAATAATGGGGAGAAAATGTTGGGGGTGGTCTGAACTCACATGGACAGTCTGAATAACTCCCAGACTTAAAATGTTGTACCTAGACCTCTGCCGTGGTGGGGAAGTGTCGATTTTGAAGGGTCAGGGCCCGGAAGCACTTCCTGATGGTCTGAGCACCAGGAAGCCTTTAGGTTCACTGAGTTTGCGTCTCCTGAAATAATATTATTTATTATTCTTGGCTGTGCCGCTCACTTACTGAGTGACTTTAGGGAATCATTCTAACCTCTCCACTTTCCTCGTTTGTAAATGGGTTAATTATATTTGCCCACCTCACAGAAGTGTTGTGCAGCTAAAACAATTAAAGGTGAAACAGAAAAGGCCCTTTCCTCAAACCGCAGGCTGCCTGAGAATTCCTAACTCCGCATGCAGTGAAATAGCTAAATGCCTTCACTTACATGGGTGGTTATAGTCCTGACTGGTAATCACCAACTGGCGATCAGTTCTGCAATCAGCAAATTTAGTGCCAGGCTGGGGGGACCTGGGGCAATGCAGGACTGGAGCACAAGTCCCAACCCTGCCACTTCCTGGCTGTGTGACCTTGGGTAAGCCGCCTAACCTCTCTGAACCCCTGTTTTCTGCTCTATGAACGGGGAAGACCTATATCCGTCCCTTTAAAGTTGCTGTAAGGATTCAATGAAACTCCTGGCATTTAATCGGTGCTTGATAAAGGACACCTATTATGAGGGCCTGTCATTTTCCATCAGGCCTAACAAACTTAATTAAGTGCTTACAAAATATGCAGTACTTATACCACTGATGGGAAACAAGAAGAGGGTTTTAGGTGATATGTGGAATTTCTTAGACATATGGAATTAGGGAACATTAGAAGGAGGACATCAAACTTGTGATTTTAACACTGTTAGTGATTAGAATGAGGCTAAGTTGTTAGAACATGAGTTAATTTAAAAATTATACTAAATAAATCAAAGTATTGGTGTACATGGATAGGGTGAAAAAAAATTTTTTTTTTTTAGACAGGGTCTTGCTCTGTTGCCCAGGCTGGAGGGCAGTGGCATGATCTCAGCTCACTGCAACCTCTGTCTCCCAGGTTCAAGTGATTCTCCTGCCTCAGCCTCCCAAGTAGCTGGGATTACAGGTGTCCACCATCACAACCAACTAATTTTTTTTTTTTTTTTTGAGATGGAGTCTTGCTCTGTTGCCCAGGCTGGAGTGCAGTGGCATGATCTCTGCTCACTGCAACCTCCAACTCCTGGGTTCAAGCGATTCTCCTGCCTCAGCCTCTCAAGTAGCTGGGATTACAGGCGCCTCAGCTTTTTTTTTTTTTTTTTTTGAGATGGAGTCTTGCTGGGTTTCCTAGACTGGAGTGCAGTGGTATGATCTCGGTTCATTGCACCCTCCTCCTTCTGGGTTCCAGCAGTCCTCCTGCCTCAGCCTCCTGCGTAGCTGGGATTACAGATGTGAGCCACCACACCTGGCCCTGGTAAAAATTGTTAAGTGGTACATGAAAGGCCTCAACATTCCCTATATGGAAAAAAGTGCTGGGCTGGTGGCAGACTCTGATCTTAGGTTTTCACATTCATCAGTCATGTGACTGTGACCAGGCCCCTAAGTCTCCCTAAGCCTCAGTTTCCCATGTATAAAGTGGGCTAATAAGATGTAGGAGAGTAAAAATAAGATAATAAAAATGAAAACCACTGGAAAATTGCAAAATCATGGTCCAATCTAAGAGGTTCATTGTTATCCCTACTGTGTGGTTTGACAGAAATGATCTATACTTATCCACCAGCCTATGAGACAATAGCAGGGATGACATTCAAAATCAAGGATGGTTCAATCCCAACTCTGCCAGACATTAGCTTGTAGCCTTGAGCAGGTTCTTTAAGGTCTCTGAGCCTCCATTTCTTCATCTATAAAAAAGGGTTAGTAATAACACCCTTAGCAATTCAACTCAAAGGGCTCATTTTCCTCTAAAGAACGACAAATCAAAGGAAAAGCCCAATAGCCCAAAGAAAAATGGTGTGAAAAGATAGTATACCCCAACTAAAATATAAATGGCTCTTAAATATGTAAACACATCCTCAATCTCACTCATAAGAGAAATGCTCATTAAAATCACACTGAGGCTGGGCATGGTGGCTCATGCCTGTAATCCCAGCACTCTGAGAGGCTGAGGCAGGTGGATCACTTGAGGTCAAGAGTTCGAGACCAGCCTGGCCAACATAGTGAAACCTCATCTCTACTAAAAATACAAAAATTAGCCAGGTGTGGTGACGCATGCCTGTAATCCCCACTACTTGGGAGGCTGAGGCAGAAGAATCACTTGAACCTGGAGGTAGAGGTTGCAGTGAGCTGAGGTCATGCTACTACACTCCAGCCTGGGTGATAGAGAGAGAAAAAGAAAGAAAAGAAAAGAAAGAGGAAAGAAAGAAAGGAGAAAGAAAGAAGAAGAGAAAAGAAAAACACACTTTTTTATCATTAAATTTGCAAAGAATTGGTTTGATAGAGATGTATCAGTAAAGTATGGGAAATGCAGGTGCCTTGATATTGATGGTGGGGAAGTAAATTGTTACAAATTCTATGAAGGGCAATGTACAGTTTCTCAAAAGTATTAAAGGGCTTACTCTTTGAGGCAAGCTGAATCATGGTGTCCACATTCTAATCCCTGTAATGTGTGAGTGTTACCTAAGTGACAACAAAAAGGACCTCGTAGATGTGATTAAAGCAAGAATCTTGACATGGAAGGTTATTCTAGGTTGGCCCAGTGGGTCTGATGTCATCACAAGGGTCCTTGTAAGAGGGAGGCAGGAGGTCAGAGAGGAAAGGTGATGTGATGACCGAGCAGAGGTACAGGGAAGTCCTTTGAAAATGAAGGAAGGACCCACAAGCCAAGGAATTGAAGCAGCACTACAAGCTGAAAAAGACAAAGAAACAGATCTTTCCTTAGAGCCCGTGGGAGGAACCAGCCCTGTCCACACCTTGATTTTAGCCCAGTGAAATTGCTTTTAGACTTCTGACCTCCAGGACTGTGAGAGAACAATGTGTGTTGTCTTGGGCCACTTTGTTTGTGGTCCTTGGTTAACAGCAGCCACAGAAAACAGACACCCCCTTTCCCCAAGCAATTCCACTGCTAGAACTTCATCCAACAGATACACTGGGACAGGTGCAAAATAACTGCATACAAGCTTCTTCATTAAAGCAGAAATTGTAGTAGCCAAACACTGGAAACGAGCTAAATATCCAACAGGGATTGGTCAATAAAGCTGAGTACCTCCGTGGAAGGGAGGGAAGGAAGAAGTGAGGGAGTAAAGGGAGGAACAAAGGAAAGGAGGAAAGGGAAGGGGAAGAAAAGAGGAAAAAACAAACATGCTTGTAATCCCAGCACTTTTGGAGGCCAAGGTGGGAGGATTGCTTGAGCCCAGGAGTTCAAGTCTTCAGTGAGCTGTGACTGTGCCACTGCCCTCTCGCCTGGGCAACAGAGCGAGATGCTGTCTCTAACTAAAAAATAAAAATAAAAAAAGAGAAACAAATAGGCTTTCTAGATTTTTAGTCCAGCTGTGCAGGCTCAAAGGCCCTGGGTCCCTGGCTGCAGGTCCCCTGAAGGTGGGACAGTGGAGGATGAGAGAACGTGATGCCTCTGAAGTTAGGTCATCACTGACCTCAGTCTGGCTTTCTCCCTTTCATCCTGAGCAGGGTCCACCTAGGCGTGGCTTTCCTGTCCCTCCCAGCCCTTTAGAGTGGATATCTGCAGGCTAGTTGTCCTGTTGATAAATCGGGGTAGGTTGTGACCTCATGTTGTCTATCAGGCTCAAGTCAACCCAAGACATGCTGCCTCTTTTCTGCTGCACCAAACCTAGCAAGGTGACACCCCTCTAACACGCCTTCCCTCTGCCAACCCCACATCCAGCATTTACATTGCAGGAAGATCACCATTGTGACAGTAGATTTCCAGCTGACACCCCCAGGGTAAGCACTAAGGAGCTCCCTAATTATCTAATCCTGAGATGCCCATGGGTGAAGCTGAGTGGAGCTCTTCTCTATCAGTAAACACGACATGCAGTTCTTTGTCTTCAGTGCAAAGCAAGGCTTTTTCCTGCCATGCGAGGAATACTCCTGCGTGATAGATTAAAATCCCTCAAAGAGAGAGAAAGAGGAAAGTAAAATAAATGTATTTCCATGACTATAAGTACAAATCCCCGTGTGAGGCCCCGTGCGATCCTCAGCTGGGCTGGAGCTATTTTAAAACGAATGAAGCAAACCTACTCGATTGAAAAATCCTCTGTTACAGGATAGAGATGGGTAAGAAATCAGTGCCGGGGCTCTTGGAGTGCTTGATTGTGGTTATAAACATTACTAGCTGCATCAGCAAAGCTGCTGAGAGTCCACCGTAAACCTTTTTCGAGAGGAATCAGGAGGCAGGGCTGACCAGGCAAGTTCAAAACCTGAACCCTTGTTACTCAGAGGCTTCCTAGGCTGCTAAAAATATCCAGTGATCTGCCTAAAGCAGGGACAAGTGAGGGAAGCCTTTCTTCCCTCTGCTTCCTTGTCGCCTGCAAGAAAAGGAGCCAGTTAATGGGCGACAGAGGAGGAAGCAAATCCAACAGATACACGGAGCAGCAATTTTTGCCACGTGCATTGTTGCACAGAAGGATGGCAGCAGTGTCTTCCTACGCTGAAGGAGCTCAGGGGAGGCCACAGCCTGGACTTTAGACCAGAGAGAATGTGAGTTCAAATCCCAGCTCTACCACTGATTCATTTGCGTGGTCCTCTACCCAAGACAGGGGACTTTATAAGCCTCAGTCTTCCCATCTGTAAAATGGAAACAATAATGCCACCACGTGAATTGTAAGCTTTAAAGATAATATAGGGTAAGTGCTGGACTTGCAGTGCATTTCCCAATGGCAGCTGTTATTATTGCTGTGACAACTTAGTGAGGAGAGACAGATACATAAAAGCAATGGGGGCTGAGCATGGTGTCTCGCACCTGTAATCCCAGCACTTTGGTAGGTCGAGGTGGATGGATCACCTGAGGTCAGGAGTTCAAGACCAGCCTGGGCAACATGGTGAAACCCTTTCGCTACTAAAAATACAAAAGTTAGCTGTGCATGGTGGTGCATGTCTGTAATCCCAGCTACTTGGGAGGCTGAAACACGAGAATCCCTTGAATCCAGGATGCAGAGGTTGCAGTGACCCGAGGTCATGTCAGTGCACTCCAGCCTGGGTCAGAGTGAGACTCTGCCTCAAAAAAAAAAAAAAAAAAAAAAAAAGCAATGGGAAATCAAGCAAGCAAGAGGAAGAACATACAATCCCAGGGTTGTATGGTTTGGACATAAGCACTGGAAAAATTCTCAGAATGGAAAGGTTCCTGCCAAGTCCTTACCTGATCTCCAGCCTATAGAAATCTCCCCTAAGCTTCCAAAGCCAGGGAAATGCTAGATTTCCTCAAAGCCTGTCCAGATGTGCCAGTGGTTTGTTCTTCCTTTGCAGCACTGGGCATGTGTAGAACTGAATGGCATCATTCCCTCTCTGTCGCCCAGGTGACTCTCAAATGGCAGGTGTGTAATGTGTGTAATAAATGACTAGGTCAGGGCGCTTGAGTAGATAGTGAGAAATACACTAAGTAGAGAGGGCAGAGAGACTCTAATTGATGTGGCATGTGTATGTGTCAGCATTCAATCAGAGAGGCTGGGCCACCATACATATCTGTGCACATATACTTACGTGTGTGTGTGTGTTTGTGTGTGTGTGTGTGTGATAGAGATTTGACCTTACATGATTGTGGGAGCTGTTTAGCAGTCTCTGTAAAGCTGCTGTCTTTGCTCCTGATGCTGGAGCCTGAAGTCCTCAGGGCAGGCATTTGGAAAGAGAAGAGGAATGTTATTCAGACACCAACTGGTATACAGAAATTTGATTCTAACACTAGCCATTTGAAGTTAGTGTCAGATTCCACAATTTTAAGGGCGTGGTTGCCAAGAAGACTGCCCTACTTCAAATACTAGCCACAGTGGGGTCCTCAGGGCCACCTGCTCTTCTGACCAACTGGCTACAAAGCTTAGGAGAGGTTCTCACAACCCCTTTTATATTCACTAATTCATTAGAACAGTTCACAGAACCTAAAAAAGCACCATACTTCTGATGACTGTTTTATTGTAAGGATGTAAATCAGAACCAGCCAGATGAAGAGACACATAGGGCAAGGTTTGGGAGGGTCTCAAATTCAGGGCTTCCATGCCTCTTCCCATGGATTTGGGGTACACAGCTGCTCTGGGGACATTTATGTGTTCACCAACCAGGAAGCACCACTGAGCTTCAGTGTGCACAGTTTTTATTGAGTTTCCTTATGTAGGCATGATTGATTGAGTCACTTGCCATGTGATTGGACTCAATCTCCATCTCCATCCCCTCCCCAAAGGGCAGGTTGACTCAAAGTTCCAACCCTTCTCATAATGGAGTTGGTCTTATTAGTGACCAGCCCCCATTCTGAGTCATCTTATCTCTTAGCATTAACTCAGGTGTGGTCCAAGAGGCTCATGAAGAACAAATACACTCCTATGACATGAGAAATTCCAAGGATTTAGAGTCTCATTCCTAGAAACCAGAGGTAAAGGCCAGTCAAATTCTTTATTATACACTGGACGCCACGTCAGGCAGTGCAAGAACTTGCTGGAACACCAGGAGGACTGGCAGAAGCCTGTGGATGTTCACTATGGACTGAAAGTTTATGTCAAAATTCATATGCTGAAACTCTAAACTCCAATGGGATGGTATTTGTCAATAAGACATTTGGGAAGTGATTAGGTCGTGAGAGTGGAGCCCTCTTGATGGGAGTAGTGCCATTGTAAGAAGAAAATGAGGCTGGGGGCAGTGGCTTATGCGTGTTATCCCAGTGATTTGGGAAGTTGAGGCAGTTGGATTCCTTGAGCCCAGGAGTTTGATACCAGCCTAGGCGACATAGTGCCTGTCTCTATTAAAAAAACACACAAAAATTAGCCAAGCATGCTGGTGCACACCTGTAGTCTTAGCTACTTGGAAGGCTGAGGTGGGAGGATTGCTTGAGCCCAGGAGTAAGAGGTTGCAGTGAGCCAAGATCATGCCACTGCACTCCAGTCTGGGCAACAGAGCAAGACCCTGTCTCAAAAAACAAGAAAGAAGAAGGTGAAGGAAGAAGGAGAAAGAGAATGAAGAAGGAAGAAGGAGAATGAAAAGAGAGAAGATAGAGAGAAGAAGAAGGAGGTGGAGGAGGAAGAGGAGAGAGCTTGCTTTTTCTCTCTGTGTTCTCCACTGTGAAGACTCAATGAGAAAGTGGCTGTCTGCAAACTTAGAAGAGAGCCCTCACCTGAGCCTGCCCATGCCAGCATCCTGATCTTAGACTCGCAAGCCTCCAGAACTGTGAGAAAGATGTTTCTGGCACGTAATGCTAGCACTTTGGGAGGCAGAGGCAGGTGGACTGCTTGACCCCAGGAGTTTGAGATCAGCCTGGGCAACATGGCAAAACCTATCTCTACAAAAAATACAAAAATTAGCTGAGTATGGTGGTGCCCACCTGTAGTCTCAGCTACTTGGGAAGCTGAGGAGGGCCACTTGAGCCCAGGAAGTCGAGGCTGCAGTGAGCCATGATTGTGCCACACTCCAGCCTGAGTGACACAGTAAGACCCTGTCTCAAAAGAAAAAAAAAGAAGAAGTAGTCTGTGTTGTTTAGGCCACCCAGTCTACAGTAATTTGTTCTAGCAGCCCACACTAAGCCACTGTTGTTGTAGCCTCTGGTATTACTGGTGTGGGTATCCTGAGGAAGCTGCGGCCCTTTGTTGTGGAGATGAACATGCACACCTGGCCCAGGAGCTGGAGCAACTGGAGGGTCCAGGGAAACGTGCAGCATTTGCCGATCCTGGCTCCCACCTCAAACCAACAAGAGGAGCCAGCAGATATGCCGTGATGTCTGTGAGCCTTGGAAGGGCTGCTGCTTCAATTCCACACTCCAGAATCTTCACACGTGCTTCTCTTGTGGCCACCCTTGCCAGAAACACAGGGAACGGCATCCTGGGAAGTACAGGTGAGCTCAGCCAAGGCGACACAGAACAAAGCCACCATGTCAGTGTGGGAACAGGGAGAAGCCAATGTGAAAGCAAGTTCAGCCTGAATAGTCGTGATGGAAGGAGGAGAGGAGCCACCACAGAGTGAATGAAGGGATGGGAGGAAAGGTGTTTCTAGGACTACCGTGGAGCTCCATTACTCCAGGACAGCACTGACTGCTCCCTGAGTCTTTTTATTTTTATTTTATTTTATTTTATTTTATTTTATTTTATTTTATTTTATTTGAGACAGAGTCTCACTGTGTTGCCAGGCTGGAGTGCAGTGGCTCTAGCTCGAATCACTGCAACCTCTGCCTCCTGGGTTCAGGCAACTCCCCTGCCTCAGCCTCCCAAGTAGCTGAGACTACAGGTGCACAACAAGATGCCAAGTTAATTTTTGTATTTTTAGTAGAGACAAGGTTTCACCATGTTGGCCAGACTGGTCTCAAACTCTTGACCTCAAATAATCCACCCACCTCAGCCTCCCAAAGTGCTGGGATTACAGACGTGAGCCACCGTGCCTGGCCTCCCTGGGTCTTTTTAAAGCATGCAGCTACCCTGGGAGGGGACGTCACCAAGACAGACCACAGAGTCTAGAGATTTCTGGCATTTTCCCTGCTTTTTTTTTTTTTTTTTTTTTTGAGATGGAAATTTCACTCTTGTTGCCCAGGCTGGAGTGCAGTGGCACAATCTCAGGTCAGTGCTACCTCCACCTCCCAGGTTCAAGTGATTCTCCCGCATCAGCCTGCCAAGTAGCTGGGACTACAGGCGCCCACCACCACACCCAGTTATTTTTTTGTATTTTTAGTAGAGATGGGGTTTCACCATTTTGGCCAGGCTGGTCTTGAACTGCTGACCTCAGGTAATCCACCTTCCTCAGTCTCCCACAGTGATGGGATTACAGACATGAGTCATTGCACCTGGCCATTTTCCCTGCTTTTAACTTGTTTTATTGTCCCTGTTTGACACAAGCCTCTGACACATGAAAACAAATATTGGTTGTGCCATCGTCTATAGAATCGAGTTATTTTTTGGACTGTGTTTCATTCTTTTTTTCTTTTTCTTTAGAGACAGGGTCTTGCTCTGTTGCCCAGGCTGGAGTGCAGTGACACAATCATAGCTCACTGCAGCCTCAACTTCCTGGGTTCAAGTGATCCTCCTGCCTCAGTCTCCTCAGTAGCTGGGACTATAGGTGCTCATCACCACACCTGTCTAATTTTAAAACTTTTTGTAGAGATAGCTATGTTGCTGACGGTGGTGTCAAACTCTTGGCCTTAAGCGATCCTCCTGCGTTGGCCTCCCAAAGCACTGGGATTACAGGCATGAGTCACCAGGCTGGCCCTGGACTGTGTGTCTATAAAGAGCCAGAAGCAGACCCAGGGGCGCTCCCTTTGATGACTTTGCATCTTCCTCTCCAGATCCACCCACCTACCCCTTTAGGGCTTGTGAGATACAAGGACTTAACATGAACACAAGCCGGGGACAGCCTGCGAGTCTTGACTCCTGCAGGCACCCGGGAAGCATGGGAGCTTTCCTGGTGCCTCCTCCAGTCGTGCCTCTCAGCCATTTCACGGCCTGTTAGCACTCTGTCAGAGAGGAGCCGAGGCTCAAAGCAGCCCATTTCATTACTGAGAAGCCATGCCCGCTTACAGAAAGAGGATGGAGGGACGATGGGAGGTCAGGAGCTAAAATGATGCTTGTCAGTTATTCATTCTCTCCCATTATTCATTCTCTACATATCTGGGAATCATTAAGATATTTTAGAAAAAAGTATAATAGATGGTTGGGTGCAGTGGCTCATGCTTATAATCCCAGCACTTTAGGAGGCCAAGGAGGGAGGATCGCTTGAGCCCAGGAGTTCAAGACCAGCCTCTGCGACATAGCGAGACCCTGTCTCTATAAAAAATCAGTTAGCTGGGTGTGATGGCATGCACTTGTAGTCCCAGCTACTCAGGAGGCTGAGGTGGGGAGGACTGCTTGAGGCCAGAAGTTTGAGGTTGTAGTAAACTGTGATGGTACCACTACACTCCAGCCTGGGCAACAGAGAAAGACCCTGTCTCTTTTTTTAAAAAAAAAAAAGGAAAGAAAGTAGACACAGAAGAATATTCTGGGAGAATTGATAAGCTACTAAGGAACAGGTGTATTGGTCCTATATGTCCTCAGATTTTCAGGAATTATTAATTTCAAAGTTCCATCTTGTTGCTGGGAGAAAGATCTTTATTTTTGTTTAGAAAATATGGTCAAATATCTCTACACAAGGGCTGGGCATGGTGGCTCACAACTGTAATTCCAACACTTTGGGAGGCTGAGGCAGGCAGATCGCTTGAGGCCAGGAGTTCGAGACCAGCCTGGCCAACATGGTGAAACCCCGCCTCTAATAAAATTATAACAATTAGCCGTTGTGGCACACGCCTGTAATCCCAGCTACTCAGGAGGCTGAGGCATGAGAATTGCTTGAACCTGGAAGGTGGAGGTTGCAGTGAGCCGAGATTCTGCCACTGCACTCCAGCCTGGGCAACAGAGTAAGACTCTGTCTCAAAAAAAAAAAAAAAAAACCAAACCAAACCAAACAAAAAAACACCCCTACAGGAGAAACCAGCAACTCGGCATCCCTGATTCTTCTGTCTCTCTCTCCTGCCACATCTAAGCCATTCGCAAGTCGTAGAGATTCTACCCTCACGTCACACCCCGAGGCCACTTGCTGTTCCTTCGCCGTTTCCACAGCACTGTGCCATTCCAAACTCCAGGAACTCTTCTCTGAGGACTATAGTAGCTTCCCAATCCGCTCTGTCTTTCCCCTGTAGACGTGGCCTGCTGTCATATTCTTAGAAGATGACATATTTCTTGGCTGTCTTCTTAGAATAAAACATTGTCATCACAGGAGTCCCACCTCCTCCACGTTTTAGAAAACAGAATGAAAATTCCCAGGCGCTCTTGTGTGCTTGTGACCCAGAACCCAGGCACGTGGTGAGTATAGAAGGCCCATTTTCATGGGCATGGGTGAAGATGGAGCCCCCAGATGCATGTGGCCACGATGGCATCCCCAGTGGTCCAAAGGATGCCAGGTCGAGACGTGACATTGGTCCTGGGCATTGTGAGAACCTGGTGTTTGGTGGTTAGCAGGGGCAGCAGCGGCAACAAAGATTTTGGCCTCAGGCCCCTTGGCAGGCACTGCTGTTTTGGGCGGGGCGGGGGGGCTGCTCTTGAAGGCTTAATTTCAAGTCTGACTCTCTCTAGTCCTCACTGCCCCTCACCCCAATAATTTTGTGAGTAAACTCACTTCCTTGAATACATAAATCTCTTTTCTGCTTAGAAGAGCCAGAGCGGATTCTGTTGTTTACCCTAAGAACAGACTAATATGCCTGTCTTCAGTTTGATCTCCAGTCGGGTCAGAAGTCAAAGTGATCTTTTATTTTTATTTGTTTGTTTGTTTGTTTATTTATTTTGGGACAGAATCTCCCTCTGTCACCCAGGCTGGAGTGTAGTGGCATGATCTCAGCTCACCGTAACCGCCGCCTCCCCAGTTCAAGCGATTCTCCTGCCTCAGCTTCTCGAGTAGCTGAGATTACTGGTGCCTGCCACCACGCCCAGCTAATTGTTGTATTTTTAGTAGAGGTGGGGTTTCACCGTGTTGGCCAAGCTGGTCTCGAACTCCTGATCTCAGATGATCCACCTTCCTCGGCCTCCCAAAGTGCTGAGATTACAGGCATGAGCCACGGTGCCTGGCCTATTTATTTATTTTTAGACACAGGATCTCACTCTGTCACCCAGACTGGAGTGCAGTGGCGCAATCATGACTCACTGCAGCCTCGACCTCCTGGGCTCCAGGTGATTCCCCGCACGTCAGCCTCCTGAGTAGATGGGATTGCAGGCTTGCATCACCACACCTGGTTAATTTTTCATTTTTTTTCTTTTATTTTTGTAGAGATGGGGGTCTTGCTATGTTGTCCAACTTGGCATTGAACACCTGGCCTCAAGCAATCCTCCCATTTCAGCCTCCCAAAGTGCTGGAATTACAGCCATGCCCAGCCCACAGTCATCTTGCAAAAACTGCAGTCACCCAGCATCGCTCACCTCTGGGTCACGGGGTTGCTGCTCAGCCCCACAGCCTCATCCCATCTCATGCTGCTGCTGGCTGTCTCTGCTCCAGCCACACTGCCCCTAACGCAAGTTTTTTGCCCATCCCAGACTTGGTACCAGCTGTTCCCTCTGCCTGGAGAGTTTCCCCTTCAGTCCTTTCCGTGACTGACCCCTGGATCGCAGCTTCAATGTCTCTACCTCCCAAAGGCTTTCCTGGACCACCCATAGCAAAAGAGCATGTCTCCTTATTATTCCCCATTTTACCACCCTGTTTATTTCCTTGGGAATGTGCACCCCAATCTGAAATTATTTTACCTACTTATTTAATGTTTATAGGTTGTCTCCTTCACTAGATTACAGACTCTATGAGGGCAGAGATCATGTTTCCTCATTAATGCAGGATCCCCAGACCAAGCACCCTGCCTGCTCCATTGTAATAACTCAGTAAATATCAGTTAAATGAGTGCATTAGAATGACGACTAGCATTTATCGAGCACCTTTGCGCTGGAACTGATTTAAGTGCTCCATGCATAATAAATCCTCACAATAATCCTGTCAAGTAGGTACTATTACTCTCCTTATTTTACAGATGAGGAAATCGAGCACAGAAATGTTAAGTAATCTGTCCAGGCACACACAGCTAGTTAAAGAGAGTGTGGACCTAGATAATCTAGGTTGAAAGTCCATGGTTTCAACTAGGGCTGTCCCATAGGAAGGAAGGAGGGAAGGAAGGGAGGAAGGAAGGAAATAACGAAGGAAGGAAGGAAATAACGAAGGAAGGGAGGAAGGAAATAACGAAGGAAGGAAGGAAGAGAGGGAGGGAAGAACAGAGAGAAGGAAAGAAGGAGGAAGGATTAAAATAAAGCCAAGAGTGAACAAATGAGTAGTATACAAGTATTACACAAGTTCAGTATTTCCAGAAGCAGGGCGAGCTCTACAGGTTCCCTTGAGTCCCAGGATTCTATTCTTCAATCGGGTGAAGCTTGCTGAGCTGCCGTGCATAATGGGCATTTGCACTCATCACACACGTGGGCATTTTACCAATCCCCCCGCCAGACACTGTAAATATTATTACATCCACATCTCACGAGGGAATTGGCGTTTCAAACTTAGAGTCACGGATCTTTTACTGTGTACTGAATCACAGACCCTCCCGTGAAACTCAGAGGTCCTTAGGGGAGTAAAAGTTCCAGCTTAGCAATTTAAACCCTGCAGTAGTAACTGGACTGGTCAATAGGGCTACACCACGGCCAAGGAGAGCCCTCCAAGGTATCTCATGTCAGAGCTTGAGTGCGATCAAATTCATGCGTTCAGGTGATAATTCTCTTAGCTCCCCCGGACACTTTTTGGACTGAATTCTGGATAAGACATGATGCATTTTTCATTAGCAATGGTAGAAAATATCAAAACATCATCAGATTATGTTGCAAATACTAGAATCTCCACGTTTGGATTTCTTCCAAGTGTCTCAAATAATCATGATGGAGATAGGGCGGAGATCACAGTTATATTCGCCCCAGGCTATTAAAAAGTGAATGAACGAAATGGGACATTGACCAAAAGATTCGTGACTTCAGTGCCTTCTCCAGGCACTGAGATTCAAAGTAATCTGTGCTTTGCTGTTTGTATTTATATCTCTGCATATTTATATTCTCTTCGTATTTTCCTGCATTTCTGTGTTTGCTGGTATTTTTTTTGTTGTGGTTGGTAAGCGTGCTCTAGTTGTTTTTATAGTCAGAAAAAACTACAGCCAGGTGTGGTGGCTCATGCCTGTGATCTCAGCACTTTAGGAGGCCAAGGCAGAGGATCGCTTGAGCCCCAGGAGCTTGAGACCAGCCTGGGCAACATGGCAAAACTCTGTCTCTACAGAAAATTTTAAAAATTAGCCGGTCATGGTTTGCCATGCCCATAGTCCCATCTACTCAGGAGGCTGAGGTAGGAGGATCACTTGAACCCAGGAGTTCAAGGCTGCAGTGAGCTGTGATCATGCCGCTGCACTCCAGCCTGGGTGACAGAGCCAGACCCTGTCTCAAAGAAAAAAAAAAATTTACTAACAAACCTATTCTTGAACAAGTCACCTATGGAAGGGGTTTGATAATCTGGATATTCATCCATGTTGCAATCTTGCTATTCAATAGCATCCTGAGATTAAAACAAGGTGGGGAGATTTCAACTGCAGGGTTGAAATCAGAGAATATGGCTGCATCGAGTTGAAAAGAGACAGAAGCAATGCCTGGGGATCAAAAGAGGCAGAGAGTGAAAAAATCAATCCAGAGGTATCAGGGTCCAGGGAGGAGGGCATGGAGCCCTCCCATTTTAAGCGATGAAAATCCCACATCTGGGGAACTCCTCAATTCTGGGCACACCCGGGCAGCCGGTCACCTTCCCAGGGAGTGGGGATGGGTGGTCATAAAGAGACAGTGAACTCAGAAGGCAGCTGTCACCATCCTATGACTTTGGTCTGTCACCTTCATGAACATTCAGAATACTTCAATACAATGGCCCGTCCGAAAGGCCTGATCTGTCTCCTTCCTTGAGAGGCCCGGTTCATTTCCTGAGAGATGACTTTATTCTCCATTTGTTTTCACAGTGGTCTCTTTAAAGTCTCAGCTGTTCCAGGGAGAGTAAATAGGTTTTAAAATTAATTATCAATTAAAGCGAGGTTAATTGGCACCAGGCTAGTCATCTATTTTGTCTGTAACTGAGGCAGTCCACCCCTCCCCCTCCCCAGAACCCGGAGACCCACGCCAGGGCCAATAAACCCCAGCAGCAGAAGCCGTTCATATGTGATCCATGGACCCATGAAAATAATTCTGGTATTTACGCAGTACCGTTCCCTTGTCGGAGGGTGAATTCTGTGGCCATTTGGATTTTCCAGTTCATCAGTATGTAAGCGGGCCTTCTAGGTGGGCTTACCAAATTTAAAAAAAAAAAAAGTGTCTTGCAAATATTTTTATTGGCAGAAAGATGTTTCACCAATCTCCACTGCACTTAGGAAAATTACCGCAATAGAGTACATTCGAGCCGCCGGGTCCCGAGGACGCAACACATTTATCACTGAGCTTGGATTTACCCCCTTTAATTAACATCTCGCACCTCTTCTCACTGACAGATTTCACTGAAGCTCAGTCTGATTTCTTCTAAGCTCCTGAAATGTGATCCTGTGTCTGCCCTTGCCCCTCCCAGGTGGGGAGGAGGCTGGGGTTTGTGTTCATGATCCTTTACTGAATTCCACGGCTTCATCTGACCTCATCATAAATGAATATTTATGAGAGCCAATAGGGAGCAAATGCAAACTGAGTTCAGCCCAGACAGGTGAGTACTCGCAACCAAGACAATTACATCATCTGATGTTGGGATGTGCACACTTATTAAAACATACCAAATTATCAACAGGGCCCAAGGGAACAGAGGCTAGGTCTTCTCGGCATTCTGTCACCAACCCAGAACACCTTAAAACACATAAAACAGGACTTGTAAAAGCCACGCGTCATCTGGATGTCCTGGGAATATCAATTGATGATTTGAAACCACACAGTGAACCTCTTAGCAGTTGGTGTGGTGTGGTAGCTGTGAGTGTTAGGAGAAAATGCATTTGGAAATTGCTCTATAAACACACAGCCATGCTTTCTCCCTACTTTCTTGCCTCTCACCACTGGGGTGGGAATGGGTGAGGGCTGCTTCCCTCTCAGTCTCAAGAGAACCCATGTGCTGGTGGGTGGTCTGGAGGCCAAGTATTCTTTTTTTTTTTTTTTTTTTTTTTTTTTGAGATGGAGTCTTGCTGTGTCATCCAGGCTGGAGTGCAGTGGTGCAATTTCAGCTCACCTCCTGGGTGCAAGCAATTCTCTTGCCTCAGCCTCCCTGGTAGCTGGGATTACAGGCACTCACCACTATGCCTGGCTAATTTTTGTATATGTAGTAGAGACAGGGTTTTGCCATGTTGCCCAGGCTGATCTCGAACTCCTGACCTCAAGTGATCTACCTGCCTCGGCCTCCCAAAGTACTGGGATTACAGGCATGAGCCACCGTGCCCTGCCAGGGCCAAGTATTCTGTATTTGTCAAGCACTGTAAATTTCTTAAACAGCCTTACCACCAGCCTAGGCAATATAAGGAGACCCTGTTTCCCCAAAATAAATGAATAAAAATTAGCCTGGTGTGGTGACACACACCTGTAATCCCAGCTACTCAGGAAGCTGAGGTGGGAGGATCGCTTGAGCCTGGGAGGTTGAGGCTGTAAGTGAGCCATGATCGCCCCACTTCACTGTAGCCTGGGCAACAGAGTGAGACCCTGTCTCAAAGAAAAAAAAAAAAAAATCAAACCGCCTTAGAAACTTGCTGTCAGCCACCACATCACACATACGAGACTTGCGTTGGCCCCATTGCACAGAGGAAGATATTGAGGCAAACAGAAAAGGGGACTAAGCGATGTGGGAAAAGGATCAAGACCACCGGGAAGGCAGGAGGAAAAGCCAAGTTCATGTCCTGACCCAGAGGCTGCAGTTCCTTCTATTGCTCTTTGCGTCCTCCCTTCTTCTTGTTGAAGCCTATTTCCTTTTCTTCCTCTTCATTTTCTTCTTGCAACTCTTAAACCAAGGTTTCTCAACTTCTGCACTATTGGCGTTTGGTGCTGGGTACTTATTTGGGGAGGGGGCTGTGCTGGGCATCCTAGGGTGTTGAGCAGCATCCCTGGTTGCTACCCTCTAGATGCTAGCAGCAGCCCCCACCCAAGTTGTGACAACCAAAAACATCTCCAGACATTGCCCAGTGTCCCCAGACAGGCAATGAGAACCACTCATTGGTTGAGAACCACTTAGATCGACCAGCCACAAGGAAAGTTGTTGGTTCAGCACACTGGGAACCCTCAAGCCTAAATCCTGCTCCTCTTTCCTTTCTCCTTAAACCCCAAAGGTTATAGAATTAGCTGCTGTTTCTGTGTCCCACACCACCCTCCAGAGCCTCCCCAGGGAATAGTGCCTTTATCTTCCAGTCTCACCTGCTCTTGGATGACACCAGCTTACAACTTTCTCCATAAATCGCACAACTATATAACTTCTCATCCAACCCAGGGTTCTTCTGAGAGTGCAAGGTCATGCCGTTTAATGATCACACTGAGACAACAGGTGTAAACCAAGACCGTCCTGGGCAAACGGGGACATATGGTCACCATAACAGAAGCTGCTTCTTAGAAGGGAAGGACACCTTGTTTGTATGTCTAAAGTCTGACAAGGGGACTCCCCAATGTCACGTTCAGCTTCCAAGTTTGTACTCCTGGGCTGTGTTTGCCAGATTATTCTGCTGAGAAACAGCTCATCAACGGAGGTAAAAGAAATCAACAAGCAGCCGGGTGCGGTGGCTCACGCCTGTCATCCCAGCACTTTGGGGGACTGAGGTGGATGGATCACTTGAGGTCAGGGGTTTGAGACCAGCCTGGCCAACATGGCAAAACCCCATCTGTACTAAAAATACAAAAATTAGCCATCGTGATGGCACACACCTGTAATCCCAGCTACTTGGAAGGCTGAGGCAGAACTGCTTGAACCTGGGAGGTGGAGGTTGCAGTGAGATGAGATCGTATCATTGCACTCCAGCCCAGGCAACAGAGCAAGACTCTGTCTCAGAAGAAAAAAGAAAGAAAGAAAGAAAAAGAAATAGACAAGCAAAAACTTGATTTTGTGTGTGTGTTTGTTTTAAGGCAGAGTCTCACTCTGTCACCCAGGCTGGAGTGCAGTGGTGTGATCTCGGCTCACTGTAGCCTTCACCTCCTGGACTCAAATGATCCTCCCACCTCAGCCTCCCGAGTAGCTGGGACCACAGGCCTGTGCCACCACACCCAACTTATGTTTTACATTTTTGTACAGAAGGGTTTTTGCGATGTTGCCTAGGCTGGTCTTGAACTCCTGACCTCAAGCAATCCACCCACTTCAGTCTCCCAAAGTGCTGGGATTATAGGTGTGAGACATCGCACCCAGCCAGCTCTTGAATTTTTTAAAAGGAACTAGAATACATCCACATTCGTGGCACCACTATTCACAATCGCCAAAAGCTGGAAGCAACCCAAATGTTCACTGATGGGTGAATGGATAAACAGAATGTGGTGTACACACACCATGGAATACGGTATTATTCAGACATGAAAAGCAATGACATTCTGGCATGTGTTGCAATACCGATGAACCTTGAAATATTATGTTAAGTGAAATAAGCTAGTCACAAAAGCACAAATGCTGTATGATTCTTCTCATAAAGAGTAAGTACCTTTATGAATTTGGCTAAATTCATGGATACAGAAAGTAAAATGATGGTGACCAGGAGCTGGAGGGAATGGGGAAAGGGGAGAGATAGTGTTTAATGGGTACATGGTTTCAATTTTGCAAGCTGAAAAGAGTTCTTGCGCCTGGGCACGGGTGGCTCACGCCTGTAATCCCAGCAGTCTGGGAGGCCGAGGCGGGAGGATCACTTGAGGTCAGGAGTTCAAGACCAGCCTGGCCAACGTGGTGAAATGCGCATCTACAAAAAAAAAAAAAAAAAATTAGCTGGGCGTGGTGATGGGCACATGTAATCCCGGCTACCTGGGAGGCTGAGGGAGAAGAATTGCTTGAACCCGGAAGGTGGAGGGTGCAGGGAGCCGAGATGGTGCCCTTCAGCCTGTGCAATAGAGTAAGCCCCTATCTCAAAAAGAAAAAATAAAAGAGTTCTTGAAGAGATGGCAATGATGGCACACAACAGTGTGAATGCACTGAATGCCACAGAACTACACACTTAAAATTGTTAAAATGGCAAATTTCATGCATGTGCATTTTACCACAATAAAAAACAGAGTAATGAATGATTCCAAAGGAAAGTGAGCTAGGGCTGTGTTCAACAGGGAAATGCCAGTTACACGGTATCTGGATTCTTGTCTTATTATGTGTTCCTACCCAGCACAGAAGGAGCGGAGTACAGGGTCTATTACACGTGAAATGACACGTTTAGGTAAAAATGCTTTGTGGTTAAGTGCCAGTGTCTCTCCTACGAGAGAAGTTAACCTGTCCTGGGCTCAAGAAACACAAGTTATCAGCAAGAACCTTGGAAAATAGCATTGTCAATTTCTCAAAGCCTACAGTTTTACCGCCCTGCCTCCCCATCCCCATTTTTTTAAAACCATTCTCTGAACTAACCCGAGCCGCTAACGGAAATAGCAACATCCTCTTTGTGTGTCTCTGTGTAGTATCCCTGCGGTCTCTTGCTTCCAACGATTTTCTTGAGACACTATTTTTAAAACCCCTATTAGCAAAAAGGGAAACTGCGTCCTCCACCACAACCTCCCCGCTCTGCCCAGCCCAACCCCCTGACTCCTCCAAATATGAAAAAACAAGAACAATTTGTTCCGATCTGCCACTGTGAGTTATTAGAGGGAGGCTCAGCTGTCACCTTCTTAATGGGCTTTATGCAAAGCACTCCCTCCAAGGTTGTGCAGTTCAGTGGCCAGGCCTCGCCTCACCAGGGCTCTGAGCGGAATTTGCCATAAATGGGGTTAATCTATACGATCCAGGGGATGCATGCCAGAGAACTCACAAAAGCAAGACGATGCAAGATTAAAGAAGCTTGCGGCTTCGGTGTGAACAAAGTGAAGTCGGGCTTGGTCAATGACTGGGAGACACAGGGAAGCAACTCTGAGGAGCCAAGTGTCGTGGGTTGTGAAGTGTGTACACAAGGGGTACTGGACTCATGAACAGAATGGAAAGCACTCCTTGTTTTTGTTTGTTTCGAAACAGGGTCTCACTCTGTCACCCGGGCTGGAGTGCAGTGGAGCGATCACACCTCAGTGCAGCCTTGACCTCCCAGGTTCAAGTGATCCTCCCACCTCAGCCTCCCAAGTAGCTAGCTGGGGCCACAGGTGTGTACCATCTTGTCTAGATAGTTTTTACATTTTTTGTAGAGACGGGGTCTCTCTATGTTGCCCAGGCTGGTCTCAAATTCCTGGACTCAAGTGATCCTCCCGCCTTAGCCTCTTAAAGTGCTGGGATCATAGGCGTGAGCCACTGTGCCCGATCAAAAATGTTCTTTATTTACCTACATTAGGAGATATGAGTGACCTGGGTGAACTGATGATTCTGAAGGAGAGAACTATTGGTGTGAGTGTGTGTGTAAGGGTCTAGAGTCAATTTAAGATTTCAGCAAAAGCTAGACGCCCTGCCACCCTATCCACTGAGCCATGAACGCCTGTCTCAAGCAGCTGAAGGCCAGAGGTGGTGAGTCTGGGTAACATCTATGGGCATAACTTTATTCTGAGCAAAGTCAAGCTACTTCATCTTCCACCATGCTCCTTGGGAAAATATTTTCTAGGAGCTGAACTATTTTCGGACGTAAAACAAAACCTGCTCATCTCGTTTGGAGTTAAATGTGGAGGGAACTGGGAGTGAGCATGTTTCTGTAAATATTCATTAATTCAACAAAATGGCCTTACTATGGGTAAGGCGCTGCACTAGTTAGATCTGGGAATACCAAGAGAAGAGCATTTTGAAATGACACATGTTTAGGTAAAAATACCTTGTGGTTAAATGCCAGTGTCTCTTGCTTAATTTAGGATAGCGAGTAGCTGAGGGCCTATGTGGCAAGCTGGGGGTATAACTTTCCCTAGATGATGGGAATAGTCTTTTTTGTTTGATGTTACATCTGCTAACTATGTTTCTCAGAGCAAAGGTAAACATGAAGGGCCAAGGGAGTTCCACAAATATTTGTTCTTCAGTTAATATTAATGTATGTTCGTGTTTACTTGAATTTTCAAGTGTACTCTGAATTGGTACTGACTGGCCATAAAGAAACTAGTAGCAAAACTGATAAGAACAATGAGAAGACAGGTGCTAGTTTCTAGTTTCCTTCTTCTTCCTCTTTTTTTTTTTTTTTTTTTTTTTGAGACAGGGTCTCACTCTGTTGCTCAGGCTGCAGGTGCGATGGTGTGATCACGGCTCACTGCAGCCTCAAACTCCCGGGCTCAAGCAATCCTCCCACCTCAGCCTCCGGAGTAGCTGAGACTACAGGCACGTGCCATCATGCCTGGCTAATTTTTTATTTTTTGTAGAGATGGGGTTTCACCATGTTGCCCAGGCTGGTCTCAAACTCCTGGGCTCAAGTGATCCTCCCACCTCAGCCTCACAAAGTGCTGAGATTACAGGTATGAACCACCTTGCCTGGCTAGTTTCTTTGTAACTCTTTTCAGAGCCTTTAAATGGTGTCCCTGACAATTCTTGTTTTTGTTTTTTATCTTAATGGCCAATATTATTTAATCCCAAATACTAAGGTCGAACAGAAGTTAACAGTTACAGAGTACTCCTATGTAAGTGCTTTAAATTAATGGTCCTTAACTGGCCTCCCAGAGTACTGTCGTTCCCATTTCACAGGCCAAGGAAACAGAAATGAAATCACTAGCCAAAGGTCAAGTGATTTGAGCCAGAGCCTGTCGGGCTCTAAAGCTCTCCAGAATTATGCAGATAAATGAAAAGACACGCTTCCTTTGAGGAAGCGTAGAAATTGGAAAATAAATGAAATCAGAGTTCGTTTTTCCCAGTGCATTGCAAAATTTTGCTTTCAGATTATTCATCACTTCATAGAGAATAGGGAAGAGGTGGGGCAATGGAGAACTCAAGCATCCAAAACCACTGTCAGTTGAGGATGACTATTTTTTGTCTTTTTTTTTTAAATACGGAGTCTCGCTCTGTCTCCCGGGCTGGAGTGCAGGGGCGCCATCTCGGTTGACTGCAACCTCTACCTCCCAGATTCAAGCAATTCTCCTTCCTCAGCTTCCCGAGTAGCTGGAATTACAGGCACTTGTCACCACACCCGGCTGATTTTTGTATTTTTAGTAGAGACGGGGTTTCACCATGTTGGCCAGGCTGGTCTCAAACTCCTGACCTCAAGGGATCCACCCGCCTTGGCCTCCCAAAGTGCTGGGATTACAGGCGTGAACCACCGCATCCGTCCAGTTAAAGATGATTTTGGAATAAGGATGAAGCATCTCTGAAATCATAATGCTGAAAAATGGGAAAATACAACTCAATTTAAAATGTTTGCTCTACACCCAGCTTTTAGTATACTCATTCATAGCATAAACTAAAATATATTAGCAAGAAAGGAGGAGGGAAAGCATGGTATATGAGAAAGGGGAGGGGTTTTGGAGTCAGATGATGCTGGATTCAAGAACATGTACAAGCTGTGTGACCTTAGGAAAACTGCTTAGCCTTTCTGAGCTGCAGTGTCCTTGTTTATAAACTGAAGGTAATAACACTGACTTCAGCAGGGTTATTGTGAAGTTTAAATACGATACAATATACAATGCACCCACCCCCATGGGGGATAATTAACAAATATCAGTTTCCTCCTTTTATCCATTTACTAGATATAAACTTGTTACCGAAGTGTCTGAGGCCACTCCTAGGGCTTCAGATTGAGAACGGTATTGATTGACTATAAAGGGATTAGCAAATAATCCCACTCTTTTTTTTTTTTTTTTTGAGACAGGGTCTCACTCTGTTGCCCAGGCTGGAGTGCAGTGGCACAATCTCGGCTCACAGCAACCTCCACCTCCCGGGTTCAACCAATTCTCCTGCCTCAGTCTCCCAAGTAGCTGGGATTACAGACATGCACTACCACACCCGGCTAATTTTTGTATTTTTAGTAGAGATAGGGTTTCACCATGTTGGCCAGGCTGGTCTCAAACTCCTGACCTCAGGTGATTTGCTCGCCTCGGCCTCCAAAGTGCTGGGATTTCAGACATGAGCCACCGCGCCTGATTGACCCAAAGATGTGTACTTGTGACTCAAATGTGGAGATGTGTCCCTTTGTGGACTGGTACCACAAACATGCCAACAGACATATGCCTACTTTCTCAAGTCAAAGAATTCTTTCAACACAGCCCTTCCTAAATGGAAAACCTGAATAAGTGTTCAACCTCTAAATAAGTTTGGAAATCCCAACAGAGTATCTCCCCTTAGAAATCCCAAAAGAATATCTCCCCTGAGATTTATAATTCACTTTAATGGCAAACCCTACATGACCACAGAACTCTTTCCACTTAATGCCTATTATTCATCTTATGAAACTGGTGTACCAGGATCACACACTGGAAAATGCTGTCTTCAGACCCGTTGAGATCTACTGCATTCCAACAGTATTAAAAGAAAGAAAGAAATGTCTAGCCACTTCTGACTTGACCTTGGCAATGGGAACTGGTTCCTATTGGCTTTCTCTTTCAAAGTCATTTTACGTATCACATGCATTCACACTTTAGTTTATTGTACTTAAACAAGGGGCAATTTATGCCCGTTTCAGAATGTGAGAGCTAAATGATTAGACGGGGGAGAGAAATGATATAGCCAAGAACCAAGAGTGTTTCCTGTCACTAATGTCCACCATGAGGAAAAAATACAAAGGCTGTACTTGCTTCAATACGGGCAGATACTAATTTTCTCCACTTAAAATTCCTTAAAAGTTCAAAGGTCCATATTTGGCACATCAAAGAGGATTTTATTGGGCACACCAGAAGGTTAGTCCTTTCCAAACAGCCACAGAATCACAAGAGGAAATAAGCATGCAATTTATCACTTTGTCATGACTCAACCAGGTTCCAGTCAACACACTAAGATCCCCTGAAGCCAACAGGAGCCATTGATTCAATAATCAACAGCAAGGGTCAGTATAGACAATACCAATGGATTTGCAGAATATTATCCTACTTGAAATAGCTGTTATCCAGTGTCACTCATAAAGCTGGAACTGCTTTCATGGTGCATGGAAACATTTTGATGCTGTGGTCAGCAAAAGACACATTTTAGTGTTTATTTCAAAAGCCTTTGAAAAGCAGAATTCTAGCGTGGCCAGCAAGATTCCCAGTCCATACTGTACACATACCTCCCCCAGTTACTCAGGCGTTAATCTAGGCATTGCTGTGAAGGGATTCTGCAGATGTCATTAAGGTTCCAAATCATCTGACCTTAAGATACAGAGATGATCTGAGCAGGCCTGACCTAATGCCATGAGCCTCTTAAAGCTGGGTCTCGAGGTGAGAGACAGAAAAGTCAGAGCTTCAAAGAACAAGAAGGATACAACATGCTGTTGCTGGCTTGAAGATGAAAGGTTCCACGTAGCAAGGAATGTGGGCAGCCTCTAGGCACTGAGGTTGGCCCCAGATAACAGCCAGCAAGGAAGCAGGGACCTAGGTTCTACAGTTACAAGAAACTGAATCCCACCACCCACAGGAAAGATCTGGGAATTTTCCCTGGAGGCTCCAGACAAGAACTCAGTCCAGATGACACCTTGATTTCAGCCTGGTGATACCCCAGGCAGAGAACCCAACTACAGCATGCCCAACCGCTAACCTGCAGAACAGTGATCTAATGAAAACATGTACAAGCCTCAAGCAACAACTCAGGGATAGTCTGGGAGCACAAGATGATTCTTCAGGAAAAATCCATGCAATTGCAGAATGCAATGATTTTTAAGACCCCCTACTGCTTTTGTATGTTCAGTATCCCAGCTGACAATTTCTCCTAAGTTCATCAGCATTGAAGTAGAAAACAGAAGTGGCAGAAATGCAAGTTAAAATTGCAATGAGATCTCACCCACTAGAATGAGATCTCCTAATGGAGATCCATGCCATCAGGATGGATATATTAAAAAACTGCAAAAGGACAATAACAAATGTTGGCAAAGATGGAGAGAAACTGGAACTCTCATACATTGCTGGTAGGAATGTAGAATGGCATACCTTGGAAAACAGCCTGGCAGGACCTCAAAAGATTAAACATAAAGTTACCAAATGACCCAGCAATTCCACTCCTAGGTATATACCCAAGAGAACTGAAAACAAACGCTCACACAAAAACTTGAACGTGAATGTTCATAGCAGCCTTATTCATCGCAGCCAAAAGGAAGAACAACCCAAATGTCCATCAGCAGAAGAAGGGGTAAATAAAATGTGGTTTATTTATACAATGGAATATTATTCAGCTACGAAAAAGAATGAAGTACTGATACATGCTGCAATGGAGAAGACCCTTGAACACATTATGCTAAGTGAAAGATAGCAGTCATGAAAGACCACATAGTATATGCCTCTATTTATATGAAGTGTCCACAATAGGTAAAGCCATAGAGACAGATTAGTGGTTGCCAAAGGAGGGGGAGGTTGAGACAAATTGGTAATATGTATTGGGTTCTATTTGGGGGCATTGGATGTGGTCTAGAATTAGCAGTAAGGTTTGCAGAACATAGAGAATATATTAAAACCCACTGAAATGTACACTTTAACAGGGTGAATTTTATGTTATATAAATTATTTTTCAATAAAAAATTTAAAAATTAAAACAGAAGTAGCAAAGGTCTCACGGATGAAGGGATATTTAAAAAATACATCTATTCTCCGTGTTTTATTCCACCCTCCAGGTTTTTACTGCGAAAAGTTTCAAACATATAGTAAGGTTGAAGAAATGAATCCCTGAATACCTCCTACCCACATTCGACAGTTGTTAATATTTTGCAACATTTGCTTGAATGCTCTCTCATTTTCTGCCAATGCCCGCCCATACACAGGAAGTTTGTTTTTTTTTTTTTTCTTGAGTGAATCATGTTTGTTCGTCTTGCCCACACCATGAATATTTTTTTTTTAGTTTTTATTTTGCATTCCTGAAATTATCTAACAATAAACACTGCATTAAAAACAGAACCCCTGATAAAGAAAAATGAAATGCTTCACTCATCTCCGGAAACACTACTCACTAGAGCAGCAGTCTTCAAACAGTTTGTAAGCAGCAGAACTCTTCCTTTGATTGGCATAGCATTCAGATGAGCTTCAGTTACCTAGAAAAACGAACAGTAGTAAGACTTCAATATAGAGAGCTTTGTGCACAGTGAGTGAATCGTAGCTGCTGTTGTTGAGTTGCAAATAAACCAGGTGTCACCAAAATAGTAAACGAACAGCTTCAGCGTGGGTATAAGCAGCAGGACAAAAAGCCTTTTGAATTAGGGAAGTTAATTAATGCAGTAAAATTTATGTTTTAGGCTTATCATCAAGCGCAGAGACGATAGTGTTCATTGACTGGGAGTGGCTGCCTGGAGTGCTGGGTTGCTCTGATTGATTAGTAATGTCTGCCATGGTACAGGATGTACTCTATTCTGAGAGGCCATGTTTTCCACATCTGATCTAGATTTATAAACACAGCGTGAATGCAGAGAAGAGGCCTGTCCAGTCCAAAATCAATTTTGATAAAGATGTCTAGGTTCCTCCTAAATGCTCTTTATCATGCCTGACTTTTTCTTCCTGGCATCATTTTGCTGCTCACTTAGGCAACCTCCCACCCACTCTTCTCCCACCATCCTTTTTTTTATTACCAAGATGACAGAAGCCACAGAAAGTTAACAGACAGAAAAACAGCTCATGGTACCACTGCAATCAAACTCTGACACATTGGGTATAATGCCTAAAATTGAGAGAAGAAGAAACCTCATAAAGACTAAAACTCACCTTCCCTCCCCCTTTCAACTTGAAATAATTCAGCATTTCCCGCTGGCTTTCTTTGAGGGGTGGCTTCCAGGTATAATTCCTCAAACAGGGAATATTTTTAAATGTATCCATATCACAACTTCAATCACTGTGTTAAGTGAAGATTCAGCACTCTAGGCCAGCAATGATTTCTAGAAATATTTTGGTATTTCTTTCGTGACTCTCAGCCAAGTCATCCCTTGTCTCATATAAAAACTTTCTGATGAACCCACTGTAGATAATCATAACCCATTGCATCTATATAACACATAATATGTTTCAAATGATTTTTACAAAAACTGTCTAATTTCATCTGACCTAGGTTACGAAGGATATATGATGATTCCCATTTTACAGATGAAAACACCAAGTGTCTGAAAACTAAAGTGAATGCCCTGAAATCACATAGAATGGAATAGCATTCCATGGTCCAGTATTTCTCCCAGAAATATTCTCTAAGGGTAAAGGAAAGAGCTTGGGCCTTCTTACCAGCTGCATAAGAAATACAGGCAAGTTAGTTAGTAAACCTCTCTGAGCCTCACTTTCCTCATCTGTAAAACAGTAAAAGTCATAGCTACCGCATAGCCTTAATATGAGAGAAAAAGGTATGCAAAGTGCCTACCTCTTGCAGTAGGCTGAAAAATAGCTCTCCAAAGATCTATCTACTTCCAATTCCCAGAACCTGTGAATATCACCCTCTGTGGGAAAGACGTGATGAAGGATCTTTTTTTTTTTTTTTTTTTTTTGGAGACTGAGTCTCACTCTGTTGCCCAGGCTGGAGTGCAGTGCCATGATCTTGGCTCACTGCAACCTCTGCCTCCCGGATTAAAATGATTCCCCCATCTCAGCCTCCTGAATAGCTGGGATTACAGGCATATGCCACCATGCCTGGCTAATTTTTGCACTTTTAGTAGAGACAGAGTTTCACCATGTTGGCCAAGCTGGTCTTGAACTTCTGGCCTAAAGTGATCTGCCCACCTTGGCCTGCCAGAGTGTTGGGATTACAGGCATGAGCTCCTGCGCCCAGCTTGATTAAGGATCTTGAGATGAGAACATCATCTTGGATTATCCAGGCAGGCTCCTAAATACAATCACATATACCTTTACAAGAGAAAAGCAGAGAGAGATTTGACACTCAGACATACAGAGGAGAGAAGGCTTTGTGAAGATGAAGGCAGAGATCAGAGTGATGTGGCCACAAGCCGAGGAACTCTAGCAGTCACCAGAAGCCAGAAGAAGCAAGGAATGGATTCTCCCCTGGAGTTTCTGGAGGGAGTGTGGCCTGGGCAGCACCTTGATTTCAGGCCAGTGAAACTGATTGATTTTGGCCTCTAGAATTATGAAAGAATACATTTTTATTGTTTGAAGCCACCAGGTTTGTGGTAATTTTTTATAGCAGCCATAGAAAACGAATGCACCCCATGTCTGGCATTTGCCAAGTATCCAATAATTGGTGATTGCTGGCCCCCCAACCTGCTTTGTAAATAAAGTTTTATTGAAACACAGCCATGCCCATTTATTTGCATATTGTTTGTGGTTGCTTTTACACTTCAGTTGCAGAGTTCAGTAGTCATGGCGAAGACCATATGACCTGCAACTCTAAAGTATTTAGTATCTGGCCCTATAAAGAGAACATTTGCCCACCCTACAACAGATGCATCCAACAGTGAATGTCATTTCTTATGTCTTTGCATAAGATCTTTGTGTGGTGGTAGCTAATCTTCAAAGATGGCCCTGGGGAACCACACTTCCTGGTAGGTGCCCACACTCTGTGTGCTCCTCTTGCTTTTTAATTTGGGCTTGGCCTATGTCACCAACAGCCTACTGTAGAAGTGATGCTGCACAACTTCTGAGCTAGTTCATAAGAAGCCTTGCTCTCTCAGAATGCTTGTGGAAGAAGTCCATTGCCATGTGAGAGTCTAGCTGCCCTGAGACGGCCATGCTGTGAGGAAGCCCAAGCTAGACTAGGAAGAGTCCGTGTGGAGAGAGATGCCAGCCAGCTCTGGCTGTTCCAATCATCCCAACTGAGACAGCAGACATTTGAGTGAATAAACCATCCTTGAGCTTTTAGATGACTCTACTTCCAGCTGCTCCAGTCAACCCACAGAACCATAAAAAAATTCTCAAATAATAAATTGCTTTAAGCCATTAAGTTTTGGAACTGTTTGTTACGTGGCAACAGATAATCAGAAAACCATACCATCTAGGCTTTTCCAGGTACCTGTCCTATTCAATGATTTAACTACCAAATCCTTAAGAAATAAGACCAAATCTTTTCTCATTTATAAGGAAAGATCAATGAACTTCATTTAAAAAAAAAAAATAGGGACAGGGTTTCACTATGTGGCCCAGGCTGGTCTTCAACTCTTGGGCTCAAGCGATCCACCTGCCTGGGCCTCCCAAAGTGCTGGGATTATAGACGTAAGCCACCACGCCCTGCTCATTTTTTTTTTTTTTTTCTAAGTTAGGACAGAAGGGGAGGAAAATGAACACACCCACTGGTGGCATGCGCTTAACTTAGATTCTTCATCTAATGCTTAATTTGAAATAAGTGCTATCTATGAGTTCCAACTTACAGATGAGAAAACCGAGTCTTTGTAGGGGACTTGTCCTAACCGGGTCACAGAGCGACATCAATATATGATCCCAGTAGGGGGATGCATCTTGACCTCCAGCTGTTTTCAGCAACTACACTATGCAGACAGCCAGTGGCAGAAACCACTGTTCAAACAGGGTGCTCATTTCAAGATTTCAACAAATATTGGTGTCAAAACCCTTGCTGATGCCGGAGCTGGGGATAGGACTTGCAATCTAATCAGAGAGAAATGCTTCAGGCAGCAGCAACAGGGAGGCGGGAGGCACCATGAGGACAGAGAGGAGGAATCCGTTAATTAGAGGGGGAAGGGAAAGGCTGTGGTGGGGGAGGAGAGAAGAAGGAATTGGAAAGAGGGGTGAGTGGAACACAGTGAGAACCTGCAAGATGTGTTTGGAGAACACTGGTTCCTTCCATCCGGTTAAGGCAGGGAGATGTCGAGACAACAGTGGAAACTGATGCTAGGTCTGGGTCTCCTCCCTAACCTCCCCTGCCACCACACATACATGTGCACACACACACAACACGCATACCGCACACCATGTGCACACTACAGACATCCCACACACACACGTGCACACACAACACATATACATATGCACCAGACACACATAAGTCACTTGTTTAACAATAATTGAGCATCTATCAAATGGCAGGTACTCCAGGAGAGCACTGATGTAGTATTACCTTCAGAGCTGGGCTCAGGGGCATGCACGTGTAGTTTCAGCTACTCCAGAGGCTGAGGCAGGAGGATCCCTTGAGCCCAGGATATTGAGGCTGCAGTGAACTGTGACTGCACACTGCACTCCAGGCTGGGCAACAGCCTATCCCTATGTGTGTGTGTGTGTGTGTGTGTGTGTGTGTGTGTGTGTGTGTGTGTGTGTGTGTTTGTGTGTGTGTGTGCGCTTCATGTATTACCTTCAGGAGCTGCCTAGAAGTTCATCCCCCTCTTACAGGAAAGGGATTCCAATCCAGAGGGTTCATGGAGTTCACGCAAGAAAGAATTCAGGAAGAGTCCATAGAGTAAAATGAAATCAAGTTTATTAGGAAAGTAAAGGAATAAAAAAGAATAGACAGAGCAACCCCCAGGGCTGCTGGTTGCCCATTTTTATGGTTATTTCTTGATAATATGCTAAGCAAGGGGTGAGTTTTCTTCCCTTCCCTCTTCCTTCCTCCCCTTCCTTTCCCTCTTCCTTCCCTCCCCTTCCTTTCCCCCTTCCTTCTCTCTTCCTTTACTTCCCTTCCTTTTTCCCTTCCCTTCCTTCCTCCTTCCCTTCCCTTCCCCCTTCCCTTTCCTTCCCTTCCCTCTTCCCTTCTCTCTTTCCTTCCCACTTCCCTTCCCTCCTCTCTTCCCTTTCCTTCCTTCTTCCCTTTCCTCCCCTCCTCTTCCCTTCCCTTCCTGCTTTTAATTGAACATAGTGGACAAAGAGGGGAACCCACATCTAAATGAGACGTTTGCACCCACCAGACATTTTGACCTGTCCAGGACCCTATTAAGTTAGGAGATTTAAAATCCAACAGGCAGATCACTGCGTTCATACACATGAAAACAGAGGATGGAATGGGGACCGCAGATGATATTTATCACTTTCTTTGAAAGTGTCGGGGTAGAATTGGAGACCAATCACCTGGCTACATTTCTGCTGCTGCTTGTCAGCAACTCATGTAACCCATGGGACTATGGATCCCAATAATGTTTCCTACTCCATGTGACTTCTGTGACATTATTGTTTCTTTTGATAGAAACAAGCCCTGCAAACTTCCCAAAGGAATACCTTTTTTATTTCTCCCTTTCTCCCTGTTTATCTCTCTGCATCTTCTACTTTCTTTTCTTCTTAGAATCTTCTAGGGCAGACAGTCCCAGTTACATACGTATCTGCTGCCTCTCTGACCCATGGAGGCTGTTCCTCCCTTCCTCTCTCCCACACCCCTTCCTCCTTCATCCTTTGTCTGGAAAAAATGTTCTCACTAACACAGATGTTCAAACTTAACATCTAAGCAGGAGCTGATGGGGTGGTGGGTGTCTAAGGCTGAGGCTGTTTAAGAGTCAATCTAAAAAGTAGAGCATTAGCTCATGCCTGTAATTCCACCACTTTGGGAGGCCAACGTAGGAGGATCCCTTGAGGTTAGGAGTTTGAGACCAGTCTGGGCAACATAGCAAGACCCTATCTCTACAAAAATATTAAAAAATTAGCCAGGCCTGGTGGTGCATGCCTGTAATCCCAGCTACCCAGGGGGCTGAGGCAGGAGAATCACTTGAGTGAGGAGCTCCAGGCTGCAGTGAGCTATGATTGTACCACTGCACTCCAGCCTGAGTGACAGAGACCCCAACTCTAACAACAAAACAACAACAAAAAAAGCTGTGTTGGAGATAGGCAGAACGAGTTTTAGGAACACAATGGGAGCCAGTAGGCCTGAATACATTTACCAGCTTATCCCGCTGAAGCCAGTAAGTCACTCTTGTCCCTGACGCTCCAAGCCCATTCACAAGGCCACCTCGCCTCCCAGCATATGCCCATCAACCTATTGTTGAGGTTCCTGGGTTCTCCCATTGCCTGGGCCTTGGGTCGATCCCAACGCCTGTGTCCTGTGAACCTCTGTCCCTACATCATTCTCTCTGCAAGCCAGCCTGGAGATGGGTTGGAAACATGAGACAGGCTGTGCTGTGGAAGTCACCCTAGCAAAAGTGACACTTCATGACAGTCTGTAAGGGCAAGCAAGAGGTAACCAGGTGAAAGACAAAGAAAGCATTCCAAGCCAAGGACACACCTCTGCAAAGACTCAGAAACTGGAAGCATATTTAATCAAATTCCAGGAACTATAAGTAGTTCTGTGAAGTCAGGTCCTAAGGAGTTTAAGTGTGGGGAGGGGAAAGGGTCTTACCATGGGAGCCAGGCTGAGAAGTTAGGACATTATGCTGAGGGCTACAGAAGCTCTTCAAAAGCTTATGAGAGGGCCAGGTGCGGTGGCTCAGGCCTGTAATCCCAGCACTTTGGAAGGCAGAGGTGGGAGGATGGCTTGAGGGCAGGAGTTCGAGGCTGCAGTGAGCTATGATCACACCATTGCACTCCAGCCTGAGGACAAAGGACAACCTCATCTCTAAAATAAATAAGCTTATGAGATATAGAAGTGTTCATAGCATCATTATTCACAATAGCCAAAAGGTGTAAACAACACAAATACCTATCAACAGATGAATGGTGATATTGTTTGGATTTGTGTCCCCACCCAAATCTTATGTTGAATTGTAATCCCCTATGTTGAATTGTAATCCCCAATGTTGGAGGAAGGGCCTGGGGGGTGGTGATTGGATTATGGGGGTGGATTTCCCTCTTGCTGTTCTCACGATAGTGAATGAGTTCTCACTGGTTGTTCAAAAGTGTGTAGCACCTCCCTCTTTGCTCTCTTGCTCCTTCTCTGGCCATGCAAGATGTGCCTGCTTCCCCTTCACCTTCCACCATGATTGTAAGTTTCCTGAGTCCTCCCCAGCCATGTTACTTCTACAGCCTGCAGAACCATAAGCCAATTAAGCCTCTTTTCTTTATAAATTACCCAGTTTCAGGTAGTTCTTTATAGCAATGGAAGAATGAACTGATACAAATGGATAAACAGAATGTGGTCTATCCATACAACAGAATATTATTCAGCCTTAAAAAAGAATGAAGTTCTGATGCATGCCACAACATGGATGAGCCTCCAAAACATGCTAAGCGTAAGAAGTCAGATACAAAAGATCACGTATTGTATAACTCCATTTATACAAAATGCCCAGAACAGGCAAATCAATAGAGACAGAGACCAGACTGGGGGCTGCCAGGGGGTGGGGGCAGGGGAATGAGGATGACTGCTTAATGGGTACAGTATTTTTGGAGTACGAAAATGAAAGTGTTTTGGAACTAGATAAGGTGATGGTTGTACAACACTGCAAATGTACTGTCACTGAATTGTATATGTTAAGATGGTTAGTTTTTTGTTATATGAATCTCGCCTCAATTTTTTAAACAGTGTGAGAGGAATAGTTTCTTGGTTTAGTAAACATCTATCGCATAATTTGAGGGATCTACGTCACAGAGCAGACCTCAAAACCCAAAGTAGTTTTTTCTTTCAGATGCAACGTTCTCCCAATTCCTTAGCTGTCAAAAGGGTTGGGGGAGCTTCAAACTCCAGCTGACAACACCATAGCATTCAAAGTGAAACCAAAGATGAGAGCTATGGAAAGTGGACAGAGTCCAGGCCATTTCCAAACAGTAATCTCTGCCTTCCTCTTGTTGCAGCCACAAAACAGAACTCACACTTAAAAATGTCAGTCTCGGCTGGATGCAATAGTTCATGCCTGTAATCCCAGCACTTCAGGAGGACCACTTGAGCCTAGGAGTTCAAGACCAGCCTGGGCAAGATTGAAAGACCTGGTCTCTACGATAAAAAATAATAACATTATCTGGACATACTGGTGTGCACCTGTGGTCCCAGCTCCTCCAGCGGCTGAGGTGGGAGGATTGCTTTAGCCCAAGAGGTAGAAGTTGCAGTGAGCCAAGATCGTACCAGCCTGGGTGACAGAGTGAGACTTCATCTCAAAAATAAAAATACAAAAGTCATCATTTGATCTGCCTGTGAATGCAGGTAGCTTCCCCTCTAACTGGCTGCTTCCATGGTTTGGAAGTCCCAGGAGGAAGTACATCTTGTTCAGGAAAGCTTAAGGGTAATTGCCTGAATCCTTTCCCCAGTCTTCCCTTCCACATACTGTTTTTAAATTTCCTCCAGCTGACTGGTGATAAGGTTTGGCTGTGTCCCCACCCAAATCTCATCTTGAATTGTAGCTCCCACAATTCCCACATGTCGTGAGAGGGACCCAGTGGGAGGTAATTGAATCATAGGGGCAGGTCTTTCCCGTGCTGTTCTTGTGATAGTGAATAAGTCTCACGAGACCTGATGGTTTTATAAAGAGCAGTTCCCCTGCGCGAATTCTTCTTGCCCGCTGCCATGTAAGACGTCGCTTGCTCTTCTGCCATGATCGTGAGGCCTCCCCAGCCATGAGGAACTGTGAGTCCTTTAAAACTCTTTTCTGTATAAATTACCCAGTCTCAGGTATGTCTTTATTAGCAGCATGAGAACAGACGAATACACCTGGTTTTTGACCTTTCTTCTAAAACCACAATCTTATTTCTTCTAGCTGAAGAAATTGTGGGGAGGGGCATGGGGGAATTCAGCAAGGGCTTTAGAAGCTTTGCAGACATCAAGGGTGAGGTTAACGTGGCTGTGCAGGACGGAGCAGTGTTTTGCTTCTTTGCACTCCCCAAGTGCTTGAGTCTTCATCATAAGCAGAGGTATGAATTTTTTCCTTTGCATCAATGAGGCCACCCACGGATCCCAGATGTGCCCAGGCAAGAGCAGGGAAAAGCCAGGTCACACAATCTATTCATAGTGCCAATGATCTCAGTGCAGAGCAGCCTTATGAGACGAGGGAAGTATTAAAAAGAAAACAAGCCTGTAATCCCAACACTTTGGGAGACCAAGGAGGGTGGATCACTTGAGGTCAGGAGTTTGAGGCCATCCTGGCTAACATGGTGAAACCCCATCTCTACTAAAAATAAAAATAAAAAAATTAGCCGGACATGGTGGCGTGCCTCTGTAATCCTAGCTACTCAGGTGGCTGAGGCATGAGAATCACTTGAACCCAGGAAGTGGAGGTTGCAGTGAGGCAAGATTGTGCCATTGCACTCCAGCCTGGATGACAGAGTGAGACTCTGTCTCAAAAACAAATAAGAGAGGAAAGAAGGAAAGAAGGAAAGAAGGGGCCGGGCACGGTGGCTCAAGCCTGTAATCCCAGCACTTTGGGAGGCCGAGACGGGCGGATCATGAGGTCAGGAAATCGAGACCATCCTGGCTAATACGGTGAAACCCCGTCTCTACTAAAAAATACAAAAAACTAGCCGGGCGAGGTGGCGGGCTCCTGTAGTCCCAGCTACTCGGGAGGCTGAGGCAGGAGAATGGTGTAAACCCGGGAGGCGGAGCTTGCTGTGAGCTGAGATCCGGCCACTGCACTCCAGCCTGGGCGACAGAGCGAGACTCCGTCTCAAAAAAAAAAAAAAAAAAAAAAGGAAATAAGGAAGGAAGGAAGGAAGGAAGGAAAGAAAGAAAGAAAGAAAGAAAGAAAGAAAGAAAGAAAGAAAGAAAGAAAGAAAGAAAGAAAGAAAGAAAGAAAGAAAGAAAGAAAGAAAGAAAGAAAGAAGGAAGGAAGGAAGGAAGGAAGGAAGGAAGGAAGGAAGGAGAAAGGAAAGAAAGAGAAAGGAAGGAAGGAAGGAGAAAGAGAAGGAAGAGAGAGAGAAAGAAAAAGAAAAAGAAAGAAAGAAAGAAAGAACAAAATCAGTAAAAATTTGGATGAAGTTTACAATTTTTACTTTAAGAGTCCCAACTCCCTTAGGATAGTCCACAGTGGTTCTCAATTGGGGTGATTTTGCTGCCCCAGGGGACACTTGGCAATGTCTGGGGACATGTTCATTGTCACAATTGGGAAGGAGGGTGCTGCTGGCATCTGTGAGACAGAGGGTGCAATGCTGCTCAGTATCCTGCAACACACATGGCAGACCCCTGCAACAAAGAGTAATCCAGCCCAGAATATTAATAGTGCCATGGTTGAGAAACCCAGTTATACTGTGTTTACATTAAAAGACTAGTTTATTTTGTATTTTGAACATATTGTAGTCAATCAAAAAAGAGAATTTTTACATTTAAAGTCATTTAGATAGGACCCCGAATGTTTATTCATAGTAGTTCCTCATGATACAATTCCTAAAATAGAAAATTAAATAACACGGAGTCCCCAAAGCTTCCTCATCTTTTTCATGAATCTACAAATCTACAAACTAGGAGCTTTCAGAGTGTGTGCCGGAAATGCCCACAGAGGGGAGGGCAGCTCTGTACAGGAGGTCTAACTGGAATTCTGGGACTCTAAGCTCTATTCCTGGGTGAATAAGGTGGTTTCAGTCCTCAGGTTGCACACAATGTGATAAATTCTCTAATAGTAATGCCAAAATGCTATAAAGATAGACAAAGATGGTTGGGCACAGTGGCTAATGCCTGTAATCCCAGCATTTTGGGAGGCCACATTGGGAGGATCACTTGAGCCCAGGAGTTCAAGACCAGCCTGGGCAACATAGTGAGACCTCATCTCTACAAAAAGAACAAAATTAACCAGGCATGGTGGTGCACACCCATAGTCCTAGCTACTCGGGAGGCGGAGGTGAGAGGATCACTTGAGCCTGTGAGGCAGAGGCTGCAGTGAGCCGAGATCACACTTCTGCACTCCAGCCTGGGTGACACAGTGAGACTCAAAAAACGACAACAACAACAAAAAGAAATAGACAAGGAGGTGATTCATATCTCCTGTGGTATTCAGGAAAAATAAGAAGGTGAACTTTGAACTGAACCTTCTAGAAATTCTTCAAGAGACCAAAGTGGGGAAGAAAATTTCAGACAAAGAAAGAACTAAGGCATTGTTACGGGTTGAATTGTATCCCCCAAAAGATACGTTAAAATCCTTATCCCTGGTACCTGAAACGATGATCTTATTTGGAAATAGGTTCAGGCAGATGTAATTAGCAAAGACGAGGTCATACTGGAGTAGGTGGGCCCTTAATCCAATATGGCTGGTGTCTTTATAAAAAGAGAACACAGAGGCATGCAGGGAGGACGCCATGTACAGAGGGAGTCAAGAATGGCAGAGCTGCAGCTACACACCAAGAACGCCAAGGTTTGGGCCAGATGTGGTGGCTCACACCTGCAATCCCAGCCGTTTGGGAAGCAAAGTGGGAGGATCATTTCAGGTCAGGAAGATCACTTGAGGTCAGGAGTTTGAGACCAGCTTGGCCAACATGGTGAAACCTCATCTCTACTAAAAATATAAAAATTAGCCAGGCATGGTGGTGTATGCCTGTAAACCCAGAAGGCTGAGGCAGAAGAATCGCTTGAACCTGGGAGGCAGAGGCTGTAGTGAGCCAAGATCATGCCACTGCACTCCAGCCTTGGCAACAGAGTAAAACTCTGCCTCAAAAAAAAAAAAAAAAAAAAAAAGAATGCCAAGATTTGCCAGGAGTCACCAGAAGCTGGAAGAGGTGAGGAAGGATTCTCCCCTCCAGGTGTCAGAAAGAGCATGGCCCTGCCAACACCTTGATTTCAGATTTCTAGCCTCCAGCACTATGAGATAATTTATTTCTGGTGTTTTAAGCCACCCAGTTTGTGGAGTTTCTCATGGCATCCCTCGGAAACTCATATGGGCATAAGGGAGTTAAGCAACATAAAATTTCTTGTGTTTGAACAAACAATTGGATAATGGTAATCAGTGCGGTGGTGGGCAAAGGAAGAGTCAATATTGAAAAGATACTGGAGAACCTGTCACATCCCTTCACGACTTCATGGAGGAGGTGTGATTGTGGGAACTGTGAAAAAGAAGGAAAGTGATAAAAGAGAGATGGTTTGTTGAACTGAGAATCATGCCAAGAATAGCTGCAAATTCTAAGACAAGAGACAAGTTGGAGGGTAGCATCAATGCCAAACTTTTACTAAACTATCAGCTGGGATCTATTCAAACCTTAAATCTGAGCAGTGTGAAGGATGGAAGCCATATTTAATATCAGTTCACAGCCAGGAAGAAAGAGAACCCTGAAAAGAAGGAGAAAGAGGAGGAGGAGAATGCAACAAAAAAACATACAATTTCACTTACAATACCAAAAAAAATAAATAAATAAAGAAGGAATTTAACAGAGTGTACACAAAGGCTTTATAAATATTGCTGAAAGAAATGTTAAAAGACTATGAGAGATGGAATGACATACCATGTTCGTGGATGGGTAGAATCAAATTGTTAAGATGTTGAGTCACTCCAAATAGATCGAAAGATTCTACAAGACCCCAAA